>NW_027412525.1:3535597-5016356 GCF_025532065.1 Leptinotarsa decemlineata | reverse complement strand
TGGAATACCAACGGAATAGAGAAAAGGGTTTGTCGTATAATTCAGCCTTCATATGAAAGTGTTTGTTTCGAAAGTATTTTTTTTTCGTATAATTCAATGTTAATATGAAAATAGCTGTTTCGAAAGGGCTTTTTCCTCCAGTTTGTGTCTGAAAATTACTTCTTTGCATGATCTACATATTATTGTATAAAGTTGATTTTTTGAAATTGTTTGCTTACTTCCTTTCTTTGGAAGATTCCTACATTTTTTGTACCAAGAAAGAAGTAGAAGGCCAAAAACTTTCTCTAATTATATGCTTTAAAAAGGTAAAAATATTCAAAACATATATTTTGGAAACATCGAAGAAACAGTAATTATATTTAATGTTACACTTACAAACACATTCAATTGAAATAATAAATATATACATAAACACATAAAATAATAATTGTAATGATTTTATTTTAATACTTAATTATATGCGAAACTAAGTAATTATTGTTCATGATGTTAATCAGAGATAAGAGCTCGAATGAGAAAAAGGGGTAAATGTGAAGGTAGAATATAATAATTATCTTGTTGGAAGATTGTTCACGGTCAGCCCATTCCCAAAAAGGACAAAAAAACTCTTCCAAACAACTACAGACCAGTCGTTTTTCTATCAGTGATATCAAAAATCATGGAGAAAGTAGTAAACCACCATATCCTCAAATATTTGGAAGGCTTCCACATCTTGAGCGATCATCAATATGGCTTTCGGAAACAAAGATCAATAGATGACTTTCTATCGTATGTTACCCATATTTGGAATACCTCAATAGAGAAACGTGGAGAGTAAAGAAATGTTGCGCTTGATATTTCTAAGGCCTTTGACCGTGTGTGGCATGAGGGTTTGCTGACCAAACTTCGATGCTATGGCTGGTCGGATCATTTTTGAGTATAACTTTTCAGCTTCCTGAAAGAACGTTCCCTGCAAGTGGCCGTCAATAGATATATTTCAAATACTTTCACCATCAACGTTGGTGTTCCCCAGGGATCCATATTGTCTTCAACTCTCTTTTTATTGTATATCAACGACTTATTGGTAAAAACCAAGAATCCAATATATGGCTTTGCTGACGACAGCACACTTGTCTCATCATTACATTAGGATTCCAGGACATCGGCTGGGCATGCACATCTTCACCGGGACAGCAGGAGGTTGAATATCTTAATGAGGATGTAGAAGTAATTTCGAATTGGGGTAAAAGTAACGAGGTTCATTTCAATGCCACAAAAACCCAGGCATTGGTTTTCTCCAAGAACATGAATATCTCCGAACCGGATAAAATAATGTCAGGTCAGACAATTCCGCTTTCTGCTTCGATAAGTTTGTTGGGGATTAAAATGGACACCAACATATATATGTCTTGGCACAATTATGTCGCTGGCTGCTTCTCAAAAGCTTGGAACACTGTTTCGAATCAGAAAACTGTACACACCTCAGCTTTATAAAGCTCAGATCAGACCTTCTTTGGAGTATTGTTCACATGTATGGAGTTTCGCCCCTAAACATATCCTGAAGCTGCTAGATTCCATCCGGAAAAGAGCCATCCACCTGATTGGAGACGCGAACATCACTTGCAACCTCGATAGTCTGGAACATCGAAGAAAGATTGGAGATTTGTCTCTCTTCTATAGATACTTTCACGGGAGGTGTTCAAGTGACTTGGCACATTTGATTCCACCAAGTGCGGTTCATATTAGTGATACGCGATGGACTGTGGCTACTCATCGTTTTGACATTCAACTCAGTACACCTCGAAATTCGCTGTTTAACAATTATTTCATTTGGAGAACGCCGTTTATGTGGAATAAACCTCTTGAGTACGTTTTTCCAAATGAATTTATTCTCCAGCGATTCAAATTCAATGTGAATCGCTACTTTCGCACAGGCACCGCTCTAAGAGCGCCTTAAGGATTTTTCTTCAGTGCTTTGTTCTAAGTGTTTTGTTTTTAAAAGAAATTAAGAAGCAGATCCCAATTCAATTTCTTGAGTCTAATATATTCAAGAACTGATATGTTCAACGGATATTTAATGATATTTGATATGTACCATTCAATTTATTGTTAGTCTTGGGTGACGCATTAACTATACTTGAACTCAAAAAATTGTAACTTCTCTGTCCTATTGTTTTGTTTGCTCTTGGCACAATTATTGAATCTTGTCTATATCCTGTTTGATATAGATGCATTATATTTTGTTTGTTATTGAATTGAATAAGGATGCATAGGAATAATTTTTCCGAAGGGTATCTAAATTTTGTATTCAATATTACTTTTAGTAACCACTTTGTTGATGACTTTATTCTATTCATATAATCATTGAGAAGCCCTTCCCATGCGATTATTCTTTAGGAAAGCTGAGACTGGACGAAAGCATAATAAAATTTCGGCAAATTTACAATTTAGGTATTAAACTTATTAGCCAGTACCCTTGCCTACACATTTCATTTTAGGTGACAGTCAATATATATTCCTAGGTATTTTATTTCATATGTAGCAGTTATTTCCATGATATTCTTATATTTATATTTAAGTTCGAAAAGTTTGGTAATCCATTTTTATAGCTAGTAATCAATTTTTATAGCATTGAAGGTGAGTAACCTGATGCTGAAAAATCAATTATTTTACAAAAATCTTTTTCTATTTTATCTTATAAATAATTTCAAGGAGTTATCAACCTAGAAGATTTTAACTCCTAACTTTCATATAATATATTGTGTAGCGTTCCTATGAATGATATCTAATTCAATTCCATAACGAACGTTTGGGGTACAAACTGAAAAAGAAAATGTGTTTTCGTTTGAATTCAAGTTTTCAATACAGGCGTAGACCTTCATGGGCCGCACTTTTTGCAATACTTAGCCCGAGTGACAGCCTTAAACCCAGCTTACTGCGATCCTGCGAAAGGGCAAATTCTGAATATTTTGCCTCGCATTGGAGAGACCGAAATAAGGTATTTGAAATAGTTGTTTGGAATACAATTTTGACCCTACACACTGAATTTCAATGCAAAATTCGAATTTTGATTTTTTTTATATGATATCCATAAAGTCCAATCTTCAATTGGTTCTAAATAAAAAGCTACGAAAATAATAAATTCGGTCGAAATATCAAAATCAAAACACTGTTCTACTTTGCCAAGCTTTCTCTTCTAATGGGGAAGCTTCTTCTGGGTTTTGTGATAACAAAAAGAATCCTTTTAGAGGAAAAATAAAAAATATTGTAAATAACTTTTTCCAAAAACCTCATGATAATAAAAATTTTCTTAACTTCCTCTTAGAAAAAACCCAAACATTTTTGAAAAATCAGCCAGGACGAAGTCCTGGAAGATGTATTTATTTTTTCTTGTAGTAGATCAAAAAAAATATTTTCTGGACAAGATAATTGCATATAGAATTAATGACTCGAAGAGGTTTTTTGTTTTTTCGATTCATTAATTCAAATAAGTGTAATTGGAGAGTTGAAATTTGGTGGAGTGGTTTGAAATTTGAAATCTAATTTTAAACCACTCCACCAAATCTAAACTATTTTCTGAGACATTATCAGAAATTTCCGGAGGTAACTAACTTTTCGATAATTTGTTACTGAAGTGGAACTTATATTCAATATTTTTGAAAAAAACTATTGATCAATTGAATTGAGCCATTGGTAAAAAAATCTCGTGTTGCGAACCTTTGTGGTGTCAATTTGAAAAATTTACATGGGGTGTTGAAATCAGTTATCACGTGTAGGTAACCCTCGTCAAGAATCGCCCTGTACCGTCAACTCTTTTTAAACGTAGAAATCAAGCATTATAAGAAAAGTACTGAGTTTTCACGCTCACCCCATAACAAATCAATAAGTCCGCTATCGCATAAACACTGAGACAAAGTTGACAAGTTGTCTAGTCAATAGAAAGAGATATATAGTTTCTTACACACCTAGTGACATAAATCTAAATGTGTACCAACAGACGCAGCGTGCAGCAATTTACCCGTATTTTTAATTTTATTGCGATACAATAGAGATAGGGCACACGATTGCTCTTTGAAGCGTGCCTGAATAGGGCTGTCTTTTTGCACCTATAAGGTACGCCCGAGGTGTTGTAAATCTAAACACTTCGACAGATTAGTCACAATTTCGCATTCCCGTCCTAACCCGAAAGGATAATTCTCAGAATACGAATGGCCGGTTTATGAAAAAGTGAAACCAGCAGAAACAATACCTCCACATTCATTGAAATAGATGAAACATTTTTTCATCTATACAGGGTACTACACGAAGAAAGTCTCGTCTGTTAGCCGCATTTTGGGAAATATGTAACACTGAAAAGTCCTGGGCCTGAGAAAGAAAAAGCGTTTTTTGTTCCGAATTGGCTCAAGAGCCACACAATCATTCCAGCACCATTCTAACATTTCAATACCACTTTGTAGAACGATTTATCTTTTGTCTCAAAATAGACCTCAGTTTCAGCAATAATCTCTTCATTCGAGCGAAATTTCTTACCAGTGAGTAATTTTTTGAGGTCTGCGAATAGCCTCTAGTCACTGGGAGCCAAATCTGGCGAATACGATGGATGTGGGAGCAACTCAAAGTTCAATTCATGTAGATTTGCCATTTTTTGATTGACTTGTGACACAGTGCATTATCTTGATGAAACATTTGTTTCTTTGTCATATGCGGTCGTTTCTTTGCAATATCGGCTCTCAAACGCTCCACTAACGCTATATAGTTTTCACTGTTGATGGTATTTCCCTTCTCAAGATAGTCGACGAGTATTAGGCGAAGAACATCCCAAACTACTGAGGCCATAACCTCTCCAGCCGATTGTTGTGCTCCCGGGCGCCTTGGATGAGGTTCACCAGTTGCTCTCCACTCAGATGACGATTGTTTTGATTCAGAAGTGAAATGGTGGATCCATGTTTTATCCATTGTCACATATCGACGCAAAAACTCCGGTTTGTTATGTTTAAATATGTCCAAACACTTTTCAGAAACATCAAGACGATTTTGTTTTTGGTCAACAGTAAGCTTGCGCGGCACCCACTTTGAACAGAGGTTTCTCATAGTCAAATGCTCATGGAATATAAAGCCAAAAGAGTCCTTATAACACTTTGTGTAGCAACCCTTTGAATGATATCTGATTTAATTCCATAACGAATGTTAGGAGTACAAACTGAATAGGAAAAAATGTTTTTGTATAATTCAATGTACTTGTAAAAGTAATTATTTTCAAAATATTGTTGCTTTCGTGTAATTCAATGTTTATACGAAAGTAGTTGTTTCAGGGGGCTTTTCTTCCAGTTTCTGTCTGAAAGTTGGCTCTTTACATAATTTACGTATCTTTGTGAAGAGTTTATTTTGAAATTGATTGTTTTTTTCCTTTCTTTGGAATATTTCCACATTTTTTTGTATAATGATGAAAAAGTAGAAAGCCAAAACCTTTCTTTCCCAACATCGTATATATTTTCATATTTTTTGGATAGATGATATAATTCTAGTATGAGTTTATGTAATACAAATACACGCTATACCAAAAATGGACCATCCCCGAGATACTTGAATTGAATATAAATGAACATAAATGTCATTACGTACTGTCATCAATGACATGAGTAGATTCAACTCATTCGTGACATAAAGTCGTCATTTTATGAATGAATTGAGTGCTTCATTTCGAAATGTCATCCAGATTGGTGCTGAAGAGGCAACAAGGCAAGTGTCTCATGCAGAAACATCGGAAGTCGACCAGTGATGTCTACTATAATGGGTAGCAATCCTATGAATGATATCTGATTTAATTCCATAATGAATGTTTGCAATACCAAAAGTGTTTTTGTATAATTCAGTGTTTATATAAAAGAAGTTGTTTCGAAAGTATTTTTGTTTCGTGTAATACAATACAACACCAACGATTTGGTGTTGGAAAAAAACTCCAGTAATATTCATTACTACACCTAAGGTTCCAAACAGTGCATCATAAGAACATGGTTTTCATTGAAGATATGATTTCAGATAATGATATCATAAAAAATATATGAGATCTTGCCCATTATTGACCAACTACCCGACTACAGAGAGAGAGAGAGAGAGAGAGAGAGAGAGAATAATCTTTGGCTGAATGACAGATCTGAGATATAATTGGTGCGAAAGACATCCGTCATTTCGCACACATAAAGCACTATGGAAACAGTTTCAAATTCAAAAAAGAAACTAGTTTCTGATGGATCTAATAACCTTGCTGATACAAACAATAGATGAAGCAAAGAAAAAATCAAAAATATAATCATTAATTTTCATTAGTATCGATGATAAAAATAAAATTGCTCTTAACAAGATGTGCAAAAAAATAAAATGAATTTTGAAAATGTCACTTTCATCTCGAGGATAAAATTGAAATTGTTCTTTGCAGGATGTACAAGAAAAATAAAGTATTTTGAACAATTTACTTTCCTCTAGACTTCTCTTGTCTAGCCTTGACTTGACCAAGATAAACCAATCTTTTGTTTCATCGAGTCACGATGTATTGAAAAGCGGGAAAAAAGACGAGAATCACTTGTCTTGGTGGCGACACCACTCTTGATTCCTCCATTCTTATGAGTTGTAAAGAGAGTCGATTGCAAAATGTCTTTCATGATTTTGTTGGTGTAGGTTTCATTGCTCATGTTATTCCCAAATGAGCAGTCGCTTGTTCCATCTTTGGCTGTCAAACTAAAGAAGCAAGACATTCATGCCAAATTTTAGGCCCCGTGTCTTTTTGTAGGTGTCCAGATCAGTCTGGCATGTAGTAACACTGTCAGATTTTTATCCTGTCGCTACTACATAATTTCTTCTTCTTCTTCAGTCCATCTTCCTATAATATTCAGGACCTGTTGCACACGCCCCCATCAGAATAAATCAACCCCTTTTTCTTGATTTGTGGATGATTGATTAAAAAAAACCACATCAAGTTTTGTCAATTGATCGAAAGACATGAAAAATTGTTTACGCTAGTGGATTCTACACGCTCAAGAGACTAATGAAAAAAATTTTGAACTATAATTTGGTAAAATTACATCATTCACATTTCAGATACTTGACTGAAACGACAGTTCTTGGTCCATCTTTAAAAGATAAATTGTGCTATTTTAATCCACGTTTTGAATGATATATTTATGCAACAATAAACTACACTGTTTCTTTTATATGAACATCATCCAAAAGTAAATAATTTAATTACATTATTTATATCGGATACAATTTAGATAGTTTTCGTTTCTCAGATATCCTGTAACATATGTATACTCGTATATAGAAAATTATTGGCAGTAAAGCCATCAAAAGCGGCAAAAACCAGTAAGGCAGTCACAAACGCTATAAAAACTGATTGCATCGCCCACGCAAATCCTAAAATGGAGAGCAGCAGAAACTGAAACGGACAAAGGATTGCATAATCCTGCGATATATCAGTGAGAACTCGGCAGGATGCTGTATGTGATAAAACTTTCGAGAATTGACAGCAAATCTGAACGCTACAAGGTGCTATGAAAATCCTGAAATAATAGATGAACATAACAGAAACGTTCGGGATTCCATGTTCCTCAACTGAGTTGAGATGCCGTTTAATGTTCATAATGAGTGCGGATCGAGTCAAACTTATTTCCTGTCACAGAAAAAAACCATTTATATGAAATTGGTTGCTTTATTTTTCTTAATTGATATTTCGATAATCTCTCTTCAGATCTTATAAGTGACTTTTTATTTCTTCCAGATTTATCTAACTATTCGTAATGAAATATTTATTGAATTGTCAATGAAACTACGGGAATGATCATAATTAATTTTGAACAAATGAATTTAGGTTTATCCATCCTATTATGATGACCCCAGTCGTTAATAAATTTAAAATCACCTAAACTCAATAGATTAACTTAACACTTCTCTACTTATCATAATTTACAAAATGTTTCAGTTTGAATAGAGAAGTTGCTGAAGTATGTTTATGTAGAGATAATGGCAAGGGACATATCGCTGATCCTTGGGATACTTCTGGTTATCTGTTGAGCTGTCATTTTTATTTTTTCTATGATGTACCCTTCAAATCTAATGATTCTTCATTCACTCATGAGCTTCGTTGCAGCTTTAGACCCTCAAAAACTTCCTGCAAAATCTAGGAATGTACGTTTCGAAGGATTTGTAATTGTAAGTTTTTTTTATAATTTTTTTTCGAATGATTTTACAGTTACCAGGGAATAAATCTCTCCAAGGGGTGTACATAATAATAACTTGACTGTTTTTAAAAGTTAATTACTCATCCCATCCCCTCCGGGGCTATACTTGTCTTAGATAATAATAATAATAGTGATAATAAGAATACTTGATGATGGGGCGATGTCAGATCAATATGTCGATCCTTTAGCGAGTCATCACCACTTACTCTCGGGATGAATAATTCAACTCTTTAGTTGAGGTGCATTTTGCTAATCCTCTTGGTTGCAAATGCTTAAAGACCGATTTCAACAAACTACAATAACTAGACGTGAAACAGAAGAGAACAAGAGGCACAAACAATAAAACGACACTCCACAAGAACTTTCACGATAAATCAAATCGAGAAGGATCAACTGAGCTTTCAGAAAAAAATCAAGGAAATATCCTAGGTGAATTCTAGACAGTTCGAGATTAATCAAAACATCCGAAGATGAATCCCTTGAAAATTCGAAACTTTCAAAAATGATCTGTATGAATGAACAGACTGCTTTGATCATCACTTGCTAATAAAAAATTGCTATTAAAAAATTACTTGGAAGATTAGGATTTTTTATAACGAATATGATAATGATGTATGGTGTCAGAGCTTTTTTCCGGTTTTTTTAGCCGTGGTCTGTAGGTTTTTGTGAGACATTTCGTCTACTACTGAGGTAGACATTATCAAAGGTGATGAGGTAACGGTCGAAGTGCTCCAGTTGTTCTCAACGCAGAAAATACAATGCTGAAAATTGTCTCCGATTTTATATCATCATATCCTCGTTGGGTACCTTGGCTTGAGGTATAGCGTATAGTTTTCATGTTTGGCGAGTATGTTGAACTCGTCTTCTGAAAGACTCCGATCGGAGAGGTTGACCACTGCTTTTCTGTAATACTGTGGTAAAAAACCACACTCGTAGTTTCATCATATGTTTATTTCCCATCGACTCCATACATACTCATACTCTGCCTTAAACTGACGCCATCAAATATAAACCAATAAACCGAGTAGACCACTGAATCAATATACCACAATACTTCCTCCCTAAAAAAAACAAAATGCCCCAACTCTAAGAAGAGAAAAAAATTACAATTGTCCATCGATCTACGAGTTTAAATTTGACATCTTGGTCTTACATTGGCCAAAGTTCGTTGAGATGAATGGGGCATCTCTAATACTTCGTCGTTACTATACCCTTACTGTCCATATGCAGAGACTCGGACTGTCGGAAGAAAGTGTGTGTCGTCTCTGTTTGGAAAATGAAGAAACAGCAGAGCACATACTTTGTGCCTGCCCCGTTGGGGACCGAATCAGGTTTTCAGAGTTTGACAGAGCCGTACTCTACCCATCTCACCTGAAGAACCACTCGCCATACAAACTAATCGGCTTCGTTAAGAAGCGAGTTTATTTGGTCGAGTGTGAATAGGTGTGAGCCACAATAAACCCTAGCGGGTTGCGGTGGAGGGCAGAAGAGACCTACTCACTTTCGACCCAACCTAACCTGCCCCTTACTGTCTGAAATATCCCATGTCTAAGTTGCGTGGAAACGGCGTTTGAATCATTTGTCTCATTTTATACTTGAGTAGGTAGAGCTTCTTTGAAAGTATACTATTTGATTTGATTCAAATGTCTCTTCCACACATGTCCAAGTTGGCGGGTTGGCTGTTCTTGTTCATCTTTCACTGCCTAAATCAATGTGCTGTAAAAATGAATGACACTGAGCCTATCAGCTGTCTCTACGGAACCTTCGAGATACCGGGCTTCCTCTCTTCGAAGCATCGCCTTGTCACGGTAATGCGGGTCTCTGCCGTGATTAACCTTCTTTCCCTAGCTGCTCGTGGGATTTTTATGGACAGAGTAAACTTATAAATTCTTTCTGACCCTGAGTCTACAGAGGAGATGCTTGTCGAGCTTACGACTCCAACTGACCTCCATGTAAATTTAGTTCAGGAGCGAGAGCTTCTCAACTCTACAACTCTTGATCCAATAACTGAACCAAAAAAAATGTTTGGTGGGGCAGTCAGGAAACGACTGAGTCGTCTCCTCAAGAGCGGGGTACCTTATGAAACCACCTTGCACCAAATTCTTGAGCGGCGTACGCAGAAACTGTCTCTGGTGGAGGAACAAATCTCCCATGAGCAGGTTAGCAAACGTTTGCGCTTAAGTGATGATTCGTCAAAACCAAAGGCGAAAAAGTCCTGCACGGGTGAATGTAAGGCATCGTCAGGTCTAGCTGACTTGCAAAAACCCTCATATGGGAAGGTTGTCGCAGGTATCAAGGGTATCAACTTTGTGCCAGCCCCGCTGGGGACCGAATCAGGTTTTTAGAGTTCGGAAGAGCCGTATTCTTACCATCTGACCTCAAAGACCACTCACCATACAAACTAATCGGCTTCGTTAAGAAGAATCTGGGTTTATTTGGTCGAGTGTGAATAGGTGTGAGCCACAATAAACCCTTGCGGATTGCGGTGGAGGGTCGAATAGACCCACTCACTTTGGACCTAACCTAAATCTCCTTTGTTGAACTCTACAAATCTTTTATCATTATGATAACGTTTTTGTTTCTAAAACTCTCCTGCAACATGATTTTTCAAATCTTCCTCTTCTTTAATTTTTTTCAGGTAAAAGAATATCAAATCGTGTACGTAATTTACGGCCTAACGGTAAATCCGCTGGATAGTATCCCGTAGCACAGTGGACCAAGTTTCGGTGATCGAGCAATAGTAGTTCTCAAAACTTCAATGGTTGCTTTGGCGGTGATCAATGCCATTGGATGAACTTCAATCCACTTGGAATCAGCATCCACCAAAAAAAAAAATTTTTGTAAAAAGGATCCCATAAAATTAATGTGAAGACAATATCACGTTTCATTTGGCCAAGACCATTTCTCAAATACCGCTTCATTCTCACAATCCTTACATATATCATCTATATTTTGATCAAGTTCCGGCCACCAGAAAAAAGATCTCGTTGAATTTTTCATTTTGACTATACCCGTGTGTGTTAAATGAAGTTCCTTTAAAACTGATGATCTTAGTTTCGAAGGAATGATCAACCGGTTGCTCCAAAGTAAACAACCCTCTTCAATACTTAGTTCATTTCGAAATCTATAGAAATCTTTACGTTAATTTTTAATTTGCCTAGGCCAACCGGACTGTACTTGTTAAAAATCAATAGGAAAGTAATAATTAATTGTAAAACAGTTGATGGAATCAACTTCTTCAATTTCAATATTATTTTTAGTTTGCCTACCGGGTTGAGGTAACAAACTATCGGCCAAATTATCTTCTGATCATACGAATGTAATTCTTTAATTATAATTTGATAACCGCTCAGCGCCGTAAACGATTTACAGAAAATTGTGGAATACCCTTTTGCGAGTGAAAAATAGCAAGAAGTGGTTTGTGATCTACTTCTAATAGAAACTCCCTGCCATAAAGATATTGATAAGATTTTATAAATCCAAAAATAATAGTTACAGCTTTCTTTTCAATTTGAGAATGTTTTTTCTGAAGCTAATAAAGTACGTGATGCATACCAAATAGGTTTATGAGTCCCATCAGCCATATGAGTTAATATTGCCCCAACTCCATAACTAGAAGCATCTGTTGTAAGTTGTAAAAGTAGTTTTGCATTATAATTAATTGAGACGGGTGAGGAAATCAACATAGATTTTATAGAATTGAAGATACTATCACATTCAGTGGACCAAAAACAAACTGTGTCAGATTTAAGTAAATCATATAACAGATGCAATATAGTCGATAAATTCGGCAAAAATTTACCACAGTTATTTATAAGACCTAACCACGATTTTGACTAACTTACATTTTCTGACTTGGGAGGATTTTTAATAGCCGTTACTTTTTCCGGTGAAGTATATAACCTTTTTTATCAACATCAAACCCCAGATATGAAATTTAATTTTTTTTTAATTTCACACTTCTTCAATGATATTTTCAACTCTGCTTCAAAAATAATTTTCATTTTCAAACGAACATTCAACGAAGTTAGTGAAGTATCGAAGTTAATGACCGAACGCGTGTATCAAAAAAAGTGCAGCTTCATTAGGTGACACTACCTAACTGATTCAAAAACTGAAATAAGATCGAATTCGATACGGTGAAATTTTTTAAAAATTTCTCGGACAAGGATTGTTATTTTTTACTCAATAACGACATAACGTGGAAAAAACTCAGTGAAATCTTTTTGTCCCGAATTGAACAAGGAGTTTCAAAATTAATTTTATTTGAGAAAAATATAAATGTTCATCAAATGTAACTGCTAGCAAATATCACTAAAATATTCCAAATGGTTTCGAAAATATTTTCTTTAAACTCTAACAACTCATATTTTCGTAACACAACAACCCATTATTTTTTTTTGTAGTTCGTATTTCTCCTGAAAGCGCCTAATTTGCCCCGGTTATTCAGAGTTCGACCATCGCCAACGCTATCACGCAAAGTTAACGCGAAAGTAATTCAAGTGGCGCCATCTCCATCCTGCTTCGCGCATTTCCTGCGGCGGCAAACCGCATACAAGTTATACAATCCCATGAATTATTCACCAGTTAGTAGATGATAATTATTTATGTAAGGCTGGTTGGTTCGTCTACGGCGAGTAACGTTACATTTCTCGAGTATAAGCGGGCAAAGCGTCAGTGTGGATGGAGTTTGTTTTCACTTTATTATGATGAAAGTATAGCGGCAAATAACAAAGAGATGGTATTAGGACACGTGGGAGTGAAGGGGGATAGGTGCCATGGTTCCCATATCGGTTCTAAAATGTTTACTTTTTTTATAAATTAAATGGAATAACATCCAACTAAAGACATATTTATTTGAACGCTGTAACTTTGTTCAACTGACCTCATTAATAAAAAGGCTTTGGCAAACCTTGCAAGACCAACCGTCCGAAAAAAGAACCAAAGAAGTATTTCGACGCAGCGGGGATCCGTTCAAAATAATCACATGGCTACTCACTGAACACTGTCAATTTAAAGAACCCAAAACAGAATAGGGTTGTACGATGGAGATCCAAGTGGCAAGCAGTACAAGAAAGGGACAGAAAAAGCTCGTCTTTTTTCGAGGGAATATGTTGCAATAAATCACATGAGGTAAACATATTTGTGGACAATCTACATTATGTCCAGAAGTATATGACAAACACCCAACAAAAGACCTTCACAAAGTCGAACCTTGACAGCGACCGTCGACAAGATTCGTCCTCTATCTTTCACCGCAGCTTTCACTGCACGGCAATTAGCTGAAAACCAGAGCCCAAACACAACGCAATTATTATACAACACCAGACAGTGCTGTTTCAACCCGCCATAGGTGTCAACAGGGGTGCTAGGATGACCCACAAATGTATTACAACTGACCGCCTGGGGAGCCTCTTTCATTTTTAATATTCCAGGATTGACTTCTCTGTCGATCCCATGGATGGCGTCTTCGTTAGGGAAGATTTCATTGCTCCCACATAGTCAGGTTTGTCGTTTAAGGACTGTTGAGTCCAGCAATGCATTTTTGGTTCAGCCTAGCACCACTGATGAGACATATGGTGGATCGAAATAGTGCTGTCTGCTGTTGAATCATAAATGCGTTGTGTTTGGGCTTTGGAGTTCATCCAGATGGTTATGTTTCAGCAAGTAATGGGTCGAACGTTTCTGATACTGAAAATAATGATGCGTCAGTTTTAGTAAAGTTGCTTAAACAAAATTCGAACAGTCGCTGATATTCTCGCCTAAAGAATGTCTATCAATAACGTAACACGTTGACCACACATTAACAATAGAAAATTATTTTCTTTTGAGACTGTGCAATTTATCAAGTAAAAATCCACGTTAAGGAGGGAAATATTTCAGGTTATTGAAAATTGCTACTTATAATAAAAAATCCACGTCAATGGGGGAAATATTTCAGGTTATTAAAAATTGCTACTTATAATATGTAATTGTTTTATATCAAAACAATAAACAATTTCACACTGATTCTAAAAATGATGCATGGGAGAGCGCAATTTTTTAAATTTGCCCCAAAGGCACAGAAGGGCTTCGGAACTGTTTTGATTGTCAATTGATGATGTTGAAAATTCAAATGAATTTCTTTTTAGCCTCTCCGTCACTGGTATTGAAACCAAAGCGTGTCAGGTGCCCCTGAACGCCAACGACGCGACGTCGAAGTAGGTCTAGTGTACTGTGTATCTGGAACGCGACGACCTCTACCGCGCCGGATCCATACCTTTTTAGATATCGGTCAGAACTCATTATAATTCACAATTTCGGTTGACCAAAAACCTTGGATCTACGTGCACAGGACACCGACGCTTTTCTCCAAAAGAATCATTTTTTTACATTTTCGTGTTTATAACCTTCCACAATCTGTCAGGTCACCACATCTAGTAAAAAAAGTCGTAAAAGAACATCTTCTGTTCGCCACTGCATACTACAAACCTTTATTAACTTATATTAATGATATTCACACTTCACTGAAGCTTTTATTATTTTGTTGGAATTATTATGGGGAGTGAAAATCCAAAAATGCAAAATTTTTTGCCAAATTCCGTAAATTTCATTTAGCTTTGCCTTAGAAAAAAAATTAATGGTGACTCTCTTTTAATTGAAAGGGTATATTTTTTGAAGAGACAAATTTTTGAGAATGAAAGGTTTTGGCTTTTTACTTCTCCATCTTGATTCAAAAAATGTGGGAATCTTCCAAATAAAGGAAGGAAACAATCAGTTTCAAAAATTAACTCTATACAAAGATGTTTAGATCATGCAAAGAAGTAACTTTCAGACACAAGCTGGAAGAAAAATCCCTTTCGAAACGGCCATTTTCATATAAACATTGAATTACACGAAAGAAAAATACTTTCGAAACAAATACTGAATGCTGAATTATACGAAAAAAACACTTTTTTCTACGGATGCTATACAATGTGCCACTTCTCTCGTCGTTTTCATACGTTTGAAACGAAAGATTTCTCACGCAGTGTGAAATATCCGCCATAACAGTGAGAAATAATTTCTCACTGTTATCACGATAACCCAAGTCAGTCATGATTTGTTACATGTCAGATTGATATGACACGTTCTCTCGCGTGCAATATCCAAGTAGCCCATTGTCACCGTTTCCATAACAACAAAACCGAAGCACTGCATAATTATTGCTGTCAACTTACCCAACGAAAATAGTTTTATTGTTGATTGTTATAGTATAAACAGTTCAGATTTATTAAATATTGAATATAATGGAATACGAAGATTTAGAGTTGGAAAATACACCTCCAGAAATTGTTCAGAAAGCAATAAATGTTTGCAATAATTTGCTACTAAGCACATCAAGAGAAAAATATGAAATCGCTTACAGAAACTTTATGGACTGGAAACTGAAAGCCAAGGTAAATTCTTGTTCCGAAAATACCTTGTGAATTTATTTTGAAGAGTTGTCAAGAAGATTGAAATCATCAACATTATGGTCTCAGTACTCGATGCTGAAGAGTACTTTAATTATTAAAAACTGCATTCTTAAAAGGCAAATCTGAAAAATATGCTCCAAAACAGTCAAACACATCAACTTCTGAAGAAATTCAACAATTTCAAAAAGATGCACCTGGTGAAAAGTATTTGCTGATAAAGATATGAATTGAAAATTTTCAAATTTTTATTGAAAAATGAATGTTTGGTTTTGATTTAAGGCTGCTTTAGCTATTGGCCTCACAGGGGCATGCCGTTGTGATGAACTTCGAAAATTAAAAATTAATGATTGTTGGACTATTAATTTGTGGATCTATGGTAACACTACTTCGACCACGATTTGTAACCATATAAATGGATATGTTTGTCTTTTCGATTGTTCTGTCACTTTTGTTGTATAAAAACTCTTGTCATATCTAATAGTATAATAATAAGTCTATTCTTACGTTCAATAAAAGTAATCAACTCTGTTCCATAAAATCACAGCAAGATTTTAACAGGTTATGGGCCCAGACACCAAAAATTGGTGAATTTCCTCCAAATTGTAAATTTGCATTCAGCGAATCCTCCATGACTCAGTACCAGTAACTGCCAGTTGAACGTCTAAAGGGACGAGAAAATTTCGACTCGTGGAAATTCGCAGTACAGGCATATCTCGAAGATTTGGAGCTGTGGGAATGTATAACAACAAAAACGGACAAGAAGAAAGACACGAAATGCCGTTCCAAGTTAATTCTATTGGTTGAACCGGTGAATTATGTTCACATTCAAAACACGACCACCGCCAAACAAGCATGGGAAAACCTATCGAAAGCTTTTCAGTACGATGGATTGACAAGACGAGTTGGACTTTTTCGTATTCTTATAAGAATACGAACCGGATAATTACAACTGCGCATAAACTAACCTCAGTTGGTCCCACAGTGAGTGATGAATGGATTGGAACAATCCTTGCCGAATTACCAAGCCGTTTCGAACCCATGAAAATGGGTATTGAGAGTTCGGGCTCGGCAGTAACCGCTGATTCGATTAAAACAGAACTATTGCAGGACCTTTTTATTGTGAAATCGAGCTTAGAAAATAATTGTGATAATTCAAATTCCGCTTTGTATGGTTATAGTTCCAAAGGAGGTTATGTTCAGAAAAGGGGAACTCAGAAATACAAGAAATATGGTACAACCGATAAAAAGCCCTCCAGAGGCCCCGCTGTTTTCAGTGTTATGGTTACGGACACATCGCCAAGAACTGTTCTTCACCCAGAGCTGATGAGAGGAGCGGAAATAATCCGAACAAGGATGCAGATACGTCGCTGTTTGCCGCATTTTATGCACGATCCTTTGATAATTCAAAATTTTTTCTCGATAGTGGTGCATCTTGTCATCTCTGCAGAAGCCCTGAGATGTTGACGAATTCGAGAAAGACTGAAAAAATATCTATAATGCCGCTAACAATGCCGCTAACAGATACCGTCGGCGATATTTCATTACCAGTGACTTCAGGCAAATATTCTTCAAATATAAATGTCAAAAACGTATATTATGTTCCAGAACTAGAGGTCAACTTGATATCAGCTAGCCAAATAGTCAGTAAAGGACATTATGTGGTGTTCAATAGCAACGGAGCAAAAATATTCAATAGACAGAGACAACTAATCGCTTCTGCCAGTTTGGAAAATGTATTCAAATTAAATGCTTCTATTAGTTCATCGTATGCATTGTCAGCTGAATGTCAGATGAAACTATGGCATCAGCGCATGGCGCATTTGAACTACAACAGCCTTTGTAAGTTAGGTGCCATTTCTAATGCTTTTAACATTTCTGAAACAAGTAATGTTGCCTGTGATATTTGCACGTTGGGAAAAAGCCACCTTTTACCTTTTCCTAAGAGTGACTCCACTACTGAACATTGTCTACACTACACTGTGTGCACTAATTAGTGCACTCAGACCTCGTAGGACCGATGGAGGTAAACAGTTTGGAAGGTTCCAGATATTTATTGACATTTTTAGATGACTTCAGTCACAAGACATTCGTCTATTTTTTGAAATCAAAGGATCAAGTCACGGATTATTTCCAAATTTTCAAATCGCTTGTTGAAAATCAGTCTGATAGTGAAATCAAAATTGTCGGGTATTGTGCATCAGACCTCCTGTCCTTACTCGCCACAGCAAAATGGAAAGGCTGAAGCCTTAATGGTACTTTGTTAGATCGAGCAAGATGTCTATTGATAGAGTCAGGACTCCCAAACCGTTTTTTGGGCGGAAGCTGTAAACTGTACTGCTTATCTTTTAAACAGATCACCTTGCAAGTCTGTTGTAACAACTCCAGAACAAGTGTGGACAGCTAAAAAACCTGCTCTTCAACATCTTCGAATTTTTGGCTGTAAGGCATACGCTCACATTCCTACACCAAAGCAAACAAAACTCAGCCCCAGATTTACGCTTTGCATATTTGTAGGATATTGTCAAGACACAAAAAGAAGAAGAAAATTACCTTCGTATCAAAAGATTTAACTTTATCCGAAAACTAGTGGGGCAGTTCGTTACTAGAAAACATTTTTGAAGGTACCGATAAAAACTTCTATGTACTTTCAAACGAATCTAATTTGGAAGAGGCAGTTGTTGAGGAAAATTATAATTCTGACTTCGACGACACAATAAAATCTCAGCCATCAACTGATGATGATTCCTCGTAGAGAGACAAGCCGTCGGACTGTATTCGTCACAACACTGTATCGAGTCTTGAAGATTTCTCTCGACATCTACAGAAACTACCTACAACCAAGATGATGACCCAGATTTTGTTCCACCAACGACAGTTTTGACTTCAACACGACAACCATTATCGACCAGACCTGAGAGAAACAGCTGACCACCTGCTATACCGGAGGACTTTGTAACTTATTCAGCATTCTCAACAGATTCAGAGCTGTCATATCTGAGCTCCTATGTTGATGCGTTACTTCGTCAGGATAATCAGCTATGGGTTGATGCTAAGGAGCGTGAATTGAAGGCACAAATGGACAACAGAACCTGGGAATTAGTTGATCTCCCTGCTTCAAAACAATCCCTTGCATGCCGATGGTAAAATAACAGTTCATAAAGCAAAACTTGTTGTCAAGGGATTCGCCCAAAGGAGGGGAGTGGATTACGAAGAAACATTCTCGCCAGTTGTCAGGTATAGCTCCCTCAGATATCTAATATCTCTGGCTGCAGAGCACAATATGGACATTGATCAGATGGATGCAGTATCCGCATTCCTTCAAGGAGACTTGGAAGAAGAAATCTACATGTCCCAACCACCTGGTTTCAGCGATGGAACTTCAAAAGTATGTCGACTTCGAAAGAACATTTATGGACTCAAGCAAACGAGCCGCATATGGAATCAAAAATTGGATGCAGAACTTTGGTTTGACTCAGTCAAAATTTGACTCTTGTGTTTATTTCAAAATAACAGGAAAATATATGATAATAGAGGCTGTGTGGGTGGATGACCAGCTTATTTTTTCGAACAATAAAAATTGAAAAATGAGGTCAAGTTACAACTCACAAGATCATTTAAAACTACCGACCTTGGTGAGGCGAAATCATTTTTAGGACTTCATTTTCTTCTTAATCAGTTTCAAGAACTATCCGTTTCGAAGTCGAAATGTCATATTTTCAAAAAAAAAAACTATCCCTATTTTAGATATTATTCTTCAATTTTGAATTCATTTCATCAAACTCTCCTTACATTCTTTCGTAGACGTACAAAGTTGTACAACATAACATAACATTTCGTGATCTTGTGTCGCAGAAAGAAAGTAAAGACGGTTCTCATACATATAAATTTCTCCGAGATTATGAAACAACATTTCACATAATCTCACTGAAAGTAAAACAAAACGCGACGTAACCGCCAATTTCACTCTCTTCTTGCTAACCACCTGCGCTCGCAATCGTCGATAATCGACCTACAAACTGTTAGTTGTGACTAACTCGAGAGATGTCGTCAAGGATCAGAGCAAATCGCAGTAAAAAATTATGCAAATGCGATACGCAAGTGTGGCATAACCAAACTTTTTGAAAATTTAACGGTTTAGTTATTTTTCACTATGGATCATCAGCATTATGACAAATATGTAACTGAAGTAGTGGAGATTTTCAATAAATCTAAATTATAATCAATCTGATGCTGATCTCAAACCAATAGGAAATTCAAAATAAGCGACACTCCCCCTGGTGTCGATGCAGTGAACTAGAGACATAAACATAAATCACCTCTCTAAAATCCTAAAATATTTACCAAAAAACAAATCTGGTCGGTTCGACGTGGGTGCTTTGTTCACTCACTTGAATCAACCGCCGTGTTGGTCGGTGGTTCAAGCCTCAGGCTGAACGATCGATTTTCACTTGGTATCGTCCAACCCGTGTTAGGAATCACACGTTAAAAGGTAAGACCTTGTTAATCTTCAGCTCGAACAAGTTTCGACTTGTGAGGGTTGTCGTTCATAGGGGTGCGACAGCTGGTTAAAGGAAAAACAGATTTTTAAACAGATTCAAAAAATACAAATTGTTGAACTATTTCAAAAAAGAGATTCAAAACACAATGGTTTGCAGATATAATTGAACGCATAATATAGATTCAATGTAGATATTTGTGTTTTACGTGTTCGCTACCATGGCGTTGACATCTAATTTTGAATTCTTAATGCCCTGGAAAGTAATTCATGAAATAGATGTTAATGACAAAGGTAACTTATTTACTGACATCATTACAATAATGAATGTATATGCTCCTAGGTAAATGATCAGGGTTATACAAATTTTGCCCCTGGCCTATTCATTAAAATATTTAAACTAAGCAAAAATGAATCAGACTAGAATAACTATAGATAAATCAAAAATCTTATAACGTTGACCATAAAAGGAGAAAACAATGATTTACCCATACAAATAGAAGAATGAATCCCCTGAAAAAATGGATTACTTTGAAATCACTTTTCGGGAATAAATGGAACACAAAATTACAGGTTAGACTTTTTATCGATAGCAACTTTATGAATGCAATTGCTGATCTCAAACCTGATATAAATATTTTGAATCAACATAAAAATAATTCGAAAATTAATTTTGGCTACTTTACCTCTCTACTTTACCTGAGATAAAAGTTTCATTCTACTCTGAATGATTTTGAAACTAAGACTACTAACTATGATGCCCTCAATATATCAACCCTGCATTTGTAAATAACATGTTGACTATCATTTTCCACACATTTGATAAACTACTGTATTATTCACTCCGTTTTTCAAAACAATTCCATTTGGCTGTCTCACATCATACTTTTTCCTAAATCGAACAACACTCATAACATGAATGTTAAAGACCAATAAATATATCACCTTCACATATAGTCAGTGGGCATACTTGAGGACTGGCTATAAATCAAATCATCTAAAGGAACAATTTGTTCAGGTCAGTCTCAACTCCCTACGTTGTAGGTTAATGGACTGACACCTATCAGAAAACAACCATTCCTCTGGCTAATACCACGAAGGGCGTTGGATTATATCCGATAGGTATCAGTGCAGGATTCTTCACTGAAGTTATTCCTGCATATGGTGTTGGCGATACAAATGCCGCAATAGATTTTCAATTATTGGAACACACTTGCAGACCGGTTTCGGGCTGTTTGGGTACTCGTCAGTGCAAGGTAGTGTCTATCATCAACATAAAGTCGATGATTTTCGATAATTGAAAATCGAATTAACCTACGGTGTAGCAAGCTGAGACTGGCCTGAACAAATTGTTCCTTTAGATGATTTGGAATATATTACCCAGCAGGTTCCAAAGTTATTTAGAAAACTATTGAAGTACAAATGCTGAAATATCTTTCAGAAAAACATATTAAGCAATCCATCTTTTTTTTTGTGAAACAAAACATGGTGTAAGATCGTGTATTTTTTTTATTCAGTTATTCGATCAGAAAATGGAAGAGCACAAAAATTTGATATTACACCATTTATATACACCACCACCACCATATACACCATCACAAATACTTGAAACTGTTCTAAACGTCTTTAGTTCATCCAAAAATATCAACAATACATTATTGCTATTAACTTGATTAAAGTAATTTACAAAAAGGCTGAATAATAATGAATAATAATAATAATATGATAATTTGAGATGGAGATAAAAGATACATGTTTCACATTTTCGATTCTATCTACAGGATAGTTTTCAATTTATTTAAATATATTTTCATAATTTCCAAAGATTCACTTTTTGTAACAACAAATTGTTTTGACCATATCGAAGGCTTTGAAAAAGTCTGCATATATAGATTCAACTTGCAATATATTTTCTAGAACATGTATGGTGTGATTTTATATAGTATTGAGTTCGATAAGAAGGACTCTTTGAGACAGAAACCGTGTGATTATTACATTTTTGAAACCCAATGACAGCTTTCGAAAGCAATCTAACATTTTTGTTAATTCAAACTGATTGGATATGCCACTATCATTTTCAACATTACCTCGAAAACCACATTTATAAATTTTGAAAAATGATCCAGTCTAGGTCAAGCATGAATAAGACTTTAACAGTTTACTGTGCCGTTAATGACACAGTGAGTTCAACTTGTGGTAATGAATAATTAATAATAAGACAGCTTACAAAAAAATGAACCTTAAACAGGTGCTAAAATTATTGGCGACTTCTCAGGGTCGCTGAAGAAATATTTTATAAATGAAATATAAAAATTAATGACTGATTATTTCTCATACAACTGGTGTATAAGAAATCTTAATCGATAATAAAAACATCGTCAGATATTTGTAGTAATAATCACAGAAGAATGTGTTTGTGATTCAATAATTCCGAAATGCACCAAAGAATGTCAATTTCTAGGTACTGGAACAACTGCCTCTCAACAAATCGATACCAGCTGGAGTTACACCCTATCGCTTTTCACGAATACTGTAATTTACCAATCAATCTTATAAAACAGTCGACCGAAACAACAAAAATTATCCGTTAACATTTTCATACCCGAGCTATTTAGTAATCTCATTCCTCACTTGTTTCTTGATTAGAATATGCAATTCGCTAAACGGGCGTGTCTCTGTATTGAAAATATAATTAAAATTATTAACAAATATCGCTAGCCTATGATGAGGCAATCCTTGATTATTTTGATTATTGCTCACCCACCGGGCGAACGCATCAATTGTTTCATTAGGAAGTTGCTTTTGAGAGTCACTTGTGATTCGATTGCACAAATTCAATTACAGATATAGAATTTCAATTGAAAACGTAACCTGATGTGTAAATTCAATAATAATTTATTGTTGACCAGACATAAGAGTAGATACTTTTCTAGGACAATATATTCTCTTAGTATAACATATAGTTGATATCAAATTATGAATACTCTGACCAGATACTTAATGAAAATTAATAACATCATCCATGATAATATGTAAAGAATTTTCACAATGAATGTTATTTAAAACGCGTTTTTCTTTACGGTAGCTTCATCAGTTATTAGTCCATCAAACTATTCCACAATATCTTTTATATAATAACACTGGGTAATGAGAAAATTTTTAGATACAACTACAATATTACTTTTAGGAAGACATGTGAAATATTGGCATTCAATGTCAAAACTTAATTAGATGAATGAATAATTCTGACCAAACAGGTAGATTTAGGAAAACACAAAATATTATATCGAAAACAGTCAATATGTAAATCTGTTCAAAATCTGTTTTTCCGTTAATCAGCTGTCGCCCCCATACGAACGACAACTCTCAGAAGTTGAGAACTTGTGCGAATTAAGGACTAACGAGGTCTTACCTGTTAACGTGTGATTCCCAATACGGTTGCAGAATCATCCCAGCTTCAACCAGATTAATTCTTTCGAGAAAAATATCTGGTCGAGACGGGATTCGAACCCACGGTCTTCCGATCGTGAGTCGGGCGCACTACCACCGCGGCTAATTCCACAACAAATATGTTAATCGATGACATTTTATGAGAAAAATTTCAATAATGGTGACTGAATAACTTCCTGTTGGTCCTTTAAATTTTTTTTGAATATTTGCGTTCTTTAATTTCCAGCGATTTTAGGAGGTTTAAGTATTGTCGTATATTTTCTGTATGTAATATGTCGTAGTCTATGTGGAAATCGTGGTTATTCTCTAGATGGAATTAGTTTTCTGTAGTTCAATACTTTTATTTAGTTCGTAATTTCACGTTTTAAAATTTCTTGAAATTTCTTCCATCGAACTTTTCAGCATAATTCACATGTTACTTTATAGACCCACGATTTGTTATCTTCGTTTCTTTGTGGCAAAAGAGAACTTTAACATATCATATAAGACTGGTAAATTCTTGAGAAGGCATATAAAAAACAATAAGTCAAAAAGGGACAAAGATAAAAAATCAGGAGTCTACGAGAATCTCCGAACATAAAAGAAGTTTTGAGCTAAAGAAAACTAATTTCAACTATGCTTGCCACCTTTTAGAGAATAACGATGATTTCGACATGGACTACCTGCAGAAAATTAAAGGACAAAAATTAAATCTGCTAGAATCTCTGGAAATCAATAAACGCAAATTTTCATTTTTTTTTAAATAAAATGTCATTAATTAGTTCAATTTACATTTTTTGACATATTTACTTGCTTTGCTGTACTTTCGGTTTGACCGGAAATGACCCCAATTTGCGATTTTTAAATGGGTTATCCTATATATTTTTACTTATTTCGATCGAGAATGACATTCTTAATCCAACAATACTTCACTTGTCAATATTTAACAAATGAAATCATGTTTATTCCAATTTTAATTTTTTGATCTGGAATGCCATGGATTGTGTAAATCACTTCATTCTTGATCAAGTAACTTGGAAAAACTACGACTTTGAGACTTATGACTTCACAGCCGTTGTAAAAATTATTTTACATTCGCAAATATGAATCTTTCCAGTTAACTTGATTTTTTCGAATGAAAAGGGGGTGGCTTGTCGTCTTTTTTGAAAGACCATTTTCTTGCGAATAATTTGATGCCACACACTATCACTTTATTTTTCCTACTTTTCTGAATAATTGCAAGAAACAATCATACCTAATAACAAATAATACGTATTCGGTATACTTGTACACTAAGTCCTGTTAGTCTAGTTATCCGTGACAAACAATTGAAGCTGCCTAAACAAATAGGCTAATGAATATGCTGTCACTTTTAAAAATTTATATGTTTTGTAGTTTATAATTAGATATGGCAAATTATACCAGAAACGAGAAAATTGACATCTTGTTAATCAACAGAGAAACAAAAAAGAATGCAACTGATGCAGCTCGAATTCAAGGTCAGAGGTTCCCTAAATCGTCGCCGAAGATTGACTAATTACAACTGGTTTTTGACTAAATACAGAGAAGATGTACGTTTTCCATTTAAAATTATTTATTCAGATGAAATCCGATTCACCAACTTGGGTATGTTCAATAGGAATAAATATAGTTTGGAAAACTGAAAAACACGCTTTTAAAGAACATCGAATTAAAAAATTTAAAAAAAAATTTTAAATAAGCTTAAAACAATAACGATCGAAAAATAGTAGTATTATTGTGGAAAAGCGTGGGCGCTAGATATACAAAAAATATGGCACAAAGCGCCCACGCTTTTTTCACAATAATACTAGTATTTTTTTATCGTTATTGTTTTAACCTTATTTAAAAAAATACATTTTTAACTTTTTAGTTCGATGTTCTTTAAAAGCGTGTTTTTTAGTTTTTTAAACTATATTTATTTTCAACTTTTTAGTTCGATGTTCTTTAAAAGCGTGTTTTTTAGTTTTTTTAAACTATATTTATTTATTTTGATTTTTTTAGAACAACCTATCAAGGAGGTTACGTACAGCGCCATCTGCCCGCGAATAGATCATGCAACTATGTCGAGAGTTACGTACAGCGCCATCTGCCCGCGAATAGATCAAGCAATAATGTCGAGAGTTACGTACAGCGCCAACTGCCCGCGAATAAATCAAGAAATATGAAGGAGCTTGAAAGTTACAAACAAACAAACATACATACAAACAAGCAAGCAAGCATCCATACATACATACATCCATCCCATCCCATCCCATCTCATCTCATCCCATCTCATCTCATCTCATCTCATCTCATCTCATCTCATCTCATCTCATCTCATCCCATCCCATCCCATCCCATCCCATCCCATCCCATCCCATCCCATCCCATCCCATCCCATCCCATCCCATCCCATCCCATCCCATCCCATCCCATCCCATCCCATCCCATCCCATCCCATCCCATCATATCCCATCCCATCCCATCCCATCCCATCCCAATCCCATCCCATCCCATCCCATCCCATCCCATCCCATCCCATCCCATCCCATCCCATTCCATTCCATTCCATTCCATCCCATCCCATCCCATCCCATCCCATCCCATCCCATTCCATCCCATCCCATCCCATCCCATTCCATTCCATCCCATCCCATCCCATCCATCCATCCATACATACAGGTGAAGCTAATATAAAGCGTGTAATAATAAAAGGTACTGGTTTCAAACAAATTTACATCTGATGCAAAAAAGAAATTTTCAAGAGCGATTTGCTTTCAATTGCTGGATGAGTATTATCAGAGGAAAACTTTTGGGGCCAACAACAGTTCCTCAGAAATTAAATTAATGATTTTATGGTAGATTTGCCACTGGCTAACCAAGTTGATATCTATTTTTGACAAGATGGAGCGCCACCTCACAATTCTCAAGTCGTAAGAGAACATATGAATGATGTGTTAGGAATCACACGTTAAAAGTTTAAAACTCGTTATGCCTTAGCTCGCACAAGTTTCGACTTCTGAGGGTTGTTGTTTGTAGGGGAGTGACGGAAAAACAGATTTAAACAGATTTTTAAAACACCTTCCCAGAAAACTGATTTGGCACTTATGGATTTAGGCAGTGGCCTGCGTTGTCATATTTTTACATAAATGTATCATTTCTTTTTCATATTCTATATCACCAGATGTAACTCCACTAGATTTTTTTCTCTGGGGAACAATTAAAAATCAGGGTTCAAATACAACATCAACTACTCGTAAAGAACTAGAGCATAAAATTAAGCAAAAAATTAAAATTGGAATAAACATGATTTCATTTGTCAAATATTGACAAGTGAAGTATTGTTGGATTTAGAATGTCATTCTCGATCGAAATAAGTAAAAATATATACCTAGGATGTCCCATTTGAAAATCGCAAATTGGGGTCATTTCCGGTCAAACCGGAAGTACGGCAAAGCAAGTAAATATGTCAAAAATGTTAATTGAACTATAATACACAACCCCTAAATTTCGTTTTTCAATCTCCAATAATAAAAAAAGTTATAGGAGTGAGCCATCTTAGAGAATCACTCGGTATTTACAAATTAATTGTTCTCCTAGAAATAATACTATATTAATTGGGCTTTCCAAATCTGTCTGTTTGGCGAAAATCATTCCTTTATCTAATGGAGTTTTGACATAAAATGCCAATATTTTATCTGTTTTCCTAAAAGTAATATTGTACTGTACCTAGTTGTTTTCCCAATATCTACCTATTTCAATAGATTCAATCATTCGTGTAATGAATGCTATATGAAAGACATTGTAGAGTAGTTTGATGTACTAGTAACTGATGAAGGTACCGTGAAGCAAAACGTTTTATAAAATTCATTCTGAAAAAGTCTATAATTATCATCATGGACTATGATATTATTAATACTAAAGAAAAATGTAAGTTGAAATAAATGTCAGTCTGGAGGAGATTCACAAAACCAATTAAATGTTCCTATACAAATGGTAATTACTGCACAAAACGCATATTTGCAATTTATTCATCATATTAGTTCTTGAAGTCTGCAAATAAAATAAACAACTATTTCTGTTACATAGGATTTTACATTGGCTACATTGGCATTATCATTGCTTTTGCATTACCATTAGTATACATATATAACGATGTGAATTTCCCAGTACACAACTTGGAATGGGTCTTTAAAAACTTATTCGCTCTGATTTTCTGCTCCGATATGATGTTTTTTACTCATTTTAAATAAGTAATGAATAAAAAAGATTTCTCTTTCGTCAAATAACCAAACAAAACGTTAAATAGAAAAAGATGTTATATCATAATTTTACGCATTTGGGTTGTTTAAAAAGTTATTGTGAAGTTCGGCAACATTTTCATTCGATCTCCTCTCCATTCGATCTCCTTTCTCCATTCTATTTCCTTTTTTGTCTAGTAGAAAAACGAGGGAAATAGGTATTCTTTTCTATTAAACTCAAAAATAGCAGTTCATTAATACAATATAATCTACTTTTTTTTAAAATTATTGAAGCAAGCAATTTCTTGTTCAGAACCGTTATTATACAGTGAGGAAATTTTTGTAACACGTTGTAGAGAGTTGACATACGATATAATGTGTTATTAAGTTAATATTCGGATTTATTTTTTTAGGATACCTATACGGTTGTCATTATTTTCGTGGAGAATAAATAAAAAAAATCATGGCAAGGAAGACGAACTATGGCTTTGGAAACTAAAGAGAAGACAATTTTATTCATTCCGATCAATTCTGAAACATAAATGAAAATGAATCAGGTGTAACGTGCCATTTCTACGAGAATAAACTGGGTCTAGTGTAGTGTGTTAGTTGGTCGCAATGACCTGTTTTTCTATTTAAAAATTTCCTTGAGTTGCTGCATAAATGACGAGTTTACGCGAGTTGTGTTATTTTTATTAGACGATAAAGAATTTTTCGAACTACTAGAGTATCTATTGCCTCTGTTTTGTATTCATTTTGGCAAACTATAAAATTTAGTACCGACGACGACGAGAAAAATAGTCACTTTGAAACTCGAGAACAGCAATTAGTTGAGATTTTCGTGTCATTTGCAATTGTTTATTCATTGAACATTAAATGAAAATCAAATGAATAAAATTGGTCATAAAATGATTTCATGAAAAATTTCACTATATATAAAAGTCACGATTATTATTTCGTTTTTTTATTAGAAACACCGCCATTTTAGGTAAAACTGAAAATGACAAAAAATGTGTATATTTCATATAAATTAGCTAACTAATGATCGATTTTTCAATCGCCTAATGGTAGTTTATATGTAATCAGATGCTGTCTGGTAAGACATTTTGTCATTAAAACTGAGGATTTGAATTGAAATTCATAAATAAGAAATCAGAGTAACTAAGAAATGATTAATTTTCCGACCCGGTATCAAATGATTAAATTTGCTGCCACCTTATATAATCTCAATTCCTATCTACTAATCAGTGGGTAATGATACACATTTCTTTTTCATATCTTTCGTTAAGTTGTTACTTTCATTGCAAACCGTTTTTCAGTAGTAACCCTTGAGGAACTGATGTCACTTTCAGAAATGTAAAAGCTGTTCAGCTCCATTTGGTAATAAGCTAATCAAAATTTTTCTTCATCCTAGAACCCTGTTTCATTTTCATTGACATTGACTTGTACTTATCTGATGGAAAAACTTTAAGAATTCAATCCAACAAAAATGCAGGAATGTTGTGAAATTCAATGACGAAACTACAAATAAAAGGAAAAAAGCAACACAAAAATTGCTATCAAAAGAAATCGAGACACGTCTACGACAGAGAATGTGACAAATTACTGCCACACATATAGTCAGTGGGCATACTTAAAGACTGGCTATAAATCAAATCATCTAAAAGAACAATTCGTTCAGGCCAGTCTCAACTCCCTACGCCGTAGGTTAATGGACTGACACCTATCAGAAAACAACTACACCCCTGGATAATACCACGAAGGGCGTTGGATTATATCCGACAGGTGCCAGTGCATGGTGCCAGGTAACCAACCGGATATCCGAAATGTACCCAATTCCTTGTATAAGGAAAGAAAACTTTTCACATATAGTCAGTGGGCATACTTGAAGACTGGCTATAAATCAAATCATCTAAAAGAACAATTCGTTCAGGCTAGTCTCAACTCCCTACACTGTAGGTTAATGGACTGACACATATCAAAAAACAACTACTCCCCTGGCTAATACTACGAAGGGTGTTGGATTATATCCGACAGGTGTCAGAGCAGGATTCTTCACTGAAGTTATTCCTGCATATGCTGTTGGCGATACAACTGCCGCAACTGTCGAATATAATCCAACGCTCTTCGTGGTATTCACCAGGGGAGTAGTTGTTTTCTGATAGGTGTCAATCCATTAACCTACTGTGTAGGGAGTTGAAACTGGCCTGAACGAATTGTTCTTTGAGATGATTCAAATTAATACGAACTGGATAGAAGAAAACTGCAGATATGGGACATTTGTGATCCACAACAGATAGCTCCGTTTCGACCCGCCAACAGTGAAGCAACACCTGTTAGATCACGAATACTTTGTTTTTGTGCTCTGGTTTCATCTAGTTGCTTTGCAGTTTACGCTGCAGAGAAAGACAGAAGACGAATTTTTTTCGGCGATCGATGGCAAAGCTTGGCTTTGGAACTGACCGCCCTGAGTAGTCTCATTTTTCTTGGTTATTCGTAGATTGCCTCTTCTCTAGATCGTCATTTACTGTGCAGAACTGCGCTAGATTTGAATATTACTGGAGGAAGATACAAGAAGAAGATATTCCTCTTGAAGATGATCACTTGGTGATTGAAACACGTGTCGAGGTGTTAAAATAACGTTTTGGTGTTGAAAAAAACTCCAGAAATATTGAAGAAAAGAGAATTGAAACTTTCTATGTTTTTTACAACTTTTATTTGTAACTAACGTTACTGCGGTTTCGTCCTATAAGAACATTTTCAAACTTATACATTGAACTAACAATGTGATTACATGAGCCCCTTATATGATACCATTGTAGGTAATAATAGAGCGTATTAGCTTAATTGAGTACCTGCATTTTGTTTATTAGTGACAATGTGGATATGCTAATTTGGAAACCGGTGAGTAAACTAAGTCGATTTGATCATTCAACAGGTTGCAATCGCAATGTTTATGCTTGTGAATTTCCAAGGATTCCAAATAATTGAGTTTGCAACCTTTCCTTGCATAGTGCAAAAACGGTATGCTGAACATGAAAGGTCCTTCAGACTAGGTAAAAATGATTCGACGTTTTCAAACCATTCATTGGCATGCAACCACAAGTTCCCGAATCTAAACGATACGAAAATTTTGCACTATGCAACGAAGGTTTGCAAACTCAATTATTTGGAATCCTTGGAAATTCACAAGCCCGAGACCCTAATGCACTTGCTATCAGCATGTCCAGCATATGCGGTCTCGGCCTATATCCATCGATATAACGCGGCCCTAAGAGTGCTATATTACCATCTACGGCACTCTTACGGTATTGACGAGACACCGGTGTTGCCTTACGCTCCGGGGGATATTGAATCCGTTGTGGGGAACGAGAAGTGCCAAATTTATTGGAACTATTCGTTCCCCACCCTCAGGCTCATACAAGCTAATAAGCCTGATGTAGTCCTTCTCGACCACCAGACCAAAACGATATTTGTCGTGGAGTTTTCAGCTCCTGGCGAGACGAATATCGTCAGAAAAGAGGAGGAAAAACGGATAAAATATCGAGATTTTCTCTTCGAACTCCGCAGATTCTATCCAGATCACTCTGTCGAGATGGTTATTCTGATTATTGGAGTCCTTGGTGGAATGATGTCCTCTCTACTCTCGAATCTCAAAATCATACCGGCTTGCCGCACTAGGGCAGAAATCTTAGCCGCACAGATGCAGAAGGCTGTCATTCTTTGGCTCACTGCGCTTGCTCAGGGCACATGATTCTCGGACCCAATGATCACTTACCCCACGGTGTGGGGAGTGGTCATTGGTTGATAATGCTGGCGCGCCCTCCCGAATGTATCGGGGCTTCGGGGGATAGGGCCTGACCAGCGCACACTACGGTGAAAAAAATAATAATAATCGTCTTTATTCATCGACATAATATAAAAAATGAAATACATAAATTTACAACAATAATTAAGGGTCAATGAAAAGGTGAAGTATAAGCCTAGGCTGCTTTTCAACTTAACCTAGCGAGAAAAAAAAATATAGGTGAATCATAGAAGACTATAAAAATATAAGTGAATCATAGAAAAATAAAAAAGTAAAATTTGAGTATTAGTGTATATAAAATCAAAAATACTTATTTCCAGAACAATTTATACTCGTGTGAGTATATAATATAAAAGTACAAATCAAATAAAAATTAAATTTTTAAATAATAATTCAAATATAAAAAAAAGTAATATTTTAATTCTGAATATAAATATGTGCCTAAATTCTTGTAAAATATTTTCACCATAGTAAACACTAATTAACATTCATTTATAACCCTAGCGTAAACAATAATCAAATGATCAAATCGATTTAGTTTACTCACCAGTTCTCAAATTAGCATATCCACATTGTCACTAGTAAACAAAATTCAGATACTCAAGCAAGCTAAGTGCCTCTATTATTACCTACAGTGGTGTTTTATAAGGGGCTAATGTAATCAATCATTGTTAGTTTAATGTCCTTATAGGACGAAACTGCAGTAACGTTAGTTAGAAATAACTAAATTTGCCCAAACATCTTTCACGAGTTCCTTATGGTCCAAATACCCGACTGTAAGAAACAAAGACTTCAATGGTAAATAAGATTATTAACATTACTAATAACCAATAAGCAAATATTAAGCACCATCATTATTTTAGAGAAACTTGATACCCCGACTATGAATACTTCCAAAATTGTTTTATATGAATTCAACTAAATATTGTTAAGTAGATAAACAATAGGTACTTCTATTTGAATATCTTGTAATTCAAATTATAAAGATTATCAATAATTATCAATAATAAAGATTATCAATAAGTTAATCTGAAATTATGTATGCCCGCTCAGGCATGAAGTACAGTATTACATATTGACTACTGAGCAATAAAAAACTATGCAGTATCGACTTTCCCAAAACGAGACGAATATTAATAATGTAATTTTTCATCTTCCGGTACACTACAACCATTTCTAGAATTCCGTTTGTGGTTCACGCTGAAACCACAAAAAGGATATCTCATGTTATGGGGCTGTTCTCGAAATACAAGTGACACCTTTTTTCTGAGAAAACAGCAATCATTTATAATTTTCAAGCCTTTCCTCATGACGAAACAAGCAAATAACTGCTGTTGGTCAAAGTGCATCCTCGTGTTAAGTTTTCCTAATAAATTATAATGAATGTTTATAATGAGTCTGGTAAATGTCTTATAGGTTTATTTTTATATATGATTCATAACCGTAGATTTGAAACAAATAATATTAGTTATGTATTGCTGAAGAAATCAGAAGGGAATAAAACTGATGTAACGGTTATGTTGATGTGTATTAACTAAAACTGTACTGCGTTCCAAGAACTCCTTTAGTAGTTCAAAACGGAAGTGGTGGTTGACTTTTGATATGAAATTCTTACCCTTGAAATCCTCAGCTCCACCAAGATTTTTTTCAAAATTTAATTCTTTAAAGAAAATATCCTCACATAGCACAGGTATGTGACTGTTTTATCCGTTATTATGTTTTATATATACATATATATATATATATATATATATATATATATATATATATATATATATATATATATATATATATATATATATATATTATATATTATATATATATATATATATATATATATATATATATATTATATATATATATTATATATTATATATATATATATATATATATATATATATATATATATATATAAAACATAATAACTACTGTATTTTCCTTTTCCAATAACATTTATAAACAAATCCAAGGCATGCCTATGGGCAGCCCAGTTTCACCCATTTTAGCACAATATGTAATGGATGATCTGGTAGAAGCGTGTATGAACAAATTATCCTTTCAAATCCCTTTTTTAAAAAAATATGTTGATGATATTATTCTCAGTATTCCACATAATGGAATCAATGAAATTCTGCAGGTTTTTAACCATTATGATGAACTGGTACAGTTCACTATTGAAGAAGAGGATTCCAACAGAAGTGTTCCCTTCTTAGATTCCCGACTAATAAGGCGAGAGGACAATTCCTTAATAACTTCGTGGTATAGAAAACCAGGATCATCTGGCAGATTCTTACACTATAACTCTTTCCATCAGGAAAAACAAAAAATAAATTTAATATTGGGGATGAAAAATCGAGTAGTGTGCACTACTCATAGCAGCCTTCGTTCACAAAATTTAAAAAAACTTGCAGAATTGTTTCTTCAAAATGGCTATCCAAAATCTCTCATTTATAAACTACTCTTCAACAGATCTTCCGTTAACACAATTCTAGACAATAACAATCTGTATCAAAACAATAATTTACATAATAATATTAATATTACTAACAATAACAATTCCCCACAAATGATATTTTATTTCTCGTTACCTCATCTAGGTAGCCTTTTATACAATCTTAAAAAAATTTTTATTCAATTTGAACATGTGGAATTAGCTTTCAAAAATCTGAAGACTATTAATAATCTTTTTTCCAACTTAAAAGACAAAGAAGATATAATCAATCTATCCAATGTGGTTTATTCCATCCCATGTTCCAGTTGTGAAAAGATTTACATTGGACAAACTAGTAGAAAATTGAAAGACAGAATCACTTCACACAAGAGTGACATAAGATGTAATAAACCGTCATGTTCCCTTTCTAATCACACCATAAATTTGGATCATGCTTTTTCCTTCGAGAATGTTGAAATTTTAGACTCAGAAAATAATACTCAAAAAAGAACTTTCTTAGAAATGTGTCACATAGTTAAAAATTCAAATACTATTAATTCCAGGTCAGACATTGAAAGTCTCAGCCTGATTTACACCTATCTCCTTTGTTTAAACAAAGAAAACAAATTTGATAATACTTAATAATTTCAGAACAGAAACCCCGTACCTTCACTCTCTGTGATTTATCATTTTACAGTTCTGTGAAATCTCATTGGCAGCAATGCATTGGTCAGAACAAGAAATTCTGCCAAACTTAATGTTTCGTGTCAATCATGTCTGACTACCTGTTGAGTTCAATTTTCAAATTCATTATTTCATATTATTCGTGTAATCATCTCACATTATTGCAAAATTCTGAATGAATATCACATGTTTTTAACCAATTTTAATCTTGACATACATATATGAGGATCCTCTTTGTTACTTATGTGTTAACTTCATTTTAACCTCACTTTCGTAAGTATGAACACGTTGTCCATAACCGTTTGTTTATTCAATAATTATTGTAGAGTTCCCGATGAAGAGACAATAAACGCCTCGAAAGCTTGAACAGAAAAAAGAGTTTTACAATCTTTCTGCCTCTGACTGCTATACCCGATTCATTCCCTTCGTTATTCCTTAACTTAGCCAGTCGAGCTAACCTTTCCTTCTATATATATATATATATATATATATATATATATATATATATATATATATATATATATAAATCAAAAATGAAACAATTCGTGGACATAACACTCCAAAAAAGGGGGGCAAACCGCGGAGACACGTGTTTCTGGCTATTGGCCTCATCAGCGCGGTACAGCCAAGTGTAAAGATGGGCAACACTTGTTTGCCTAAAGCAGGAAACAACACATACGCACGGAGTCAACAACAGAAGCCAACCGCACATTTGTGGTTCCAGTTAGAAGACCTAGAATTCCAGAAACACGTGTCCGCGGTTTGTCCCCCTTTTTTGGAGTGTTGTGTCCACGAATTGTTTCATTTTTGATTTGTATCATGCACACTCGATAAAATCTCTATATATATATATATATATATATATATATATATATATATATATATATATATATAAATCGATTTAATTCGTGAGGTTGCAGTATATATATATATATATATATATATATATATATATATATATATATATATATATATATATATATATATATATATAAATCGATTTAATTCGTGAGGTTGCAGTCAATAGCTGGGCTGTTACAAAGAAAACTCTTTGTTATATGTCAAGCTTTCGGTATATTTCACACCTTCGTCAGGACAACTACAATAATAAGATTATATATCTTGTAAAAAATATATAAATATGGAGAACTTACTAACGTGAGAATAAAATATAAAATGGTTCAAAAACAGATAGAAAAACATTAATAAATGACAGTTGATAAAAATTTTGGCTGACAATGTCAAGTGGGAAAATTCTGAATGATACTCGAATTACTAGATTTTTTATTTTCTTTATCATATTTCAGTAGGTACGTGTAAATTTTGCTAAGACTATCAATATCAGTTCGTTTATTCATTGAATGTTCTTCGTTATTAATATGTATCATTTCCAAAAATATTCTTTTCGTTGTATTGGTTTCTCTATCTAAAATATTTGGATTTTCAAAATTCATTTTATGATCCTCCGAATTAACATGTTCTGTTAATGCACAAGAATTAACATTTCGTCTACAGTCGCTCTTATGGGAAGTGATGCGACTACTTAGAGGTCTAGATGTTTGTCCTATATATGTTTTAGAACAATCCATACAAGAAATTTTGTATACTAAATTGGATTTTTGTTTATTTGAAATTGGAGCTTTTACTTTACTGCATAATTTAGATATAGAAGTGACATTTGTTTTAGATATTTTGAGGTTATTATTTCGGAATACATTAATTAATTTTGGTGTCAATTCTTGAATATATGGGATATATATGGAAATAAAAAATCTAGTAATTCGAGTATCATTCAGAATTTTCCCACTTGACATTGTCAGCCAAAATTTTTATCAACTGTCATTTATTAATGTTTTTCTATCTGTTTTTGAACCATTTTATATTTTATTCTCACGTTAGTAAGTTCTTCATATTTATATATTTTTTACAAGATATATAATCTTATTATTGTAGTTGTCCTAACGAAGGTGTGAAATATACCGAAAGCTTGACATATAACAAAGAGTTTTCTTTGTAACAGCCCAGCTATTGACTGCAACCTCACGAATGAAATCGATTTATAGTTAATCCAGTCACTAATTATTCTGTTATATATATATATATATATATATATATATATATATATATATATATATATATATATCCGTTTTTATATCACAGCCCTCCATAAAGCTAATGAACATTAGCGAAAGCTCGAGCAGCTAAAAAGAGTATCATTCACTTTCTAAACCATATTATATACAGTGTGTAAAAGCCAAATGAAGTGAATTTATTATTTCGGTTGCGGTACATATTTTAACAAAATCCCGAAACACATCGAATTTAAATTATAATTTGACGTACTTCAACAGAAAAATGCTATCCCTACCTTCAACCCCCGTCGAAAGACAGGAGCTACCCCCAGTTTTTCAAATGGGAAATATAGGCTTGTGATATATCGTTTGCAAAGTCTCTTCATTCTCTATTAAAAATATTATCGCTTTCAAGTTTATTGCAACAATTAAGATGAAATAAATTAAAATCGAAATTTGATTACATACACTCAAAACTTATTGCAATATACTCAAAACTTATTTCATGTATTGAAAAACAGTAAATAATTGTCGTGGCAACGTTAGTTTAAAACGCCTTGTCAACTTGTTTTGTATGTTACAACATTTGTTGTCAGTATTTTAATTTAAGTTTAAATTTCGTTAACTTCAAGTCTGACAAATGATTAGATTAACGAAAATGCATAAAATAACAGTTTTACAAATGATTGGTTACGAAGATAAAATGGAACACAACAGGAAGTAGCTCGCCTATTTCATGAGAAATTTCCTAATTTACCGCCCATATCTCAAAAAACAATAAGCAAAATAGAAGAGCAGTTTTGCGAGCTTGGTCATGTGGGGAAGATAAAGAAGCAGCTGCCAATGAGCGATGAACTCAAATTAGATGTAATGCTTGAGTTTGAGGAAAAGCCACATACATCGAGAAGACAGGAATCCACTACATTCAATGTAAGTAATACATCGATAGTAAACATATTAAAAAAAATGCATCCCTATAAAATGATATCCACTCAGGAGCTCATGGAAGACGATTTTGATGGAAGAACTTATTTTTGTGAGCAAATGATGGACATGTTGGATAACGAAATCATTCAATAAGAAGGCGTTATGTTTTCTGATGAGTGTATTTTGTCTCTTAACTGTCATGCTATTTGGCAAAATTGCCGCCACGGGTCAACGGAAAATCCTCACACGAAATACCCTCAAAAGGTTAATGTTTGGCAGGGATTGTAGGAAATCATATCATTGGTCCCTTTTTCATTGAGGGCAACTTGAATGGCGATAATTATTTGGTACTTGGCATTTGGCACCAAGTTAATGTCCGGCAACACCTCGATACAACATTTTTCTTTTTATGTGGATATGTAAAGAGCAATCTACAAAACTAAACCTTCAGATTTGAATGACTTAAAAGAACGAATAACGCTTGGGATTAGGTCGGTCACGCCTGATATGTTGAATAATATTAGAAGACAGTTTAATTTGAGATTAGGATGTTGCCAAGAGGTTCGCGGTGAACATTTTGAACATCTACTACGTTAATATCCATAGTTCTTTTTCGTATTCTACATTTCATTACGTTTTGCATTACATTTTAGTTTTTGACTGTATTTTATCGAATTTCGGTAATCACATGATTTCAATTTATTTTATCTTAATTGTTGCAATAAACTTGAATTGAATTGTATTAGTTTGAGAATGTCCATATAGGACAAAACTGCAGTAACGTTAGTTACAATTAAAAGTGGTAAAAAACAGAAATTTTCATTTCTCTTTTCATTTTATTTTTTCCATATGTATCTGTATATCGGCTTTCGATATCGGCCGATGCAGATAATCCACTATGAGGTCGATATAAATATCGATATTGATTGATCTCTACCAAAAACCTTATCCTTATCACACAAACATCCAGATATGGGGGTGGAAAAGTTAATAACTCATTTTGAAGCTCCAATCATCAAATTTGGATTGGTAAGGCCTTTTGTCCTTTGGTGAATTGGATCTGGTTTTGCTTCAATCATAAAATCTTTAGTCGCTTGTTGTATTTTATTTCGAAGAGAATGAATTGTAGATGTGAACCTCAAAAAAGTTGGAATCAGGAACCTGCACTTCAACAAAAAAACTGTCAATTCAAAACATAGTTTTTGTATACTCAAATCATAGTTTACTGTGTTCAACCGCAAACATTTCTTTTGAATAAAAACTCAAATACTAAATATATACAAATCCTTTTTACCTAGAATTACTGTTGGATCATTATCATGGAACAATTTTGAAGATGTTTCCAATATTTACCTGAAACAAAAAAAAGAGGTCAGTTTCACTTTCATTGCGATATTTTGATTGATTTTCCAGAAAGAATCAGGAAACATTTCACAGATGAAACTCTGATATAATAACCTGATATACAATGTGAAAATAAAAAGTTGTGTAATGAAGCAATACAAATATCAGACAATAGAGTGTTTGACATAAACATCGTCACAAAGGTATTTTACTAGGAAATTATCCAAGTAACTATTCACTACGTATCTTTATATTTAGGCGCCCTCCTGCAAGAAAAACAATGTCATCAAGTTACAAAAACCTCCAAAATGTCAAGACGTTTCTATACTAATTTATTATAATATATGTATGTAATCAGGTAATAGCATTCACTGTGAATTATTGTAGTTTGAAATTTTTGAAATTATGCACAGATTTCATTTTGTGTTCGTACAATGTACATCCCTACAGTTTTTATCTTTTTATGACTTGTTCACATCATCTTTCAAATAAAGTATCATAATTTGAAATATGGAACAGTTGTTTTTCCCACAAGAAGGCGCCAAAATGAATAGTAGCATGGATGTATTCCATAATAAAATTCATTTTTAATGATGTGTCACACTTAGTGCTTTCTCTATTCAAATTCCAAGGGGCGGGGAAAGAGGTATGACAATTGAAACCATAACAGGAAAATGTTCCCTTTTGAATTAAAAATCGACCTGTTTTTGATTATTTTTCTCAAAAAATGTGTTTTGAAGATAATTGATCTGTTTCGCGTTCGGTAACGCTTACTATATATTAATAACATGTTATCTATATTTGAAATATATTTTTTAAATTTTTATCCACGTATAATATTTTTTGTTTTGAGCTTTATTGGAATTCAATCAGATCTATTTTCATTTGATAAGTTCTGATTAGAATTGTTGATTTTATTTTCTGGTTCGTTCAAAATTGAATTTCTATAATAGGTGAATGTTTTAGCATGTACTAATAATTAATTTTCGTGAAATGGGTTGAACGTTTATTCGTTGAGTTCCATAAAAAGTGAAGGGAATGTACCCGTCCTTAACTCATAGTATTTTGATATGAATAGATAAAACTTCTTTAATTAAGAGTCATATCTTTAAACACTTTCCTCAATGGGATAGCAGATTTGTTACAAATTGAACATATGACTGGACTAAAAAGGCAAACCATACACACATGTTTCAAGTTAGTTGACCCTCATTACTGTGGTACAACCAAGTACAAAGATGGGCAACAATTGGTTGGAAAATGAACACAAAAGCGTGGAGTCTTCAATAGAAGCCAGTTACATATTTTGTTTTGATCTGAAGATCTGCGCGACATTTGGGTCTGAGGAATCATACGAATAGAAAGGTTATCGAGTGTATTGCTAAATGAAACCGAGAAAAAGTATTGTCACACAAAGCACTCTGGAAAATTAGTCCGAAACACCTGTCTAGGAATTCTTTTTTCTAAGTGCTAAGTTCGATAAAATTTTTCCATGGAATAAGATCAAGATACTTCTTTTCATTTCTGTACGAGGACATTAGTGAAATATGAAAATCCACACAAATATTATATTCATTTTTGAAAAAGTTTGAAATTACAAAATTTATGCAGAATTACTTTAATTCATAATACTTACATACACTCTCCATATCTATCTATTATAACAAATGTTTTCTTCATAATTTATAATTCACAATCACAATTGCAATTCCATATCATATTTCGTTTGTTATATGTGGTCAAGGTAATGTTCTTTATTCCGATATTTCAAAAAAAAATTCAGTAATTTCTTGAAAATTACACAGCTTACCCGCGCACAAGTTTGCCTTCTGCAGGTTTTTTGTTTTCCGAATATAGTTTAGTTTACTTATACTCGTATAAGACGGTTTTTAAAACCGCCTTATACTTTATCAGTAAATGAAAAATTATCATTTTTTTTTTAATTGTTTCGGCCGTTGCTTGATGAGAATCTATCATAATTTTATAAAATAGACCTCATGATTTGATCTCCACAAACTTTATTTTCAAAAATTATCAACAGATCGCATTTTTAGAAACCTGTTTTAAGGAATTCCACTAAATCTTCGATTCTGAGGTTATTGCAATTAAAAAATATCTTAGAAGATAATTTTTTACAAATAATGACGATACCATAGTGTATTTCATCTTCTTGTTTTCATCTTCGTAATATTATAGATCTGGCATTACTGTTTCCTGATTAACGAATAAAATAAATGAATAAATTGATAGATCTAGTCGTTATTACGTGGTAGGAAATCATGATGAAGAAAAGAGAATTGAAAACTTTCTATGTTTTTTACCACTTTTATTTGTAACTAACGTTACTGCAGTTTCGTTCTATAAGGACATTTTCAAACTTATACATTAAACTTTAATGTTTAATGTAAAAAAGTGGTGAAAAACATGAAAATAAATGAAATCATCTTTTGAATTAATCGGGTATCGACAATACAATACAGAGTACTCAACAAGTTTGATATAACAAACAATTTTTTAAGTAGTTCCTCTGTGTATTCCAGAGACAGTTTGAATCAATAATAAGATTATGGACTGATGAAAACAAGTCCAACAGGGAATAAAGTTGGGGATACACTGGCTGAAGGTAGTGCTTTCGTCTCCAACAAAAGACAATAATTGATATGTCGACATACTTTTAATTTTTTATATTTTTATTCATAATTCTGAGTGAATAAATGACAATAGTAAAAAAATGTCTACCGATGATGGATTTTCACTGGTGCGTTATCAAATTGTGCATCCAAAATAATGACATTCCGTGACAAAAAGTCATAATTATGAACGAATTGAGTGTTTCTTTTCTTATAATGTTATCCGTTTTTGCTTCTGAAGAGCCTATAAGGAAAGTGTCTTACGGCGAAGCATCGGATGTCGATTCCATTACGGATGTTTGGCATACAAAAGTAACAGAGAAGTGTTTTTCATATAATTCAGGGTTCATATAAAATTATTTGTTTCGCAAGTAATTTTCTTTCGGGTAATTCAATGTTTATATAAAAATAGTTGTTTTGTGAGGGCTTTTTCTTCCAGTTACTTCTTTTTTGCATGTTCTTACACATCTTTGTATAGAGTTAATTTTGAAATTGATTGTTTTCTTCCTTCCTTTGAAAGATTTTCAAATTTTTTGTGTCAAGATGGAGAAGTAGAAGGCCAAAAACTTTCTTTCTCAAAAATTAAAATCTCATAAAAATAAACCTTTTCAATTTAAAATGTGACGAAGTAATGAAATCGAAAGGGTAATTTGCAAATGAAATACTCTTTTTGGGCTATGAAGTTCGTGTTTTGTAAGTAGAGAGGCATGAAGGTATTTGCAATCCCCGGGTGGAACTGGAGCCACAAAATATTGCGGAAATTAATTGTTTGCACATGAAGTTCTTGAACAGAGAGTTCTATTTTTGAATTTGTTCAAGTTTCTTCAAAAAGAGAGTTGTTCAACTCTCAATATATATATATATATATATATATATATATATATATATATATATATATATATATATATATATATATATCCCTCCTCGATACAGGCTTCAGACAAGTTTTGATCTCTGTTAGAGTTTTGGCACATGGGATGTTTCATTCCCGCTTGGGGCTTTGTTCACAAAATCAAGCTGTTACCAGTTAACGGTCCCCGTTGAAATTAATCGAGTCCCAGACAATTTGCTGTTTGGGTCGGATCAGGTAATACCTCGAAACCGGTCTACAGGTGATCTACTCGAATGCCTACGGTGTAAGTAGTTGGGAAAGATTACTATTTCGAGATATTACCTACTTTGAAATATTCATCTTCTTGTGATAAATTTATAATTATGATACAAAATTCACTTCTGGTTCATTATAAAACGTGAAATTTCCGCAGTTTATTAATTTTGACAACTATATGTGTCGTATAAAAGACTTCGAATTGTAAAAACTTCACAACAGGCAGCAGTGAACTGGTAAACGATAGTTATACGTCATCAATTGATCTTGAAATCTAAGAAACTGCCAAACCTGGACTCATGTTTGTACAGCTACCCCCCTTCAATGTACCGAGTGCAAGCTATCATACGAACAAGAGCAAAAGTTGACTGTTTTGTCTTACGTTTGTCACTTGTAGAAAAAATTCATAATATATAAAAGTATGTGTTTTATAGCGTAAGATATTGTTGACAAGTATATTTATTTCCTGCTGTTCAACTCTTGCTGTGATCAATTTCACGTCGCATATCTGAAGCGATTATTTCTCAACGTATTGCACATTTTTTGTATTGACAAACCGCAAACACGATGTGCAGAACAATACCGTGGATGATGCAGCCAAATCCAAATCCTCGACCACCCGTAGAAAGCAAAAGTGGTCAGGGTCACTAGTTTAGTAGGCTACAAGAGGAAGGGATAAAAAACGGAGTCGCACCAAATCGGGTAAACCACGCGATTTACTCTCGATTTTATTTATAATGACGCCATGCCCTACTTTTGCAACTTGTTCGAGTCTGATGATTCGCATTCTCTGTGCCGAGTTATGGAAACTTGAGTGCCACACCTTCATATTCTACTAATTGGTCTGAAAGTGAAATAAATGTTCAGGTGACTATTTCGTCAGAAGAAGGGCAATTTGTTGGTATTTTTTTACGCAATTTATTGATTCTGACCGAAAAACTTCAAAATTTTTCTGGCATAAACGATATATCAACTTTCAAAAAGAAAGATAGAAAGTTTTGAAAATAGTTTTGGCACAAAACACGGTTTTGGTTGAAAATAGACGAAACATTGTTGCCCTAAGCATTCTTTAGTGCCAGAGTAAGATGTTATTTTATGCCTTTTATCACACTTATTGTTAATTTTTAAAAGTCCACATAAATTTAATTTTTTAATTTATAGCAGTAATGAAAATTTAGAGAACACCTTCGTAAATCCTTGATTTTTCAGAAAGACGAAGACTCAACATAACTGTAAGATTTAAATTGAAGGGGTTATATTTTATATGTAAGATTTAGTTTTACTCATCTCCTGATGATGTTAACTTGGTTAGCAAAACACACGTCAAAAGACAGTATGTAATGCAAATTCTCTTTTATGTAATTTATCGACTGAAAATAGGTGCTTCGAAGTGGTAATTTGAGTTTTGGAAAAAGAGAAACATCGACCAGTGCCATATCAGGTGAATCCGATGGCTATTTAATATGATTTGTTGCGTTTTTGGTCAGAAATTCGTTCACACTGTTTGCCTTGTGAGATGGTGCGTTATCGTGGTGCACATATCTGGTTTTTTCAACGAATTTGCATATGAAATTCGTATAAACCAATATCTTATCACCAGTTAAAATACGTTTTATGAATGTGGGATCGAAATTTACTCGTTGTAATATGTCTTCAGCGACCTTAACGCAATTGAGTTTTTGCAGAATTTTCAGATCTTCTGGCACAATTCAAGCAGCAATGTGTTTTAAAATCATTTGAAATGGAATGAACTGATTCGTGAGACGTAGAAATTTCAGCTGCTGTCTCTCTCAGACTCAAACGACGATTTTCAGTCACCATTTCCTTTACTTCAGCGATGTTAAATTCAGTTGAGGATGTTGATGACCGACCAGAATAAGACCACTCTATTCATTTTGACCTAAAGAAAGTTTTTGACATCATCAATCATGAGCTAATAATGCTAAAACTAGAGCGCTATGGTGTTAGAGGAAAAGCCAATGATCTAATAAAATCTTACCTCAGCAACACAACTTTCATAGGAGTGTCTCAGGGCTCTATACTCGGTAGAATTCTTTTCTTGATATTCATCAACGACATAAGTCCCCAAATAGACATCAGCTCAGTTTTTCTGTTCGCTGACGACATCTCAGTTATTGTATCAGAGAAGGATGTTTATACTCTGAATGAAACATCTAATGTAACAGTGTCTCGAGTTGTTGCGTGGTGTGAAAAAAATCTTCTAATCAATAATAATAAAACAAATTATATAAATTTCAGAGACGGTACGGAAGCCCCACTACATATCAATATAGACAATTCCGAAATGGATGAAACATTTTCCTCCAAACTTTTAGGGATTATGATAGATAAATAATTGCGTTGTACTGATCAGGTAAAAGTGGTAATGGGTAAATTAACGTCATAAGATACCTCAGGGATCACGTAAGCATTAACAATATCAAAATGTTTTATTTCTCTTATGTCCATTCGGTAATTGATTATTGCGTAATATATTAGTATCATACACCAACATCTAAGGATATATTCATCTATCAGAAAAAAACCATAAGAACTATGCCTAACCTGAAAAACGATACCCCTTGCAGACAATTATTTTTCAAATTAGGAATTATGACTGTTCATTGTGCCCTACATATATAATATTGCAATATTCGCTAAAAAATACCTGCAGTTTCCTGCAAATAATCAATACATTTGCAATATGGTAACAAGAGGAAGTAAATATCTACCTACGCATTCCACTACACAGAACAAGTCTATTCGAGGAAGGTCCGTACTATCCCTACTAATATTATAAATGCGAATGTAAGTTTGTTTGTTACGGTTTTCACGCGAAAACTATTCAACTGATCATCATGAAATTTTGTACACATATTCTTGGAGGTTTTAGAAGTAACATAGGATACTTTTTATTAAAAAAAATATTTTTTATGTACCTAAGATAAAAACATTGTTTGTCAAAATAATCTCAAAATCTAGCTACTCTAACGTCATCTAGCATTCCAGTAATGAAGTTCCAACCCTTAGTAACGTAATACCGTCACACCGTATTATTCACAGTCACGACAATATACAAACAATTCAATCCAATTAACTATAGTTTCAGCTGTTTGTAATGTTTCTATATTTATTGTTATTTTCTTATGTCACCCGCGAGCGAAGCTGCAGGTGAAAGCTAGTAATTGTATAAAAATATATAATGCACTGCCTCCACATTTCAAAAAAATCAATACCTACCATAAGTATATCTTCAAACGAACTTTGATTGAAATATCTGATTGAAAATTCCCTATATTCACTTAACGGATATTACAATGTCTGTAAAGTGTAACGTATGAGTTATATATGCATACTTTTTTTATTTTTTGTAACAGCCACAAATTAAAGTATTCTAAGTGATAATATATACTTGTCCTCCCATGGCAATAAATATATTATCATTATTATATCTCGACGTTTTCAAATGAACTACCTAGATCACTTATAAGCAGGTGTTTTTGATAAAGTAGATTCACCGTGAGACTAAAGCAACATTTTCAGGGTTACGGCACACGAAGTTCCATTTGCAAGCAAAACTTCAGAACAAATTTTTTGTTCGATACTTTTATCCATTGTGAAAATTGCAAAACACAGTTGAGGTTAATTGACAAATTAAGTACTGTACACAAATTTCATTTGATATCGATATCATGAGGGAGCATAAAAAGCATAGTCCACCAACTATGTAATATTAGAATTAAGTCATTTCATTTTTCATATTCTTTTCAGCAAACTCTTTATTCTATTTTTTGTAATCTTTCCAGCGGAACCTTTTTTTTGATACCCAAAAAAGTGGATAAAATTAACTAGTCTACCATCTTGGGCGGTTCGCCATATTGGATTCAGAGTGGCATCATTTTATTTTTTGTATTGTTTGCAACATACCCTTTAATTCCATATAGAATGGAAGAGCTCAAAAAATAACAGTTCGCCATATTGTATTTGAAGTGACGTCATTTCATTTTTCGTATTCTACTCAGCAAACCGTTTCATTTGATACTCATATTATGGGAGTGTTCAAAAAATAACTAGTACGCCATCTTGTACGGTTGTTTGGAAACAAAAACCCGAGGTATTCTGATAAAAAAAAACAAAATACTAAAATTTTGTATGATTGAATTATTTCTTTTCAAAAAAAAAACATATAGAAATTATCATATCATAATCGATTGCAATGTTATACAGATTTTAGGACTTCATTCTTCCTTTGCAGGTATTACCGAATAAAAATGTTAGATCGATTTGTATCTATATCTTGATTCTATGGTTATTTTATACAGACCTGATAACTTACTCGGTTCTTCAAACTTGCATTGTCTCAAAAGATGTTCTTTCATTCGTTCTCTGACAAATTTATCCAAATATCCCCATGTAACTAATGAAGTCTGATCTTATTCACAATCACAACAGGCTTTAAAACTAATTTTGGAGAAAAATTGATATTTTATGACCTTTCAATTTTTTTTAAATATATATTGTATAAATAAAACCTCACTATTTTTTATTAATTTTCTTTATTTTGGGGAATACCTTCCACATTTTTTTAATGCTGCACAATTTTCTTAACTGATATTGTTTGTTCGTTTGATATTTCTGTTATAAACTGTATATTGTTGTTTGGTTTCAATTAGTACGTCGATGTTTCGTTCTCTTTATAAATTCCTAGAATTGACACACTTTAGAACCTTTATAATTTCCCTTTAAAATATTTCATAAATATTATTATTATTGGAAGCGTAAATCATTTTCAGTTTCGAAAAATGGCTGCATTTTTTCTATTCACCAAGAGAAGGTTGTTATTAAAATTGTCCACTATCCCTCGCTGTTGATATTAAGAAATAATCAATGCGCTCATGCGTATTCCTGAGTATTTAAATTTGATATATAATCAATTAAATTTGAATTGCCAAAGCTTGAACAAATTGTATAATGTTCCACATCGTTGTTATCTGGCACAACTACCTGTTGCCACCTGAATAATAAATCATAATGAAGAAAATGTTTCAGTTTTGCGATGTATTTCATCAAGCTCCGATCTGTACCTTGAGAACAGACCACACATTTCACCTGCAGATGAATCATAACACGATATTGAAACGGTAATTGAAAAACTTCATAATCAGAAAATTATAAATAACTTTCTAGGAATTGAGTTTGTAATTGATTCAACGCTGCTCAAGGAAAGTTGAAAGGTTCGTGTTGATTCCCACTGTAAGTTCCGTTTCCTTCCCATAACTTTCGCATTCAGTTTGTACAATGTACAAACTATATTTCCTTTCCCCTAACTAACTGATTTTTCAGCGTTTTCACCCTCAAAAAGTAAGGGTAAACATATTAAACTAGATACTCATTTTCTCAAGTCGCAGCAACCATTTCATATGCAAGTAATATCCTGCTCTTGGGGAGGAGACAAATCGCTTCCTCGCTATACCAGTAGCCTCCTAGGTTGGTTCAAGAGTTGGAAAAGTGATAAACTGCTGCTTTTGAGCCGATATTACTGTCTTAATCCGGTGCACTTTTGCAAACAAATAGTCCTTATAAGGCATTTGTCGAAAGTTATCGAAGCCAAAATCAGTGTTGGTGATAATCAAATGAAGAAAATTTGATTCAAGTTTCTGCTGGAGATGTTCAACGTTGAAAATGATACTTTTTCACAATATTTCCGTTATAACAAATAGGCATTTTCGTATATACCCATAGTTGACCATTCTTGAAATGTGTTTATCAAGATTAGACAAAAAAATCAAGAAAGAAACGTTTTCGAGTTTTGATCCATCCTGAATTGATAACTTATACAATCCTATATTTTTTTAAAGTATTGTCTGACGGGTGCTTTCCTTCGGTGACCTGCAGATTAGTAGATGATTTGGAAAAGTAACTGTGACGAGAGTTACCTGTAAGTTGCTTTGTTAGGCAACGTTGGTAATCAAGGCTGTATACTAGCAATTGTTTGGAGACATTCATTGAAGAAAGACGCATAAATGCTTTGGTATGGGATAATCCTGGTCCGGTAACCGCTTGCATCGCTCTCCGACCCTTGTTAGAGAGTCAGCAACCTTCAAGGTCAGTGTTGCCGAAAATGTAGCCTGTAGACAATTTATCAAGTACTGAGGAAAGTTTTTTGGCGATTCAATACCAACTTGGATTTTGCTCGGTGAGGTTCTTGGCTTTCCGAAAATATTTTTATTGATTTGTGTGTGAGTGGTGTGGTGGAGTTGTGGGTGGTTCTACATAATCTCTCCACCATGAATCAATGATGTAGATTTCCACCTAGGATTCAATGTTGAGTATATGACTATGAGTATATGACTGCATACACATGTACCAGAAAGTGATTGTGATGGGTATTTCCCCAAGCCGGAGGATTCAATCCTCTCTAGTCGAGAAGAGGATTCTTTAAGATACGTTGTAGTTGACTGTTGGAGGCATTAAGAGAAGGACATTTTTTGAATTTTGCAATTGTGAATATTCACAATTCTGAATGTTGTTCTCCCAACTACTCCGAAGAGAGGAAGTGAGGTCTAGAAGGATTTCCGTTGTGTGATGCTGAGAGCCTCAAGTTTTTCCACAGATCCTTTGTCATGTCTTAAGGAATAGTTGAGGTCTGTGTAAAACCTTTTCCAAGTGAACATTCCAGGTTTTTCACCTAGATATTTCACTTATACGAAGCAATACTGTTAAGAGCGTCAAACTAATTAGTGAGAAGTGTGAGAAACCAGTTTTATGGTTAAGCCTAAATGTGTATTTGAAATACTCCACTACTGATAACCTTTACATATTTTCAAAGTATATATGTAATGAAGAAGCGGTTCGATGTTTTGCATGCACAGGAACCATAATGAATGCTTTTATAATGCATGAAACATAACAAAGAACGTTTAATTATTCACAAGGATTTTATGGTTTCGTGTCTAGTGCCGGCCTACTCGTTTATTCATCTTGAACACACGATTTCAAACGAAATTGAGAGATACTTCCACAACATATTATCCTGCGGTCGATATTAAAAATAAAGTTTCAAAGGTATGTTCGTTGTTTACCAAACATTTCGATTTTTATTAAAAATAGGTCAACTGTCTGATAAAATGGAAACATTTACGCGGCGTTGATGGCTGAACGACCTTGGCATCAATGTAACACAAGTTAAGTCGGATTCACTCTCGTTGACACACTGACCCACTGACAGTGACATACTCGGAATAACACTCTTACTTTTTACTCACTGGTAAACAAATTTTAATCTCTGACTTATCACTGAAAAATTATTGGTGCAATATCAGGCAATAACGAATTACTCTTAACATTTTTTTTGAATGGTAAATAGAAAAAAAGAATTATTCATTAATTAATACATAGGATGCTGCCTAGAGTGAAATTAAAAGATTACATAATTATATTAACTCGATACACTTTTATTTTCCTAATAAATTTAATAACGATTTAATTATCAAAATTCAGTTAAATCATCATCAAGTCACTTGAAAACGAATGCCAATATCTTGTGTGTTCAAAATTAGTTTATATAATAATAATAATGGTAAATGATAATAATAACACAACATAAGGATACACAAGGCAACCCAAGAATAAGACAATGCAGAGGGTCTTCTGCAACAACATTGAAGATCCCGGCTTTTCAAAGCCCCTGACTTTTGCTTTCCTCAGATCGAGTGGGCTGAAGTCAGAAACTGAGGGGTTCATCATGGCCTGCCAAGATGGTGTCGTCAACGCCTTAGTCTACCGAAGTCCGTGATGGGTATAGAGGTTTCTGACATTAGGTGCAAGGCTTGCCGCGAGGCGCCTGAGACCCCAAGGCAATTGCTGTCAGCATGTCCAGCATGCCCTCTCAGCCCCTCGAGATCTTGCTGATTTCCCGAACTAAGGCAAAAATCTTAGCCGGATAAATGCAAAAGTCTTTCTTTCTTGACCCATTGCATCTGCTTAGGGCACATGGTTCTCGAACCCAATGATCACTTACTCCACGGTTTGGTGAGTGGTCATTGGTTGATAATGCTGGCTCGCCCTCTCGCCTGTCGGAGCTTTGGGAATAGGACCCCACTAGCTTACTCTTTGAGAAAAAATTAATAATGATAATAACTTCATTTAATACATGGATATAACCAATAACAAAAAAATGAAGTTTACAAGAAATTAAATAAGTTCAAGTATAAATTCAAAATACAAATAATTATGATTCTGCTCAAAAGCAGTCAAAAAAGAGTTCACAAATCAGCATTGTTTGTTTATGTCACAAAAAGTACAATTGTCGTTGAAAATCTTACAAACTGAGTTAATCGGAGACTTGACTGTTAAGTTAATTTGAGATGTTATATGAAACGTAATTCCTTGCCGCGAAACTAGCCCTAGTACATGAAAACTGATATCACCTAAAAATATGAAAATATTGTATTAAATTTATATTGTTGTAAATCATGCCCGAAAGAAAATAACGCCGGCCGCCGCTGGTAACCAGGCGTGACTTGTGGCGAAGAGCGCGCGAGTGTACGATGATTTCCCGCCACCCTAGAAGCAGCGAGAATAATGCTGCCGATTTCAGCGGAACTTTAGCGAAATTTCTACAACATTCGATTACGATATTTAAAGGCTACTCACGAGGATATCGAGATAGGCAAGTGGAAGCTACAGTGCGGTACGCGAAGCGATCTAGTAAGGCGATAGACATTCAAATAATAGTTGAAGTTTTAGTTGAAGTGTTTGTTGTATTGAAGTGAAATAAAGTTAGGTTTGATTACTCAGTGTAGTCAATTATTGGTCAACCCAACGGGGAAAAACCTAACAATATACAGGGTGTCCCTGGACTTCCTCTTTTCCTCTCGGGAATGTATAGATGGGGTCAAAATATCACCAGTACTTCATATAACTTTTTTTCCTAAAAGTCTTCGTAACCAAGTTACGGGCCCTCGAAGTTACAAAATGAAAAATGTTTTTCTTTGATAACTTTTCAAGTGAATATTCAAAATCATCCAAATTTTGGTAATTGACTAAACAAATGAATTCCGTCGATGAGCTTTCATGCAGGAGTCAGTTGTTTTGCTACAAAGTCAGGAACGGACTACCCCCGATGGTCCACACCCCAAAACTTTGAAATGACAGATATTTTTCAATATTTTTCCACAAAATAAGGTTACTTGGACAATATTATGAATAAAAGTACTCGTGTGGAAAGTCGATCGGAGCAACGAGTCTTGATAAAAATGTAGTTCTACTCGACGACATCAAACCCGCTCGTCCACCATTATTTGAAATGAATAATTATCAAAGCAAAAATAATAATGATAACGTTAATTCAACAACATTTATAACAGGAATAATACAAAGTATGCTAAAATGAAGTCGTAAACAAAAAGTACAGTACCTATATGGAAGTTTAAGTCACAATTGTGATAGCAGATATTTTTTCAAAAGAAATATCAAGTTCTGTAGATTCGTGGTGTTTTTAAACTAACAAGCTACTCTACTATGAAATATCGAATTCATTCCATATTTTGTATGTACATAATACGTGTGGAATAATAACGTTTCGTGTTGATCAGTTATCTGAATCTCATGTTTCAAATTCTTCTTCACAGCTAAACTGTTGAGGAGTTTCACTGATAATTATAATTTTATGGGAGAAATTCTTTAACACGAATCTAAATTTAGCTGAAAAAACGCACATCGGAAAAAATATTTACTATACTAATAAAAAGCAAACGAATGAACTACGAAAACGGCTGCACATGATCAGGTGAAAAATATCCAGGGAATAATTATGTTCCATTTCTTTCACAGATGTTGACAAAAAAACCTTTTAGAAAGTTTTGATAAAAAATGAGAAACTGGAATGCGATTTTGTTTTGTTGAGTGGTGCGTTTTCATATGACTATCATTGTATTGTCAATATTCTATAGGATATTTTGAATTTTTTTGATATCGCCGAACAATTTACATTCAATGAATATGCAGATATGCATGTATTTTATGGACGAGCATTTTGTAATGCTGCAGAAGCTCGTCGTCTGTATTCCGAGCATTTTCCCAATCGAACGGTACCGTCAAGAGAAACATTCGAGCGTGTCGATCGCAGCTTGAGGGAGACAGGTATGTAATAATTGATAATTAATTTGTGCACGTTGTTTTATTTCGATATTATTGTAGGTACAGTTTTGCCAAAACGAGGTGGTGAGGGCGCTCCTAGGACTGTACGTACCGTTGTATTGGAGGAAAATATTTTGGAAGCCGTCGCTGATGATCCTTCAATGAGCATCAGAAATCTATCAGAACAGTTCCATACATCCAAGTCCACTATTCATAGAATAATTAGGGAACAACTGCTCCACCCATTTCACATCCAGAAGGTACATGCCATGACACCTCAAGATTTTCCAGCATGACTGGAATATGCCAATTGGTTCATGGATAGGCAAAGAGAGGATATGACTTTTATTAATCGAGTTTTATTCACTGATGAAGCAGGTTTCAGTAGAGATGGAGTTATCAACTCTCATAATCTCCATATATGGGCCGAAGAAAATCCCCATGGGATATTGCAAACCAAACACCAACGGAAATTCAACGTGAATGTTTGGGCTGGTATCATAGGAAACCATCTTATAGGACCATTCGTTCTACAGGACCGATTGAATGGAGAACGTTATTTGGAGTTCATTCAGAACGATTTGAATGGACTTTTGGAACATGTTCCATTGCAAACCCGAAGAGATATGTGGTTTATGCATGATGGCGCTCCTCCTCATTTTAGTTTGATTGTGCGTGACCATCTGAACCATATTTTCCACAATAAATGGATTGGTAGAGGTGGGCCATATTCATGGCCATCGCGGTCTCCGGATTTAAATCCATTGAATTTCTTTCTGTGGGGGCATCTAAAAAGCCTTGTTTACGCTACACCTATTCACACAAGAGATGCATTGTTGAATAGAATAACATTACATTGTGAAGCCATACGAAACGACCCTGGAATGCTATTTCAAGTATAGAGAGGGTGTCTTCGCAGACTAAGAAAATGTATAGAGAGAGAAGGTGGTCATATCGAGCAGTTTCTGTAGCGGATTTTTCATTTCTGTTTGCTCTTGAGTCTCTTGAGTTTCGTTAGTTAAACGTGTTTGCATTATAAAAATTCGTTATGAACATTTTACCTATCATTTCCATTTTCCTTAAAAACTAATATTTTCGAATAATGGTAGACATCTCAGGATAAATTTTGTTGAATTAACGTTATCATTATTATTTCTGTTTGATAATTATTCATTTCAAATAATGGTGGACGAGCGGGTTTGATGTCGTCGAGTGAAACTACATTTTTATCAAGACTCGTTGCTCCGATCGACTTTCCACACGAGTACTTTTATTCATAAAATTGTCCAAGTAACCTTAATTTGTTGAAAAATATTGAAAAATATCTGTCATTTCAAAGTTTTGGGGTGTGGACCATCGGGGGTAGTCCGTTCCTGACTTTGTAGCAAAACAACTGACTCCTGCATGAAAGCTCATCGACGGAATTCATTTGTTCAGTCAATTACCAAAATTTGGATGATTTTGAATATTCACTTGAAAAGTTATCAAAGAAAAACATTTTTCATTTTGTAACTTCGAGGGCCCGTTACTTGGTAACGAAGGATTTTAGGAAAAAAAGTTATATGAAGTACTGGTGATATTTTGACCCCATCTATACATTCCCGAGAGGAAAAGAGGAAGTCCAGGGACACCCTGTATATTGTACAGGATAGTTAGGGCCAAGCAATCACGTCTCTGTTTCAGTAGTTGGTAATCAAAAGTATTTAAAATATTGTTGATGTCATATCCCCTACTGGGATACTGTCCATTACACTTATAGAACGTATAGTTAAGTTAGTCAGTAACTTGTCGTAGCTATTTACAATTGAGGTGCAAGTTTTAATATTAATTGTTTTCCAAAACGTTGGACACTGAAAAAAGCTAAGTATATTTTTTTTTAAATTCATTATTCAATTCGTAGGCAAAATTTATGAATACTACAAGTTACTGACTAACTGGGCTCTTCAGTGGGTGAAATTACGTAGTAACTCTCTATTGATTTAGCTTCGTTTATTTTTTCAGATTGTGTAAGGTTATATACCCAAAAAACAATAATAAAAACGTACTATGCTGTATAAAAAAATGTAATGTAAGCTTGAAATTTGTTTCTTCGGATCGTTTTAGTTTTAGTTCAAACGTAGTAGACGTATACCTCTCCACTCACAGGTGGTTTTGGTGAAATTGGTGACACGGTGAATCGTCTGCAATATGCTGTGTAATGTCCGCTGTAAGTAGACCTACTGTTATGCAGTTAAGAAGTCACATTCCATCTAGAGGAAATTCGATGGCAACATTCAACTTGCCCCTAAATCTTCCTCCTAGAGAGAATCTTTCAATACAAGAATTTTATGTCAAACAGCTCCTTAGTTTAGTACTTGGTTTACCCATCTTGAATGAATATGGAAATTGGCGAAATTGCAATCGACTAATCAGAGAAAAACCTCGTACTACATCGAATGTTTTAGAAGTCTGTTGACATATTTCACATTTCAAAATCCCTGTGACACCTGTCGAGGAAGTTTTGAAATAAAACCAATCGAAAGAAAAATCTGTAAGTTTCATTCGATTGTTTTCAATTCTGAAGACGGAGGTAGATTTTGGCCTCCAAAACTGATGGGCAAAAAAACTATTGAAGTTACTGATAAAAATTACATTTTCAATTCTGAACATTACTTTGAATTTACACAGTGAGTTATCGAAGTGAGCTAGAAAGTTTGCTCTCTATACGTACGTATAAAGTTTTGTATTATATTTTTTATTTTTTCAAATTGTGTGAATTGAAAATTTCCAGAAAGGTCCTATTATACCTATTATACCTTTTGAAAACGATTCTGAAAAGTTTTCATGATGAAAAGTGGATTTATCAGGGCAAATTGTTCAAATTCTCTGAGAACTGATCGTTTTTCCATGGCCAATTTCTTCCCAACACGCAGTTACTATGCTCTGCCAAATTTATAAACGTAGCAGTGAACTAACACAATGGTTAAATGCTGAGTACTTCATTATGTAATATTATTCATATTGATGCTGATGAGTTAACTTCCTTTCTCAATAATTACTCTCTCCTGAAAATATAACCCTTTCAATTTAAAGACAAGTGTCTCATTCTGAAACTTCCAAGTCCTCCCTTGTCCTCACTTCCATGTAAGTGAAATTTTATATCGTAACTCTTTCAATTCCATAAGGAATAATTGAAGTTCTAAGTACAAAGTATATAATTCAATGTTTATATAAAAGTAGTTGTTTCATCTAATCCAATGGTTATATGAAATAATTTATGTCGAGATGTCTTTTTCTTCCAGTGAGTATCTAAAAGTAACTTCTGCATGATCTATACATATTTGTGAGGAGTTTATTTTGAACTCATTTGATTTCTTCTTTCGAAAGTTTCCCACATTTTTTTTGTATGGGGAAGTAAAAGCCAAAAAACTTTTCTCCTATAAAATTCAACGCTCCTCAAGCGAGACATATCTCCAAAAAGAACTAACTAGATATTTGCTAGAATATAGGGTGTAGTGATAGCAAACCTGCGCAAGGAATATTAACTTGAGTCATCAACGAAATATGCAAATTCAAGAATATTTTCTCGAAGACAACCAGATCGCACCTAGGGCATTGATGAACTAAATAGTGAAATCGAGACTGGTCTGGGAGTGTCGTGAAGAACTTCAACTGGCGGTCCGGAATATAATGACTCTGTGCTCGACAATCAGGAACGAAAAATGGAATAGAATGACTTCCGAAACAAAAATACTGTCGAATAGTTTAGATACGAATCAAATTCTATATATGGTCTTCGAACCAGTTGTGAAGGTGGCAAAATCAATGATTCGGAATCAGATGGGAAAATGAGTCTATAAAAAACAAGGTTTTCTGGGAAAATATAGTTGGAAACACACACATGGGAAAAAAAACTTCACGAAAAGATCGTCTGAAAAGAAACTGCTTCAAAAGGACAGGGATCGGTCAGAATATTTACATTGTATAACCAAAAGCTCAGCTACAGGCTGCAACAACCACAATGCACTAGAACCTTCTCGAATAGGTTTCTAACACATCGTTAAGGGAAGGATTCGTATTTCTGTTTCGTAATATTTATTTTCTACCGTCAACTTGGAAGCACGTGTGTGACTTTTCGTACAAGATGTATTTGCTAATGGGCTTGGGAACTTTTCTTTCAGAGGCGTCAGTAAGTGCCCCCGGAACGTTCTCAAAAAAGAAATTAACAACCATAAATCGTACCTTGCTATAAGCTGGAAGAAAAAACGAGGGGAAGTACTCAAAAAGTGAAGCACTACAGAAATCTGATAATGAAATCATTAGTAATTCAGAATATAAAAGACTGGTTGACACAAATAATTTGAAACAGCCTTTGCAGTAAAATATCTGAGAGATGTGTCAGACCATTTTGAAAGCTGCAGTCAAAAAATTAAAAGAGAATTTGAAAGCTTTCTTGGAAAATTGGGGAAAAACAAAAGAAAATTGAAAAGAGAAAAGAAAAGTTAGTTACTGTCTAACAGGAGACTACTTACAGTGGTTTTAATGAAAACGCAGACAATGCTTTTGTTCTGGTATGTGAGAAGTGTTTCAATTAGAAGATTCATTTTACGACAGAGTTTTCAATTCTATCAAGAGACGCCATTAAATTCAGTATCTTTCAATGTGTTTTGAAATATTGAAAAATATTTTTGAATCATGTTCTACGTCTTTCATAATGGTCCTATTTTCCAAAAAATTCCCCAATTTTCCTTTTTCATATGAAAAAGGTGGATAGGAGGCCTACATGGAATTTTGCATAACTGATTTTTTCTGGGTCGTAAAAATTCAATTGCACACTTTTTCTATCTCGGTAACGGTAGAAAATACGATGTTGGTTGAATTAGACAAAAAATATACTTTCTAGACCTCAATAGAATTATGTTGAGAATTTCAGATTATCGTGATCCGTTTTCGAAATGATTGAAAAAACTGAAATCGTTATCTTTATTATACAAATATGGAAAAAAGTGTGGAGTTTTTTATTTCAACTCCATGAATGCTGCAATATGACTCATTTAATTTTTCATGCGACGTTTCGTTTACTTAAGGCCAACCCCAATTTTTTTTTCAAATATAGACCTGTATTTTTTTAAACTAATTATGATGCCCTTCTCAATCTTGCATTCACCTATTCATCACTTATAACTATATCTCAACATTTCACTCAAAAAAAATCATGATAACTAAATTGATTGAATCTAAAATTGAATATCTAGGTAAGTACTTGATTTGTTGATGAGATATGAAAAACCGAACTTGAAAAAATTTTGAAAAAATCAATTGTGCATAGAAAAATAACGAAAATTTATTATTTATTGAATAGTGATATTTGAAAAAAAAGCCTCAAAAAAAGGTTGCATGTGCAGGGTTTCCGGAAAAATTGATGAGGGAGGTTCTAAGAAAACGAAACGTAATAAGAGAAACGAAATGAGTGCATAGTAGCATTCATGAAGTTCAAACAATAATATTCACACATTTTCTTTTTCATATTTTGTATAATAAGGATACCAGAGCAGAAAAATCTAAATCAACGATTCATTTTTTTTTTTCATTATTTCTTGAACGGTACACAATAAACTGGATATTTCAACATAATTCCATTGCATTCTAAAAAGTACATTTATTGTCCAACTTAACCAACATCGTATCTTCTACTTTTATCAAGGTAACAATAGTATACAATTTAATTTTCGTCACCAGATATATTCGTATACAATGCTCACGTATCCGTTTCGAAACAAAATTCCATCAATATCAACATATATAGTGACTAGCGATACTAAATAAACTGATACTAAATATAAATTCAGCCACCGGAAATTTAAGAACATGAAGAAACAGTGATGAGAATCCTTTCCTGATGCACATGTACAACATGAAACGAAACTACATACAAAATTTCAGCCTCCGAAAATATACCGGTATGGATAAACAGTGATGAAAAGGTAACTTTATTTCATAAACGCGCCTTTTTCTCCTGCGGCTAGCGTCTCAGTTAAAATATTTGAAAGTCCTTTCTTATTTCACATTTACAATATAAACCAAACCTACATACAAAATTTCAGCCTCCTAAAATATACCGTTGCGAAGAAACAGTGATGAAAAGGTAATTTTCATATGTAAACGCGCCCCTTTTATCCCCAGGAGGCAGACCCAGTTGGAATATTCGAAAACTCTTTCTTATTGCACATCTGCAACATAAAAAGAACCTATATATAAAATTTCAGTGATGAAAAGGTAATTTTCATATGTGAACGCGCCCCTTTTACCCCCACGGGAGGCTTCCCAGTTAGAATATTTGAAAATCCTTCCTTAGTGCGCATCTAAGTCCTAAGAAGGTGCTTCTTACCAAATTTTAGCTTCTTAGGACTTACCAGTACGGAGAAACAAATTGAATGAGTGAGTGTTAAGTGTGTAACATTCGCTGTTATAAGTACAGAACGAATCTACATAGAAAATTTTAACCTCCTCAAATATACCGGTACGAGGAAACAGTGCTGAAAAGGTGACTTTATTTTATGAACGCCCTTTTTTTCCCGCGGCTGGGGTCCCATTTGGAATATTTAAAAATCCTTTCTTATTGCATATCTACAACATAAAACGAACCTACATACAAAAATTTCAGCTTCCGAAAATATAGCGGAGAAACAGTGATGAAAAGGTAATTTTCATATGTAAACACGCCCCTTTTATCACCAGTTGGAAGATTTGAAAACTCTCTCCTGTTGCACATCTGCAACATAAAAGGAACCTATATATAAAATTTCAGTGCTGAAAAGGTAATTTTCATATGTGAACGCGCCCCTTTTACCCCCTCGGGAGGCTCCCCAGTTAGAATATTTGAAAATCCTTCCTTAGTGCGCATCTAAGTCCTAAGAAGGTGCTTCTTATCAAATTTTAGCTTCCTAGGACTTACCAGTACGGAGAAACAAATTGAATGGGTGAGTCTTAAGTGAGTAACATTCGCAGTTATAAGTATAGAACGAACCTACATACAAAATTTCAGCCTCCGAAAATATAGCGGTACGGAGAAACAGTGATGAAAAGGTAATTTTCATATGTGAACGCGCCCCTATTACCCCCACGAGATGAGCTCCACTTGGAATATTTGAAAATCCTTTCTTAGTGCACATCTACAACATAAAAGGAACCCATGTACAACATTTCGGCCTTCGAAAATATAGCGGTACGGAGAAAGAGTGGTGAGCCCCAATTGGAATATTAAAAAATCCTTTCTTAGTGCGCATCTTAGTCCTAAGAAGCACCTATATACAAAATTTTAGCTTCCTAGGACTTACCAGTACGGAGAAACAAAGATGAATATGAGTGAGTGACATTCGCATTTATAAGTATAGATATGTTACAAAATGAAAACAGAAGATTCAATTAAAGTCATTTTAACAACACTCGTTTATGCTAATCAATACATAATTTCAAATAATTATATATAGTAAAGAACCTTTCAGCACTTGCTACCCTTGAGCGTAAACGCATTTCTTCGACATAATTCAATAATTTCAGGATAAAAACGTTCATGCGTATAATGAGCAAACCGGCTTATGAATAAATATCATTAAAAGTATCGGAATGGCCTTTACTGCACCTAAACTTTTATTTTTTCAACCTTGACATGCTTGTCATCTGGTATAAAGTAGTACCATTACCAATGGGTCAGTGTGCCAAGATAATTCTCACTGATTCATGATATAATAAGATGCATAACGCACAAACATATATTTAAAGATGAAAGTAAAAATAATACCCCAAAATTTGTATACTCATGGTGGGAGTAATGTAAATCATTATAATTAATAATTGTGTGGTACTAGAAAAAACCGACATCATATATGAAAAAAAGAACGACTGTTACCATAACTGTTTAACAATAAAAAATAAATAAAAAATCTAGGTACCGTACATTTCATACAGGGTAACCATCAATTTCATTAAAATAATTTCCAGGTTTTCCATGGCCCAGTTTTTCTGTTTTCCTAGACATATATTTCAAAAAGTAAGTCAAAACTATGAAAACAAATTTATCCTTGACTGATGCTGTTTCGAAAATTAAAAAATAATCACTGTCATTACATAGTATAAAACAAAGTCGTTTTCCGCTGTCTGTTTCTATGTATGCTTAAATCTTTAAAACTTCGCAACGGATTTTAAGGCGGGTTTTTTGATAATTCGGGTAATTCAAGAGGAATGTTTATATGTATATCTATAACGTGCATAATATAGTAGAGACACACTGAAAATTTTAGATTGCAAACGCTAGCTGAACCCTAGAAGATAGATCAAAATATACAGTAATAGCTTTTACACACGGCTTCGCTCGCGGGTAACAAAAGAAAATAACAATAAATATAGAAAAATTCCAAACAGCTGAAATTATAGTCAATTGGATTGGATTGGATTGAATTGGATTGGATATTATCGTGACTGTGAATAATACACTGCGACGGTATTACGGTAGTAGTAAGGGTTGGAACTCATTACTGGCTAGATTTTAACTAGATTTTAGTGTTACTAGATGTTACTTCTAATACCTTCAAGAACATAAGTACATAATTTCATGATGATCAATTAGTTAGTTTTCGCGTGAATCCGTAACAAACAAACTTACATTCGCATTTATAATATTAGTAGAGATAATAGGGACTATACAGTATGTACAACAATTGTACTACAAAAAAGTCTGCGATGGTATGTCTATCTCTGTATCTGTAGAGTAGGGAGGATGAGTGTAAGTCCACAGCACTTAGGCCACATGTTACCCACATCCTCCCGAGGAGTTATCCTCCTAGGTCATCGTCCATCCTGTCCTATCCAGGAAAGTGGACAGGTCTTTTGGAGACATCTTTATATCGGCAGGTGTAGGCCAAGACTAGCCGAACACACACTCTCTTATTGACGATAACTCCGGGCACTCGCATAGGACATGCCTGACAGTCTCATCTTCCTGTTCACACATCCTGCATAGAAGTGTATCCACTAGCCCCATATTATGGAGGTGCTTCCTTAGTTGACAGCGTAGATTTTTCCTGGTCATCGCAGAATATTTCTTCGGAGCCAGCTTCCCAGAGTCGCCGGGGTGATCCTGGCAGGATTGCATCCTTTGATTCCATCCCATCTTTTTAGGGATTGAGCAAGGGTGTAACATTTGGCTAGTTCCGCAATTGTCGAAGTCATCAGGCCGTAGGTGCCACTGGGTCCTAAGATTATTAGTCCAGCCGCTTCCTTTGCTAATGAGTCGGCAATGCGATTACCTTTACTCCCGTCGTGCCCTTTAAACCACCTCAGGCACTAGCCCTGAAGTAACACGTTGTCTGTTAATGGCTAATAGGGCTTGTCTGCTGTCAGTGCAGATTTTTGTTATTGCCAGATATTCCTTTCCTGATTATTTCTTTTGTAGCAATTGAGATACCAGCTAGTTCTGTTTGGACCACGCTGGTATTTTTTCCTATTCCCCACTTAATCCTTTGGCTTAGTAATCTGGAGTACACTCCACATCCTCAGCCTTCTTTGGTTTTTGAGCCGTCTGTATATATGCGTATTGCATTTGTAGCATCTGACTCTGTGTTCTGTTTCATTTGCATTGTATAGGGTTCATTAAACACAAACCAGGGTTCAAATGAATCACTGATTGCCTGCAGCAGAGGTTGCGCAGCAAGCGCTTCTCGATATAGGCTCAGTCTGAATTGACCCATTCCTACTTCGAGGTTTACACCAGCCGTACGCAATCTTAACATGGCCATTTACGAAACCTCCTTAATATACAGGTCCAGAGGGGTCAGACCCGTAGTATATGTCTATCTCTTGGGGATAACCCACAATAACCATTTTTTATCCTCTAGAAATAGTAGCCTTATTTACGAAGCAATTTTGAGCAATACATCATTAATCCTCATCCAATTAAGTACTTTAAATACATTGTGCATTGAAAATAGATCAATATGACCCTTTACAGCATGTAATTTAAATGAATATTTTCAAAAATATTTAAAATTTGAAATGCAGGTACATTATGATTAGCAGCGATCGCACGCGTTTATATGTATAGTCAGTATCAGCATTGCACCCGTGCGGACAGGGGCGGGTCGCTATTAAATAAACGTTATATAATGTACTGAAAATAAGTTAAATAAACCATAATTAACAGAAATTAAATTTTCAAATTATTTAATCCTTGAAATTCTCTATACCTTATTTTGTAAGGTGTAATCACTTTTGTAAAAGATGACTCACCGAATTCTATATAAAAATTTAACATTGTTCAACTTGCTTGTTGTTGCTCCACTATCAGAAACTCATAAAGAGCACTAAAAAGTAAACATTTCGAAATTAAATGTGAAACATTCTTCTATGCCAACATGCCTACATGGTATGATCTGTCAAATACTTGCCGGAATACTTCACTGGTGAATAATAAACAGTGGACATTTGATATAGTTTTCTCTATCTCGCTGATATTATCTGCAGTGCCCTCTGGTGCTCATCTTGGTATTTCATTAAGGTCCTGTTGGTATTATTCAGGAAAGTAGTTGTTACAGGCATTTGCCAGATCCTACCATGTAGAAGCGTTGGGAAGAGTGAATGTTTCGAGAAGATACCACAATCATTATTTATTTATTATTTACTAAAATATTTTCTGAAATCGTCTTCTGATTTTTTAGATTTCACAGTACCCTCATTCATCATCATTAAAGATTACACAATTAGAACGAAATAAAAATAAAAATGAGGTATTAATTGTGAAATCAGCAAGCCAGCCTAACGAAAAGTGTTTCAAAAATCCAATGTGTATATTCATAATAGAAATAGGTTTCGAGAAAAACGTGTCGAGGTTATCCCGATTGAATTTTTCGCTATTTGAATATAATGGAATTATCTCGGCTGAATTAATTCAACATGATGAAGTGTAAATAAAAATGTAGGTCGTGGAGTTTTTATTACAGTGACTCATCAGTGACAGTAAAGGACTGGATATATTAATTAATTAATATCGATACAAAATTACCAATATTTCATTATTGACTATATAAATATTGATTTTAATCATAAAAATTCTAATCTCCTCATGGATCAAGAATGCGTTTTGATATTACTAAAGGGTAATGAAAAGCATAAGTGAAATTCAAGAGGGGAAAGAAAACACGAGTTGTAGAAGGTATAAGCAGGGAAGTGAAATCTCAACACACACTTATTACATTTTTACATTTCTGTTGAATGGTGGTACTTTGAACAGTGGTCCATCCAAATGAAACAAGTCCAGACAGAAGTTATGACTAGTTGGAAATAATTTTGTTTGTTCGGAATAGTTAGACGGTTCACTCCGTCTGAAATGACCTTCCCGGCACAAAATTCACAATTCCATCATTAACACAAACGGATGGTTCAATTGCAACAACAGCCATAGAAAAAGCAAATCTACTAGCTGAACAGTTTGCGTTCCACTCCACAATCAATTTTCTCGTAAAGGCATCCCCCACTATTCCCAGACTAGATCCACAATGCCGGAAATTACTTTTCGACAGCGTCTAGTTGGGTGAAACAGCTTAATATCAACAAGGCGTCTGGTCCTAATGAAATGCCCGTCATCGTACTCAAAAAGTGCGCCAATGAACTGTCACCAGTATTTTGCAGACTTTTCAACCTGTCTTAAAGAAAAAGGTTTTCCCTTCTTGTTGGAAGATTGCTCGCGTTCAGCCTATTCCTAAAATGGGCAAAAAAAAATCTTCCAAATAACTATAGACCAGTCGCTTTGCTATCAGTGATATAAAAAATCATATAGAAAGCCGGAAACCACTATATCCACTATACCGTATGTCACTCATATTTTTTGGAATAACGCAATCGAGAAACATGGAGACTCAAGAGTTGTTGCGCTGGATATTTCTAAGGCCTTTGACTGTGTGTGGCATGAGGGTTTGCTGGCCAAACTTCGATGCTGTGGCTTGTCGGATCATTTTTGTGCATGGCTCTCCAGCTTCCTGAAAGAACGTTCCTTGCAAGTGGCCGTCGATGGATATATCTCGAATACTTTTACAACGCTGGTGTTCGCCAGGGATCCATATCATCTCCAACCCTCTTTTTATTGTATATCAACGACTTATTGGAAAAACACAAGAATCCAACCACCGGCAGTAGGAGGTTGCATATTTTTATGAAGATCTAGGTGTGATTTCGAATTGGGGTGAAACTCCAGGTTCAATTCAATGCCACAAAAACCCAGGCATCGGTTTTCTCCAAAACTGGATATAATAATGTCATCCGCTTTCTGCTTCGATACGTTTGTTGAGGGTTAAAATGCACACCAATATGTCTTGGCACAATCATGTCGCTGGAATTGCAAAGGCTGCTTCTCAAAAGCTTTGAAAACTGCTCTAAACCAGAAAACTGTACACATCTAAGCAACTCTTGATACTGTATAAAGCTAAGATCAGACTTTTTTTTGACTATTGTTCTCATGTATGGATCTTCGCCTCTAATCATACCCTGAAGCTGCTGGATTCCATTAAGAAAAGAGCCATCCGCCTGATTGGACACACAAACATCACTTGCAAATGGTGTTGAAGATCTATAAATTGATGGATGTAGCCGTTACTACGTGGTAGGAGATCATAATGAAAAGAGAAATGAAAATTTCTATGTTTTTTGCCACTTTTAATTATAACTAACGTTACTGCAGTTAGTTAGTTACAATTAAAAGTGGTAAAAAACATAGAAATTTTCATTTCTCTTTTCGTGTTGAAGATCCTCCCACTCAGCAGATCTGTAATGCCAAACTTTGTTCGGCTCAGGTTGTTCCCCAAAATTTATCGGTAATTCACTCAACACTGATGTGAGTTTGTGGTCAGAAGATTTTAACGGTTTAAATTTCTAACTTCAGAAGAATCAGTAGAGCCGACCTGTTGGTTCGTTATTTTATCAGCATATTGCTGGGATGGTGGGTTGTCTAGTAAGCAGGAGTAAATAAAACCGAGGAGATTGTCACGGTCAGGATTTAAAAACGATTCAGATTAGTATCAATCGTAAAGCCAACACAAAAGCAAGGTTTTACAAGGAACTGTCCGAAACCTGAAAACATCTAAGGTTAGTCAAATAAATCAATTCAATATTTTCATTTCCTATTCTTGAAATATCGGTAGAGAATTCCATAACACGTTTTCAAGAATAATAAGATCACCTATGAAAGATTCACGTCGAGCACTGTCAGAAGTTTTATTCATTTTTTTGGTGGTAAAAAAAAGCTTTCAAGGCATATTTATCTGGTAATGGGAGAAATTCTTCGGAAAAGCTATAGTTGCATCATACATATCATTCTTCGAGATATGAGGAGACACTCTAGAAAGTACCAACGAAGAGCCGTAGCAAGTATATAAGAAAAAATATAAAAAATGATGATAACCCGTGAGTAGAAGCCCTGATATTGTTGTTATATTTTGGAGCGGTCTGAGTACTGAAATCTACAGTTCATTCCTAAAATTACAGGATAGTTTAAAGCATTTTCCTTTTCTCTGTGCACCTAAGACAGCTGTTGACGAGGGTAATGATTATCGAATTTGATTGAAGTTAATCAAAAAGTAGATTCTGGATACATTAAGATTTAAGCAGTTAATTTTAACTGCTCATTTGTTCCCTCATTTTCAATTTACGTAAAGGTCTATCTCTGTCATTTCAATACTCGAATCTTTTGATTCGATATTGTTCCGAAGTAAGAGTTCTTCAGGAGTAATATCGTGATCAAAACGGCCTTATAGCGGCGTATTAATATCTTTACTGTGAACGTTTTTTTTGTATTAAGTATTGGTTTTTTAAACTTGATGTAGAGGCTGCACTTTAGTATTTGGGATAACGCCCACCAGGGGGAGTGGCATATCAATCGAAAGGGGACGATGAGAAGAACACAATGGTATGGGTTTTATCGCGAGGAAATAAGAGGAAAAAAATTTGAAAAATGTCAAAATTTTCTGACATGAACTAACCTAACCTAACCTAACCTACCCTAACCCAACCCAACCTAACCTAACCTAACCTAACCTAACCTATGAAGGATATGTCCACAAAACCGTTAACCACAGTAAGAAAGGCAAAGGACGGTTCGTCGATCAACAAACCGGTGCACACACTCAGACAATAGAAGGAAGTTGGAAATGGTTGAAACACGATTTGGAAGAGCGTGGTTACAGTGGTGATGACCTGGCCATGCACATGTGCGAATATCTCTGGCTTCGGGAAGTCCGTCACAATAAGTTGGATCCCTTCTTAGAACTCATTAAATGTATAAAAAGTCAGTTCAAACCAAAATATATGTAATAGAATAATATGAATAAAAAATACCCATACCCATACCATTGTGTTCCTCTCATCGTCCCCTTTCGATTGATGGCGCCCCAGGGCTTACTACTTTTTTCCATCTATTTCGACTGTGAAAAAAAAGAAAAAAAAACATATTTTCCTTACCCACGTCCAGCCCCGACAATAATCGACTAGCCTGGGCCGAACTTCCTTTTGGTAATTACATAAATACCAAGGTAGGTTATAAGATCCCAACGGAGATCTTACGGTGACTGTAAAGTTCTGGATTGGTTGTTAGGTATAGATCCAGAAGACTATAGCATATTCTCCATAATGGTCAGGAATCCTGGTTGGCTCATTATAATCTGCTCGTAGTTGATATTTGAAAATTTGTATTGCAAGTAAAGATAATAGCAAGAATATCAGGAATATTTGTTTGCAGATGTTGGTGCACTGAGTTTATATTTGAGTTGAGTCCTCTGATGTTGCAGAAATCGATTTTGAAGTTGCTAGTGGGCCTCTTAGCAACTACAGTTACCATGCTATTTCCCAGTGGACTGATGTTAAAAGGATCCTGCTGACTGTCAGAAATAGTGGTTTTCGAATAACTCCTGCAGGATGATGCCCTCGAATCAGCTCCCACGCGAAGATCCGATTGGGGAGCTATTTTACCTCCGTCAACATGCAATTTTTTCTTATATTCCCATCCTTGCGACCGCCTAAAAGGCATTTTGGTTGTTCATAATTTTAGCATTTTCACTTTCACAGGAGATTATTTAGGACATTTATACATTTCTGGCAGTTAATTTTTTGTACTAATATCCAACTTTGATGAAAAAATACTGTAAAGTACTTTTTGTTTGAAAAAATATAGCATTTAGGTGGCTGAGATCACCGAAAATAACCTATTTTTATAATGATTTTCAGTAAACTTGGATGTTCTTAGTACCAAAATTTTGTGAAACAGGAGACTATGTGAATGATAGTGATTGATCCATGATGGTGTCGTTGTAAAGTGATTTGACAGTAATAAGTACATACATCATAGAAAGAAAACAATTTTTCACAGTGATCACATTCTCCTACGAGTTCTCCTATAAACAATATTTGTTATACATAAAAAGATAACTTCGCAGAATTTTATCAACAACTTGAATCCTAGAATATATAAATATAATGGTTGGAAAACTGGAACGCTAATGAATCAATAAGGTTTGTTTTTTTTATTATATGGCCTTTAGATAGTAAGTATTTTGAGCATTAGTGTAGGTTGAGGACAAGAATACGATCGCGCGGTTCCTCGCATATTTCTTGTTGGCGTTCTCAGTTCATCAATGTTTTTCTTCAACTTCAACTATGCGCCTAAATAATGTATTATAAAAGCTTAAGTTCATCTTCATGAAATTTTCTTGATGATGAAGTAACTTTTGCCCGTAAAGATTCATATGATTGCCTAATAATATTGCTCAAAATCACCCCTGAATTGTGTAAATATTTGACACAAAATGCTTTATTGTGGCTTATTCATAATAGTGTCGAATAATTTTTCAAATTCGACTGGTAGTTCTAGAGATTCGCGCATTCAAACAAACAAAATACTCTTTAGTTTCATTTAATTAGTGTAGATTCAGTAAATACATTATATTTCAAATTTCATAATCCACTTGCAATATGTATCGAAAATATTCCAGGTCATTTCCAATTTGAGGTTAAAATTTAGGATATAAACTTTACTTTCTGTGGAAGATGAAATTCTGACGGTGTATTAATTGTATAATTAATTGTTTGTATAGTTTATAAGACTTCAAATCATATAAACTTTACAATGAACGATGAAAAGAGAAATGAAACTTTCTATGTTTTTTATCTCGTTTCAATGACACGTGTAATGATTTGTTGTCCCAAGTGTACGTATCCATCTGAACTATTCTAGACTAACAAGTTTCCTATTTTGGCACTTGAAACGACCAGTTTACAAATTATCAAGTTTTTAGAGCCAATCAAATTCTCGTCACTCGAAAAACCGTATGCAAGAATAAATGAAGAAACTTTTTTGATGAGGATTCAAAATTGCGTTAAACAGACTCTTATTGAATTGCACCATTCCTAAACGACGCCAATAAATAGAAAAAGGCGCCATAGTACCTCAAAACATCATAACTTGAAATTTCCAACTCATTGCCCTACATTTTTGAATGAATCTACCTAATCACAGATTACTCGGAGATAATATAATTAAATACGCACGAAGTGAATAAACAATCGGCCGCCCTTGACACCTTTGTTCAAATTCACTGCTGATAGAAAAAATTACACCATAGAAAATAACATAGATAGCAAGTGATGGCAAGCAACTAGATAATAAATCGTCGAATGTGGTCACTCTTAGACAAGATTGAAATTATTTAATAAATAATTTATTCCAATAGGCATTGCGACCCACTGACCTACTTACCCAGTGACATTGGTATCACTTTTAGTTTCATTATTTTGCAATTATGATGATAATAACGTCGCTGATATGGAGTGCGTACATTATTGTAATCTGCGGCTCATTAATTATTTACTTCAATTCGCTCTTATCTGTTTCGCATAATTCTTGTGTCTATTTAAGTTTCAGCTTCGAAAAGGTGTTAGGTTGTTTTCTTATTTGAAGCACATAAGAAATATTTGCTAATTCTAGAAAATTTAAGTAAGGCAAATTTGAAAAATAATTTTCATGTCATTCAAAGTGTTTTGGAGTACTTTACACTTACCTATATACAATTTTTTCATTCAAAACAAATATGAAAATTTATATACACCACTTACTAAACAGGCTCATCTGTTCGATATTTGGATAATGCTAAAATACAAGAAAACAAATTTATATAAAAGTTATACGGCGCCAGAAAGGTGTACAGGATGTTGCATTTTTTCGTAATAGCAATGAAACGACCATTATTTTTATGTAGTTGAAATGAGTTATTTTTTTCGGTAAAACTAGGGGGCGAGGGGGGGCTGTGAATGAAATAACTGTAATTTAGTTCATTCTCTCAAAGATCTGAGATAACGCATAAGATACCGACATGTCATAGAGTACAGATGTAAAATGCCCCTTCCCATCTTCGTTTTTGAACACAATAAGATATCAAGGTCGTCGTAAAAAGGTGTTATGATCAGTACTATTTGATAAGACAAGAAATACAACAGTGTTGATTCACTCATCGTCAAGAGGGCGCTAACTATTTTTTTTTAATAAAAAATGGGTTTTGTGATACCTAGTTTAATAGACATTTCAATATCTTTTTATATACTATTTTTTTGGGTTTATAACCATCATAGTTTAAGGCTAGATTTTTATAGTGAATACAGGTTCAGAAAACTTGTTGTTGTTTTCCGAAACGTTAACCACTTAAGAAAGCTAAGTGTCAATATTTAATTTTTTCCAATTGATTTCTTTCAATTTCTAGGCAAAATTTATGAATACGACAAGTTACTGACTAATTGGACTTTCCAGTAGTTTATATTACGCAATAACTTTTCGAGGTGAACTTTTCAGTTTGCCCTTTAATGTACTTCATCAGATTCTCTATTGATTTAGCTTTTATTTTTTCAGATTGTGGAAGGTTATAAATCCAAAAAACAGTATAAAATATTGAGTCCACCACAAAAAAATGTCGTTTAAAGAATTTCAATTATCTATCCAACAATAGTTCATTTTTACAAATCGAATAAGCAATTTTTTATTCGTTACAAGAATGGCCCACTAGATCACTTGATATGACTCCTCTAGAGGTTTTTGACGGGATACGTGACATTTTAAATATATGATACACAACGAAAATTCATTTTAGAATTCGCGCATAGAAAAAAATTGCTGGCAACGAAATTACCTCTGAAATATTTCATAATAATGTAAGATGTGAATTCATAAATAGGCTTTATTATTCTCAGGAAGTAAATAGCCATCATTCTGAACATTATTGGAATGCACTGGAATGAGATTTGAATATATTTTCATCAAATTTATGATAATTACCTTTTGCAAATTCTTAAAACGGAAATCAAAATAGTGATTACTCTTAAACAACTGATCTTATTTTCAAAGATAATAGAGTGCTAGACAAAGAATTGACATATATATCAAAATTAAAAGAACTTTCATTCCATTTGAGAAAAAGTTGGTCGTTGTGGAGTGATGCAACATTATTGTATTCTTCGTCAAGATAAATGAAACTGATGCCTCTTTATATAAAAAGTTAAAAGGCGGGAAACATTTTAAGTCCGCACTATAAATAATCACACTTCAACCCTCTTCAATACATTTTCTAATCTTTGACTATAATATATCTTCAACTAACCTAGTTTTTTTTCTGAAATGTTTTAACAAAGAGTAAAAACTTGAGTCAGCCATGACTTTGAATATCGCAAAAATGAAGGGAATTGATGAATTGTGTCATTTTTTGACAGCCTATTGTGAACACACTGAAAAATGTGTTTATTCATTATGAAATGCGACAGAAAAGTTAATTAGAACGATGTATGCTTTGTGTGTTGGTTAGGAAAATTATTTTTCGGCTTCCCACGTGTATATGCTGCAAAATATCCAGATAGAAGCCGTGTGAAATGTTTTAAAATTGAAGATACAAATATAGGGACCAATCATAATCTATTACGAAAAAAAAAGAGTCGTGCTACAACTATATTGACTGATGAAAACCATTTACTTGTTAGTCTTGCGGTGGTAGAAAATCCTGAATTGAGGGTTAGGAAAATGAGTAGAAATTTAAAGATATCGAAACCTTCAGTTGCCGGGAGTTTCTAACAAATTTCATCGTTACCATGTGCAAGTGCACCAGGATTTATTAGGAGCAAATTAGTTTTGAAGAAAAAAAAAATATGGAAAATAAAAAATTTCGGATCAACTCAAATGGAGTTTAAATGTATGAGGTAGTATTATGGATAATTATATTATCGTCAAACATATAGGCTAGGGTTAGGTTAGGCTAGGTCCAGAGTGGGTCTATTCGACCCTCCACCGCAACCCGCAAGGGTTTATTGTGGCTCACACATATTCACACACGACCAAATAAACCCAGCTTCTTAACGAAGCCAATTAGTTTGTATGGTGAGTGGTTTTTCACGTCAGATGGTAAGGTATGGCTAAGCCGAACTCTTAAAACCTGATTTGGTACCCAGTGGGGCAGGCACAAAGTATGTGCTCTGGTGTTTCATCAATTTCCACAAAGAGGCGACACACACTGTCTTCCGACAGTCCGAGTCTCTGCATATGATGATTCAAATAACAGAGATCTGTAAGAAGGCCTGTTAGACATTGTAGTTTATCCCTACTGTAATCCAACAACTATTTGGTACCAAGCTTCGAAGCTTCAAATAAACGCCTTGGAGTGAGCGAATCCCGGAAGATTCTGCCAGAAGTCTATAAATCTTCCTGCCATCCAGGTGTGCAATCTTTGTTTGGCAAAGCCTAAAGCGATGCCAATGACAGGTTCTGGTCCAATGAAACTGCTTGCGTCACCCTCCTTTCCAAAGGAGTCAGAAGCCTCATTGCCTTCCAGGCCAGTATGGCCAGGAATCCAGACCAGGGACAATCTGGAAACAGACAGGAGTTTCCTAGGTGTAGGTAACCTACCTACTTAAATTACATAAAAAATGAAAGGTGGTTTCAGCAACATGATACACCTGCAAATTTTTTGTGAAAAGTAGGAAATGTATGTACTGTTTCCTATGGATAGCATGAGAAGGATCTATTCCTAAGTCCTTGGCTGACGAGGTCACCAGACCTAACATAAATAGTTTTTTATAACAGTAAAATAGAAGGTGTATCGTACTGCCACTACTACACGGAAGGACAATAAAATAATGATTCATGAGACATTTCAACAAACTTCATGAAAAAATACAGAATTTTAAAAATCATATACTCATATACATACTTTTTGGGTAAAAGAGCACGGGAGAAATGTGTACTTTTATAACACCATTATCCCAACATTCCACAGTATTTACTTCCATTTTCAGGGAGAACTACGAAGATGTTATTGAAGTTAGATTGACAAATATTAGTGAGACTGAATGATTACATTGTCGGTGAGAATGATCGCTAAAGATCATACTCACCGGAATGTAATGACAAAAAATGTCATCATTCAAACAGCAATACCAATTGGAACCACGTCGAGAATTTGAGGAGTAAATCGTTTTCCAAACTGGTCTATCCAAGGGGGCGTACAAGTGACCTACTAACCCGATTTCGTCGTCGAATGTGACGTCAGCGTTGGCCTGGCCCTCGCACACGCGAGTCCTCGTTTTCCGGGATAGACTCCGGCATTACCCCGACCTCATACGGATTCATTTCATTGCAGAGATTCCCGGGAAATTCTTGTGAGCAATCCGCATTGTTCAACAAACAGCATACCGCATGAGAGAGTGAATTAGAGACCATCAAGAAAATGATGTTTTGTAACTTTAATATTACAATTCACAAAGCAACGATAGAAAGTTTGCAACAATTTCTATAAAGCCCAGCATTTCTTCTGCTTAACGTTTATACAGTGCTGATAAGGAAAAGTCCAGCAAACTATTGAACCTACCTTCACTAATACTTTTTGAAACATGTGAAAAATGGCAAACAAGTACCTACACAGTGTCTCCAGTAGAGGCTGCATTAAGTGGAAATATACATATATAATGGAATCGGCCGATACTTGATGAAAATCCATAACATATTCTGGAAACACTTAATTGTGAGATTTTCACTTTTTCAAAGACAAAACCCAAGCACTACAGGTGCCTGTTCGAAAGTAACGATTCACGTTAGATTTGAATCGCAGCAGATTACATTTATTTGGAAAAACGTTCTCAGAAAGTTTAATCCACATGAACGCAGTTTGAAAGAGTTCTTAACCAGTGAAGGTCGAGGTGTACTGAGTTGAACCTTAAAACGATGAGCAGCCACAGTACGTCGCATATTTCTAATATATAGGTATCGCTCTTGGTGGAATCAAATGTGTCAAGTCACTTGAACACCTTCCGTGAAAGAATCTATGAAAAGGGACAAATCTCTAATCTTTCTTCGATGTTCCAGACTATCGAGGTTGCAAGTAATGTTCGTGTCTCCAATCAGGTGGATGGCTCTTTTCTGGATGGAATCCAACAGCTTCAGGGTATGCTTAGGGGCGGAGCTCCATATATGAGAACAATACTCCAAAAAAGGTCTGATCTGAGCTTCATAAAACAACAAAAGTTGCTGAGATGTATACAGTTTTCTGGTTCGGAACGGGTTCCATTTTAACCGCCAACAAACTTATCGAATCAGAACGGGGAACCGTCTGTCCTGACATTGTTATTTTTTTTCACCGTAGTGTGCGATGGTCAATCCCTATCCCCCGAAGCCCCGATACATTCGGGAGGGCCCGCTAGCATTATCAACCAATGACCACTCCCCACACCGTGGGGTAAGTGATCATTGGGTATGCGGTCTGCATCTGTGCGGCTAACATTTCTGCCTTAGTGCGGCAAGCTGGTATAATTTTAAGATTCGAGAGTAGAGAGGACATCATTCCACTAAGGACTCCAATAATCAGAATAACCATCTTAACAGAGTGATCTGGATAAAGTCTGCGGAGCTCGAAGAGGAAATCTCGATATTTTATCCGTTTTTCCTCCTCTTTTCTGACGATATTCGTCTCGCCAGGAGCAGAAAACTCCACAACAAATATCATTTTGCTCTGGTGGTCGAGGACTACATCAGGCTTATTAGCTTGTATGGGCCTGAGGGTGGGGAACGAATAATTCCAATAAATTCGGCACTTCTCGTTCCTCACAACGGATTCAATATCCCCCGAGCGTAAGGCAACACCGGTGTCTGATCAATGCCACAAGAGTGCCGTAGATAGTAATATAGCACTCTTAGGGCCGCGTTATGTCTATGGATATAGGCCGAGACCGCATATGCTGGACATGCTGATAGCACATGCATTAGGGTATCGGGCGCCTCGCGGCAGGCCCTGCACCTTATGTCTGGAACCTCTATACCCATCACACGACTGCGGTAGACTAAGTTGTTGAATACACCATCCTGGAAAGCCATGTTGAACTCCTCAGTTTCCGACTTCAGCCCACTCGACCTGAAAAAAGCGAACGTCAGACGCTTTGATAAGCCAAGGTCTCCAATGTTATTGAAGAAGACCCATGCATTGGCTTATCCTTGTGTTTCCGCTGAAGTAAGGTGATCTCTGCGGCTTCTATCTGAGCTTTTTGCTGAACGGGTTCCAACTCGGTGACAGAGTTGTGGTCACCTCGTTCAGTTCACATTGTTATTTTTTTTTCCCCGTAGTGTGCGCTGGTCAGGCCCTATCCCCCGAAGCCCCGATACATTCGGGAGGGCGCGCCAGCATAATCAACCAATGACCACTCCCCACACCGTGGGGTAAGTGATCATTGGGTCCGAGAATCATGTGCCCTGAGCAAACGCAGTGAGCCAAGAATGACAGCCTTCTGCATCTGTGCGGCTAATATTTCTGCGTTAGTGCGGCAAGCCGGTATGATTTTGAGATTCGAGAGTAGAGAAGACATCATTCCACCAAGAACTCCAATAATCAGAACGACCATCTTGACAGAGTGATCTGGATAGAGTCTGCGGAGTTCGAAGAGAAAATCTCGATATTTTATCCGTTTTTCCTCCTCTTTTCTGACGATATTCGTCTCGCCAGGAGCTGAAAACTCCACAACAAATATCGTTTTGGTCTGGTGGTCGAGAAGGACTACATCAGGCTTATTAGCTTGTATGAGCCTGATGGTGGGGAACGAATAGTTCCAATAAATTCGGCACTTCTCGTTCCCCACAACGGATTCAATATCCCCCGGAGCGTAGGGCAACACCGGTGTCTCGTCAATACCGTAAGAGTGGCGTAGATGGTAATATAGCACTCTTAGGGCCGCGTTATGTCGATGGATATAGGCCGAGACCGCATATGCTGGACATGCTGATAGCAAGTGCATTAGGGTCTCGGGCGCCTCGCGGCAGGCCCTGCACCTTGTGTCAGGAACCTCTATACCCATCACGCGACTGCGGTAGACTAAGGTGTTGAAGACACCATCCTGGCAAGCCATGATGAACCCCTCAGTTTCCGACTTCAGCCCACTCGACCTGAGAAAAGCGAACGTCAGGCGCTTTGATAAGCCAAGGTCTTCAATATTATTGAAGAAGACCCCATGCATTGGCTTATCTCTGTGTCTCCGCAGAAGTAAGGTGATCTCTGCGGCTTTTATCTGAGCTTTTTGCTGAACGGGTTCCAACTCGGTGACAGAGTTGTAGTCACCTCGTTCAGAGTCGAAAACTATATCCAGTTCATCAGCTGCTCGAGCAGCTGCCCTAAGGAGAAATGCTCCAATTCCTGCTCTCTCATGGTCACGGACCATGCAGAGAAGGGGATCCGAACTCCTGACGACTTTACAGGCTGTATCCAGTACCATTCTGTCATGTAGACACTCCAAACTCAAAATTCCACATAGACGCGCCTGAAGAATAACTTAAATGTTATTTTTGACCTTGCTGATTTCAGATTGTCAATCGTCAATCGTCAAATCAAAGATGAAAAATGATGAATGATACTTTCTGTTTTTTACCACTTTTATTTGTAACTAACGTTATGCAGTTTTGCCCTATAAGAACATTTTCGAACTAATACAATAAACTAACTGTATAAAAAAATTTTCTAATACAGTAAACGTTAGTTACAAATAAAAGTGGTAAACAAAACATAGAAAGTCTCATGTCTCATTTTTCGTGATGACCGCCTACCACATAGTTAACGGCTACATCCATCAATTTATCAAAATCAAAGAGTGTAAAGTTTCACGGTCGCAGATAACTTTGTCATAGCTTTTTTCGTTTTTTTGCGTGGTCTGCAGAAAACTCCGTGTTGAGAACAACTCGAAACTTCAACTGTTGCCTCATCGCCTTCAATAATGTCTACCGCCATAGTAGACGAAACATCAGACATAAATACCTGCATACCACAGCCAAAAACCCGAAAAATGTCTTTGGCATAAATTAAAATATTTTCTGAAACTATACATATCCATATAGTCAATCAGTATTGAAAAGTACAAATCGGTGTTCAAGAAAAGTGAGAAGTCTCATTTTTTCAGAAACGAAATATGAGAAAGTGTTCGAAAAATAACGCATAAATTGAATAATATATTTACTTTGGGTAGTACTTTTCATTTGAAAAATTTCCGAGTAAAATTTTAAAATTTCTCTCTCTTCTCAAATTATCGATGATGAATCCTTTTACAGAACGAAATCAATACTGATTAATATATTCCTTGATCTTGGGGTGTATTTTTTATGGATTGACAAATCCAAGATCACCCCAGTCATCACCCGAAGACGATTGTGGATACCTTACAATCGAAACGTCGTGAATTAACTTGGCTTGGAATCTCTTAACTTTTTAATTTTTATTGTATTTATATTTTTTTCAATTTGTTTCATTTTTACTTGTATTTTACTTCACTAATTTTCATTTCAGGTTTTTGCTTAATATACTTGTTTTTTCAGCTATTCATTTTTATTACTTTTCTTTAATTTTTTAATTCTTCTTTTTAGTTACTCCAGAGATTTCAAATCATTTTATATAATATCAGACAATGGAAGTCCGAACTAATGAAAACCCAAGATGTTACAGTCTCACGAATTTTTATTAGTGTTTGTGATTAGTTTCGATATTTGGTTTTCGACAGAACTTTCTGAGAACGTTGTTCAGAAATAAATCGATTAACTTAGTTGCTGGTACCAGATCACAAGGTAATTAAAGTAAATGAAGATACTGACGTCCTCTTGAAAGGGAAAGTCTTTTTTTCTCTAAACCGGAACCCTTCTTTGGCCTCTTGAAGAGCCAAATGAATTAAGAATTCCTACAAAGGGAACTTGATCAACGAAGATATCACTGAAATAAGGGACCAGGATGAAGATTAGCAAAAAGATTGATTAGTCTATAGGCGTATCGTCAAAGAAAGCTGAATAGCTAGGACTGAGCAAGAAAGGCCTGATATTGGTTGAGGGACCTTACAGAAAACTGCCGACTATCGTATTTCCTCTGTAAAGGAAAGGTCGAATACACTGCCACACAATTGCCACAACTGCCCCCACACATGTTTTGCGAGTGGCTCTCTCTCTCCCATCTAGAATTTACTTACAATAGTAAATACTTTCTTCAACGTGGATTGACAATATTTTTTCCAGGTATTTCATTTGCTGATGAAAAATGAATCCTCTACCTGTACTGGATTGTTTGTTATTTGTCCTGTTTTACTACCTAATACCTACTACTAGTTTTTTACTTTTTGGTATTTCTTCAAATAGCATGACTGAAATGCATACCCAATATATTCATTTAAGATCAGCAATTACCATTTAAGTTGTTACATTAATAAAAACTGGCATGAAATACTGTATTCAGTGAATAATGTCGAAATAATCATGTTAATTCTATTAACAAATAAGAAACGTTTGCTCTGCTAACAACGAAATTTATGATACCGAAACAAAGGTTACAGAGTTGGTTCACATATAGTTGCACCACACAAATTTATTCATATCACATTCGGAGAGGTAATCAAATATTTCAAATTCTAGGAGATGTGATTCACAATAAAATTACGATATGGTCGATGAATTCATCAACATGTTTTTTCGAAGATAAACTAGGCCAGGGTGAATCAGTCACGTGTATCGATTTACCTTGAGCGTCGCAAATATCCGCGAATTTCGTACAGAAAAACGTAAACTGAACAAAAATAACGCGATAATGTGGAAAACTTCACATCACCTATATTTTAATTTTTATTTTGAGAAACTATATTTGTTCGACCTTGAGTCAGTCGCCATATTTATCTATGGTAATGCAATGAATGGTAAATAGTAAACTTTTCGGGTTTTGGATAGTCGATTAATTATTTACCAACCAAGGCCGGCGATAAAAAAACAACTGGGTGCCTTGCTTTTTATATTTATACCGGTTATTAGATTAAAACCACGGGCAGACATTTATTCATTGTGGCTGTAGTCTAATTAATAGAAGGCTGGCTATCAAGCTGTTACGAAATAAACACTTGCCCTCTAGATTGTGAAAAGCTTTGAAAACATGTAAAGCGAATCCAAAATCGTATATATAGTCCAAGACAATTAGGCTCTGGTCACAGATTATATTTAAACTGTGCTCTGGTGAAGAAAATCTGCAGATAAAAGTGGGGCGAAGTTCAGTCTTGTTTCAGTAAGCGATGCTTACGGCAGTCTGTTCTTCCATTTCAATTTTGCAAAATCTGAAAAAATTCTGGCTTGTTTTTGATACGTGATAAAATCTATTATAGTACAATTCCATAATAGTAGGCACTAAATTCTCAGAAATATTATTGCATTAAAATGAAAACATTGTCGTCAAGGTTGTGATTCTATAAATGTTTTATCAACATTTTCCCCATATGTCTAGTATAATTTCCGTACCCCACGTTAAGGCAAAAACGTCAGTCATTTATGAGAATTGAGTGTCTACTATTTTGGAATTATAGTATATTAGTTTCGAAAATTTTAAAAATTAATGAACTTTCCTCATGAATATTGAACCTCTTAGACGTAGAATATAATTTCCAATGGAAGATATTTACATTTATATGTTTTCAGTATAATGTTCATGTTATATTAAATATAAAAATTATTATCATTATTATTATTATTTTTAACCAAAGAGGTTGTGTTGTTCCCGAAGCTTTCACCGTAGCTTCCTCGACAGAATTGAATTATATACACTGAGTTAAAATTCTTTTATACAACAGTAGTAAGTACTTGAATTGAAGGGGTTATATTTTCTAGAAGTGATTAATTTTTGGGAAAGAAAGTTTTCTACTACTCCATCTTGATACAAAAAAAAAAGAAGAATGAGGGAGTCTTCCAAAGAAAGGAAGGAAGTAACTCTATAAATAGATATGTAGATCATGCAAAGAAGTAACTTTCAGACACAAACTGGAATGAATGAAGTGTGTGTATTTTCTATAATGCTATCCAATTTGGTACTGAAGAGCCTTAGGGCAAGTGTCTTAAGGCGAAACATCGGTGTATACCAGTGAGGATGGCAGTGTTCTATGTAAGTGCAATTTGTTACTATTCATTTAAAGTAGAACTCATGTGAATGATATCTGATTTTTATTCCACAAGGAATATTTGAAATACAAACTGAGTAGAGAAAAGTATCTTCTGTATAATTCAGTGTTCATATAGAAGTATTTGTTTCGAAAGAATTTTTTTTTCGTATAATTCAATGTTTATATGAAACTAGCTGTTTCAGAAGGACTTTCTTTCAGTTTGTGTCTGAAAGTTACTTCTTTGCATGATCTACACATCCATTTATAGAGTTACTTCCTTCCTTTCTTTGGAAGACTCCCTCATTCTTTTTTTTTTTTGTATCAAGATGGAGTAGTAGAAAGCCAAAAACTTTCTTTCCCAAAAATTAGTGTAAGTACCTAACTCAATTGATTACTATAAAAATGATAAGAGGCAGAATTTGTGAATCAATTACAACTCAGTTTTTGAACAACAGGTAACTTATTGAATATGAATAAAATTATTGGTATTATGAAAAAGGTTTAATAGTGGTGAGGAGTTAACCTCCTGTTTGTCGTTCAACGGAAAACCCGAACACCTGTTAGAGAACAATCGCGATTTCAACACTATATACGACATACTCCATGTAGAGGTAAGAGACAGAAAATGTGTAGTAATATTTGAACATTTTGGAAAATGAATGGGAGAGAGATTATGGATATCCTGCCAATTCCACCAATGATTTTTCTCAATGGCTGAATAGAAGAATTTCTAGTAATTGATTAGGAAGATATACTACCGTTCAACTATGGCTCCCTCGTTCTCCAGACTTTAGATAATCAGGAATCCAGCAAAACTCAATTGGGGCTATGATCGGGAGGTTTTATTGAGATTGTATAAAAACATGGATAATGGATATTCCATATGTGCATCAGCATGACCATCGAGTGTAAAAATTCTCAATTCTCTACAAGGAACAGCTTTATGAACTTTTCGGTCAAGTCCATACATATCACCTGTTATGTTTCTCAATGGCAATTAAAATTTGGTAGTAAATGGTTGAGATGATATTTCAATCCATTGATTTTCTTAATTTGGAACAACACAAACATAAGATTTCATTTCAGAAATGTCCCTGCGAATGAATGTTATACACGAACAATTAGATTTCATCGAAAGGATAGACGGACATACAGAATCGCTTCGATATTTTTATTTATCAGCTGTTTCGAAACGTTTTGTGATAACCTTTTTGAAAAATATTTGCAAAATTTAAAAAGATAAGTATGAAAATTTTACAAATTTGAGGAAAGTCATGAAGTGGCCGAGAGCCCATAAATTTAATTTTGACTGGTAATTCTAAACAACTTTTCAAAATAACATGTTGCATTTTTAAACAAAGATTATTATTTTTTACCTGTCTGCTATTTCACTGCCATTTTGGGTGCATATCTAATAATTCGATTATGCACTAAGTTTTGGGGTATTCGGACTTCATTTGTTGCTTATTCATGACTCATCACGCATTGGTACTGTGATTTGAATCGCTGTTTAGTTTTTTTAATAGCTCAGTATACAATGGCTTCTTAATCTGAGATATTATAGCAAAAGCGGCGTTTGGCAAGTACAGCCCAAGAAATCAACAGAGTTCGCCCGCCATATTTCCATAAAGTATTGAGTGCGACAAAGAATCATTTTGGCTGGGATAGCGAATCTGTTGAATACTATCTGTGACCCTTCCATTACTATGTAAATTAAGGTAGCAGACACTTTAGTACACGGTACAACAACATTAGCAAGTGAAGTAAATCAGTGAGCCAAGTGAAATGTAAAGTAATATTTAAGAGTTTTTAAAGTATATTTTTGAGAATTTTTGTACACCTCTTATTTACGAAGTCATAAACGTGACAAATAATAATTAGGCATTGCAATGTGTTGCACTAAACTTAGGCTTTGTCGTGTTTTTTTTTTTCTTATTAGTCAGTGGGCTATGCTTGAAGACTGGCAGTAAACAAATCTAAAGAAACGAACTTTAAACGTTCAAGACAGTCTCGGATACACCTACATAGTAGGTTGAATGGACTGACGCCTATCAGGAAACAACTACTCCCCTGGCTAATACCACGAAGGGCGTTGGATTATATCCGACAGGCGTCAATAGAGGAATCTTCTCAGAAAATTTCCTTCATATGCAAGTGACAATACAACTGAAAGAGTCGACTCTAAATTTTGAAACGGGCACACTTGCAGACCGGTTTCGGGCTCATTAGCCACTCGTCAGTGCAAGATAGTGGCCATCATCGACCTGAAGTCAATGATATTCCACAATTGAAAATCGGAATTCTTTCAGAGTATTACATTCCTCTTCCGAAGTTGGAGCGAACATCAAAAATGTCACTCCATCTAGTGGACGAGGTACTAACCAACTGCATATCCGAAATTTGCCCGGTTCCCTGAATAAGGAAGAAACACTTTCTTATTAGTCAGTGGGCTATGCTTGAAGACTAGTAGTAAACAAATATAAATAAATGAACTTTAAACATTCAAGCCAGTCTCGGATACACCTACACATAAGGTTGAATGGACTGACGCCTATCAGAAAACAACTACTCCCCTGGCTAATACCACGAACGGTGTTGGATTATATCCATTCAACCTACTGTGTAGGTGTATTCGAGACTGGCTTGAACATTTAAAGTTCATTTCTTTATATTTGTTTAATGCCAGTCTTGAAGCATAGCCCACTGTCTAATAAGAAAGTTTTTCTTCCTTATTCAGAGGAATCGGGCAAATTTCCGATATGCAGTTGGTTAGTACCTCGTCCACTAGATGGAGTGACATTTTGTTGTTCGCTCCAACTTAGGAAGAGGAATGAAATACTCTGAAAGAATTCCAATTGTGGAATATCATTGACTTCAGGTCGATGATGGCCACTATCTTGCACTGACGACTGGCTAATGAACCCGAAACCGGTGTGCAAGTGTGCCAGTTCCAAAATTGAGGGTCGACTCTTTCAATTGTATTGCCAATTGCATATGCAGGAACATGTTCCTGCACTGACACCTGTCTGATATATGCCAACGCCCTTCGTAGTATTAGCCAGGGGAGTAGTTGTTTTCTGATAGGCGTCAGTCCATTCAACCTACTCTGTAGGTGTATCCGAGACTGACTTGAACGTTTAAAGTTCATTTCTTTAGATTTTTCGTGGTTCGTGACAATAAAAAGGTTGAGGAAATGAGTCTATTGTAAGGACATGAAGAGCTACAAATACTCCGAAAGTGAAAGTAGGTACGAAAAACATTCTCAGACGATTTTACGACTTTGAAGCAGACTCAACGACAAAAGTATTGCTCGATTACGGGTTTTGGATTACAAATATAGCCTTTAATTTGTGGGGAGAGTGATTTAAAAAGCGTGCCAGTCTGATGTGTCGTGAAATATGGCCATTTTAACGATAGAAAGCGTCGACGAAGCCATTAATATTTTTTCGCGAGGAACCACCGGAGTAGGCAGGCAATTCCAGACGTTTTGAACACCCATGTCGTCTGCGAAACGTGTAATGAATAGGTCTGAGATGTAGTACCTAAAAATACGAAGGTTTATTTTAGAGAAATTGCGACAAGACGATAGTTGCAAATTATTATGAATCATATTTCAGCGTTTAGTATGGGGTGGTCTTCGTAACACAAAAATATGGTAAATTTTAGTGTTGGACTATGTGTAAGATTGTTTCATATTTACATGTTTGTATGTACATACGTAATATTGAGGCATCATACCCACACAGCACTAGATATTCATGGAATATTTCCTGTATATCATAAAACAAACGTATATATTCCAAATATTCATAGAATATTCTTGGAATATATACATGTCTTTAGAATATTCATAGAATATGCTTGAATGAATATGGCAGGATTATTCTCGAAAGAATGTGTATAGAATGTCTATAAATGGATTATTCTCCCTTGAATATTCTAAGAATATTGTCGATCGAATATACCATATGGTATATTCTTAGAATATATCCCCACGGTATATTTTGGAATATTCTATACAATGGAATTTTGAATTATCTTATAATAACGTATTCAAATAATTCAATATTATTAAAAAAAAATATTTGAAGATCTTAATCGAATGCATAACCTAATGTATATAACCCTGATAGTGTTAACCAGTTTTTGAACTTAACGCGAAGATTCTGGATGAATTGCTCCAACAGCAACTGTTGGAAACGACAAAAATATTTGAATGGGCCAATAAATGAACCAATTGCATCAATAAATTGGTTAATTCTCATCCTATTTGTCTTTTTGTATTTGAAATTATTTAATTACAAAGCGAAAAATCCTGGAAACAGAAAAATGGGGAAGTGAAGAATTGAAGTAAACGTTTCTCATTGGTCAATTGAAGTGTAGCGCGCGACAGTCGAATAAGCTCTGTGAAAGCGGCTGTCCCTTAATGCATGGTACATTTGCGTTAAATTCGACATTTGATTCAACATGGCGGTTGACGTGGCAGGTTCGCGTGTGTAATGCATGGTGTGTTGGTGTTATTATCAAAGTATAATTCTGTCACGTTCAGTGTACCATATATAATTTGGAGTTGTCTAATTTGCAGTACAGCGAATAGTTTGATTTAGGATATTCAAACAGGAGAGTTGCATATATTCAGTCTTCAAGAAAAGTAAGTAAAATGCAATAGTATCGAGAGTTGGTGTGTGGGATTTGTTGGTTTGACTAAGTACATGTTTGAACTAGAGTGATTTCAGTTGTGTATCTTCAATAGAGAAAAGTAAGTGAATGACACATTCTTTTGTATCATTTGTTTTCATAATTTTTATCACTCGTTTTCAAGATAGTATCAATTTGCCCAAAAGGAAACAGAGTGGTACCTGGTACAGGCAGGTGCGCCAAGGAACTGAAAACGTAATGAGTACTTTTCAACAAGACAATGCAAGTTGCTCTCCAAGTCATAAAATGTTGTAAATGTTCATGAGTAACCTATGCTAAAAATATCTATTTGATTTTTATTCCAGTTTTATTGTGCCACTTTCAAATAGTGATAATGAACGTTAATGTACATTTTGTTCCAGGTATTACTATTGAAACACTGGCTGATGCATTGTTGGACAAATATAAGGAAAACTATTCTGATGAGCAAAGTTTGGATAACTTTAAGTAAGTGAAATTCATTGAAGAACCCATCATACCACTCATTTTAAATACTTCATTTGTGGGTTTATTTTTTTAAGTGAGAAACCTAACCTAACCTATTTCTTGATGTAATACACTTTTTCTTTTTCAATGAAATGATATATTTATTATTTTTTAATTAGTGCTGATGAATTCACAGAGTTGTTATTTTAGTATATTTTTTAGTATACATTTGTTTGAGAGTAGGAACATCCTAATTTGAATACATTTCTAATATTTGTAATATGACAGTATTCAGAAATATTTTATTCAGTGAATAAATATTTTGAATTAGATTTTTTATTTTTAATATTGGTTGAAACGTCAAATATTTCAGTGTATATTGTTTTTGAAATATATTTGTTTATAAATATTATGTGTTTTATTACTTGTGTGAATCTTGTATCAAAATGCAATATATACATGCCTAATAGCGGTTACTCGTCACATTCTTGGAATATTCCAAATATTCCTAGAATATTCATAAAATATATTTAAAGAATATTCTATGGTGTTTCTCTATTGTATATTCCTACAATAAACTGAGAATATCCTGAATATTTTATGAATATTCCTCGGGTTCTATTCCTGGAATATTCTTAATAGAATATACCTTAGATATTCTAAGAATATTATAAGATATGCCAAGAATATTCCCAAAGAATATTCTTAAAATATATCAAAGGTTTGCCAGGAACACTTCCAGGGAATATTCTCCAGAAGATATATATATATATATATATATATATATATATATAGATATATATATATATATATATATATATATATATATATATATATATATATATATATATATATATATATATATATATATATATATATATCCATGGCATATTCATAGCATAATACAATATCCTTAAATGTATATTCATGAAATATACCTGGAATAACTATTGCTATGTGAGTACGTGAGTTAGAGAGAACAGGGCATAATCAGCAACAAATAATTGACTTACTAGATGGTAAATTCTTGAACTTGGCCACAACAATAATGAAGATTGCGCAGTTGCAAGCTCCTCTTCAAAATCCCAACTTCCTAATTACCAAATTAAAAAAATGAACAGAAATCTTGTACTGGTGCCAAGAAAGCCGATAATTCACAAAATTCGATAAAACCTGGCCAAGAAAGTTCTCATGTAAGTAGAAAGGAGGTGAGAGCCGCTATTCTCTAAGCGGAAACGCAGACAAATCTTAGCCATTTTATAAATATAAATGGCACAGCGTTATTCAGTAGCTAGCACAGATGATTCGAGGGAACAGGGGGAATGGCAGACCATCTCGTTCAAAAAATTTAAAACACGAAGAAACCTTGCTGTTGCAGAAAATAGTGAAAGAATTAAAGATGTCCCGAAGTTTTTTACTTGCATGTATGCAGAATGGATCCAGGAACCACACATCAAGATATGTCAGCCCAACTGAAAACAACTTTTCCCGAGTGCACTTGTGAATCACTAACCAATTATATACTCATCTTTCAAAGTGGGTATATACGAAATAAATTCCAAGAACACCATGAATCCTGAATTATGTCCAAGTGGTGCTTTTATAAGCAAATTTTCAAAAGTCTCGACAGAAAACAACTGTAGACCGTTAATGAATCCCAATTTACTACTACTGAATATAAATACCATAAATATTGATAAACTGAACACTCTGCAGACAGAACTAGATTTTTCTAGTAGTCTAGAGTTTTTGTGTATAGCTGAGATAGGTGTTCAGGAGACATTTTTAGACAATATACTATTCTCAAGTTTCGCCTTGAGAAGGTTTTACTGCACACCTACAAAAAATGTTGTGGATTAGATATATGGACACGAAATAATATAAATGTAAAAGTTATTGATCCTAGGAAGTATTGCCTTTCGAATGTTGTGCTATTTCTTACATTCTAAATGACAAGAAATATGTTATAATAAATGTTTATAGATCTCCCTGTGGATATGTTGATTTATTTTTTGGAATTATTCATCATGCTTCATATCACATTTACAGGTTTGGTATGATTGTTTACATTTGTGGTGATTTTAATTTCGATTTATACTGTAGTATTCACTTCAGATCATTACGCAATGTGATGTGTTGTTTCAAGCTTCATCCACTGGTGGATTGGTCCACAAAAATTACTTACAGTAGATGTACCTTAATAGACCAAATATTTTCGAATTCTAGTGATGAGCAAATATGCTACGTTATTGACAGTGAAATTTCTGATCATCGTGCAATTCTTTTGGAGATGAAAGGCTGCTCGCCTATGATTTCAGTTGAAATCTCTGAAACGAGAAAATGTGTCAGTGAGATGAACATTAAAAACTTTGAAGTCGCCTTGCAAAAAAGAGTCTGTAATCATGTTTATGAATGCAATAATTAAGACGAAGCCTTGAGCGATTCTTTCAGGTTTTCTTTCATGATTTTGAGGTTAGCTCTCCCAAACAAAAAATGTTCCTGGAGAAATGAAGTAAACATTTAATAAAAACTAAACCAACTCATGGCTGGTTATCATGGCCATAATCCAAGTTGTGCTATGGTATATGTCTATGGGACAACTCTGCAATGAGCAAAAATGTATTTATTCAACAGAAAGCTATTCTACGCTGTTTGTTTAACGTTCCTCGACAGTATTCATGCAGAAAAATTTTCATTGCACATGAAATTTTAACTCTGGTTGGATTATATTTTTATGAGTTGTCAGTTTGTTTTCACTAACAGGATTGACTTCATTTTCAATGGTGATATTCATGATAAAAACACTCGGAAAAAGCAAATGATATACGTTAGAGTGGCTAAGTATGAGATAATTTAATGTGCACCAAAACGTATAGGACCTAGAATTCACAACCAAATTGGAGTCAATATGCAGCCTTTCGTTGTTTAAAAAAAATGAAATCGTTCCTGCTAGAAAGATGTTTTATACTCTTGACGAGTTTTTGAATACCTACAACAATGTGATTTACTACTGTGCGTATTTTTTTTATTCATTCTTGTATAAACACATTTTGTTTTGTCCTTTTATGTATAATGACTAATTCCTATACATTACGATATTCAGTAATCAGTAGGGATAATTCATTTTCATAATTGATTATCTTTTTGGGAGCCTTTTTCTACAAGTTTCGAGCTATCTAACTCTTCAATTAGCAGTATGACGTCACTTGACTCAAGATATTCAGCTTATCAAACCTTTTCATTCGATACCCATATCGTAGAGGTTACTATTGAAGAGATAAATCGCCATTTTGTGGCGTCCGCTATTTTGTATTCAAAATGGCGACATTTATTTGCTCATATATTATCACGAGAACGAAACGTGTTTGTAATATTTCAGCTCAATCTGTCAAGGTTAACATACTGACAGGTCAAGTTGAAAATAAAAGCTTGTAATAATAATAATGCATAATTTTTCTTGAAACGAACATATTTTGGTCCGCTGATCGATAAAATTTGCATCAGAGGCTACTTATGGTAAACAATAGATGGTACAATATAGGAAATTGGAGCATATAATTGATTCAAATATTTTTAACTATGCTTTTGAAGTTCCCTCGCAGCTCAAAATATTGAGTTAAGTAGTTTTAAAAACAAAAAATTTTGTGACCTGTAACATAGTCCCCCTTTTCAAGTTACTTTAACTATGTCTTACAGAGAATGTTTTAATTTTATTATATATGATTTCATTTAGGTAACTCACGTCTAGAGCAATCGCATTCGCTATTCATAGTAATAATATTCACCATTTCTTCCGCAAACTCGTCAAAAAATTTTACGTACTTACCACACACAGACAAACGTTTTTTAATGCAATAATAATGAAGACGGTATGAAGGTTTGCAGCCATATATTTTTATAAACCATTAACTCCAAATTTTAATTTTTAGATTTTTCATTTTGTTGACAATTCTGTTTTAGACAATTTTAATGATAATTTAATTTTAAAATACTCTCTATTTTACATTAAAATTGGTAAGGTAGTGTAACATCATTAAAATAAAACCTATTTGAGATTAAAATTTATAAATACAATATAAAATTTACTCAGTATGAACTGTTGAGTGTCATCAGCAATCTATTAATTGTAAAAACAACTCTTTGTTTAATATAAAATACTTCGAACAAGCAACATCAAATTGTCACACGATGGTAATAGGTACACTATCGCCAGGATTTTAACTTATATTTGTATAGTTATCACTTTTTAATATACCGAGTGCAAGCTGTCATCGCAACAAGATATTTCACTAATTAAACGAAAACGTTGACTGTTTTATCTTCCTTTTCATTTGTAGTACAGAAAAACACAATATAAAAATGTGTGTTTTATCGGTATCATCAAATAATAGCGACCCCGCCTCGGCTCCACACGGGTGCCAAGCTGATACTAAATATCGGTACCGTCGCCACGGCTATGTATTTGCATTTTCAATCTGTAATATCTTCGAAAATATTCATTTTAATTTCATGCTGTAAAGGGCCATATTGATCTATATTAAATGCACGATTTTAAGGTACCTAATTGGATAAAGTATAATTCTGCATTGCTTAAAATCGCTTCATAAATAAGTCATTATTTCTCGAGGATAAAAAATGGTTATTGTGGGTTATCTCTAAGAGATAGACATTTACCATTGTGGATTTTTTTGTAGACCTTTTTAAGAAGGTGTAGGTACAATATTGTAGTACATTTGTCGATCTATCTTGTAGGGTCCAGCCAACGTTTACAATGTGTTTATTTACGACCTCTGAAAACCTCCAAAATTACTAGTGTTGCTCTACTATATTATGTATGTTATATACCGGGTGATTCTCTAAGGTGGCTCACCCCTATAACTTTTTTATCATTGGAGATAGTAAAACGAAATTTGGATGATATGTATTATGGTTCAATTTACATTTTTTGACATATTTACTTGCTTTGCCGTACTTCCGGTGAGACCGGAAATGACCTCAACTTTCGAATGACATTCTAAATCCAATAATACTTCACTTGTCAATATTTGACAAATAAAATCAGTTTCATTTCAATTTTTATTTTTTGATCTAGAATGCCATGGATCGTGTAAATCGCTTCATTCTTGATCGAGTAACATGGAAACACTACGACTTCGAGGCTTATGACTTCAGAGTCGTTTCAAGAATTATTTCACAGTCGCAAATATGAATTTTCCAGTTGACTTGATTTTTTCAAATGGAAAGGGGGTGGATCGTCGGCTATTTGTCGTCATTTTCTAACGAATAATTTGATGCCTCAAACTTTATTTTCTCTATTTTCCTGAGTAATTGCAAGAAACGATCATACCTAATAACAAATAATACCTATTCGGTATACTTATGTTACTGTTATTCTAGTTATCTGTTGAAGCTGTTGCTAGAACTACCTAAACAAATAGGCTAATGAATATGCTGTCCAAGAATGAACCAGAAGAAAATGCTAATAACTTCATCGTCAGTGTTGGCCTATGTTGAAGCGAATTGTGACGCCTACAATTCATCAAATTGTTTCCGAGTGTGATATAAGTTATTCGTCCGTTTGGAGAATTCTTCAATACATATAATTATCTATCATTCAAATACCAAATACAACATCTTTACGATAACGATCACAACCGAAGATTGACTTATTGCAAATGGTTTTTGGCTAAACACAGAGAAGATGTACGTTTTCCTTTTAAAATTATTTATTCAGATGAAACCCGAACTTGGGTATGTTCAATAGGAATAATAAAAGGTACATCTGATGCAAGAAGGAAATTTTCAAGAGCCATTATTAGGTTTCAATTACTGGATGGGTATTATCGGAGGAAAACTTTTGGGGCCAATAATTTTCGACGGACAACTGATTGCAGAAAGATATCTACAGTTCTTTAAAACTCAAATTAATTGAAGATTTGCCACTGGCTAACCGAGTTGATATCTAGTTTCAAGAAGATGGAGCGCCAACTCACAATTCTCAAGTCGTAAGAGAACATCTGAATGACACCTTCCCAGAGAAGTGGATTGGCACTTATGGAACTATTCAGTGGCCTGCGCGGTACATTCTTGAGTTCTCATATTTTTACATGAATGTATCATTTCTTTTTCATATTTTAGATCACCAGATCTTACTCCGCTCGATGTTTTCTCTGGGGAACAATGAAAATCAGGTTTACAATACAACATCAATTACTCGTGAAGAACTAGAGCATACAGTAAGGGTGACATTCCAGAACATCACTGAGGAACAACTAATCGATGTGATGCGCACAACAATTGAAAAAGTTGAACTTTGCCGTGATCAAGGAGGATGCCATCTTGAAAATTCATAACCTTTATGGACTAATTTGCGACTTTCTTGCAATTATTCAGAAAAATATAGAAAATAAAGTGAAAGTGTGTGGCATCAAATTATTAGTAAGAAAATTATCTTTCACAAAGAGCCGATAGAGAGCCACCCCCTTTCAATTTAAAAAAATCAAGTTAACTTTAAAAATTCATATTTACAATTGTAAAATAATTCTTAAAACGACTGTGAAGTTATAAGCCTCAAAGCCGTAGTTTTTCCATGTTACTTGATCAAGAATGAAGCGATTTACATGATCCATGGCATTCTAGATAAAAAAATTAAAATGGAAATAAAAATGATTTTATTTGTCAGATATTGACAAGTGGAGTGTTGAATTAAGAATGTCATTTTCCATCGAAATAAGTAAAAATATATATGTCCCATTTAAAAATCGAAAGTTGAGGTAATTTCCGATCAAACCGGAAGCAAGTAAATATGTCAAAAAATGTAAATGAAACTGTAATATACAACCCCAAATTTTGTTTTTCTATCTCCAATAATAAAAAAGTTATAGGGGTGAGCCACCATAAAGAATCACCCGGTATATATATATATATATATATATATATATATATATATATATATATATATATATATATATATATATATATCTATATATATATATATATATATATATATATATATATATATATATATATAGATAGAGTTCAGAGATAGATTGTCCATAAACTCTCTACTACCTACTACTTAAAGTAGTAAAGTAGTAGTAGGTAGTAGAGAGTTTATGGACACTCTATCTCTGAACACGTAACGAATACCATTTTACCTACTACTTAAAGTAGTAAAGTAGTAGTAGGTAGTAGAGAGTTCATGGACACTCTATCTCTGAACACGTAACGAATACCATTTTACCAGTATAGTAAGAAGTGAGTTGAGCAGGGTCAACAAACTTCTGAACACGTAACAGCACACCTAGATAATGACAAATGAGATTTTGTCGAAACGTCGGTGAAATTAGAGATAATATCACATACACGGATCAAATACCCGGAAAAACCAGTTCAGCATATTCCTATCCGTGAAAACTTCAGATTTCATATTCGATACCTTAACGGGGAGATGAGGTCAACTAAGAAGAAGAAGAACTCAGGTAAAACTCAACAACATTTAAGTAGTAGGTAGTAGAGAGTTTATGGACATTCTATCTCTGAACACGTAACGAATACCATTTTACCAGTATAGTAAGAAGTGAGTTGAGCAGGGTCAACAAACTTCTGAATACGTAACAGCACACCTAGATAATGACGAATGAGATTTTGTCGAAACGTCGGTGAAATTAGAGATAATATCACATACACGGATCAATTACCCGGAAAAACCAGTTCAGCATATTCCTATCCGTGAAAACTTCAGATTTGATATATATATATATATATATATATATATATATATATATATATATATATATATATATATATATATTAAACCGTGTTAGGAATCACACGTTAAAAGGTAAGACCTCGTTAGTCCTTAGCTCGGACAAGTTTCTCAACTTCTAAGAGTTGTCGTTCGTATGGAGGCGACAACTGATTAACGGAAAAACAGATTTTAAACAGAACAGATACGATTTTGTTTGGGTCAGCCATGGGATTGGTGTGCCTTTTAGTAATCCTGTCGTTTTCTCTGTCAAATTATCAAACTTCTAATGTCTTTTCAGAATGTCAATTATCAAAATTCAAATATTTCCTCTTTCCTCTCTCTCTCTCTTTGGTTGCTACCACGCCACCGAATAAGTACCAAGCATGGGCCAGTGAAATAATTTTAAATGTTTAGATAAAATAAGTTTTTTGTACTTTTTCTCTGTAATTTTAAATTGAATGTGTGACACTAATCTACATGATGAAAAGTATTAACTTTGTTTTTCTCATTGCCATGTCGGACTTTTTACTGTAACCTCAAGTTAGTAAGTACATTTTTTACCTATCTGTTTTACAATTTTGTTGCAATGTTTAAAATTTCTTGTAGATGTCTTGATAGGAGCGCCCTCACCACCTCGTTTTAACAAAACTGTACCTACAATAATATCGAAATAATAATATCAAAGTAAAATAACATGTTTTAATTAATTATCCATTAGACATACCTGTCTCCTTCAAGCTGCGATAGACACGCTTGAACGTTTCTCTTGCCTGTACCGTTTGATTGGGAAAATGCTCGGAATACAGACGGCCCGCTTCTGCAGCATTATAAAATGCTCGTCCATAAAATGCATGCATATCTGCATATTCGTTGAATGTAAAATGTTCGACCATATCAACAAACTTCAAAATATCCTATGGAAAATTGACAATACAATGGCAACGCACCACTCAACAAAACACAACCTCATTCTAGTTTCTCATTTTTTATCACAATTACTTTATTTCTTTCTAAAAGGTGTTTTGTCAACATCTGTGGAAGAAATGGAACATAATTATTCACCGGATATTTTTCTCCTTTTCATGTGCCGTCGTTTTTATAGTTGTATCGTTTGCTCTTTATTATTATCGGTACATGTGCGTTTTTTCAGATAAATTTATCAAATAAAATTATCAGTGAAACTCCTCAACATTTCAGTTGTGAATAAGAATTTGAAACATTCAAATGTTGAGTTTCATGAGATTCAGATAACACAACACGAAACGTGATTATTCCACATGTACATACAAAATATGGACTGAATTCGATATTCGCGTTAAAAAACGCCACGAATCAATAGAACTTGATATTGCATTTGTATTATCCCTGTTATGTTGTTACATTATCGTTATCATAATTATTTCTGTTGTGAAAATTTCTCATTTCAAATAATGGTAAACATCTCAGGTTGGATGTTGTCGAACAAAAGTGCATTTTTATCAAAAATCTTTACTCCGATCGATTTCTCACACAAGTGCTTTTCTTTAGAAAATTGTCAGGTAACCTGATTTTGTTGAAAAATATCTGTCATTTCAAAGTTTTGGGGTGTGGACCATCGGGGGTAGTCCGTTCCTGATTTTGCAGTGGAACATCTTATTCCGGCATGAAAGCTCATCAAAGCCATTCATTTATTAAGTCAATCACCAAAATTTGGTTGATTTTGATTATTCCCTTGAAATTATCAAAGAATAACATTTTTCATTTTGTAACTTTGAGGGTCCGTAATTTGGTAACCAAGTTACAAAGATAAGGGTTCTTTTTTTTGTATTAAAACATATAAAAACTAGTTAATTCAGTTTATTGTACGATTTTCACTATAAAGGGTTTTATAAAAACCGCGACACGAGTTTCGCTATACAATAGCTTCCTCACGCATAGTTTATGCTTCCTCAAGCATAGTTTATGCTATTGTATAGCAAAACACGTGTCGCGGTTTTTGTAAAACCCTTTATAGTGAAAATCATACAATAAACTGTATTAATTCGTTTTTTAACATGTCTTTTCATCAAGTATCGGCCAGTTCTATTCAAAAACATATATTAAAATGAGAATGACGAGGTTAAGAATCACACGTGTTTGGAATCACACGTTAAAAGGAAAGACCTCGTTAGTCCTTAGCTCGCACAAGTTTCTCAACTTCTGAGAGTTGTCGTTCGTATGGGGGCGACAGCTGATTAACGGAAAAATAGATTTTAAACAAACAGACAGAAACTATTTTATTGACATGAGTTCTTCGATTATTTATAGAAAAACTACCTTCCACTAAATCCCACTGAGACATTACACACTATGTGTTATTGAAACATAATTTATACTGTAATGAAACATCCAATAACTCAAATTATCTAAAAAACAATTCGTTCAGGCCAGTCTCAAATTACCTACTCTGTAGGTTAATGGACTGACACCTATCAGATAACAACTACTCCCCTGGCTGGCGAAGGGCGTTGGATTATATCCGATAGGTATCAGTGCAGGATTGATTCTTCACTAAAGTTATTCCTGCATATGCTGTTGGCGATACAACTGCCGGAATCGATTTTCATTTATTGGAACACACTTTCAGGCCAGTTTCGGGCTGTTTGGCCACTCGTCAGTGCAAGGTAGTGTCTATCATCAACATGAAGTCGATGGTTTCCCATAATTGACAGAGTATCATTCCTCGAAGTAGGCAGATGCGAACAGCAGTATCTTCCTGTGAACAAGGTTACCAACTGCATATCCAAAATTTGCCATGAAATGACACCTATCAGGTGTCAGTTCATTAACCTACAGTGTAGGTAATTTGAGACTGGCCTGATCGAATGGTTCTTTTAAATAATTTGATTTACCCACTCATTTTGTGAAGTTTTTTCCTTAAACGAGGAATTGGGCAAATTTTGGATATGCAGGTGGTTACCTCCTTCACAGGCAAACATGCTGTTTGTTGTTCGCTTCTGCCTAGTTCGAGGAATGATATTCTGAAAGGAATTCGAATTTCAATTTTCTGATAGGTGTCAGACTATTGACCTACAGTGTAGGTAATTTGAGACTGGCCTGAACGAATTAATCTTTTAAATAATGCCCACTCATTTTGTGAAATCCAATAACTCATTGAAATGAGTTATAAGGTTTGTTCCAACACACAAATTGTAATCGTTCTAGAATCGTTATCAAAATCGTTCTCAAAATTTGTTACGCAGGCGTCAAGTTATTACCGTTCTAATAACGGTTCCAAAATGAATCATGGTTGGAACGGTTTGGTTACTGATTGGAATCAATCATGGTTATCACGGAACATATTAAACATAACCATACTTTTACGTTTGTAAGGTAAAGCCAAAAGGTTAAGCTGAAACAATGAATACTGTATTAGGAGGTAAATTATATTGTATTATCACAGAATACACCAACAGGTGTATTTTTTGGTATTATTACTAAAAAGGTTGATGTATAAACTGAAGAATTTTTTTCAGAATTACAAGTATACGTGTTAGTCCCAAGTATGACGAACATAAATATACCTACTTCCAATGCAGCAGAAACTACCCCCATTCACAATTCAACTGCGGAGTACAAGTGGAGTGTGAATAATACTAAATTATTAATTGATTCCTATGCCAAATGTAGAAAACGAGTAGGTACATTTGATATAAAAAATGTAAAAATGATGTGGCAGAGAATAGCTGATGAACTGCATAATTTGAATATAAATGTAACAGCAAGCAATTGTCACAACAGATGGAAAGTCCTAGAAAGGAATTATAAAAAATTTGTCGACAACCAGAATAAAACTGGTAAGCAATAGTTGTTTTTCTGTACATAAACCATTCAAGTTGTGTTGCAACATGTGATTTCTCAATACCTCTACTCGGTATATACATATATAAATGCATTTTCTTTTCTATTTAGGTAGAGGTCGCAAATATTTTGAATACCAAGTTGAAATGGAAGAAATATTTGGTAAAAAAAAGAATATCAATCCAGAAGTTCTATTATCCAGTGAGACAGTGGATTATTCATTAGAAGAAAATGAAAAAATCAATACTGAAGAAGAAACAAAAGAAAACAATAGTCACAAAAGAAAAATAAAAAATAGTATTGAACTTTGTGAAACACCACCTAAAGTACCTTTACCACAACCAACCACAACATCAGTTACAAACACCAAACATAGAAAAAATAGAAGATTAACAAATATAGAAAATTTAAGACTGGACAGGAAAATGTATTATGAACAAAAATTAGAGATTGAAAGGGAAAAACTTAAGTTAATTGCAGAGAGAAATGAAATCCTTAGAAATTGGAGATGTAAATGCCAGTGCAACATTGTTGATAACTAATACAAGTTGAATTTTATATGTATTTTCTTTATGTATTTCATGTGATAGAATTTGTTTTTGTTTTGTTTACCTATTTACTAGTCAGCTGTTAAGAAAAGACTGTTTGTTTCAAGAATATGTTTTATTTTTGTTTTAGAAATTACAATATTTATTAAAAAAATTACTATATAGTTTGTGTCAGAAATATATTTTATTTTTACCTATATGGGAAATTATATCATTTACACAACATGTATACATTACATTAGTAATGAATTAGCTACCCTATCTCGAATTACAGCAACACCCACATCAACTTCAAATTCATCATCTTCAACTAGATCTTCTTCTACATGAACATTAATATTTGGCATTTCTGGATCAAAATTAACAAGAAACTCATCATCTCTTGCTATATTATGCAATACACAAGCTGCCCTTATGAAGTGAGTAATGAACCGTATACTTCTCAATTTGACATGATACAGTTGTCGAAACTTCTGTTTTAAAATACCAAAACAATGTTCAATAACATATCTGTTTTTTGCTAGTTTGACATTATAATTAATTTGCCTTCGGGTTAAGTTTCCTCTATCTTTGTATGGTGTCAATAGGTTATTTTGCAAGGGATAGCCACTGTCCCCTAATATAAAATACCTGCCACATTTTTCTTCCAAGTTTCTACTTAATGGGGAATTCCTGAATACCCGACTATCATGTACAGATCCAGGATATCCAAGAAATATGTCTATTATTTTTCTTTGGTGGTCGCAAACAGCCTGTAGCTGAAAAACAACTCATTAAAATTTTTTATTTCTACCTAAAGAACAAACAGATAAACTGTAAGTACCTGTAGAGAATAAAACCCCTTTCGGTTTATATATGAGTCTGGATCAGTTGCAGGCCTATCTATTTTAATGTGGCATCCATCTATAGCACCTATTACATTGGGAAATCCATTATCTCTAAAATGTTCTTCTGCAATACGTTTCTCGTTTTCATTTGGCCATTTTATAATTTGTGGTGATAAATTACTCAAAAATAAGGTAAGACGTCTTATAACTCTATTGACTGAGCTAATTGTAATATTAAAGCGATCACCTACATCTCGAAAACTTGCGGTTTGATGCCCTATATACCATAAATAAATTAACACCTGAAATTGAACAACGTACAGAACTTCACTTAGGTTACTTACAAAACCAAATTAAATCTCTTTATACAGGTATTATCAACTATATGACGTACAAACCTGATGTAAAGCCGATATATTTCCATACTGACCCATCTGTCTGTGATAATAGGGACTGGTTTCATACCTTTCACTAATATTTTCAACAGTATTTCTTGATAATCTAAAATGTTCAAAGAACACTTCTTGGGAGTATTGATGTACTGTCTCTTCTGAAATAAATTTTAATTTTTACTCGTGTGGCACAAGGGATGTTGAAAAAATTCAATTTTTTACCTAAATAATTTTCATTTTTATTTCTTTCTTCATTTATCATAATTTCCTGTTCCAAGTCACTACCACTGGTTTCATCAGAGTCAACAATGTCCTCCATCTCCTTATCACTCCTTTTTTATAATATGAACAGATAGCACAAATATAGATAATTTCGCTTTCACAAAATTAAAAACAAATATAAACAACAAATCAAGCCAACTAACACAGATCTAGATATGGATATATTTATGTACTGCGCAAGTCAGTTCTCTTGATTCCTGCTTTCAGTCAGGTACCGAAATCATCGTTCTTGAACTGGTTCCACAACGATACCACATCGGGTTGGAACAAAACAATTATCGTTCACTAAACGGTTCTCTCGTGCTTGGAACGCATTTTTGCTATTGCACATGCGCGTCACCGTTCCAAGAACGGTTTCTTGATGTGTTGGAACAAACCTATAGTATCATAAAAGCTACCCCAACAACTCCCCGGGGCTTTACAAACTATATAAAATATATCATCAGGGTTCTTTTTGTGTAATATTTTAATGAAACGAGTTATTTAGAGATATTACCCCTCACCAAATCCCACTCGAGGCCTTTCAAACTATATTTTAAGGTAAAAACACATATCAAAATCAGAATGCGGTACTATTTCTTTGAAATAATTTATTGGATTATTTACATAGACGACACCCCCAACCCCCAAGGCTTCATAAACTATATGGAAAGTATAATCATGTTCTGTTTTGCGGTGAAAACCTTTATTAAAATTGTGGTACTATTTCACTGAAATGAGTTTTTTGATTATTTAGAGTAAATGCTCCCTACCAACCCCATCCTGAAGGCTTAAAAACTATGGGTAAGTATCGTCAGGGTTTTTTCCACTACTAAACATAATGTAGTATCAAGACGGAGTAGTAGAAGGTCAAAAACTTTCTTTCCCAAAAATATTCCATAATAATCTGTTGAAAAAAGGGAACGTTAGCGATAACTTACAAAACTTCACGTAGTAGATTTTTTAAGGACAAAACACAAGAACTACAGGAAAATCCCTAAGGCGCTCTAATAGCGGCGCCTATGCGAAAGTAGGGATTCACGTTGGATTTGAATCGCTGAAAATTAAATCCATTTGGAAAAATATTCTCAGGAAGTTTATTCCACATAAACGCCGTTCTCCAAATGATGCCTAGCCACAGTCCATGGCGTATATCTGATATGTACCGCTCTTAGTGGAATAAAATGTGCCAAGTCACTTGAACAACTCCCGTGAAAGTATCTATAAAAGAGAGACAAATCTCCAACTTTTCTCTGATGTTCCAGACTATCAAGGTTGCAAGTGACGTTCGTGTCTCCAATCAAGCGATGGCTCTTTCCTGAATGGAATCCAACAACTTCAGAGTATGTTTGGGGGCGAAGTTCTATACATGAGAACAATATCCAAAGAAGGTCTTATATGAGCTTTATAAAGCATCAAAATTTGCTGAGGTGTGTACAGTTTTCTGGTTCGGAACAGTGTTCCAAGCTTTTGAGAAGCACCCTTTGCAATCCCAGCGACATGATTGTGCCAAGACATATTGGTTTCCAATATAACCCCCAACAGACTTATCGAAGTAGATAGCGGAATTGTCTGACCTGACATTATCATATCCAGTTCGGAAACATTAATCTTTTTGGAGAAAACCTGGTTACTTTCACCCCAATTCGAAATTACTTCTAGATCCTCAAAAACATATTCAACTTCCTGCTACCGGTCGATTTCGAGGTATATGAAGTTGGCCAAAAAAATCGGATGATTGAAATTCAACATGGACCATGGAAAAATGTCATTTGTTCATATTCAATAAATGAACTGAAAAAATCCAACGCACGTTGGGCCAACTTGAGACTTTGCAAAAATATGAAACCGTTCAGTGAATCATTGTTCGGCACGGTGTATTCGATGGTCCATCGTTTGTCCATGTTTCTCGATAGAATAGAATCTAACATTCACGAGCAAGATTTTTTTATTTACAATATTACAGGTATAATAATTTGCCATCGATTGTTTTATTTCAAGAAAGATGAGAAAGATCCATGTGTAAAAAAGATAAATCCTTTTGTGTAAAAAGCAGAAGAGATAGGTATAGGGAACCCTAATATAGTTTTGAAGAGAATCTACTTCTGCGTCAAATTACGCCACTAAATACGGGGTGTTCCGTTCAACTTAGGAAGTTATTTAATCAAATGTATGTCCAAATTTTGAAGCAATTTTTTTCACCACTCTGAATAATATTGCATTAAAAATTTCATGTGGTAGTTAACTTCAACCTTTGAGCTAAGCAGTACATTTAATCACGAGCAGATCGTTACACGTTACAGGGTGAAAACAATTTTTAAATAATGGTCTGTATTTTTAAACTTCTCAAAATTTCTCAGAAACGGTCAGTTTTAAGTATGGGAAATATAATAGTAACTCAACTTTATTTTGTCTATAGTATCTAAAAGTATAAAAAAATATAGGGTGTTCCATGAGAAAAAATATAACTTTGGTATGTAAGTTTTTCGGGAGTCACCCTATATATTTCAAAATAATTTTGGAATATGCTCATCATGGACCCACATATGACTGTGCTGAAAGTTTTCCCTAACTCTCTTCATTTCTCGTAGAAATAGCGAGGCGAATGTGGGGTGGGCCACCCTGTATAAACATATTATTCCATACTTCTGAGTTGATTTTTTTTTTCGAAGTCAATTTATTTCGAATTACTTTTTATAAAAAATTAGCATAACAAATGGAAACAAAACTATTCTCAAAATATCCACAGGAAACCGCCACTTCAACCTTTTCCGGCTGAGCGCGCGTCCTAAAACGACCAACATGGAGACCGGTTTTATAAATAGGGTGCAGAAACGTACAAAGACAATTTCGACTATATTTCGAATAGCACATTGTATATGAAAGAATTTGTTATTCCGAAAGTTGTCCTGTTTCTTGGGGCGTAGTGTGCAGTAGAAGATATCTGCAAGTCTATTTTCGGACCCTCCGGAACTTGGCACGCCTTTTATGCTTCGCGAAACCTTGAAATTTAATTTCGCAGTCTACGATATTTTACTATGGATGAAACTATTGCATTCCTGGTCGACGTTGTGGGAATTTACGAGTTTCAAATTGAGCAGCACCGAGTCACCAGTGGGCGGGAAATTATGTTCACTGGCGTCCTGAAACTACTCAATTGTTAAAAAAAATTAATACAGTTTATTGTATGATTTTCACTATAAGGAGTTTTACAAAAACCGCATCACGTGTTCCACTATACAATAGCTTCCTCAAGCGTTTGAGGAAACTACTGTATAGCGAAACACGTGTCGCGGTTTTTGTAAAACCCTTTATAGTGAAAATTATACAGTAAACTGTATTAATTAGTTTTGATATGGATTTTCATCAAGTATCGGCCAGTTCTATTCAATTACTCATTTGTTGTTTAATTTGTGATTTTTTTCTTTTTTTCATTATTTCCAATTGTTTTTTTTTTATAATTGTTTAAATAAAATCAGTGAAGACATTATTTTTTCTTTAAACATCATAACTAACATACCTCAACATAATAACAGAAAAGAGTTTTTCATAGTTAATTGAACTGTTTATCGAGTTGAAAATTCTGTTAAAAAAATTGTGATTATCATTCCATTTTTTTTTTCAGAGAACACGCAGCACATATCCGATTTCGAAGACCAGAAAAATCTAGTGTCGTTTAACACGCCTTGAAGAACGGTCATAGAATAAATGAACAGTCTGAAATTGTTGAGATCAGTACATGACACTAGAGTTTTGGATGCTTTCGAAAGTCTGGAAATGTTTCCGTAAATTTCTACCCGAAATCGTTGATGTCTATCAGAAATTGAAAGTGTAGTAGATAGTTTTAGAATTAGGAATTAGGTTTCTTCATTTCCTGAAGACGCCAACTTGGTTGGTGAAACGCACGTCTGGAAGAGTATTGCATTTCTGGCGGTTGGGAATAATGCTTGTTTTGTATTTATTCAACGCCAAATGTTTCAGTTTCACATTTTGATATTAAAAATATGGTAATTGATATATGATGTATTTATGGTGATGATAGGTAGATAGATAGATATACTGCATTTACTGCGGTACAGAGGGACATCAGTCAGATACAAAGAAATGTCGAGAGTATATATAAGAGAGACAAACAAAGCAAAAGCACAAAAAACACACCCCGACCGAAATTCTTCAGATCAACAGCAACAGGAGTCGAGTAGCTCATGATCTGGCACTAGCCACTGCCAGAAAATTGCAAGTAGACATTATCGCCCTCAATGAACCCAATATCTCTGCCATTCGTGGTACACTAGATTGGGTATTCTGGGACGACTTCAAGACAGTGTTAACCAACAATGTTTCGATCAAGAGGCAGGGATGCTCCAGCGGATTTACTTATGTACAAACTACTAGCCATTGTAGTAGGAGATTTCAATGCTAAATCTCCTGAGTGGGACATGGATTTCAGTGATCACACACGATATAAATTGACCGAGTGGATTGCAGCCAATAATCTCGTGGTCGTCAACCAAGAGGGCAAACCCACTTTTGTCCACCAGGACCACGGCTCCATTCTCGACTTAACTGTGGAAAGCCTACAAGAGGTGCACTGGATTCCTTAAAAAATTCAACATTCTGTCAGAACAACAGTACGGATTCAGGGAGGGGAACTCGACACTTCACGACTGTTCACGACAGTTCACTTTAACATCAGAAATTTACAAATCCTTGGATTTATCAAAACCTGCATTATGTATCCTATCCTATCTTATCCTATGCATTATGTCGACCTATCGAAAGCGTTCGATACTGTTTGCCATAAAAGACTCCTAGGGAAATTAGAAAACATCGGCATACGGGGCAGAGCATATGAACTGTTCTATTCCTACCTGAATAATCGAAGACAAATAGTTGACATCGATGGAAAAAAAGGTAGTCCGAGAACAATTACTTACGGAGTTCCGCAAGGTACGGTCTTGGGTCCAATACTATCCATTATCTATATGAATAGTTTATTAAAAATGCATTCCGAAGGAAACATTCTCAGTTTTGCTGACGACACTGCAATCTTTCATAATGCGGAGACATTGTAAGACCTCAAGATGAAATCAGAAAGAGATTTCAAAAACATCATGAAATGGTTTCAATATAACAAATTGGCCTTAAACGTAGAAAAAACAAAATATCTACCATTTTCCTCTTATGCCAACAAACTACCGAACATAGGTCCATTAATTATCAATCAAAACTCATTCATTCCAGAAAGTACCTCAATTAAATACCTTGGGCTAATGATCGATCGACACATAAATGGGATTCACACGTATTATATCTAACTCAAAAATTATGAGGATTTTGTTTCGCTTCAAACTATTGAAACAATGGCTCGAAATTCCTTATATGACTACTGTATATTATGCTTTGGTTCAATCGCAACTCTCTTATGGTATTATAGGTTGGGGAGGTAGAACGATCTCCAGTGACCTCTTATTTGAAGAAAGTAATGTCCTAGATACACGGCAGCTATTCTACCAAAAGATTATTCTGAGTCGTTGAAAACCAAATAAAAATAAAACCAGTGGAACACATGTATAATACTCGTAGAAAAGAAAATACATTTTTAGCTCCTAGATGCCAAAAATTGGTAGGTCAAAGACATTGTAATTATCTTGGCCCAAAGATCTGGAGCATAATACCGGAAAAAATACAACTCATTAATAAACAAAAAAAAAATCCAAATTCAAGAAAGAACTGAAAAATTGGTTCAGAAATTCTAATCGAACTCTGTTTCATCAAATTATTAATCAGCATACTTTCTAAAAAATAAAACCCCCTGTAGAATGAACTCAATAAAAAATACTTAATGTCAATCCCATCATGTCCTTATGTGTTTTATATTATGTATATAGTTTTTCAATTCGAATTGAAGGGGTTATATTTTTAGGAGTGATTGATTTTTTGGGAAAGAAAGTTTTTGGCTTTCTACTACTCCATCTGATACAAAAAAAAAATAAGATTCCTCTTGGCTGGGATTAAATCAAATAGGTGAATGAATGTCATTACGATGTCATCGATGACATAAGCAGATCAAGCTTATTCCGTGACATTCAAAATCGTAATTCATGAATGAAGTGTGTGTATTTTCTATAATGTTATTCAATTTGGTAATGAAGAGCCTTAGGGCAAGTGTCTTAAGGCGAAACATCGGTGTATACCAGTGAGGGTGACAGTGTTCTATGTGAGTACAATTTATTACCATTCATTCAAAGTAGAACTCATGTGAATGATATCTGATTCTTATTCCACAACAAATGTTTGAAATACAAACTAAGTAGAGAAAAGTATCTTCTGTATTATTCAGTGTTCATATAGAAGTATTTGTTTCGAAAGAATTATTTTCTTTCGTGTAATTCAATGTTTATATGAAAGTAGCTGTTTCAGGAGGACTTGTTTTCAGTTTGTATCTGAAAGTTACTTCTTTGCATGATCTACACATTCATGTATAGAGTTTCAAATTGATTACTTCCTTCCTTTCTTTGGAAGATTCTCTCATCCCCCTTTTTTTTGTATCAGATGGAGTAGTAGAAAGCCAAAAACTTTTTTTCAATTCGTTATGCTAATTTATTTTCATCAGTTTATATCTATTCATTGTATAGAATACTTCTTACATACATAATTTTTAGTTTAGTTATAGTTTAGAATTTGGCAATATCACGCACAAGGACCATTTTTTCGAAAATGTTGCTTCTGTGATGCCTACGGTTATTTACCGAATCTTTGTTATATACATGTGATCAATATGGTGAATAAACATTATTTATTTATTTGAAATAAACAATAACAGTACTTTCAGCTTGAAACTTTTATAACTTATTATAATACATAAAGGCTTAATAGCAAATTATAAAAAAAGTATTCAATAAAAAACTTAAATGTCATGTAGAACGAAACTCGAGTTGAATAAATATTTTCGAAACAATTATATAATTGCAAGATAATTTGAAAACAGTTGGTCCATTACCGTATTTGCCTTATTTATTGAGTTATGAGTCATAAAAAATACGAAAATGTCAAAAAAGCTTCAATTTTTATGAATAAATTACTATAACAGCCGCCGGTCACTTTCGAAAAAAATGAAATGATAGTAAAAATGTTTTTAACAAATTTTGAACTCAATGAACAATCAAATATATTATGAAAAAATGTTTTTGTAAATTATACTGGTGAATGTCGATTATTTTTAAAGAAAAAATCATTTCTCAAATAATCATTCTAACATTTATTAAAAAACAATTATAGACAATGAAAAAATTTTATGAGAAAAGTTTTTATTTACATTTGAAGGTGATTGACAATGTTTCGTGATGAATTTCACTAGTTCGGACTTCCATTGTCTACTATATAAAATGATTTGAAATCCCTGAAACAAGTAAAAAAGAATAATTAAAAAAGAATAGTTGAAAATAACAATTATATTAAGCAACAATAAACCTGAAATGAAATGATAGTGAAGTAATCTACAAGTAAAAATATAATAATTGAATAAATAAAAATTAAAGGAATGCAAAAAGAAAATAATAAAAAATAAAAAAGTGTAGAGATTCCAAGTCACGTTAGTTCACGACGTTTCGATTGTTGGTATCTACAATCGTCTTCGGGTGATGACTGGACTGATTCCTCCGAGAGATGACTATTTTATAGGTCGTTGAAATACTTTCACTTTCTCTACTTTCCATTTTCCGCTTCACTGATTCCGTGAGAGATGACCGATTTGGCGGGAGTTGGTCATTTTCCGTTTGATGATGGGTTTCCATATGTTTCGTATATCTACGCTGGCCTGGCTGAATACGTTGTTGGACATGTATGCGGCTTCCTTAAATTTTCTCCTGAACCAATGTTCCTCTCTGTGCAAGATCTCAGCTTGGGACCACTCGATGTTGTGTTGATGGGTCCAAACATGGTCTGCTATTCCTGATTTGCTGGTTTCTCCTCGCTGTGTGTGCTTCTTGTGCTCGGCAATGCGAACATTCAATGGCCTCTTAGTTTCACCAATATAGGATTTTCCGCACTCACAGGGTATCCGGTAAATGCAATTCTTGGAATCGCAGTCCGCGTTTAGGGGCCTGGTTTTCGTGAGGCTGCTACGGATAGTGTTACCGGATCTGAAACAGGTTCTAATGTTGTACTTGGAACCAATTCTCCTTATCCTCTCCGATAATCCTCTGATGTAGGGAAGTGCAAGCACTGGTTGTGACGGCTTCTCTTCCTTGCGAGGCTCCTGCTGTCTTTTAGCCAAAGTCTTTTCTACCATCGCTTTGGAGTATCCATTCCGCTGAAGATCGTTTTTGATGATGTCTAGTTCCTTCTCGAGACCTTCCTTTGTATTACAGAGCCCAAAAGCACGGTCTAATAGAGTCTTGATGATTCCTCTTTTTGTCGATTGATGGTGGTTGGATTCGTGGTTCAGATACTGTCCCGTATGAGTGGGTTTTCGGTATACAGATGTTTCCCACTTAGTGTCGGTCCTCTTCACCAAAACGTCTAAGAATGGCAATTCATTGTGGATTTCCTTCTCCATTGTGAAGGTGATGGAAGGTCTCACGCTGTTGATGTGTTTCAGAAAGGCGTCTAGTTCAGTATTCCCATGGTTCCATATTATGAAGGTGTCGTCAACATATCTCAACCAGACTCGAGGTTTCTTGTGGGCTTCTTCAATGGCCAGAGTTTCAAACCACTCCATATATATGTTGGCTATGACTGGTGAAAGTGGCGATCCCATTGGTAGTCCCTCATCTTGTGTAAAGAGTTCGTCCTTCAGTTGGAAATAACAGTTTCGTACACAGCATCCTAGTAATTCCATAATTACTTCTATAGGTAGATTCGTTCTCTCTTTCAGGTTCCCGTCTTCGGATAGCTTTCTCTGTATGATTTGGAGTGCTTCTTCGACCGGAACGTTGGTGTAAAGGCTTTCCACGTCGAAACTAATTAGTTGATCTTCCTGTGTGACTTCAATTGACCCTAGTAGTTCGACAAAATGTCTTGAATTCTTCACAAAAGACGATGTGTTTCCTTGTAATGGTTGTATTAAGAGAAGTACAACATTAGAACCTGTTTCAGATCCGGTAACACTATCCGTAGCAGCCTCACGAAAACCAGGCCCCTAAACGCAGATTCCAAGAATTGCATTTACCGGATACCCTGTGAGTGCGGAAAATCCTATATTGGTGAAACTAAGAGGCCATTGAATGTTCGCATTGCCGAGCACAAGAAGCACACACAGCGAGGAGAAACCAGCAAATCAGGAATAGCAGACCATGTTTGGACCCATCAACACAACATCGAGTGGTCCCAAGCTGAGATCTTGCACAGAGAGGAACATTGGTTCAGGAGATAATTTAAGGAAGCCGCATACGTGTTGTCCAACAACGTATTCAGCCAGGCCAGCGTAGATATACGAAACATATGGAAACCCATCATCAAACGGAAAATGACCAACTCCCGCCAAATCGGTCATCTCTCACGGAATCAGTGAAGCGGAAAATGGAGAGTAGAGAAAGTGAAAGTATTTCAACGACCTATAAAATAGTCATCTCTCGGAGGAATCAGTCCAGTCATCACCCGAAGACGATTGTAGATACCAACAATCGAAACGTCGTGAACTAACGTGACTTGGAATCTCTACACTTTTTTATTTTTTATTATTTTCTTTTTGCATTCCTTTAATTTTTATTTATTCAATTATTATATTTTTACTTGTAGATTACTTCACTATCATTTCATTTCAGGTTTATTGTTGCTTAATATAATTGTTATTTTCAACTATTCTTTTTTAATTATTCTTTTTTACTTGTTTCAGGGATTTCAAATCATTTTATATAGTAGACAATGGAAGTCCGAACTAGTGAAATTCATAACTATTTTTCATAACACCAAAACGACAAAAAAAAATCATATACTTGACTTGTCTGATTGTTGACGAATGATTTATTAATGAATAACGTAAAAAATTATACCTAACGTCAATTACTGCTGTATAAAATAACATTTCTGAAAAACAATTGAGTTTCAAATATTGGAGTAACAATTTTTTTCCGGCGGGACTCTATTCATTGAGGTGTTCAGGATTGTTTTCCGAAACGTTAAGCACTTAAGAAAGATTATAAACCCAAAAAAACAGTATGGAAACATCGTATTTGTTCAAATTTTTAATTTGACTTTTAATATTGCAACAAATAGTTCATGTGGTTAGATTATCTTCAGCGGTTATGCATCCCGGCCGTAACGGGTGCGCAAAACACTATTCACCAGAGGGCGCTGTTTCGTCCCGTCATAGGTCTCATCGGTGGTGCTGGGCTGAATCACAAATGCGCTGCTAGACTCAACTATTCTTAAAGGATAAGCCTGAGTTAGGCAGGTCGATGACATCTCCCCTTACGAAGACGCAATCTATGGGATAGTTTAGTCACAAATGCTTTTTATTTAGGCTCTGGTTTTCCACTAATTGCTTTGCGGTGAAAGCTGCAGTGAAAGACAGAAGACGAATCTCGTCGGCAGTCGATGGCGGAGCTTGGCTTTGCAACTGATCGCCGTGGAGAGCCTCATTTGTCTTTGATATTCAAAAATTGAGTTCTGTGTCGATCCCATAGATAACGTCTTTGTTAATCAATAATTTCAACTTGTGAACTGTCTATTCTATTGCTAATGCATTGAAGACATTTGTTAGTAGACATGAAAATGGAGTTTACTGAAATCAAATATTTGAGTCGGGGATAGCGTATTTGAGACTTTTATTTTGATTAGTGTGAGACCGGAAACTGATTTGTATTCTAGTGTAAAATCCCTGAGCAAACAAAACACCCATGAATTTATCTCAAATCATATAATACCATTAAACTGAAATTCGGGACAAATAGAAAACATCTGTAATATTCGATTCACATAAAATCATCGATTGGTATAGACTGCCAACCATGCACTGAGGGAAATTCCTCAAAGTTCACACCGAGAGTTCACCGTTTTCTCAGTGAAAATTTCTCAAAGTTTAGTAGCCCGAGCAAGGTAACAAATACTACATCTCGAGTTGAACGACATAATTATTCGCATAGTATAACCAATGTTTGCCTGCAGTATGCACGATGTTGCCTTGAGTTTAAAAATAGCCCGTAGTGAAATATGCAAACAAAGACCCTATATTTGATCCGTCAGCTAATAGTTGGTGGTGGTGCCAAAACAAGGAAGCCTTGTTTTGTCAATAGAGCGCCAAACTAACCGAATTGCGATGACTGATAATCAGAAATGAATAAACAGTTACCATAATATTTTACCAATATAGTGACAAATAATCAAAATAGAAACTCGTCGAAGAAATTATAACCACCAAACAAAAGATTTGATGGAACCTCAACACTTCTATATTTTGGTTTTTAAGTTTTAGTGGCGTTGGCCATATTTCTTGTTTGTTATTTTTGTTCTAATTCAAGTTTTTTTTTTTCATTTCAGTATACCATATTAGTGCTGTTTCAAACATTTATTCTCCTCTATATCTCTTATTGTCAACTTTTATGAATATTTCTAATATTTGAAGAATACGTTCAACGGTCCATTTCAATGCCATAAATATGACATTATCAAAAACATAGTGAACTGAATAATAATAACAATATGCTTTATTATCATAAGACATAAAATATTGTAGACAAAGCTTGGGTAGTAAATTCTTAAAAAATGCAATACATACCAAATGAAAATAAAAATGGTGCATGGGTACAAACTACGTTAAAATGGAGGAAATAAAAGAGTAAAAGTCATGTTTATAAAAGAGTAGACATAAAAAGTAACAACTTAGGAGCTCCTTAATAAGTAAAGATGAAAAGTATGCGTAAGTCAGTTAAAAGCTATCGTTAAAATATTCATCCAAAGTATAATACGAGGGTTCCCTTTTATATATCGGGATTAGAGAACAAAAACAAATATTATTAATCGAAAATCACTTTATTGTTTTTCAAAATATTCCCCAAGAAGATCTATACACTTTTGCATGCGTTTGAACCAATTGTCGAAGCACTTTTGCCACTCTGATTCACGTATCCCCAAAACATGCATTCTGAATACAGCAACCGCTTATTCAGGTGTCGAAAAACGTTGGCCTCTCAAGTTTGTTTTTTACGTGAGGGAATAAAAAGAAGTCATTCGGTGCCAAGTCAGGACTATACGGCGGATGACTCATCAAATCGATGTTTTGGGTGCTGAGTTAATCCACGTCGAAAGTTGTAAAAAATAATCGCACGAAAATGTTCACGATTTAATTCCATTTTTGGGCCGGGACGCATCTTTTCTGTTACTGTAAACAACACAAATAGCGCGCGTATGTCAAAACGTTCTGAGCACGTATAAGCTCAAAATGTCCAACTTTACGATCAGTTGCCAGATTACAACAGTAGGGTTGCCAAATCCCGAAACATAAAAGGAAACCCTCGTAGGGTCTATCAGATAGAAATTGTTTGACTTACTTCCTGAATTTCCACCCTTGTAAAATATGGAGTCTCTGGTGATGTTTTTAGTTGGCACAGTGAGTTTCAGAGTGTGTCTGCTGTTTCGGTTGTGTTATAATGGGAAAAAGATGCAGCAAAATTTAATATGTGCTCATTTATTAAACACACAGATTCCAGTATAAATAATGCAGTTACCGTTAGAATATTATGTTTTTTGAAGAAGGTTCTACAGGAGTCTTTTGGTTTGAGGTTTCCTATATACCGTATGTATTGCCCTTTTCTGAAAAATTAGTTGACTTTTGAATAAAGTTGGACTGCTTGCTCCCCAAAACGATATTCCGTAGCGTAAGTGAGAATCTATGAGTGCCTAGTACGCCATCTTTGCAGTGCTGAACCCCAATTCTTTATAAATCACTCTAACCGCATAACAGCCAGAGGAGACTTTTCTAGTGACTTGTTTAACATGATCCACAAATGTTAAATTCTGGTCAATGAACACTCCTAGAAATTTAGTGTTATTTCTAGAAAATATGAATACTATAACATCTGATATTGTTTTTTGTAAGACGAGAAGATTTATGCATTATCAATGTGCTTACCTATTTTTATTTAGTAGAAAGGACTGGGAGGAGAGTATACCATCAGTCAACACCTTCAGATGTATTCAGTCCCAGACCCAGGACAGATATATTTTTTCGAGCAGCGGACTAATATAATTTTCAAGTTGCAGTTCCATAGGCGTAAATAATTGAGTCGGTTAAAAAGTGAGAAACGTACTTTTTATTTTGAAATTTCAGTTTTATATGATTTCATGTAACAAATATCGAAAGACTTTTTTATACTTGTATGTAAGTAAGTATAGAAACTCGTCGTATAAATCATAATATTTTTTTAATTTAACACCCAAAATTGTTTATACTTTTGAATTTCGATTAAAGTTTTCAATACTTTCTATGAAAAGCACTTTTTAATATATCACATACCTGCATAGCTCACCTGATTAAATCAGACATACCGCATACCGGATATATAAATTCCGCTGGAAAAGCAGATGACACCATGATTTGGTCCGATCTAATAGGGCTAGGTACTTTATTACCTGACAAATATGAATTGATGATGAAACGCTTGCGTTTTAATCAGTGCTCTTATTAGTAAATTATACTTAGCATGTGAATTAAAATGGCGAATTCAGTTTTCCCTTCAGTAAGACGAATGGGCAAATGATCAATCTCACGCAACAAAATCCTTCGTATACCGTTGCTACTCTAATGGAAATGTGTTCGCAAATGAGGGGAGTTTCAAAATCATCGATGTATAAATTGAAGAATGAGAAAAAAAATTAAACAGTGACACCACCAAAACCATCTTTGGAAAGAAAAATCGTACCTGTTGATGAAATCTTCAAACTTGCGATTGAAATAATGTTACATTTATTTTATTTTAAGAAAGACCAAAGTATAACTCCAATGCTAGGCAGAAAGAAATTGTGGAAAATTTCAAAGGAATTAAATTTCAGCTGGAAGAAACAAAACAGAAAATCACTCTTAATCTAAAACAATGAAATTATTTGCTGGAGAAGACATTACCTTTTGCAGTACTTCGACAAAAAACATACCATTTGATGAAAGTATGGTTGAAAAATAACTATTGTCTATAGTTTGTTCAAATAAAGCCCGTTAATCGGAATATGGAGTCGATAAGATGACTCTGAATTTATAGGTATATTTATTTCCAAGCCATAATTTTAAATTAATTTTAGGCTACTTTCGTACTCTTCCAAAATTTTTTGTTCTTTGTTCAACGGAGATATCGTGGGTTCCGCCAGCTTGACGTTAAGCTAGCAAACCCGACCACAGAAAAAATATTTTGTTGAATCAGTCTACGTAATAATTTCAGACTAAAATAGGCTCCTTTTGCCGCCTATCACCGATTTCCTGTGTTGTTTTTATTTCAAATCAGTGAGTACTGCTAGCTTTCCCGTTTACTGACAGAACCAAATCGACATCCTTTACTTTTCGAAAAATTTTACCTTGTATTAATTTTAGGCTCCTTCATTACAATATCGAACGTTTTTTGTTCCTCGTTTAAATTAGATTTTTGGTGATTACCTCAGACACACGCGATAAAAGCCGAGATAAAAACGGAAATAATTTTTCGAAAATATTCTTCAACTATGGGTGAGAACCTCTTTCGCAGACAACCAACGGATTTTATTATTTTTACCGTTAAATTGTATGGCAATTCTCTAACAAATTATTTTTTCAGCTAGTGATAGGCTTCTGGTACTATACAGTGCATTTCTTTAATGCCCCCCCTTTTATTTTTTGAACGGGTCAACTCAAAAAATTGAAATTTGGGATAATGAAATTAATGCATGAATACTTCGTTTTGAAGTGAAATTGACAGATGAATCTTTCAAGATGGCGAAATCTGGCGAAATCTGGGAAAAAAATTAAATGGAAAGAGGGTCTTGTGATACATCAATTGGAAGCTCCTGACGAATACTTCACAACCCTAGAATATGAATCAATATCTTCACCTACTACAAAATGGCGGATCATTTAATAATTTCCTGAAGACAAACACATTAATATCGATATTTTCATTGCCATATGGCAATTCCAACAACCCGATAAGGTTTGTTAAGTTATTTTTTGTTTATAAAAACGACAAAAAATGTCAGTACCTACGACAATGAACATCATTGTTCAGTTAGAATATTCTAATTTAGTTTTCGGTTTTACTAGTAGAAAGGTAGCACGTCAACAATATCTAAAATGGTCAATTCTCGTCCATTGGAAGAAAAAATTGAAGCGATTTTTATTTACGGTGCGACACGTAACTTTCACGAAACCGAAAGGATTTTCAATGAACATTTTGCGAATCGTCCTATCTATAGAAAATATTTGAGGGAACTAGTATCCAAATTCACAACCACCTGTACATAACAAAAAGCCCCCAGGCCATCCGTTCATTCCGGAAGAACAGCAAGTGCAAATAATTGGTGAGATGGTAGTAAATCCTGAACAGTCTACTTATTCCGCCGTGAATGTTTGTGAGGTGTCTCCTTCTACTGTCTGTGGAGTTTTGAAAAGGAATAGGTATCATCCATACAAAATTAAAATGGTACACCAATTAACTGAAGATGGCCCTGATCGAAGAATAGAATTCTGCGAAATCATGACGGAAACAATTGCAAGGCATCCTACCTATCTCCACAATATTTGTTTTAGTGACGATTGTATATTTTTTTTAAACGGCAATGTTCACAGACAAAATTGCCGTTATTGGAGTGACACCAACCCTCACGATTTCCGGGAAATACATATCCATTATCCAGAAAAAATTAACGTTTGGGCAGGAATATTGGGAAACCATATTGTAGGACCTCAGTAGTTGTTTACAGCTGATTCTCGGCCTCCCCCCACCACTATGACGTATTAATTGCTTTTTTTATTGGTTGTTGTTTGGTGAAGTTTTTTTTGTTGTGCAGTGAAGTCAAGGCGTTGTGACCTTGAAGTGTCTGGTGCATGGATCGTTCAGATTTTTTTTTCATATGAGATTTTGTGTGTTTATGTGTGTGTGTAGGAGAATGCACGGTACAGGGTTTCATCATGTGCTTGTTTGTCTATGTACAAACATACGTCTGCATACTTCGAAGATCCTCCAAGTAATAAATGCTCCATCGGTGTTAGGGCACCAAGTTAGTAGTGGAGTGACGTCACAGCAATAACCGTTCAACGGCTAGAGAGCGACATGTTCACTCCACGACGTGTGGCAGAGTAATGCGTATTCATCGGTCTGCCCTCACCTCTCCTGAAGCGATGAAGGTTCGCTCTAGCCCCGCTATCCATGGTGACACAACGGCAGCCGAGGACTGTTTGCCTAGCGTCTACCCTCTCCGAGACCGCAACGACCACTGCTTGCTCGTACCGGCAACTGTTATCGCATCAAGTTGGGAGATGGGCTTGGCTGTGACGTCAGGCATCTCTAGTGGATAGCAACTAGCAATGTGAATCTTTCACGGTTTCATGGTGGGGGTGACTCACACTGTTTAATATAAAAGAAATGCCTGGCACACTATGAAATCAGTAGACGAATATATCTGCAGCAGTTAGCAATTGGTAGAGTGTTATTCAGTTCGTAATAGAAGGAAGACGGTGAGTGTATTTGTCTGTTGGAAATTGTTTATATTTTCATATATATTTTCATCATGTCCGTTTCAAAAGTAGACTTGAATAAAATTAATAATTTGATTGTACAGGAGGTTGAAATACTAGAGCAAAAGGCCTTATCATCATTGCCAATTGATGAAGTGTACATAATTAAAAATATGTCAACTTATTCTACACGATTTGGTAAATCAATTTTATTAACTTTGCAAGATGTGAGCAATGATAAATTATTTAAAACATGGCTACCAAAACGTATTTCGTTGCAATTCAGTGATGACGATATATCTTGTATCAACTCATCAGGTGGTAAATATACGATGATGTATTTAGGACAGAGCCAACAAAGTTTTGCTGGCATGAAAACGCGATCTCTAGTCAAATTCAATATGATTGAATAATAGTAATAATTTATAGTGAATTTCTTTAGGTCATAGCTTACAAAGTTTTTTTTGGTGTGAAAACGATAACTCTAGTCAAATTCAATATGATTGAATAATAATAGTAATTATAATGAATTTCTTATTGTTTTATTAATATTCATATATTAGATGATAATTATATGGAAATATAAACATTACTAACTTAGTTGAATACACTCACTTTGTAACTACAAGTAAAATGGGAATGTGAGTATTATATCACTGAAAAATTGGAGGTTGCTTATTGTTTTTTTTTTTTTGTTCGATTTCAGTTCCACCATTTAAAGATGTGGATGCAGTACGCAAGTCAAGATTGGGTCGATATTGTAGATCTCAAATCATCGGTTCAACATTTGTCGTCTAAATTGAAGGTGTTGGGTGATGGAGCCGAACATGCAAGCGTTTATGATATGAGTGTATGCTATGATGAAAAACAAATCGAATTATGCCTTCGTGATGCTGAGAACTATTGGAGTGGTGCAGAAGTTTGCAACAAATTTTTGGATAATGAATTGGAATTGTGGCAACTTTGTGAGGTTATGATTGAACTGAACCTAAGAAGATTCCTGTATAGCCTCCAACCATACTTGCCAGAATGGATTATTCATCACTTTGAATTGAATGATGAAAATCGAGAGGAAATTGAAGATGGTCGCGAAAATGATGATTATGAGGAAGAAGTTATTTTAGATAGTCTGTATGTTCCTGTGAATCATAAATAATGTCAAATAAAAAACTTTGTATTATTTTCATGTTTTATTTATTTAAATCTGATGAAATACAATAGAAAATGATTACAAAACAATAAATATGATATAAAATACAATACATGATATAAGTCAGTTACAAATAAAAAAAAAAAAAGATCATAAAACAGTACATGATAGAGTGAAAAAAAAGTGTCAATATCTGCTATGAACTGAACCATCCAATGCATTGTATGTTAAAACTGTATCATGCAAAATTAATGCATATACTTTAGTGTTGTCTGGAAACTTGGTCTTCCTCGTCTCAAACTCAATCTTTATATCAATAGTTGATGATTTTGTTGCATTCGGTTGATGGGAACAATCGATGACGAATAGTGGATTCTCTCTAAATTGTCCAATGTCCATCAGAGGTTCACTCATATCTTTATCATAATAACTTCGCTGGAAACTCTCAAAAGCATAATAAGCAGGAGCATCAAGTTTTTTATCGAAATTCAAATTCCAACGCTCATATGGATAAACTTCAGAATTCAAGTATACTCGAATACTATTGATATCAGCAGTTGTGAATTTTGTAATATCTTGTGTTCTATCTTCAGATGTGGTAGTACTTTGGAATGCGATGATGACAAAACGAGGAGTTTCCAATGCGTTAGTTGTTTTGATGGCCCATATGTCTGAAGAAGTCCCACGTAATGATGGTAGTTCATAGAGGTCCCACATACGATACGCCAACTTGATTTTGGCATTCAGACCGCTTTTGTTTATTCTACTCAAAAGTTTGAGCTTGTGTTTATCATCTGGTACAATATGCCTTATTTTCCATTCGATTTTATTTATTTCCAAATCAGCATCAACCTCACCTATATATGAGTTTTTGAATGATCGAGCGATAATCAAAATCAATTCCTGTTTGGCATTCAAGATACTTTTGTTGTAATCTTCAGCAAAACCCATCAAATATTTCAGTGGTAGTTTTCCACTAAAAACATGACTGTTTGTATCCAAGATATCTTGCTTCAATTGTGAAAGTCCCCAACCAGATGTCAATAATGTGTTAGCATGAGATTGTCCAAATGATATCATGGTTTTCATTGTAGATGTTATCCCAGGTTTTCTAACAACAGCCACTTGTTCACCTCCCATTTCATAACGAATTTCGTCAAAGAGAAATGCAATTGCATTATTCGAGAGATAGCATGTTTTCGCTACATCTTTGGGGGTGAATTTACCTTCTATGTAAATGAAGCTCTCGGCAATATCTAGTATAACATCTTGATTATTGATTGCAATTCTGATTTCATCCGAATTCCTGAATAGCGGTGATCCATAGGGCTTATATGTGTGCTCATGTAAACTTATGAGAGAATGATCGAGCACTGGTTCATTGAATATATTCAACTTTTCATTGTTTGTTTCGAGCACCATTGTTATTTTCTCACTTTCAATCCAATCGATTTCAAAAATTTAAGATCACTCACAGACAGAGCGTTATGTGCTAACTGTTTAGCATACACTTGTGGAATGAGCTTCTTTTTATGCACACCTTTCTTTTTGATAGTGCAACTCGTTTGGGATTGTTCAATGCGATTTTGTCTATTATAAATGAAACCCATAACAACAGTTATTCGATTTTCTTCAATTCCAAAATAATGAAAATCTCTTCTTCACTTCCAAAATCGATAAGGTTATTTTTTTCATCCAAAATACGCACTGTAATGTTGTGAATCAATTGACGACCTTCTGGACTGACAGGCATATATATAATACTGTGTGGTTCTTTAGTAAGATTGTAGCCAGGTTCAACATCAATATCGAATGAGAAAAGAATGTGGGATTCTTCACCATTTATATATGAACCAGATATTATATTGCAATCTAAGCGGATAAGTCTCACAGTTGTAATGTTTATTGGTAATGATGATTCATGTATCTGATTTGGTGGAAATATTTCATGAGCGAACCCCATCATTTCTGCTATTGAATTTGGATGTGTCAGATCAATTTCATATTTGGATCGCATTTCACATTTGAATGTATTATTATTGGCGTGTAGATAGAAAATATCATCTGCAACGACATCATTTGGTTTTTTATCATGAAACAATCTGAACATGATATGTTTCTGTATGACGGCATTGATCTCTTCTATTTCATAAGCACCACATGGAATTTCAATTGTCAACTTTTGGGGTATCGATGAGTTGTCATTACTGATTCTAAAACTAACTAAGTTATTAGCTTCAGTTATATTATTGATTGTATTGCATCCATAGAATCCCAAAAGTCCTAATCCATAACGACTGTTCCTATCCAATTCAATTGGTGGAAAAAAATCCGCACTCAAGACACTTGTCCCGACAGCTTGTAGCTCGAACTTTCGTGACATGACTGATGAATATTTTGAAACACATTTCAATTTATTATTGTACACAGCAACAGCACATTTGAGACAATTTACACTTTTTGGAAGGTGTTGTATTGTAATAAGTATCATTTTTATTGATACCAATATTCACATCCTCTATATTACAAATACAACACATAGATTTCCGAGGTATAGGACCGTCATTAACATCCGATTCTGAATTTTGATCGTGGTGGTGGTGCTCATAACAATATCTATGTTTCATTATATCGATGTCATCTTGCAGATGCTTAGGCAACTTTTCCCAAACATATGCAATCTCATGTGCAACACATGCAAGTATCACTTCCTTAGGCATATTTGCAAGCATCACTTTATCCATTTTTTTCAAGGTACCATATTTTGAAAACATTCTAAGTGAAAACCCCATTCCCTTGATAGCCTCCCGATCCAGTTTTGGTGTTGAATCCATTTTTATTTGGAAAATTATTTAGAGAGAAACTGCAAGCACAAGTGACCACAGAGAACTGTATTAAATTTCTGTTGTCGATCATAGTTATATTTGATTTTTACATTCGAACATTTTCGAAAGAATCGAGTCAATTCCAATGGTGGGGGTAGATCTCCAAAACTATCGAAATATGTGACTTCTTTCCCACATTTTTTATATGCCACCCAATGTGTTCCTGGTCCACTTATTCCATCTAAATTAACAATAGCTGTCTCGTTTTGTTTTGGACCTGAAGATGGTAATCTATCACGCATAAAAACACCACGAAAATGTGGAATTTTCATTTTTTGTGCATAATAACTGAGATCGAGATCAGTAAGAGGCCTCTGAGGTAGGGGTTCAATTAGTTTTTTGTTTTGTTTGTGGCTTTGTATGGTTTTAAATATAGTCCTAAACCTTTACGGTATGGTTTGAGATATATTCCACTTCCGCGTTTGCCTAATGCTACAGCCTCCATGGTTTTATTGTGACGATTGGCTTCCATTAAAGCCGCTCTGCTGGCTTTTGCCGAATTCACGGCCTTGGTAATACCAGCAGCAGCTCCCGCCAAACTTCCTAGTGCGGATAGTCCAGCAAAAATTGGTATCAATGGTAAAAGTCCACCGATCTTGGGAACAGGAATTATGCGTGGTGTGCGGATTTTCTTCTTTCCACCGGCAGCTTTAAGGTATTTACGTGCCGCCTGCAATGCCACAGTGATAGCTTTTTTGCTATTATTCGTCACAAATTGATTCCCACCAGCTTTCTTCAATACATTTCGCACTTTATGGACTATCCCAGCACCAAATGCAACTTTTTTAATTTTATTTTTCTTCGTTTGTTTCCTCTTACATTTTTTCTTATTGGTACTACAACCCATGCCCATATGTCTTTTCGCTTTCATAATGTTGGTGACAAGTAATGCAGCTGCTCTTTCCCCAATACTCGCGTCCTTCGATTTAACCCTATCCCAAGCGCTGTATTCAAGTTCTTTGTCGGCTAAATGTCTTGCTGCAAGATCGGATGGATGCTTAGAATATTGAATATCGTGTTTTTTGCATTCAATATCTAATTTATTGATTCCAGGGTCGTTACGAGCTAAACGTTGTTTCAATTTTGTACCCGGTCCACAGTATTGATAACCTCCGGTAGATGTAATTCGAAAGGAAGTTTGTTTATTAAATCATTAACAAAACCACAACCTCTTTTAATTTTACGATCACTTTCAATACGTCCGTATCGTTTGATGGTACACATTGAAATGAATAAGCTAATAACATTTATATAGTCTCCAACCACGGCACGATGCGCATTGTAAAACAGAAAGAAAAGTTTGCTGTAGATAATCTAGATGAGAAATTTGGTTGTGGATTGAATGGACAAAGGGTATTCAGACATGGTCCACTACTTCCATCATCAGTTCGAGGACTCATTATAGGACCTTCAAATTGTGGAAAGACGAATGCAATGATATCACTATTAACACATCCACAAGGACTGAGATTTAGAAATGTGTATCTCTATTCGAAATCACTCAATCAACCTAAATATCAGTACTTGCGAAGTGTTTTGGAACCTATAAAAGGATTAGGTTTTTATACATTCAGCAATAATGCAGAAATAGTGGAACCCTCCGACGCTAAGCCTAATTCTGTTTTCATTTTCGATGATGTAATATGTGAAAAGCAAGATATTATTAGATCATATTTCTGTATGGGACGTCATAAGGATGTTGATTGTTTTTATCTAGCACAGACATATTCACGGGTACCCAAACAGTTAGTGCGTGACAATACCAATTTCATTATAATGTTCAAACAAGATGAGACGAATTTACATCACATTTATTCAGATCATGTTTCACCCGATGTAACATTCAAACAATTCCAATTGATGTGTGTTAAATGCTGGGAGGACCAATATGGATTTCTAGTCATTGATAAGGATAGAAAAATAGATGAAGGTAGATATCGCAAAGGATTCGATAGTTTTATATACCCATGATCTTGTTTTTGGAACTTATTCGATCACTGAATATTGTAGTGGTCACTTCACCAACGAATTAAGCTTTAATTCAAAAAAAAGGGCATTATGAATACAAAAAAAGATCCTGAAAATAAAAACAATGAAATAAATTTGAAACGTCAACTAGTAGAGACAACAGAAGCTGTCAGGCAGAAATTCAACTCTATCAAGAATGATAATATTGAAAATCGTACGACACTTGAAAGATTGTATGAGCCCATAATGAAACCATTGAATGTTTTATCATCAAACGCTACTTCTAAATCACCAGTGTTATCACCAAATCATGGAACTGTTCAATCTACTTCAAATTATCCCATGAGTACTCCAATAGGAAGAAAACAATCTTTTGGTAGTGTATCATCTGTGAATAGTGACACGAGCACACTTCAAGACGATATGAGAACAACTCTATTCGAAACACCATCATCGTCCCACATCGATTCCTCGGATCCTGACATCTCACCTGTTATGAATGAAAGTGGTGAAGATGTTTTGATGAAACATTTGAATAATATAAAATCTAGAAATCCAGCATATGATGGAACATTTGGCGTACGTATGGATCCAATTACACAAAAGCTGAAAATGGGAAGTCTAGTGGTAAATTTCAAAGATGGAAACATTTCATTTTGGGATGCTAATAAAGTGAAAAAATATGAATGCGCAGGTAGTCCAGAATTGTATGATATGATTTTTTTGAAGAATCCACAAGATGTTGATAATGAAGAAACTCGTCAAGTATATTCCAAAATATTGAAAATAACGAATGCTCCATATAAACAATATCATCTGAAGAATGGTTTTAAAAATACAAATTCTAAAAAATTTCGTGAAGTTATCAAACCTCTATTAGACTCACGACAATATCCAATAAGAAGTAGAAGTAAAATTGGTGGAGCACTCAAACGAGTGAAAATGGAGAAAATATATAATTCTAAACCTGTGAATTATGTGTACTGGAATTCACCGAAAGAGTTAGTTGCTCGCCTACGACTATTGGTAGCTTCAAAGTCAGCCGGACATACCGGACATGATAATGAAATAATTTCAATAATTGAAGAATTACGTGAAGAAGGTATAATATATTAACATATTCACATGTAATGATCACTGTCACATCATCATTCAATGCAGTAACATTATCACCTTTTCTCTTTAATCATATTGAAATAGAATGACTAATGAAATAAGTGATGTCAAACGACAAGTTGTTAATGAATTACATAAACCTGCAAGACGTAATTTTCGTAGAAGAATAACCACCATCAAAGGTTTTGCAGATCTATGGCAAATAGATTTAGCTGAACTGCAACCTTATGCAAAAAGTAATGAAGGATACCGATATATACTTGTAGTGATAGATTGTTACTCCAAATATCTGTGGACTGTAGCAGTTAAAGATAAAACAGGTAGTACAGTAACTAATGCAATGAAACATGTACTGAAAGAAGCCAAATACTCCCCCAAACACATACAAAGCGATCAAGGGAAAGAATTTTTCAATAAAAGCTTCTCATCTCTCATGCGAGAATATAATATCAATCATTATTCAACATTTAGCACAAAGAAGGCAGCTATAGCAGAAAGAGTGATTCGTACAATAAAGGCATGGCTCTACAAGGAATTTTCGATGAGAGGTCACCACAAATGGCTTGATATTCTTCCAATTATAACTAGTAGATATAATAATAAAGTTCATCGTACAATAGGTATGGCACCCATCAATGTTGATTCAACAACAAAATTAAAATTCAAGGGTATCAATGGAATTGGAGGAAGACAAAGTAAACCCAAATTCCAATTAAATGATATTGTACGTATAAGTAAATACAAACATATTTTTGAAAAGTCTTACACTGCGAATTTTACCACGGAGCTATTCAAGATTGTTAAAATTAATAAAACCATCCCAACGACTTATAATCTTGAAGATATGAATGAACAGCCGATTAGAGGATGTTTTTACGAAGAAGAGTTATTACGAACCGAGAATCCTGACGTATATCTGATTGAGAAGGTGTTGAAGAGAAGAAAAAATAAAGTATATGTAAAGTGGTTAGGCCTTCCTAGCGAACAAAATTCTTGGATTGATGAATCAAATATGGTTTAAATGTATATAATAGTGACTTTTATGAATAAAGTAATATTAAAGTTCATTATTGTTTTCATTTCAATTATAAGTATGTGAACTGAAAAATATTGCAGCGGTAAACATTGCCCCAGCCATTCGCAATGTTCTGTGTATACCAAACCAAATTAATTGTATACTCCATTCCCGCTTATATTTTTCAACTCACGATATTGAAAACACATTATCATTCCCAAAACTAATCGCCGTCACTTTGAAATGCAGTATCCAACTCTTTTTGCCAATTATCTCTCACTGATAATGCTGTCTCATAAAGCTTAGTCGACTCCTCAAGCTCAGCCTGAGCTTGCATTCTCGAACGTTGATGGAATTGCTTATCTTTACCAATTTTTGAACGGAGTTCATCAGCATCTTTAGACATTCTAGCCAATTCAACCTTCGCTAATGCAATCTTGGCATCTAATGCTTCAAGAGTTTCATTATTAGCATTAATAGCTCGCTCACTCTTTTCAAGTTCAGCAATAGTCATCTGTGCCTTTACAAGACGGCATTTTGCTTTCCTTTTCATTTCCCCAAACCGATGGAGGGGGCTGAAAGAAGATAGCGGTTCAGCTTTCAAATCACTCTTCATTTCTTTAGGAGTACCTTTTGGCTTCCTCTTCGATCTGTCACTTTTCGTTGCGGGTTTTTTCTGTCGCACAACACTTTTGGATTCTTTCTTTTCTTTAAAGTCAGTGACAATCGATGAAGATGCCTTAGTAACCTTCCTCTTGATTGTTCTAGATTTCTTATCAACACCAAGAGGAAGGGTAGATGAAGAGTGTTTGAGTGATGATAATTGCGAAACGATCGGATTTTCAATAATAATTTGCTCATTTGGTTCTGGCACATCTGCAAAGTTAACGAAGTCGTTAATATCAAAATCATTTATCGAATCTTGACTCGATAAATGTAATACTGGAATATTTTCAAAATCAGTCTGATCGATATCAACAAGTGGTGAACCATCTTCAGCAATCAATAGCGGCATAGAGCTCATGATTATTAAGGTCTGAGGAATGATATGTGATAGCAATAGAATGTGGATAGGAAAGGTGATGATGTTACTGAGACCTCACCATTTATAGAAGAAAATAAACTAGCGCATGCGCTCTTTCATCAACTGGCACATGCGCTCTCTCACTAAACTATTCACGCATGTAACAATCTTTGTCATTTAAGAGGAAAACTTTGTGTTGCATGCATGTATTTTTAAATGTTAGAAAATAATACAAATAAATTCAAAATATATATATATTTATTAATAATAGAGGACAATAACGATAATAAAAAATGAAAAATGTTAATATGTCTCTGTGGATGTGGAACGTTCTTTGACTCTATTCCTCAATAGTTGTTGCTCGTGCGTCAAACACCAACATTGAAAAAAATGGATTCTCCTATTGGGGTAGAGTTGACCAACCTTCTCACACAGATCCCAAGTACTTCTACATGCATTGCATACATGATTCCAACAATTCATGGAATATGTATCACAACGCAAACAACGTTGCAGTGGAGTTGGAACGGCAGCACAGATACCACAAATATTTCTACAGATACCTATATTGTTAAATATTATAGGTTCGGAACACTTCAGACACTGTAACTGTTGTTGACGATAATCCGATTTTGTTCGCTTCGGTGGATGAGAAGGAGGCGATAGTTGAATCCGCAACACGCAATCACTACACATACCAGTACATGGATTGATTGAATCCTTAGGTCTACTTATTTGACAAAAGTAGCACACAATAGCCCCTGCAATCATCATTGGGTAGACACACACTTTTGGTTTTTCATTCCACTCTTTTGGAAACGGCATTTTACTAATTCGATTAGAAATATAAAGAGATGACTTACAGAAACTCTGAATGCTCTCTCCTATACCTACGATCTCTATTTATACAAATCAACATCATGTGGAAGTATAGTGGGATAACTTCTCCTACTATTCCACTCTAAACGAGTCAAGTGGGAGTCGCATCACCTCCTATATAAGTTGACTTGCAAACCTAGAGTTCATTCATTCACTCTCTACAACTGTGAGCAAACAACAACAAGATGAATTCTGCAAAAATAAATGCTGCATTAAATAGAATAGCTGCTGTTGATGAAAACAATTGGATAGACGAATCAGATGATGAGGATGTCAATGTTCCGCTAGAGGAAGTAATAGTTGAAGCAGAAGATGTTGGAGTCGATGAAGATGAGATAGACGAAGTTGAAAACGAGGCCAACCAAAGCGACGAAGATGATGACGTGATGGAGTTTGAGAGGGTCATGGATGAAGAAGGAGATGATGAAGGGATAGAAGCTGACACAACTGAAGGTGATGGTGCTATGAGGATCGGTATGCGAACACTCAATGTCAGTGAGACACTGGAAGATCCCTTGGATTTGTATTGTGCATTGGATGCATACGTATTGATCAGCACAATAGATGGAGAGAACAAAAAACTATGTTGGTGCTGCTTTCGGTTTTATTCGCATAGAAACAATAATGGAGGGTGGTATGCCCATGTCAACACCCACAACACTGTCTCAATTATGGAAATGGGACAGAATTGGTGTGAAGCTTGCGAGAGGCCACTAACAAACTTCACCCGAGTATCTACATGTATTATATGTAATAATGTCCAACCTGTGGCACAATAACCGTGGACCTACTGGTCAAAAAAAAAACAACAGCCCTTTTCAGGGCTACATTATTCACACAAACAGTAGTTAGTTGTATTAGTATTCATAGATTATGTGACAAATGAATACTTTGATTAATAAAAGTCTAAGTTGGAAATTTGTTAGTCTTTGAATATCTATACATTATATGACAAATAAATTACTACTTTGACTGAAAAGTCGAAATTTGGAATTTGATAGTCATTGAATATCTATGCATATGATGAGTACTACTTTAAATGAAAGTTGAAGTTGGCATTTGTCAATCATTCATATGCATATAATGATGAATACTTTCACATACATATATTTCGTTTGAGATTATAATGTTAACATAATGTTAACAATGGTATGAATCTGTTTCTGTTTGAAAGTATAATGGTAGCTCTGAAAAGAGCTATTTTTTTTATTGTTTCAGTCTTTAATTGTAGCCCTGAAAAGGGCTGTTATTTTTTTATTAATCCATGCAATGATATGGACTAACGCTCCTCATCATCAGAAACAATAATTATGGTATCGTCATCTGAATCAGATGATATACTAATGATATCATCCTCATAGTAGTCATCTGAATCAGATGATATACTCATGATGTCGTCGTCGTCATAATCAGCTGAATCAGATGATATACTAATCACATCATCCGCATTATTATCGTCAACAGCATCTATGTCGTCCTGAATACCTTGTTCCACTCGTTCTGCGAAATCATCAGGAAGATCATAGATTCGCTGCAGAAATTGAGCGAAGGTTGTACTCAAATGATCAGACGTTGAATCTATTTCATGTACTTGGATGGGTCCTGTACTCGACATTGTGGAAGAATGATATAGAACTGGGATTGTTGCTATATTTATATTGGAAGAAATGAAATGGAGGGGGTGAAATGTAGAACAGTGTTTGAGATTCGAAAACATCAAGAATGAAACTCTGAGCGATTATTAGGAGAAATTCTAGTGATTATTATGGAAAAAAAAACTAATAAGAGGGAGAGGAAGGGAGGAAGACACTGCCCCAGCCTCGCAGTGCCTCGTGTACACCAACCAAAAAGTGTGTACTCCGTGGAAGGAAAGGAAAGGAAATGATGGACGAGTAGATGATTATATGTCATCATCGGAATTGAGGACATCATCATCGATTAGGATTGGGGATGGCGGAGGACTATCCTCGATGAGGATAGGGGATGGTGGAGGACGTCTAACGTCAAGCTCGTCATCAGCATCATCACCAGAGTCGTCGTCGTCATCATCGTCGTCGTCGCTACTCATTGGGACAATGTCATCATAAGCAGGGTCCCACCATCCGTCAGGATCTGGATATTCCGAGTCATCCAAGTGTCCTTCGTCACTGCCAGTGACATGCTGAACTTGCATCCTGATGTCGTGATCCCGGTATTCGTATGGCGGACTGTGGGGTTCCGTGGTGGAAGAGACAACCTGTACCTGGCTGTTATCCCAGTAATTGAAGTTGTACCCCTGATCCGGGCAGCTATAGGGTTCGGAGGTTGAATCGGGTTCCATCTCGATGCTAGCTGATCAACTGAATGTTTCATCAGATGATTTCTACTTTTATACTTTCGAGAGGGAGTGGGAGAGGAGTGGAACATTGAGTAGGGGTAAATTGTAGTGTGACATAAGACATATTCAATGAGTAGGGGTAAATTGCAAAGTGACATAAGACATATTCAATGAAAGAGATACTTGAATGGATAAAATACAAATGAAATATACTTGTCGATTTCACTATGAAACATGTCTATTTTTTTATTTTTTAAATTTTCTTCACATGAAATTATTTACAAGTGATTAGAGAACACAAAAATTGATGTGAGGTATTTGTCTAGAAGAACTTGGAATTGAAATAAAAAAATAATAATGATAATAAGAGGAAGTGAAGAAAAATGCTCCAACCATCGCATTGTTCAATGTGTACCAAACCAAAAAACAGTGTACACCCTTTATTTCACTTCCTTTTCCTTTATTCAATATAAACTTAACAAATATAAACTTAAAACTACCATAATTAAATACTCCTAACTAACCTAAAACTAATCTTACATTTACACTTCATCTACAAAAAGAGTGTCCATAACTGTCACTACTTTTTTGTACAGCTCTATCGAAGAGGTCTTTGCTTTACACCTTTCCTGCAGAGATGCATAATTCCGATCTATTTCGGCCATTTCCTTTTGGAGTTCCCTCCGTCGGTTATCCATTTCAGCCATTTGTCGCTTCATGGTAACCAACTCGGCCTCGCTAGATCGGGCAGCTCGTTCTGCTTTCTTGCATCTCTGCAGAAAAACACTCATCTTTTCACTAACCTCTCCGATAGGCTGTGGCACCAACACCTCAGGATCCGCCGGTGTCGCTGGCAGCGGTGGTAGTCGCGTCACCAACGGCGACAATATCACCAACTCCGGAGAAGGACTCCTCGGAATTTCCACTGCTGCTGGTGCTGCTGCTGGTGTGGAGGCCCTCTTACGAGAGGTCGAAAAACTACCTGCATAAGGATTAGTCCTATTGCAAGTAGCTCGGTACTTTGAAATAGGACCAACCTTTGCTGCAGGTCGTTGGCAAACCTTCTTCACAGCCCTGACTTCCTCCTCCTCCTCGAATAAGTCAGGGCTAGAAGATCTGCACCTAACTCGCGAACGCGAAGTGGTTGGCTGGTCAACCGTCACCGCTCTCGAAGATGCTGCCTCCTCCTGGTCAGCGGACACCGGCAGAATAGACGCCACAGCATTATTCACCTCCTGTGTATTGGTTGCCATTCTGAAAAAGAAGAAATAATACAAAGTTAGTTGATATAAAAAATAACATTCCTAATTTACTTACTCAAATATCAAGTTGGTCGTTGGAACGTACTGCCTTGTTGTGGAGTGGACTGCTCTCGATGAGATGACTTCTCGAACTGAATGTTGTGGAGTGCTCTCCGGAGGGTATCGACTTCGATGCGTGAGCGGTGGGAAAATGGTGGGAGCGCACATGCGCGATGAGGGTAGGGGTGTACATGCGCAAATGTTGGGAGTCGGGGGGGCGGGGCTTCGGGGAGGGGAGGGGCGGGGCTTCGGAAAGGGGGCGGGGCTTCGGAAAGGGGCGGGGTATCCGAAAAGTTGGTGGCGACGGGGGGGGGGGGGGGGGGGGGGGGGGCGTGGCCCTAACAGGCCCCGCCCACTGCCTGGGCTCCGCCCAGGTGGGTGGGGCCTCCGGCCCCAGGTAGGCGGGACATCTGGAGAGACATCTACGCCCTCTTCGCGCGCGCGTTCGTAACATAATATGCAACCGAACACCTAACCTAACGTATTAACGTATTAACGTAACCTAACCTAGTACGCTAACCTACCGCTATGCAACCGAACACCTAACCTATCGTATGTATTAACGTAACCTAACCTAGTACGCTAACCTACCGCTATGCAACCGAACACCTAACCTAACCTAACCTAACCTAACCTAACCTAACCTAACCTAACCTAACCTACAGTAACTATTAACCTAACCTAACGAGGGAATACTAACCTAACACCTAACCTAACGTAAGTATGCAGCTAACCTAACGTAGCTATTAACCTAACCTAACGAGGGAATACATTCACCATGTTGGTTCCATTAATACATCATCAGTTGGTTTTGGTTTTGGTTGTATTATTCTATGATTTGGATTAATGTTCAGTCCTGGATATCCCAGTCCACCTGATGATGATGGCCTGACTTTATAGTTTCTCTCCAAAACTTCTTTATGGTTTTTCTCCAATACTTCAACTCTCTGTTCCAGTACATCATACTTTTTCATTGTAGTCCCTGTTATGTTTGACATAGCATCAAATTTTTTATTTGTAGACGCTGTTATGTCAGACATTTTTATGTCTACATCACTTGTAAGTTTGTCAAATTTACGAGTGAAAGTTATCCGAGCCTCTGCAATTTTATCGTTAAATGCTTGCCGGGCGTCCCGAGCAATATTGCCTATTGTGGATTGTATTGCAGCTTGTAGGGCTAGAAGTATAACTTCCTTTGCTCCATTAATTTCCCCCTCAAGATATGATACAGTTACACAATCACTCTTGTCAATTGGTTCACTTGTATTTTTCAATATTTTCCTTTGCATGTCATAATGACCATCTTTTGTTAATTTAAAACCATTCCCAGGAGGACCTCGAATGACATTACCACCCCATTTTCTTTTTCTACCAAACTTATCGATTGTTTTAGACATTGTGCACTCTACGATGATTCTCTTCAAACTGATATTTCTGTCATTTACATTATACTATATATTGCAGTAATTGATTAGGGAAATAGAAATAATACAAATAAAATTTTAATCATTTTATATTCATTACAGTAATACATATACATACATACATAATACATTAATATCACATTACTTCTATCATATATTATTAATTATAAATGGCTACATAAATATCAATATTGAATTTTCCGGTTTTGAAGATATTGAATGATATTTCAATCATTGATCTCGGCAGATAATAAATTAATCAATTGATCCAATGGAGTCTCCTGAGATTGTGATTGTTGAATAATATTACTTATCCAACGAATGTTCTCATTTGGATCGTTTTCATAAAATTCAATATCATTATGACCCCAAGGAAGAGTGTGGGTAGTATTCGGAATGATAAATCGTTTATCATCGTGATATGATAATGCAACTTTATTTTTTAATTCAGTATACATATCATGTAACACGCTTCTAAATGAATTCATCTTTCTGAATATCATACCACCTTGTTCGACGATTTTTTGATAATCTTCGCATGTCAATTCATTCTTTATTACAGATCGTTTAACCCCTTTGGCTTTCTTAAATTCACCATCAACAGATTTCACATAATATGCTTTAGCACCTGTACCATAAAAACTCATGATTGGATCATTTGGAAATTCATCTTTGAAGTTACCCAAGACTGAACTTGTTACTGGAATATTGAATTGGTTAACTATACTGTAATTGGATGTATCAAATCTACTTATGTTAGTTTTTATGAATTCATAAAAATTTTCTGTGTTTACTTTAAGAATGAGCGAGTCGGTATCTGTGTAAAGTAAAGAGACATTTTCATCAAAGTGTTGTTTGATGCATCCATAGAAAAAGTCATACATGACTGTTTTAGATAATTCTAATATGGAAAATCCCAAATATAATGGTTTATCGTAATGAACCTTCACTCTACCCAATTGAATGGCAACGAAATTATCAGTGAAAATTGAACAATTTTTGAAATTTGGTTTGGCTATGAGAGTGCTGGCACCTATATTTTTCTTTATATTTTCCCAATGTGTAACGAGTCTAACATCAATTCGATTATCTACATTCTCCATTGTCTTTCCATACACCGCATTATTCATTAGTTTATAGAAATCTTTAACAGATTTGTTGTTAGACCTATTACGCATTTCAGTATTAAGATCTATATAGGGTTTCATCCAGCATGATTGTTTGAATTTCAATACTCTATGTGTATTCATTACAATCAATCCATTTTTGACAGCTTGCTGTAGATTCCTATAATGAACAATATATTTTCTTTTATCATTCAAATTTGGAATTAATTTGGGAATTTTCGATTGTGTACGAGGTGGTATTATTTTTTCGACTAAAAATGGAAGGTCAGAATGTTTATCATGCAACTCTTGTGGATAATGAATGTCCACTTCAAATACATACCCATACGGACTATCAGTACTCACATCCATCACATCGAGATTAAGAATTTCATTTGGTGTCAACCATGTAAATTCACTTGTTGGTAGAGGTTGTGACATACTGTGACCGTATAGATTTGTTGCATCTAAATATGTAATGAATGTGGAAGGTTCGTTGGGATTATAATTGGGTAAAAATCTATTATTTGCTATATGTTTCCTCTCGCTACATTGACTAATTCCACCTCGTATACCTTTTTGAAAAAAGTGAATCATATCAATGTCAGTTAGTAATTCCAATTCAACATTAGTGAACTTCAACATGGCATCCCATGATAATCCAGGTGCAGTGTAATATTGTGCCGGATCTAAGTTATATATCTCTAAACTTGTGGTGCGGAAGTTTTCAAAAATATCACATAGTAGCAATACATCCGACTTCAAATACAAATCAGAGTATTCCCCCAAATTCTGACACTCGAATAAATTCCAAACTTTTCTAGCCCTATCATAATCAGTTTCCGATATATGTTCACAATTGAGTGTGTCATAAAACTGATTTTTTGTCGGAAGTAATGGATAATTCAATTTGTCAATGTCATCAACAAAACTATATGGAAATACACCTTTCTGTCTCATCAAATTGAATTTCTCAATTTGTGGGAAATGTTTGTGCATCTCCAAACATTGATCGGAGGTCAAGTTTGCACCCAACTTCTCCAACGAATTAGTCATAAATTTATAACTATCGATAAATCTCATTTTGAGATAATTCTTCCTAACCACACCATCTTTATCGGTATAGCTGTGTGTAAAGAGATGCTTCGTGAAAGATATATATTTCTCTTTAGTTTGCGGGATAACATCAACTTTCTCTTTATTCCTATACAATTCTTTTATGAATAAATGACAATCATAACCACTTAAATTATGAAAAATGATAGGTATGAAGTTTGGTATTTTGAAATTTAAATTACATTTCGAGTGAGCGGCATGTGATCTTTTCTTTCCTGTGACATGACAATGATCTCTTACTTTGACGTCACCATCAGTAAATGCTTTATTACATATACCACAAGTTCTGGCTGCAACAAACTGTTCTTCTTCTTCGACAGTTTGTGTATCCATTGGTTTAGGGTTTCTGAGATGATTTTCATGTATCTCTTTCAAATCATCTTCAATGCTACTCACAAATTTCTGAGCTGCATCTACACCCCTATATGTAACAAATTTTGTCAAATCATCATTATATGAACACTTTATCAAATAAGCAAATGAATATGGGGCATGTTTGAATGTTTTAATCGTGTATGAACTTCCAGGATTTGGCTCATTCACATGAATCGGTTTAAGCACTGATTCAAAATCAGCATACACTACAAATGGCACCCTCATTTGCCTCTCAAAGTTTTCAAACATTAGTTTATTTTCCGCAACCATTCTACCATATTTATTGATCTTTAAATTAGTAGTTGGTGTTGTGGTACTAATGTGATTACAATCATACATATTATGACGTAAAAGCAATCTCTCATCAGAAAAATATATCAAACATCCGTCACAAAAATATTTTTTCTGTCTATGAGCTGATAGTTGATTAGAAACTAATCTTGAAAGATCTTTGATCCAACAATAGTGACCATTACCGGAGTCATCAGTTATAAACAACAAATTGACATGTCTCCGGAGTCTTCTCTGTGAGTATCGCAATGGACCAATCACTTCATACTTCATTTTACCCTTCTCAAATGTACTCTCTAAACCGTAAACATTAATTGAAATATCATTCCTATCTTCGAATATTTCGATACTCTTATTATTAACTTTAACCGGAAAATCCATACCTGTGACATCTAAAACAGTGGAAAAATGTGGATATGACGTAAGTTCGGACACTCGACTATCTGCAGGATATAATGCTGATGTTATAGCCCAAGCAAAACAATATTGATCTTCATTACGAACATTCACAACAGCTTTCTTCCATTGAATACATTGAGGCAGCTTCACATATGAACGTCCTTCCAGTGGACTGTATTTATTAATGTTGACCTCGAGAAACAATATTTTTTCACAAGTCCAACCTGAATTATAAAAAAAAAAAAATATTACTATTCAATCTTATTGAAATTTTTAAAAAATAAATACCTGAGTCACGATCCTGGAACTCAGTCGTTTGTGCCACAATTACATCACGGAATCCATCAAAAACAGCATTCAAATCTGAAGATTGGTCCACTATTTTATTTTGGGAATTAAATGACTTCGTGTCCCTCGAATCATCAGTCTGAAGAATATAATTCCCAAAAACTTCCATATTCACCTTGATGCTTTTATGGATCCTGATGGCTGATTCCAGTAATTCAATGACCTTCTGCCTAATCTTATTGAAAAATGAAATGTAGTCACTGGTTACAATCGAACTCTCCACCCTGTATGTAGCAATGCGGCAATTGAATGCATTCGTTATAATTTGAACACCGTCAGACAATTGAACACATGCATTATTTTTATGACTCATGGTTCTTCGGTGAGAATTCACTTGGCTCATAGGAATTGTCACATTACAACAATTGCACGTATACATAGGTGTTGCATTATCCACTCTCACCCGTTTCACTGCAGGCCCTCCTTGGCAACTCTGGAGCTGATGCCGACGAAGATTATCACTACGAGTGAAAGATTTACCACAGTCACAGGAATACATTTTATATAATAGTTCTCACTAACTCACTTGATGTAAACTGACATAGCCAACACTCGTACGCTTCTTAAATACACTCTGATAGGACCCGTCAAGACGTCATAGCCAACCCCACTTCTCAACTACATGCGCCAAGATTACCTCCCAACTGAATGCGATAACAGATGTCGATATACGAGCAAGCAGTGGTCGTTGCGGTCTCGGAGAGGGTAGACGCTAGGCAAACAGTCCTCGGCTGCCGTTGTGTCACCATCGATAGCGGGGCTAGAGCGAACCTTCATCGCTTCAGGAGAGGTGAGGGCAGACCGATGAATACGCATTACTCTGCCACACGTCGTGGAGTGAACATGTCGCTCTCTAGCCGTTGAACGGTTATTGCTGTGACGTCACTCCACTACTAACTTGGTGCCCTAACACCGATGGAGCATTTATTACTTGGAGGATCTTCGAAGTATGCAGACGTATGTTTGTACATAGACAAACAAGCACATGATGAAACCCTGTACCGTGCATTCTCCTACACACACACATAAACACACAAAATCTCATATGAAAAAAAAATCTGAACGATCCATGCACCAGACACTTCAAGGTCACAACGCCTTGACTTCACTGCACAACAAAAAAAACTTCACCAAACAACAACCAATAAAAAAAGCAATTAATACGTCATAGTGGTGGGGGGAGGCCGAGAATCAGCTGTAAACAACTACTGACCTCTATTTATTGATCAAAATTCAACAGGGAAATTGTATTTGAATATGCTGGAAACCACTGTTGATCCTGGATATTGTATTGCATCAAGATGGAGCACCACCACATTACTCCAGACAAGTAAGAAACTATTTGGATACTACTTTTCCCGGTCGTTGGATTGGCCGTCGAAGTCCTAAAGAATGGCCAGCCCGTTCGCCAGGTTTGACACCTTTGGACTTTTTATGGGGTTATTTGAAGCAGAAGGTATACGAAACTGAACCTGCTTCAATATTGGATATACGGCAGAGAATAATAAATATTTGTAGAGATATTGACGTTACTGTGTTCGAAAATGTTCAGCGTGAAATATCGGATAGGCTGATGTCAAGAAGTTCAAGGCAACCATTTCGAGCATCTTCTGAACTGACCTCAATCTTATTACCTCATATTATGTAGTTAAATATCAATGTATTCAGGCAATTATTAAAAGTTCCACCATTTTGTAGTAGTTGAAGATATTGACAGTATATTCATGTGTCACAAGACCCCCTGTTACCCTATTGATTAGACTTTTGCTCCTCGTTTGAACTGAATATTTGAGTGATTAGGTACCTCAAGCACGCACGATAAAATCGGAAATATATTTTGGAAAACATTCTTGATCTGTGAAAAAGATAGCCCTCCTACGATACTAGAGGGCTATTTTCAAACAATTATATCCATTTCTGTCGTGTAAGTATATCGGAAGTTAAATTTGAACGCATAGAAGAAGTTGATCAATTAATGAAGGAAATGAAATAAGCCTAAAATGACCTCAATTTCAAATTGCTGAAAAGTGAGATATTTCGATTTGGTCCTGTTAGCTTAATGATGAAACTGGCAGAACCCTCTGATTAATAAACATCACATGGCCATGGATGAGAATAGGAGTCTAAAATGGGCCCAAAATTCACAAAATATTTGTATGTCTTCCACATTTAGAGAAAATTTTCAAACAATTATTTCCTTATCTACCGGGTGTGTCTGAGGTAATCACCCAAATATTCTATTCAAACGAGGAGCAACATGAAGGAGACTAAAATTATTATGAGATCAAAGTTTCCAAAAAGTGAAGGATTTTGATTCAGTTTTCACAGATTGAAAAAAACACACAAACTGTGATAGGGGGACAAGAGGGGCCAAAATGGACCTAAAATTATGACGTAGCCTGATTCTACAATATATCCGTTGAATGAAGAGCAAAACATTATGGATAGAGTACAAAATTAACCTAAAATTATGGACAGAAAATAAATATAAAAATTCAAAGTGGTTCTATAGCGTAACAGGGGTCTATAGGTGTGAATTTACCCAAATGATAAATATTTCAATATTTCGCCATTATGAAATTTCATTTGCTTTCATCTGGCCAAGTTTTGGTCGAATTCAGATTTATTACCCGCGTAAAAAAGTTCTTCAAACCCTGAAATTTTAGTAAGGCTGCCAAAACAGCAAGAGCTGCAATGTTTCGTTATATCATGATTTCCATGTTTTACTCATGTTTCCAGTGTTCCAAAAAATATTTCAATATCTTATTTATTTGTAAGTAAAGATTTTATCTACCTATCTCCGTAGATTAATCAAATCCTGTTATTAATATATTTTACCTTTTGTATAGCAAGCTTGGAGTTATTAGTGGATTTTAGGCATTTTGAAGACAATAATCTGATGGAAAAAACCTGCATTGATTTTTACTGTTACAATAAACTATTTTTCGAATAATTTGAAATGTAATATTCTACTCATAATTCAATTCAACCATCCAAGTTATCCTAGTATTACTGTCAAAATAAAACAATGGAAGGAAGTGGTAACAGAGCATTGTCAAATAAATTATTTAATGAGCTACTGTAACAAAATTCATGTCATACTTAATGGTATTGAACAACTCACAATACACTAATAAAAGCAAGCAGACAATTTATGACAATTAATTCAAGAGAACGTTTATGGCAATCAAAGAGCAATTTGAAATGTGCGCAGGCGCACAACCCTGGATTTTCACTTGCACCTGTACTTGAACCTGACCTGTCACGGGATACACTTTCTAGGGGTAGCCTAGATTTGGATAAACAGGATTTAAACATAGGCTAGGTCAAGGGGGAAGAACCAACTATATGTAACTGGATTGTGACATGCTGAATTGAAAATGACTTGGATGATATCGTAACGGTGTTTGTTGTAACTATTCCTACACCTACATTGAGATAGGGACAGCCCTTTTCGCCTTTACGGGCGTTACCTAAGGCAGGACTCAAAGCGCAGAGTTGCCGATTTATATAAACACGAATGATTAAATAAGCAACCGGATTATTCAGGTCAGCCACAAAAGAATAAACTGTTACGAACGTTTCCCTTTCGGTATCACTTTCGCAGACTGTATAGAAATTATCCAAACAAAAGTGAATCTACCTACATCACCGTTCAATGTACATCGAAAACAGGTTTGCGAAAGAACGCACGTAAATAACATTGGCGACTGTGAAAGATAACCTGCAAATTCATGAAGTCATGCTTTGTTAAAATGACACTTAGTTACCTCCTGAACTCGCTGAAAAAGGCACTTGCAAGTCAATGTTTTCATTATCCGTAGAAACTTCCAAATCCACTTCAGCATTAACCACCGAAACTGTAGATATGCCGTTTTCGTTTTGTGGTGCAGTAGATGCGGCAACAGAGCTAGGAACGCTCATACTTGTCGCTTCTTCATGCATTGTTTATTAGATTAAGCACTTATCCCGTAATGATAACCGAATTTACCACGCCTCAAGGTCCTAGGAATTACTGACCTTCAACTTCGCGCCAAGGTTTCACCAATATCTATTTCTTAGAACGATGTAAAAATCGAACGTTGTATAAATGTAGGTCTCTAGGCCACTTCGCTTACACTTTGCATTCAGACAGACGTGACTGCAGTAGTCAAATGACCAACTACTTACATAACCTCGCTCTTGTCAACATGAATTTTATTGAATGTATTTCATTCAATTGAGATCCGCAAGGGAAACAAAAATTAATGCTCATATTTAAAATCAATTAAATTGCCACTTATTCTCTTATGGAATTTATTTTTTGAGGTACAGACAACTTTCTAGGTTTAAGTAGGTCAACATTGTTTATTTATTCTGTTGCGTCTATTGATGTTGCATAACTTTCATTCGATTTCAAACATGTATTAATACTAGATTTAATGTTTTATTCATTCATGATTGGAAATGCTGCTCTAATTTGAATTATGGCCATCCATAAAACTTTAATTTATGGTCAACCATTATACGCGTGCGCTTAGACGTCACTTTCAAATTTTGGCGGTACGTTGCAATAAAGGAATTTTAAATAGATAATTCCACTAGCATGTTTTGTTAGGTATGGGTGTATATGAAATCGTTTCAACTATGGTCTTATTTCATAATTTTAGATTGATATAATTATGAACATTCAAAAACTGAAATACTCTTTTGTTGGCCTTTTTCAGGAAATTTTAGATCGTACATCAAAATAATATTTAGATACCCGAGTTTTGTGGTTTTTACATCATGAAAAATGATTTTTAATTTCAAGTTGAATACCTATTTGGGAAAAGAGGTTCAATGAATTATTGCTAGTCATGCTTTCTTGACTGTTTTTGTAAAAATTGACACTACACTATCTATCGACTTATTTTTAATACCGTTTCTGAAAAGTAATAATTGTCACCGACTTTTTTTTTCTACTAAATTAACGTCCTTTATATTTACCAAGCTTGGGAATTGACCAACAACATGCCTTCACTCTGGATGTGGACGTACAAACGGATTGGTAAAATAGACTTTTACTGTATTATGTCAACTGAACTCATCAGTGCGATTTCTTATTCTAATATTTATTTTGACTCAACGTTCCAAATACCTACTACACAAATCTGATATTCAAGAACTTGTAAACTGCATGAAATGTTGATAATTTACTCTTCCAATATAAAAAAAATCAAATTGATTGAAATACTTACTTCAAAGTATTTAGCATTAAATTAGGCAGTTGTAACATGCTACTTTTCATAAACTCACAAGTGTTGTAATTCTTCACAAATATGTTTGAGAACTCTTTGTTTCAATCACTTTCCTTCCGAAAGAAGTCTAGGAAGTTAACCGTATGTATATGTAGACTGATGGAATGTCTACGAAGATATCAAGTATGAAGAATATCTTGAAATAATGCAAATAAGCGATATAGTTGATAAAGGGATTCCTTGCATTGTAACAGATATGTCTGCGATCAATCGTTGAAGACTTATTCAGAGTCATTAAAAAAAGTTAGGTTCAAATGTTACCTGGTAATCCAGTATAGTACCAATGAATAGAGTAGAGCATAATGTGTCTGAAGTTGATACTCACATACACAATTACATAAATAAAAAAAAACCGAATTCAAAAGCTTTAAAATACATCTATAAAAATCAAATGATTAACAAAACTTGAATGAGGTATCAGAGTTGGCTGAACTAATACATTCGTAAATATCTCAGCAACAATGTTTCAGCAAGTTATTTTAATGAGTTTGAGTAATAGAGAACATTATAGAGATTGATATTAACTTTTGTTCTGCAGCAAAGAATCATGAATCAAGATTATGAATGTCAGAGTTATTGGGTAACAATTTTATTTTTCATGAATTACCATTATTTCGGTCCTGAAATCAGTAAAAAATATATAAACATTTTTTGTAAAACAGAAATGAAGTATACCGAAATAATCTATTATTTATCAAATGTGGTCCTGAAAAAGAAGGTGACAATTGGTTTTGACACGATAATACAGAAAAAATTTGTTACCAATTTTTTCTCAAAATTACAGCAGGATATAAAAATTCAAAGGCTACTTTTTGACCAAGAATTACTAGAGGATTTTGGAAATATCAGTATTGACAGTTGCTTACCGTACAAACTTGTTTTCCAAATAGTGAGGTTTTTTGTCACCTAAGTATGTGTGCAACGGCTGCAATGTAAAACTTATCATTTTTTCCCTCACCAATCACCCAAGAGTCAACATTGGAAAAGGTATAGTTGAAAAGAGTAGTTTGGGCAGTAAGGTGAACAACAGAAAGATAAAGTAAGTCTTTTATATTCTCAACCCGACTGAAGAATGAGGAAGAAGGTACCTGACTTTCAGAATCATTTAGATGTCCGATTGACATTACTTTGATATACTTATCAGGTCTTATAACCAAGGACTCAGAAACTTCAATTTGGTTCCCAAGTGATAATGTTCCTAAATGAAAACGTAAAGATTGAATTGAGAGGCATTTAGCTTTCGTGATATAGGAGAATAACGACCATTAGACGGACTTGCACCCACATCAACGAGTATACTATGCGCAAGTGAAAAAGTGAGTGAGTAGTTATTAACTTACAATGATATAGAGCAGCTTCAATACTTTCACTGGCACACAGTGCCAGTGTAGTAAAAGAGTTACACTCTCATGTCAAGTTCAGAAAATACCACTTCCTCTAAGATTTTTGAGATAGATGAAGTAAAATGTGGCATTCAGAAAAAAATAAGAAGTACGAGTATCTGGATTGGTGAAAAATTTTAAATTTTGAATTTTCATCTAAAGTCGAGCAAATTCCGTCGTTTATTTCTCCCTACTGCGAGTTCTTAGATGACGTCATAGTGCCGCCATATTGAATTTGGAGAAAATGGCGACTACGCTGCCATTCTGAATGGAAATGACCACGTCACATTGTTGAAAAGAGAATTTTATATCCAATAAAAAAAATTGTGTTCTATTTAAATTTTTTGACTTGGGTCCATTTCCGGTAAACTCTGCATAGATTTTCAAGTCTTTCATTACAAAAAAATCAACTAGGATAAACTAAATTTTTATTATGAATTTCAAATTTCTCCCCTCCTAAACAACTGAATGGCGCCATTTCCAATGGTTTCGTTGTTACCTGTTATATGTACATAAAGACAGCTACAACATTAAGTAATAGAATACATATGAAGTGAAATATAGTCCTGTACCAGCTTTCATTTAGTTTAACTCAACTCTATAAATAAACAATATTCTGTGACATATAATATTTCGCATGTTTGACTGACTAGTGTATGTCACCTGCTGCAGACTAATACCTACATTGGATCCCACTTCGCTTATTAGGTAAGAATTTTACTGTTTACTTTATCAAATGTACATTACTTCTGACCATGCTTTGACATCACATCCCTATTTGTAATCCCTTATGACATCTTGAACCTTAAAAACGTTCCCATGGCCTGCTTCAAATTTGGAAACTTCAAAAACAAGAGTATTTTCCTCTATCTAGAGTGATTCAAGGTTATGAAATTTTTATAATAACGAGAATTCAAAAGGGTACATAAAAAAGTTGTGTGTATATGAAAGAAACATTACAATTTATTAAAAACGTGTTAACCATATACCAACAATAAAATATTTGAGATACATGAAATATATTGATATAAAATATATAAATCTTCTTCAGCAACATTCCACAATAAAAATAATTCAACGTCATCAGAAGAGAGTAATAACATTTTCAGTCTTATTTCTACGAAAAATTGAGGTAGGCCCCATGTTAAAAACCGTAAGGCATGCTGATATTGTATTTCCCCCCCCCTAAAAAATTAAAATATTCATGTTTCACCCATTGTCAAAAATTTCTAACCAATAAGTGTTTGAACAAATTTCACTTATTCCAAATAATAATTGTTGAATATTTAGACAAACTATAATTAATTATAAGCTGAAACAAACATTCTATACGACTCAATATCCTTAGTAATCCATTAAGCTTCTCCCTTTGCCTTATCGATGATAACCCTAGAAATAATCATCCTCTGTATTTGTGACGTTCCTTCATATATCTGGTATATTTTAGCATCTCTCATCAATTTCTCAACAGGATATTCACTATTGAAGCCGTTTCCTCCGAATACCTGTACTGCATCTGTAGCGCACTTATTTGCCACATCGGATGCATAACATTTAGCGATAGATGCAGCCAAGGTATTTCTGATACCGTTATCAGTTTCCCAAGCTGATTTCATCCAAGCAAGACGAGAAGTTTCAACGCCAACAGCCATGTCAGCCAAAAGGAAAGCTATAGCTTGGTGGTTTGCGATGGGCACACCAAATGTTTTCCTTTCCGTGGCATATTTGGAGGCTTCATCTAAGCATCGCTGTGCCAAGCCTGTAGCTCCAGCAGCAACCTACGGACAAATTGAAAATCTGAGAACCAAAACAATATATAATTGGGTTGATGAAAGAATACATAATGCATCATCAATAACATTTGCAATGAAACACATAGTTAATGTTTGCGCTTGATATCAGATAGAGCTTTTGTTCAAATATAAGCTTAGACTCAGTGCATACAAACGTGAGTCATCGGCTATTTCTTAGATCTGTGACTTATTTGTTGACGTATTACTATCGTTTGACAGTTTACATTGTTCAAATATCATTTATAGGAAAAGTTCCTATGATTTCAAATTTTTTATGCTACACAAATAGTTGTTCCTCACAACAAACAAATTGTGGGAATTTCATATTTATTATCATATTTATACATTTTTACCTCAAATGGTAATAAATGTCTAGTGTTCCACAAACTGAATTATTCAAATTAGCACAATCAATAAAATACTGACGAATTTTACGGAATTGACGCCAAATCGCAACACGAGGTTTTCATTATTAGTGTGAATTTCAAAAATAAAAGCAATTCTTCAAAAGGTTGGGCTGTCTGAAGAGATAGTCCATAGTTTCATTTTCATTATTTTGTCTATTTATGTAAAGTTAATAAAATCTATTAGAAACCTTCTCATTTCTTCACTCATTAATTTATTCAATGAATGCATTGAATTGGGCATCTATCCAGACTCTTTCAAAATATCTAAATTCATCCCATTAAACAAACCTGGTTTTATTGATGATTGTGGAAACTATAGACCTAATAATATAATCCCAATCATCTCAAAAATATTTGAAATCATCTTGTCATAACGAAGATGATTTCAATATAAGTATATGGATTCTTAAGGAATTTTTGATTCTCCACAATATGGTTTTTGCACAAGTAAAAACACAGAAATGCAGTTCATGACCTGGCAAATACTGTTGTGTGCGAATTAAAAAATGGAAGCTTTCTGGGAATCAGTTTGTACTCAACAAAGCATTTGACTGTTTTCCGCCACATTCCTCATACCAAGCTAGAACACTATGGTTTCAATTTTTCAAGTTCAACTTTCAATAAATCTTACCTAAATGATTGAATTTAGAGTATCTATTGTAATTATAAATTTTCGGAAGCAGGTGCTGTCACCGTGGGAGTGCCACAGAGCTCAAAAATTATATTATACTCATATTTCATATTATATAATTCTCAAGTCGTTACTACTTATTTGCTCAGGGACATGTAAAGTTGCTGAAATATAAGAATCAGAATTGAAAAAGTTGAAGTTGCAAAAGAAAGATTCACCATGAACAACCAGCTTCATTCCATCATCCTTCTTGGAATAGTAGGGAAAAAATAGCAAACATTGGTGAGACAAGTCTATTCAGTTATTGAAAAATATAGGATTGAGAAGAAAGACGAAACCGAAAATGCGCTATAGAGTTTTCAAGAAAATATCATTCAAACAGTTTTGCCTTCTTTTTTGGATGAAATCTGATTATTTTCTAAATAACCTAAAATGAATTTGGTAAAATTATAAAATATAATTGATCAGACATAATGACAAGGTTTGGATCAGACATAGTGACAAAGTTTGGATAAGACATAGTGACAAGGTTTGAATTAGGCATAGTGACAATGCTACCGAAGGTAAAATCTATATATACAACTCTGACAGAATACAGGATTTTGTGAAAGGCGCAGAACTAATTAATTTGTATCTGATGCCAATAACCGATGAGTCAGTGACTAAATAAGAAATGTAATCAAAGTTTAGAACTGACTATGCTAGTTATAATACTTATTTCCACTTCTGTGCATTAATACATATTAAAAATGATCATTTCTAAGTAATATTGCGTCTCAAACATATGTATATAGTTTCAGCTGATTAGCATGTTTAATTTAGTTGAGAGAAGAATAAAAGTTAGAAATGTTTTCTGTTTGTCAATTTTCTGCTATCAAAAAGAAATATCAAAGAATTTGCATCAAATTTTGGGTAAAAAATGGAATAAAGTGCTCAAAAACACTTGAAATGATGACAATGGCATACGGTGATTGTAGTCCGAGTCAGAATTTTTTGCAAATGGTACAAGCTTTTCATCGAAGGTCGAGAAGATGTGAATGATTATGCTCACCCTGATGAAAATGTTGGGAAAGCAAGAAAAATTGATATGGAGAATCGTCGAATCCCTATTAGAGATGTTGCTGAGGATGTCGGCATATCAGTCCAGCTTTTCTTAAAAAGTCATAACTGATGATGAATCATGGGTAAAATTGGTAACAAAAAAAACCCTCATATCTTCACAGGAAAAATTACTTATCGTACAGACATCCACAACTTGTATATTCAATATAAAAGTATGCTTGCAAAGCCAAAATTCAAAACAGAAGTTTTCAGATAGTCTTTTAGGTACCATATTTGTTAATACTATAATTTTGTCCCTAACTCCCTAACAATTAAATTTTACAAATTTCAAAACTGAATATAAAAACTATTTGGTCGACTAAAATGAAAGTAAATTATTGATATCTTGTAATGAATATGTCAACTAAGCTCTTTAGGTGAGGTGTTTGTTTCTATTTATATTATATCATTATATATGAATATTACTGGAGTTTTATTTCAACACCAAACCATTATTATCAACACCTCGACACGTGTTTCAATCACCAAGTGATCATCTTCAAGAGGAAGATTAAACTAAATCTACGTACAATGTTGTCCTTATTTATACCATAGATATCTCTGCTAGGTACCTGCGTCTTAATTGTCTTAAAATTAATTTTACAATGTTGCCTAATCTACTAGTCAGGTAAATCTGATAACTAAAAATACTTATTTCAACAAACTATATAGTAAACCTGCTGCCAAACACATCTTCATTACACAGAAAAAGTGCATTCGTGCCATGTTTTGCAAACCCAAAACAGAATCTAGTAGGCCTCTCTTTAGAAAGCTACAAGTATTACCCCTTATTTCTCTTTACATATTGGAAACTGCTTGTTACATTTACAAACGTAGAAATACTTTGCTCTGTCGTAATGACATTCACGGTCATTCCACCAGGAATCAACATTTGCTGAATACTCCTCAAAACAGATTGAACCTAGTGCAAAACGGTCCTCTAAGCATCGAAATTCGAATATTTAATAAAATTCCCGAAAACATCAAAGAGGAACCTACCTATTTCAGATTCAAGAAGTCACTGAAAAAAGTACTAATTGATGGTGCATTCTATGCTTTGGAAGAATTTTTTAGTACATATATAAATCACTGATAGTATTTATTGTCGTACTCTGTGTAATTGCATATTTTACGTTGATATTTAAATTATAGTGTACTTTGTCTGTACTTATACTTGTCATTTAACATAATCTCTCTAATCCAAATTTTTGACATGTCTTATGCCACTTGTGGTCTTCAGATTAATAATAAATTTGATTTGATAAACTATTAGGTATTGGTCCACCACCGTTATTCATAATATTCAGTTCTATTTTTGTTTTTTTTTTTCTTCTTTTTTGTAATTTTCAGGGTTAAGTAGAAGAACATTTACCTTGATATATTGCATTAAGGACGATAAACTTCGCCCTTTATTTCACTTGATAGTTTATCACAAACAAAACAAAAACTCAACATAAGTTATATATTAAAACGATATTATTATTATATGGTTTTGACATTGAAACCAAAGTCCATTCGTCCCAATGGAAGAGCCCTAAATTGTGAGCAAATTATAAAAGACTGCAGAATCTTCTCTGATATGAGAACTCTATGAAATGGTTGTGAGAAATACTTGAATATCTAGGTCTCTATCATCCAACACAGCTAGTAAAAGTCCTTTCTTAAAAAACTTCTGGCTTTCTACATTGATGATTGTACCAAAGCAGACGACACAATGAAATTTGAAAAGGTACAATGTTAAAATCTGATATAACAAAGGTTCCAATATCAAATATGCTATTCCAGATGTTATAATGAGAAGGTGATATAGTGTTAGCAATTTTAGTATGTTATCAAGAGCTTGGAACATATCTAAAAAGAAATATTTTCTGTCATTTTTATCTAGAAAAACTAGTATATTCAGAATACAACACTTTTCTGGATGTCAAGTGACACTGAATAAAAAAATAGAAGTTTTGTTATTATGTACAATAAGAAGCTCTCAAAATGTAATCGTGAATTCTAACTATGGAATGAAAAAAATTCGTAGAAAACAAGAAAATCACAAGTGTATTACTGTATTCCATTCAAGCTCTTACCACAATTTTTTGTTTTATTTTTCACCACATTCAAATGTTTCAGTTTGGTGAACATGTCAAGTTCAGAAGCAGATACGCTTCTACCGATGACCTACTGAAAAAAATTTAGAAGGGTCACCAAGTATTAAAAGAATGATAATTAATTTCGAACTCAAACATGTATTGGCATGCTAAGCCGAATTAGGACCTGCAGCGTAAAATTAATTTGTTGAAAACACTTCTCCCACATCAGAACAAAAATACTGTCACTCAATACACATTTCTCTAACCAGGGTAGCATTATAAGAAGATGACTGCGACTTAGTCATCTTCTTGGTTAGTAAAAGGAGCGTCGAGATACAGTATTTTTGTTTTAGTATGAGAATAGTGTTTTCTATAGATGTTTTGGCATATTTTTCAACCATGAATAAAATTGGTGGCAATTGAGAATGCATTTAAAATCAAAACATACGTAAGTTTTTGTGAAATTACTCACAAAATACTTCAAAGTAGATGCAAAATAATAATTGATAATAGATAGATATTAATTCTAACTAACTTCAATTTGTTTCTTAGAATCTGATAGTGATGCTTTATTCTTGAGAAACATTACTTGTTTACGATAGAGAATTATAATGTTGACTCTAAAGAGGAACTTCGGAAACTATCTGAATCATAATGCTCCTAAACGTCTTCTCCAAGGTCTTTGTTGCAACAACCTCTTGCTTACATAGAATAGAATATTTCGAGGTATTCATTCAATGAACATACATAGGTTTTTCTCCAAAATCTCAGGCGTCAAAGTGACAATCAACATTTTTCTATTTCTCAATAATTGCTACAGAAATAAAATTTGTCCAACTGAAAAGTGAATATCTTTATTTATGAATCATCATTCTGTAATGAAAAAATATGTTTTTTTTTATATGCAATAGGGTCATTTCTTCAATGGTGTTCCAATTTACAATAAAGGGAGCCAACAGTAGAGTTACAGGTGAGCAGTCACTAACCGCATGCCGTGCGGTTGTTCCAAAAATGATGTACCCTGAATAGATGCAAAGAGCCAATGATGACGGCCTTATGCGATTGTGCGGTTTAAGTCAACTTTCTATCTCTGACAAATAAAATAAAAACGTTCAAATCTCAAAATCAACTTACCGGTGGTCTTGTTTTGTCAAAGGTTGCCATAGCAATTTTGAATCCGGAACCTTCACCAATGAGAACATTTTCTTTGGGAATTCGTACATCCTCAAAGGTTATTCCCCTCGTGTCTGAGGCTCTTTGACCCATATTGATTTCCTTAACAGATCAAAAACAAAATTATCAAATTCAATGATACGAAACATAGAATCGCTATACAACTCACACATTTCATCTGACGACAATTTATCACAAAAGTTAGTTGACTATTGTTTTTATACATTCATTTGTCGAATACTACCAATGAAAATCTACTTTCATATGAACATCGAATTACATAAAAAAAGATTTTTTGAAACAACTACTTTCATAACAAATGCTTGGAGTGAGAACTAAATAGGAAAAACTAATATTGGTATAATTCAATCATCAACTTGTTTCCAGTGGGATTTTTTCCAGTTTATATCTGAAAGTAACTTCTATGCGTGACCTACAAATATTCATTATTGAACTTGAATATATTCTTTCTTCCTTCGGGAGTTTCCACTATTTTTGTATAAAGATAAAGAAGTAAAAAGCTAAAAAGCTATTTTTCCAAAAAATGGTATTTCCAAAAAAATATACCCCCTTTGATTTAAACATTTTCTAAGTTATTATTGTAATATTTCGTTTTAATTTACTATGTACTTTCACAATGAATAATAATAGGATTTGTCTAACAATAAATAAGTACATTGACAACTGAATTAACATGATTTGTAAGTGCACAAACATAAAAAATAGACTTGACCTGAGAGAAAGAACATTGACTTCGATGAGAAAAAAGAAAGATTAGTAGTAAACTTTGTCACTATGTGTTACATGTTTTAAATTTTCGGTATTGACGGTTTCGTCATTTGCATTTTTATATCATAACCTTGGAATATGTGCACGTTAAACATTTCAAACTATTCAATTGATCCGTCATTCTTCATATCCTTCAGTTGAACTCTAACATTAAATTAATTCTCAAATTGGTAAAATATTAGTTTAGCACTGTTTCATTCACCGCTCTGAATTAAGTTCACTATGCAGTAACTCTTTGGATTTCTGAAAAAAGTTCTGAAATCTGTTTGCAAAATATGTGGAAAATTTCCATAGAAAAGAAGAAAGCAAATTAAGTTCAAAATACACTTTTTACAAAGACCATGCACAAAAAATTCTTTCAGATATAAACTGGAAGAAAAAGCTCATTCCAAACAAGAACGTTCAAATGAACATTGAATTATATAAAAATCACTTCTTATTCAGTCTGTACTTCAACATTTGTGAGGAAATTGAAACAGATATCATTCACAGGAAGGTTACACAGCATAATATATGAAAGACATTGATTTAAAATGTCACATACACGGATATCCATCATCCACAATGTGTACTTCTCGAAGTTTCAGATCAAAAACACAAAGAGTTGATTTTGATCTCAATTGCTTTCTTCCTTTCTTCGGAAAGTTTCCACATTTTTTTGCATAAAGATGGAGAAGTAGAAGGCTACAAAGCTTTTGGTAAAATAAAGTCGTAATACGATGGTGGTCTGAAAAGTTTCCTACCTCAACATGAAGATAGCAGCAAAAGCTAGTGAATTTCATTGTTCATCTGTTGACAGTGACTCACCAAAGTTTCAGCCATTTTGGAAGGACAGTTGTTATGTAACAGTCGTTTGAGTGGACAAAATCGAGTATTGAGCTGTAATTAAATATATTTTTTCATGGCAATACGCCTACTCAAATCAAAGATGAGTTGGATTCTCAGTATGGGGACTCTGCACTATCATTCATTACAGTAAAATTTTGAGCAGCTGAATTTAAACGTGGCCGTAAGAGCTTGAGAGAGAATGAACGTTTGGGACGTCCTTAAACTGCAACTACCGACGAAAATATCTCCAAAGTTCACCAAATTGTGCTAGACGATCGCCGAATCAAAGTGAGAAAGGTAGCAGAGGATATGAACATGTCAATTTGTCACATATTAAATCAAAATTTAGGCATGAGAAAGCTGACCGCGTCTTGGGTGCCGCGATTGTTCACGTTAGACCAAAAACGTGTTCGAATGAACATTTCCAACGCTCTGTTGGCGCAGTTTAGGCGCAATAAATTCGAGTTTTGGCGCCGAATAATTACTGTAAATGAAACTTGGATACACCATTATACGCCTGAAACAAAAATACAATCCAAACAGTGGACTGCAAAGGAGGAACCAGCTCCAAAAAGAGCAAAAACTGTTTTTTCGTCTGAGAAAGTGATGACGACTGTGTTTTGGGATAGTCATGGGGTTATATCAATTGATTATTTTCAAAAATGAAGAATACTTACAGGAGCATACAACGCACCATTACTTGACAAACTGAAGGCAGAACTTGCGGAAAAACGGCCACATTTGCAGAAAAAGAAAATCCTGTTTCACCAAGACAACACCTCAGCAGTTGCCATGGCAAAAATGCACGAATTACGGTTTGAACTGCTTGGCCATCCACCTTACTCACGAGATCTAGCCCCAAGCGATTTCTTTTTGTACCGTCATTTGAAAACTGTGCTCGGAGGACCGAGATTTTCGTCAAATGAAGAGGCAATAACCTCCGTGAATAATTATTTTGCAGAGAAAAACGCCGAGTACTATTTGGACGGCTTACAGAGATGGGATCATCGCTGGGAGAAGTGTATAAAGTTAAAAGAAGACTAGGTTGAAAATTTAAAAAAAATCTGAAAAAATGTCTTGTATCTTTGTTAGGTCAAAAACTTTTCAGACTATCTTTTTCAATTTATGTTAATGAAAGTTCTCAAAATCTTGTATTACAGTGGCTATGTAAAAATAAAAAACTAATATTCTTGATTGAAAAAAAAGTGTAGATAAGTAGAAAAGAGAAAGATGTTTTGTATTTCGTATCTTTACTACTAATATGCTGTCCTCAAAAGATGGTATATGAAAGTCAAATGATGGGGAATTCATATTATCAGTTCGTTTTGGCACTCAACACTTTCACTGATAGCTCTAAGTACTGAGACATGAAAAATTTACAAACCTTTCGACCTGGCGTCACACCATCCCATTCTCGTTCTACGATAAATCCTGTGAAAGCTTTACTAGATGGTGCCTTGGGATCGGGATTGGTACGAGCCAATACAAAATACCTGTAATTACAGTTCTAAAATTATGTTATGAACCTTACTCAATGATGTATTAAAAAAAATTTGTTGGAAGTGGTTTTTTTTATTGAGTGTGTTTATAAATGAACAAATGAAAAACAACTGATCACAGTTATTATTTTAGACCAAAGAAAAAAAATCAATTTTCCTAACTTCAACATATTAGATACTGGCGTTCAGCCACGGCTCCGCACGGGTGCAATGCTGATACTAAATATACATATAAACGCGTGCGATCGCTGCTATTCATAAAGTCCTATAGGGCGAAGCGCGGCCTTCATAGTGCTATTTATAGGCACGCGCTGCCGGCCCCCAGGCCGGTACCGCCGTAACCGCTATGTCTGAATTTTAAATCTGTGATATCTTTGAAAATATTCATTTAAATTACATGCTGAAAAGGGTCATATTGATCTATATTGAATGCACAATGTATTCAAGGTACTTCATTGAATAAGGATTATAGCTGTATTGCTTAAAATCGCTTCGTAAAAAAATAAAGGGTGAAAAATGATTATTGTGGGTTATCCCTTGAAGAGAGACATATACCATGGAAAAATTTTTGTGAGCCTTTTTATGGTGTACAATACTGTAGTACATTTTTTTATTTATCTCGTTGGGTTCAGCCAGTTTTTGCAATGTAAGTGCAAAAAAATGTGTTTATTTACTGTAAAGTTATCAGTGTTTCTGTATTATACCTATATGTTATATTCAAAAATAAACCACATATACATATTAACTTATCTCTTGAATCACTCTACCTATTTAAAAAAACCCGCATCAAAATCCGTCACGTAGTTTTAAAGATCTAAGCATGCATAGGAACAGACAGCAGGAAGTGACTTTGTTAAATACTATTACACCAGGGTCAATAATTTTTGAAACAAAAAAAAATAGTAGGATGAAACCCATAAGGAAAGGAGGGGAATATCACAAAAATGAAAGAAAATATAAATTACGGGCGATCTGAGTTCGGGAAGTGAGAGGGGGTGAGTTTTTAAGGGTAAAAAATGGTTCATCTTGATTTCCGACAAAACTACAAGTCCTATGGAAAAAAAGTTAAATGGCAAAGTTGTAGGTAATAAAAAGATCTACAACTTTTGTATTTATAATTTCTTTTATTCAGTTAAAAAGTTTATTTATTAAATTCTAATTACATTCAAGTCATAGAAATTCTCATAATTTATAAATGTACATGTAAATCGTACTATTGAATTTAGATACTTCATTCTGATTACGTTATTATTGATTTTTAAAAACGTTAATCTTGTTATTTATCTTGAATTTTAATCACTTATCCATTAGTTTTTGTCTATTTGATGGCATTTCTTCATCGTTAGATTCGACAAACCTTTCCAATTCTAGTTGATCTTCGAAATTTTCAAGACCACCACCTTCTTCGTCTCCAATATTATTTCCAGTCTGCATTAGTTCTTCATCCACAATTTCATCTGAATCATTAACTTCCATATTGGAGCAATTTTCAGAACCATGACAATTTGAACATAAATTTGTGCATTTTTAACCACTTTTTCGACAGCCACATTTTAAACTGTTACATCCAGTTTCACAGCTGCAGCAAAATAGTTTTAAGCAATATTTCCGGAAATATTTCCTTTTCTGTAAATTTGGGCATAATGCCACGTTGATGTTGCTTCCAGACCCATTCTGTTGCTGTCAGTTCGTTACCTAACCAAGTTTGAAGCTGATAATATGCCTAGTTACAATGTTGTTCTGCTGCTCCTTCTGTGGGTGGGTGGAAGGTTTGCCAAAATGAAAGATGATTTAATTTTTGCCAATCGACATTTTTGAAATCTTAATTGATTCAGTGTTATTTTTTCATTTTTACATTTATAAAATATATTTGACAAATTTTTTTTTGCAACTAATTTTTCTTTATTTTCAGTATTTTAATATTAATATATGTTACAAAAAAAGATTTGAAGCACTATAACTCCTATTTAATTATATGCTAGCGCTTTCGACAGCTGGTCGTGCTATCATCATCAAGGCTCTACTCAAACTAAACATGTCAACCTGTTGCTTGTCCTTTTATGGGGTCCGAACGCCTTAGTGCAGGTACTTCAGGTAAATTTGTCTGTATTTGGGTCACATCAGGTAATATTCTTTGTGTTGGTTCTTCTCTAGGTTTACTGTTTCTAGGAGTATGTATTGTATTGTGTAATATATTGAATGTTAGGTCTTGTGTTTCGATTTGTATTTGTTCCTCGATAAGTGAATTATGACTGTTAAATTTATGGATGTTTAAGTTTTCTCAGATATCCATATGGTTTCCCTTATTGATTTGTTTTGTGAGTTTTATGTTCTTGTTTTTGGTTTTGCCGATATAGAATTTGTTGCAGTCCGAGCATTGTATGATGTACATATACCCAATAGAGAACCAGAACGGATACACCAAAAGACAATAGGATAAATTAGAAAATAGGATCAAGCCACTCCAACATGTTCGCTGTTACACTTGAAGATGACAACAGATGCAAAAATAGCTCTGCAACTACTTTTACTATTTCTAAGTGCTGAATCAGCTCTGCTCAATCAGCATCCTTCAAGTGTGTTGTATTCTGTCCTATATATTGTAGTATTCAATTACAGCTCTTACATAACACATAAATAAACAATAATATAATTGATTTTTTCTATAATAATACACTTATATGCCCATAATCCGTTTCATAATGAGGTCCATTATGATACAGATTTTTCATAACAATACAGATTTTTAATCAATAGAAACCCATAATTTTTCAATCAAGCATGCTGTGTCCTAGATTCCTATCTAATTGTTTTATTTGTCAAAATCAGTAGGTATTAAATTTTCATAGAATATAGCTAAAGTTCGATAACTATATTATCAAAATGTCTGATATCAGCAATATTTTTCAATGAAAAACGTCATCTTCTGCACCTAAGAATTTCTGCACTAAAACTCACAAAACAAATTAATAAGGGAAACCGTATGGAGGAACAAATACAAATCGAAACACAACAAGACCTAACATTCATTATATTACACCAAACAATACACTCCTAGAAACAGTAAACCTAGAGAAGAACCAACACAAAGAATATTACCTGATGTAACCCAAATACAGACAAATTATCTGAAGTACCTGCACTAAGGCATTCGGACCGCATAAAAGGACAAACAAGAAGTTGACACCTTCAGTTTGAGTAGAGCCTTGATTATGATAGCACGACCAGCTATCGAAAGCGCTCACATATAATTAAATAGGAGTTATAAAGCTTCAAATCCTTTTTGTAACATTAGCCAAATTTCACAAATTTTTAGCATCTAATAATGAATTTACGATACTTTTATTTTCTTTTCCGGCAAATCCAGATGTTGTATTGCAACCGGAAAAATAATGCAGAAATGCAACAATATTTTTGAAGGATTCATGTTTGAAACTATTAGACGTGAAAAATAGATCCTTTACATTTCCAGAACCTGGTTTGAGAAAATAAATGTCATGATTATTTGAATTCAATTAATTCAAAAGGACCAAAAGATCAATATCTTGACCCACAACGATGACAGTTTTATTAATATCTCTGGCAATTTCTATTGAGGTCTTAATTATATCAGCATCAGCATATTCTTCTACTCGTTTACAGGAAAACCCTTGTGACTGTAATCTTTTCATTAAAGTTTTTATTATTTTATCGTTGTTTTTCTAGTTAGATAAAAATTTTTCTTTCAAAAATGATATTTTTGTATGGTTTTGATAATCAAACTCTGGAATATTGTCTGAGGTTTTTCTACGACTACTTTCTCCTCTTTTAGTTGAAGTAGCTGTTGGTACTGTTGTGACAGTGACTGATTTTTTAATTTTGGGGTACCCATCAAATACAATATAGCTGCTTGCTGCGTACTGTTTTTCTACATAGTGCAATTATTTATTCATGATCTCTTTCGCCGTTTCATTTTTTTGACAAATTACTTTGTGCAGTAAAAATCCACCGTCGACGACATTCACTATGCCGTCAGAATGCGTTGGTCTATTCACACTCACAAATAATTCGTAGAGTTGAGATTTTATATTTTTCCTGATGTCATTTTCTGTAAAAAGTGACGGCGGAAAAGGTTCAAGCTCGTATTGTAAATAAGTTTCCATATATTTTTTACTATCTACAACCTTCTCAAAATATTGTAGATGTCCTATTGAATATTAACTTTATCAACCTATTTGTTTGTTGATTATAGTAGTATATTTCGATTTGCAATTTTTTCGTTTATTAATGTAACATGGAATCTTACGTTTTTTGAATAATTGAAGTTTTAATAAATAGCTCAAAATTGTATATAATGATTGAAAACATTTTTAGAATTCGAGTGTTTTTCGATTTTTTTGCATTTTCTGAAAACATTTACTACAGTAATGTATATTTTTTTACACCCCCAGAAAGTAGAGATTTCAACGAAGAAAAAAACACAGCGACTTTTTGAAAAAAGCTGATATTTTGATTAAGGTGCTTTTTTAATATTAAGTCAAAATAAGGTGAAAAAATAAATATTTTAAATCAAATAAATTAGTGTATTTGGGACAAAAGGTAAATTTTTCACCAAATTTCGTAGAAAAAAATGAAAAACCAAAAACTTGGTCTATTCGACACATTCACTTTGGACTAAACTAACCTGGTGATTGAAACACGTGTCGAGGTGTTAAAAATAACAGTTTGGTGTTGGGATAGAACTGCAGTAATATACAACAAAGGTTCCAAATAGTGCATCACAAGCTTCCAATATCATTCAAAATAAGGTACAATCTGCTTGCCTTGTTATTCCTATAGGATACAAGATATCTTGAAGTAAATAATGGTTCATGTACTCATAAGGGCATACTTTCATTTTGTTAAGGACACCTCATATTCACACTGTTAGCACCTCATTTCCTTTTTACAGGTTTCCTACATGGATTTAAAGTCAACTAATGTCTTAAATAATTATATTTAGATTTTTACCTTATATTCAAGTAATTTTTTTTGATAAACTACATAATTATGATCGAATCTTTTGAATGAACAGCTATCCAACATGAAATGTCAAATGGGGTATGATATTCAATAGATTACTTTCGGATCTACTATTTCAGTAAATAATAACTTGTATCTGTTCAATTTTGACAAATACAAATAAAAACCAAACTCATTACAATAATCAAGATTCTAAGTTCAGAAAAATGTTTACTTACCAGTTAGCTACACCCCCATTAGTGATCCACATTTTTTGACCGTTCAAGATCCATTCGTCCCCTTTTTTTTCAGCTCGTGTTTTTATACCACTGACATCGGAACCCGCACCTGGTTCTGTAACACAATAAGCTGCCACTACCGGTTCTTCAATACACCGACCTAAGTATTTTTTCTTTTGTTCATGATTTCCAGCTAAGAGGACAGGTGTTTGCTGAAATTGATGAAATATTTGTTAAAGCACTTTTATTTAATAATGTGATTTTTTTTTCATTTCCGGTCCCACCTTCAATTTTACTCACCCCCAATCCATTTGCCTCAAGTGCAGTCATTATACCTGTACAACCATATGCTACTTCTTCAGCTACCAGGCATCCATCAAATACTCCAAATCCCATACCACCTTGTAGAAAAAAATATGGTATATGAACAATTTTTATACAGGTACATCTTGAAAAATAATAGATATGCTGCTAATGTTATAAGTTAAGAATAATACATGGCCTTTTATTCAAAAAATATGTTCAATAAGTACATCTTCACATTCTGTTTAATTTTAACAGCAGGAGAATCGGCAGGAAAGCTACTTCTTGCTATTAACAAAGAACCACTATACAATAATGAAGTATATATAGAAAGATTTATTATCAAAAGATTTTACATATTAGCATTCATGTTAATTAATGACTGTTCAAAATTGTCAAAAAGTAAATAATGAATATGTTATCTACGAAATAACCAAAATACCTCAATTATTGAGAAAATCATTAATTGTTAGATATCAAGTGACCAATAATTTTCTCAATAGTATCTGTACTTTGCAGAAATAATCATCTACTTTTAATCATTAACCATTTGAATATTTTTTTGTTCAGTTTAATATTCTTGAATTACATTAAGATTTTGTTGTTTCCATTATTCTTTGAAAAAAGATTTATCAAACATTCATCATATTAGTACTCATACCTAAAACTCAATTTTGAATTGTCACTTTTTAGATGTTTGTAACATTTTTTTAAAAAAATGCTATACAGCAGCATGCAATTTTCCAAAAATGTATTTACTGGTATAGGTATGTTGACAATGTAATAGCTTGTTTCACAGGAACATATAGACAATTACAGTAATTTTTCCAATAGATCAACTCAACCCAGAAATAAAAATGTTTGTGAAAATTGTGTTATTAATTTTCATCAGTTAGTCCATTCATAATTTTTCAAGAAAGCAGTTTACTATTCAGAAATATATTCTAGTGGTTTTTCAAAGAAAAAAACTATTTCAAATATTCCCCCTTCCTCTTGAAACCAAATCGGCGCCGGTTATTTAACGCAGTTATGGTACCTATTCGCCTAAAAAAATTATTTATCTGTCTTTCAATTGTTACGCCATTTGTAAATTTTACAATAAGATTAACAATAACAACATTAATACTAACATGGCTTATAATTAACATGAAAAAATAAGGCTTCTTAATCTTTTATTGATTACATATGCTAAAATATTCTAACTCAGAAAAATTATTCATAACAATAATTATTCAATAAGGTGGCACATTATAACGCAAAATACTGGAGGATTTCATATAGTTTTTTATCATTCATTAAATTAAAAAAATCTCAGAATACTGTCTGTGGTCCTATGCCTGGTCAAACCAAAAGCTACTTAATAAATATATAAATCAAAAATAGAACGATTAGTGGACACAACACTCCAAAAAGGGGGCAAGCTGTGGACACTTGTTTCTGGCTATTGGCCTCATCTGCACGGTGCAGCCAAGTGCAAAGATGGGCAACACTTGTTTGCCGAAAATAAGAAACAACACATACGCACGAAGTTCCTTCACAATAAAGGCATTTGTCGTTGTTTTATAATACCCAATTTTAAATTTTACTGCTTTGTTTTTAAATGTGCTCGTCGACATAACTCAGATGTACTTATAAGATATAAATATTTTTTATAAAAAATATCCTTGTTCTATGAATTGTAAGCATCTATTGTTTATGTAAATATTAATAGATGCCTGACATATGCTAATTTTATTAAAATGTATGTATTGACTTGTGTAAATTTTGATGAATGTATAAAACACCAATAAATTATCTATCTATCTATCTATCTATAGAAGAATTACTATCAACTCCTCCAAACATATCGGAGAAAGCAGAAAATACAGTACAAAATATTTAAACCCAAAAAATCTGAGAAAGTGTACCAAAAACTATATTAACGGTTCATGGACTGGAGAAATACAAATAAAATTTCGACATTCTCCGAAAAATTTTTGACTGATCATTTTCAAGAATTGTGGTAAAACTATGAAATCATCCAGTACATGGACACATTATTCAATAATTGAATCGTTGGTAAATATCAACCATAATATAGACATTTCTAAATATGAGAAGCTTCAAGCTTTATTAAAGTGAAACTCCGAACGATATGTTGAAGAAAAATGAAAAATATTTTCACCTAAACAAATAAAAACGTTCAACGACAAAGCGCCTGATGAAAATTTTTATTTATAACAGTAAGTATCTACCCAACATTGCATTTTTTTACATTTTTCTCATATTACATGATATATTTCATTGATTTTGAGAAAACTTATTATAGTATATACGAAGTCAATTCGAATGACATATGAACTAAATAGTTACCGAACATCGGCAGTTTCTTTGTATGGCATGGACGGCGTGGTATAATTTTTTTCTTTAATTATTATTTTTATGTGGGAGATTTTATATGGTATTAACTAGTAAATGTATCAGTCCCAGTACATTAGTCTTTTATTAAGCTATTCGGATTGACTTTGTAAAGACTATAACTTGTGACGGAGCAGGCTTAGGCACCAGATTTGAACCAGACTATATTATGAGACGCGGGTTTGAAGCTAACGTAGGTCATCCTGCTTTTTATTTGGTTTTTTTCTTCATTTGTTATTTTTGTTTTTTTTTTGCTTTAGATAGCAATAATTTATGGAATAATGTGGTAGAAACTGAAACAAAAGTACAACGAACATTTACAATTACCGGCAAATACTACGAAGTTAGTAAAAAATATATAAATCTATAGCCGAAATTTTGCCCCATCCCATTTTATTCGTTATTTAATTCAAATTTATATACAATGCATTGTTGGAAATCCAATTCAGTGGTGATAGGATACATTGAAAATTCAGTTCAGAATAAAATCAGCATTTCCAAAACAATATTGAAGTCAATGAGGCTAGCAAATAATGAAATGAATGTGAATATTCCTTCCACTTCCGAATCAGTAGGACCTGGAATAAACTTTTCAAACTGCATAAATAATTTTAATATTTTTAATAAATTGGATTGATCACAATTATTATGTTCAACATAATAAATCAAACCTTTGTATCAAACAGTTGCGATAAATATTTATCTGTGCTATCTTCGCATTTCTTTAATTTGACACAAGACTTAGTGCAAGCCTTGTGTGTAACTCAAATACGGACGATAAAACAATCGTGCGTCAAAACATATCATGTAGATATTGATATCCTTGAAAGTGTTCAAAATAAGTTTTTAAGGTACTCTGCATATAAACTGGGATATCATATTGGTGAATATGACTTTAAATTTATATAGGACATTCTTAACTTGAATACTCTGGCTCATAGAAGATTAGAATCAGATCTTACACTGATGGTAGCATCAATTCCCCGGCACTTGTCAAACTTATAACTTTAAATATGAATCAAAGGAGAACAAGAAATTAGGAAATCTTCAAAGTACCCTATTGTCTCACCAACTATGGCCAGAATAAATCTGTAGGTAGAATTTTAAGACTTGCAAATACATACAATGTATATTTAGAATTTTTCAATTATTCTTTGGAAACATTTAAAAAGACTGTGAAGAAATTGAAATTTATCAACTTATTTTTACGATTTTTTTTTATTTTATTTTATATATTTTTTCCTTAAACCTAGCTTAGATTCCTGTTAAATACATATGTGTGAACTTGTTAATTATTTTGTAAAAAATAGGCATTACCGTAACTAAATAAATAAATATAATATGTATAAATATTACTGGAGTTTTTTCCCAACACCAAATCGTTATTTTTAACACCTCGACACGTGTTTCGATCACCAAGTGATCATCTTCAAGAGGAAGATTTAAACTAGAAACTAACGCAAAGCTAACGCTATTTATGCTATATAGATATACCATACAGGTGTACCACCCATACAGGTATACCACCCTAAATTAATTTTACAATTTTGCCTTATCTATTATTTTACAATATATGTTTAAATGTTATAGCTGTATATAAAACAATTTTCAGCTATATAAAAATTAATTTAACAATATCGCCTATCTAAATTTATTTTTGCAATGTGTCCTTATGTAGTAATCAGTAAACCCAACAATATTATTTCAACAAGCTATATAGTATGCTATTTGGTATAGGTCCGTCACCGTTATTCATAATATTATTGTGTTTACTTATTTCCACACTCTCATAGGCATCTAGTTGCCTATCGTTGTTAACTTATCTAACTAATCTTAATGAACTGAAGTCTATGGAATGGTTTTATTGCAAAATATGATGGGCGACTGCTGATTTTTCAGGTCTTCCATATTTTAAGTGTGCTATGTGTTCCTTATATATACAGCTATAACATTTAAACATATATTGTAAAATAATAGATAAGGCAAAATTAAGAAATTAATTTAGGGTGGTATACCTATATGAGTGGTACACCTGTATGGTATATCTATATGTATAGCATAAATAGCGTTAGCTTCGCGTTAGATTCTAGTTTAATCTTTCTCTTGAAGATGATCACTTGGTGATCGAAACACGTGTCAAGGTGTTCAAAATATCGATTTGGTGTTGGGAAAAAACTCCAGTAATATTCATTACTACACCAAAGGTTCCAAACAGTGCATCATAAGTATATAATATGTATAGTTTTCCTATATCCATGGCAATACCATTAATTACAATTTTGTAGAATTTTTTAAAGAAATACGAGTAATTACTGTTATTGTGTTCAATACAAATATAAATATACTATTTACAGTTTTTTTTGTCAGGTGTAGAAAAATAGTGCATGCAACTCTCATGTAATGGTTATTATACACTCGCATAAACTATACGGTCGTTGCATAACTAATAGATAAGTCACAGTACACCCCTGCTGAGATATATGGAGATCTATGTTCATGTATGTAAGGCATGGTGATTCCAGGATAAAGAATGAAATTCCTTTTTTTATGAAAAATCTAAAATAAAACTTTCTATGTTTTTTTACCACTAGTTTTGCGTGGATCATTCTTTATAGAATTATTAGATGAAAGCAGCTCTGCCTGGTGCTTTCATCTAGTTAACTTATATCAAAAGCTGCAGAAAAAAATAGAAAGCGACAATAGACCAACCTAAGGATTTTTTTTTTGGATAAGCAAGGTTTGAATGTTCTATTAATCCTTTAGTGGTGATGCCCATATTAACTCATTACGGAGTAAAAAAAATATTTATATTTGTCTAAAAGTTCTAAACGAACACACAATCAATATCGAATCTACCTTGCCTTACCATATTCTTCCGGAACATGGCCATTCATTAAACCCAAAGCATGAGCTTTTTTGAGTATCTCCCACGGGTACTTTCCAGTACGATCATGTTCAGCTGCCACTGGAATAATCTCCTCCCTAGTAAACTTTCTAGCCAATTCCTGCATTTCCTTTTGAGTTTCACTGAGTACTGAAAGTGAAAGCTAGGTTGAATATAACAAAAAAATGATGTGAAACTTTTTTCTTCTAATAAGTTCTGATAGCATAATTATTGATGCAGAAAATGCAAGGGTAAAACAAGAGATCAGCAAACAATTCTTGATTACAGAGCCCATTTGTGATTTTAATTTTTTTTTTAAATACTTGAAGGAATATTGATTTATTTGAAACAATTTCCTGAAGTAGAACTGAACAGTTCTTCACGTCAACATTTTAACATGTTCTGTTATTAGTTGTGAACTAGAGCCTAAACACAACAAATTTATGATTCAACACCAGACAAGCGCTGTTTCAACCCGCTACATATAAGGACAGAAAATCAATTTACAACAACAAAAATATAGATTGAGAGTTTATTTGATATCCTGATTAGTAATGTTATAAAAGGCTATTTAAGTACTCAAGACTTTAAATATATCAAATAAACAATGCTTTAATATTTAGGTAAACTACAGTAGGTACAAGAGACTTAACATGAAACAAATACTAACAACAAAAGAAGGAAATGAAAAAAAGCTTGGGATATATGTTAGCAATATCTTTTGATTGCATTGTTCATGTTCTTAGTGGTGCTAGGCTGAACCACCAATGCATTGCTGGACTCAACTGTCCTTATAGGACAAGCTTAAGTAATCATCTACTGAAACCATTAACATTTTTCCTAATTGAGCTTGATTTGTTATGAAACAAAAAATGATTATTTTTAAATTTCATTTCAAGTGGCTCGTATCACTAAACGAGTCAAATTCTACTCCATACTGCATAAAACAAAATATATGACAGAATTTGAGAATTCTCAAACCTCTACAAATTCATGTTTATGAATGTTAACCAATAAATTTTGAAAAATAGCAGATAATTTATTTACTGAGAACACTTGAAGTTGAACTTATTCAAAGCCAAACTGACCAACATTTTTTTAATGTATTGGGGATTCCAAAAAGGTCATGATATATTTACCAAAGTTATACCCTGTAGAAGTTGAGACATCACATTTTGGTGATACAGAGGCAATCCTATATGCTGGTCTCAGCAAAACTCTCGCCTAGAAAACAATTGAAATAAGAAAAGTGAATCAAATTCATCCATAGTGGATTACTTGTTGAATAAAAGACATGTCGAATGCAACACAAAGACCAAGTTACTAACTAATCTCCTCTTTAGCAACCGCTTTATAAATGTTACAGCGATTTGAACTGGACCTTGTCTCTTTGATAAATAATAATAAATCGAAAAATTAATGGGTTCAATAAATATATCTACACAACAAAAAATAATGTAAAATCAAAATAATACTTTGACCTATTTTTTTTGCTAAAGTTGGTAAGATAGCAAGTGTTGCCACCTGACATTTTATTTTATTGAGCGAAAAATATTTGGAAACTACACTGTGGTCTATTGCCACCACAGAACTATAACTTAGTTAGGTAGTTCTGTGGTACTGGCTTATACTTTTATGGCCCTGCTAGTTTGAGCAATTTGCCAGTCGTCGGTGATTAAATCATTACCCACTTGAAGTTATCCTCAAATGCCCCAAACTTTTCCCAATATATATATTTATCTTTTGGTTTTCATGTAATTATTTTCCAGCAGCTTGAGTGCAATAACCTTTTTCGATTTCATATAATTTCTAGAAACATGTGGATTCGTTTTCCGATGGCGTTCCAGGTTAGCTTCCTAAATTTCTGCTACCGCAGTTATCGGTTGATTGTTCAAACCAACAACACTGACATAGAAGTTTGGCAAGTTTCTCAACTTCTGAGAGCTGTCGTTCGTATGCTATCAGCTATATAGCTGATTAACGGAAAAACAGATATTTTTTTTTTAATATAAATGTACTATTATATACAAATGAGTACATACACAAAGAGTACAACACTTATGCTACGCATAAGAAGAATAGATCATTATAGTGTTCTAGTGTTAAGTTTTGCTTCGTAACATATTTCTTTTACTATTTCTGAGGAAAGAGTTTTTTCTTTTGGTTATGCTTCTAGTCGAGTGTTTGTACATTTTGTTCATAAGGGAAAATAATTATCCCTATTCATTCTGGGTAATCAACACGTTGTAGCTGAGGCCAAGCATTATGAAGGATTGTGAAGAAAGCAACACTGCAGATAAACTCTGTATGTATATGCCATATGCACTTATTGCATTTTGGAGTTCGGTATTTCGCTTCCATTCCAGAATTTATAAGAATAAAAATATTTTTATGTTAACTTTTGTGCAAAAGATTTAAGTTTGCGAACTTAGAGATCGTTCCAGTCTTTAGGAGGCTTCATACTATTGAAGGTAATTGTGAGTAAAATTATTATTAACTATTTTCTTAAAGATCAACAACTTTTTATATACCGTCAACGTGCTGATTACATAGATGGCGCGTATCGTTTGTTAAAAAAATATTGAATAGCGATTTTTACTGTTTTTTTTCAGAAATTTTGCAATGAGTAAAAATAGTCATTTGTCCGAGAATGAGGATGACCCCGATGTTTACGAAAGCTCGGGTGATGAATGGAACAGCGTCGAAGAGGTATGTATACTTTTCCCTCCATATTTACTGTAGTTGTTGTATGTAACAAGGTTGTTGATAATTTCAACAAGGAGTTTATATTGGGATCAGTAAATAAAAAACGCTCCAGGATTTAGGCTCATTTGATAGGAGAATTGAAATCTTTGGCCTAGAACACTTTTTTTCCTCACAAAAATTGAAGTACAGTTCTTCAACTTGCATTTTGCTGACCAAATAAGCATCATTAGTAGATGAATTACGATAAATCTTTACAACTAAATTTATACATATAGGTGGGCCTATGAGGTCTTAGTACTAATTATTGTGTTAGTTTGTTTTGCATCACAATTCCTAATTGTAATGTTGTTAATTACTACTGTTTTTGATATATGTTTCTATGGAATTTTTTTGGTTACAGAACTTGCTCTTTATAAAATTATAGGATATATAAATTTTTGTCCATTGATCATGGAGATACAGCCACTATTTCAGGAACTTGATTGTGGAGATTGAAGTGAAGTGGGGATTTTTCATTCTAAAACCCCTGGATTACCTGTTCACAAGGAAATTCTCGTACAATATCTCTTCACTTTTTAATCATGAACAGCATGAATTCTTATCAAAAAAAATTTACTGCTAATCAGTGGTTATTTGAACTTGAACGTATGTTCACACATATGAAGATGCTTCTCTTTTTATTCATTGAAACTCTTGCCGAGGAGAATGTTACAGTTCTGTTGTGTGGCAGCAGTATTTTTGTAGGATGACCAGTTCTATCACAGCTAGTCTAGAAAATGCTTAAGATATGTAACCAAAACAACTGTTGAAGTACCTATAAATTCTTATGGGTTACTGTTACTAATCCTTTGTGAGATATCTGCTTGAGTAACTGAATGTCATTTAGATCTTAAAATGTACATCAAGTACCAAAAAAGGTGTTATGTCCTGATGTTCAGTGAGATGTAGAACCATATACTAATGGGTATTTCCTTAGTATTTTCATTGTTTTCAAATGTTTGACATACATTTATATTTTTTGGTGCTATTCTCATTTTTCAAAATCATGCTGTTTAATGAAATGTTAACTGGGGTATACATCTCAAGTATTCTACTGACAAATGACATTGTTGATTTGATTCACTTCCAGACTAAATCAAATAGGCGCTCTTCAAGGCGACTTAGTAAAAAGCCAAGAATTACTGTAGCAGAACCTGAGAGTACCGATGAAGAAGATTCAGACAGTGAACCGAGAAAAAGAAAGTCATCGAAGAATGGGGTGAATAAAAAAAAGCAAAAAGTTGCAAAGAAAGATGAGGACTGTTCATCTTCTGATAACAGCAAAACAAGCACCGGCAAAACATCTACAAATTCTGAATCTAAGGTAGCAATCTCAATTGTTCCGACAGCAAGGGGAATTCATCGAAAGTTCATGCCCAAAACTATTTTCTCCGAGGACTATTCGGTAAGTTGTATTTACATATTATATATATGTTGTGTATATGTTGATTTGTACAAGTTACAATACATTTGAAGCAATACTCATTTGAGAGACTGAGTCAAGATAGTGAGTTACAAGTAATAAGACAGTTCCTAGAGGATAGGAAAACCTAATTTCATTGTAATTTCTCATTATATGATATTATCAAATATAAAAATGTCAGGGTAGCAGAGATCAGTCAATTTAAATCAGTTATTAAAAATTAATGATTCTTATCCATTATTTCTTCAATAAACCAATTTTAATGCCATAAATCATAATTGAAATTTAAAACAATGTATTTACATACATATTTATTCATTGTTAATCATAATCTGAACGTGAAAAAAATCAAAATTTATATTTTTATTACAGACTGGTTCTTTCGTTATCCTTAAGAAGGATGCCCAGGTAGGAGATCCATCAAAACATGCCTGTATATGGCGAATTGATGGTAAAGCCCTTCTCCAAAAATATGAAGCTTTTGATGATGAGGGCAAAGTGAGACATAAAAATACCTCTATTGTAAGTATCTTCGTGTCTGTAGTTACATTGTACATATAGTTTTTGATGCCCTGAAAATAACCATCCCTAGAAATTTTATTATTTTTATGTATCCGAAATAGTAATAGAGAAGAAAGTAGTGATTGATGGACAAACTACGATCTATCATTTGTTTCTCTAAGTATCTGAAAAACAGTCTACAGTGTCTTGAGAGCTTATTTTGTTTGTCTTACCATTGTTTCATGACAGTTTTGTTCAATGTACTACTTTACTTTGTTGGATATTTGTCATATTCTGGATGTAATTTGGAGTAACATTACAAGCTGTCTGTATCCCTTTGTTGTGTTACCTGCAGCTCAGGTCTCCCATCACACATCCTAATTTTGTGTCCTTAACATGAATTATGTAGCCCTGTAATTATTGCAAGCCAATCCCTGTTTTGTTGAAACAGTTCTTCAGTTTCAGTTCCTAATAGTAAAATATCAGGGAATTTTCAGTGGTTTATATTTATTACTTCAGTATTCACATCAAAATATTAAAAATTGTATTTTTCTGTGATTTTCTTTTTTTTTTTTAATCTGACGGTATTATATTTAGTTCTAAGCATGGAACTGTAATTAAAATTTCTCAAGCGTCAATTTTATAAGGAAATGATCAAATCCTAGACTGGCTCAAAGGCTACCCTTTCAATTGATCACAATTTGTCACTGTAAATGTCCATCTAACAGTACTCGCTTCAGACACCTGAATTCTTGATAATGTTTTGTCTCAAGGTTTGGTACTCGCTCCCACCCATTTCTATATTTACATCAACTTGCAGCAGTTACAACAATAATCTGCACAAGTGGACTGAGAAAATTTCTCTATTACTAAACCCACCTAAAAATTAAAATATAAGATTTTTTCCAAATTTAAACCCGTTTATGAATTCCCTATATGTATCAACAACACACCTATTCCTTCTGTTTATGCGGTTAAATGTCTGTTATTTTTGACTAGCAGTTCAAATTCTCCAAACAATTGTGCCATTGCAAAAAGAACCTTGAACTATTTCCCTTAACAGAATCTAGAAACTACCACTGAAAAATGCTCTGCAGTTCTCTTGAAATTTTGCACACTAACGATCCTATCATAGTGTGTAGGCTTTCCCGACCGGTGTCTAACATATTGTTTGCCATGATCTGCAGGTTTTTGAGTCCTTTAATAAGTACGAACACATCAGGACCATTTTCAGTTTGTGTATCGCAGCAAGGTAGATCACATTGACTATTGCCACATCGCCTTTGATAATACCTGCCCAAAAACCTGCAGACCACAGCTAATAAACCCGAGAACAGCAAAAATTCTGATAGTATAGGTGCCTTGCTTATCAGCTGAAAGAAATACCAAAATGCAAAAAATTGAGAAATAATGCATTCGTTTCATAACAGCAGTCCTTTCTCAAGCCCACAGGAAACTGTAACTTTTGAAATTTGATGAAACACATTTTATTCACTATGCTTGCCGTGTCTATAAGATTTTGGCTACTGGACTATCTCAGAAATAAGTCGAAGGAAGGACATCCACAACAGAACACTAAGAAACATAAATGGCAGATTCAGTATTTCTGTTCATAGTGTTTCACTTTCCAAAGCATCCTTTTCATATTTAGTAGCTCATGTGCAAAATAATATCCCTTTAGAATATCTAAATGCATATGCTCTCCATCTGAAGAAAAATATCTCACAGGCTATCATGAATGCAGCCAAATACAATCAATTTTGTTAAATTTTAATCTTGTCTTTTTCGCATCACATATCTGTATTTCAGCCTGAGTCAGGAACCATTCCTGTGTGATTGTCTTTGTATATTAAACAAAATAAATTGTTTTTAATTAGCATCAATATTACAAGCATTATAGTGAAATGAATGTACATAATTAAATAAATGAAAAAGGTTATGTCTATTAGGTGCAATAAAGAGGATTCTAATATTTTCAAAAATAATTTTCTTTCTAGTATACTGGCTGGTCCCCTATGGATAAAGATCTGTATGCTCCTGTCACTGTGGATGTTGTCCACCATAACAACCAAAATCTTACCGTGGAATTGCACTGGGACAAGTTGAAGGACATTATTGTTGATAGCGATTGAACCTACTATTAAATTTTATCTAAATGAAAATCCTATTTTGTTAAATTTCACCTGGATATAATATTCCAACTAATTGATGAATCTTTGATAGGTTTATTTTCAGAAACAACACATTTTTTATTATAATTGAGACAGAACTTTATTAGTTATTTGATCATGTAGATGGTAATTTTGTAAGTATTTTAAGTTCCAAATATAAATATTATAAATGAATTGTATTTATTATACACATTTTTCCAAAGAAAGTAAACAGTCACAATTTCAATGGGATTTATGCTTCTTGAGTAGGGGCCACTGCGTAACTCCCTGATAAAGGAGAATCTATTATCGTTTTCCTCATTATAACATACAGGATAGCTCCCAAAATGATTTCTCCTATTCCAACGAGTATCACTATGACGTATGCTGGGACTGCATTGTCACCTAAAAAATAAAGTAATTTAACTTTTTGCTGTGTGCAAATAAATATTCAACTAATTACAATATCAAATGGACTTCTAAAATATAGAACTTGCATAGGTTGATTTTTTTAAAATTTTTTCATAACTTTGAAATATTCTAAGGCAAATTAAGACATGCAATTCCTAAAATAATGAATTGGAAAACACGTTTTTTCATTGGGTATTTTTTACTAAATATTTTATTGGCTTTAGTGTATGCACACCATTAGGATTTACTGTATCAAATAATGAAGTTATCCCGAATAATTAATAAGGTTGTTACTTAACTCTGAAGATGAGAAAGCTCAGTTCTGTACAGATAACCGAATAAAGAGGTGTAGTCAGTAAAGTGACGAGTGTTTATTTATTGTTTCCCATCGAGTATTCTACCATTCGCCAATATGTTTCTTTTATTTGTCCTTCACAGCTGACTTTTCAAATGAAATATAGGGGCTAACTTAAGTAAAAACTTCAGCATTTTTACGATTTTATGCATAACAATCTTTCATTGCTCTGTTTTTCGAAATCAAAAGTACTCAAAAATTCTTTTGTTTCCTAATGAATATTTGTTTTTATTGGAATATTACTTTCAAGTCAACTCTATACAGTTATCTCGATACAGAATGCTTTTTACTTTTTGGAAAAATTCTTAGTCCCAATGAATGATAACTGAATTTTGAAATGTATATGAATCTTCTTATGTTCCGTCTAGTACTCAGAGTAGTCTGCATTTATAGAATTTTCAATGCTGAATATGAATCTAACAATTTAAATTATCATTTCGGTATATCTCTGAAAACACTGTGATATATAATTTTTATATTATATAATTCGGTAATCCTTTTTACTTTTGGATGAAATGCCAAAATGCCTTTTTTTTAATTTTCTTCTGTTTGAAAATGAGATTTTAATTATAAAAGCAAACGATAAAATGATGAGATAAAGCAATTAAGAAAGTCGGGAATCAAAACTATGTGTTTATGAAGAATTGATAATTAATTGTATTTCCACTAAATACCTAGATATATCACAAATGTAACTACTAGAGCATAAGGTTTTTCGGTTTCCGCTGAAGACAAGACTGAAGTGTCCAATACAGATCCATCTCTTTAATAACCAACTTAAGTAAAATATTCGACATACGGATTTTTGGTTTCCCTTTTCCTTTCAATGAAAGGAGTATTTTTATCCAAAAAGTCAATGCTCCTGGGAAATGGATTTATACCATATTGATATGCATATCAGGTCAGCTCTTGTAATAAAGTATAAGTAGGTATATTATTTCGTTAAGTATTAAATACGAAAACACATGTGTTTTATAAGTATCCAGAAGTACTTAAAAGTATAATAAATATCGAATTTTATTTTCTGAGTGTTCAGAGTGTCATCGTTAATTTTAATGACCTGATAAAATTAATGAATCCATCTGGGTTAGTACTACATACAAAGCGCTTGTTATTCGAGACAGAGAAAATATGAAAAATAACCCTTGCAGTGACATATATATGTGTAGCAGGCTTGCTACATTAGAAATAGCTGGAGTCTGTAGGTAATTCTTGCGGACTTATCCGCCGGACATGTAGAGGACGTTCAGAGTAGGTACCAGGTTTGGAAATAATTTTAGACTCTTTCTGATTAATAGGAATTTTTCTGAGATAATTTGAATTACATTCCCTAATAGAGTTAAGGTGGAAAGTTTCGGAAAAGAATTAATGGAGTCGTGCATCCCGGGGTCGTTTGGAGGCTCTTAATCGAGGCGGCTGGCCCCTTTGGAAAGGTCGCCGGGAAATCTCTTGAAGGGACTGAGGTGGTAGGTGTTTCAAGACACTGGGTTGCGAGGTGATTCCAGTATTGATAAATATTCGCGGTTTAGTTGAATAGAGGTAAAGGGAGTCGTACGTGGACCCAAAGGTCGTTTGGAGGCTCTTGACCGGGGCGGTTGATCCCTTTGGGGAGGTCCCGGGGAAGATTTAAGGGATTGAGACGCTAGGTGTTTTAAGACACTGGGTCGCGAGGAGATGTCAGTAGTGATAAATATTCGTGTTTTATTTGGCTAGCTGACTTGAGGTAAAAAATCAGGAGCGTACGAACTCAGAAGTAGGTCGGTTGGACTTCCTATGGAGTTCTGGGTAAATTCTAGAGGTACTGCAATACGAAGATATATCAAGTCACTGTTTCGAGAAGTGATCTCGATATTTGAGAGTATTAGGAATCACACGTTAAAAGGTAAGACCTCGTTAGTCCTTAGCTCGCACAAGTTTCTCAACTTCTGAGAACTGACGTTCGTATGGGGGCGACTGATTAACGGAAAAACAGATTTTTTAAACAGATTCGAGTGTTATTTGGCTAGCTGACTTGAGGTAAAAAGTCAGAAGCGTACGAACTCAGAAGTAGGTCGGTTGGACTTCCTACAGAGTTTGTGAAATTATTAAAGGAACTCGTGGAGTGACTTCGGTATTGGTGTTTATTGAGGTATATAGTTGATTGAGGGAACGTTTTCGAGTTTCTGGACAGTTTTTGGGAAAAAGTGACTTTTGTTGGAGACTTCAGAAGAGTCCCTCTACAATAATTAGTTGGTGAGCGTATCTTAAAAATTCTGATCTATACCTATTGTTCATGTTATTGCATTAGTATGTGTTTTACATTTTCGAATTGGCACCTAAGGTATTGTTGACAATTTTTCATTTTTAGATTGTTAGTAGGTTATTGCATGCTCTTACGTTATACATCAGGGAGGAGCGATTAAGTGGGTATCGTAATAGTTCCTCATAGTTGTGTTTCATTTTGGTTTTAAAGCAGATCCAGTAGAATTCAGGTAAAGCATACCTCTCACTCTGTTCAGAGTGATGTTAATTCAATTGTCAGAGGAATTATCCTGTCATTTTTTCTTCATTGATTTGTTAATATTTTTCACATGGTAATAATTATATATTTCTTTTTCTTTCAAATTGCACACAGTTTAAATAATATTCAGTAAATCATATATACCAGAATAGTATCAATATTGCTTTGTTTAGGTTCAAACTTCACTCATTAATTTTTATTTAATCAATTGGTTAATCCAATTATTCCGCCGACTTTATTCATCAGTAAAGTTGGTTTGTGGAAACTCTGCTAATATTATTTCATTCCCTCAAACCCTCAAAAGACCATGCAATTAAGCCATGGCCGAATCCAATCTCTGAGGACATAATTGGTGGCATAACCAAGCCGTTGCTCTGTGAAGATTGAAAGGTAAAAATTTCACCTGTTGACCAAGTCACCCACTAATCCTCAATCCATGTGATCTGGCGGCAGCCAGACTACGAAACTAAATTAAAAAATAATACGTTTGGCCGATTGTGATTTTCACTTGCTATCGTCCAACCCGTATTAGAAATCACACTTTAAAAGGTAAGACCTCGTTAGTCCTTAGCTCACACAAGTTTCGACTTCTGAGGGTTATCGTTCGTAGGGGTGCGATAGCTGTTAAACATAGTAGTATATAGGGATCGCTTAATTCAGACCCGAAGGTCATTTATTACCCTGTGACTGATTTCAATGGTTGATGTTTTTACTTTATTGTAAACAATATGCATTTTTTTCATGCAGAAAAAATGTAATGAGCCTATTTTTTGAGCAGAAAATATTTTTCAAGGGTGTTAGCTGATCGGTATCTTTTGAAATCAGTAAGCATTTTCTTATGAAGAACAATCCACTCTCAGGTTGATAGACCATGTTACATTTTGCTGAGGACCTGATTCACGGTCAGTCTGTGGCTACCTTCGGCAGGTAGATAAAAGTAACACAAATGTGTGGCGAAAAATGACCAACTCCCGCCAAACGGTCACCTCCCATTGAACCAGTGAAGCGGAAAAAAATTGAAAGCGTGGATAAGTGAAAGTACTCGAACGACCCATAAATAGTCATCTCTCGGAGGAATCAGTCCAGTCATCACCCGAAGACGATTGTAGATAAGGGAGAATGTTCCACGATCAGACATGTTCCACAATCAGACAAAGCATGTAATTTTGAAATTCCAGCCGCGAGTTTGATGTTTTTCGTTTGGATAGTAGGGTTACACACGCAGTTTTAGTAAACAAAGTTGTAACGCTATTCTTTTAGATTTGAGCATTTTTCAGCAAAAAACTTATTTTCCTAGGTAAGTTTTTTCTATCCTTGATTTGATATTATAAGCCTTAATTTTTCTTTTGGAACTAGTAGTACAAAAACAATCTGTTGATCAGATTTTGGGCTATTTTATTGACATTTATTATTATATTATTATTATTAAAAAAGTCACTTATGGAGCAGTGTATGGTACTTTGGGATTGGTTTCCGACTCTGGATGGATGACTCGTGAGTTGTTTCCAAGCGTTGTGAGGCACTTCATTGAACATACGTCCAGCACAAAAGAAAACCCTTCCCTCCTAATTTTTGACAATCACGAGAGTCATCTGACGATAGAAGAAATGAATCTAGCAAAGGAAAATGGAATGATCATTTTGACCTTACCACCGCATACTCCCAACAAGATGCAACCGTTAGATGTCTCTGTGTTTTTTTCGTTCAAATTATTCTACAATACTGCCATACAAACATGGCTTTTAGAACACCCTGGGATACCCGTTTAATAATGCATTAGAAAAATCGATGACGCCAAGCTAATATAAAATCCGGATTTCGAAAAACTGGGATTTATACTTTAGTTAAATTCATATTTACAGATGACGACTTTGCAATTAGTAGCGTAACTGATAGGAATGTGGATCAAAACAATGATGAAACCCGACCACGTATAGATCCCAATCAACCGTCAACATCAAGCTGTAATGAAGAAAAAATTATGTCTGTCTCCTCACTTTCAGCATTAGTTAATTAACACACAACTCCCACACAAAATCAAAAAACAGAAACTTTCGTAAGTCCTCAAGAATTCAAAGGATACCCAAAAGCTGAAGAACGAAAGAATCAGAGAAAGAAGAGAGAAAAAGCTAAAAGTATTATCGCCACCGACACTCCAGAAAAGATCGCCCTAAAAACTAAACAGATAGAGAGAGAAAAAAAAGCTTGAAGAAGAAAAATATCATGAAAAGAAAAGTAGGATTCGATGAAGACTCAACAGACGAAGAAAATGAGAACGCGGCGATGCTTGTAACTGAAGATTCTGACGATGATATTGATTTTGTAGGAGGCATCGATCCACCACCTCTTCTAGACAAGCTTAATAAACAGCCAGAAGTTGCCAATTTTATTTTGATAGAATTTATAGACAAAAAGAAAAAAATTATTATCTACATAGCTGAAGTATTATGTAAAAAAGATAAGGAATGTGAAGTTAATAGAATACGTCTCTTTGGTATACTTGGAAAAAATTAGGATGATGTCACCAAAACCATCACACGTGGGAACAACAAAACGGCAACAATTGAATTTGAAGTTAATTTTTCAGCCTTAGAAGTTCGTTAAAACAGTACTAAAAGGTTTATCTTATTGTGGAACATGCCGTGTCTGGATGTGGAACATGTATGTTCCACAATCAGACAACAGTTCTTTCATTTTTAAACAAACTTTTTTTGAATTATTTTTTTGGTTAATGATGTATGTACTACCATAGAACCTTATGCACAGCCTTAATTTGTATTAGTGACAATCATATTTTCGTTTGCTCAATAAATAAGGTTAATATTTAGCAAAACCTATTTTGTGTCTGATTGTGGAACACTCTCCCCTACTAACAATCGAAACGTCGTGAACTAACGTGGCTTGGAATCTCTTAACTTTTTATTTTATTTTCATTTCTTTATTTTTTGTTCAATCGTTCTATTTTTACTTGTATTTTATTTCACTATTATTTCATTTCAGGTTATTTTTGCTTAATATAATTGTTATTTTCAGCTATTAATTTTTAATTCTTCTTTTTTTTAGTTGTTTTGGGGGATTTCAAATCATTTTATATATTAGACAATGGAAGTCCGAACTAGTGAAATTTAATTAGATCGAATGTATCCAACATCTTTTACCACAGTAATTAATTAAATTCGCTAGTCGGAAGATGAAAATCCCCTAGAATTGACATGATGAAAGTAGAAACAATAAAACAAATATTACATTATATTGCAGACCCTCTTGCCTCTTGTCCATATTATAAACTGCTCTATAGTAACAGAACATTATACCTCTTACTGAAAACATCAGTGATCACACCCATATCAAAAATAGAGACAAGCCGACTGAAGTGCCCAATACAGACCGATCTTTTTGATAATCGAATTCAGTAAAATATTCGAAAAAATTATAAAATCCAAAATTACAAGCTACCTACAAAAACTCTAGATTCTATCGGACATGTAGTTTGGATTTAAAGGGGGAAAATCTGCACAATATGCTATTTTAGAGTTGAGGTCATGCATTTATGATAACCTTGGCAAAAGATAACTTGGTTTAACCATCTTTTTAGATTTGGCTAAGGCGTTTGATACCATAAGTCACACATTTCTGCCCGACATAATACAAGAACTAATAAGAGGAAATACCAGAGATTTCATCACACCACATTTGAGTGATATACAAAATGTGTCAGACTAAGATGTGTCGAGCACCTTTAGAAATATAGACTAATAAAAACGGAAAATACTTTTGAAACAACCAAAAGATAAAAAAATGGTCTCTCAGATCTCCTGATCTCATCCTCTTTGATTTCTGGGAGGTTATTTGAAAAATTTAATAATGAATGCTATGCTGATATTTACAGCTCACAAAAAATGAAGAAAAAATTGCAAGCTGTCAACGGCAGGATCATGGTGAAAATTTTTAAGGTTCAATAATGGGTTGACGTCTTTGAGTACCTATACTGAGAAGAAACAATTTTATTAAATTATTGATTCGATTGAAATATTGTCTACTTTCTATCCGAAAAATATTACATGCAATGATTTTCAGTAAAAAATGCCATTTCAGTCAAAAACGCACCACTCAATTGTTTTTTGTTTATTGCTTTTTAATGAGCGGAAATAATGCTAGGTTACTACTTTGACTGATTTCATTTCTCCAGTAATAAAGTTACTATTATGGCTAAGCTGATGATAAATACGGTGTTTTCTCGAATGCAGAAAACAATAGTCAGAAATCTGTTGAATGTTCTGCTTACACTAGTATATCAAAAATATAAAAAGCCTAAAATACCCTTTATAGGACCATATTTGAAAATGAATGACACATGTAGCAAAATCTGTTATAACCCTATAATAATAATAAAAAACTGACCATGTGGTAGTATTCTTACTATAACATGAAATATTTAATTTCAAAATAATTAAACTTATTTTTTTGCAAATATTTCAGAACAAGGTATTTACAATTTGTTTCTTGATGTTCAAGTGATCTTCAAAGGAAAAATTCAAAGATTTCAAATTTAAAGAAAAAGTTGTAAAGTAGAGAACTCTCGTTGGAGGTAAAAGTAGAAGTGAAATTGTTGAAGCTGATTTTCATTGTGACAATTTACCTCGAGTAAAAGTTTGGTCTATAAACCAGTCGTTACAAATTACTTTTTTTGCTTTCTTCGATTCAATCTTCATACTCCACACTCCAATTTACTAATATCTCATTGATATGTTCAATTTTTCAATAATTCACGAATGAAGTATGTCGTTCCTGCATATTAGTACTACAATTAGAACTAGTGAAAAATATGATACCTTTTGTAATATCTGAAGGTTGAATGGTTCCCAAGATTTATCCTTTCCTTTTTTTTTAATGATGCTCTGATGGTTTCAAAGTAAAGGTAGAAGATCAGCTATACCATATCATGGATGAAAGTATTACTGAGAATATTTCGACATGACGATGATATATCTCATCTTTCAAATGATCGCCATACTTGTTTCATAAAGATTTCACGAAAGTTTCACAATGTAGAACCCATTGGGGTTATTTTCAGTTGTATGAGACGAATACAGGGCTTTTCATGATGAGCGTTAATTAGCCGTTTCTGGCAAACTATTTAACGGATCAACCTGAAAATTCCATAGTATGCATAAGTCAATATTATGATCTACACGCCTAAAATATTTTAGACGAAGCGGCGTTGTCGCTTCTACTATAAAGTAGCGGCTTCTTTGATTTTTCAAATGGAATACCCCGTATATAATATCATTTTATGATTCATTATCACTTTGTCAACAAATTCATATACTATTTCCCTATACCTATCTATCACCGTTTAGATGATATAAATTAATTTCGATATTTTTTTTACCAAACATGAACTTTCATAAATGCTGATAATCTTGAACTCTCTCGCACTAAAACGATCAAATTTGGAATGGAGTGGAGTGATACTATGAGGATCTTCACTCCAAGTAATATTTTCATTTGCCTCATACAGGGTCTTCAAAAAATGCAGATACTTTGATCTCATGAAAAAATGAGTGGAACTCAATTTTTTCAAATGAAACACCCTGTATATTTCAACATTTTTGAGCTCTTCATCCAATTTTATATTAACTTTGTTCAGATAATACTATTTCTATTTTGAACCGTTTTCGAGATAAAGTGTTTCAAACGGAAACTGACGTGGTTTTCTTGCTCGTTTTTTTGAATTCATCACTTATTTTGGATATTCAACATTTTTTTTAATACTTAGTGATATTTCTGTGATTTATGCATACTGTGAAATTATCAGGTTGATCCGTTAAATAGTTTGTCGGAAACGGCTAATTAACGCTCATCATGAAAAGCCCTGTATAGTTTTTCGTAGAAATAGCATTCAGTAGATAACTTTATAAGGAAATCTCAGAGTATTGGAAAATAAAACACACAATCTAGGTGTTTGGTAACGTTTCGCGATTTTATTTATCGCTCCTTCAGAAAAAACAACAAAAGCCATTTATCTAATGCACTTGACACGTTACACATTTCCTGTATATATTATTGTTTCGAAAGGAAAAACTCACCTTAAGCAAGCATTGTGACAATGCATCAGTCATATACTAGGTATGTTGAAAAATGGGAATATTCGTTTTTTGAAACATTGATGTTGTCGCCTTCTAAATATAAGGCAATAAATATTTCGAAATATCAATCTCTCCCAACTACCTATAATCCTACACAATAGGGCGTGGTAAACGTCCTGCTGCTGGATGAACGAGAAACATCTGCGAGACTAGCCTCTGTGAGGAATCTTGCATAAATGTCTGTCGAATATAATTCAATATCCAGCGTGGTATTAGCCGGGGAAGTATTTGTTTTTCGACAGACGTTTACCACACCCTACTGTGTAGATAGTTGGGAGAGATTGGTATTATTAAATATTTATTGCCTTATACGTATGTATCTCTCCTCGATAGTTTTCACTTTTCACCTTCTAAATAGTCCTTGTTAGATATTAAGCACCTATGTCAGGCTTCTTGCAATCTTTGAAACACTTCCCAAACTGAATCTTTTGGATAGCCTTCAGCAATACGCTTTTAATGTCATATGCGCTTGTAAATAGGAAAAAGTCACACGGAGCCATGTCTGACGAATATGGAGGCTGGACTTATTCCTCCGAGAGATAAGTCCACAGTCATCTCTCGAAGACGATTGTGGATACTAACAATCGAAACGTCGTGAAGTAACTTGGCTTGAAATCTTTTAATTTTTTCTTTTTATTTGTTCAATTTTCAATTGTTGCTTGTATTTCATTTCATTGTAATTTCATTTCAGGATTTTTTGCTTAATATAATTGATATTTTCAGCTATTCGTTCTAATTTTATTGATTCTTTCAGGAATTTCAAATCATTTTATATCATATTAGACAATGGAAGTCCGAACTAATGAAATTCACCATGAAACATTGTCAATCACGTTGAAACTAACGTTGAAAAAATTTATTTCAAGAAATAATTTTAGAAAGGGGTATATTTTCAATAGAGATTAATTTTTGGGCTTTCTACTCCTGTGTCTGGAAGTTACTTCTTTTACATGATGTAGGTACACATTTTTGTGAAGAGTTTATTTTAAAATAAATTGTTTTCTTCCTTGCGTTGAAAGATTCCCATAATTTTTTGTATGAAGATGGAGAAGTAGAAAGTCAAAACCGTTCTTTCCAAATAATTTTAGAATTGTGTACATACAGGGTCTTTCACGACGAGCGTTCGTTACGAATATATGGAGAACGATTCAAAATAAAAACTTGAAATTTTGTGGTAGTGGGTTTTACAAAATGGCCTTCTCAACTAAAATATTTTCAACTTCCGTTCTCTTTCCGATATACCAGAAGTTGAGGGCAACTTCCGTTCTCTTTCCGTTATACCGGAAGTTGAGGGTAACTTCCTTATTTCAAATAGAACACCCTGTATTTTATTACCTTTTTGAATTTTTCATACCCAAATTTATTAGTTCTCGAGATATTAATTTTTTTCTGAAAAATTTGACAGTTACAGCACCACTACGAAAAAAATCATAACTCATAGACAGTAACAGTTGAAAATGTGAAATTTCACAGAATCACACCTTAAGCATCAAGTCATGAACAGGTCCATTGAATTTTCGAAAATAATTTACAGGGTGGTCGAAATTTCCATAACATCGAGAAAACTGATGAAACACGATTTTTTCAAATGCAAACCATACACTATTATTTTTGGATACTACGAAAAAAAAAGATATCAAATTCATGAAGAATGTCCTATACCTAAAATACACCCCTGGCAAGTTATATCCGATTTTGTGAAATATTTGAAATGTAAATCATTCGAACCAACGTAATAAGTTTCGATTATTGATATTTTCAGTAGGTTTTAGAGATATTTGAAAAAAAATGGTTTGTGAAAAAAACAAACACGTTGTAGAACTGCCAAAGATAAAAACGATATCTCCAACGGTTGCGGAGATTCTAAAGAAATAATATTTTATTGTATTTGTCATCTATCCGTACAATATAATTTTATGAATAACTTTCTGAGAACAGTAAAATTGTTCCTTCGCAAATATTATATATTGTGAACGGTTTTGAAGATATGAAGACAGTTTACCTATAAGTTCTTTCAATATTTCAATAGTTCAATTTTTTTTTGTCAACCTAGATAAACGGGAAAAATAGTTCTCTTGACAGGATTTAATCGATTTTTCGCATTGTTTCGAGGTTATTTCAAAGAGATATTCAATTTCAATGAAAAAGAATTATTCAACTATTCCCGAATATATGAATGAATACTGAAGACGCTCCACGCACTTATTCAAAACATTTATAAAGAGTCAATGTAAGGCAAGTGGATGACAGTGTTCCATGCAAGTGAGACTTTCCCTCTTTCATGTAGGTACTATATAGTGTGTAGCGATCCTGGGAATAATATGTGATTCAATTCCATAACGAATGTTTAGAATACAAACTGAATAGGAAAAAATGTTTTTATATAATTCAATGTAAAATGTTCATATAGAAAGAGTGTGACAGAAAATCTCAGTAATCTACATCAAAGTTCAGATAAAAGGAATGTCTAGGAAAAAGTCAAAAATGAATTTATTAGGTTTAGAGCAGTACCTACTGCATTGATGACTGAAATTATGTCTCGTTATTGAAAAACATCTACTTACGAAGATAGGTTCTCGTCAGTGTTTTACGCCCTCTTAAAATAGTCCTTCGACCTTCCACTTCCTCAGTGACCAAAGAAAATATAACTAAAAAATAGTGATGATAATTGTTGTTTAGTGATTTGCGCATATACTCACTTGCCAAAAATACAACAGAATATATTCCTGACTTGAAGAATTTCATTTTTCTGTGTTTTAAAGATGTATCCAGTGAAAGATTGGTTAGTATTTTGCTGCTTTTATCTTATCAGAGCCCGATATAGATTAGATGTCGTATTTGAACGAAAAAATTGTTTCACCTTTATTTGTTTTCTATCATGAAATAGAATAATGAGTAAACAGAGTGATTCATATCATTGGAATTTATCGCTATAGAAAGTACTGACAAGAAGTAAAAAAATATATTCTGTCCATTAATTTTTAATTTGGAATATTTATGCCATGAATGGAAAAAATGAATATTTCGAAATATTCATCTCTATCAACGTTTTTACACAACATTATCTGACAAATGTCTGTTGGAAAACAACCACTTTCCTGGTTAATTCAATTTCCATTGAGCAGGGGAAGTAGTTGTTTTTCAGCAGACATTTGTCAGATTCTGTTGTGTAGGAAAATTAAAATTTTTATTTCGAAATACCTATTTGTTTTTTGAATACGTATGTATCTCTCCTCAATACATTTGTCAAACAATTTGATATGTCATGAAACAGGTCATATATTTCTCATTTCTGTACTAATGGAAAATATACTGAGTGTCCGAGAAGTCTTAGTACAGGCTAATATCTCTGAAGTTAATGAAAAAAAAACAAAATTTTAGCTTTATGCATTCACAACTTATTTACCATTGCAGGGACTGCATCAGGGAACAGTGACCCAAAATCTCAAATGGAACCCTATATCGATTATAGCTTATTTTAAATAAGGACTTGAAGAAACAAACATTTCTGCACAAACTAGAGGTGTCTACGGCCACCCGTTTCCAAATAATAAGAAATATCAGTGATAAATGACAGTCGTGAAAAAAATTTCAAACTATTTCATACAATGTTCAAAATGACTATCAATCTATATATTCAAATTCCGTTCTTACGTTTGTCAGAATTTCTGTTCTGGTGTTATAGTAATGAACACATCTGTGAGTGATTCGTTTTCGTAGTTCTTGCAAGTTTGCTGATTTTGTTGATAATCCCTGCTCCTTTACATATCAATGCAGAAGAAGTTAAAGGGAGCGAGGTCGGGAGACCTTGGAGGCCATTTAATATGCCATCTAAACCCATTCTACCGACTAGGAAATTCCTCGTTTAGGTATTCTCTTACAGGTGCGGAGGTACTCCATCCCCATGAGAAATTGGATTGTAGTCGAAAGCACAATTTTCAATATCAGTTATAATTCCCAGATGTGATAGCTTCTTTTAAAAGTTGCAAGCATGACCGTCCGTTAAGATACCGGTAAATACAGATAAATACATGTAAATACAAGTTTAAGTTCTCTGGACTTTTTATTTGGGCTCCTTCAATCTATCGCAGATTGTGATCACTCCAGTATCGGCAGTTGTGTCTATTAACAGAATCATTTATAAAAAACCTTGCTTCGTTACTGAAACTTATCCAATGAAGGCAGTTGAGTTGTGAGGCAATTGACTGTTCCATGGTTTCACAAAACTGTAGTCTTTGATCTGGATCATCTTCATTCAATTCGGAAACAAAATAGATTCTGAAGGGATGAAAAATGAAATGGAATGTTGACTTGTCTGTACCTACAACTGCAGCTGTAGTTACAGGCTGGTCCATCTGAGAAAAAATCATCAAACAATCTTGTGGCCTCATGATTATTTCGATTACCTTGATTAAAAAATAAAACTATTTCAACTTTTTCGACATGCAATTAAACTGCGAGATATTGCGAAACAACCCACCACTGATGAAGAAATCACACAAGAGGAGCACCGTGTTCAGTGTTGTCAGGTCTACTGTTTCTGCAGTTTGCTTATTATTAATGGTTGTAACTAGTAGACATTATTGTTTATGTAGTTATGCATTCATAAAATATAATTTCTACTGATTGTTATATCAATGTTCTGTTTTTCTGGCATAAAATCTATTACTTTTGCATGAAAATAACCTGGCAACACTGGCCTCGTTGATATGAGCTGACTTCGGGCTTTAAAAACACAATATAAAAAAGTGAATAACTCAGTTGATAACTCAACACAACATTTATTATTTCTGAGACAGTACGAAGTTCGCCGAGTCACCTTTTGTAGAGAATGAAAATATCTATCAATCAAAGTATCGATCCATTTAGGAATGGATCGCTCTGTGTTAGGAATCACACGTTAAAAGGTAAGACCTCGTTAGTCCTCATCTAGCACAAGTTTCTCAACTTCTGAGAGTTGTCGTTTGTATGGGGGCGACAGCTGACTAACGGAAAAACAGATTTAAATTTTTTTTTTTAAACAGATTTTACAATTAAAAAAATTTAGTAGGTCCGGAGGATAGGGGGATAAAATCAAGAATACCTATACACTGTTTGCCTGAACGTACCTCCTTTGATATAAACTATTTCGGCATTTTTAGCTATAAAATATATTTACAAAGAATTTAAAGGTAAACTGTTATTGATGGGACACCTGTAAATTTATATACATTTTCTCAATATGTAATAATTTAGAAAAGATGGAATGCATAGGTTCATATTTAGAAAGTGTATATATAGGTCAAAATTTCGATTTTGAAGCCATAATTTCGAGATTAAAGTCGAAATTTTGGGAGGGAAAGTTGTAATTTCCAGTTCAATCTCGAAATTTCAAAATTAAAGTTGAAATTTATTGTTCAAAATCGAAAATTCGATATTTTAAGTCGGAATTTTCAAGAAACAAATAATAAAAATGTTCATAAAACTGCGGTTTGATAAAAATCTCACAATTTCACGGATTTTCATCAACTATCGATAATTCCAACGCATACGTACTTATTATTATAATCTATTTCGATTAAAACTGGGTCTCTAAAATAAAAGATGCAACAAAATCAAGTATTGTTACATACTTTATTGTGTATAATAACGTTTTTACTTCCTTATTGCTTCAATTTTTTTTTAATTCTAAAAATAAATTATAGATTTTAATATATGAATGCTATCAAATGTATGAGTGCCATATTGAGCACTTTATTGAATTTACTAATAACTTGAGAATTTATTGTTTTCTAATGATTTTTTTATGAAGAAATGAAAGTACTTTCATTTTTGGCACAATAGTTGGAAGTTCTAGAAGGTGGAGAGATTTTTATTAAAAATAACATTATCTGTACCAGTCTCTATACAATATATGTTCATTATGTTAAGCATTAATGATGTATTTGTTCACCAAGTCGTAGAATAACAATTGATGAAATATGATATTCACAAATGATTCACTTGAATGTTCACCAGGGTTTTCAGATCTAATTCCTAAATCGCACGATGTTGATCAAATTTTCACGCCTCTGCTGGGGCCACCTGGTATCTTGGTTGAATGGGTTTATCCAAAATACATATTTTCATTATAACGTACAATAAAGCACCTAAAGCAATCTGTCCGATTGCTATCAATATGACAACCACATAGGAAGGAACAGACGAAGGCGCTAAAAATATGATAATGTATTATTGACAATCAAAATAAACGATCCGCCCTTACTCATATATCTCCGCGTCAAAGCCTTTCTACCTCTCAGGATTTTTCTCCGACATTCCACCTCTTGTGAAATGGCCAAAATCATAACTGAAAAATAAAATTGCTGTCAGGATTGCCGATAATTTCTAACAAATATTTACAACACACCTAGCACTATAATCGAAGTTTTGAGAAACTTGGACTTCTCCATTGTCACTTCAGTCTTTGCTAAACCACTGTTGAATGTTGAAATGTGAAGAATACCCAACTTATCTTACCTTATCTCTTAATATAAATAGATGTGTTCAGAAAAGTAAATATTAATTTTCTTAATCAACCTTCATTATAACGAAAAGTGTGTCATATAGGTGTAATACAAAAATAATGATATGTTTCTAATGAAAAACAGTCACATAGAAACATATTAAATTTTTGTGATTTGGATTGTTCATGTACTGATTGAATTTCTACAGAAAGAAAAATTGATAATAATTTTTTATATTCATTGTGACTTCAAACAAACCAATTGATGTTCAGAAAAACTATTAAAAGTTGTTTTTTCGTTACCAGCTGTCGCCCCTTTACGAACGACAATCCTCAGAAGTAAAAACTTGTGTGAGCTAAGGATTAACGAGGCCTTACCTTTTAATCTGCTATTACTAGTACGGGATCGTTATTTCAATACATTTGTTACAAATTTTATGATTGTCAGGTTTGAGTGTGTCCGCCCGAAAAGGTATTCTTGTTTGCACAATTTTTGGGTGTAGAATAGAATTACATAACACGTTGTCAAAACTATTTTTGAATGTACTTTTCAATTGCACATTCAAAAATAAAAAATAGCCGGGTTATAATATTGTGGGGTATACAGACAGTTAGAATTCTCACAATACTACATTTAGCCATCTCCTGATGATGCTAAGTTAGTAAGCGAAACGCGCGTGGCATATGCCCAAATTTACAGAAAAGGAATTAATTCCGAAAGTATTGCTTAAAACTATTTGTAACAGTTTAAAATGTGGCTGTCGAAAACATGGTTTAAAATGCACAAATTCATGCTCAAATTGTCATGGTTCTGAAAATTGCTCCAATATGGAAGAAAAAACCTACGAGGAAGTTAATGACTGGAAATAATATTGGAGATGAAGAAGATTAACCAGAATTGGAAAGGTTTGTCGAATCTAACGATGAAGAAATGTCATCAAAGAGACATAACTAATGGATAATTGAATTTTAATCACTTGAGTGATTAAAATTCATAATAATGTATGTATAAATAACAAGATTAGCGTTTTTTAAAATATTATAATTAATAACGTAATCAGAATGGAGTATCTAAATTCAATAGTACGATTTACATGTATATTTATATTTTATGAGATTTTCTTTGAGATGAATGAAATTAGAATTTAATAAATAAACTTTTTAACTGAATAAAATTGCAGCAATCACATTTTTTTTATGAAATTGTACAAAATGATTGAAAAAAATTTCGAATTCAACTTTTTTTTTGGATTTTTTGCATTTTCTGAGAACACTTACTATAGTTATGTATACTTTTTTACACACCGACTTTTTGAAAAAATCTGATATTTTGATGCGAGAATTTTGGATTCTTTTTTTGAAAAAAATAGAAATGAACCAAAAACTTGCTTATTTGAATTTTTCACATAAATTTTGAGGTTATGTGAAAAAAATTGTAAATACAAAAGTTGTAGATCTTTTAATTACCTACCTACAACTTTGCCATTTATCTTTTTTTTTATAGGACTTGCCGGAAATCGAGATAAACATTTTTTACCTCTAAAAACTCATCCCCTCCCACTTCCCGAGCTCAGATCACCCGTAATTTATTTTTCCTTTCATTTTTATCATATTCCCCTCCTTTTCTAATGGGTATCGTACTACAATTTTTTTTTCACTTTTTACCATTTTTGAAGGCTTCATCCCTGGTCTAATACAGGATTTAGACTTGACATGGTATCCACCATGACTATTTATATTTATGCAATTCACTGGGCCGGCCCTACCAAAGGCGAACGGAGGGCCTGCTCCAGGCGCCAAGTCAAGTCCAGTGATCAAGAAAATATACTCAGTACACTATTTCGAAGAGCAAGGCTAGATCAGAAAGATTGTCATTTGCAGATCAAATATCAATTATCTTATTATTAGGAACCTGTAGCCTAACCTGCACTGTTACGTTGATACTTACACAATTATAAGTATACAAATAGAATAGATTTCCGCGGTTAGAAATTTGAACTTCTGATTTCGAGTTGAACCGCGTTCAAAATTTTGCGTTGTTCGACGTTTCGGCTTCGACTTTGACATTTTCAGGAAGTAGAAAAGTGTGGCTGCACTGAGAAATACACTTTATATATTCTTGTTAGTTTGAAAATGAAGATTCATATTCCTTATTGGTTTTTATAGTTGATTCAGAAACAATTTTATAGATTTAATGGGAATACTTACTTCGAGTAAGACATTGCAATAATTTTGATCTGAAAAAAGTCTACAGGGATTCGTTGAGTGATTCTTCACTGGATGAATCAGTTTCATTAGGATTGATGACAACTGGAATACTTTTTTCTGATAACGAGTCTATATGCGATCATCCAGAGCCCACATCTCAGCTTCGATTCTGATTGTTTTGTGGATACATTTTTCCCAAGCTTTTTGGTCGACTGTTTCCAGATCACTGTATAGGTATTTCTTTACTTCACACAGCTTGAAGGTCTTATTATTCCTTGCGATGAATCCTTTAACTTGAGCCCAAACCAACTCCATTGGATTCAATTCACAGTGATAAGGCGGCAACCGAAGAATTGACATTCCTTTAGTCTTCGCCATCTCATCGGTGACATACCTGACGAATTTTGACTTATGATGTTTAGCCAAGTTGAGGAGCTCCGCTTTTAACATGATCGATTCAAAAGGAATATCTTTCATTTGTAACCACTCAGTAATATCTGCTTTCTTCCAACACGACGTCGGCAGCTTCTCGACTCGCCTCCATTACTATTACGGATCCCTGCGGAAGTTTTAAATTATGTTTTTAAACCATTCTTCAAATACTGTGGCATCAATTTCTTGATGATTCGATTCAAACACCATCAATCCATCTTTCACAAATCCTTCACTGCTGCCTATGTGAGTGATGATAAGACGACGACCTTTTTCAACTGGAATTTTCAAACCAGTGGACCAACCTTCCATATAAAGGCTTGTCTTCCACTTTTGATGTTCTGATCTGGACTAACCTTCGAGACGGTATGACCCTCATTGACCCATGTTTCATCCAAATAAAAAATAGATTAACCTAGTGCTCTGGCTTTCTTTATTTCACTTGAATAGTTTCTTCTCCATTCTACAATCTCTGATTTTTCTATTAACATGCTCTTTCTATCTTGCTTTCCAAAAGTGAAATTCAGCTCATGTAATATCTTCCATAATCGAATTCTTCTTATATCAGGAAAAAACTGTCTTCACAAATAACTGACAAAACTTTATTTAATGTAGGTATTTCGTTTTCTATGTAAAAAGAGTGTACTCGAAAAAGTTGTTGTTTTCCTTTAGTTCCTTGAGAATTCTAAAAATTGTCGATCTATTAGCACCGGTCATACTCGCGCATTTTTGCACTACTTCCTCCTTACTTTTTATGTCGGGTGGATATTGTATTCTTAAAGAATTATATACATTCATAACAATTGTTTTTTCATTTATATTTAATGGTGACAATTTCGGACGCTTCACGATTCCCAAACAACTAGCTTTCATGTTGTAAAGCTGTTTATTCAAGACGCTCTCAAAGTAAACTGAATAATATCACGAATAACCCTGCTAAAAAGCCAAGTCAGTCTTATTGATGGGTACGATGTGTCTGTTGACAGTATAATTCAAAGTAATATCTATTTATACCGACTTAAAAAAAAACAATGTTTTTTCAATCCCCTTCAACTAAATACCTATTTGTTGGAGAATGTCTTGGTTACTACTGGACATATTTTAACATTTGTTATTTGATTTGTTATTTTGTTTGTTATGAATGATATTTTTCTAGAGTAAATATTGTATTTTCGTCGTATAAACTCATTTATTCAATTCGTTGAGAGTAAATAATTTGAATGCAGTACGCCTATGGCTATATATATATATATATATATATATATATATATATATATATATATATATATATATATATATATATATATATATATAGATATATAGATATACTGCTGTAGTCTCTCTCATTTCTGAACATATTATAACATAACAAGTACTGATTCCAAAGTGATCTCACAATGAAAGTTGACCTGATATTTTTCATTTGATGATGTTTAATATGTAGGTAGTTCTTTATTATATCATTGGTAAACATAGAGAATATTTTATTCAAAATACACAGAGAGGCTTAAAAGTTAGAAGTGTTTTGCGTTTTCGGCGACTTTCTGCTATCGAAAAAAATGGATCGAAGAATTTGTGTAAAAAATGGAATTATATGCTCAGAAATTCTAGAAGTGTTGACAGAGGCATGCGATGGTACAGAGTGGGCGAAATTGGACAATTTTAAAGTGAATGTCCTGTAGACAGATGAAAACTGATGGTTGTATCTGAAGGTCAAATTTTATGACAAACTTAATAGTGAAAACCGCATATCGATATCTATCATCTGACAGAAGTTAGGGTGTTTGCAGGAATGCTGAATTAATATTCTAAATTCTGTAAAAATCTTTCAGTGTGTTTGTATGAACTAGTTAGTAGAGGTAAAGAATTTAAATGGAATCAAGAGGGTGAAACTGCTTATCAATTTGTAAAAAAAATTGCCTCCGAGAAAATTCTGGTTCTGAAAGTCCGAACAAACCCCTTAGTTTAGCATGTGATTCAAATGAATATGGAATAGGCGCAGTACTCTTACAAGTGATATTAGATGGTTCTGAAAGGCCAATTTGCTACATTTCTAGTGTTATAAAGGCTAGGCACTCAGCAGGGGTACTCGATGATCATGAAGGAAGCTTTGGCAGTCTATTGCACCGTTTCTAAACTCTACAAATATTTAGCTGGTCGAAAATTTCAGATCCTAAGTGATCACAAGCCATTCACAAACTTTATTTCCAAAAAATTTTTGAAAATAAAGTTTGTGAAGAACAAATGGTAAGGTATAGTTTGTGAAAGAAAAGTGTTGAACAAGGTATTTCATATGATGAAGAAAAAAGAAATGAAACTGTCTATGTTTTTTACCACTTCTATTTGTAATTAACGTTACTGCAGTTTCGTCCTATACAGACATTTTCAAACTAGCTGAGTTTATTGTATAAGTTTGAAAATGTCCGTATAGGACGATACTGCAGTAACGTTAGTTACAAATAGAAGTGGTAAAAAACATAGAAAGTTTCATTTCTCATTTCTTCATTATGATTTTCTACCACGTTGTAACGGCTACATCAATCAATTTATTTCATATGAAGCCAAATCAGTAAAAGCTGTATAACCAGTGTAAACCAGCTTATAAAATATCGGTGACAGGCTTCTAGCGGAACATGCCATTTTGACATGAATAGAGTCCGTAATGTCTCATTTGAACTCGCTGACGTGTGAAAGCTGACAGCAGAAACATTTCAAGAAGTGTCAACTCAAAACTTGTAAAACATTTGCATACTCGTAGAGAATAAGGATGAGATGCAAGAATTCATAATAAATGTTGCAGAAGATGCCAATGAAACTGAATCAGAACTAAAAAAACTAATCAATACAGTTTGTTGTATGATTTACAAAAACCGTTACACGTGTTTCGCTATACAATAGCTTCTTCAAGTATAAACTGTTTATGCTATTATAGTGCTTATAAGCTTATAGTGAAAATCATACAATAAACTGTATTGATCAGTTTTTAATATGGATTTTCATCAAGTATCGGCCAGTTCTATTCAATTATTGAATCAGAACTGTTCGGCAATGAAACAGATAAACAGAATGTGATGCGTTAAGTTAGGTTGACAAAACTATTATAACAATTTTATTGTAAACGCCGTAATAGATGGTAGATGCTGGTCCCGCCCAGTATTGCCCGGTGCATCGCAACGACTTAGGCAACGTGAAGTTGCTTTCGGGCTAACATTTAGTTGCTGTGCCGCTGTTTCCGGTTTCAAAGGTGGGAATATAAGGGAAAATGCATGATGGCGCTCCTAGGGTCAAAATACTCCGGAGGTAAAATAGCTCAATCGAATTTTCGGATGGGGGCTGATTCGAGAGCATCATCCTGCAGAAATTATGCGAAAACCACTAATTCTGACATTCAGCAGGGTCTTCCTAACATCAGTCCACAGAGAAAGAGTATGGCAACTGCAGTTGCTAAGAGGCCCACTAGCAACTTCAAAATAGACTTCTGCAACATCACAGGACTCAACTCAAATATAAACTCAGTGCACCAACATCTAGAAACAATTAGTCACCATATTCTTCCACTCACAGAAACCAAAGTCAGTGATTCAACAAACTCCGACAATTTTCTTTATCCCGGCTATGATTTCCACTCCTGATTCGGACGTACCTACCTTTGGAATATCTTTTTTTATCAGAAGCGATCTCTCCTGTCAACAAGAGGAAATGCTGAAACCCCGAAACACCATTGATTTTCTGCAAATCAATCATCCCAGTGCCGAAATTTCCATATTCGGTGACTTCAGTGTCCTCAGTATTGAATGGCTCAAATTTTCAAATATTAACGACGAACAAGGTCACGAAGCTGAGGCTTTTGCAATAGGCAGCGGTGTTCGATAAGGACTCTAGTTACCATGTGGGCCGGGTGTTAGATATTTAAAAAGAGAAGACAATTTTGTTTTGGTGGTAGATAATGATAATTTTTTCATCATACATTTAGCGGAACACACTTATTTTTCCGAGCACACCTCTTGCTTGTCTGTCCTTTACATTTTTACGACGGTCTCCGACATTCGCGCGTGCGTATAAGACCGGTGTCATCAATGATAAAATTTTAGCAATAATAATAATAACAATAATAATAATAATAGTCTACCGTAGTCGCGTGGTAGTTATAGAGGTTTCTGACACAAGGTGCAGGGCCTGCCGCGAGGCGCCCGAAACCCTAATGCACTTGCTATCAGCATGTCCAGCATATGCGGTCTCGGCCTATATCCATCGACATAACGCGGCCCTAAGAGTGCTATATTACCATCTACGGAACTCTTACGGTATTGACGAGACACCGGTGTTGCCCTACGCTCCGGGGAATATTGAATCCGTTGTGGGAAACGAGAAGTGCCGAATTTATTGGAACTATTCGTTCCCCACCCTCAGGCATATACAAGCTAATGAGCCTGATGTCCTTCTCGACCACTAGAGCAAAATGATATTTGTCGTGGAGTTTTCAGCTCCTGGCGAGATGAATATCGTCAGAAAAGAGGAGGAAAAACAGATAAAATATCGATATTTTCTCTTCGAACTCCGCAGACTCTATCCAGATCACTCTGTCAAGATGGTTGTTCTGATTATTGGAGTCCTTGGTGGAATGATGTCCTCTCCACTCTCGAATCTTAAAATCATACCAGCTTGCCGCACTAAGGCAATCTTAGCCGCACAGATGCAGAAGGCTGTCATTCTTGGCTCACTGCGCTTGCTCAGGGCACATGATTCTCGGACCCAGTGATCACTTACCCCGCGGTGTGGGGAGTGGTCACTGGTTGATCTGTAGAATATCTGTAGAGTAGGGAGGGTGAGTGTAAGCCCACAGTACTTAGGCCATATGTGGCCTAAGTACTAATATTTATACACAAACCATCCTGGTTTGGGTATAAATATTTCGACATTAAACTCGAAATTACGACTTGAAACTCGAAATTTCGAGATTTTCATAGTCGTAATTTTCATGAAACAGATAATAAAACTATGTGGTTCTTCTACGCTTTCATAAGAGTTTGCCTTAATCCAAATTCTCTCTTTAGGTATTCTTGACCTTTGCGCATTTAGCCATTAATTCAAATTAAATTTTCTATAATAATACCTACCTAGTCAAGATGTAAGTCTCTAGACACTAATCTCGATGGATCAACACAAATCAAAAATTGAAGAAATAAAGAAATCAGCTTCTGCGGTCTGTGGGCTCAAGAATTATGACAATAATTTTCCAAATTATTGTAGTCAGAAAATTCGAATATTTTGATAGTCTAGGATTCATTTGACTTCAAGGTGCTTGGCTTTCATTATAGTTGACAAACATTGGTTTTTATAATAACTACGTAAAATACTGAAAAAAAAATAAAAGTGAAGGTCAGAATGGAGATTGGAATTATCTCCGACATTTATTATCCTACTTTTATCTGTAGTTTAAGATTATGTAAAAGAGAACTTCTTTTGAGGTTATCTCACTCAAAGTGCAAGGTCTGGAAAAAGATAAAATGGGTTTTCTGGTAGGTGCAATAGATGAAGGCACATCTAGTGCCAGATTTATACTATTCAAAGCAGGAACAACTGAAGTTGTAGCTTCTCATCAACAAGAACTGTCTCAAATTCATCTCCAGGAAGGATGGGTTGAACAAGATCCAAAGGAGATTTTGAAATGTGTGCAAACCTGCATTGAAACAACAATTGACAAGTTGATTGCACTAGGAGGAAGTGTGAACGATATAGTTTCCGTAGGAATCACTAATCAGAGGGAATCCACAGTATTGTGGGATAAAACTACAGGGGAACCTTTGTATAATTCTATAGTGTGGTTGGACGTGCGAACTTCGTCAACTGTCGACTGCTTATTGGACAAAGTCCCAAACAAAAGCAGGAATAAAAATTACTTGAAACCTCTTTGCGGCCTACCATTATCGCCATATTTCAGCGCTGTTAAAATCAAATGGCTTCAAGAAAACATACCTCAAGTAAAGAAGGCCATGGCTGCAGGAACTTGTTTGTTTGGAACAATCGATACTTGGTTGATGTGGAACTTAACAGGTGGAAAAAACGGTGGAATTCACATAACGGATGTAACAAATGCTTCAAGAACCATGTTGATGAATATCGACACACTCAAATGGGACCCTGTCCTTATCAATTTCTTTGAGATCCCTAGCAATATCTTACCTGCAATCAAGTCTAGTTCTGAAGTTTATGGAGAAATAGCAGATGGTTCACTCAGAGGTGTGAAGTTAGCTGGATGTCTCGGTGATCAACAGTCGGCACTGGTTGGTCAACAGTGTCTTAACAGAGGACAGGTGAGCAGTGGGTAATATTTCTAAAACCCTTTATGGCTTTCTATTTCTCTATAATGAATAGAAAACAATAAATAAATATATTTCAATAGGATCGTGGAAACCCAGTTTATTTTAAAGTTGCTAGAATGACTTGCTTTTTGTCATACAAATATCAAATATTTCCAATCATCAGTTATTATAAACAATAAGGTTCACAAAAGATTATTTTTTTTTTAGTTTTTTTTGTAGTCCATTACAAAGCTTCAAGAACATTTACACTAATAATCTTAAATAAATACAAATTTGTGTGATCAGAAACTAAATATCTATTAATGCTGCAACTTCTGGAAGAACTTGTCTTTTTAGAAGGTCAAAACTCGCTTCACCTCCTATAAAAAAGTGAAAAACCTTGTCTTTATTTTCCCACTTGGAAGCACAGGGGGCTGTGTCACCACCACCATTTATCATTATCAGTAAATGATCTACATACCAATTAGATGCCTTGGATAGTAGACACTAAATAAATTCTATTTACAGAAACTTCACCTAGGCCTTGGACCGAGTTGACATTGAATTCCTTACCAAATTTTAGGTAACTGAGTTTACAGAACATACCTTATGTTTCTGTGCTCTATGTTCATTAGAGTGAGTACTGGCGAAGTATTCAAGCTTTTAGCAAAACTATAAATTTAATACAAGTATAAATATTCAATCATAATCAGTGAAAGCAATATTCGGTGAGTAGGTAAATGTAATTTATTTTTTCAAATAACAAAATTTTATGATGTGACTGACATCCCAATAGTGAAGTTGAATTTTTCTTCAGGAAGTTACTTTCTATTTATACGTTGATATAGAAGTAAAAAGCCTAAATATTTGATAAGTTAATATTCTGTATTTCATCAAATGGTTTATTTTAGGCTAAAGCAACTTATGGTACTGGATGCTTTCTTCTATATAATACCGGTAATTTGAAAGTACACAGTGCTCACGGTCTACTTACAACTGTAGCATATCAGTTTGGTCCAGATAAACCTCCCGTTTATGCGCTAGAAGGATCTGTTGCTATTGCTGGAGCTGCATTGAACTGGCTCCGGGATAATTTAACAGTTTTGCCAAGTTTTGAGCAAGCCCAAGATATAGCTGAGAAAGCTGAACAAATTGAGTCGGGAGAAGTGTATTTTGTCCCAGCGTTTAGTGGTCTCTATGCTCCTTATTGGCAGCAGGAAGCTAGAGGGTAAATGGATTATCTTTATTTTTATATTGATTTCATTTTTTGTCATGTAATTGACATGATCTAGAGGAGCCTGATCATTTTCCTAACCTAAATTCTGCTAAGAATGATGATTCAGAGGTTACCTTTAGGTATATATCATATTACATTTATAAAAGTTTTAACGAACAGTATCCAAACATTCATAAGAGAGTTGCAAGTATTTTAAAAGAGTTGTATAATCTTTGTTCAATAAATCTTCATCTTATCAGAATCAGATTTATATTTCAAACTTTTCAACTTCACTAAATGTTTTGAAAAATTCTTGATGCAACAATAGGTAATTATTTTTCTGTAATTGAAACGGTTTTCATACAATATTATGTATCTCCTTGTAAGAATAATGAGTTTATTGATGAATTTTTGAAGGTTTGATCTGCATTTGATCTTGTCTCAACTTTCTGTATAAAATATTCACATTTTGTTTGAAATGACGAGTTGTGCTTTAAAAGTGGATTATATCCGCAAAAGGTTAAAAGTTTTGTTTCAGGAATATTGTTCCTTTTCTGATTGAACTGGATATTACTACTTCTAGTTCTTTTTAAATTCTCTATTTCTTTGATCTTATCAATAGAACTTCAGAGCAGATACATTCTAAAGACTTCTTTTTTTTACAAAAAATAATAAATTTTATTGTCTCATATTTGTCGATATCTCTTGTTAACTAGTCATCGATGACTATATATTAATATTCAAAGAACTAGTTTGAATAGTTCATTTATAACTTGTATAACATTTTCCTTACCTTGTTGCAATTTGTTTTTTAAACTTTGAATTTCCAAAAATATTTCCTTGTAAGTTGTTTGTCATCACTAAGATAAATTATATTTTATATACTAGAAATATAGCCCGGGAGATATAAGGCATTTTGGCATATTTTGGCATCTTGATAAGTCTTTTCATACTGACAAAATAGGCAATGAATGTTTATCAAAATTTAAAGTGAGTTGGGGATTACAATAGAGATTTATTGACATTGTTGTTTCTAGTTTATTTAAATGTTATACAATACCATCATTATTCTGATTATTTACATACTCTTAGTACATGTGATGAAACTCTGAAAATAGCTATTGAAATGATGATTGTTTCACTCCTTAAAATATTTTAGTATTCAGTTATGAACAAACTGAAACTTAACATCTCCAAAACTAAGGCATTGATTGTTACAACACTATATAGATGTAAAAATATAAATATTAATGAGGTTAATGTTGTGATTGATGATGAAAAATTTGAAATCGTGAACAAATTCGAGTATTCAGGATTAATGTTTGATAATTCACTTCATTTCATGTATATAAAAATGAAATTCCGAAAAAATTCCATTTCTTCTCGAGAATTTTGCAGCGCGTAAGAATCCACTTGAAAATAATAGGTTCATGTTGCAACCATATTCTGAATATTGCTTAAGTTTGTAGTATTTGTTGATTTGGATCAAATCAATATATGTACAAAAATTCATACTGTGCCAAAATTTATAGGATAGTTTTACAAAAAAAAAAATAATGTATGGTGGTAAGGGAATTATGCGTCAAGTCACGTTTAAAAAAAACATTAAAAACGTAACCTACAGTGTCAATTCATTTTATACCGTATTGAATTCATGCAGCTGAATTATTATATTTTTGAAATAATAAAGAAAATCATCAGTCACACTTTTACCAGGGGAAAGAGTGTCAATCAGTATCATGAACATGCTGTATTCTTAGTGCATTTGATGATCTATATACCCTGTAATATTCAACAGACGGAGATTTTTGTTTGTGATAATATTTTTGTTAATATCCTATATTTCAATTTCAATCAGTATTGTATTAATGTAACCCAAATAATATCACTTTATATTGTATATAACGAGCTTTGAAGAGGTAATGAATTTTATTAGATATACATATATGTGACCAACATATAATCAAACCCCTCTATTCTATAGCTGATTATTATTTTTAACTGAAAATGATCTGACACATTTACCTGATGCGGCGGATGACTGATGTTCATTACTTTGATAATTAATGAAATGCTGATTATGAAATTATTCAGTATCAAATTCCTAGAAAAAATGCAGTAATGGGTCGATTTTTGAACTTACTATCCCAATACTTTGCTGCTGGAAGAGCTGTAAAGTAATTGCTCCCAGAAAGAAACATTTTTGAAATATTTTCTAAAATGGACCATGAGTTATCTTTCCTAATATGTTGTTATGTAGTGTTATAGTTGGCATTTCGGAAGATACTGAGGCATGTCACATTGTGAGAGCCACTTTGGAAGCTGTCTGTTATCAGACAAGGGACATTCTGGAAGCAATGAACAGTGATTATGGATCAGCATTATCCAGTCTGCAGGTAAATGAGATATTCATAAGTATTTTTTATTAATACAGAGGATATAAAATAATATTTTTTTCCCATAATAATTAGCAATAATACTTTTCTTGTGAGAAATACAAAAGTGAAACCAATATGGTAAACATTGTCTGGTTAAAAGAGAGTTAAAAGAGTTACAGATTGCACAATACCTTTTGACTCTTTTAACCCGATTTCACAGAAATTGTCTGCATTCAGGTCAATGATACATAGGGCTTTCACAATACCCCTTTCTGATCAAAACCTCCGAAGTGAAATTGCAATCATTAAACAAATAGCAGTTAATAATAAAATACCTACCACTCTAGTTAACAACATAATAATGAAATATCAACAAAAATCAATAATGAAAGAACTATACTCAATTTCCACAAGACCAGAACACAAATATGTTAGTATCAATTATGCTGGTAGAATCTCCGAGAATATCAAAAATTATCTCTCAAAATTCAATTTACAAACATCCTACACATCCAATGGAAATTTAGGAAACATATTATTTAATGCCAAACCTAAATTAGAGAAAGGAAAGAGATCTGGTATATATCGAATAGAATGTGGTGAATGCCCTGCCATATATACAGGCCAAACTGGGAGAAATTTTGATACAAGGTACCACGAACATGTCATTTCGGATAAAAAAATCATTAATGTACGAACATCTTTAAAATTCGAAACATAAAATAGATAAAGATAATTTAAAGATCCTACATACATGCGAAAAAGGGAAAATGATGAATCTGTTGGAATCTATGGAAATAAACAGGTCAAAGAAAGATCCCAATTCTATTGTCCTCAACGAACAACTTGAATTAAACAATATTCCTCTCCTGAACCTATAGTCCAGATCCCAAAACCTACATTATATTGAAAGCTTTGTTATGTTCATGGATTTTACAGGTATATGAAACGCAGGTACCGGATATCAGGTATATCAAATCATTTATGCTAGACAATATAGGTATAAATTACTCGGATTTAAATGTAATCAGTTAGTTTTGAAAATGGTATAATAGCCGAAACCGGTCAACAATAAAGAAATATAGTGGAAAATAGACAAAAGTGTGTTTTTGTAGTGTATCCTCATTTACCATTACCTACAATGTACGTTGGGAGAGATGAATGTTTTGAGATTTCATTTTGAAATATTTATTTTCATCAACCATAAAGTACAGAAATCTACTTTCATTTAGGTGGATGGTGGAATGACTGCAAATTCCCTTCTCATGCAATTGCAAGCTGATTTAGCTGGAGTGACTATTCTTAAACCATCAATGGCTGAGAGCACTGCCCTAGGTGCTGCGATGGTTGCTGGTGCTGCGGTAGGCCATTGGAATTTAGATGGACCAGTAATGTCTCTTCCTACAACCAAGTGGTCTCCTCATTTCACAGAAGACGAACGTGATGTACGTTACTCCAAATGGAAAATGGCCGTAGAACGTGCTATGGGTTGGGAGATGTAATTTACTCTAATTTTTTCATTTGTTCAAACTTTAAATTTACAGAGAACTCAATATCCTTACTTTTCATCAACTTATATTTTTTAGAGAAATATTCGTTATTCTTGAAAATACTGAAAATAAACAAAAATTTGACAACCAAATTATAAGAAATTTACATAACTACTTGAGAACGAATTTCAAAAATAACCATTGAATGATCATAAGAACTAATGAAAGAAGAAATCAAATGGTGTATGAATTATCGTTTTACTTATAAAAAATTATCAAGTAACTTTAACTATAAACATCATCCAAGAAGTTTCAAAGCACATTTGAAAAAAATTATTTTTGATACTTGGTCTAGATGCTTGAAGAAAAAATGTTTTCAAAATTCTTTAGAGAAGTTCAAACATACTGGTAGGCAACCGATTCATGTTCGCACCTATAACTTTTGTGCTTCTCTTGGTATCAATATCGAATTTTGATGGTTTAAAAGGTATCACAATTTGGATTGATTGGAACTAATATATTTTTTGTGGCGTTTCTAGTTTTAGAAAAAAATTACCCCCACTTTGGAATTTCAAATGAAACACCTAGAATATTTATAAATTTTGGGACTCAGCAGTTCATTCAACATACAACCATTTTATTTTGGTGGGAAAATACTTTTTTCAAAAAAAAATTGTCTAAGGGACTATGATCACTGAAAAATTTTGCTAGCCATGATGTATGTGGAAGTCAAAACGGTACTTCTTGTGATACCATTTGAATCACCAAAATTCCACATTGAAAACAGAAGAAAAAAGGTAGAAGGGCGAGCCTGAATTGATTTACACACTAAATCTAAGTTGTTTGTTAGCAAATATTGATTTTTGTGTTTTTATCATATAAGTATGTATGTACATATGTCCACTACTTTTGTTAATTCTTTTTAAATGTTATATATTATTTGACAAAAAAATCACAAAACCTTGAAAAAAATTCCTTTGAAACAGAAAAAATCTGCCTGAAAATATAGTACTCGAAAATGTAGATAAAAGAAAATTGTTTTATATAATATTATTAAAAGAATGTTGCTCATATTTGTTATTAAATTAATATTTCTAGAGTTCTATCAATCACCAAGTGATCATTTTCAAGAGGAAGATTAATTTTTCTCTTGAAAATGATCACTTGGTGATTGAAACACATGTCGAGGTGTTGAAAATAACGGTTTGGTGTTGTGATAGAACTCTAGTAATATTCATTATTACACCAAAGGTTCTAAACAGTGCATTACAGGAAATGTTATTGTTGAAATATTGATATTATTTTTTTTAAAGAAATTTTTTTGTGAATATTGTATAATGTACCAGATGAAGGTCAATATTATTTTGAAATAAATATTGCATAATAATTCCTGAAGTCTTAGCCTCTCCTTAAACATATTAAATATCAAAAGAATGCTTCCGACTAGAAAGAACAGAGAAAGTAACGCTCTTATTTACATTAACTAGTATGAGTTGTTTTGGTTGGTGAATACAGCGTTACGCAACAATCTGGATGACATAGAATTGAAACATTTTCAAAATTTAAAACAGAGAAACCACATATTGGAGGGAAAGTTTTGCCTTCGTCTCTATTATATTTTGTGTGATAAATTTTCTAAAACAAAACACCAGAACTGCAACACTCTTCTGGACGCGCGTGTTCTTTGATTTAGTTTGGATATATTCAAATTGTTTATAGTGCCTGTTATACTGCAAATGAAACGTGAAAATCACTTACCTGAATGCGGGGAAAACGGTTTTTGTAGACATAGACAGGTGTTACACCACCAGTTTGTCATCAGTTCAGTCCATGACATTACTCTATCATTCATCGTTATGACGGGTGAGTAATGGGTCGTTCATGGGTCAATCAGTTTGTCATCAGTTCATTCGTGATCAAGGTCATGTACTGAACTGATGACAAACTGAGCGTATAACACCCGTCTTAGATATTATACAATTGTAAATTATCCCTTGAAAACGTTAACGCCGGCCGTCGCTGGTCTTCGTTGATTGACTGTGACTTGGCCAAGGTCTCTTCGCTTCAAGGAGATTCCAGCTTCCAGAGATTTTCCATTAAGATAAATAAACAGGCAGATGGGGAAGTCTAGTTAAAAGTGCGGTACAATGTGAGCTAGTAAGGCGATATACATTTGCAAATTTATCTGATGTTCAGTTGAAAGTTTTTGTATTATATTGGCAGTGTAGTAGTGAAATAAAGTTGAGTTTAACTGTATAGTGTAGTCAATATTTAACGATCCTACGGGTTAAACGTAACATTTGGTGTCGGAAGTGGAGTAATTTTCTGTTTTATGGTGGAAACAAGGAGTGTCGATTAAGACGGGATGGAGGATCTTCGGAAAATGTTCGAGGCTTTGTAAGTGGGCCTGGTGGAGATTGGAAAACGCTGAATAGAGGAATTTGAATGCAGAAGAGAGAAAAATGAACGAAGGAGGAAGAAAGATTACGCCGAAATGAAAACCGTGAATTAATCCTAAAAATTAAGGAAAAACAAGTAAGGGACAGAGAGGAACATTGTAAATTATTTTTAAATATTCAGGAGAAACAAGAAACTGACAATCAAATGTACCTTAATTCATTTGAAGAAATAATATTCAGGAAGAATATTATTCAGGAAGAATTTGAAAAAGTATTTCAGGAAATAAAGGACGAATTTGAAAAAGTAGTCAATTAGAGAATTGAGAAGGTTGAAAGGAAATCTGAACAGAAGCTTGAAGTAGTCGGCAGAGAATTTGAAGAGGTTTTCCGGGAACTTCGGAAAGAAAGAATCACCAGAGACGAAGAAAATCGCTGTAGAAAAATGCAAATCGAAAGCAACATCTCCCTTCTGGCAGTAGTTTTATTTAAACTTCGATGGCGAATCTTCATGGTCAATTTATCGCAGACAATTTGAGGCCGCTGCGGAAAATAATGGATAGAAAAATGAGGAGAAAGCAACAGCTCTTATACCGGCACTACGAGGAAAGGCTTCTGAATATTCACAAAATATTTCAGTGAAGAAGTAAAAGGATTGTGGAGCAGTCGTATCAGCTTTGGAAGTCGGGCATGGTGGTGAGTACCTTTAACAAGTCTACTAAGCTCAATTGAAGATGATAACTAAAGGTCCATCCAAGAGTCTGTTTGAATTTTGGAACTGAAGTCGAAAGATTGGTAAAAATCGCCTATCCAGAAGCATACGATAACTTCACCCATAATGCAGTGTCTCTTCACCGTCGATACTGGAGCAACGAGGTCGGTAATGAGGGCCGTCATTTCCAACACTAGCAGTTTGAAGAAAGTATCTGTAGTGCCACTGGAGATAGACCGACGTTTTATGGAGAAGCTGAAGTGAGGCTTGGAAATTGTGAAAAGAAATGTGAGGTATTAGTAGGCAAAATCGTCGACGAATTCATTTAGGGACTAGACTCTACGGATTCGTGGTGGACATGAGAAATAAACTGTTGAAAGTTCGAAATGTTCACAACACCGAGAAATTCATTCAAGCGGAAATTGCTGGGCATGGCGGCTTGAGCACAGCATCCCATCCAATGCCTCTGAAATGGCATCCAATAACAGGGTGACTCTCAAGAAAGGGCAAGTAATAGGCACTTGCGAACCGATTGTGAAATTTGACATATTTGAGGAAAAAGTCATTCTGCAGCATGCACAACAACCCGCAAAGGTTCTCATCCAGAAAGACGTGGAGCCATGTGTCTATAGAAGAACTATGCAAGGCCATCCGATTCGTAGAGGAAAAGAACGGCATATTTGTGAGAGGCAGAATCATTGGTCGAACAGATTTAGTTCAACATGTTGGAGGAATGAGTAATTGAAAAATCAAGCAGCCCCTTGTCACCTGTTGTATTAGTGACGAACGGATTTAGTTCAATTTGTTGGAGGAAGGAGTAATCGAAGAATCAAGCAGCCCCTTGTCGTCATCTGTTCTGGGTGACTAAGAAAGATGGATCGACGAGATTCTGCGTAGACTACAGGAGGCCTAATGATGTCATCAGAAAGGACAGTTACCATCTCAACAGACGACGACACCGTGAACATCTGGCTGAATGCAGATGTTTCTCAACATTAGATATAAAAAGAGAAGACTGCCTTTTCCACTGGCAATGGATTATATCAGTTGAAGTTTGTCATTCGGATTATACAATGCACCCGAAACATTTGAACACTTGATGGAGTTGGTTCTGAGAGGACTCACCTGGAAAACACGGTTGGTACATCTTGATGACATTGCAGCCTCTTCCAGGAAAAGAAATTTCTTGAAATTCAAAAGGAGTTAAAACAGATTCATAGTAAATCACGACAGTGCAAAAATGGCCAACGTCGAAGAGCAAGCACGACGTAAGAAGTTTCCTTGGACTTTATAGCTCTGACCGGCGTTTCGTGAAGGACTTTGGAAAAATTGCCAGACCGCTGCATGGTTTAACTGGGAGGAGAACCCCTTTCGTTTGGTCACCTCAACTTAAAAACCTCAGAAGGACAAATGGTCAGGTATGTCTAAAAGTTACAAACTTACGATTTTGAAATTCGACATCGGAAAGGAAAGAGTCGCGAAAACGCAGGTAGCCTCTCAAGAAGACCATGTTGGACATCCGGATGCAAATTTTGTCAACGCCAGGAGGACAAGAATACGCAGTTGCCAGGAGAAGTTTTAGCAGATGTGACAAGGTAGCGGACAGAGACTGCCTAATGGACAGCTCTTCTACCTCTCGCTGCTTTGGGTTACCTCTGACTCGGAGGGTAGCAACCTGTTCAGGGATACGGACACAAATGATGAATCTCTTGACCATGATGTGGTACGGTCGTTAACAGTTTCCGAGGGTGACACTACCTTCATGATAAGGATTTTAGGAAATGTGAATGAATTAATGTGAGAAACTAGAAATTGTCCACCAATTTGCCAAATCCAAATTTCAGCTTTTCAGCGACAGGATGAAGATAAGATTCGACAAAAAATAAATGCCGGTAAACCTCAAGGAGGGCGATGCAGTGTGGCGCTAGCAACCTCAACGTCAGAAAGGTTATTTGTGCCTGAAATTGCAGTCCATGGCATGGACTGCAATTTCAGGCACATCAAATGATAGGTAGGTTATTTAAATTTAGAATAATAGCAGGCCGTCTTTCAGCTAATACCTCTGCTATAGATATCTCGGAAAAGGTAGGTCCTACAAGAACGGTTAAATGGCACAAAAGTTGCCTTTTCAGGAATGCAAGATAATGGTATTTCTGAGAAATTTGCAAAAAACTGAAAATGACAGATTTTGTTCTTTACTCTACCGTCTCCATTTTCAATAATATCAAAAAATGGCACAGGAACGTTGCTTAATTTTATGTTTTTCATAATCTGGCCCAACCTATTTATCAATCCGACGTTTCGTTCATTGAAATCCATCGTCAGTGTTTTTTAAATATTTTGGTAGTCATTGTAATTACAAATTCATTGATATATAACAACACATGTATTTCTCGACGTTTCTTTCAAAAAACTTCTTCAAAATTACATCATTCAACTTTTTTTCAAAGAGAAGTCAAATTCCTAAATATCGTTGCAAGCACATAGTTAATAGAATCGTAATACACCACATTGAAAAAGAAACAGTTGCGAAAGAGAATGTAAAGAAATAACAAATTGAAGAAAATGAACATCATAACAGAATGTGTCACGTTACTGTTTTTAAATTACCGTGTCATACGATATCGCATTAAATTTTCAAATTGTCTTCCATCATTTCTTAAACAAATACTTGCTCTAGAAATAGTGTGGAGTGGAGTGATAGCCATAGGTACAGGCTTTCCTGATTGAAACTTTCAATTCCTGAATATTTTCAAAATTTGTTCTGAATACTTTATCTTTTATGACGCCCCACAAGGAAAAATCTAGAAGAGAAAAGTCCTGTGATCGAGGTGGCTATTTCCACCTTCCTGGCATATTTGTATCGAGGAAATATCTGCACATTCACCTGCGATGTGGTGGGGCTCCGTCGTGTTGGACATATATTTTCTTATTAGGCTAGGTTACAAATCTTCTAAAAACTCAATTAGAGTCCTTGATAAGAGGTCTCAGTATACTTCTCCGGCTAGAAGTGTTCAAAAAAGTGGAGGCCAATAATTTTATTATCAAGAACAGCAATCCATACGTTAACACCATATTTCTTTTGAAAATTGTAGCCAGTGATAATGTATTTTCCTGTTGAACAATTGGTAAATATACTTTCATCACACCACATTTTTTTTGCAAATTTCATTATTTTGGCAAAATTTTCTAATGAGCCATCTTCAAAAAACTTTTTCCTGTTGAAGTCCGTCAAACGCAGATGATGGTCTTTCATGACTGGATAAAGCTTGAATTTATTTTTCTTTAAAATTTTCCCTGACGTAGTAGATAAGGACGAATTATGAGCAATCTCCCTCAGGGATACTTCCTTGTTCTCATTTTTTTATTTTCCACAAATTCTAGATCAAATGAATGCCACTTTGTCATTATTGTGAATCTTTTTTGAACTCACCTAAAGTGCAGATTTTATTATTGCCACCACATTCAATAACAGTACATTTTCTTTTGGAGGGTTTTTCAAAGGATCCGTAATTTCGTAAATTATTTTCGATGCGTTGAAAATATCTATGATGTTTGTCGTCGTTCAGGATATAATTTCTGATACATTGCCAGATATTTCGTAGCATTTCTCAAACATCTTGAATAAGCAACAAGCGTACCCACGTTTTCGTTATTGGAAAAAATGGAAATCGCTCACCAAACTGAATAACTGTTTTATTTTGTATTTGACAATTAACTCAACATTCACATTCATGTATTTCATGGCTCACTTTTTTGATACAGTACATTTATTGGTTAATTATTGATGATATATATACTAATTTCCTGAACAGAAATATTTGAGTTGAGACAATATTTCAAGAGACATTTGGAAATTATGAATGGCTTAATATTTTTCAAAGATTATTGGCATCTCTCTATCAAGACAACCCTGCCAGAAATCTATTTGGATTTCAGTAACATTGGGTTGAACCAGATTATGAAAAACATGAAATGAAGCAAAATGTTCCTATGTCATTTTTTGTTATTATTGATAATGGAGATGATAGAGCAAAAAGATATAATCTGTAATTTTCAGTTTTTTGTGAATGCCTCAGAAACGGTTGGTGATTTTATCAATCTGAGAATACCAGTATGTTGCATTCCTAAAAAGGCAACTTTTGTTTCATTTAACCGTCCTTGTAGGTCCTACCGTTTCCGAGATATCAATAGCGGTATCAGCTAAAAAACGGTCTGTGTATTGGTATATTTAGGTGATAAATATATGTTCATTAATTGGTATAAACAAGTTTATTTAACGAATTCCTTTCTTCGTAAGTATAGCGATTTTCAAAGTTTTGTTAACTTTTACATTTTTGGTGACAGTTACAACTCAGATGCATCCATATACAATACACTGTTTTTACTTTTCATCCTCCATACGTATACAATATAGTCAGATTAATACAAACAAAAAAATAATTGAACTTTCACACTGCTTCACACAGAAACGTCCGAAACTTATGGAAATTCTTAGCCGTCTCCGCATTTCGTATATCTGGTGACGTCACGCCGCCTTTCACTAAACCCCTTTTTTGATACCGTTTTTTTTGTGCATCGAATTTACTCAGAAAAATTATTTCAATCCCAATATTCTTCAAATTAGGTACACCAATTGTTTTTTCCAGTCCTCTACGCCTCTATTTGGCTCTACATAATTTTTATTAGCTTTATTCGTTTTTCCCATCTTATTATTTATGGTCATATTCGACAAATGCGTAAATGAGGTGAATAATATATTTGATTGTGTTGTCGGCAAAATGAGAGAATTTTAAATTATTGAAAAACGGACACATGTTAGTCATATTTCAAATTTGACAAAACTAAATTAGCTGTCGTTTCTGAGTTTTACATTTTGTATAATTTACACTCGTAACATTGAATTTATAGTTGTATATCTTTATGTATAACAATCAGATTGAATTGTAATACTTCATGTCTTGATTTGACAATCAACTTTTACTCATTAGTCATTTTTAAAGCTGCTGAATGCTGCAGAGTGAATCGTTAATTCAACGGAGACAGTCATAAACTGAACCACAGCATATGTAACAATGTTAACTATGGTGACTGAACCTCAGAGAAGACAATCGAGTCTCCGAACATAACTCCCTTCATTCACATGCAAGTGAATTATTTTGTCATTTGAACTGAAGCAAGGAAGCATCGGTACCTTAATAAAAAAACTGATACACCTGCAGTAATTGATGGACGGCCGCGTCTGTGTGTGGCAACGGTGTACCATTTGTGATTATTGACAAATGACTGAATTGACGTGACATTTTAACTGTCTAAAATATTGGGCTAGCCTAGCAAGCACGTTTTTTGCATTTACCGGTTTGTTAAAGAATATCTTCCTAGGAAAATGAATAATATATTTAAAGTTGCCACTCGATTTAATGGCTTGAGATCATTAATCAACCCAGTTAAAAATATATCGGCTTCTTGTGCAAACCCACATGGACAAAGGGCACGGAGCTTGTGGTGTATGAGCAAATCTTACAGTAACAAAATCGGAGGTATCGAACACTCTCAGCTATGCAGTTGTGGCTGTGGTAACAAACGTCTCGCCCACAGCAAAGGTAATTGTAACCAAAATAAATTTACAGAACCTAATTTTGTAATTTCAAGGTGAAAGCGAACTGGTGCAGTTTTTAACAGAGGAAGTATTGGCGGAAAGGAAAGCTCAAAAAATCAAAACTATTCCATCAGAATTGGATGGATTTAAGGCGAGTTTAAATGGAGCTGAAGTAACCTTGACAAAAAATACTGAAGGCGAATGGTAACTAGTTAACTAATTTCTTCTCACTCTGTTTTTGAAAATAAATCGTCTTGATTAGGTGTTAAAGAATATTATTGGAGTTTTTTCTCAACACCAAATCGTTATTTTTAACACCTCGACACGTGTTTAGATCACCAAGTGATCATCTTCAAAAGAGGAAGATTAAAACAGTTTTAATCTTCCTCTTTGAAGATCACTTGTGGATCGAAACTCGTGTCTAGGTGTTAAAAATAATGATTTGATGTTGGGAAAAAACTCCAGTAATATTCATTACTACATCAAAGGTTCCAAACAGTATATCAGATGTTAGAGAATTTGATAATTATTTCTTATTGAATTATTATTAAATTATTCGTTTTAAAGGCTCGTGCTAGATTTCACAAACTTTATCTACATCTATTTTTCTACAAATTACAACTGATGATGATTTATGAAACTACTAGTACTATGTTGCTGTATCGCTGCTGTTCCAATGTTTTGACAGAACTTGACGAACTTAGTTGTGTACAGCGTTATAGAACAGTGCTTTCAAAAAATTGTTCTACAGTGCAATCTAGTGGCGAGTTATAGAAAAATTGATAGCCTAAAAACCTCTACGAAAAATTACTTATACACGTCAAGTTTCATCACCATCGGTTGAGCGATGTAGAAGTTTATCACTTACCAACCAACAAACATCCATTCTTATATATTAGATATGACACTTTTAGGGGGGAGGGCGTTTTGTTGGTAGTTTCACAGAATTGAATTACAAATGAATACTGTCAAATTCATGTTGCTATCATAAAGATCAGGAATGCTGCTTTCTTTTTAGTCATTTTAAATTTATTGTTTCATATAATTGAAGGCTAATGAACATGTATGTTCTTCTAGGACGAAGCTAAATAATATGGTTACATGATTTTCATTTCTTGACTTTGACAAAAATAATAATCGAATCAGGAATAATATTATTTTCCAAACTTTACAGTTTATTTTCAAAATATTATTTGGTGAAGCTTCTTTTTATTTTAACACATTCATATACACTAATATCCAATCAGAAATAATGAGAATATGTATGATACTCAAAAAATGTTTGCCAGAACTCTGAAAACTCCATATTTCACAGGATATCGTTGAATGTAATAATTTTATGTAATCAAAGATTTTACTTCACTTTTCGCACTTGAACACTTTTTGATTGTTTGAAAAATGAATTGCAATTGAGAAATAATGAAAGTAATAAGTACATAGTCAATATTCAACAAAAAACTAAATCGTGCTGGTAGGTCGTGGTCAAAGGAAACTCATAGTAGCGAATGTTTTGTCTGCTTCAGTGGTGTAGGCATTGACTGCAAGAAAGAAAGTAGTAGAAGTCAATGCCTTCCCTACTGAAGATGTATGCTGCAGTAGTAGATGAAACATTTGGGACTATAAGTTTTTTTGACTACAGCCTACCAGCAAGGGTTGTGTTTTTTTTGAATAATGGAAATATAATTAGACTAGTTCGTATATCAAAAATATATTAAGCAATAATATAAATTTTCTGCTACTGTTTTTACATTAGGATGCCTATCTAAATCAATGATTATTATTTTTTTGTCTTAAACTTATAATTAACTTATGTATCTGAAATCTCATACATACCACCCATAATATATTAAAAAACGTATGATTTTTATCATAATTTAATAAGAATATCTGCAAAAATTGATAATTTTTCCAGCATCAAAATTACATTCAATGTGAATCATACAGTGGATACAGATCCTGATGAAGAACCTAAGTTGCATGAAAATATGGATAAACCAGACATAGGAGAATTGAAATCAAAGCCAGCATTCAAAGTAGAACTTATAAGAGGCGATACTACTGTGAGTTTGCTCTGTTCCTTCATGAATCCCAATGACCAAGATGAAGGTTACAGTAAGTTTAACAATTTCTGAGCATGTGATTATTTGTTCAATCCCAATTTTTTCAGATGATGTCTTTGGTATTGATGAAATTAGTATTTATAATGGAGAATGGAATGAAAATGTCTATGCTGTATCAGGAGAAGTTGTAGATTCAGTATGTACATATATGACTAAGTATCCTCTAAGGTAATTGTCCTCTTTTTTTTCAGTATCTTTATGATCTTATGTTGAATTATCTGGAGGAAAAAGGAATCTCTAATGAATTTGTAGAAAAATTGTCGGACTACAGCACAGCGTACGAACATACCGCTTATATAGGTCTCCTGGAGGGACTGTCAAAGTTTGTTTCTGGAAAATAGAAGTTATACAATGTACCTATTATTTAAGTCTCAACTGTTTTTTTATTATTATTTTGAAGATTCCAATAAAGTACTGAAGTAAACTTAGTTTCCAATTTTGGCAGTATTTTAATTGCATAAATATTAAGTTGCATCCACTCATTTCCTCATCTTGACCAAAACAAAAATAGCAAGTATATTTTTTTTTGCAAAAAACTTACTAGGTTCTAGAAATCAATAGTTTTTTTTTTGAAAATGTTCGATAGTATAATTTAAGTTCTTTATAAAAGCACATTTTACCTGTATAATCGGTTGGATTATTCTAAAATAACTTTACTGGTGAAGCAAGATTCACTAGTTCACACTGAAGTTTTTGAAGTAATAAATGAACAAGTGCTGGCATCTTTTATGTCTACTTCACCATTTTTAGATAAGAAAACTTCGTTATCTTGTTTAAGTCAGATTTATGGGCCTAGGACCCGTTATCCTTTTGGCTGTTTGAGTTTTTCTTGGGTTCCTGTGGGGCGGTAGGGGATTGCATGATCCTCTGTCGTCTTCTTTTGGCTCTGCCCTGTGTGTAGAAGTCGCAGCGTACTTCTTTGGCTTTGCGGCCGTTTAGGCATTGTTTCTTGTTTTATTTTCCGGCAAGCATGGATTGCAGTACCGGAAACTTCACTAGAAGCTGCCCTAAGGCCGTTGGGAGACCTTCGGGAGAGCTGCAGGCGTTCTCTGACGATGAGACGGCCCTCGCATACGAGACGTCGCTCCTGATTGAGTTTCTTCCGACAGGCTTTGGGTTTGTGGTCTGTCTGTTTTCGTTCGGCCTATCTGAGGCCCTTTTATTTTCAGGGCGTTCTGGGTGTTCTCCCTTGCAGTTAAAGCATCGCAAGAGCGAGTTTTTAGGTCTTTTGCATTCCTTGGTCATGTGCCGTCCGGCACATCTAACGCAGGCTGGAACTGCTTTACCGTTGCGTTGACTGAACTTTTGGCATCTGTAACATTGCCCTGCTCGGTTTCTCGGCTTCTGTCTTTCGGCGCGTACACGCACGTTTTGAATTTCGGTGATCTCGTATATTTTGTTTTGGCTCCTTGGAACTAAAACAAGCATGAACGGTATCGGTACCTTGTTAGCTTTACTCAGGCAGTCTACGGAAAGGATCTCAAATCCTTTGCCCTGGAGTTCAGTCTTGATGTTGTCGCACTCTATGGATTCCGGGATCCCGCGAAAAACTACTCTGAGTGGTTTTTCGCTTTTCATTGTATAGGTGTAGTAGGGTATTTTCTCTTGATCGAGGATCCGAGTAATTCTATAATCATCTGTATTTTCAAGGTGTACTTTAATTCCATCTGTTGTGTTCACCGCCAGCAATATGGAGATGTTTTGCGCAGCAGCAATCGTATTAAAAGCTTTCCACCTTTCTTTTGCGCGGATGGTTATGGGTGGAGGTTTATCCACTTTTTTGCGTGTTTCTGCCCGGTCATTTTTCGAGGCGTCTGTTACTAGTTTTTCGTCGCCTACTTCCATTGAGTCAGGTGGCGGGACTTCTGTTTCCTCTATATTTGGCGACTCAGTTTTCTGAGTGGGCTTTTGAATTTGATCTTCCAGTGCCACGCCCGGCTATTGTGATAAGGCGGGTGTAGTTTTATTTGATTTTGGCTTATTGGTTTTACTCTGGGAAAAACCGGGTTTTAACTGTTTGATTTGTTGAGCCGTTTCTGGCTCTTTTTTCCTATTTTTTTGGGGCCTTTGCCGCTTGGCTCTCTTCGTCCGACATAATATCGTCGCTGTCCAGATTGCTGATGTCGGAGTCGATAAGACGATGAATTAGAGGTTTTTTGTTTCTCAAATTCAAGTCCATTCTCTTTGCAAAGAATTTGTATGCTTCCACTAGTCCGGTACTACTTATTTCATAGTATTCTATAATAGTTGATATTATAGCCAGACCTGCTTCTTTTGGCTTTATACGAACTTTCGTAAAATTAAAAATCGTTTCTATAACTTGCTCAATCTCGAAATATAGATGCTATACTTCGAAATTAGCACAACTTAGATGAGAAGAGTGGTACCAGTCGTGCTTGTCAATGCACGGTCAAATCAGTCAATATTTTATTGTCATTTTGTCAAAAGATACCTACAAGGCATCTCACCTAAAACTCACATATAGAATATCTCCAGAACTAGAGAAATATTGATACTTGAAGATGGCAGTTACGATATAATTTTTTTTTCATTAGGAATAAATTTCAAATTTGGTGAATTCGATTGGGTAATGAATTTGAAATAGTTTTGGTCATTTAAATTTGTTTCATAAAGCAACCATTTAGGATTCCAATATGTTTCCAAAAATTTTAAAGTTGACGAAATAGGTGTTCAAACCGAAGTAAACTTTTTTAAACGTGGTTTTCGAAATACATGGTGTTGAAATTCAAAAATTTAAATTATTTTCTCTCCAGAACTTCTAGAATGTAATTTTTTCATGAAATTCTCGTTATTGCCTCTGTGCAAAAAGCACTATTTTTTTAAAGCAACATCACATTTCTAGAGCATGCCACTGGCTTGAAATAGAAGTAGCTTATGCCAATTGTACTATAATTTTTTATGTCACTGGCCTAAAGTAATTTTTTTTTAAATTTTCAAAGTCCCTGTTCAGTTTTGCTAACGAGAAAATAGAGACAATATTTTTATTATCATTAATTAGGCAACAAAAAAACAGGGTAGCTTATCTAAATAAACGAGCGAGTATTCATTTCATACAAATTCAGCATCTCTTCCAAGTTACCTATTTAATTTACTTGAAACTACCTTATCCAAAAAATGCCAAGTGGCCTTTTCATTTCGACGTCAGTACAAACTGAATTTTCTGTACACCAATTTCTCTGTAGTAACCACAAGAAAATATTGCCTCATTGAATAGATAAATTACAACTACCCACAAATACAAATTAAAATTATAAAAATGCTGAATGCAGATAGTTATATTTTGTGTTATGACGTATATGAAAAAAAATACAAATTAAATATATGAACATCGGAGGCATTGCATTACCAGACAAATATCAGCACTTACAGTATTTGTACACAGCTTCACATTCAATATCAAATAACTTAAAAGTAAACACATCCCAAACCAAGCATTACAACACTGAAATAAAACAATAACCAGTGTTGCCAAATTGTGTGGTTGTAAGTTTGAATTTATTTCTATACCTTCATCTAATTTTCAAATTCCTCATTATGGTTTGTATCCAAGGCATGTCCATGTGTTTTCCCAATACATGATTTCAATCATCCAATCAAACATCTCATCTGAACATATATTAAATCATTATGAATATAAGGAAAGACATTTATTACTATTTTAGATAGTAACATTAAAACATTTGAATAAATAAAGCAGTGGAGTTTTTGAGTAAATCAAATAATGATAAACTTAATAGTAATTGATTACGGTAAAAAACTGAGTTATCACATGTTTTCTCTGATAGGTTGCTTATGAGCTGAATAAAGAGTAACGATGCTTCCCAATGCGCTAACCAAAAATATAACGTCAAACCATCGATGATAAAAATTAAACTGTAAGGCACCCAGTACTTGAGTTATGATGGCACGGTATTGTACAGGCATATTCATTCGAAGCAACAGAACTGAAGATACGAAGTACATCCCCATAATCTGCGCCAATACCAAAACAATTATATTTGAACTCTTGCTAGATGACATTCTGTTGAAAAACTGAAAGAAAAAAATTATTATTCAGAAAACTTTGTTATGATCTCGCATGTTTATCATAAGTTTAATCTAAGTAGTTTTTATAATCAATAATATAAAATAGAATATTTTCATGTTCATGAATATTATATAGTTTAGTCAGATACTTCTGTATTTGTAAAAAGCTCTCAAGGTGTCACTCACTACGCATTGGGAGGACTGATATGCGGAGAATTGCATATTTTATTGTGGATTACTGCCTTATAAAATATTGAATACTGATATGGAATGCTTCCCACATGCAAGTGAAGTATTCATTCTCCAAAAAAGGATAATGAGAAATCTAGAAGAAGTTGATTCCAAAACCCATGCTAAACCAATCTTTATAAAATGGGTCATACTTAGATTACCTTCTATTCATATTCTAGAAACAATATTTTTTATACATAAAAATAAATATAATAGTGGCTTCAGAATTCACAATCATGACACAAAACACAAAGACATCAGGTTGCATTATCAAAACCAGCCAAACAAACTGAGTTTCTTACAAAAATATATAACACTTTGCCTAGTAAGTGGAAAGACCTTCATATAAAAGAATTGAAGTACAAAGTGAAAAATTCACTTGTCACCCAAGCTTTCTATAAGATTGATGAGGTATTCAACTGTCGGTGGTCCTAATATTTGTATATAGGTGTATATATGTGTAGCAACAGCTCTTGAATATGAGCAATCTTCCAACAAGAAGGAAAAACCCTTTAATTGTAAGACAGGTTGAAAAGTCTGCAAAATAGTGGTGCTTGCTCACAATTTTTGTTGAACGAAGGTTTGCCATTAGAAGCTTGTTTCATTGAAAAAGAAATATATGGAGCCATGGATGATAGAGAATAACTTCCGTGATTTCAGAAGCACAAGTTGATGGATTGTTAGAACTGAAACAAACATCTAGACAGGAAAAATTCGGAAATGGTCTTGAAGATCCTCCCACTCAGCATATCTGAAATACCAAACTTTGCGTGGCTTACATTGTTCCCCAATGTTTATAGGTAATTCACTCAATACTGAAACTGTGGTCAGAAGATCCCAATGGAGACCTTAGATAGTGACTGTAAATTTCTGGATTGGTTATTAGGTATAAATATAAATCCAGAAGAGTGGCATATTTTCTATTACAGTCAGGAATTCTGTTTGGCCATTTATAATCTGAGTAAGTCAGCTGCTTATTGCAAAATATTTTAGGAAGATTTTAATAACGATGCTGTTACACAAATAACAGATTATTTTTGGTTTTGACTATTATATATTATGTACATGCCCAACATTTTGGGCCGATTTTAATAACAATGCTGTTGCATAAATAGCAGATTATTTTAGGTTTTGACTATTATATATTATATTATATTATCTATGTAAATTGTATATTGTGCCTCTAAGTGCACAGAGTTTGTATTTTTAACTTTGTATTTGTACACGTTTTGACATACTCAATGTCATCTATAGATGATCCAACTGAATAAATATTATTATTATTACTATTATTAAAAGCCTCAGCTTCGCTACCTTGTTCGTCGTTGATATTTGAAAATTTGAACCATTCGATATTGTGGACAGTGAAATTACCGAATATGAAAATTTTGGCACTGGGATGATTGATTTGCAGAAAGTCAATGGCATTTGGAAGTGAAGAGAATAGTGCCCTATATTGTGTATCGCTTGGTGGTCGATAAATGCAGCATATGAATTTAGTAATCTTCTGTGATATTATTTCAAACCACATAACATCAAAGTTTTGGGGTTCCAGCATTTCTTCTCATTGACAGGAGAGATCACTTCTGGTAAAAAAAGATATTCCAAAGTTACGTCTGAATCTGTTTCTGTCTGTTAAAATCTGTTCAACAGACAGACGGGGTTTGTTGAGGCATTGAGTTTGGTTTCCGTGAGTGCATGAATATTAGCTCACTAGCTCTTTGCACTAGAGTTCTGAATTTGATGAGAAGTTAATAATTGCACTGAATAATTTACCTTGGTTAATGTAATGATGAATCCACGAATTGATGTGACAACTATACAGCCTACTAGGTAAAATGCAACTTGTTGAGACCAAAAGTTCACATCGAAATTCCAACCCATCCAGTGTATAGCTATTTCAATACCACGTGTAACTGGATCTTTCTTTCCCACTCTATCAAAAACAATATTTACAGTACACTGAAAAAAAAACATAGATAGATAGTGTCTATAAACACGTATTATAAATGAAAATGAACCTTAAAGTATTTTTCAACTCACAATGAAAATTTTCCATAGACAATATCCAGAAAATATGTACCCCAAAAAATTGAAGTATATTCCTTTCCACGTTTTAGACCACTCTATCCTTTCCAACATATTGCGGTTTTCATGAACCTCTAGGAAAAGAGTTCGACTCAGTGTTTCCAACCCCTCGATTTCTAGCCTCAGCTGAGTAATATCTGCAATGTGCATACTGATTAAAACAGCAGATAAATGTTGAACTAGACCTACTTTCTTGGTTTCTATTGAGTCCACTTGGAGATAGAATACCCCAGAAACTGGTCTTCTTTATGGTATCCTTCCCATTTTCTAAAGATTGCTTTTTGGCTATCGCAATTCTTTTTTTTCTTATCAAAATCATATCCATAGTTTGCATTAATCTTTTTTCTATACTTACAACATCTGCCTCAGATACTTCTCTGAAACAAGAAAATTCAACATTTTTATTACATTTCAGGAAATATTTTCATGCATTCAATATCAATTAATCGATTTATCAGTTTAGAAGGCAGATTCATGAAAAATGTAGAAAACAATAATTTTCACTGTATTTAAAACCAATGAGCTGCTCAATTACTTGGAATAACCAATCAAGTCATTGGTCTCTCCTAGAACCAATTGATTGAAAAAAATGATATTGCCATACTCAGTAAATACATTGGCAAGACAATTTAAACCATTTGCTTTTTTTTTGTTTCAGCAATGTCAAATGATGAAAGGTATTGTTATTTTTCAGGTTAAAAGATTTCTTTTGTCCATAAAAAATAATACATTCTCTAATAATACAAAAAGAAGAAATTTGCAAGAAACAAGAGCAAACGATTTGCCATGTAACAGAAATATATCAATCAATATTTATTTGATCCATCAAGCTTGCAGAGCTATTGGATAAGTCACTCAAAACTAATGATATAGTTAATGGAGAATATGAATAATATTAAGTATGAATAATATGTTTCAACATTAATATGCATTAATGAACATGTATATACAATACAAAATACGATAAACAATCAATGGAAACATTCAATGAATTCATTTATAGTATAGGGACACAATGCACAAATGTGCATTGTGATATGTATATACAGGATTTACTGGAAAGCAAGAGTATGTTGTATGGGTACAAATGCATCTGGGAATACAAGGGATAACTAGTTTATATATAACTTGAACAAAATAGGCCTCAATGAAGAGCCTGGACTGGCGATTCAATAGATATGTATTGTAAATTGATGGATGTAGCCGTTACTACGTGGTCGGAGATCATGAAAAATAATAAATGAAAATTTCTACGTTTTTTACCACTTTCATTTGTTACTCAGTTTACTACAGTTTTCATATGTATTTCTCTCTAGATTCTGTTTGAAGTTTATCTTCTGTAGACTCAAAAAGACATTCAAGCGCACCATCATCAATTGCGAACAATATTTTTATTTTTTCCTAGATGGTGGTCTTGTATTCAGTGTTCATCATGAACTAAATGACAAGACAAGCAAATACTAATAATGAAAGTAATTCCTAATACTACTTTTGTGTACACTCAAGGAAGTGTTTGAGAGGGGAAATATTATTTTTTATTCTTCCATATAACTGATGTGGTCCACAAATATATTAAACTCTTTTTTCTTTGAAATATTCAACCTTGAAACTAGCCTATAATTTGAACTCGATTTAACCTTGAATTCGAATAAATTCCTTCAAACATCAGTGCTACTTGTGGTTCTCTTAACTTGAGTACAGTTAAAATCAATTATCAATAATAATTCGATTGACTCCAGCAATTATGAATTATACTATTAATAGAAAAAAATACTTCAAATTTTTACCCCCCTGATCAGCAATAATAATAATAAAAACAATAATTAGAAAGCTTTGTATAATTAATGTTTGCCTCTCTGTGCCTCATGGGGGGTACATTTTTTGGCAGATCTAAACATTCTTCATTTTCAATTATGTATTATGAAGAAAACACAATTTTATTAGTAATTTCATGTAGTTTTTACAGCTTTATTGGTGGTAATGTACGTGTTGACGTCAAAATACTTTGAAACTCAGATATGCGTGTTCCCTATTGGATATCTAGTATTGTTTTGCAATACTAACCTCATAAAATAAGCCATTGAAGTATAAGGATAATTAACAGCACCAAATCCTGATAACAGAGCCATAACTGTCACTCCTATAACTCCAATCCTGGACACTAGTTGTTCCATTGATAACACCCCTGTTTTGGATTCATTATTGGAAATGGATCGCCTATTTTCCAAAAAATTATCAAAAACATTATCCAGACAAGTACAGTCAACTTCATCACATAGTTTGGTTTCACTGGAAAAAAGGTGTTCAACAAACATTCAATAGTATTACTCCAAAATAAGAGAAAATATTTTGCATTCAAAAAACTTCAGTCTATTAGTAACAAGTTGTCCTTCCAAACAACACCTGGTATCCTGTTGATATTCAATTAATATGGAATATTCTATGAAAATCTGAATGGAAATACGAAAAAATACTAGTTAAGAGCTTTTGCAATTTTCATCTATTTTTCACTCAATTTTATCATAAATTCTTACATTATTTATTGGGGTTTCATTAATATACCGCGTGTCCCACATTTTATGTGACAGGCAATATCTGGTTTGTTAAAAGAGATACACAAAAATGTTTCATACAAAAGTTTTAGGAGTTCATGAGAGCTATATTTTGATATAATTTTTAAATATACAGGGTGTTTGGTGTAGGTGCTACAGACCAAAATTCCATTTTTTAAAACAGAACGCCCTGTATATCATTACATATTCAGATGCTACGTTAAATTCTGATATCATTTCATGTTTGGTTTTTGAAATTCGGTTACGGCGTTGTTGAGTTATTGCTTAAAATGTAAAGTCTTGAGAACGACTATTATTTTTAAAAATATCTCATACAATTATTCTCTCTGCATCAGATCACATGAAAATTAGTCAAAAGTTTGGGTGTTCGAAGTAATGGTTTCAATTTTGAGTTGTGGAATTCAGTCAGGAATCATTTTGAATATGAAACAATTGCGAAATTGAAAGAGGTGTATTCGAAAACAAATCTTTAATTAATAACAATGTAAATAATATAACTTGGTAAATCATTTCATAAGAATGGTAGGTACCTAGAAATAAGTCATAAAAATTGTTCAAAGTGATGCCCATTAGATATACAGGCTTCGAAACGTCGAATCACTTCTCTCGTACAAGTCGCTCTTATAATATCAGGCGTAATATCACTGCACGCTAGTCGAATTTTCATTTTCAGATCATCCACATTCAAAGGGGGAGTAGTGAAAACAATATCTTTTAAATAACCTCATAGGAAAAAATCAAGCGGTGATAAATCTGGGGAACGAGCCGGCCACCGAATTGGACCCTTATTACCAATCCATCTATTTGGGTACGTTCTATCCAGATATTCAGTAACAACCTGTGAATTGTGAGGAGGAGCACCATCTTGTTGCCACCAAATTCCTTGTCGTTCTGCTATGGGAATATCTTCCATCAACTGGATCAAATCATTTTCTAGAAAATGTAAATATCGCAATCCATTGAGATTTTCATTGAAAAAGTAAGGTCCTATGATGCGGCCATTGAACAATCCACACCATACATTAATACCCCAAGTAGTTTGAAAATTACTTTCGCGGACCCAGTGGGGATTTTCTTGAGACCAATAGTGATTGTTATGTCGATTCACAACTCCATTATTGTGGAATCGCGATTCATCGCTCCACAAAATTTGACTGAATATGTTAGGACTTTCATGTAATATTACCTGAATACAAGCGATGAATTCAAGACGTCGTTCAAAGTCCGTGGGTTTCAATCCTTGTACCAACTGAATTTTGAATGGGTGGTATTTATTTTCTTTCAGAATTCTCTGTACATTAGATTTACTCACACCGACTTCTTCTGCAAGAGTACGGATAGAAACATGTGGATGAATAATAATATAAGCCAACACATTGATCTCCAAATCTTCAGTTCTAACAGATCTCGTATGATGACGATGCTTTATAGTAGAAGGAAATGACCCAGTTCGCAATTTTTCTACAACTCTCGAAAAAGTCATTCGTGACGGAATGGGTCTGTCTGGAAAACGTTCTTGGTATAGACGTTGTGCTTGACGGCAGTTTTTCTGACATTCCCCAAAAATTAATAACATATCAATGCAATCACTTGGACTAAACGCGAAAGGCATACTGGAGTTTTCGCACAAAGAACACAGTTACTGTTTTGCAAAGAATCACTGAATCGAACTGACAAGTAGATACAATTCAACAACATTTGTTACTATGGCATCAACAAGCATAAACTACTTGATGAAATTGTGCAATATAAAGCAATTCACCCCCAAGTTAGTCACATTCTCAAGATTTTCAATATTATATTCAACTGATATCGATATCGTATCGTAGAGGTGAGAATAATGGTTTGTATTCAGTAGTAGACTAGTTCAATTTAATAAAAGATATAGACTGGATTCGTGTACGAGTAAATAAGTTTTTTTGAAACTTTGTATTTAAGGAAAAGTGCAATAACTCAACAACGCCGTAACCGAATTTCAAAAACCAAACATGAAATGATATCAAAATTTAACGTAGCATCTGAATATGTAATGATATACAGGGCGTTCTTTTTTAAAAAATGGAATTTTGGTCTGTAGCACCTACACCAAACACCCTGTATATTTAAAAATTATATCAAAATATAGCTCTCATGAACTCCTAAAACTTTTGCATGAAACATTTTTGTGTATCTCCTTCAACAAACCAGATATTGCCTGTCACATAAAATGTGGGACACCCGGTATATCAAAATTGCTCATAAAACAGACAATGCCACCTTCTAATGTTTGTTATGTCTTTGACTCTGTATGTAAGTATATATGTTCTGATTTCGATAACAATAAATAAAATTATAATAACTTTCATCAATTACTTAAAATACTATTATTAATCAGTATAGTTACAATCAAAAAGTGGTGATGACTACTTCTCTTAGGGATTGACTGAAAATTTAATCTACGAATATCAAAGATTAACAATTGTTGCCACCTCATTCTTAGGGCAGAATATGTTCAAAAATTGTATACATTTCCCTTCCTAGTACCATTTATGATTTACAGTATTGAATCATGGATGCCACACTGGTATTATACAGTAACATTTTAAAAATGAAGCTCAACAGACGAGATTTATTCAATTCTGCCGGAAGATGGTTTCGAAGTGTTGAATAGATGCTGTGCTGTTCAATTGTTTTGTGAAATGTTCTTCTTGATTGAAAATTATTAAAGTTGGAACAAAAGCCAAAGTCAACTCATCACTCTTGTGGAGTCAGAGACTGTTATCCAGAAATCAACATGGATTCTGTAAAAACATGAGCACATAATCTGCTCTGTGTGATTTTCAAAAATGTCTTTTGGACAATCTTGATAAGGGAAAATATGCTCTTGATCTTTTCATTGACTTTTCAAGAGCTTTCAACTTAGTAAGGCTTTTATGTAGTAAGTTAGAATCGTATACAGTTGGGGTGATACCTTTAAAATTATTTGAGTATTTCATCAGTTCGGACTTCCATTGTCTAATATAATATAAATTGATTTGAAATCCCTGAAAAAATAATTAAAAAGAGATTAACCGAAAATAACAATTTTATTAAACAAAAAACTGAAATTACAAAGAAAAAACATACAAGCTACAACCCAAAAAAATAAAAATTGAAATTGTAATTTCTGTAAATGTGATTTCAGTTTTTTGTTTAATAAAATTGTTATTTTCGATTAATCTCTTTTAATTTTTTTTTCAGGGATTTCAAATCAATTTATATTATATTAGACAATGGAAGTCCGAACTGATGAAATACACCACAAAACATTGTCAACCACCTTCAAACAAAAAGTATTTTAATCATATTTAAATGGCAGAAGTCAGGTTTTTAAGACTGAATGAAGTTCTGAGTAGTTACCGTGGAATGAATCAAGGGGTTCCTCAAGGAACCCCTTGAAAATTTATTAATTTTTGAAAAAAGCATAGACATGCTACTGACTAAAACTGAGAGGATTTATGGTGGTCTGAAAAAAATTGTCTGTTACTGAATCACAGCAAAACAGTCACAGTATTTATTTTTTTGGCGCTCCAAACAAAGAGCGCCTCTGTTATTCAAAAATACTGAAAAACAAAGAACTTGTAGTAATGAGGTGAAAATTTTGGGAGTAATTTTCGACAAACATCTGCAATGGGCAAGTCATACAGAACTATTGTCTAATAAGCTGAGAAGTAGTTGCTACAGCATAAAGTTTATGAAAGACCGCTGCAGCAAAAATGTCTTGCTTACGATGTACTTTGCAACATGTTAAAGAGTATAGTTCAGTATTAGACAAGCCTGAAGAAATTATTGCGAAGTGAAAGATAGGTTGAAGTTTTGTGGGTGTACGCTATCATTTTGATTTTTTGTATTTACATCGTTTTATAGATAGACCCTGGAAATCATTATAGATACAAATAATTGAAAAAGTTGATTATAAAATCTGTTTAAAATATGTTCAAAATCTGTTTTTCCGTTAACCAGCTGCAGCACCCCTACGAATGACAACCCTCAGAAGTCGAAACTTGTGCTAGCTAAGGACTTAAGGGGTCTTACCTTAACTTTTAACACGGGTTGAATGATAAGCATGAAGAGACTATGAAAGTCCACTTCACAGGCATCCTCAAAGGATATATCTTCCACAGTATCAGATCAAACATTTTGTACTATAAGTTTCATTCAACCACAGATTACCAGCCCTATTTTGTATATTCTAACAATGACTCTGGCTGTATCTTATATTATGGATGAATATTTTATGGATATACAGGACGGTATTCTCTACTTGTCCAGGTGTTGTTTTGATATAAGACAAACTTTTAGACACCTTGTTTTGAAGTAGTTTTTAATAATAGTTTACCAAGGACTATCTTACCATATCTAATATTACTGACACAGTAATATCCAATATAAAATGGATTCAGAACTATCACAACAAATAGCAGCAAATATAACATGAGATACCAGTAAAAAAACCTAGAGCTGAAATGTAAAGTAAGATTTGAAAAACTGCATTTTAATCACTGAAAATAAATTAACCTACCTAGAGTCTAATAGTCCTAATATTTCAAAGATTATTAATTCAAACATAGTACAAGATAAAGTTAGCGTGATGGAAAAAATCAGTTGGACCATTTTATGCCGTACTTCATAGTCTTTGAATAATTGTTTCATAAAAAACAGCCAAGCCCCAACAAAGAACATTACCTAAAAACAAAACTCTGTAAAATTAAAGGAGTTTTATTATTATTATTATTATGTTACCTGTGAGGCGAGTACGATTATAGTATCGTGAAGAAAACTCATTTTCAGATTTTTTCTTTGTCATCACTTCTTAATATGAACTTTTACTTAGTGAAAAAATGCATATTTGTAAAAATTTAAAACACTTTAACTGAACTTTTGACAGATTGCCACACAATTATTTGAAAAACTTAGGTTATGTTTCTGTGACAAATGTCGCAACAAAACAGGCGTGTAACAAAATAGGCGTGTTCTAAAATTATTTACTTCATCCCTCGAATACGCCAACTTAGTTGGTGAAAATCGCGTCGAGAAGAATTTTGCAGTTCTAGTGTTTGAGTACAGTGTCTGATTTGGAAGCGTTTTTTCATCATAAGCTCGATAAAGCTATTGTATAGCGAAACACGTGTTGCGGTTTTTTGAATTGTCTATTGGAAATCTCACAATAAAGTATTACTTGGTAAATAATAGTAATGGTTTGTGACCTTGAAGATTTTCCTGTAGTGCTTGTGTTTGGTCCTAAAAAAATGAGAGACCAGGAATTGAAGCTTTATTCTCTTTAGGGCAGCTGCCCGAGCAGCTGATGAACTCGATTTAGTTTTTCGACACTGAACGAGGTGATCACCTCACTTCTGCGGCAACACAGGGATACAATGCATGGGGTCATTTTCAACAACATTGAAGACCTTGGCTTGTCAAAGCGCCTGACTCTCGCTTTCCTCAGGTCGAGTAGGCTGAAGTCGGAAACTGAGGGGTTCATCATGGCCTGCCAGAATGGTGTCTTCTTTGTCATTCTTTGTCTTCTTTGTTCAAGAATCCATTTTTTAATGCGTTTCTTTATCAGACCAATATTATTAAGTGTTTTAACTGAGACAGGAACATGATTCAGGAGTTTAGCTCCAATATAGGTAAAGCATCTTTGACCAATTGTTTTTTTTGCTCTTAGTATGTACACTGCTGCAGAGTTTTGAGCTCGTGTTATTCGATTGTGGGGTAAGTTTTTCAAGTAATTTCTATTTTTCAGGAGAAATGTGATAATCGTTTTAGAAAACAGTTGCCTTAAATCTAAAATTTTCAATACCCCATATAGTTGTTCTGTAGGATAACGAGAGCTTTTGTTATATATAATTTTTAAAATACACTTCTGTATTTTTTCTAGTGGATCGAGTGCAGTAGCATTAATACTACCCCAACCAATTACACCGTATTGTAGAAGAGATTCTACAAATGCGTAGTAGGTATAATATTTTCAATTTGTTAAGGGTTAGTATTTTTCGTAACTGGCGAAACCTGTATAGAAGTCCTCTCAATTTATTTTTCAAGTTATGAACTTGAATATTCCATCTCAGAAAGCCATCTATGTGAATACCTAAGTATTTTGCTGATTTAACTAAATTGACATTTTTGGAGTTGATGTTTATATTTATATATTCTGGTAGATACCTATGACTCATACGAAGTGAACGGAAGTACTTTAGTTTTTTCAACGTTGATTTTGAGCAGATTTGCTCTAAACCACTTAGTTAATGATTCCAGATCACGTTCAGCAATATTTCTAACTTTTTCCCATCCATTTGCGGTATATATTATAACAGTGTCATCAGCAAATGAAATTATCTTCCCACAAGATTGTTGAGAAAATAATGAATTCAGATATACAAGGAATAAGATAGGACTTAAGACGGTTCCCTGAGGCATACCACAAGATACATTTCTTTTTTCACTCAGTTCGCCATTTATTTGGACTCTTTGGGTACGATCTTCAAGAAAACTACTGAAAAGTTTATTAACATTACCCCTTACACCCAGATTTTCAAGCTTGCTGAGCAAAAGTGCATGGTTCACGGTGTCAAATGCCTTTGCCAAATCAAGTAGTACACCTAGGCAAACTTTTTTTTCATCTATAGCCTTATATATTGTGGATGTTACATCTGCTATAGCATCCTCGGTTGATCTATGTTCTTGAAATCCGTACTGATATTTTGACAAAATGTTTTTTTTATTCAGATATGAGATCAATCGTTTTTTAATTATATTTTCAAATATTTTCGAAATAGTGGATAAGATTGACAAGGGCCGATAATTTGAAACATTAGTTTTCTTCCCTGTTTTGTAGACTGGAATAATCTTGGCCTCTTTCAGATGTTTTGGAAACACGCCTTGCTCTATAGCTATATTGAATATATGTGAAATTGGCTTAGAAATGAACTCAGATGATGTTTTTAGTATTTCATTCGAGATATCGTCTAGACCAGGTGATTTTTTATCTCTCAAGTCACTTATGATTTCTCTAACTTCATTTGGGTCGGTGTTGGACATATACAGAGAATTTGGAAGTCTTACTTATTCCCCTTTTTTGATTTTTTCATAAGGTATTTTTGCAGTTAATTTTGGTCCTACTTCCGCAAAGTAATCATTGAATTCATTACAAATATCTTTCAACTCAATAAGTTCGCCCTTTATGTCTGACTGTATTTTAAGTACCTATGCTATTTTTATTATTATAATTGTTTGAAAAATCATTAACTATTTTCCAAAGATTTTTTGAGGAGTTTTGGTTACTATTTATTTGGTTTTTAAAGTAATCAGTTTTTATTTTTTTTTCGGAGACTATTTATCTTATTTCTATAATCAATATATTCTTTTTTGTAGTCTTCATTACGTGGATTTTTAACGTGTTTGATAAATAATTTATCACGCTTTTTTATAGATGTGATTGAACCCCTTGTAATCCAAGGCTTTTTTTTCTTCGACCATTGCACTTTTATGCATATGGTTGATTGAGATATTATTGCATATAATATAGGAATATGTACATATAAAGAAGGAAAACAATAGTTTGTCACACTTGAATAAAACATTTAAAAATAATTATAAAATATAAATATAAAAACATAAATCACATAGTATACAAATGTCACAATTTCAAAAGGAACAAGTACATATATTATTTTTAGTGTCCGACCGAAACTGGTTTTACGACCGAAACCGAAAACGAATTTCGGCAACGGTCTCAGTTTCGGCCGAAACCAAAACTTCCTTATAACGATTATGTTTTGAGGGAAAAATAAAGAAAACGTTATAACAATCAGTCAGTCCTAATTTTTTCATCTTTAAATCACAACGTTATGCAGTCTTCGACATTTTTACTTATTGATAATCAACATAACAAAGCCTTATTTGAAAAAAATATTAATTGCACCTTGAAAATACTTAAAATGGTGAGGTGTTTATTTGAGAAGGTGTAGATCCTTCTTTTGAATTTTATTGATGGTTTTTCAAAAATATTAAACATAAAATTACTTATTCAAGTTTTTACCTAATATCACAATAGGTACCTAATATTTATGTAATAAACAAAGTAAGTCCCGATTCATGACATGATTAGGCACGTGGACTCGGCAAAATGTCTTCCTCGCATGTATGAAATTCAACGCACCGAACATAACCGATCACAGCGCGGGAACTCCCGAATGCAGTTTCGGTTTCTGTCGTCGTTTCGGTAGGGTTGCCCCCGAAACCGAAACCAAACCGAAACCCGTTTTTTGGCCGAAACTCGACCGAAACCGAACTTTCGGTCGGACACTAAATTTTACATTGGGAATTATCGTCACGAATTATCAACCTAATCGGACACTTTTTGAATTTATTTATTTTGTGGGAAGGTGTCCTTAACATACCACCATGACGTGTATTCGATACTCACTATTGGGATCTCGGAAACTATGAGAGATACGAAGATGGTTAAATTGGGGCAAAGTTGCGCATTTACCTGACTAACAATATGCCGTTGGGAACGTTCAGAAATTCCGAGTATATCCGGAAAAAACAGAAATTTCGGAAATTGGCTTTTATTTTCTTCTGGCTTCATTTATCCAAGGATTCGAAAATAAATTGCACTTTCACAATGCCACTTTTTCCCTGCTACATAATGGTGTTTTCAGATTTGCTATCCGACGTTTCGTCTTCTGGTCACCATCATCAACTTTATTTTTTCTTATGGGCACTACATTGGATTCCTTCTGTTTTGAATGGAATCAGATTTAACCTTTTCAATGGTGTATCCTAAGTTACGATTCTTTTTGGAAAAATTGGAGGTATTGAAAAAAAATAATTCTTATCATAATAGGCTTTGACTTTCAATTTGTTACACTCAATGACATTTTGTTATCGTACAAGTCATTGAATTTTTGGCGAGAAATGGCTTTCACGAATGAAAAAAAAGAGATATGATACAAAATTATTACTAATACGATAGAAAGAGTGTTAGGACATCGGAAATGTATTTAAACTTGCATACCGAAAGACGACAACCACATGTGTTTCGAATATTTCGCTCTATCGATTCGAACAAAACATGACGGCGCGGCTTTAGAAAACAATCAATTCATACGATGATGTCACTACTAGTGATTTGCAAATTGTCATTTTTTTTTTATTTGTGATGCATTGTTTGGAACCTTTGTTGTAGTTAATGAATAATTACTGGAGTTCCCATCCCAACAACAAACCGGTATTTTTGATAAGGACAATATAAATTGTAATTTAGTTTTATCTTCCTCTTGAAGATGATCACTTGGTGATTGAAACACGTGTCGAGGTGTTAAAAATAAACGTTTGGTGTTGGTAAAGAACTCCAGTAATAATCAATAATAAATGATGCCGGGACGATTAAATTACACAAACGAAGATTATTTAAATGTATTTATTATTTACGGAGAATGTGATAAAGTTACCTATTTCAAGGACATGTGATTAATTTTCGACCCGATTTTCGAAAAAAGAAACCATCATCAAATGCTGCCAAAGAAATTATACAAAATTTCAAGAATTTTGAATTCGTACGAGCAAGAGTGCAGAAAAACCAGTAGTTAACAATGAATATATTGAAATTGCAATTTTGGGATGTTTTGCGGCATACCCAAAAATATCTACCAGACAAGTAGCATTAGAGTCGGGAATATCTCAGACATCAATACAATAATGAGTTTTCAAAATTCAACAAAATGAAGATTTAGAAATTATGGAATTAATGAAGAAAACTACAGGGGAATTAGCTTGCTGTCAAGTATTTTCAAGCTTTTTGAGCTAAATATAAAAAATCAAATAATGTCTTTCTTCACAGTTAATAACCTTTTTTCAGAAAACCAACACTGTTTCACATGAGCAAGTGGTAAATGCACTTGATGGTAAATTCCATATTTGCGGATTGTTCATAGACCTCCATAGCTTTCGAATGTGTAGATCATGACCTGCTATAAAGGAAATTGAAAATATATGGTGTTAGATAACTTTAGATCTGAAGAAATCCTATCTGAAAAATAGAGGTCAACGTATCAGTGTTGGAAACACTCTAAGTCAGTTGACAACCATTAGGCAGGGTGTCCCACAGGTATCAATACTAGGACCTATACATTTTTTGATACACGCAAATGATATGATGACATATTTTAAAGGATTATCAACTATTCATACAGTAGCGTATGCAGATGACGCCAATTTCATAGTAAAAGAAATTGATACGACACTACAGGAAAGAACCCAGGATGTATATGAACAAGTGAACATATGGGCACAAAAAAATAACTTAACGCTCAATATATCTAAAACTGTGATGATGAAGTTCACAATCAGAAATTCACCCGAATATTTTGTTATCATGAAAACGAGGATCTACAAATTGAATCTTGTAGGTACTTCTACCAAAATGTTAGGCGTTACCTTACATGGACTCTTTATATTGAGACACTCTGTTTAATAAATCCATTTCTAAATCATGAATTTTTCAACATCAAACAACAACATTTTGACATCAGACAAATGACAGTCTTCTTCTCTATATATTATTCTGACACCTTCCCCTATAAGATGAACTGTCCGATTCATTGAAGTGTGAATATCGTAACGACGCTGTGGTCTAACTAAGCGACCATAACGGCAGCGAGTTCTAGTACTTCTAGTCTGATGTTCATTGGGGGTACAGTATTGGTTAAACGCACTCAATGCACTACGCGAACTATGACTACTTAATTTAGATAGCGAGTCACTATTGAACTATCACGTTTAGAAAGACTTGCTTTTGGGCTAGATGAACTACTGTTAAGAGAGCTATAAATAGAATCATTTTGAGCGTCCTCAAAGTTCTGATTATTTTGATCAGTATAAGGAGTATCTGGAAATAATTTTGGTTCACAAATGAATTTGTAATAAGAATTTGTTTTTGATAATTTCATTTGAGAGGTGTTCCGACGAACGATTTCATTATTGCTCTTTCTTCACCTAGTATGATCTTGGTTCGGATGCTTTCTCTATTACAACAGCTTTAGACCAAGTACTATCATCATTACACTTTATTACTACTTTATCCCTCTTTTTGAACATTTGAGGGTTTCTACCCTGAATTTTTGGTTCTAAGGTTTTCATAGTCACTGGTATTTGATTTTTTAAATTTTCCTTTGCAAAATCTAGAAGCATTAAGATTAAAAATGGGAGAACTATTGTACACATTATCTGAAATCTGTTTTATCCTCATTATATTTTGTCATAATTTGTTTGCTAACGCACTAACTGCTTTTTCTGACATGCCATTACTTTGGTGGTAGTGAGGACAGCATGTTGTTATTGTTATATCTTCATAATACTAAATTAACGATTTGATGCAAAAGGTAGATTATCTGCAATAACAAATTCCAAACTATCTGTATAACTTTATTAAATTCAAGTTTCGGTGTATCCTGAGGTAACATTGGTTTTCTGAAATTCCCAGGCATATATTTTTTTCAAATTCAACACTTTTTTTATAGAAGAGATTACATCTGTAGACAAGCTTGGCAAATAAAATAATTTTATAGCTCTATTTATGGTTTGGCTGATTTCTATCAGACCTTTATGTATAATAATTTCATCATTTCTAATCTAAGAGAATGAGGAACAATTATTTTATCTTCTATGAGGATAATTCCTGCCTCAACATAAATTGTTTCTTCCATTGCAAAGATTGGTGTACAATTTGGGTGTATTCAAACTCGCTCATAGGTAAATGTTTAGTCACAGAATGCATCATTTCCAGTATTCCAGTAGGTATATCAGGATCTGGGTTGTTATCGCCCTTAATACTTGATACTGACAGCTGGTCTGTGAATTGTACATTTTTGCTTGGAACGTAGTAAACATCAATTGAATATTTGTTTTAATCTTAATCTCTGTAATCGAACTGATCCTATACCTACTATGGATGAATTTTTTCATAATAGAGACTATAGGTTTATGATCAGATTGTACATCCAAATTCTATATTTATAATTGAAATCATGGTATTTTTGGCAACCAAAATATATTGCCAACATTTCCTTCTCAGTTTGGGTGTAATTAATTTCATAATCATTATTCATGGTGCTAGATGCACAAGCGACCAACTTTACTATATTATTGTCATATTGTTGAAACATGCAACATCCTGAAGCATTTTTAGACGCATCACACTGTAACACAGTTTTTTTGTTAAAATCAAAGGGAATTAATGCTGGAGAGTTACTTACACCGGTTTTTAGCATGTCAAAGATCTGTTGATGCTTGGACAACCATGAAAATACTACATTGTGTTGTATACTGTTTGTATTTGCCGCCACACAGGCGAGCATGCGCACAGATACCTTCCGGGGAGGTGAATTCGGGATGCCATGTAGAGGACAATGGAATGTCAGTTGTAAAGAAAAGTGAAATAAAACCTGATTAACTAGTGTTGGAAGTATCATTTAACTCCCGGCCCACAGTAGAGGAACTAAGAGAGTACGGGGCAAATGGCAACACCGCCTTATGGGAAATACCATGTAAATTTAGGGTAAAAAGCCAAGCTCCGTTTTACAAATTTTTGTCCCAACATGGGAATCTCCATAAGACAGTGTTGCCAGATTTCCCCAGATCCACAAGATTTCATACACCATTCAGATGTCGCACGATCCAATGTATTGAAAATAAAAATAAAATAAGTCTGCGCGCTCGATCCAATACAATCTGGCATTAAAGATGAAATTCAGTCATCGCCACCCTCGTGTGGGTTGAATAATTTCCCAAACTACCTGTTCCATATTAAAGAGTAGGGTCTGTGTGTGTGTGTGAACGGCCAAAAGCCGTGATGTTGTAATCTATTTAAGACAGGTGTTGAAGTATTGTGGAGTGAGAAGATTAAATAACGTGCATTTGATGAACAATATTGTGAAATCTCGTGAAGTATTAACTTGAAAATTATCAACTTGAGTTGTGTCAAGGTAAGGTTAGGACGAATTGTAATTTAGTATGAACTGAAGAGAGTAAATAACGTGCATGTGTAGATATTGTCGAATCTCGTGAAGTATTAATCTTAAAATCATCAACTTGAGCTGTGCAAAGGTAAGGTTGAGGCGGATTGAAATTTAAGACAGGTGTTGAAGTAGGGTGAACTGAAGATTCAACATAAATCAAACCAATGAAGCACAATTGATAAGAAATAAGAGTTCAGAGAGTGAATTCTTGTTGTTTGTAACTATCCAATAGAATTTGAGATCTGAATCTTGTGCAATGCTGTAATCATTGTGACGAATAAAATAACAGTTATTATTTAGGTATATTTTATGTAGGAAAAACACTGAAAAGATTGGAATTGAATTACAGAATACATATTCGGAAGACAAATATTTTAGGATTGAGAAAATATTGGGGTTTGGTTAGAATTTAAAAATTGTCGGAAGAGACAACTGCTTTAATGAACCGATTTTCTATAGTTTGTACCTATATTTTTTGGTAACGTTTAACAAAAAACTTGTCGATTTTGATATTGCACGTAACTTTTGCATTCTGTTACGACCTTCACAGCATATGATATCGGCGTAACTATATCTGAAAAGTAGAATATGCCATCACTTTGATCGAAAATAAATTCATTCACTTCTCATTAACATATTTAGCCATCAAGTTTGATTTGACTTTGAAATAAATGCAAGGTTATTATCTGTCAACGTCATGCTAGACGGATGTGTGTGAGGTACCCATAACAGATGCGTAGACTCAACACATAACATTTTACAGGAGAACGGACTGACATTGTTCACACATATGCATGTCTAACATGCACTACCACATATTCATTTATGATTAAAAATGCTACACTATATTTTTCTGAAATATAATTACATCATAATTTGAAGCAACATAGTAGATGATATTGACGTAAATTCAACTGAAAAATGTGTATCACCCCACTTTGGTCTCTTTTTCCCCACATATTGGCCAGATCTGATGGTGAAGTTTGGTTTAACCTTGAAACTGAATGCTAGGTTTTTCTCGAGGGTCGAGTTTCCATGTATGCCGATGCAACAACAATCATTGTGACGTCCTCAGGTCTAAATGAAATTGAAAATAAACAAAACTAGTAATCAATTAATTCGAATGTTGGTGTAGAAACAATCATTTAATAAATAATGAAGATAAAACAACATTTATCCAGTTTCAAATATCAGCGCCCTCTCCAAATAAATCTAGGTTTCGAAACAACAGAATATACAAAATTCCTTGGAACACAACTTGACAATAAATTGTCTTTCAATAATCACATCGAATATTTGTGTACTTCTCTGAAAAAATGTATTTTTCTTTCCCAACAATGAAATCAAATTTTTTGAGACATAATCTCTTGGATATATACTATGTTCTAGTGTATTCTAAGCCTGATATAAATAATACCATTTGGGATACTCATCAGAAATAAATAGAATTTTTATAATGCAAAAACGCTTCATTAGACTAACTTTGATCTCAAATACAGAGAATCTTGTGAGAAAACATTCCAAGACAAAACATTTTTCATATTTACCATATATTTATCTTCACAAAATATTAAGCTACGTTCATGTACATTCCCATTTGCTAACAAGAAATGAGGAAATTCACTCTTATCAAACGAGACGGAGGAACGACTTCCATCAGGAAAAAATAAAACGTAATGACTACAAAAGTTCACCACTTTATGCCGGGGCAAAATATTTCAACTCATTAACACACAGCATCAGAAGTGAAACAATGTTTCTCAAATTCAAGAAAAAAGTCAAAGACTTTTTGGTAACAAGTTGTTTTTACTCCCTGAAAGAGTATGAAGATAATATTTTTGTGTAACATGAGCTGTTATTGATATAAGTGACATTAGGTAAAATATCTGTTGTAAAATGTGACGTGTTATATATACATTCATGTATCAAAAATTATTAATAAAATTTGACTTTGACTTCTCTGCCAATGTCATGCTAGGCGGAAATTTGTAGACATGTAGTGTCAACACTTGACATCTTACAGGAGAACAGATTGATATATCTCACACATATGCATGCCCCTGCATGAACTTCCGCAGGCCTAAAAACGATGTAATAGTTGAAAATGTCACAATACATTTGTCTTTTCGAAACATAATCTATTACAAATCTGAAGCCATATAATAGATGATATTGATATGATTTCAACTGAAAATCAGTTTGGTTTGGGCTTGAGACTCAACGTGAGTTTATTCACTGTCAAGGTTATGTTATACGGATATTTGCGGAGTTTCCGAAAGAGATGCGTAGGGTTAACACATGCCATTTTGCAGTAGAATAGATTGATATTTCTGACACATGCATATGCTCGCCTAACAAGAACTCTCACGTATTGCAATATGTGGTTTGAGGAACATGTTATGGAGCCAATCATGATAAAGTTAGAAGAGTTTCAGGAACGTGATAGTGGTTGGACGTTGAAAGCAGTAGTGAATTTGGGGGTTAACATAAACAAATTTGTGCCGCACAGAGGTTCATCATACATTGAGCTACCTTCTCAAATCAAACGAAAACAAGCATGCATAAATGTAAAAAATCATGATAATGCCTGCTTCGCTTGGGCCATTGTTTCGGCGTTGTATCCAGTTGCCCATGGACAACATTCAGATCACATTCTATCTTATCCTGACTATTCGAAAGTTCTGAAGTCGAAAGGTATTCACTTTCCAATGACAATTATTCAGATAAATAGATTCGAAGAGCAAAATGATCTCTCAGTCAACGTTTATACGTTGAAACTTTCTAAATCCAAGTATACAGTAATACCGCTAAGATTGAGTCTAGCAAAAAATAAAAGCAAACATGTGAATCTACTCATGATTCAAGACATGTATTACGATGAAAGATGTGAGGATTCAATAAATGTCTATGATGTTACGTCACCAACCAGAAAACACTTTGTTTGGATTAAAGATCTATCTAGTTTGGTGAGTAATCAACTCGACAACCATAATGGAAAAAAATATTTTTGCAATAGGTGTTTTCACTATTTTTCCACGCAAGCTAAGTTAGATAAACACCTTGAAGACTGCTCGAAGACAAAGGAATGCCTACCAAAATTACCCATGGAGGGAAAACATATTTTAAAGTTCAAAAATTTCAAAAATAAAATTACATCGCCTTTCATAATATACGCCGATCTGGAGAGTGTATTGATATCTACACAAGATGGCAATAAATATCAACGACACATTCCGGCATCTATTGGATATTATGTGAAATGCTCTTATGATGATACGCTATCATTTTATCGATCATTTCGTGGTGAAAATTGTATGAAATGGTTTGCCAACGAGATAGGTCAGTTTGCTGAAGATGTTGCAACTGTGTTCCAGTGTCCATTCGATATAGATATATCAGCCAGCCAGGAAACAGATTTCAGGGTAGCAACTCATTGTCATATATGTGACAAACCATTCACTATATCAGACAAAAAAATACGCGATCATAATCATCTGATACCTGAAAATAATTATCGCGGGCCATCACACAATGAGTGCAATATTAACTATCAAGATGATCAAACAATTCCCATCGTGTTTCATAACTTATCAGGGTATGATGCACATTTCATTATAAAAAATATTGCATTGGATCTCAATGGAAGTGTCACTGTTTTGCCGATAACAAAGGAAAAGTATATCTCCTTCACTAAAAGTATTTTGCGTAGCAATATCCGCTTCAGATTTATTGACTCATTCAGATTCATGAGTTCTTCGCTGGATACGTTAGTATCATATCTTTCAGATTTTCCAAATCTCATATCACAGTTCTCCAACCTCTCGAATGATCAACAGCAGATTTTGACAAAAAAAGGCGTAATGCCGTATGACTATATCGATTCTTTCGAAAAATTCAATGGAGATTGTTTACCCCCTATCGAAACATTTTACAACAAATTGGAGGATATACCGTGTCCTAGGAGATCTTACTCACGTGCCAAGTTGATATGGACTACTTTCAAGATAAACACATTGGGGGAATATACGGATCTGTATTTGAAGACGGATGTTATGCTTCTGGCTGATGTCTTCGAGCAGTTCCGCTCAAGTTGTCATAAAACTTACGGTTTGGATCCTGCTCATTATTTCACTCTGCCTGGCTATACATGGGATGCTATGTTATTCAAAACGAAACATCAACTTGAACTTCTCACCGATGTAGATCAGCTGCTTTTTTTCGAAAAGGGAACAAGAGGTGGATTGAGTCAAGTTTGTTCCAAGCGAAGAGTCACAGCTAATAACAAATACATGGGTGACAATTATGATAGAGCCAAAGCTGACTCATACCTGATGTATTTCGATGTTAATAATCAATATGATTGGGCAATGTCTCAATATCTACCATACGGCGGATTTGAGTGGATGGACACCAACATTGATATCACAAATGTGCCTGATGATGCCTCAGAAGGTTATATACTAGAAGTTGATCTGGAGTATCCAAACAGCCTTCACGATATGCATAAGGATTTACCATTCTGTCCCGATCATGTTGATCCTAAGACAAAAAATCTCGAGCCGAAAGTACATCGGATGTGAAACAATTCAAATTGATGGCTACTCTTCAGTCGAAGAAAAAGTATGTGATCCATTACAGAAATCTCAAGCAGGCCTTAGAACATGGTCTCATTTTGAAGAAGATTCATCGTGTTCTAAAGTTCAAGCAGTCCACATGGTTGAAGCCCTACATAGACTTGAACACACGTTTGCGAACTGCTGCTTCGAATGATTTTGAGAAGAACCTATTCAAACTAATGAATAATGCCGTATTTGGTATGTACTACTATATTGAAAACTCAATTTTTGTCTCATATATATAAATATTTGTTTCAGGGAAAACTATGGAAAATCTGAGAAAGCACTCTGATGTTCGCCTTGTAACGAGTTGGGATGGGCGATATAGTGCCGAAGCCAGAATCTCCAATCCTCGGTTCAAGAGTTTGACTGTCTTCGATGAAAACCTGGCGGCCATTGAATTGGGAAAATCCGAAATATTCTTCAACAAACCTATATATGTTGGAATGGTAGTACTGGATTTGGCAAAGTTGACCACATATAATTTCCATTATGAGTACATGGCTCCTAGGTTTGGAGAAAATTTTTGCGCAGTTTATACTGACACGGACAGTTTGATTTATGAAATTATAAATTATGATCCATATGAGATGATGAAAAATGATTGTCATCAGTATTTCGATACTAGCGATTATCAATCAGATAACATCTACGATATTCCCCGAGTGAATAAGAAAGTGATTGGATTGATGAAGGATGAGAACAACGGAAAGCTTATGATCGACTTTATTGGACTAAGATCTAAATTATACTCAACTAAAAGTGCAACGTCAGAAGATCAAATCACTGATCTGAAAGAAAGATTGAAGCAGGAGAATTATGAAAATGATGAAATCAACCAAATTGTGGCCAATTTCGGAGTATCCAAGAAAGCGAAGGGCGTTAAACATAATGTTGTCAAAACAAAAATCGCTTTCGAAGATTACGTGACCTGTTTGGAAAATTGTACCGAAATAGCAATCACACAAAAATTAATAAAATCCTATAAGCATAGGGTGTATTCAACAGAACAAACGAAGATTGCTCTGAATCCTAACGATGATAAACGCTATCTAATTCCCAAAACCTACGATACTCTTCCATGGGGACATTACTCAATTCAAAATCTATGAATATTGATTGATAACAATATCAACTACAAATTATTCTCGTCTCAAATAAACGATTCTTTGTTCGAGTGAAAATCACATATCACATTGAAAGTTTTTGTTAACATATTATCCTGTTGCTGAGATACAGGTGTATTTTTGTGATTCAAAGCAGAACTATTGGAAAAATGAATCCTACTATCATTTATTTCAAATTGAATCATACACCTATGATCTGCCGAGAGAGGTTTTATATAGGGCTATTGGCGATGTTTTTTCCTCTATAATCTAAAAAACAAACGCTCCGGCAGCTCTACCTCCAGGGTGGTGTGGAAATGAGCAAAAAACTGTTTTAAGGATGAACTCACAACCTGACGATATCAACCCTTTGTCCTCATTTTTTATGGTGAAATTTTTTGGTCTCTTCTTTTGGAAGGCTTATAAGTATCTATTAAGTCGATGTATTTCCTGAAAATATTAAATTCAACTTTCTCATCATATCTTTTGTAAACATACAACAATAAAAATCATTCATATATTATGTAAGATCTTGTTCATTATATCTTTTTGGTTAACATTTTGTGAGAAGTTGTTTTGAATCATTAGTTAACTTGAATGTGTTTTTATTGATGTTCAAAATATTATTTTCAATAGAAACATACTTTTTCTATAACATCAATCATCTTGTAAAATCAAAACCATAACACGGGGAAAAGATCCATGTTGACTTCAGGACGACATATTGACACAACCAGAAACATGACCAGAATAACTGAAAAAATAACCATTAAATCATCTTGTATGAAAGCTGTTAGGAGAAAAAAGGTAACTGAAACTAGTTTTGATCTATTTCACTACCAAAATAACCAAAAACGTAACCAATTATTCATCTTGTATGAAAGCTGTTCGGAAAAGCGTGTAACTGAAACTGGTTTTGATCTATTTCAGTTTGAGATCAATTCAAAAATAACTGTTGACTTCTTTTGAATACATGTTGTTGATATAAATAGACGAAATCACACATAAAAATTCAGTTTTGAACAAATTGCAGTATATTTCATAGTAAAGCACTCCATCAATTATGAATCTCGATATTATAGAAAACGTCAAGTCGAACAAACATGTTAATATCAGCAAACCCTTTTCAACATTAGTCCTTATTGAGATTAAAATCTTTCATAATTACCAATCAACCACATCTATCCTTCAACTATTCTACACAAATATCTTCAATTTCATCAAAAGTCTAATATGAAGCCACATAATTGAAAATTGGTATGATGGAGATTGCGATCATACTGTTCGAATGAAACAATCACATTACAAATGTATCGTATCAATTGTTTTGCTATTCGTCTGTATGTTTGATCTAAATACATAACGTCGATATCTTTATGGCTACACATTGAAACATTTTCTCAAATTTGTACCAATATATTTCGAATACGCACTTGGTGTTATGAGAGTTTACTTGATTTTGAGATTTACTGATGTAATTTTTCTGCATATCAGTAGAATGGCTTTAGTTTTATAGGGAGACTAGATCAAATTTATTTTTTTCAACCATTCTCAGCTGGAAATAAAGTCCAAACATAACGCATTTATGATTCAACACCAGACATCCCTGTTTCGACCTCGCCATAGCTCTCATCAGTGATGTTACGCTGAACCACAAATGCATTGCTAGAATCAACTGTAATTGAAGAAAAAGCTATAGTAAAGAAGCGGGTTTACATCTCTGCCCACGGCGAAGGTGGAGTTTGCAGACCGGTTTCGGGCTATTTTGCCACTCGACTACTTGTTAGTGCAAAGTAGTGTCTATCATGAACATACAGTCGAGTGGCCAAATAGCCCGAAACCGGTCTGCAAACTCCACCTTCGCCGTGGGCAGAGATGTAAACCCGCTTCTTTACTATAGCTTTTTCTTCAATTACAGTTGATTCTAGCAATGCATTTGTGGTTCAGCGTAACATCACTGATGAGAGCTATGGCGAGGTCGAAACAGGGATGTCTGGTGTTGAATCATAAATGCGTTATGTTTGGACTTTATTTCCAGCTGAGAATGGTTGAAAAAAATAAATTTGATCTAGTCTCCCTATAAAACTAAAGCCATTCTACTGATATGCAGAAAAATTACATCAGTAAATCTCAAAATCAAGTAAACTCTCATAACACCAAGTGCGTATTCGAAATATATTGGTACAAATTTGAGAAAATGTTTCAATGTGTAGCCATAAAGATATCGACGTTATGTATTTAGATCAAACATACAGACGAATAGCAAAACAATTGATACGATACATTTGTAATGTGATTGTTTCATTCGAACAGTATGATCGCAATCTCCATCATACCAATTTTCAATTATGTGGCTTCATATTAGACTTTTGATGAAATTGAAGATATTTGTGTAGAATAGTTGAAGGATAGATGTGGTTGATTGGTAATTATGAAAGATTTTAATCTCAATAAGGACTAATGTTGAAAAGGGTTTGCTGATATTAACATGTTTGTTCGACTTGACGTTTTCTATAATATCGAGATTCATAATTGATGGAGTGCTTTACTATGAAATATACTGCAATTTGTTCAAAACTGAATTTTTATGTGTGATTTCGTCTATTTATATCAACAACATGTATTCAAAAGAAGTCAACAGTTATTTTTGAATTGATCTCAAACTGAAATAGATCAAAACCAGTTTCAGTTACACGCTTTTCCGAACAGCTTTCATACAAGATGAATAATTGGTTACGTTTTTGGTTATTTTGGTAGTGAAATAGATCAAAACTAGTTTCAGTTACCTTTTTTCTCCTAACAGCTTTCATACAAGATGATTTAATGGTTATTTTTTCAGTTATTCTGGTCATGTTTCTGGTTGTGTCAATATGTCGTCCTGAAGTCAACATGGATCTTTTCCCCGTGTTATGGTTTTGATTTTACAAGATGATTGATGTTATAGAAAAAGTATGTTTCTATTGAAAATAATATTTTGAACATCAATAAAAACACATTCAAGTTAACTAATGATTCAAAACAACTTCTCACAAAATGTTAACCAAAAAGATATAATGAACAAGATCTTACATAATATATGAATGATTTTTATTGTTGTATGTTTACAAAAGATATGATGAGAAAGTTGAATTTAATATTTTCAGGAAATACATCGACTTAATAGATACTTATAAGCCTTCCAAAAGAAGAGACCAAAAAATTTCACCATAAAAAATGAGGACAAAGGGTTGATATCGTCAGGTTGTGAGTTCATCCTTAAAACAGTTTTTTGCTCATTTCCACACCACCCTGGAGGTAGAGCTGCCGGAGCGTTTGTTTTTTAGATTATAGAGGAAAAAACATCGCCAATAGCCCTATATAAAACCTCTCTCGGCAGATCATAGGTGTATGATTCAATTTGAAATAAATGATAGTAGGATTCATTTTTCCAATAGTTCTGCTTTGAATCACAAAAATACACCTGTATCTCAGCAACAGGATAATATGTTAACAAAAACTTTCAATGTGATATGTGATTTTCACTCGAACAAAGAATCGTTTATTTGAGACGAGAATAATTTGTAGTTGATATTGTTATCAATCAATATTCATAGATTTTGAATTGAGTAATGTCCCCATGGAAGAGTATCGTAGGTTTTGGGAATTAGATAGCGTTTATCATCGTTAGGATTCAGAGCAATCTTCGTTTGTTCTGTTGAATACACCCTATGCTTATAGGATTTTATTAATTTTTGTGTGATTGCTATTTCGGTACAATTTTCCAAACAGGTCACGTAATCTTCGAAAGCGATTTTTGTTTTGACAACATTATGTTTAACGCCCTTCGCTTTCTTGGATACTCCGAAATTGGCCACAATTTGGTTGATTTCATCATTTTCATAATTCTCCTGCTTCAATCTTTCTTTCAGATCAGTGATTTGATCTTCTGACGTTGCACTTTTAGTTGAGTATAATTTAGATCTTAGTCCAATAAAGTCGATCATAAGCTTTCCGTTGTTCTCATCCTTCATCAATCCAATCACTTTCTTATTCACTCGGGGAATATCGTAGATGTTATCTGATTGATAATCGCTAGTATCGAAATACTGATGACAATCATTTTTCATCATCTCATATGGATCATAATTTATAATTTCATAAATCAAACTGTCCGTGTCAGTATAAACTGCGCAAAAATTTTCTCCAAACCTAGGAGCCATGTACTCATAATGGAAATTATATGTGGTCAACTTTGCCAAATCCAGTACTACCATTCCAACATATATAGGTTTGTTGAAGAATATTTCGGATTTTCCCAATTCAATGGCCGCCAGGTTTTCATCGAAGACAGTCAAACTCTTGAACCGAGGATTGGAGATTCTGGCTTCGGCACTATATCGCCCATCCCAACTCGTTACAAGGCGAACATCAGAGTGCTTTCTCAGATTTTCCATAGTTTTCCCTGAAACAAATATTTATATATATGAGACAAAAATTGAGTTTTCAATATAGTAGTACATACCAAATACGGCATTATTCATTAGTTTGAATAGGTTCTTCTCAAAATCATTCGAAGCAGCAGTTCGCAAACGTGTGTTCAAGTCTATGTAGGGCTTCAACCATGTGGACTGCTTGAACTTTAGAACACGATGAATCTTCTTCAAAATGAGACCATGTTCTAAGGCCTGCTTGAGATTTCTGTAATGGATCACATACTTTTTCTTCGACTGAAGAGTAGCCATCAATTTGAATTGTTTCACATCCGATGTACTTTCGGCTCGAGATTTTTTGTCTTAGGATCAACATGATCGGGACAGAATGGTAAATCCTTATGCATATCGTGAAGGCTGTTTGGATACTCCAGATCAACTTCTAGTATATAACCTTCTGAGGCATCATCAGGCACATTTGTGATATCAATGTTGGTGTCCATCCACTCAAATCCGCCGTATGGTAGATATTGAGACATTGCCCAATCATATTGATTATTAACATCGAAATACATCAGGTATGAGTCAGCTTTGGCTCTATCATAATTGTCACCCATGTATTTGTTATTAGCTGTGACTCTTCGCTTGGAACAAACTTGACTCAATCCACCTCTTGTTCCCTTTTCGAAAAAAAGCAGCTGATCTACATCGGTGAGAAGTTCAAGTTGATGTTTCGTTTTGAATAACATAGCATCCCATGTATAGCCAGGCAGAGTGAAATAATGAGCAGGATCCAAACCGTAAGTTTTATGACAACTTGAGCGGAACTGCTCGAAGACATCAGCCAGAAGCATAACATCCGTCTTCAAATACAGATCCGTATATTCCCCCAATGTGTTTATCTTGAAAGTAGTCCATATCAACTTGGCACGTGAGTAAGATCTCCTAGGACACGGTATATCCTCCAATTTGTTGTAAAATGTTTCGATAGGGGGTAAACAATCTCCATTGAATTTTTCGAAAGAATCGATATAGTCATACGGCATTACGCCTTTTTTTGTCAAAATCTGCTGTTGATCATTCGAGAGGTTGGAGAACTGTGATATGAGATTTGGAAAATCTGAAAGATATGATACTAACGTATCCAGCGAAGAACTCATGAATCTGAATGAGTCAATAAATCTGAAGCGGATATTGCTACGCAAAATACTTTTAGTGAAGGAGATATACTTTTCCTTTGTTATCGGCAAAACAGTGACACTTCCATTGAGATCCAATGCAATATTTTTTATAATGAAATGTGCATCATACCCTGATAAGTTATGAAACACGATGGGAATTGTTTGATCATCTTGATAGTTAATATTGCACTCATTGTGTGATGGCCCGCGATAATTATTTTCAGGTATCAGATGATTATGATCGCGTATTTTTTTGTCTGATATAGTGAATGGTTTGTCACATATATGACAATGAGTTGCTACCCTGAAATCTGTTTCCTGGCTGGCTGATATATCTATATCGAATGGACACTGGAACACAGTTGCAACATCTTCAGCAAACTGACCTATCTCGTTGGCAAACCATTTCATACAATTTTCACCACGAAATGATCGATAAAATGATAGCGTATCATCATAAGAGCATTTCACATAATATCCAATAGATGCCGGAATGTGTCGTTGATATTTATTGCCATCTTGTGTAGATATCAATACACTCTCCAGATCGGCGTATATTATGAAAGGCGATGTAATTTTATTTTTGAAATTTTTGAACTTTAAAATATGTTTTCCCTCCATGGGTAATTTTGGTAGGCATTCCTTTGTCTTCGAGCAGTCTTCAAGGTGTTTATCTAACTTAGCTTGCGTGGAAAAATAGTGAAAACACCTATTGCAAAAATATTTTTTTCCATTATGGTTGTCGAGTTGATTACTCACCAAACTAGATAGATCTTTAATCCAAACAAAGTGTTTTCTGGTTGGTGACGTAACATCATAGACATTTATTGAATCCTCACATCTTTCATCGTAATACATGTCTTGAATCATGAGTAGATTCACATGTTTGCTTTTATTTTTTGCTAGACTCAATCTTAGCGGTATTACTGTATACTTGGATTTAGAAAGTTTCAACGTATAAACGTTGACTGAGAGATCATTTTGCTCTTCGAATCTATTTATCTGAATAATTGTCATTGGAAAGTGAATACCTTTCGACTTCAGAACTTTCGAATAGTCAGGATAAGATAGAATGTGATCTGAATGTTGTCCATGGGCAACTGGATACAACGCCGAAACAATGGCCCAAGCGAAGCAGGCATTATCATGATTTTTTACATTTATGCATGCTTGTTTTCGTTTGATTTGAGAAGGTAGCTCAATGTATGATGAACCTCTGTGCGGCACAAATTTGTTTATGTTAACCCCCAAATTCACTACTGCTTTCAACGTCCAACCACTATCACGTTCCTGAAACTCTTCTAACTTTATCATGATTGGCTCCATAACATGTTCCTCAAACCACATATTGCAATACGTGAGAGTTCTTGTTAGGCGAGCATATGCATGTGTCAGAAATATCAATCTATTCTACTGCAAAATGGCATGTGTTAACCCTACGCATCTCTTTCGGAAACTCCGCAAATATCCGTATAACATAACCTTGACAGTGAATAAACTCACGTTGAGTCTCAAGCCCAAACCAAACTGATTTTCAGTTGAAATCATATCAATATCATCTATTATATGGCTTCAGATTTGTAATAGATTATGTTTCGAAAAGACAAATGTATTGTGACATTTTCAACTATTACATCGTTTTTAGGCCTGCGGAAGTTCATGCAGGGGCATGCATATGTGTGAGACATATCAATCTGTTCTCCTGTAAGATGTCAAGTGTTGACACTACATGTCTACAAATTTCCGCCTAGCATGACATTGGCAGAGAAGTCAAAGTCAAATTTTATTAATAATTTTTGATACATGAATGTATATATAACACGTCACATTTTACAACAGATATTTTACCTAATGTCACTTATATCAATAACAGCTCATGTTACACAAAAATATTATCTTCATACTCTTTCAGGGAGTAAAAACAACTTGTTACCAAAAAGTCTTTGACTTTTTTCTTGAATTTGAGAAACATTGTTTCACTTCTGATGCTGTGTGTTAATGAGTTGAAATATTTTGCCCCGGCATAAAGTGGTGAACTTTTGTAGTCATTACGTTTTATTTTTTCCTGATGGAAGTCGTTCCTCCGTCTCGTTTGATAAGAGTGAATTTCCTCATTTCTTGTTAGCAAATGGGAATGTACATGAACGTAGCTTAATATTTTGTGAAGATAAATATATGGTAAATATGAAAAATGTTTTGTCTTGGAATGTTTTCTCACAAGATTCTCTGTATTTGAGATCAAAGTTAGTCTAATGAAGCGTTTCTGCATTATAAAAATTCTATTTATTTCTGATGAGTATCCCAAATGGTATTATTTATATCAGGCTTAGAATACACTAGAACATAGTATATATCCAAGAGATTATGTCTCAAAAAATTTGATTTCATTGTTGGGAAGGAAAAATACATTTTTTCAGAGAAGTACACAAATATTCGATGTGATTATTGAAAGACAATTTATTGTCAAGTTGTGTTCCAAGGAATTTTGTATATTCTGTTGTTTCGAAACCTAGATTTATTTGGAGAGGGCGCTGATATTTGAAACTGGATAAATGTTGTTTTATCTTCATTATTTATTAAATGATTGTTTCTACACCAACATTCGAATTAATTGATTACTAGTTTTGTTTATTTTCAATTTCATTTAGACCTGAGGACGTCACAATGATTGTTGTGTCATCGGCATACATGGAAACTCGACCCTCGAGAAAAACCTAGCATTCAGTTTCAAGGTTAAACCAAACTTCACCATCAGATCTGGCCAATATGTGGGGAAAAAGAGACCAAAGTGAGGTGATACACATTTTTCAGTTGAATTTACGTCAATATCATCTACTATGTTGCTTCAAATTATGATGTAATTATATTTCAGAAAAATATAGTGTAGCATTTTTAATCATAAATGAATATGTGGTACTTCATGTTAGACATGCATATGTGTGAACAATGTCAGTCCGTTCTCCTGTAAAATGTTATGTGTTGAGTCTACGCATCTGTTATGGGTACCTCACACACATCCGTCTAGCATGACGTTGACAGATAATAACCTTGCATTTATTTCAAAGTCAAATCAAACTTGATGGCTAAATATGTTAATGAGAAGTGAATGAATTTATTTTCGATCAAAGTGATGGCATATTCTACTTTTCAGATATAGTTACGCCGATATCATATGCTGTGAAGGTCGTAACAGAATGCAAAGGTTACGTGCAATATCAAAATCGACAAGTTTTTTGTTAAACGTTACCAAAAAATATAGGTACAAACTATAGAAAATCGGTTCATTAAAGCAGTTGTCTCTTCCGACAATTTTTAAATTCTAACCAAACCCCAATATTTTCTCAATCCTAAAATATTTGTCTTCCGAATATGTATTCTGTAATTCAATTCCAATCTTTTCAGTGTTTTTCCTACATAAAATATACCTAAATAATAACTGTTATTTTATTCGTCACAATGATTACAGCATTGCACAAGATTCAGATCTTAAATTCTATTGGATAGTTACAAACAACAAGAATTCACTCTCTGAACTCTTATTTCTTATCACTTGTGCTTCATTGGTTTGATTTATGTTGAATCTTCAGTTCACCCTACTTCAACACCTGTCTTAAATTTCAATCCGCCTCAACCTTACCTTTGCACAGCTCAAGTTGATGATTTTAAGATTAATACTTCACGAGATTCGACAATATCTACACATGCACGTTATTTACTCTCTTCAGTTCATACTAAATTACAATTCGTCCTAACCTTACCTTGACACAACTCAAGTTGATAATTTTCAAGTTGATACTTCACGAGATTTCACAATATTGTTCATCAAATGCACGTTATTTAATCTTCTCACTCCACAATACTTCAACACCTGTCTTAAATAGATTACAACATCACGGCTTTTGGCCGTTCACACACACACAGACCCTACTCTTTAATATGGAACAGGTAGTTTGGGAAATTATTCAACCCACACGAGGGTGGCGATGACTGAATTTCATCTTTAATGCCAGATTGTATTGGATCGAGCGCGCAGACTTATTTTATTTTTATTTTCAATACAGTGGATCGTGCGACATCTGTATGGTGTATGAAATCTTGTGGATCTGGAGAAATCTGGCAACACTGTCTTATGGAGATTCCCATGTTGGGACAAAAATTTGTAAAACGGAGCTTGGCTTTTTACCCTTAATTTCCATGGTATTTCCCATAAGGCGGTGTTGCCATTTTCCCCGTACTCTCTTAGTTCCTCTACTGCCCACCTTCAGACATAACACATTGCTTTTTAAAAGTTCTTCTAACGGATGCATACGTTCGGACATATTTTTGATATAACGTCTTATATAATTCAAGGAACATATAATTCTCTGGAGTTCAACTTTATTGGTGGGGGAACTTAATGTTTTGAGGCTTTCAACCCTATCTTCATCTGTTTGCATACCTTCTTGAGAAAATACTTGACCCATAAATTTTACTCTATCCTTACAAAATTATGATTTTTTTTTGTTAAACTTCGCATTCACTTGTTTCGCCCGCTTTATGACTTCACCCACCGCTATTATCGTGTTCCTCCTTATTCGCGCCTGAGCAGATCATGTCGTCGTGACAAATCAATACATTTTTCATACATAAAAAGTGTTTTTCAACCTCCTCTTGGAAGACATCTTGTGAATTAAATAACCCATAAGGTAAAACAATACAACGATAAATACCAAATGGTTTTGCAAAACAGCATTCCCACGAAGACTCTTCGTTAGACTCTAAATGGTGGTATCCTTCAGCTAAATCGAATATAGTGAAAAGTTTTTTCCCTACTAAATGAGAGCAAATTTCAATATTCATATTGGCTTTCTGATAATTTGAAAATTTAAATTGGAAAGGTCTAAACAAAGACATAAGCCTTCTCAAATAAGACAATTCTATTTACACTGGCCATAGGAGACATTTCACCCACTTTTACAATGGTTCTTCGAGCTACTAACCTGTCCAATGGATTTTTAAGCTCACCACGAATAGCAATAGGCACTTTTGTAGGTAATCTAGTAACCGGTTCAAAATTTTCTTTTACTGTAATAATATGTTTTCCTAGAAACCTACCAAACCCATTGAAGTTTTCTGAGATGGGCAGTTGAATTTTTTCTGTATCAATTGTCTCCGTGTTATTTACATTTATATTATTTATTCTTTTAATCAGATTTATATTGGTACATTCCTGGCCACTTAAGAGAACCTGGTTCGCTCTATCAACAATTCCAAAATCTTCATATATATCTTTTCTTTTATATTTGCTATGCAAATTACTTATACCAATAGTTTTGGCCTCTGAGCCTTCAAACTTTTCAATACGTATTCTGTAGGACGAACCTTAAATTATTTTTTACATGTTTAAATATACTTAAAGGCATAACTCTTACATCAGCACCTGTGTCTAATCTAACCTTAAATTTCTTGTTCTCTATAAGTAGAATCCCATGAATCTTCTGGCACACCCCACATTTGAAAGTCTCTTTGCTCCTCTCAGATTTATTTCCTGTGAACGAAATTTACTTCAGTGGCACTCTGTTCACTGGTCATGCAGAAATGGATAGTCTTTTCTAAGGTCAACTCATCAACCCTAAGTAGTGCTTCTCTTGTCGTTGAGTCCCTTACACCAGTAACTATTTTGTCCCACAGAGCTCGGTCTTCATGGAATTGTGCAGGATTTGTTTCATTGAAATTGCAACTCTTGATGAGGTGTTTGCAATCAGTTAAAAAGTGTTCAAACCTTTCGCCTTCCTTTTGTGTCATTTTGAAAAAAGTGTACCTCTCAAAGCACTCATTTACACGGGGATTTACATATCGTTCAATGAGTTTCATAATAAATTCATATTCATTCAGCTCATTTCGGGTATTTCAAAGGGTAGGTATATTAAATTGAGAAAAAAACTGCTATGCTCCGAGATTCATGGCTAATTTTTGCAGTAAAGAGATTTTACTGAGCTTGTACTATGCGACCATAAATTGTCACTTGAGATATAATATGAGATATTTTGAATAGAAGTACCGGATTTGCTGCAGAAATAATATTTATTTTGCAAAAATGCAATAAGAATCATTGCAGGTATTGGTTGGAGAGATTCATGTAGAGATGCATTCAAATATCTCAAAATACTAACTGTGATATCTATATTTATGAATTAGGTATATGTATACGTTCATAACAAGCAAAATATACCTTCCTAGCAACAAATTATCCAACTTGTTCCAGAGATAAACTGATGCCCAATATTCATAGAACAATGAATCATTTCGATACCACCGTCATCTTCAATATTACCTTACGAAAAATTGAAAAATAACAAGAAAACTGGAGTTATATGAAATCTCAAGGTTTTCCAAATATTTCATGGTATTTCAATAACTTGACATATGTTGGAACCCATTATCATACAAAATACAAACAGTGATTTAAAAAAAAACAAATTTCCGCATTCCACGAATTCTTTGAAGTAATCTTGTGGATACCACTGTGTAGGTATATATCCTTTAAAAATGATTACACCATACTTTTCGTTATTGCATAAGTGTAGCTACTCAAACTGGTCGTCAATAGACTGCATTGTATGTCCTGTTCAGTTATTTTTAGGTGTGATATTCTTTTATATTAATTTCATCTCATTCATTAAAAAAATTGTATAAATGTGTATCGTTATAATAAAAATAATAATGAGGTTATTTTATCATACCACCACGTGAATAATGTTTCTGTTTTCCGTTGTTTTCTATATTTTCAAGTACCTATATTCATTAGATATACCAAAATTTCATTAACACAGATATATAAGTCAAAATGTTGATAAAATCGTCAATAACTACGTTCCATATGAAAATATCAAAATAGATCAGTTGTTCAGTGTCACTGTTTTTCGAGTTTGAAAGCGGTGGATTTTTGGAATTTTTCCTGACGTTTCGCTGGCGCGAGTGGCTAGCTTCTTCAGAGGTTTAACCATCATGGCTTGCTGTCCGATGACTAACTTTTAGGCTTCGTAAAGCGTATTTATGCCTTGTCAGGTAATCCGTTGTATTGGTACCTGTATTTGTATCTGTACTTGAACCTGTACTTGAACCTGGAACATGTACAGTAAATAGGTAATTAGAGGTAAGGAGAAGAGAGGAAAACCAGACAGGATATAGGTATCAGCGAACGGTGTTGAGTTCTCAATAGATGAACACTTGCCCTCTGATATTCCATATATTCATATCCATATCTTTATTGATGTCTATTTACATCCTGGTGTGTTTTTATCATGATAGAATAACTTTTTCGTCTTACCTATCATTTAATGTCTGATATGAATCCCAGTTTATGATCCATGTCAGTGTGCAGGTTACATATATTTTATTTTTATTAGAATCTCAGTTTCATGTTATTGTCCAGTTGTCTCATATTTTTCACGAAGTGATATACACTATTAAGCATTCAATTGAATACTATGCCATACCTACGATCCATTCTTTATTTCCATGAAACTATTGGGGCATTAGCGAATATGAGCTTTAGATTTATATTAGGAACAATAAATTTTGGATGTATCGCCAGGTCACAATATTAAAGAATAATGCTTCAAGGTTTCAAATTCGTACCACACCTGATGTAGTGCACGAATTAATGACCCTCGAGTTTTTTATATACGTATCTATTGATCTGACAAATTTAAACGAATTGGAAGTGAGGTCAAATAGATTGAGTTCGAAAATTTCTATTTTCATGTTAGTAATAAATGACAATCTAATTTAGATTAGATCAACAAGAAAAATACAGTGCATTCCATTTAAAACTAGTCACCCTGAATAACTTTTGGTACAATGATTTGCAGGAAAAATAAAAAAACACGTCAACCATAGTATACAGGGGGACACATTTTGACAAATTCACATTTGATGTTATTTCCCCTATCGCACTCCAAGAGCATGTCATCAAATTTTTTTTAATGGATCACCCTATATTGTTTCGCCTTATGAGATGCTTCATGATGAGCAGATTTAAACAAGGTATAAAATACATAGTCTGAAGCTTATTGTTCGGGAGCTAGAAATTATTTGAGTTGAAAACGAGCCACCCTGAATAACTTTTGGAACAATGATTTTCAGGTAAAATAAAAAAGCATCTAAACAATAGTATACAGGGGGACATATTTTGACATATTCACATTTGATCTAACTTTTCCTATCGCACCTCCAGATCATATCACGACATTTTTTTTAAATGGATCACCCTATATTGTTTCGCATTATCAGATGCTCCATGATGAGTAGATTTCAACAAAGGAAAAAACATATGGTCTGAAGCTTATGGTTCGGGAGCTAAAATTTATTTGAGATGTTTTTGTGAAGTATACTTCAAAAAAGTTTTATTTTGCCTAGTTATTTTGAATTCGATATTCTCTTCATTTTGTATTTGTCTCATTCTTCAATAACGATTACCTACCAGGTGAAGTTACAACTGGTGTTTTTGTGAATTCTTGAGAAGCAATGGTTTATACGCTTCGAGAATGGATTGAAATAGTAGGTTTGTACAACCAGAATGGAAATAGTGCTAGAGCTGCTGCCCATATGTTCAATAATAATCATCCAGGAAGAAATGTACGACACAAATACGTTTCGGAATTATTGAAAACATTTATGAAAACTGGATCTGTTAACAATAAAAAGCATAACCGTTCAGGAGTTGTCAACGATGAAGCTATTTGTACTGCAGTTTTAGGGCACGTTGGACTAATAGAAAATTCGCAATCTCTTAGTAAATTATCTCGAGAATCTTGGAATCAGTCTTACAAATGTTTTCAGGATCCTTCATAAGTATACATTTCATCCATATAAGATTAGACGTATCGAGTTTTCTGAAAGTCTCACTGAACGGATCAACTTGCATCAGAATTTCTTGTATAACATTTGTTTTTCGGATAAATATACGTTTAGTTTGAATGGAGAGGTGAATCGGAAAAATTTTCGATATTGGAGTGATACGAATCCTCATTTATACCATCAAGTTCATAACCAACGACCTCAAAAACTGAGTGTTTGGGCAGGAATTTTAGGTAACCACATCATAGGACCTTTTCTTTTATCGATGTTGATTTGACTAGTGATAAATATTTGGATATGTTGGAGAATCTAATAATACCGTGCATCAATAGGACAATTAAGGAGGATATAAATTTATTCGAAAACGAAATAGTTTTTCAGCAGGATGGTGCACCTCCTCATTATGCAGCTTCAGTGCGACAATATTTGGATTATCATTTTCCTGGTCGCTGGATTGGCAGAAGAGGTCCTAAAGAATGGCCATCGAGGTCTCCGGATCTAACTCCTGTAGATTTCTTTCTATGGAGTCATTTGAAGTCTAAATTGTATGAGATAAAATCAATAACATAAGAAGATTTGAGAGAGAATATCATGAGGCATTGCAAAGAAATAACTCCCGAGATTCTCAACCATATGAGGGCGGCAATGGTACGTTTATGAAAATTTACTATAGAACATTTTTTTCTTCTCATTGTCCAGTCATCAGATTCTGGTTTAAAAATTAATAAAAAAAACTCTTTTTTTGATTTATTGCTTCCATATTTGTCTCTAGAACGAATATTTCAAAATGTTCAAAATTCAGGGTGGCTCATTTTAAATGGAATACACTATATATCGGCAATAATTCTTGTTTGAAGAATATGTAAGGATTAATACTCTGGGCTGATACGCGTGGATTCAAGATTATAATTGTTGCTGTAGGTATATACCGAGAAAAAAATTATGGATGATTAATGAAGTTATTTGCAATCCAAATTAAAACGAACCAAAGAAACAGAAGGAGACGAAGTATGGCTACACCCTAATTGTGTTGTCAATATATGAACTCTCTGGCTAAAAAAAACTTTCTGTCTGAAAGATTTCAGTTCTTTTGTTTTTCAATAATGAATGCGCTTCATTGAAATGCTTTCAGCCCATCCATTACACAAATTCATTCATTAGTATTTAGTATACCTAGATTATTTTTTTGCTTTGCCACTTCTTCCACAGTAATTAATAGGGCATCAATCATTTAACTCATTAGATACATTCTAGTTGTTCACGATTTCGTAGTCAATGAAAAACAAATTCATGGCCTTCATTTTCTGTTTACTTTATCGAGTCGATCAGTCTTTCATTAATTGAAATCTTAGGAAAGAAATCCTAATTTAACATCAATTAGAGTAAGCCTTCACTTTGATATTGAAGAATATAATATTATCATAAACTCCTCAGCATCGGAAATGTTCACGAAATGAATTTTAGCTGTTTATAATTTTGTGAAATTCGTAAATAAGTGAACAAACTGATGAATTTCATTGTTATCAAAAGATTCACTGATAATAGGCGTAAGTGAAAAGTACATCAAGCTGCTAAAATGACCAAACCTTTCCTAGTTTGAATCACAATTCATGACAATTCACCCCCGGCCGAATAGTGGGATGCACTGAAGAGCTGATGGTGTTCTATAAGACTTGCTTTACCGTGATATCTCGCCAGACTAGAGCTAGAGGTTCCAGAGTACTCTTCTCAGCCATAATTTGTTTGCATCCCATTACTGCTGATATATTATCATCTACAGAACTGATCAGATCAGTGTAGCCATTTGTCTACGGTCTGGGTGATCCGTTTTGAAACATACTGAATCTAATAGAACTACCCATTAGGTCTCCTCGACCATAGGTATATGATCTCCTACGGATGAAACGAAGATCATGATAACGATCAATGAAAATATCGTTAAGAGAGCCTGTTTATTTTTTTTAATATAATTGGAAGTAGTTGTTCTTGTTTAGGGACAAGGATCTCCAGAAATCTACTGGTTGAATAAAAAAACCTATTCGTATTCATCTCCAGACCCAGACTTCAAGAATTTAACAGTGAACACTCGCAGCACATTTTCACCCACTAATGCCTCAGATCTTCGTATCAGAACGTTGTAGTGAATTCAAAATACTTTAAAGTAATTCTTTAGACTTCCTGCAGAACTAGGTTCCCCTCGCACTCAGAATGTAACGACTGAACAAACAACCCTAGAGAAAGAAAGTATTGACTCCAAAAACTTAATTTTACATTCAATGTTCTATATTAGTATATTAAATCTGATGGAGTTCAAAACATGAATATTTTTCAACAACATTATTTCCAAGTTCCGACCTTCTGTCATCTTCACCCTCAATCTAAACTAACCTCATATACAGAGAGTCAAAATCATGCAGGAAAATGTTTTTCGGTACCAATCCCATTGGCTTCAAGTACGATACAAGAATGTGAAAATTATCTGCTTTTCCTGCTATCTCAAGATTGAAGTTGTATATGTCGAAACATTTCTTGAGTCGATATCGACTTTCCCATTCAGCGTTTTGTTGTTGTAATGAAAATTATTCATTGAAGATGTACATATAAAGTAAGCACTCGATGTAATACCATGATATAAGTTCCCATCAACATTTCTTTCCGGGAAACACTGAGGAATGCCATTTTTCAACTAATAGTTTTGGACCAATTTTTTTCAACGATAAAATCGTATTCAATTATTTTTATGATCATTTGTTATACCATTTTGTCCTTTGCACAAATGCATCTACCTCCAAATTGTCTGCTGAATACCGTGTCAGAGTCAGAGCTTCTTCATCCGCCGATTCCAAAGAAACAGGTGCTAGTGGTCAATTGGTATTTTAGTATTATATGAAAAATATTTTAGTGAATTTTATTAAAGTCCATATTTAACGCCAAAGAAGTCTGAAATATCCAATTGCCGTTCTCTAAGGCATTTATTTTTTGAACCAAGGTTTGTTAAGGATGTACTGGTGGAGAGACGGTCTATGGTGAATCAAAAGTATACCTATTGATTCAATCCCGTTAAACCCCCCCCCATTAACCCTCTCTCCACCAGTACATTCTTGACAAGTGAAATTGGGTCACAAAAACATCGAGAAATATAAGAGTATGATGATTTACAGTAACCATCATGACAGTAAAACAAGTGGTTTGTCTATTGATATTTGGTAGGTTTTTCTTGTTCCTTTAAAGTATAGACTAATCTCGAACTCTCTGTCAACCAAAAGGAAATACCTATTTTGTCAGACAGATGGAATGATGAGTTTGATGTTAGGTACTTCAATGAAGTTTGTTGTTTTTAGGCGACATTGTCGAGAAGTAATATCAATGTGGATTTTACATCGGGATGACTAGGAGGTGTGTTTCCCTAAAAGTAAATTATGGAATGGAATGTAAGTTGTTGACGCAAATTTGCTTTCTCTGTTACTATTCAACCTTCAGCTTGTGTTAGTAGTGGAATTTGAACTAAGACTAGACGCTTTTTCACCAGATGAATCTTTTGGTTGAGCAAAAAGCTTATTCCCAAATCTCTGTCGGTAGGAGAAATTTTGATGAAGTATTTTTCATCAATATCAATACCACCAAACCTCAACACGAGTCCGGTGGACGAGTAGTTTTATTCATTACTAGTTTCTCGATTTACTCCAGTCATTTAAGCTTAAATTAGGTGAGAATCTCGGAATTCGAGATACCCAGCTATAAGTCTGTAAATACTTATATATTGACACCCTCAAAGTTGTCTTGAAACCTACATATGGTAGGGTGTACGCAACTATTAAATTTCAAGGTCAAAGGACACAAAAATCGTTTTTTGCGCTTTTTTGTAAATACCTCGGTCATAAAATCACTTCAGGTCAACCGGTGCCTCCGGTCGAAAATGCGCCATATATAGTTGATGAACAAAGTCTCATGAAAACCATGAAAACCGAAGGAGGAGTATCTCGTGGTCGAAGTATGAAAGAAAGTGTTTTGTGTAAATGGGTATATGCTATGTACGCCACAAATACTATTTGTGAGGAAATGGAGAAGTTCTGTAATATCTCCTTGGAGTCGACCAAGCAACATGTAGATTCCAGAGACTCAAGAGTGAAAAAAGACAATGCTGACGTAAATATACTATTTGATGAACTCCATGATCCTTTTCCAAATACTACGCAGTTAATATCGATAGCTTCTGGAATTGTTGGAAATTAGCAAATTAACTGCCACAGAGCTTACGAAATTGGATTAGAGTCTATGAAGAAGATCACCGGCCTATCATTTAATGAAATAAAGTTGAAACGTTCCAAAAAAGTAATACCGCTTTCCAGTGTTAACAAATGTGTAAAAATAAATGATTGTAAAGTTTCAGTGGACCCATTATTACTCTTCCAAAGAATTACTGTCAGCAAACAATTTGAAAGTAATCTTGAAGAATATTTTCAATATGAATTGAGTCCGTATCCAACAGCTCTATTTGATAATGATGGCATGAGAAAAACAACAAATTCGTCATTGTATGTCAACATGAGCCCAATTGATTTTGTTCTCAATGAAAATAATGTGACGTTCATTATTGATGGCGGATTTCTGCTTCATCATGTTGTATGGAGCAGAGAAGATACTTTTTCTATTACTTTTGATAAATACATGAATTATTCACAAAGGCATTACAGTTCCAAAATAATTGTTATATTTGACGGATATTCAGACTACAGTGAGAACGTAAAAGCTATGGAGCAGCAGAGATGAACTGCTGCACTTTCAAAAACATATGAAGTCTGTTTCGTTGAAACAATGGTTGTACCAGTTACTCAAGAAAAATTCTTATCGAATAGAAATAACAAAGATATGCTCGTCAATATGTTAATTGAAAAATTACAAGCTACAAATATTACTACTAAACAAGCCAGAGATGATGCGGATGTTCTTATTGTTGAAACTGCAATAGAAGAATCAAAGTCTGAAAAAACTGCAGTTATAATAGGGCAATATGGGGTTGGAGCCTATCATGACAATTTTATCACCTGCTCCAGAAGATTTGCTAAATACAATTTTCTGCAACTGCAAGAGTGGTTGTGATTCACGATGCGGATGCAGGAAAGCAGGCTTGCAATGCTCTTTAGCTTGTGGCCAATGAAATGGGCAAGCTTGTCTCAATGCTCTACCATATCAGAGCGACATTAACGAAGATGGGACCTTTGACCCCGAAATCATGGAAGAACTTGAGACAAATGTCGTTGAAGACGATAAAGAAGACCAGTTTAAAATTACCAGCAGCCGGAAGACGACGATGAAGAGGAAGAAGATCATTAAAATTATAAATTGTTGTTTTTGTACCCTCTATTCCATTTTTTACTTTTAATAAAAATAAATGTATTGATTCATGATTCATTTAATTTTTTTTCATCATGTAAGAAGTTATTAATTAGGTTAAAATTCAAATATAATTCCTACATTTTCATTAACAATTCTGCAATTACATACATGGGCAGGTGTGTGTTGTTAAATACATTAATACTGAATAAAAAGTGGATAGGTTAGGAAAAAAATTATAAAATATAATATAATAGTTTATAAAAATTGACAAATATTTATAATCATTGATTCATCGATAGTTCATCAACTATATATGGCGCGTTTTCGACCGGAGGCACCGGTTGAACTGAAGTGATCCTGTGACCGCGCGCTCTCCGCCCTCTATCTCGAAAACGGTTCACCGTATGAAAACTTTTTTTTTAAATTTGTAGAGAATTTTGTATTCTACAATATTGATAATAATTACAAATAGCAAAAAACCCATAGGAAATGAGATATTTACAAAAAAAGCGAAAAAAAACGAGTTTTGTGACCTTTGACCTTCAAATTTGATAGTTGCGTACACCCTACCATATGTAGGTTTTGAGACAACTTTTAGGGTGTCAATATACAAGTATTTACAGACTTACAGCTGGGTATCTCGAATTCCGAGGTGAACTTACTATAATGACTGGACTAATTCGTATTGCTCAAAAATTACAAAGAGAAAATATTAAGGTCGGGTGGTATTCATAAAGATTATTTCCTGAAATATTCTCAGCTGAACGCATTGATATAAGAACAAAATATCAATTCTCAAATAAACAAACTTTATAAACCGAATGACACAAAAAATCAGCAAGAACATTTGTTTTTGAAAGTACAATGTTCGAATATATGGACAGAGTACGTAAATGACTAACCTCGTATTTAACAATAATCAACCTATTGTCTACTATATAAAATGATTTGAAATCCCTGAAACAAGTAAAAAATAATTAAAAAAGAATAGTTGAAAATAACAATTATATTAAGCAACAATAAACCTGAAATGAAATGATAGTGAAATAACCTACAAGTAAAAATATAATAATTGAATAAATAAAAATTAAAGGAATTCAAAAAGAAAATAATAAAAAAATAAAAAAGTGTAGAGATTCCAAGTCACGTTAGTTCACGACGTTTCGATTGTTGGTATCTACAATCGTCTTCGGGTGATGACTGGACTGATTCCTCCGAGAGATGACTATTTTATAGGTCGTTGAAATACTTTCACTTTCTCTACTTTCCATTTTCCGCTTCACTGATTCCGTGAGAGATGACCGTTTTGGAGGGAGTTGGTCATTTTTCGTTTGATGATGGGTTTCCATATGTTTCGTATATCTACGCTGGCCTGGCTGAATACGTTGTTGGACAACATGTATGCCGCTTCCTTAAATTTTCTCCTGAACCAATGTTCCTCTCTGTGCAAGATCTCAGCTTGGGACCACTCGATGTTGTGTTGATGGGTCCAAACATGGTCTGCTATTCCTGATTTGCTGGTTTCTCCTCGCTGTGTGTGCTTCTTGTGCTCGGCAATGCGAACATTCAATGGCCTCTTAGTTTCACCAATATAGGATTTTCCGCACTCACAGGGTATCCGGTAAATGCAATTCTTGGAATCGCAGTCCGCGTTTGGGGGCCTAGTTTTCGTGAGGCTGCTACGGATAGTGTTACCGGATCTGAAACAGGTTCTAATGTTGTACTTGGAACCATTTCTTCTTATCCTCTCCGATAATCCTCTGATGTAGGGAAGTGCAAGCACTGGTTGTGACGGCTTCTCTTCCTTGCGAGGCTCCTGCTGTCTTTTAGCCAAAGTCTTTTCTACCATCGCTTTGGAGTATCCATTCCGCTGAAGATCATTTTTGATGATGTCTAGTTCCTTCTCGAGACCTTCCTTTGTATTACAGAGCCCAAAAGCACGGTCTAATAGAGTCTTGATGATTCCTCTTTTTGTCGATTGATGGTGGTTGGATTCGTGGTTCAGATATTGTCCCGTATGAGTGGGTTTTCGGTATACAGATGTTTCCCACTTAGTGTCGGTCCTCTTCACCAAAACGTCTAAGAATGGCAATTCATTGTGGATTTCCTTCTCCATTGTGAAAGTGATGGAAGGTCTCACGCTGTTGATGTGTTTCAGAAAGGCGTCTAGTTCAGTATTCCCATGATTCCATATTATGAAGGTGTCGTCAACATATCTCAATCAGACTCGAGGTTTCTTGTGGGCTTCTTCAATGGCCAGAGTTTCAAACCACTCCATATATATGTTGGCTATGACTGGTGAAAGTGGCGATCCCATTGGCAGTCCCTCATCTTGTGTAAAGAATTCGTCTTTCAGTTGGAAATAACAGTTTCGTACACAGCATCCTAGTAATTCCATAATTACTTCTATAAGTAGATTCGTTCTCTCTTTCAGGTTCCCGTCTTCGGATAGCTTTCTCTGTATGATTTGGAGTGCTTCTTCGACCGGAACGTTGGTGTAAAGGCTTTCCACGTTGAAACTAATTAGTTGATCTTCTTGTGTGACTTCAATTGACCCTAGTAGTTCGACAAAATGTCTTGAATTCTCCACAAAAGACGATGTTTTTCCTTGTAATGGTTGTATTAAGGGAAGTAAAAATCTAGACAAGTTTTTGAGTAGCCGAATCTCTGGAGCTGATGATCGGTCTAAGCGGAACGTCCTTCTTGTGGATTTTGGGTAGACCATACAAGTGAGGGGGCTTACTGTGGTGCGGTGTTAGCCATGATCTTTCCTTGTCCGAAAAATAGACTTGGTGTTTTTTCAAAATCTGGTACAACTTCCTTTCGATTGATGCAGTAGGGTCCCGTACGATCTTTGTGTATCGTCCCTTCTGCAGAACCTCTTCGATCTTCTGTTCGTAGAGAACGGTGTCCATTACCACAGTAGCGTTTCCTTTATCTGCAGGTAGGATCTTAATGGTGTTGTCTCTACGTAGGCCGTTCAGAGCTCTACGTTCTTCCTTGCTGATGTTAGATGTTGGAACTGGTTCTCGATCCAACTGTTCTCTAATTTTCCATCTGAACTCTTCTGCCTCGGTCTGGTCAATGAGGGAACTGGTGGATTCCACTGCAGTAATTATCTCCAAAGTGGGCACAGATGTTGGCGTAATGGCAAAATTCAGGCCTTTCCTCAACAAGGATTCCTCTATTCCCGTGAGCGGGCGGGAACTCATGTTGATGACGTTGGTGGCTTCATAGTTGTCCTGTTTTCGGTCTGTATTTGGGCATTGTTTCCTCACTAACTTCCCCCACTTTCTGTTGTGGGTATTCTCCATGTCTTGGCGGATCTTCAAGCACGTCCTTTCAACCTTGGCAAAGATTGGTCCATGATCATCTTCCAATGTCTCTCTTCTTATTTCTTCGAATCGTTCTGTGGCATCCTGCAGCAAAGTTGATCTCTTCCAACGGTGATAATTGATTTGAGACCTTATCAGTGCTCGGCTGGCGCGTTCCAATATGCGTTTAGCTCTCTCTCCAGGGATTGGCGATTTCAGTAGAAAACCTTTGGGGATGATGTTATTGTCTCTGGCTCTGCACAGAAAACTGAGGTGAGTTTCTTCCTTTGTAAGCTTGACCATAGTCTTCTCATATCCTCGGAATAAGTCGCTGGTTCCGGGTCCGTACCGGGTATTCAACGTTTGTTTGAAGGTGATTGACAATGTTTCGTGATGAATTTCACTAGTTCGGACTTCCATTGTCTACTAAAAATGATTTGAAATCCCTGAAACAAGTAAAAAATAATTAAAAAACAATAGTTGAAAATAACAATTATATTAAGCAACAATAAACCTGAAATGAAATGATAGTGAAATAACCTACAAGTAAAAATATAACATGGACATGGAAAGTAGAGAAAGTGAAAGTATTTCAACGACCTATAAAATAGCCATCTCTCGGAGGAATCAGTCCAGTCATCACCCGAAGACGATTGTAGATACCAACAATCGAAACGTCGTGAACTAACGTGACTTGGAATCTCTACACTTTTTTATTTTTTTATTATTTTCATTTTGAATTCCTTTAATTTTTATTTATTCAATTATTATATTTTTACTTGTAGGTTATTTCACTATCATTTCATTTCAGGTTTATTGTTGCTTAATATAATTGTTATTTTCAACTATTCTTTTTTAATTATTTTTTATTCGTTTCAGGGATTTCAAATCATTTTATATAGTAGACAATGGAAGTCTGAACTAGTGAAATTCATCACGAAACATTGTCAATCACCTTCAAACAAATAATCAACCTACTTGCATCATCAATACGTAGCGCATTCTTTTCGATTTTATTCAAATTCAGAATTATCTTTCCATTCAAATTGAAAATGTCTTATTGTGATTATGTGGATTATGATCTTGAGTTTTCTAGATACTGCATATTAATTGTTGGTATTCAAAGAGGGGTTTGAATTGAAGGTTTGTTATCTTATTTTCGTGGGGTTATGTGAATCAGTGAAGTGTTGCAATTCATTTTTCATATCGGTCTCTTGTATCTATTTATTGTGTTGGTAAATTTCATTTGATTGATTTACATATTGATTATTTTTTTTCAGTATAGTTAGAGTCTAGTTACTGTCATAATCATAATATCAAATTAAACCTGTGAATTTCTGTAGAAGCATTTGGACAAAGTTTTAATATTCAGTCACATGTATGTTCAAATATTCGATACCATTGGTTCAATTTGATTAGGACAGTGACAGTGATTGAATTTATGAAAATGATACATTCACAAGGTCTCTAGAATCAGGTAAGATTCAAGAATAATTGCAAATAAATGTTAATTTCATGGCTGTTAGTTTTATCGCTCTTGGGAAGAAGTGTTTTATCGCTGTAAAACTCTGTTTTGGTGGCCTAGCCTTCAATGCTTTCATCATTTTATCAGTTTAAGGAACATAATCATCAGAATCAATATTTTCTATTATTTCCAGTTCATTATCAATAATAACTTTATTCGAGAACAAATGTTCGAAATGGTCCCTATTTGGTCTCATACGTAATAATTCTAAATAAAAAATAGATAAATATCAAAGATAAAATGTAGGGTATAGTCACTAACATAAAGGAAATACATAACAAATAATATGTATTAAAAAACCCGGTAGTTTACCATAGGAACAATAACAGGTTGTAGTTGGGCCACTAGCATATACTAACGCTAACATAGAAGTAAAATTTATTCATAATAAACTCCTGAGGACGCTAACTTCGTTATCGAAACGCGCGTCGGGAGACTGTTATTTTGTTTTGGTGTTGGGAAGGTGTTTTCAGTAAATTTAGAGACATGTGTTAGGAATCACACGTTAAAAGGTAAGACCTCGTTAGTGCTTAGCTCGCACAAGTTTCTCAACTTCTGACAGCTGATTAACGGAAAAACATATTTTAAACAGATTTTTTTTAAATCAGATGTACGTTCAGGTGTAACATAATTGGGATGTATTTTACTAGAGTATAACAGGATTTTTTTTGTTTTCTGGTTGAAAATTATTTCCTTTTTGTCCCCAGATTCGATAATAACAAAAATATATATAATTTTTGTACTTTTTGATTCTTTATAATTTGAATTACGAACGGAGTTAGAGAAAAATTATGTTGAATGGATGGAGTGAAAATAATTCTTCATAATTTTGAGCGAGTTATAACTCGCTCAGAAAATGACACAGTGTTTCGAAATACCTGGTACCATTAAAAGCTAGAGTTGTGTAAATTGTGGAATATAATTTTCATCATTTCCATTCAATTAAAATGAATTTACACATATTAGAAGCCGAAACTGTAGAACAAAAACTATGTTTTTGAATGCAAAACAAACAATATAATAGCTTACTTTGACTTTTTTCCATTTTTGATGCTGCAATACAGATATGTGATTACGCCAACTCGGTTTATGAAGCGGGCGTCAAGAAGAGTGTTGCAGTTCTGTTTTGTGAGATCAGTGTTTATGTTCGGTTCATTCCAGAGGTTCCAATTCGATTTTCAGTTAAATAAGGACAATCATTGTATTAGTTGTGAAGATCGTCAATAATTATATGCAGAGTAAGTATAATAAATAAATTATCTAATTATATTCTAATCAACAATCAATACTTCAGTTAATACCTTGTTAAATAGCATACCAATGATAATGAAAGTGAAAGGAAAAATTCCATTCAGTGAAATAATTATAACTTTTTACCTATTTTCCATACCGACTTAATTGTTTGAATTGTCTCATAAAAAAACAAACTTTCCGCTGGAGGATTGACTAACAGCGAATACGAATCCGCAGGAAAATCCCTGTTTGAAATACCTCGAAAACGAAATAAAAAAATTGTAATCATTCAAATTTAACCATACTGTATCGGGCCACTGTGCACTGAACTGGACCAAAATCAGCACCGGATAGACCGAGAGGATATAAAAAGCAAGGATAATTATAAGAAATTAGAAAAGGGAGGAGTCAACCAATGTCGTGACGTCACATTTGGCAAGTAATATAATAAAGTGGTCAGCATTTGTGGGGTCAGTAAATGAGGTTTTTGCATATAATTTTCATATCCCCATTATACAGTTTCGGGAGTAGAATTCGGTGATTGACTAGTGCCAAAATGAAGGAAATTAATGGAATCCATATCAATGAAAACGAACGGACAGAATTATGCAAAAAAGGTGAGAAATAGAATAAAATTGAAACGGAGTGAAAACAATTATTAAGTTAAGAGCTTAATTTCATAATTCTTGAATTTTCAAATGACCGCAGAAGCAAGCCATGAATTCTCAAGTCAAATAATTTTATAGTTGATTGAAAATGTAAAGTTACTATATCTTCCTTAAAAATGCTAATCTAGAAACATCCACTATTATTTAAATATGATCATTGGAGTATTGTCTAGAATGAAGTGAGTTCCAAAGCACAAAAAAGAAAAAAAAAACAAATCACAATATTATATTTCGTTATCGGAGAAGGATTTCAGTTAGCATAATTTAAGGCTAATATTTTGAGTAGTATAATAAAATATTGAAAACTAAATACATTGTATGAATATGTGAGTCATTTCTTTGGATACTTTGGATTTTTTAATCTCGATTATACTTTTTACTAAATATCTGCCATAGCGACTTTCAAAATTATAATTAAAGGAATATCAACTAACAACAATATTGTTGTAAATAAGAACTCACAATGTTTTATAAAGTAATTCTATTCGACAATAATATTCATTCACTTATTTTTATCAAAATCTTCTGACATGATAGACAGAACCTCCTTCTTAAATTTGCCTTAATGAAAAAGTAGTCAACAACACGTAGCTATAGCTTTATTGGTCAAAAATCAACTTATTAAAATATTGTTGTTTTGAAATGAATAATAATCTTAAAATTATCAATTCGAAGAATATATTTTGATCGCGAAATGTAACATTTTTTTGCTGAATTTTTACTGAACAGTTAAAAAAATCCGCTAAAACCGCGGAACAACAAAGTTTTAAGTTTTTTGCACCGAATAGTATATGAGAACTATCAACCACGTTTTTCGATTTTTAAAAGCGGTTAATTTCTTGATTATAAAGCATGCTTTTTTAGTCAGTTGGATTTTTAACCAAATTCTACAGTCTCGATTCAGAAACCATATCATTCGTTCTTTAATTCTCTAATTTATTTTTCAATAAAAATGAAAGAAAAACTGATCATCTGAAGTTTCTAGTAATTTTGGTCACGATGTGAACGGTTACTTGTTTGTAAACAAATAATATGTAATGTTTACAGTAATAAAATGAAACATGGCATTAGTGAATGGTCAGATATCCATAATGAAGACTTTTCAGCCTGAATATTTCCGGAATCAATAAAAAAAACAAAAATTTCCGAAATTCATAACCAAAAATTTTCAGTTTTATGCCCACATGACATTCGTAACTTCAAAACCCCGAACACTTCAGCCTTCACCTCAACTCAATTAAATACTATTCAAATAATAATAAGATTCCCTATTGAGCAAATAATAAAAACAAAGTAATTCTGCCTAGCCCCTAAGTTACTTTTTCACTTATACACTTAACACCGAGAAGAGAAAATTATTCTCTCATATTTCCTTATTTTATAATAGGTTTATTCCAATGTCGATAGTATGTTTTCTAACCTGATTTAGTAGTGACCTCCATGCATGCAAACCTAACCTAATTTAAATTTGTTTTATATTATTTTCTTCTTATTTGTTAAACGGACAACGTACCATGTGTGCCAGCAACATCATTTGCGTGTGACAGACGTATAAAAAAACATGAAAATAGTAAATACAAGTACAGTCACAACTGTCGGTCGCTTGCCGGTCGGTTCGACGTGGGTACTTTGTTCACTCACTCAAATCGACCGCCGTTATGGTCGGTGGTTCAAGCTCCAGGCTGAAAGATCGATTTTTTACTTGCTATCGTCCAACCCGTGTTAGGAATCACACTTTTAAAGGTAAGACCTCGTTAGTCCTTAGCTCGCACAAGTTTCGACTTCAGAGGGTTGTCGTTCGTAGGGGTGCGACAGCTGGTTAACAGAAAAACAGATTTTAAACAGATTAATATATTTTCGTCGTTCCCCTGAAAACTTTTAGTCTTAAGTTTTTTTTGGTATTGTGAGCTGTCGACGGTATAGCAAAATCTTAAAACAAGCACTTCTCCCAATCACCAGAACTTCAATACTCTTCTCGACGCGCGTTTCTCCAACTTTGTTGGCGTTTTCATCTCCTGAAGACACCAAAAAGTTGGTGAAACGCCAACTTGATTTGTTAAAACGCACATCGAGAGGAGTGTTGAAGTTCTGGTGATTGAGAGTTGAAGAGAATCTGAATCCCTGCGGAACACCAGCAATTATGGTGAAGGTATCTTAGAATGAATTATCGAAGTCTACTTGTAGGAAACGGTTTCTAACAAAGCTAGTCAAACAAGATCTGGTAAGCCATAACATCAAGTTTGATTAGTAAACTTTTATGCCAGGTACGGTCAAAGGCTTTGGAAATATCTAACGCAATAACCCGGGACTTTCCGTGTTCATTATTGCACTGTTTCAAAGGTGAGTGACATATGATTGATTTTTGCTTCCGAATATTTCAGCAGTCTCTTAGAAATCAATTAACTATTTGGTGAAGTAGTCGAAGAGTGCATCCAGCTCACAGAAATTGCTTCCAGTTCGCTGTTTATTTTCATTTTCTTATTAGTCAGTGGGCTATACTTGAAGACAGGCAGTACACAAATATAAAGAAATGAATTTTATATGTTCAAGCCCGACTCGGATATACCTACACAGTAAGTTGAATGGATTGACGCCTATCAGAAAACAACTACTCCACTGGCTAATACCACGAACGGCGTTGAATTATATCTGACAGGTATCAGTGCAGGAATCTTCACAGAAAATTTCCTGCATATTTATGCAATTGGCAATACAGCTGAAAAAGTCGACCTTCAATTTTGGAACGGGCACACTTGCAGACCGGTTTCGGGCTCATTAGCCACTTGTCAGTGCAAGGTAGTGGCCATAATCGACCTAAATTCAATGATACTCCATAATTGAAAATCGAAATTTTTCCGCGTATTTCATTCCTCGAATTTCAATTATGGAGTATCATTGACTTTAGGTCGAAGATGGTCACTACCTTGCACTGACGAGTGGCTAAGGAACCCGAAACCGGTCTGCAAGTGTGCTAGTTCCAAAATTGAAGGTCGACTCTTCCAGTTGTATTACCAATTGCATATGCAGGAAATTTTCTGTGACGCCTGTCGGATATAATCCAACGCAGTTCGAGGTATTAGCCAGTGTAGTAGTTGTTTTCTGATAGGCGTCAGTCCATTCAACCCACTGTGTAGGTATATCCGAGACGGGCTTGAACATTTAAAGTTCATTTCTTCAGATTTAATTATTTTTACATTAGTATTTGTCAATTGACAACTCATTGTTGCCTTTCATGGCTTATCTTTTCATGAGCAGGTTTAAAATGGAAGCAATTGAGGAATTAGATTACATTCTATGGACTTGGATCTTATTCGTAGATGATGTATTTGCTTTATAACTCCTATTGAATTATATGCGAGCGCTTTCGACAGCTGGTAGTGATATCATCATCAAGGCTCTACTCAAATTGCAGTTGCGATATATATATATATATATATATATATATATATATATAATATATATATATATATATATATATATATATATATATATATATATATATATATATAAACAGAAGTAACAGAAGTTAATATCGGACATAGCACTCATGAAAGTGGCAAACCATAGACACGTGTTTCGGGCTTTTGGCCCATCATCAGTATGGTGCAGCCAAGTGTAAGGATGGGCAACACTTGGTTACCAAAAGATAGAAATACAAATGCACGGAGCCACCAACAGGAGCCAACCGCACATTTGTGGTTTCAGTTGATAGATCTTGTGTTCACAAGAAAACTATCAAAATCACCACGGAGGCAGCTATAGCTACCTGCGTGACATCCGGGTCCAGGAAATTATACAAATATGAAAGTTATTGAGTGTCTTGATATAGAAACAGAAGTTAATATCGGACATAGCACTCATGAAAGTGGCAAACCATAGACACGTGTTTCGGGCTTTTGTTTCATGAGTGCTATGTCCGATATTAACTTCTGTTTCTATATCAAGACACTCAATAACTTTCATATTTGTATATATATATATATATATATATATATATATATATATATATATATATATATACAAATATGAAAGTATATATATATATATATATATATATATATATATATATATATATATATATATTTTTCAGAAATAGAAAAATGAGAAAGTGACAAAGGTCCGATTTCAAGCAGCCTGCTGTTTACACTAATATGTAATAATTAAGTCAAAAGTCATAATTGGTGGTAGGTAATTGACATTATGAACAATAACAACATAACACAATAATTTATACTAGCAGATTTGATTTTTTTTTACGTATGTTCACATGGCACCTCAACCGATGTTACTAAAACCCATGTTAATGCCTATGTAAACACAATTCTCGTTGAACGGTATTAGTAGCGATTCAGTAACGCTAAACCTTTTGTTTTCAAAAGGTTTAGCGTTAGAGGATCAACGTGGTAAAACCGGAATTATTGTTTGAAGTATGCACTCTATGTTGCTAATTTTCTACAGTCTTTCAGAATCAATTAAATTACAATGATTGACAGTTGTGATAATCAGTGATGTTTATTATAGGACGGATACTAGTTCCATTCCTACTTCCGTAAAATATAGTTTATTTCCCGATGACGCTAACCAAGTTAGTGAAACGCGTGCAGAGAAGAATAACATAGTTAAGGTGCGTGGGAAATGTATTTATTGGATTAATTTCTGCATTTTAGGACAGTTTGTTTCCTTTGATCTTTCAACGACTGGTATTTTTTCGAAGGAGTGCGTGTAAAACATTTTCATGGTGTGAAACGAATTCAAACTCATTTCAATATACTACAGTATCTAACATAATACCTATATTATTTTGGGTTTAGCAGGGAGAACAAATGATAATAAAATTTAGTGACTCCCCTAAAAAGCTCCCCTTTTATACAGAAACAAGCATTTTACGTGAAATATTTTCAAGTAACAATTTTCGAAAGTTAGATCTTCAAACGATTTTCGTAACCTAGACCTTGCCGCTTGAGGTTATTTTTTTTTCATTTCATTAGATTGTACTGATTTCCGTCTTTCCGTTAGTGACAGCTCATTGAAATATTTTGAATGGGTCGAAAGTTCTCCTTCAAAGTTCAATTCTTTGGGCTTTGCTTTGACATTTTTTAAATTAATGATTTTAGTTTTTTCTTCAGATATCAATTACGTAACAATGCCATAAGCAAAATTTCTCAATTATAACAAGTAGAATGTACAAGAACTCAATCAAGGTCATTCAGATAGACCTACAGAGTTTTTTATAATCATGACTTAGTTGATTGGTGATAATAATTACCTTTTCAATATGTGCTTTTCTGAGTAATCTTCATACCATTTGAATGGTCATGTGAACGGGCACAGCAGTAGATACTGATATACATCAGTGCAAGGAAAGTCATCCACAAATACCCCAGTAATTAAATGTTTGAGCTGTGAATTTAGGGGTCTATATTGTAGGTTTATATTCTATTGTTGATAATCTCAGTGAAAAGAAATAACTTAAACTTCTTGATAATAATAATTGTAAACTCCACAATCACTCAGCTATTTGACGACGACAACGATGATCTACTTGAAGGATGTTTCCCCTTTCAACAAGATGGAACTTTTCCAAGTTGTGTTCTCCAGAGAATTAGGTACACATTTATTGTCAGTTCTAACGGTTCCGGATCTTTCTGGTTCAAAAGTAACAAGAATTATAAAAAATCAAATTTACTTGTTGAAATACTTTGCATCCCAGACCCCAATTGACACACGAAAAAATTCAACAAACAATATCTCTTAAATAACTAGATCAATTGCTATACTGCTATGCTATCGAGATAATTAACATATTCCTGAATATTTGAAAGGCGATCATCAATATGGTTTCCAGAAGCAAAAGACCAGCATGCGACCTCCTTATAAAAGTCACCCACCTTTGGCACAATCTAATAGATAAACACCATGAGTCTTGGGATGTTGCTCTTGATATTGACCACTGAACCAATTCCGAGCTGGTAGTCAGTGGCCGAATGGAACCTGAAATGCCAAACGTTTCGTCTGCTACTGCGGCAGATATCATCAGTTGACGACTGCAAAAATGAAGTTATATCTCGACACGGCCGACCAGTCCGGACTTTTTTGCTGAGGACAATATACCAGTCACACATGGAAGAAAATTTTGGTTAGAAGTAACAGTAACCAAGTGGAATAGAATGTTCGAATACTCAGATGTGACGGACAGCACAGCATCACGGTACAGAGTCCCACTAATTGTGTTGATTAATTTCAGTTCAATAAAATAAGAGGGGTTTGTTACTTGCGAAAAGCTCGATAACTATATTGTACACATTAAAAATCTGAAACAAAGATCTTCAAAGGGCAAAAAATTTACTAAAAAAATGTTCCTCTTCCAAAACAGTAGCACCCAGATTTAGGTATGGTTGAAAATTCGGATAAAAACGGCACGATGTCTAATTTGGTAACTTCATCAGAACATACTTTAATCCATTAGAAATTAATATTATGAAATGAAAAAAGGTAATTGGAACATCGATTTTTACAGTAGTAAGTTTACCTATACATACACAATTTGCAAGTCACGTCTAATAGCGTTCTAATATTCATTAAATTATTCTTTTTGTCCATCACATCCAATTTCCCCAAGAGCTTGTGGGTATTCCGAATAAATTCTGAAAACCCATCTACCAGATAATGTGACTGACTCATTCTGCAGCTGATGACGTTTTCACCAGTTTTCGTAGTTATGAACTCATTTCAGAATAACCACAGAAATCGAGTGATTTCCTTCTCTAGCCATTCTAATAGAAGTTTATCACTATTAATCGATCTTGAACTGGCTTGTGAACCGCAGTAAAAAAATATCACATGACAATGTGTGTTTAATGTGTTATAGTTTCTAATGTTAATTTCATTTTAGTACGTATTCATGTCGGCTGTTCGGCGTCCGCCAACAGATTTTACGATGATTGAAAATATATAACCTCCATTATACGACCGAAAGCTGTTAATATTATAGAATAGAATTAGCCATGTAAGAGGTGACATATTTTATAAAAAAAAAAGCTCATAATAGGCATAACTATCGGGCAAATTTTACTTTTTGCTTTTATTCAAATCATTCTCACATATCTTTCAATATAAAGAACTCAAGTCTGCTGACCAAGGAGGTCTCAACCGTACCTCTTCGACCTACCTAGCGACATCGACACCTGATGTTTAATTACGCCCATTTTGTAACTAATACGAGGAAGCACTGTTTTCTGTACAAAATTGTTTTTTGTAATATTATAATTGTAAGAACGGAGATAGAATCTCAACTATTGAGAGTTTCGTGTGGCCACTGTTTGAATAACTGGGAAAAATTACACTCTGGAAAAAACGGACCCATTCGAAAAAAAAATACACGTTAAATAGGAAATTACCATTTTTTACCGCTCGTTCACTTATTTAACGGTTTTATTCAGCTTGCGCTGTAAATCCAAGACGGCCGCAGCTACAAAATGGCGGATTACATAATGTTTCACAACTAACTCAATATGGTTATCAAATGACAGATGTTCGCAGCTACAAAATAGCGGATTACATATTACCGTGTAATACTGAAAACTTGAAAATGAAATAAGTAAAAAAAAATGTTAAACGATTTTATTGAAAAAAAAAGATAATAATGATGTTGATAATCTACTAAAAACTAAAAAAAAAATCGGAAGGTCCTAGGTAGCAGTCGTTACACCACTATACTCAACAATCTACGGTATTGATCAGATACAAAATAATGAAATCTTTTGGCGTAGTATTTACATATTTACTCATGTTGAAACGCCCAACGATTTATTTATTTTTTATCTGATCAATACCGTAGATTGCTCAGAAGAGTGGTGCGATGACTACTACTTAGGGCCTTCCGAATTATTTTTCAGTTTTTAGTACAGTATCTACATCATTATTTACTTATTTTTTTCAATAAAACCGCTCAACAAGAAAAAGTTTTACTTACTTCATAATTTCGCAAAATAAGATGCGACGATCGAAGTAGTCTTATAATCATTTTTTAATATTCGCTGGGCACTTGTACGATAGAAAATCTGCTCGAGTGTATTATAAAACAAACTAAAAAATTTACTTCGAAAAGTTACCGGTAATATGAAACTTTGATGAATATAATGAGTCAGTAACTTGTCTCATTCATAAACATTGCCTGTAAATAAATGACTTTATATACGAAAACGAGCCATGAATCAGGTCTACCTAACTTTAAAAAAAGCATCATAGGACATTGATATATTTTGGTAAATCCAACAATAACATGGCTTGTTTTTTTTTTAAAGAATGACTTGGACGTGGATTACGTAACAAATAGTAATTCAAGCAAATTTATTGAAAACGAAAATAACCGTGTTACGAATCACACGTTAAAAGGTAAAACCTCGTTAGTCCTTAGCTCGCACTAATTTCGACTTCTGAAGGTTATCGTTCGTAGTGGTGCGACAGTTGGTTAATGGAAAAACACATTTTAAATAGACAGACAGACAGAAAACGGCAGTGTCGAATGTATCAGGAGTACGTAAGTTGTCTTGTGGTTCTTGCCTAGGACTTCATATTGGCCAAGCGCGGAGAACCTTTTTCCAAAAAATAAAAGAACGTGGAAGTGAAAATCAATTCTACCTTTGCAAACCATCTTTTGGTTGAGGGGTATGAGTTCAATCTCAACTTTGACGTGTTACATTTGAAATAGAAAAGTTTGAAACTCAATCTTCAACGATGTCCAAATAAATCGCTTTGACAAAAAACAAATTTTGGCCATTAAAGGCAACTCAATCAAATATTTGTGTATCTATAATTTGACTTCATGAAAAAACCGTTTCATTATAAGCTGAGGCCCGCCTATTACGACAAAAATGTTTATTTAATGTCTAACATCTTTATTATAATTCAAAATGACAAATAAAGTCGCTATATAATAACTTCTATTATTATATGAATTTCAAGGAATGAACACGATTAAATAGTTATAAGAATAATAATGAGCTATTATGCATTTGTTAATAAAACTTATTTTTTACAAGTTGAAGATTCACATGGAAACCTTGATAATTTTGGAAATGAATTTTCTTCTTGAAGCTATTTTTTGTCAACTTTAGGAAAATATCTTCGCTAGATGAATTGAAAAATTCAATTTTCCATTCATTCATGAACAACTAAACATGTTAAGAAATCAAAACAAATAAAGCATAGATCTTTTTTTTTTTCAAATTTAACGATGGGTGTGTTATCTCTTTGAGAAAAGTTACATTGATATATTCTGACATGTAAGTTAATACTTTCTCACTGTTATTGTTCATGAGCTAAGAACAGTATTCTTGAATGAACAAATAACGATTTGATCTTTTTTATATTATTTTTCAGCACGAAAACGTATTTATTAACTAATTATTCATTTTTACCAGTAAATATCAATTGTTTTTTTGTATTCGGTAATGGTAAATCATAAATTAAATTAACCATGAATCATTTTGAAAGAAAAAATGAAATGAAAATGAAATTAATACAAACTAATGGTTATTAATTTTTTTAATTTTTCTCTATTCAACGAACAAAAACCTGTGAAAACTTATTTTTCCATAACAAATTTTTCATAGAATAAACACATAAAAAACTGAAAAAGTTATATATTTTTTCAGAATACAAAGAAGCAGTGAAAATAATGATTAAAAAAAAATTAAATTCAAAATACAAATTAATTCAAAAACTTATAAAGGTTTTTAAGTAAACTCTCAACGCCATTCTAGTAAGTTCTAAAATCTATTTTTAAAAAAAATCTGTTTTTCCGTTAATCAGCTGCCGCCCCCATACGAACGACAACTCTCAGAAGTTGAGAAACTTGTGCGAGCTAAGGACTAACGAGGTATTACCTTTTAACGTGTGATTCCTAACTAATGGTCAACTTTTCACTAATTCAGTCGACTTTGTATATCTCACGGTTTCCTATTTTCCTATTCTGACCCATATAGAGAAAATATAATTCATTTGATTGCCCTCGTTTGTTCTACGAACTTCTCGAAAATTTTCATGGGTACTCCACCATCGCGTATAACTGTGCCGAATGACGACACGCGTGCTACGTTGTAGGACTTGCCAGTGACGGTTCTTTCTCTCGATTGTCTTGAAGATTCGCTGTATGCCTCACAATATTGTTTAATAAAAGCCTTCTTGAGTTGGACTTTGTTCAGTAGTCTATATTTACAGATTCTAATCGAAAATTTTGCTTTTTGTCAACTTCAAGTTTGGCGATTTAAAAAAAGCGCTTTTTTAATGAAATGATCTTGGTAATGGCGTAAACACTGCAACAAATAACTGAGATTATTCTCATTTAAAGAGAAAATGAGAGATGAGCAACAAGAACGTCAGCAATTTTTCTGACAGAAAACCCCAAATGGCATTTGAAATTGAGGCATTTTGTATAATAAGTTGAAACTCTTGACAAACATCAAGAACTGAAGAGTTTTGAATGGGGCGGCATTATTGAAAACTAGGGTCTGAATATTTGATAAAATCAATCTACAAGAAGTCTTTATTTATTCATCAATTATTTACATATTTCACTTAATGATTTAAAAACATCTCAACCAATTCTTCGCCATATTGTTCAGGTGTTAAAAACCTTTGCGGCAATTCAAGCACGTAATTTATCGATACATAAAAAGTATATCGTATATCTTATGCTCAGGGTCAGTCAATTGATACATGTCACGTTTCTTCTAAGGATACTGTTAATCATATTCAGTAGGTAATTTTAAACTCAACTTGGCATTTCATCAGAATGAAATAGGCCACTCTACTTTTGATATTAACTCGTAGATACTGACGGACAAAGTATGATGAGCTGTTTTTCCGGGTTTTGCTCCGTGATCTGTGTTTTTGATCTTCACAAGGATTATTTCCACAACGTTTCAGCAAAGTCTCATTTGCGATTTTCTGGTGATGTCTGGAGTTTAAAACTAGAATCACTCTAGTGTTACTCATCATGTATACAAGGTGTCCCATATAAAACTTCGCGGGCAAATATCTGAATAATGAAAGAGAGTATCCATATGAAAGCAGATGATGTCAAAGGGCCCTCTTATTTACGTAGAGATCTAGCACTAGGCGTTATCCGTTAGGGCGTCCCGACACCCCAATTTTTTAAATCGTAACCCAGATGGATTCTGCATCAAATTCTGAATTCAGTCATATATCACACTTTTAGTTTATCTTGAATACTTATGAAAAAAGGCAATTTAATTGCATATTATAAAGAGGGCCGTGAATAAGTTAAAATAAATGCATTTATCGATACGTCAGATAACTTGTCAGGTTTGACGAAATTGTATTCAGTTTTGTGTTGAAAATGGTTCAATTTTCAAATGCAGAATAGTTGGATATGATATGTATTTATGACGAAGCATGAAGAAATTCAAAAGAAGCACTGAGAATATACGCCAATCGGTATCCTGACAGAAGATTATGATGATGATGATTTATGATGATGATCAGTTTCTGAACAAAATATACAGTGATTTCACTAATTGTCACTATTGTTCAGACGTGAACCCTCATTGAATGCAAGAAAGTTGCATCTCTTGGAGAATTTACCAACACAAACTCGAATTAATATGTGGCATAATATTAAAATAGTTACCCAATATTTGGATTACACTTTTAATGAGAAATGGTGGAAAATAAGGGTACAATACCATGGCCAGCTCGAAGTCCAGATATAACTCTACTAGATTTTTTTTGTGACAATGTAATAAAGACTTAATTTATATGCGACGTCCACAAAATTTAGATGATTTAAAAAATATTATCACAAATGTTCGTGCTTCCATATTGCGAGACACGCTTTCAGCTGTCACGAATCGAGAATTACTAAAAAGATGCAATATGTGTATTCTACCTGAAGGGAACACTTACTAAAATGATTCATGTTTTCGTTATTATCATGTTGGTCAAGTTATGGTCAAAGTAAAACATTTTTTGGTAATTTGAAACATTTATTTTAGTTTCTATCGTCTGCGATTTTACAGAAACACACAACTAGATGAAACTGAACAGGCAAAGTTTTGATTGGCTTCCTGGTTTTGTCACGGTCTCCTTTGGTTATCTCCAAACGTTTCAACTGCAATTGCGGCAGTCATCTTCAGTAGCGTGGTCGAAGTACTCTTCTTGACGTATCGACTGAAACCGAAGCTCTCCGTGAAAGCCTGAACAAGCAATGCAATTATAACTGATGGATTAATTTTATTAAACTCGCGTTATTACATTTATTTTGAATTATTCATGGCCCTTTTTATAATATGCCTTTTATCATCTGTAGAAGTGTGCTATATGGCTGAATTCAGAATTTGATGCGGAATCCAAAAACAAATTTAAAAATCTGGGTTACGATTTAAAAAAATTGGCGACGGTGTCGCGACGCCCTAACGGATAACGCTTAGTGTTGGATCCTTTGACATCAAAATCATCTGCTTTCACAAAATATGGAATACCGACTATGCACAATTGGGTCAAAGGAACTATCGCTATTTAGACTCAAAACCGTTAAGCTTTCTATCTGAAAACCTGAAGTACAAAAAACTCCTCTTGAATTTAAAATTGGAGTTGAATTCAAGTATGAAATGTATAGGAAAAAAATTGATAATTGGGTAGCATCAAGTCCCTACTAGATGACGCCTCATTATCTATATTACAACTCTGATTGTTTTTTCTGTACACAAAGTGCATCAATTTCTAGATATATATTTATTTATTTTCCACTTTGTTTCTGTTGATGTGCATATCCAGGGCCGGATCTAGAGGGCAGGAGGGGCACGCTCTCCAGACGGCTTCATAACCTAAAATACAAATTTCAATGTCAAGTTCAATTACTCAATAAACAGAAGTTTCATTGAGAAACAATGAAGTTGTGATGTTTTAGTGCGAGTTCCCAATTTGTTCCCAACTCAAATATACTAAGAAACACTTGAACAGGGTGGGAATATTCTCGCAGTATGAGATGCTGTTGACAAAAGAAATCAACTAGAGTGCTGAACTTGTGTTTCATTCAGATTCAGTGATTGAGTGATTTATAAATAAATCGATATTAATTAAAAGTATAATTATGTCAAAAAAGGCGTCATGAGTTTTCAACAAGAAGAAAGCGAAGGCAATGCACCAAGAGGTAGAGAAGTCGTCAAGTTTCAAGATAAATTATTATTCAATTGAAATAACACCGTAATTTTTTTCCTAACCTCACGTAGCACAAGGACTTTTGGTATATTGGGTACCTTTGGAGGGGGCGGGGCGGAAGCCAAGATCAAACCCTGCCCTCCTAATAATAATGCTAGGTCCGGCCCTGTGCATATCAACTCGAATTGAAACTATTTGTGCCATGAATCACATGTTAGAAATGAGACCTCATTAATCCTTTAGGTGATGACAGCTGATTAACGAAAAACAGATTTTATACACACACGTTCACATTTTATACACTAGTGTAGATAAGTTATTCGGTATGAATGGTTATATAAAATTCGGATTTCTCAATTTGTCAGATTTTTCAACATCATTAATGATTCATTTTCACTCCTCATATTTTTACCATTCTCGTGTACCAGAGAAGTGTCTGTCTATTTACTATTATTGATAACAAAAAAATGTTTTTTTTTTATTATATTTTACAGAGAGAAATTTTATATTTTAGTCATCTTCACGAAATTTAATAAATGTGTATGTAACAACAATTTCTTTGGTATTGACTTACCTACAACTTCAAGTATTTCGAATAACTAAATTAATTAAAATTGGTGTTGAAGGATTTGCTCTAGAATGGATAAAATCTTCACGCACGTCGCCAGTACGTTAATCTCTCAGGAGTAACTGAAAAAACGGTGACCACTTGTAATTCGAATTATCTTGACATCAGTGTAGGTGTTCTTCAGGGGTCAGTAATGGGCCCAATATTGTTCCTAATATATGTAAATGATATCGTTAAAGCGAACCCATCCATACATCTCACATTGTATGCAGACGATACGTCCATACTTATTTCCAAAAAATCTAATTATTCTCTAGAATCTGCATCTAAACGCAGAAAAAACTCGGTCAATACATTTCCACAACAAAAGACAAAAACAAGTGCCTACCATTCAGGTTTTGGAAAATATATCGTGTGTAAAGTTTTTGGGCCTTTACATTGATGCGTGTCTTGACTGGAGGAGACACTGTGAATCAGTAATTTCTAAACTTCATCTGTAAGCTATCTATTCAGAAACATGAAATCAGTTTTAACGGAGAAAACTGATAATGTTATAATATGAATATGTTTTTGGGGGGTCCTCGACTTGTTTTTAATGTGTTCATATCGCAGAAAAAATTGATTCGTTGTATCACTGGTGTCTCTCGCACATCTAGTTGTAGACATTTTTTTAAAACCTATCAAATCTTAACCTTACCGTGTTTGTACATATTTGAAGTGTGTGTTTTTGTATTTTGTAATTTAAACTCTTTTAAAACCAATAAACGAATTCACAATGTTAATACAAGGCAGCGGAATGATTTACATGTGCCCTTTTCAAGAACTAATCTTTTATATAGATCACCTACTGTAACTGGGCAAAGGTTGTACAATAAACTTCCCCCCGAAATTAAATCATGTGTAACACTGAAAGCATCCAAATAATGTCTCAGGAAGTATCTGTTGAATGGTGAATTTTATTCTTTGGAAGAGTTTTAGTCTTAGTTTTTAGTTTTATTTTTGTGATAAATTCTACACATGTATCAGCATGTCTTTAAGAAAATAAAGTATTATTATTATTATAAATAGAGAAGATCAATTCTGTGGGACATTCTTCAGCTATCGCATTCTAGGCGAAGATTTTCTAGTTTTTCAACAGAGAATCCTCTTTAAGTTTCACTGGAAAGGGTATTGCTAGATTGAAATGTTATTAATTTGCTTCAGGCCGCAAAGAAATTGCCAACCAAGGAGACATCGAATAACCTTGTCTTATTCCTAGTTCAAATCCAAACTATAGAAAATATCAACTATATACGCAGTAAAATTCAGTGAGCAACATAGTACCTGGTCGTGACAGAGGTGAAAAGTATTATTTATAATTTGATACTGTTAAACACAACTACACGAAATAACTTCGATCAACTGTGATCATTTTGTTATATAATTGTGAACAGTGTGACTACGGTGTAAAATTGTCAGGTAAATGATTTGGAATTTGTAATTTGTTTTGGAATAGGTCGGTAATACAGCACAGTCAACACAAGTTTCACGTGTCGTTTATTAAAAGAGCAACATGAATATTTAGGAATATACAGGGTGGACCATCACAATGGTTCTCCAAGGTATAATTTTCTGAGAAAACTCAGAAACACGTTAAGTTTGTTTGTGAGGGGGACAAATTTGGACTTGAAAAAAAAATGAAAAAGCTTCAACCTTCATCGCCCAATTTTTTTAAATGGAAACGGGTAGTCGAAAGATACTTCATTGAAAATGCTTTTTTATTCTCGATACACTATTGCTTTGCTCTTTAAAAATGATCCACTCTTTCAGAAGATACAAGCGAAAGAATGTAAGATGCAATAGTCTTGAAATATACTATTGAATGCTGCTACTTTATACTGTTATGTACGTATCTAGGAATTATGTATGGCACTGTCTGTTTAAAATAATTTGCACAAACTTGCAAATTAATAAACAAAGGCGATGACATATCTCACCTTACGGAGACCCCACTTTGGGAGGACTCAATATTCGAATATCAAAGATAAACGAGGTTTCCCAAGGCGGTCACTTGCGAAGCCAAGCTTCGACATCTGCAGCTTTCAATGCAAGTGAATCTTGAGGATTGACTTTTCTGTCGATCCCATATATGGCGTCTTCGTAAGGCAAGATGTTATTGCTCTTGTTTACTCAGGCTTCTTCAAGGACAGTTGAGTCCAGCACTAGCAATGCAATCACCTACTTAATATAGTAAACAGTTCGTTGGCCCTAAGATACTTCCCCAGAAGGTGGAAGCATGCGATCGTCGTCATGCTCCCGCAGAACCCGCTGTTCCCACAGAACTATCGCCCGATCAGCCTGCTTTCGTCGAAGGCTAAGCTAGCTGAAAGAGTCGTTCTGCAAAGGCTCAACGAAGAAGTTGATAACCTAAATGTTCTGCCTAACGAACAATTCGGATTCAGAAGAGAGCACTCCACCGAGTTACAGGCTCTGAGACTGGTCGAAAACACCATTCAAGAGATGAACAGCAACCGTAAAGTTCACGCTGTCCTCTTAGACAAATTAGTCGCGTACGACCTGCTTCGAGGCCAGATCCAGTGGATTGGGTCTTTCCGGAAAGACAAAACATTTCAGGTTAGAATAGAGGGCTCCGTGTCTGATAAGAGAGAGATATCCTCGCTGGAGTGCTACAGAGAGCTGTGCTCTCTCCCACGTTATACTCGCTCTACATCAGCGACCTCCCGAGGTCCGAGCGTGTGAAGGTGTCTCTCTACGCCGATGATACGGCTCTCCTCTCATCTTCCATGGGTCGAGAGCTCGGGATCGGTACCTCGAGCGATGGCATCTCGAATGGAAGATTCGAGTGAACCCGGAAAAGACTCAGGCGATAACTCTGGGAGAACGATATCTTCTCTGGCTAGGAAAGTGAGGGTCTCTGAAAAGGAGTACATCGGCCTTATAATAGACCATAGGATCAACTGGAACCCGCACATTGAATCCGCCAAAACAAGGATCAAGGGTCAGATTAGAAGTTTGTACCCTCTGATCAATAGAAGACAATAGAAGATCCAAAATAAGTTCAAAGAACAAAATTATCATCTATAATACGATGTTAAAGCCTGTCAATTGTATGCTTCAGGCGTCTGGGGACAAGCAGCTCCGAGTAATATATCCATCCTGGAGAGACTACAAAATAAGTTAACACGGATGATTGTGAATGTTCCAAGGTTCGTGCGGAACGAAGCCATCCGCAGAGATTTGCAGCTGCCTTCCATTCAACAGTCCATTCAGTCGAGGAATCGGCGAGTTTTCGATTGTGCGGAAACTCACGATAATCCGGTAGTTTGAGAAGCTATACATTATGTTGTAGATGACCCCTCCCGTTAACGGATGAACTATTTTTCATCCATCTCAACCCAGCCAGGCAGGGGTTCACCGTGAAGGGCGGTACTGATGTCTAAGGACTTTCATATCGCCACCACCATTCAGTCATGACCCATTTGTTCTTCTGACGAACGCCAGTCGTAAGGGAAAGGGAGCCAGGCTCCAACCTGTTTGAGATCAAGATGTCCACTAGCAATGCAATCGTAGTTAGCCTAGCATCACCAACGGAACCTATCATTAGTCGAAACAGCCCTTCTGGTGTTAAATTAAGGTTTTGCCTTTGGGCCTGATTTCATCTAGTTGCCTTGATGACCAAATTTCTTTCGGCAGTCGGTGTCGAAGCTTAGCTACGCAACTGACCACCTTAGGGAGCCCCGTTTATCTTGAAGATTGAGTTCTCCGTCGATCTCATAGATGGCGAATTCGTAAGGGAAGATGTCATCGCCCTTGTTCACTCAGGCTTGTTCTTCAAGGACAGCTGAGTTCAACATTGCATTTGTGGTTCAGCCTAGCACCACTGATGAGACATATTGCGAATCGAAATATCACTGTCTGGTGACTATATGTGATAGTCAGGTATAGAAAAATTGCTGAGTTATTCACCACCATCTCGGTGGTAAATTTAATCGACGGGTGAATAAAACTGATAAATTCGATGAATAATACTGTTTCAGCAATGCAGACTAAGACTGTCATCTACATATATGTTCCAGTGAAATTGTTAATTAACTGATTATTATGGATTTTATTCTCCAACTTTGGAGCTATCAAAAGATTCAAAGGGTTTCTCATCATTGATACATTATCTGAATGAATAAAATATGTCATTGTATAGAAATAATTTTGAAACAGATAAATTATAAGCATATCCAGAATTTCTTATTTCACCCTAGAATCAACATTGGTTTCAACCAATATCTAATGATATTTATTTAGCGTTATCAGAAAGACTTATGTTTTCAATATTAAAAGTGATCAAAGAAAAATCGTGGAACAGCTAGAATTTCCATGCATTTTCCTGCAATTGATCGATTTCAATATTCCAACACTTTATTGAAATTAGGACCTATTACTCACATCACAATATGATAATCTAATCATAACACGTAATAACAAGACCTTTCGCAATGGTGTTTCTATTGTTAAACACTAGATACCTTCCAATAAATTATATGTTAATGAAGTCTAACTTCTCAGCAAAGCTGCAGATCAAATGTTGCCTGTGTTTATAATAATGCATGTTCCAGTTGGTATGTGATGTAATGTTGCCTGATATACAATAACACATTACCCATTTGTTGATATGACCTCAGATAACGTAATTAAAACATATTTCTTGACATTTTATATGAAATTATAAACACAATCACTGTTGTAAACATTAAGATATCTGACATGTTCTGTTACTAAAGTGAAATTTTGCAGCGAATTGTGAAATTCAAATGAATTTTGCAAAATAAAAAGAGGTCATGGTTTGGAGAAGTTGCAATATCTGGAAGTGGAAATATCGTAACGAATAATTTTGGGAGATATCATTGTTCACATCTTCCTGTATAGTTGAGAAATACGAGTATATTAATTTTCTAATTGGATGATACCGTAAATGTTATTTATTTTCAATTAAGAAACATATTAAATTCCAAACTAGCTGATAGGTAAACTGAATGATATCTGTCAATCGCGAGCTAGTTGTGCCAAATAAGACACTGCCAATTGATATACGGGCCTATAATTCTGGAACAATTTTGTGAAACTTCTGCTGCCTCATCGCAAAAAGTTAAATGGAAATATTCTTAGCGAAAGCTCAAAAGGGGTGAAAGCACTGTGTGTTAGAAATGGAATTAAGTACTCAAAAACACTTGAAATGTTGACAGTGGCATACGGTAACTGTACTTTGAGTCATGAAGAGTCGAGAAGATGTGAATGACGACGCTCGCTTTGGATGCCCCAGCATACCAACAACCGAAGAAGATGTTGAGAAAGTGAAGAAATTTGTTATAAGAATTGTATAATGACTATTAGAGAAGCTGCTGAGGATGTCGGCATATCGATTGGCTCATGCTATGTAATTTTTTCTAAAGTTTCAGGCATGAACCGTGTGGCATGAAGCGTGTGAATTTTGACCCAAAAAATCTTCGCATAAGCATCGTTCAAGAATTGTTGAATGACAGTGATCCAGACGTTCTTAAAAGGGTATAACTGGTGACGAATCATGGGTATATGATTAACACATCAAAACCAAAGTCCAATTGTCCCAATGGAAAAGCCCAGGAGTGTAAGCACGCCAAGTTCGGTCAAATGTCTAAGTTTTGCTAACTGTGTTCAACGATTACCGTGGCGTAATGCATCAGGAGTTCTTGTCACATGGTCGTACTGTTAATAAAGAGTATTATCTTGAAGTTGTATGTCCCTTGCGAGAAGCAATACAAAGAAAACTTTCGGTATTGTGGAAAAACAATTCATCAAGATAATGCACCTGCTAACTCGTCATTGCTTGTTCGTAAAGCCTTGCAGCTTGAACCACCGGTTCGCAAAGCGGTCGATTGAGATTTTGGAGCAAAAAAACACGTCAACCCAACCGGCTATCGTCTCACAAAAAAACTAATAATGAATATAAAATATTAACTATTAATTGATAAAAGTAAATGAAAATAACTAATAAAGTACAAGGAATACAAAAGAATTCCTGCTGTATATCGGATCGGCCTCAGCAAAAAGAAGAAAAAATTAGGCTTATCTAATTTCCAGCAAAAAAATCTTTTTTATTCTTTGTATTTTATGGTTTACTTTTTTATTTTCATCAACATATTGCTGAAATAAAATTTCGGTCTGTTAGTGCATAATAATAAAACTTCATCGTCAACAATTGTCTCAAATGGTCTAAAAAAAGATTTGTACATTGGTTGTAATTGATAGGATGGTTGAATAAATCAACTTAACATTATTTTGAGCAAAATTCATGCTCCACTCAGTATATATCCGTGTAATCGTTTATTTTTTGAAAGTAACTTTCTGGCGAAATCAGAATATGGAAAGTAATACTTGATATTTCGTTTTAAAACTTCAGTAAGTCACACTTCTACTTGGTACTTGGTTAATGGCTATTCCTTTAATTGTGAATAGTTACTTGTTTAGGTGAAAGTTAAAAAAAATCAATTTTTCCGTTGACCAACTGTCGCCCTCCTATGAACGAAAACTTTCAAACTTGTGTGAGCTAAGGACTAACGAGGTCTTACCTTTTAACGAGTGATTCCTAAGATGTGTTGAATGATAGGAAGTGAAAATCGATCGTCCGGCCTTGCGGTTCGAACCACCGGTTCACACAGCGGTCGATTGAGTGAGTGAAGCAAACCACCCACATCAACCCACCAGGCTACCATCCCGTAAAACTGTTATTCGAAAAAAAATTATAAGAACCACCATATGGTTTGAGTTATTTATTTTTAGTGTTAGGGTAGGTATCTTCCATCTAAAAAGGAAGAGTAATCAATAACTCTCGTGAAAGAGGCATTCTTATTGTTTTTACAAAAAATTTTATGGTTTACGATTTTGAATATAATGTGCATTTGGCTCAGAGTATCGCATATGTGACTAGCGGGAATGAACATGGAAAACGGATTTATTGTGTTTGAAATTTGTTCAAAATCTTTTTTCCTGTAAACCAGCTGTCGCCCCGCTACGAACATCTCTCAAAAGTCGAAACTTGTGCGAGCTAAGGACTAACGAGGTCTTACCTTTTGACGTGTGATTCCCAACACGCGTTGGAACGATAGGAGGTGAAAATCGATCGGTCAACCTTGCGGTTCAAACCACCGGTTCGCACAGCGGTCGATTGACTGTGTGGAGCTCACCACCCATGTCAATTTTATTTGAAACGCGTTTCGCTACACGGTAGCTTCATCAGTAACTGGTGTAATAGTTACTGGTGTAACTGATGAAGCTACCTTATAGCAAAATTCGTTTTAAATAAAATGTATTATGAACATTCTGTATTTATTGTCATAGATAGTGTTATTTAATTTTCACCGAGCAACGGGTCAGAATATTCATAATTCAATTGTTAATTGTAATGACAATAGGTAGTAACTGAATATTGAAAGGTGTATGTAACGAAAGTTGGTCAGCTTTATTTTATTGAAACCTACCACCAGAGTAAGGAGTGATGTTGATAGTTACCTAAACTAGGAACTCTAATCTAATTGTCGACTTTCTTCTCCAAAATGCAAATATGACTTGAATTTGTTGTGAACATAAACAACACTAGGAAGTTACTGACAGCCATGAAATCAATTTTCTGGAGTGAATGAATAATTTTGATATTGTAATTAAAAAGATTTTTTCAAACGTTGGAGCCTAATTCTAGGCATACCTACCTCTGTTTTTTTCAAATGAGAATTCATTCTCTAAGAAACAATAAAAAATTATTTGAGGTGAAGAATGATTTTTTGGGTTAAGTAGATGTATTTGTTTTATTCGAGTTGGAAGAGGAAAGTTATCAAAAAAAAGTTTGCTATGAAAGTTTTAATATCAATGCATTGAGTGTTTTTAATTATTCACCATTGTACAGCTGAGGTAGGAGTATCTGCTATTGTAAAATGTAGGATTGTACAGGTATATTCCGTGTGATGTATGAGTTTCACTCAACCGTTCTATTTTCAATAAAAACTAAGTTGGAGAGATTTTGTTTAGGGGATATTTTTAAAACGTGGTATTTTCATTCCACAAATGATAATGTGTCCAAAAACTTTTTTGAATACTGAGTGAATCAGAAGATGAAAACATTTTTTAAATTTTTTTTAAATGAAACATTTTATATTTTATTACACATTCGACTTTCCTTTCTTGAAATATTTCCAACATAATTTCAATGAGAGAGTTCTCTTTTTCAGAAGAAAATTTTAAACTGAAATTTTGGAATAATGTTTTCAAGAAAACGTTTTTGGGATCAACTGAAATGTGTTAAACGATTGAAACGATTGAATTTGAACAAATAAAACGACGTATAAAAATACTGAATTGAATAATTGATTCAATAAAAAGTGAGTTGGCATTTCATATTTGCCCCTGTACTACATTCCTCCTCAGATGCGATTTTTTTCCATTCAAAAACAAGAAATAAAGCCAAAAACGAAAACATTCCACTATAAACTATTTTTTGTCTTGATGAACTGGCCTATTTCTGAGGACATATTCTATTGCAACACTTTCATTTGTTTATAAATCGTTATCAAGAGTTCATTAAAACAACAGTTGGTGAAACGTCCACATTATTTCCATCGAAGATTACTCCGCCATTACTGAATAATGTAATGACGTGGTTTCTTGACGACACCACAAAGACTTGTCCGGCAATTATCTCATTTCGGAGAGCCTTCTTTTGAAAAGACTCAAGGAAATCCCTCTGAGGGGCCGACCAAAAATCCCGCTCGCCAGTATGTATCTCTGAATGGCCTGCGATATATAGTCAACATTCTCTGAGTTCTGCATCAGTCGGCTTTGGTTCGAGCAAGAGTGTTGGCAGTTTCATTTTGGAACGATATCGCACGTGATTTGAGTGAAAGCGTTTCGAAATTGACAATATTATGGCTACCACGAACGGAGATCACTGCGCCAATAACATCAAAACAAAGAAATCACTGCCGGTGCTGTCGAGAACTTGGTCTGAGAATTACGATATCACTGACGTTGAAGTGCCCGGAACTCCCAAAACACCTAGGACTTCCACGACACCAGGTAATTTATACATTGATTAAGATTGGAACGAATTGTTCTTTTAGATACTTTGGTTAGAAATTAAACTCATAAGTGATAATTAAAAATTATTTTATTGAATCGTTGTTACACGTAATTCGTAAAGATTTTGCATCAGGTTTATTACTGAGCGTCCCCATTTAATCAACAACGAAATGTCAAAATTTTTCAAAATAAATTGACATAAGTAATCATTTTATGCTTTGGGAAAGGTTAAAAAATGGTGCAGCCGCTGATTTTTATAAAATTTTAGTGGGAACTGATATTAAAAAAGTGATATATTCTTCAATAAATCTTATTCTAGGAATCAGAAGCAGACTACAATAAGAGTAATGAATTCAGCCAATTTCTTACGTTTATTATTCAAGGAAACAAAAGATATCCAATTTCCAGAGTTTGATACATTCACCAGTTTCATGAATTGAAATAATGAATTGGCAATTCATTTGAAAAATAAATGAATTGAGGCCACAAGCTAGCTTGTGATTTGTCGTTTTCGTCAATTCACAACTCATTTTACATATTTCTCGGAAAAAACATTATTCGGTTACCCCAGAATGGTAACTTTTATTGTTTCAAACTCATTTTTTTGAGAGAAAAAATAATGTATAAATGATTTTTTTTTGTTTATCTTTGGTTTGATGCATAGTAAGTTCACAAACTCTTTTGTTTAAGATGAAATATTGAAAAAGAATATGAGCATTTGGTTCTTCATCAGTTATGTATTGCATAAAATTTAATTTTGATATAAAAAAAAATCCGGCAACTGACAATTCGCAACTCATTTTTTCAAAATAAATTGAAGGCAATGAGTTACACTCACTGAAAATACATAAATCCATTCCAAATGAGTTGAAACTACAAATCTGTTCAATTCTGCTAATTCCTGACTTCTGCTAAGTGAAATAAATATTTGGGCGCATTTCATTGTAGGAAAGTATAGGTATTAAAAGTTGTATTTCAGACGATCGTTATCTGCTATTTTATTTTAATATTTGGTTTTTTGTAAAAGTAAAACTATCAATAAACTAGTCATTCATCAATACAAGCCGGAAAACACTAATAAAATGAGCAATTTTTACATGTATTTACTACTTGTTTAGAAAATTTTTTAGAAAATTTGTACTTTTCATGAAATTAGCTTTGTGAAACGGTGGTAACACAAACCCAAATAGCATTGTTGTCAAGTATCAAGTTAGGGATAATAATTAGGTATATTTAATGTCGAAACAACTGACCGTCTTGGATGGCAGAATCCGCGTATTCTCGAATATTCTTTTTATAGATATCATCTTTCAGAATATTAATTTTTCAATTGACGTTATATACATTTGAAATAATATTTCATATAAAAAAAGGTTGATGCTTGTAAGTAGGTGTTTGTAACTGCCATTTATTTTTTTACTCTGGCAACACAGCAACACTGAAATTGTTTTTTTTTTCAACCTCCAATACCATACAGATGAAGAGTTGATGCTACATTAAAACCATACTATGCATTAATATAAAAACATAAAATTTCCATATTGAATTATTATCTCGAATAATAACATAAGTACAAAGAAGAAATAGGCTGATGTGATCTGCGTCTGAATGTTTTTTTTAATTTTAGTGTTCTGAAGCTTTCCTGAAATTTTCATCAAATTGACTACTGGATAATATTTTACACCCTTAACTAGCTTTTTTCATACAAAATTGTCATTATTTAATGAAGATAACTGAATTAACTTTTTCCATACTTCAGAGATTAAAAAATACTTCTGCGGTATAATAATAATAAAGGATGTTGAAAACTTCATCACTTCTTTCCTTGAATATAATAAATATCACGGTCTCCATTATTCTAAAGCGTAGATATATATTTCCTACCTATGTGATTTTTAAATGAAATTTTTTAACAAAAACTACATCACCAGTCGTTTGTTTTGTTGAAGTACTCAATTTTGCATTTTTGTTCAAACAAATGTTTTAACAAAATCGGTAAAAGACGGAAAAATTGTTAAGTATATTGGGTATGATTTTGCAATATTTCTACATTCGTTGCCTTATATAAAGATGTGGTTTGGAAGATATTTCTGAAATATTGAACGTGTTTTCTGTGGGTTTTTGCCAATTGTTTGTTGAATAAATGACACCACATATTTGTAAATTGCTTTTCAAAAGATATGAAGATTTTCCAAAAAGCGCAGTTCCGAGAACATCAGAAGGAATTAATATAATAGTTGAAGAAAAATATGTGACTTTATGACATGTACCCAAATAAGATAGACTAATCATGATTATGTCAATTAGAATCCTAGCCTACTTGTTGGTGATAAAAAGTCTGAACATTGTGAATTTGCGAAATATTCGTACTCGATATTATCAGATATCCAAATCCAATTTTACCTTGTTGTTTTAAAAGAAATCGCATCCTACTTTACAATACCAGCTGAACAAAGCCAACGTAATTTATGGATGAACGTTCTGAATGTTAATTATCGTACTTCATCACGTCTGTAGAAATTAGGAAATAGAAAGAAACTTGAGACTATCGTGTTTAGTAATTTTTTTATAATTACCAAGGAATCTATACAATCGTTGTTAGCTTTTTTCTTTACTTTTGATAAACATATTTGTGAAATTATAAAACAACGATAAAAATAAAAACAACCATAAAAATTAATATAATATAAAGTGCCTTCTCAATTTTTTGGAGTGGAAAAAAATTCTGAACTCATTCAAAATTATTCGTGATAAAAATCACAATTTTGTTTCCTTTTTCAAAATTATTTTTTTAAATTATGAGAAACATAAGTCACTTTTCTATGGCAATGAAACATAATGTAACATAATTGTAAATCTTCAACGCCCTTGAATAACTAAGACAACTTTATTCATTAGTTTTCATTATCTTATTTAAATTTCAAATTAGTCTGGTCCAGATGGGGTCCCAAAAGAATGTTTCTCACGGCCAGTATCATATTTATTTGTTCATCAACAATACAAGTATATGTAAAGAAGTCTCATATTGAAAAATGAGAAATAAAATTTATCACTTGTAGTTGTAACTCACGTTATTGCAGTTTCGTCCTCTAAGGTCATTTCAAATGAATGAAATAAACTCTTCGTTTGAAAGTGTCCTTCAAGGACGAAACTGCAGTAACGTTAGTTACAAATACAACTGGTATAAAAACATATGAAGTTGTATTTCTCATTTTTCATGATGATCTCCTACCACGTTGTAACTAACGGCTACATCCATCAATTTATTGATTTTCATATTCATAATTTTCTATCAATATCAGTTATGTGATAGTTTTATTAATCTAAGTTTAGTAAATATGTTTTGAAAAATCTGTTTTCCCGTTAACCAGCTGTCGCACCCCTACGAACAATAACCCTCAGAAGTCGAAACTTGTGCGAGCTAAAGATTAACGAGGTCTTGCCTTTTAACGTGTGATTCCTAACACAGGTTGGACGATAGCAAGTGAAAATCGATCGTTCAGACTAGGGATTGAACCACCGACCAACATGGTGAATGAAGGCAGCACCCCACGTCGAACCGCCTGGCTACCGACCGACCGGTAGCATGGGGTAGAAAACTTATTGAATAATGAAAATATAAAATATTCATAAGGAAGTGAATATTTATCATAAACGATTTTTAAGACTTGATAGTTCAATGTAAATGATGAAGTAATGAAGAACTGAAACAATTGGGTGGTTGTAATTGTATCTTCAAGATGGACTGGACAGTGTAACCGCTAAATAATCAGTTGAGTTGAGTTGAGGAAACACTGATGTAAACAGGATTGAATACCTGTCGTTCATACAGTGAAAGGACATCGGTTCTGGACGTATGCTAAGCATCTGCACGAATTTTCTCAGTGACGAAACTTGCCTAAATATGTACATCATGATATTAGCCGGGAAGGCTGTTGTTTTCCGGCATGCATTTAGCAGCTCCTACAGTGTAAGAACGCTAAACGAGGTGAATGTTTTGAAATTTCATTTCGAAATATTCAATTTTTAATACGTATGATTTTCTCCCCGACAGTCATCAGACTGATTTCTTTGAGACTAGACTATTATTCCGAACTTTTATGTTTTGAAGCATCATATTATTTGGAAGCTAGTTTGGTTTCATGTTTATTATTAAGTAATTCAAATATGTTCTTCTGCGTTGTATCAAAATGAATCAAGGTATATTTTGTTACAGTAAATTTCCCTGAACAATATTTACAATCGTATCTTGTGATTAGTTATAAATGGAAAATATCGAAACTTACATCACACACTTTGAAATAATTCAAACATTATTGAATAAATAACACCAATCAATAAAGGTTGAACGTAAGAAATGACGTACAGTATATGATAATACTAAGAAGGCAAGAGAATAACATGGAATTCAAAAGTATAGAAGTGACAATTATTGTAGTGCAAATAAGAGAACGGAATATCGATACACATCAAATATAATCCAAAATATTTGCCTGCATAATAGAAATACCTTTCTTACTTTTCTTACAAAGCTTAATCAATAGAGAATCTGCTGTAGAGACAATCAATGGAAGGTCATGTACCCAGAAAAAAAAATTGTAACAAATATTGAGACCTCCACAAAAAAAATCTTTCAAAGAATAAAAATACTTTGTATTAGAAAAGTGTTTTAAATTTACAAACAACAATTAATTTGTTTGCTGTACTACTTTCTCTGTGAATGATAGAAGAACCAGAAATAGTGATATTTTTAAAATTCCTTTTTGTAGAACCAATTATGGTCAGAATGAAACAATATGTAGGATATTGAAATCAGCAAATCACTACCATCACTGGAATTGTTTAATTCATCATTATTATCCTTCAAAAAATCGATTAAAAACATCTGATGTATCTTTAGTTTGTAAGCACATGTACAATTTATAAAAAGATATTTGTAAAAATTGGCTTGTCCGTTGAAATAAATAAATAAATATTTATAAATTTATAAATTGTTCACAGGACATGAGAAGTGCACATTCCACCACGATTTAGAGTTAGATCACAGACCACCAACTAGAGAAGACATGCTTCCCGAAATGTCAAGATCGTACAAACTGCTACTAGCTTCACTTGGAGAGAATCCAGAAAGACAAGGCCTGCTTAAAACTCCTGAACGAGCGGCCAAAGCCATGCTTTTCTTCACCAAGGGATATGACCAAAGTCTTGAAGGTAAGTTATATATGAGAAAAAACGTTATCATCTTCAATCTGAAAACATTTGATCTAGAATATTCTTCGTTCCTCTTCTTCAGAAGAGGAACCCTCCATCCCTTTCATTTGAAAATCAGCTGGCTTCTGATGGAAAGCTTGCAAAACCATTCCCCCACTGGCTTTATTACTGTTATTGCTGAATTTGGGTTCAATTTCTGCACAATTTTGAATATGGTGGTTATTTTCTTATCTCATCTGATTATTCACCAGTTGGTGAATAAACTATCTTATTCAGCTTGGCCTTCATATCTTCTTCATGTACGAGAATGTTTGCAAAAATTATTACACTAGTATTGAAGCAAACATAATTTGAAAGTCAATATACTTTCATTGAATGTTACTTAAGTAACTTAAAGAAAACGTCAAGGATCAGAGTATTTTATTATTCAGCATGCCCCCTCTCAATAAGATACATTTATAACATTAAACTTACATTTGAAAAAGATCTTAATTTGCTCTGCAAACCAGATCTCTACAAATTCTATCATATCTTCGTTGAAAGAAAATTTACTATCTCAGACTTTTTTCAGTTGAGGAAAGTCATAGTCGGTCGAAATGGGATCTGGTGAATAAGGAGGTTTTTCGATTAATTCTGACGCGATATATAATTTTTCCTTGTAGAGTGGTCACTAACGTCGAATAGTAATTCCCAGTTCTGTTAGAAACTTGGTATTTCACTAAGTTTCGTCTAGATATGGAATATTAATAAGCCTGTAAATACGTGGTAAACTTATTGGTAAATAATGGAAGCTGTACCTCTTTTGTAGCTTGCAATCCAAATTTTCATGGTTGTATACGAAGGACATTAATCGCGAAGAGTTTTTAAGCATATCTTCATAAAACTGCTAACTTTTTAACCCCTTCAAATTCAGGTACTTGATGATGACTCAATATTCCATTTTCATAATTTCGGTTGCTGACATTTCTGATAAGATACATATGATTTTTTTCTGTACGTGGAACTGATCTAGACTAATTAGGCATCAGTATATCCCCGTATTTCAAAAAGCTGAGATATATTCCCTGAGAATAGAAATATTTTATTATTATCATTCGACATATCATTCGACGGTTTTTTCTTGCACATGGCCTAGATGATTTTATTGGAGTGTGAAGATGATGAGTTAGCAATCCAGCATTTTATTCTTTGCAATGCAGAGGGCAGCACTGTTGCCGCTTGTTTCTATTTAAATTTACGAACATTCTCTGCCTTTGCAGAGTGCAAGGTGGTAGTAACCAAGTACAAAATTTAGGCATCAGATTCTCTAAGAAGGTGAATGTGAAGATTCACTAAGATACCAAGATTCCAAGGTATGTCTTGGCACAATCACATTGTTGAAATAGCAAAGACAGTTCTCGAACACTTTTTAAGATCTCCTATATGTCGAGAGAGTTATCAACAACTATTCAAAACAAACGTAAATCACGACTTTCATACAGGCACTGCTCTCGGCGCATCTGAAGGATTTCTCTACAGTACATCATCCAGATTTCGTTCTTTTATAATTATTGTAAACTTCCAAAATCAACGGAACGTTTAGAAATCTTCAAGACCAAATGAGGGACTATAATACAAGACATACAAGTTGGAAACAGAATTTCTAGAAATTCCAAATTGTTTTTATGTAGTTTTTTGGGTTCACACAGTAACTTATCGCGGTAAATAAGAAAAAATTGCCGTTTCTAGATCACAATTTTTTAATTTTTCAGATTGTGGAAGATAAAAATTCATAGGAAAGATGAAAAAACTTTAATTTTCTCTAAAATTTTTCTGTTGATTTACTTGTTACTCATTGTGCTAGTATTTGGAAAGCAGATTTTAGGAATATATATGTTAGCTACGATCCCTGTCTAGGATTTTCGTGGTTCTGATAAGTTTGAGAAAAGTTCTAACCATTACAGTTGTCAAGCAATAGCTCATTATTTTCTTCTTGAAATATTGGTCATTTTCTGGTCAGTTCTTTGGTGTTTCATCGTCATGAATTTTGACGTTTACCTATCTATACATATATTTTGACCACTCTATAGAGTAATTTCTGTTGGTGGCAGAAAACAAATCTATCCACCTGGGTAAAAGTCACGTTTTGCTCCATAGAAAATTAGTCGTTCTCAACATTATTATATCGGAATTGATCATAATCCATTATGCCACGAATTAAAAATCAATTAGTAACAACTTGATGGCCGTAATTATCAATGCGTTTGTAATGTTTCCATATTGCCAACGCTGGTTGTCATTGCTATTTCTCTCGGTGAAAGGATTCGAAACAATGTCAGATAAAGGAAGACAATGACGACCCCGAGAATGATTGTCTTATAACGATGGAGTAGATTTAGTTTCAAGTAGTTGCCATGGCCACGACACGCGCGGACCGTTTTGAATAGGAACAGAAATTGATGTAATTCAGGGATGAATCAAATTTGTCGAACCGAATCATGGAGATCTCGGAGGCTATTATGACGGATGTCCCACATTCAATTTACAGGATATGTTTCATTCTCATTTGTTGATTAAGATTTGTGATTTTTTTTCAAAGAGGCAATAAGCCATTTTTTACAAGATCTCATAATGTTATCGATATATTTCCATTTTTTAACGAATATTTTGTTATTTAGCAATACCATGAGAACAGCATGATAAAACAACGGTCCGTAAGACGAGTTGTTTTATCTATTGCTAGTTACTCTATTGATGGTATTGCTCAAAAATAATAGATTTTCAGTTTAAAAAAAAGGGCACTAGGGTATCTAAGAAAAATTTCAAGTCGAGTGGTATTTGTAAATATTATTTCCTGAAATAATTTCAGCTAAATGTATCACTATAAATTCCATCAATCAATCAATTTCATTAATTGAATAACGAGAAATATCAACAAGAGAATTTGTTCGAAAGAACATATTCTATTAGTAGTATTTTTTCAAAAACAGGACTTCATTGTTTAAATCTGTCGTGCCTTGACATTCCAGATGCAGTACGGCCCGTATTCTTTTCTATTTTAATGAAATTGCTACTTTGAGAATAATGTTAATCTCTTATTATACCTACCAATAAATTTCGATTAAGGTATTGAGATTTCGGAATATCATATATAAATTGTTGATATTCACGGTGGAGTTTGGAATGAAGGATTGTTTTCGTATTTTCGAGAGGTTATGTTAATAAACATATCAAACTAAACTTGTGAATTTCTGTAGGAGCATTCATGCAAAGTTGAGATATTTATTCACAATTATATTTGAATATTTGATTCCATTTTTTGTTTTCACTTTGATTAGGACAGTGACAATGATTAAAATTGTGATGATGATGGTGCATAACTATGCCCTGATAGTCACGTATTATTCAAGAATAATGGCATCCAGGTATCTTATCCTAATTTCACTTTATATGGGATCCCATATACCATCAATACACATCAGCAATTGATAGAGTCCAAAAGAAGTTTTTAAAATTTCTTACTTTTAGAATGACCGGAACTTATTCTCCAAGAAACTGTGATTACCCTGATCTGCTATGCAGATTTGACTTTGTAGCCTTAGAAAAAAGAAAAAATCAGGCATCTGTTTTATTTCTATATAAGCTATTGAATGGCAAATTGGATTGTCCTATACTATTATCAGAAATTGATATCTTTGTTCCAAGAATATCTTCTAGGCACATCAATACTTTTTTATGCAAAAGAGCACAAACTAACTTAATGTTAAAATCACCAATCAATCTGATGTGTCGTAATGCGAACAAGCTCCCTACTAACATCGATATTTTTTGTTGCAGTATTTGTGAAATCAAAAATAAGTCTCTTGCGTACCTATAAGTCATTTATGTTTTTTTATATTAAATAGTAATATCCTTCAAGTATGTTACTTTTGCTCTGTAAATGGGAAACTGTTGGGCAATAAACGCTATTATTATTATTATTATTATATCGCATCGTATCGAACAAATATGTAGAAGTAATATGTGAACTTACCAATATATGAAAACAATGAAAACGGCTTTTCATTCGTGTCCAACCCTATTTATTTTCGCGAAATGAATGAATCTAGCCCAACAGAGAATCTGTACAAGTTTCATGAAAAGCAAACTGAAAAGTTTTTCCGGGAAAAATACTTCGGAACATAGACCTCAAAAGAGTTCAGTCAGTAACTTATATTTATAAATTTTCCCTATGAATGATGAAATAATAGAAAAAAATATACTCAAATTTCTTCACATAGGTTGACTTTTCAAAAAGCATTCTCTTTCCGTTTTCAAAACCTAGAATTATACAACATGTCTCGATTGAAGGGAATGTAGATTTCTTGCGACAGTTGTTTTCATTTCGAAATCTAGGAAAAATGTTTTCAAAATAATAGACCACAAATTCATAGTACACCTTTAGGGGGTAATTTTATACCTCATATAAATGATTTGCATGCTGCTGAAATATCTATCAAACGCATTATCTGCTTTCAGCGACGAGTGATGCAACACTATTCTCTTGAATTGAAGGGGTTATATTTTTAGCAGTGATTAATTTTTGGGAATACAAACTGAGTAAAGAAAAGTATCTTCTGTATAATTCAGTGTTCATGTAAAAGTATTTGTTTCGAAAGAATTTTTTTTCTTTCGTGTAATTCAATGTTCATATGAAAGTAGCTGTTTCAGGGGGGCATTCTTTCAGTTTGTGTCTGAAAGTTACTTCTTTGCATGATCTACACATCCATGTATAGAGTTATTTATTTTCAAATTGATTACTTCCTTCCTTTCTTTGGAAGATTCCCACATTTTTTCGTATCAAGATGGAGTAGTAGAAAGCCAGAAAATTTCTTTCCCACTATTCTCTTTTCTACCAAAAAGTATTAAAAATATCGAATATCGTTTTCTGGCTCTACCGTCTCCATTTCAAATGGTATAAAAAGGCGAAGGAACTTTCAAGTCTGTTTCATATTTGTTATAATTTGAAATAAATCAATTTGCAATGCGGCGTTTCGTTCATCATCAACTTTATGCTTTCAAGTATGGACCTATATTGTAGTATATAACTGAGTTTGTTATGACAAAGACTACAAAAATCTACCTTTCTAGCCTTTTTTGTACCATTCGAAACGGAGGCGGTAGAGCAAAAAAACCAAATTCTAAAATTCTAGTTTTTGGTCAATATTTCGAAAACAACCACTGATATTCTTGATTGTCCAGTCCAACCGACGGTATCCGAGGTAGTTATAGTGGAAGCATCTAAGAAAAACGGCCTGTATATTCAAAACATCGCCCAAAAGAGAAACATTAGTTTCAGTTCAGCAAAACAAAAATGCTGTGGATTGGCCTGTTTTATTCACAACTGGCTTTTCATTTGGGTGAAAAGTTAATTTGAAAAAATAATGGACTGTGCAAAATTTTTATTCATTAGTTAAGAAAATGTGCAACATTTGCCTGTTTAACTAGTGAAAAGTATATGTCATCGAGAATGCCGGCCTCAAAATGATTATTCAAATGTCTGGTAATTTTATTTTTCCGATCGTAATTAGAATGGTCATTAAACTATGACATCACATCACATCCTTGCTTTTTAACAATAATATTCATTATATAGTATGTTCATACGTTTACATATCAGAAGTAATGGAGACGCTTCACATAATAAATTAGTTTATAGGCGAATTTCAAAGGTCAAAATATTTTTTTCAGTTACTGGAGACTGATTTCATTTGCTGTTCAATATATCAATTAGAAAAGAAAATATTTTGAAAGATGTTTTTAAAATATCAAGCTGTCAAACTGAATGGATATGACAGTCAGTCTTTCAGCTACGTGTTTCGAAATGAAAGTATGATATTGAAATCAATGCAAATGGAAACAATCTGCCATCTTCATTGCCATTGAAAATAAATGACGTGAACAGTAATTTTCTGTGATAAGGTCAACCTTTAGAATAAAAATAGAATACGTATCTATCAAAAAATAGAAGTAACTTTTACTTCCTGTATATAATTAAGTTTTTTTTCATTTGATCGACATTAAATTATTATTCCGGGTTCTATATATTTCACCTAGCCTTCAATTTAGATACGATTTTTTGTGGAATAATAACATAAGACATGAACTTGTTATTGTTTACATACTCATATACTTCATTTGGGTATGATGACTCAACATTTCCAGTAGTTTCAATTATAATTATATTTCGATAACTGTTTCACCGTGAATGATCAATCTTAGTGACACTTTTCAACATATACAGCTGATTAAATGAATAGCTATATGGAAATTATTTAGATGATTTGAAGTGAGACTGGATGACCATCAGTCTCGAATTATCCTTAAAATGCACAGAAATAATGCATATCAAATGAAGTCTGCTCCTTACACTAGATAAGTTACAAACCCAACTAACATCAAGGATAGAAAAATGGAGAGAAAATGGATTTTTTTGTCATTGAATTCAAAATTGTATGGTTTTTATCAAATCAACTCGTTGTACGGCATTATTTTTGACTAGTCAAAAAAATTTCTTCACCAACATGTGCTGAGGCCATTATTATTACTGTCGCGTCCCTGAGGCCTCATATTAATTTATAGGACTGCGATTGATTGATTGGCTTTGGCCAAAAATAATGGCAAGATTAAATGAATGAATAAATATGATTAAATATCAAAAAAAGTATGAAACAACAAGACAATGAAATAGGTTTTAATGTAATTTTGACAACTCATATGACTACTACAAAAATTACGTATATCATGGAATTTCCCATCTAGATGTGATTATACAATTAAAAGATCCACGTCACTTTCTGCTTGATTCTAACCAATATGATTTTATTACAGATTTTTTAAGAGGAAGCTAGTGAAAATATTTTTATTTTGCTGTTTCCAAAAATTGTTTTTCTGTTGTATTTAGTTGTTCAAATAGATACTCGATTGGAGTATAAGTCATAGGTATATCTTCGATTTCTCTCAGGTGCTTACAAGGTCCGGCTATTGAATAATGAGACTGGTTACGAAAAAGGGTTTTGTTAAAAAAATAATTCTATATTTGAATGCTCCCCTTCAATATACTTCCTTCCCCTCGCCACACACCTTTCCATGCGTTTTTTCCATTGATCGAAGCAGTGCTGGAAGTCTTCTTTGGTGAGGGCCTTCAGGAACTCTGCCGTTTTTTGCTTTACCGCTTCCATCGACTCAAGTCGAGTCCCTTTCAAAGCAGATTTTATATTCGGAAAGTCGTACGGTGCCAAATCTGGTGAGTAAGATACGTGTTCGAGCACTGGAGTGCGTTTATCGGCCAAATACCGCTTCACAGATAACGCGTCATGCGCGAGATGTTCTTCCACAACTCGGGACATTTCTTACGAACTCGTTCTAGCAGTGTTGCCAACACTGACAAATAGTAAGTCTGGTTGACAGTATGACCCTCTGGAATATATTCAGTCATCACGATAACGTTAATGTTGAAAAAAAAACGATCAACATCACTTAGAATTTTGATTTGGACTTCCTATTTTTTTTTGGGCGATTCAGGCGTCCTCCAATGCATCAATTGCCACTTTGTTTCACAATCGTATTGAAAAATCCACATGTCGGTGCAAGTAATAATGTTTTTCATCAGTCCGGGATCTTCTTCTAACCGTTCAAGGAAATCTGAGCAGACCTGCTGACGCAAGAACTTTTGGTCAGAAGTCAGGTTTTTTGAAACCTACTTCGTACAGACTTTTTCATTTGTGATTCCTCACCTAAAATTTTTCTTTATCGGCGTTTACAGCCTCGGCAACCATCCGAACGCTAATTCGACGATCTGCACGCACAATTTGGTTGATTTTTGTTACTGTTTCCGGAGTTGAAACAGTGACAGAGCGACCTGGGCGCTGGTCATCTTCAGTGCTCTCTCGGCCCTCACTGAAGCGCTTACACCATTCAAAAACACGCGCACGAGATAGAGAATTGTCCCCATAGGCCTCTTGCAACAATTTATAGCACTCAGTTGAAGTTTTTTCAATTCAACGAGAAATTTGAGACTGATACGTTGCTCCCGTGTTTTGTCACACACGGTTTTCGGCACGAGAAAAAAACACATTCGTTTCAAACTGCACAAATACTATAATAGTGCAAAAACGTGTTTTGGTACGTGAAGAGAGATTTCCAGATGCCCACGGCACTACTTGTTTTTCCCTACCTCTCTAGGGCGCCCTCTAGGCGCGCAGTCTCGTTATTTAATAACCGGATCTCGTAAGTTCTATATTTATTATATGAGTAGTATACAGTTGTTATATTAATGCTTATACTACTAATTTTTTCTTTCGGAAATGTCACGGAAAAATGAATTCCATATATAAATATAGTACAAATTGTTGACAAAATATGAGTATTTTTGATCTCGCTTCAAGATTTGATTTCATATAAAAAAAATTGAGAAATATCAACAAAATCTGTAAGATTATGTTACTGATTTAGATTCAGATGATGATTGATTTGTTGATATTGACATTTACATTTTGTTTGGTGATTATTATTTCATTGTCATCAGTTTTAATTTTGTTAAAAAATGGGGGACGTGTTATATTTTTATTACCTTGTAATATAAATAGTAAACTATGGTGGTTGTCATGACGAAAGATAAGAAGGTACAACTTGAAGGTACAAAAACTGTTTCAAGAACTAAAAGATAATAAAGTTTGTTCCTGTTTATTGATGTTTTAAAAGGGTTATAACAAGTATGATCTTTATCCGAGTTTTTTTCGTAAATCCCTCTTGCAACTGAGTTTGCCTCTGTATTCCAAAGGTGACATTAAATCAGTTCAGGTGTTTTCAGAGATATACCTTATTAACTATCAGGTAGGCAGCCGTAAAATACTTAAAAGGCTTCGCACACTGCTGTTCTTACAATCTCCAGCCAAAATATCATCTCGGTATACCTACCTATCTCTGAAAATACTTATAGTGAATTATTTATATCTATACACAAATGGACACATTCCATATTAGATCCGGTCATTCAATGGATGGATCAGTTCTGCGTTGGTATTTCAGTCACGATATTCATTTAATTTGATCGGTGTCATGAGCAGACGCTGTCACGTTGAGGGGTAAGGTAAAACATGATTGAGAGAGTCGTTATGTCACATTAATCATCATTCAATCACTACATGAACGGATTTCCCATAAAAAAATGTACAACCTCAATTAGTTGGAAAAATTGATTTTTAATTTCTCAACTGGATTTTCCAGGGAAAAGTGTGGAACATGCAATAATTTCGGAGAGTTTTTAACTGTAGTTAATTCATTAATTAAGAGTGAGTGAAAGGTATTACCGAGTCTAGAGCTTTTTCACAAAGAAGTATGGCATGTCGGGTACCAGACAACATTGGTTTTTGCGCTGGATACTAGCGAATAGGTACTTACTTCGCTAACGATGAGTAACGATGAGATTGGAACCTTTGGTGTGAAAGTTGAATAACTTTTTTCGAGATCAATTGCCCTAACACAAAACTGATATTTTTGCACTCGACGCGCGTTTCGCCAAAAAAATTTGTATCCCCAGGAGAAGAAAATTGATACCTAGTCTAGTCTGGTTAATACTAAAATTTGTTACCTGAGGTTGTATACCTGAAGTCCAATATCGAATTTCTCGGTAATTAACTACCTGCAAGTTCTTAGTAATTATTCTCTTCCTAACAGAAGATTAAAAAGCGGGCAAAACGGGATGGGTCCCTTATCGCCATTCATGCTGTTCTTACATTTTGCTATTTCTAGACTCTCACATGCATCGAGTAGCCTGGTGTCATGCACATGCTTAATCAGTTTCAGATTGTTTTCACCAATTCTGTGGTCTTTGTCTAGAGCATGTTGGGCGACCCTGGATTTTTTATCCTTCCGTTTTCATGTGTGCACAATGCTCTTCGAAGCGGGTTTTAATCGCTCGTCGGCTCTGGCCGATGTATTTGCTGATGCAATCTTGACAACTGATTTCGTAAATCCCCGACCTTTCTGTGTTTTCTAGTCTATCTTTTGGATTACCAAGAAGCTGTTGCAATTTATAAGAAGTTTTATTTATATGCAACTTTCATATTTACTATATCGAATATCTGTTGAAGCCCTCTCGTGTATTGAGGTTCTAATGGGATTACTATAAACTTGTTATTACTCTCCTCCAGTGTCGCCCAACATGCTCTAGACAAGGACCACAGAATTGGTGAAAACAATCTGAAACTGATTAAACATGTGCATGACTCCAGGCTACTCGATGCATGTGAGAGTCTAGAAATAGAAAAATGTAAGAACAGCATGAATGGCGATAAGGGACTCATCCCGTTTAGCCCACTTTTTAATTTTCTGTTAGGAAGAGAATAATTACTAAGAACTTGCAGGTAGTTAAATACCGAGAAATTCCATATTGCACATCAAGTATACAAGCTCAGGTAACAAATTTTAGTACATAAGGATTAACCAGACTAGACTAGGTATCAATTTTCTTCTCCTGAGGATGCTAACTTTGTTGGCGAAACGCGCGTCGACTGCAAAAATATCAGTTTGGTGTTAGGGCAATTGATCTCGAAAAATGTTATTCAACTTACTTCGCTGTAAAAAATCTTCTCTCGTTCGTTACTGTTCACTGTTTTGGAAGTTTCATCACTTTTGTTGCAAGTTTTAATCGTATGTCAATGAAACGTTTTGTTCAGTGTCACTATTTTTCGGGTTTGAAGGTCGTCGATTTTTAGAATATCTTCCTGACGTTTCGCTGGCGCGAATGGTTAGCTTCTTCAGAGGTTTATACATCCTGAGTAATCTCCAATAACTGGATATTACTGCTGCGTAAGGCGTATTTATGCTGACTCAGATAGTTTGGTGTGCTAATACCTGTACTTGATTTAGATGAATTGTCAATAACAATCGTCGACCCTTTTCTACCTGCCGTCATGCTGTTTGCTATTCTTGAACTGCTTAGAATGAGATTCCATATTTGATTGAGTTTCAGAGCTTCTTTTCTTCTGTTGAAATTATCCGTGTGTTTGTGGATCTCTATCTATAGAAGAGAGCTAAATCTCCAACCATTCTTCGATGTTCTAGACTATCAAAGTTGCACGTGATGTTCGCGTCTTCAATCAGGCGGATGGCTCTTTTCGGGATGGAGTCCAGCAACTGCAGGGTATGTTTGGGGGCAGAGCTCTATCCATGAGAAAAATACTCCAAAGAAGGTCTGATCTGAGCTTTATAAAGCATCAAAAGTTGCTGATGTATGTACAGTTTTCTGGTTCGGAACTATGTTCCAAGCTTTTGAGAAGCAGCTTTTACAATTCCAGCCACATACTTGTGCCAAGACATATTGGTGTCCATTTCAACATCCAACAGCAGAAAACGGAATTGTCTTACCTGACATTTTTATATCCGGTTCGGAGACATTCATCTTCTTGGAGAAAATCGATGCCTGGGTTTTTGTGCTATTGAATTGAACCTGGTTCCTTTCACCTCAATTCGAAATCACTCCTAAATCCTCATTAAAATATGCAACCTTCTGCTGCCGGTGAAGATGTGCATGATCCAGCATGCCATAGCATCGAAGTTTGGCCAGCAAACCCTCATGCCACACACGGTCAAAGGCCTTAGAAATATCAAGCGCAACAGCTCTTCATTCTCCATGTTTCCCGATTGCGTTATTCCAAATATGGGTGACATACGATAGAAGGTCGCCTGTTGATCTTTGTTTCCGAAAGCCATATTGATGATTACTCAAGATGTTGAAGCCTTCCAAATATTTGAGGATATGGTGTTTTCCGACTCTCTCCATAATTTTTGATATCACTGATAGCAAAGCGACTGGACTATAGTTATTTGGCTGTGAGCAATCTTGCAAAAAGAAGGAAAAACCCTTTTTTGTAAGAGGTTGAAAAGTCTGAAAAATACTGGTGCGAGTTCATTTGCCACTACCGGGGCAATAGTGGCAGCTAGTAATCGTTCAGCTAGTAGATTTGCTTTATCTATGGCTGTTGTTACAATTGAACCATCCGCTTGTGTTAGTGTTGGAATTGTGGATTTTGTATAGCTCTGATTAACAACTTTAGCTACCGACCAGCAGGATCAATACTCGTTAGGATTGGCAAGCAGTGTATCCCTAATTATCTGATTGTGAAGCTCTTTGCTTTCATTTATCCTAAGTTTGCAGCTGTTGCGAGCATCGTCAAACCTAGTTCGGTTTTCGGCACTGGGATTTTTGCGCCACTGCCAGTAGGCGAGATTTTTGGAGTCGACAGCTTGCTCGCAATTTTTGTTGAACCAAGGTAATGCCAAAAATATAAAGACTATTTGATTGCAGATGTTGGTGCACTGCGTTTATATTTGAGTTGAGTCCACTGATGTTGCAGAAATCGATTTTGAAGTTGCTAGTGGATCTCGTAGCAAAAGCAGTTACCATGCTATTCTCCTGTGGACTGATGTTAGGAAGACCTTGCTAAGTGGCAGAAATAGTGTTTTTCGAATAACTTCTGCAGGGTGATGCCCTTGAATCAGCCCCCATCCGGTGATCCGATTGGGAATCTATTTTACCTCCGTATTTTGTACGGACTTTGACTTTAAGAGTGCTATCATGCATTTTTTCCACCCTTGAAACCGGAAACAGCGGCACAGCAACGAAACATTAACCCGAAAGCACTTCACGCTGCCTTAAGCCGTTGTGATGATATCTCACCGGACGATGCCGGGTAGGATCAGCATTTACCATCTACACTAAAAAAAATGAGTGATAAGATACTAAAAACAAAGTCCGAACTACATATGAGATAAAACGTTAAATATAAACATCACAACCGTGTCAATAATATATCGAAATAATCTATACTTTTTTATGAAAAACTCCTGTAGATAATGTGGTTAGAATAAATTGAATATAGTCCCAGCTGAACATCAGATCACTACAAACATTCCTGTTTAATTTTGGATTTGATTCGCTTAATTTTGTCACTAATAACAAGCAAATGTACTAAAGTACCATTTTTCCACTGAACTCAAATACATTTTGAAACTAATAAAAAAAGTCATGGAAAGAAAATTCGGAATTACCGTCGATGTTTTTGATAACATATTATAAAAAGTACTCAAAATCCACTTACCGAATTTCATTAGTAAAAATAATCGCTTTAACAAATTTCAACCCAATTCAAACACACAGTACGCAGTGACTAAACCAATCATATTTTAAATTGTTTGGAGAAATGTTATAATGACAATATGTTTTGACCTGAAAATTTTTTTACACAAATAAAAACAATTTATTATTGATTATGGGATTGTCTCGTACAATTTGTTTCATAATTGATTTCTAAACAGCATTTAGATGAGACAGTTCATAATTTAAAAAAAACATCAAGAATTGTTATATTTCACCAAAATTCGATTTTGGCTCCAATTCTCTGTGGTGATACATGAATTTGTTGTAAAATGTTAATTTTTAATAGAAATTCGAATTTGGAAAGTCATCTATCAAATTATATAGGACGGTAGCCAGGTGGAATGACGTGGGTAGTTCACTTCCTATCGTCAAACCCGTTTTAGAAATCAGACGTTTAAAGGTAAGACCTCGTTAGTCATCAGCTCGCACAAGTTTCGACTTTTGAGAGTTGTCGTTCGTAGGGGGGCGACAGCTGGTTAACGGAAAAAAATATTTTTTAAAACACAGACAGAAAAACTCAGGCTGGTTTTCATATATGTATTGACAAATGAGGTGAAGTAGTAAGCATATCGTCATATGGACCGCTCCTTTGTTATATTATAAGAAATATATAAGAATATATAAGAATATATTATAAGAAATATGACGTCAAATTGTTTGAAAGAATACAAAAAAGCAAACATTACATGCATTCAATAAATAAGTTTAGAAAAGTTATATTTCATTAGGAATTATATTTCGTTAGGAATCACACGTTAAAAGGTAAAACCTCGTTAGTCCTTAGCTCGAACAAGTTCCTCAACTTCTGAGAGTTGTTGTTCGTATGGGGGCGACCGCTGATTAAGGGAAGAACAGATTTAAACAGATTTTAAACAGATTAAAAAAAATACAATTTTATTATCCCATCAGGAATAATCTATTTGATTTGATTAGAAGAAGAATAAATTAATTACAATTGAAATAAATAGATATATATTATTTATTGAATACCATCATATATTTCAGTGTAGTACTGAGTCAACACAAATACACTATTTCTCTTCAAAACTGCGATGTCGTGGTATAATTAATCCCTTAATGACAGCAACTTGGTTGTTAAAACGCACGTCGAGACAGTGTTACAGTTTTAGTGTATAGAAGCACTGTTTGTTTTGGATTCATTCAGTGCTAGAAATGGCAATAAGTTAGATTATTGTTCAATATTGAATGGTATCGAATCAGCCTAATGACTGTACGAAGAAAGATAACATTCATCAAGGAAACATATATACACTTTTCTTTACTTTCTCATATTTTCTCTGGAAACGACTACTTCTCTGGCTAATACCACGCGAGAGACAATGTGAATGTTGCAGATGTTTCTCATTTGTCTTCAGCAGGAACTCGTTAAAATCAACCCCAAAACAGGCAAGAAGTATATTTCGTACCAAAACTACTAACAGAGATCAAATCACTTTGATGACTGTGACGAATTGAATCTAATCTAGTGACCTTCGTGGTATTAGCCAGGGAAGCATTTGTTTTCCAGCAGGCATTTGTCAAATCCTACTGGGTAGAAATGTTGAGAAACGCGAAAGTTTCGCATTTTCATTCAAAAAATTCATTTGTATGAAAATGCTCATCATATCTTCAGTTTCTGCAAGGTTCTAATATTTTTGTAACACCCTTTGAAATAAAGAGCAAGGATCGAACCTGCATCCAACCAACTACCAACTGGCCAACTGAAATTATTTCAAAGTTCTCCTTCCATGCCTTAACACAATTTTCATTATAGTTTTAATCTGGTTTTCATGTTGATTGACTGCGTGAATAATATGCATTCAATTATGAACAAAATTATCACTAAGTAAATCGAACGTATTCAAATAACCAGTGCTCTATTGTCTCTAAAGCGTTATAAATGAAGTGTTAAAACTCCCCAAGGGGTTCAGCAACTTCACTGAAACGCTGAAAACCTGATTGGGTCTTTTAATTGACTCTTGAGAAAATTACCGCCGCTCCACAGAGCTCGTTGAGTGCCTGCCGGTTGCCTCGCTTCCGTTCTGATATTCATTCAACAGGTAATTTCGTTACTTGGGATGAAGTGTAGTCGAAGTTAGAATCAATATGTGATGTATGCAGGAAGATAATTGAAAATATTGTTATTTTTGACGAAACGAAACGGAAATTTGCGTTTCCCTAAAAGAAAATATAGCTTCACTCATAAAAATATTGAAGTGATAACTTCTAATGGAAGAGTAACCCAATTTGCAACGTAACGCATCGGTTGGTCGATCCGACCAACCGATAGACCGGTTTCGGGGTGTTTGCCCCATCATCAGTACCGGGCATGGTCTTTTCAGAACGGTGTGAACCGTCTGAGTATCACGACAAAACAAATATAATTCCAGCTAGTCATGAAATATCTCTGCAGTTGATTCAGTGGGATGTCCACTGCGCCACCTGCAGACAGAACCAGGAAACAACTCCACAAGCATACTCCGGAGAGGAATCAGAATAATGATTATTATTCTGGAGAGGTGCATTATGACATGCTCAAGGTTGCCCCTTTCCTCTCATGTAGGTACGTGTGGCAGATACCCAACGACGCAGTGGACATCCCACTGAATCAGCTGCAGAGAGATTGAGCCGTTGCACAGGTGCCTGATGGTTTTACTTCGACTCTCTGCGCGGCATTAGCTGGGTAAGTTGTTGTTTTTCCGTTGGGTATCTGCCACACGTACCTACAAATTGGTAGGTCTGCATGAGAGGAAAGGCGCAACGTTAAGCATGTCATATAACCTAACCTAACCTAAGTTATCACTTCTGTCGGGTGTCCCGAGACGCACACGTTTTTTTTAATACGGACTTCTAGTTTTTTTCATCGATTTTTGTGATAACATATTCAGCTACGTATTAAAATACAGGTCTGCCTTTAAGAAAAAGGTGATGATGAAATCCAATGCACGAAATGTCACATTCCAAATCGGTTTGGATCAGACTAAAACAAATATAAAACCGTACTAAAAGTTTCTGCCCTTTTTTTATATCATTCAAAATAAGAAAAATAAGACGGTATAGCCAAGAAACTAAATTCGACAATTCTAGTTTTTGGCCAATATTTCAAAAACAACAGCCGATTTTCTCGTTCTGAAAAGAAATTATTCTAGTTACCCAGAATAGAAAACTTTTGTCCAATTAAACCAACGTTATAGGTCTTACCGTTTCCGAGATGGCAATTGTGGGATTAGCTAAAAAATAACAGTCTGAATAGTCTGTAATTATGGCTAATGACATTAGCAGTTAACCATGAACAAAAAAAAAATAAAAGGCATTGAAATTACTGGCTCAGAATGAGATATAGAGGTTAAGTGGATTCCCTTTTTACTCCAGTAAAATTCATTCAGTCATTTCATCTGGCTAAAACACAATTCATGTATGCGTCCTTCGAAATAGATTGCCCCTTTTCCACTTTCTGTCATCAATTCTACAGGTTGGAAGCTGGTATTTTATCGGTCCTAAAGTCAAAGAATAATGCATGAGGTCGAGCTAGGAGAGAAATTATTACTTCGCAATAGTTGGAAATAAAATAAATGGGAGTGAATAGTGATTCGTATTATAGAAATACGAATGTATACTTATAATTCATGTGTATACGATTTATGAAGCAAGATATTATAACCCATTTGGATTGTTAAACTACACTGAAAAAAATATAGGTATAAATCGCCATACGAGGTTCGAAATATTTTAGAAAAGTTGTTGACGAAGTAAAAAAACAATACAGAGATGGAATTCCAAAGAAAAAACAATAAAAATTGATATACTCAAGAAACTGTAAAGGATATCAGTTATTGAACTGAAGAATAGAAAAAAAGAATTATTCCAATAGAAAATTCGAAACATTACCCTTTCCCCGCTTTCATAGTAGAATCTGACAAAAAAAACATTTTTTTTCCTGACTAATACTACGATACATATTGGATTGCATTCAATAGATGGGAAAGACAGGTTTTGGCTTCCTACTTCTCCATCTTGATGCAAAAAATGTGGGAATCTTTCAAAGAAAGTACGGAAGCAATCAATTTCAGAAAAGTAACCGTATACAAAGATGTGTAGATTATGCAAAGAAGTAACTGTGAGACACAAACTGAAAAAAAAGCCCTTTCGAAACAGCTACTTCCATATAAACATTGAATTACACGAAGGAAACATACTTTCGAAACATATACTTTAATATGAATACTAAGTTATACAAAAAACACTTTTCTTCATTAAGTTTGAATTCGAAACATTCCTTATGGAATTGAATCAGATATCATTCACAGGATTCCTACACAATACAAGGGTGGTCCCAGAAATACCCGGCCCAACCAAGAAAACACAAAAATTTTGGGAAAAAATGTGTTTATTTTTTAACATAATCTCCTTGCAGCTTCATACATTTTTCCCAGCAACGTTTATTAGGTATTTTATCATTATTAATAATATTATTATTAAGTATATTAAGACAGTTTAACGACTGTCTTGTTCCTCAAAATAGTCATTAACTACCTAAAACACTTCTTCATCGTTGGAAAATCTTTGACCATTGAGCCATTTTTTCAAGTTTGAAAACAGAAAACAATCCGCGAGTGCTAAATCTGGCGAAAAGGAGCATGAGGTATCCATCTAAACTTTAATTCGTTAATATTGGTCATTGCGATAATGGATTTGTGAGTTGGTACATTGTCTTGATGAAACACCACTATTTTCTTAGCCAACTGCGGCCGTTTTTTATTTCTTGACTCAAACGTTTTCTTTTTTGTTTACTTTAAAAAATTATTATAAACAAAGTTTTTAAATTTTTATCATGCAATCGTCTTTTGTATGTATCTAAGAAGGGATCCCCGAAGCGAAAAAATTTTACGGTAATTATTTAAATATTGATTTTACTTTGATCGATACAGGGAGTTTTAGAAAATTTTGTTAATTAACAATTGTCTAGATTATTTAAAAATTAACTAAAATGAAAAATTCCAACGGGAATCAGTTCTCTATGGTGTTTAAATTATATCATAATTTTTTAAAATTTTTCTATTTACTTTAAGTACTTTAAAAAAAAATATTTTCAAGTTACGTACTCGCTTAGAGGCTGTGCGCAAAACCTAAAAATGGCGCGCGGACGGCTATTTTCAGCGTTAAATTAAAATTATAAATAATGGAGATACCGTTTCGGGAGTCGAAACTTTTTTTTAGTACATTTTCTCGTCTTCAAGGATCTTTTTTTCAAAATTCAAAAATAATAATAGTTTACGAATTATAATCAACAAAACCGAACACTGCTTTTTAGAGTCTTTAATTGTTTATAACTTTTAGAATTTTTTATGAACTAATTTACTTTTTTTGCACAATGATCTAGACAATATTCCGGATCGAATGACCCTTACCACTTAATTTTACTAAAAGTATGTACATTTAACACTATTGCAGTAAGTTCATATAATACTCGCCGTTGATAGTTTCGCCTTTTTTTGGATATTCAATGAAAATTATCCCACGCGCATCCCAAAAAACCGATGCCATGGCCTTATTTTTTTTTGGAAAAGCAGTGAATGTAGACTTCTCTCACAAAAACCAATAAAAATGCTTGAAATTTCCATTAAAAGTAAGTTTCCGCATACTTTTGTTTGAGAGATTTCTTTCAAATACTAATTCATACATGTTTGCGAATTTTTGTGTCAAAGCCGAGTTTGTTGGGCTTGATCTGGATGCGGTCGATGTTTAGAGCAATGATAGCTGAATGGTCCAGTGTAATATAAAAAATATACAATTATGAAAGTAGCTTAAATTGTTCCACAAAGTAACTTGAAAAAATTTCAAAAATGTTAGTTTCTTCCGATTAAGGGATGAATTAGATTCCTCGATACATCCTGTAATCAGTTGACCGTATATCACCAATTCTACCTTTTACTGAATGCTGTATACTCAGTCCGGAACTATCTAGTATTCTTGAAATCAACTGAAAATTCAAAGAGCAATGTTATTCTTGCTTCACAAGAAACTCCTCAAGGAGTAGCAGTAGCTGCTAGCTAGAAAATTGTTTATTTTTCTTTAGATTTCAGCTCATAATTTAGGTACTCTGGTTACTTGTTATAACATTAATTCAGGTTCCTAGGAAGTAAATAACTGATAATAGGGTAAACCAATGAGAAATGAAAACAAGAGCTGGTGAGTGAAATCAAAAATGTAGAATGTTGACAAGGCTAATGCAATCCAAATTTGTCACAGCAAAAATCAAAAGAAATAATTTATAGAATATTTATCAGAGCAACAGTTATGTGTACAAACGATACGTGGGTATTGAAAAATTCAGATGGAGAATATTTAGAGCGATAGGACAGGAAAATATCATGGAGAATGTTTGGAGAACCTATTGAATAAAAGAGAAAAAGAAAACCTCGCAACGAAATTTATATATGAACTGTATAAAAATTAACCTAAAACGTAATGTCTATACAACATTCGCCCTGGACCTTCTTGAATTCGCACCCCCTTCCCTTTGCCATTACTTCAATCCGCTCTGTCGTAATACACCTCTCCAGTTATAGCGAGATTTCTTGACATTTGAATCGTATTTAACTTTAAAATGCTTGACAAGTTCAAAAGAATAGCCTCGGTCAGAAGCAGGCGTGCTGAAATTCATCGTCTCGGAATGCTTAGTTTCCGCAGCTTAAAAGCATAAAGCTCCTTGAGATCTAGAGACTCTCAAGAGAATGAAAGCTTTTCCTTAGGGTCGGGATGAATTGCCGTCTCCATTACAGGAGAGCGGCAAATTTTCGAGTTGGATAAAGTACAATTTCGATAACGAAAAAAACTAAGGGGTAAGGGGTGGGTACTCATTTTCTATAAATGTTTAACTGGAATCCCATAATATATTTGATTGGCTAAATAAAAAATTTCAATATTTTGCTAATAGGATCTGCATAATTTATTTATTTATAAACAGGCAGGCATGAATACCTACTTATGAAATATATCGGTTAGTTTAAATTGAAAGGTATATATTTTTGGTAAAAAAGGGAAAATTGTAGAAAGAAAGAAATTAAGTTCAAAATAAAATATTTACAAAGATGAATTTCATTAGTTCGGACTTCCATTGTCTAATATTATATAAAATGATTTGAAATCCCTGAAATAACTAAAAAAGAAGAATTAAAAATTAAAGAAGAAGAATAAAAAATGAATAGCTGAAAAAAAACAATTATATTAAGCAAAGCAAAAAAAGAGAGATTCCAAGCCAAGTTAACTCACGACGTCATCACTCGAAGACGAGGATAGTAACAATCGAAACGTCGTGAATTAATTTGTTTGTTCGAATTGTTCAATTTTACTTGTATTTTATTTCACTATTATTTCATTTCAGGTTTTTTGCTTAATATAATTGTTTTTTTTTCAGCTATTCATTTTTATTCTTGTTCTTTAATTTATAATTCTTCTTTTTTAGTTATTTCAGGGATTTCAAATCATGTTATATAATATCAGACAATGGAAGTCCGAACTAATGAAATTCATCATAAAATATTGTCAATTACCTTCAAATAAATTTACAGAGATGTATAAATCTTGCATAGAAGTTACTTTCAGATGCAAACTGAAAGAATAAAGCCCTTCCGAAACAACTATATTCACATGAAAATTGAATTACATGAAAGGAAAAAATACTTCTTTCATATGAATATCAAATTATACGAAAATTATATTTTCCTATTCAGTTTGTAGTACTCTAAAGATTCGTTATGGACTTGAATCCGATATCATTCACAGAAATACTACACAATATAGTATACTAAAGAGATAAAATTTTATTTTCATGTAACATTTTCATACTCAATGGCAGACTTGGAAGTTTCATAATAAGACACTTGCCTTTTAATACCTAGCTCACATTTCATTCATAACTTTACGACTTTATGTCACAATGACACAAATCTACTCATGTCACAATGACAGCACGTTTATTTGATTTGATCCCAGCTATAGGAATTTTGTTTAAATTGAAAGGGGTATATTTTCAGGAGATATCATTTTGGGGGAAAAAAACATTTATGACTCTTACTTCTACAGCTTTATAGTGATAAACTACCGATGGAAATAAGAAAGCAATTAAGTTTAAGATAAACTCTTTACTATTTTTGTATAAAGATGGAGAAGTGAAAGCCAAAAGCTTTTTTTAAAAAAATATCATTTAGATAATGACAACATAGTCATAGTACTTATAGTTACAAGATGAGTTTGTTATTCTGAAGATAATACGGAATATTGGAAAATATGAGAAAAGAACTAGTACGAGAGGAGAAGAGGTCTACAATAATAATATAATAATAATATAGTTTATTGATCTCATCTCCTAACATTTGTATAGAAATATAAAGGTATATACTCTTTTTTGCACATTCCATTGCACGTGACAGTCTTTATATATTCCCAGATATTTCATTTAATATTTTGTGGTTATTTCCATAGTAATGTTAGATTCAATTATATTTAAGTTCACTAAGTTAGGTAATCTATTACTATAGCTAGTAGAAGATATAAAAGTTTTAGATTCATTAACGGTGAGTAGGTAACCTACTGCTAAAAAAATATTTATTGTTTCGTGATTCTCACGAGTTATCGACATAGAAGAGTGCCGTAACTTTAACAAAACTAATCATGCCTTCTTCAGAAGGCAAGTTGAATAGTTCATTGATATGGATATGAAACAAAACAGACCCCTTTTTAGGATTGCTGAATTTACTATTAACTTCAACATACTGTGATATTTCACAATATGTTGTTGATACAAATCAAAACAATTTGTTCCAATGCACTAAGAAGATCCACATGATCCACATGCTCCAGTCAAATGAACGAAGATGCATATTGAAGGATTTTGTCATTTACATATTCTTGAAGTAGGGTGTTGAATTGCATCTTTCGATCATCTGGCTTCTCAAAATGCGTACTGTTTATCACATATTTTAAATCGATCTAAGTAAGCAACTATTCTTGTTTTTATCATTGTTTTAAATATTGTTGATAATACAGACATTTTGTCTCCAGATTCATGAACAGTTTTACTCACAGCTACTTTCATTAGTTTTGTGAAGCCCTTTTTTCAAACATTTATTAATAATTAGTGTCAAAGGAGACATTCATCCCTGGAGCCATATCATTATTCAAGTTTTTTATTATATTCTCTAATTCAATTTCATCTATTGAAGACACTTTGCAAAATTTTTATTGGGCTTTTTATTTTTTTGTTCTCTAATTCAATTTCATCTATTGAAGACACTTTGCAAAATTTTTATTGGGCTTTTTATTTTTTTTGTTCGATAGGTATTCTACAATACAACGGCGAGAAAAGTCTGCAAAAACTTCTGCTCTTCAGATGGATCTGAACATTCCATATCATTCGAGAGTGTTCTGGAATGTTTCACAATGACCTGGGATATTCCAGGATGTTCTCAAACGGTCTAGACTATTTTCGAACATATCAAAAAATTCCAGAATATTCGAGTATGTTCTGGAGTGTGAAGAAACTCTCTCGAATGTTCTCGTCTGTTCCAGAACTTTCTAGAGGGCGAAATTTCCAGCCCTTATATCTTTAAAATCCCTACTTTCAGGTAATGTTCTCCAAAAGCACACGTTTCAGGTACAAACAGAAACATTTTTCATGGATTGGGAATAGAGATCTACCACATCGTATACTTCCCTTGATTGTTCCACAATAATCTGGAATGTTCCGAGATTTTCCTGAGCGTTCCTAACTATTCCACAATGTTTCTGGATCTCCTGGAATGTTGTGGAATGTTTTCAAATACTCTAAAATATTTTGGACTGTTTTAGAGCTTTCTGGAAAGCGAAACTACCACCTTCATATCTTCAAAAGTAGCTATTCGGATAAAAATCGGAACCTTCATAGAAAACTGATGTAACTCTATGACAAATGAAAATGTAGGCATATGTATATTTTCTGCCACCCGTACGAAACCGTTTCGGATAGCCAATAAATAATTTGCAAGGTCTATTTCTTGCTATGAGCATCATTGAAGTAGAGTGTAGCTCACGAAAGTATTTTATTTTTTTCAGAAGTCCTCAATGACGCCATTTTCGACGAAGATCATGACGAAATGGTAGTGGTAAAGGACATTGAAATGTTCTCCATGTGCGAACACCATTTGGTCCCCTTCTACGGAAAAGTTTCCATTGGGTATCTACCCTGCGGCAAAATTTTGGGTCTAAGCAAGTTAGCAAGGATAGTGGAGATCTACTCCAGAAGGTTACAGGTGCAAGAAAGGCTCACCAAACAGATTGCAGTAGCTGTTACCAAAGCCGTGCAACCCGCTGGAGTTGCCGTTATCGTAGAAGGAACGTAAGTATATTCCAGCTATATACGAGTATGTATAGGTTTGCCCATTACTAGATTATCACAGTTATTTTTTCTGGTATTGGCAATACAAAATACTTTCAGTTGGGTTGGGTTAATCGTGAAGCTCCATACACCTACTTTCCCCAAATTTCTGAAATTTTAGAACATTCTAGAACATCCAAACGTAACTAGAATATATGTAAAAGATCCGAGATGTCCGATGTGGATTCCTGGAAAATTTCGAAACATAAATAATATACTGTCCATGTTAAAAACATGGACAGTATATTATGGAAAATTAAATCTGGAAAATCAGGTACAAATAGAAGAACGTCTCCGATTTCGACTGTCAAACTTGAGTTATTATTCCGTTTATTATTTTATGCTGTTTTCTTGGGGTTTTTAACCTTCCACAATATGAAAAAATAAAAGTTAAATCAATAGAGAATCTACTGAAGTGTAGTAAAGGGCAAACTGAAAAGTTCACCCCAAATAGTTTCTGCGTAATATAAACTAATAGAAAGTAATTAGTCAGTAATTTGTATTCATAAATTTTGCCTACAAATTGAAAAAATCAATTGAAAAAATCAAATATTGATACTTAGCTTTTTTGAGTGGTTGACAAAAACAATCCTTTTCCATTTTTGACACCTGAAATTCACCATACAAATCTCGCCTCAAACTGTGTTAGTTCTACGTCGAAAGAAATTAGACACAAGACGTATTTCACTATTTTTGTACAGTATCAATATTAAATGATTCATTCAGGGCCGCTCGTTTTAACTGGAATGATATGAAGAACAATATCTGAAACTGGTTTACTAAACTCAATTATTGGGCCGTCACCAGATGTTCAGGGAGACTTTGCAGAAGTTTGGAGCTGATCTGATACAACTTGCTCACTCACCCAACGAGTTGATTGACCAAAAACAGATAGATAGAGATACCGAGATGCGACAAATCCTTTGAAAAACACCAAATTCTCTTAGCATCATTCGAGTTCGAAACAGTCAAAAACTCTACTGACTGACTCCGAAGAATAGAAAGTATACACAATAGATGCAATTGAATCAATTAACTACTTAAATCGACTCAAATAGCAAGAAGTATCAAGTATGCTGCTGTTAACAAAAGAATACTGCCGCCAAATAACCAGTTGATTGATTGTGGAAAACCGTTATTAGTTATTTCTACCAAAACTTCGTCACTGATGTGCTGAAATAACTTCATAGCAGCCATAAAAAGGAACTTAGAATGAAGAGCCTCTAGAACGTCTAATTGAACGTTTCTACTTAGTGGTTTCTACAGGAGATCCCATTATGTTATCCAAGGAATTCAATGAAAAATTTCACCTCGGAAAGTTTTCACATTCATTGAGAAGCATTGAAAACCGCTGATTGAAGGGCCTGAAACTAGCAGACCAATTCTCTGATTGCAGCATAAACGGGAGTTGAAAGATACTTCACAAATCACATTGCTGCCTGTGATACTATTCGGACCTACTAAGAATATGGATGAAGTAAAACTAGAAGAAAGCTGGAAGAAGATGCACGACGTGGCATACGGAATAACTCGGTGTAATTTGGAAACCGTTGTAGGCAGATTAACTGATTATATATATATATATATATATATATATATATATATATATATATATATATATATATATATATATATATATATATATATATATATATATATATATATATATATATATATATATATATATATATATATATATATATATATATATAATATATAATATATAATATAATAAAACGAACCGTGTTAGGAATCACACGTTAAAAGGTAAGTCCTCGTTAGTCCTTAGCTCGCACAAGTTTCTCAACTTCTGAGAGTTGTCGTTCGTAGGGGGGCGACAGCTGATTAAAGGAAAAACAGATTTTAAACCTAGGATCCAAATCGAATTTTCAAACCTCTCGAACAATATTCATCAGCTGTGATCACAATAATACAATATAGAATATTTCAAACGTTCCACACTTCTCTAGAATAGCATAGAATTCTATAGTATTCTAGAAATTTCCTAGTCTCCAAAAGACTATAAGGAAGGAATATCTGCAATAATTCAAGTTGAGTCATGACTATAAAATATATCGACTATACAGTTCTAATACAAGATATATTAATACATCATAATATAAATAATTCGTGAAATAGAAAAATATTTAAAACAAGCATCAAATCAGAATATCGATAATAACGTTTCAATCATTTGTGTCCACAAACTTCGGGTAATAACATTTCGTTTATTTTCAGGCTTAGTCAACCTCTGCGAGTTTTATCGAATGATCAACGGTTTCCTTATGTTTCGAATCATCATTAAACATCCATTCATTCTGTCTAAAGTATTTATGACAGACTCCATTGCATTTTTTTCATTTTGTTTTTATTTTTTCAGGCACATGTGTATGGTTATGCGAGGAGTTCAGAAAATTAATAGTAAGACAGTTACTTCAACCATGTTGGGAGTATTCCGCGATGATCCCAAAACAAGAGAGGAATTTTTAAATTTAGCTCAGTCTAAATAAATTGAACTGTGAAATTTTGAGAGCTTCAGTCAAATTCATTTATTGAATGAAATGAAATATTGAATGTCCAATTTTCTGTACAAACACCATTTCCTAGATATTTGTCCATTGACTGAAGAGCAAAAGAAATAATAATTGGGTTAAGGTTGTTGAAAAATTGCTTTAATTTATTTATTTATAAAATGTACTTAAAAATATAGTGGACCATAAAAATATATTGACAATATATTGAAGATGCTAAAGTGAAAGATATATCAAAACATTTTATTGTCTATGTCACTGTGATAATGAAAATTATATTGGACGTTACCATTTTTATTGTATTCAAAAATATATTTCATATATTTATCGGAATTATGTCTGGTAATGTTATTTCGCCATATTGTCTATTTTCTTTAGGTTTAATAAATTTCAGCAATTGCAGTATTTGTATGAATTAAATATTATTTTAGTAAGTATGTACGTTATTCATATGAAGACAATCGATGTAAGGGCCTGCCTATCACTGAATGTAAAAATAATTTGAACAATAAAAATATTGTGTATTGAAATCATATCGATTATTTCAATGACCCACTGGGCTCGATTGGGTTCATGATCAATACGGAATTGATTTTCATGTGCCTTCGGAAATGTATATTAACATCTTCAGAAAATCCACAAAGAATGTTACAGACTGAAACCTCAGTTGAAAACAAAGCACCAGGTCGCCCTGTTTCGACCTGCCATCGGTCCCATCAGTGGTGCTAGAGTGAAACACAAATACACTGTTGAACTCAACTATCCTCAAACCAAAGATCGAGAGTTAAAATCCCCCTTTAACAGATATTTTTCATGTGAGAATTTATCTAGTTTAAGGTGGATTGATTCTACTACGTTACATAACTGGCTGCAAATGACTAGCATGATCAACATAACGCACCCATACCACGAGGCTAATGGCCATAGTAGTCATCTTGATATCTTTCAGGCTGCTCCCTTACCCTTTGGACTGGTCATAACCATAGTAGTCGATACCACTGAAATAAATAAAAATGGATATAAGTATGTATGAACATCTCTTATGACGATGCCATCTATGCAATCGACAGAAAACTAAAATCTTGTTATCTTTCAGTCTCATTTTTTACCATGCAGTGAAAACTGCCGAGATATACAGAATGTGATTTCTCATTTAACGGTCATCTTGGATATGATATATCCATAGTATATTAGACAAGATGATGATTTTTGTTTGTATTTTTAGACATTTCGCGGTGATGCACCTAATCCAAAAACATCAATTTTATTCTACACTATTTTGATATCGCGAATAAATATCTTCATGAAATACCTTTTCACGCACCCAAAGAGTTCAAATGAAACTTTCTTACCTCAAACAATGTCTTATTTTTCTCGAACGATGAATGCAAGTCAAATTCTCCGTAAAAGAGAAATATTAAACTGATTTGATCTTCTATTTGAAGATGATCACTTGGTGGTCGAAACGCGTGTCTAGGTGTTAAAATAACAGTTTGGTGTTGGGATAAAACTCCAGTAATATTCATTACACAACTGAATAAAGCAAAGATAATAGAGAAAATTTCAACCTTGTAAATTATCTTTCAAATCAAAACACAATTGATTCACTTATTTGTGATAATTCGTTTTCACAATCGAAATGAATAAACTCAACAATAACATGATTTTTCAAAGATTAAAATGAGTTCAACATGTGATTTCTAGCACAACTAAGAATATTGGAACGCTACCTAATTAAGAAAGTCCTCAGCAATAGTAAGCGATAGTAAACGAGTGAAATAATGGTAAAACGCTACATTAAAAAGCTAAGAACAATTATTGATATACTGCGATCGGTTAAACTCTTCACTCTGATACGAAATAATTACAGGTAGGTATCATAACAGTTAGTAATTAACGTTATGAAAACATTAAATTAACCGTAAGATTTAGTCATCATTTCCTAATGAAACAAACGCGCGTTGAGAGACAGCTTTTGTTCTGGGGTGGAAAAAGTGTTTTTAATAGATATATTTATATATGTGTGGAATTGGCCACGGTGGTTCGATTCCCGCCTCGACCAGATATTTTTCTCGAGAGAATTTATCTGGTTGAAGCTGGGATGATTCTGCATACCAGGAATCACACGTTGAAAGGTAAGACCTCGTTATTCCTTAGCTCGTACAAGTTTCTCAACTTCTGAGAGTTGTTGTTCGTATGGGGGCGACAGCTGATTAACGGAAAAACAGATTTTCAAACAGATATACTATTATAGCACGACCAGCGCTCGCTTTGAGCATAGCTACTAGGTATGTGGTATATACATTTTTCGGTTTGTAGGATTTTTTATTGTCTCCTACTGTCTAATTCGACACTAACTGAAGTTCAGTGGCATTAACCCAATCTGCTACAATCGGCTACGATAACGTCGTGACGAACGGGATATTAGACACTTTCAGTCGGTTATCTTAAAAAATCCCACTTATAAATTTATTAATAGCGCGTTCAATGTACGGTGGTACATTTTTATGTATGATATATCTGTGAAATTCCCCAAGTACCCAAGTATCGACTTACTGTCAGAAGTAACTTGTAAGTAGTGATTAGTTCAAAGGTTGAGCGCAAAGAGAAATAGTACTATCTTAGTTTTGAAGTAAATACAAAGGGCAAGTTTTATTCTTTTATACAATGAATAACACACCAGGTGAAGAATATCCTGAAACTGGACGAGTTAGAAACGTTTGCTTGAAATGGATGGTTAAAGAAGACGGTGCCCTGGCTTATCTCTTGCAAACGGAGGAATTTGACAAACATTTTTGTGGCAATAAACAGAGGAGTGACTTAGCACGAAACGACTTCAATTTGGCTAAAAATGAACAAATCCTGGAAGAAAAAATATATGAAAAAAATGCTGCTGGACATCAACAAGTGTTATCATATCAAGAAGAGAGGGACAAAAAAATTGCTGAAAAATTAACATGGGATGAGGTAAAACAAGATAAGATTGAATGTTCTTGTTTGGCAAATTACGACTCTAAAAATCCTAGAAAATTATATGAAAAGGAATTAGCTGGACACAATCACGTTGTTATTAATGATGAGTTACATATTTCAAATCTTCACTACTTAAATTATCAAGATCCTCAAAATAATTTTCCGAAAGCAGGAAGTTCAACTACAAATTCACTTCACAACAAGTCAACTCAAACAGAGTCTCTGACAACAAATAATTCCTCTGGTTATAATGTTATTTCGTGTGATCTGCATCAACAAAAAGAAGCAGGTAATCTTAGCCAAGAAAATACTATACAGGAAGAAGAAGATGCTGAGTTGGCAATACGATTGCAAATACAAGAAGTTTCTCTGCAAGAAGCTGTGGAAAAAGATAGACTATTGGCTTTAAAAACACAGAATGATGAACTTGCTAACTTATTATAAAGAACATAAGTAATCAGATACCTACTTAAAAAGTGAAATTCATAATCTTTAAAGGTATTATGCAGTGAAACATTATTCTTCTTGAAGGTATTTCTATTCAATATAAAACAGATACTATTACTATGTCCAATAATGACAAATGGTTTTCACAAGTTTGCAATCTTTGAATTATTTTAGTATTTAAAATTGTTATGAGTCAACATTACACGAAAGTTATAATAAAATTCACCCATAATTTTATTACGTCAATGTACCAGTTATAGGTAAGCATTAACATTTTTTTGGTTGGGATATGTCAAATAATGAAATAATATAAACCTAGTTTCAAAAACTCTATTTATAAGAATAAGATCAAAAAAAATATCACTAAAAACATCAAAAATTTTGAATGATATCAAACCTCAATCGTAATTATAAATATCCATGATTTCTAATCGAAAATTCTTCATATCGGACCTCACAAACCGTACCGCTTGTTTATACAATCTGAGAATAAATCACAAATTTCTTCATCTGATTATATGAAGCAAAGTTCATTACTTTTTAAATTATCATTGTTATGAATTAGTTCATATGAAATAATTTTATTTTAACCCAGTAAACCACGCGCTTTATTATAAAGCCATTCATAAATAAAAATCTAGTAGGTGGTAGAAAAACTGGCTTCATTTCCATAATCATTAATGATAAATCAGATTTTGTGTAGGAACTATTTGAACAGAATACATTTTTCACCTGAAATGATTTATTTTATAAATATATGCTCTCCCTCCGATTATCAACTGAACCAACCGCCACTGTTTTATGGTCCAACTTACTTCCCGTAAACAAACAAAGTTATGCTGCCTTCAATGTGAGGATGGAAAAGGCCTATTGTCTTTTGTTACTCTGAGGTTGTAAGAAATGATCTTTGGCGAAAACTGCAAACCCATCCCACTACGTTATAAATTGATGCAAAATTTGATTTTCATGGAAACTTTTTTGCGATTTGTATCTTATTTGGAAGTTTTCCATTCTTTACACGTAAAGGAAAAGTAGCTATGAAGAGAGCTGAAAAAAAATATTTCCAGTGACTCGATTAATTTAAATAATTCATGATAGTGAACTTAGAGTATGAGGTTTAGATATTAAAAAAAATTCCATTTCCGTCCTCGTGCAATCTCTTCAAAATAGAATTGAAACTGATACTCTTCAACAAAATCTCATTATTTATTTCGCTAAAAAGTCCCTGAAATGCATGTTGCATGTTGGTATTGGCACGTATTGGTAAAATTATCAGCATAGGTGTTTTCTGGCGTTTAATCGTATTCGAGGGTGTATTCAAAAACGATTCATAATAAGATTCGTCAGAATGGAATGATTCAATTTGTTTCAGATGTCAAAGTCAATAATAAAAACAAACTTTTCAATTTTCTCTAACCTCAATTAGAATCGGAATTGTGCAAGTAATAATTTTCTGGCTTTATTTTGTACATCCTTACAACAAATTTGATGAAAAGTTTTCAGCACTTTACAAACTATAACGAACAAAATAAAGCAGAAACTGACAACTGACGTAACATAACGTCAAATTCCGTTTCGAAACCAACCTTACGCTTTTGAATCATAATGAATACGTTTCAAATCATAGTTGATGTGACGTCATCGTTTCAACGCCTGAATGAATGTATTTGAATCACAGATGAAAGACGAATACGTTTTGAATACATACGCGCCAGAAAACGCCCCAACCTCCCGCTAGTTTCGAATCATCATGAAAACGTTACAAATATTTGATTTGACGTCATCGTTTCAACTCCAGAACAAATGTATTTGAATCACGTTTTGAATACATTAGCGCCAGAAAACGCCTCATGTGTCAAAATGACTCAATTTATTTACATTCAATTTAATTTAATAGTAATTTCTTATTTCGCTCTCGCTTTATCCCATTAGATTTCCAAAATTGCATCTTTTTCGAATGAGGAATTTCTGTCTATGGAGAGAGGAAAAATAATAATGATCTTTAATTTTTAATCGAAACCGGTGACCTGTATTCAGCATTTACAAAATCCAGTAAATATTAAAATCTTTACAAGTGCCTTTTTGAATGCGATGTAGTCAAAACTGTGAGAAAAATACATTACAATGTCAAACGCAAGAATGCCCGAAGTAGAAAACTTCCCAAAGACAGGAAGAGTGACCGAAGTTTGCCAAGAATGGATGGTTAGAGAGGATAGCGCTCTGGCCTACCGTTTGCAAAACCAAGAGTTTGACGAACATTTAACCGGAAATAAATTCAGAAATGCAGTGGTGCGCGAGGATTTCCCCCGAGCAAAAGATGAGCAAATTAGAGAACAAAGAATGGCTGAACAGGCAGCTGCTATTTACCACAAGATGTTGGCAGAGCAGGAAGAAATTGATAACAAAATTGCCAAAGATTTAGCAGATAAAATGGAACGTGAAGAAAAACTGAAGCTCAGAGCATTGGAATTACATGATCAGGCAGTTGCTAGACAACTATTAGATAAAGAAAGGCTCAAAGTCGAGAAATTTCAACAAATGCCGATCACAGGTGTTCCGTATTCTCCTCAAAAGCCACTTCAGTTACCACCAAAATATGAATCTCAAGCTTCACCCCATCGTCCGAATCCGCAGAATTATCAGGCTAATTTACCGCGAAGACAAGCCTTAGCTATGCCTCTACCACAATCCAGTACCACAGCGTATGAAGTCTATGTCGACCCTATTAGCACAAGCACTGACCAATTCTGTGAAATCAGCAGTGCTGAAATATACAACGAACCATATAATCCGGTCCATAAGTTATCGGATAAGTTTAATCGAATAGATATTGATGAAATTGGCCTTCCTATTGACGAAATTACTGAAAGACAGATTCAAGAGGAACGGGATGCAGAGCTAGCTCGTAAACTGCAAGAGCAAGAGGGGTCTATAGAGGATTCCCTGTTGAACAGGGACAGGATGCTAGCCATAGAAGCTCAGGATAAGGAGCTCGCAAAGTTGTTACAAGAAAGGGAAAGGGCAAAGGCAAAGCGTGCAAGAGAAAGAGCAAAGCAAAAAGCAATAGCTAAGAAACAGCAGCAGCAAGCAGAACATGAGCGGGATGCAAACCAAATTATGCCTGATGATTCATATGCTTTTCCTGCAGATGTCTTGCCCAATCATGGGGGGAATGTCCCAAGGACTGTGGCAGCCCATCCAGACTTGTATGCCATTCCAAATCCAGAAGAAGAAGATGTGAACTACAGTCTTCCAGCAGATGTGTTGATGAATGCTAATAGTTTCAAAACAAATTATGGTTCCTCAAAAACCAACTTCCACGGAGCAGAAGTCAAAGAGATCAATAGTATGGGGTCTTTGAATGGTTCACTTCTGGAAAAAGAAACAGGAGCAGGTTTGCCAGCTACTAGACCAACACATTTGGATTTAAGGTAGGTAAATTAATATGAATATGAATCATTTTTTTATGAAACCAGAACCTGAAAGCTTTATGATTCAATACCAGATACTGTTTCGATCTACCATAGATTCCTGGTTCATGAGTATAATATTTGAACTCATTCTGCCCTAAGTGACCTGAAAAATAGTGTATTTTGTTCTTAATATCATGTTAATGTCATGGATGAGTATTCGTTGATTTACTTTGATTTAATGACTTCCATGAGAAGTATGAGACGTCAATGCATCTCATGTGATTTATGAGGGAGATGTTTCCTGTGAAAAAACAAATAGTCCAAAAGATTACAATGTTCCCAATATTCTGAAGGAAAACTAATTATTAAAGATGCGCCAAATAGTGGTTTCACTGAATACCGAATACTATTCGGGTTAACCTTTACCAAACCAGATATTTGGCTGAATTGTTTGAATTTTGATTTGACGAAAATAAATGTTGATTATCAGCTTTATTCAACACATTCTTCATAGGATTTCTTTGACTCAGTACTTAGTATGATATGTCTTACATAAGAAGTTTTGTCTTATAGTTCTATACCGTGTCGTGTAGTCAAGAGAATAGGAATACTTGAACCGAATATATTCGGGGCACCAAAACTGAATGATTCGGTCGAATACTAATAGTGAAAAAATGCCAAATTTCGAATACCAAACAAATTTTTGAAGCATCATTAGTAATTATACATTCATCAATAAAAAGAAGGCACAAAAGAACTCTTTTGGTCATAGTTCATAATATCTCCATTGGTCACAAATTATCTCCCACCATAATTTCCACTCTACTAAAAATGTCTGAAAATCTTTTGAATCGCTTTTAAAAAATACCAACTTCCAGCTGCTTCTTTTTTCTTTCCCCATTCCTTGAAAATTGAATATTTTCCATATTTTTTGTCTAGTGTACCACTACCAGTAACATATAATAAACTAACCAGTATGTTGTTTAAAGGAATGCTCATCCATCACTGTCAATGCATGTTTCAGTGCTATTCTTCAAAACTCTTTCCAATCTTTCCAATCCAATCATGCCTACAAAATTTGTTGAAACATTTTCAATTAAGTATGTATTGAATAATTGTGATGTACTGTTTGGAACCTTTGGTATAGTAATGAATATTACCGGAGTTTTTTCCCAACACCAAACCGTTATTGAATTTCTTTAGAGTATTGTTCCTCGAACCTGGCTGAAGCGAGGAATTAGGACAAATTTGGATATGCGGTTGGTCACCTCGTTCACAGATAGATGGGGCGATGACAAACATGTTAAATTTCACTAGTTCGGACTTCCATTGTCTATTATATAAAATGATTTGAAATCCCTGAAACAAGTAAAAAAGAATAATTAAAAAGGAATAGTTGAAAATAACAATTATATTAAGCAACAATAAACCTGAAATGAAATGATAGTAAAATAACCTACAAGTAAAAATATAATAATTGAATAAATAAAAATTAAAGGAATGCAAAAAGAAAATAATAAAAATAAAAAAGTGTAGAGATTCCAAGTCACGTTAGTTCACGACGTTTCGATTGTTGGTATCTACAATCGTCTTCGGGTGATGACTGGACTGATTCCTCCGAGAGATGACTATTTTATAGGTCGTTGAAATACTTTCACTTTCTCTACTTTCCATTTTCCGCTTCACTGATTCCGTGAGCGATGACCGATTTGGCGGGAGTTGGTCATTTCTCGTTTGATGATGGGTTTCCATATGTTTCGTATATCTACGCTGGCCTGGCTGAATACGTTGTTGGACAACATATATGCGGCTTCCTTAAATTTTCTCCTGAACCAATGTTCCTCTCTGTGCAAGATCTCAGCTTGGGACCACTCGATGTTGTGTTGATGGGTCCAAACATGGTCTGCTATTCCTGATTTGCTGGTTTCTCCTCGCTGTGTGTGCTTCTTGTGCTCGGCAATGCGAATATTCAATGGCCTCTTAGTTTCACCAATATAGGATTTTCCGCACTCACAGGGTATCCGGTAAATGCAATTCTTGGAATCGCAGTCTGCGTTTGGGGGCCTGGTTTTTGTGAGGCTGCTACGGATAGTGTTACCGGATCTAAAACAGGTTCTAATGTTGTACTTGGAACCAATTCTTCTTATCCTCTCCGATAATCCTCTGATGTAGGGAAGTGCAAGCACTGGTTGTGACGGCTTCTCTTCCTTGCGGGGCTCCTGCTGTCTTTTGGCCAAAGTCTTTTCTACCATCGCTTTGGAGTATCCATTCCGCTGAAGATCACTTTTGATGATGTCTAGTTCCTTCTCGAGACCTTCCTTTGTATTACAAAGCCCAAAAGCACGGTCTAATAGAGTCTTGATGATTCCTCTTTTTGTCGATTGATGGTGGTTGGATTCGTGGTTCAGATACTGTCCCGTATGAGTGGGTTTTCGGTATACAGATGTTTCCCACTTAGTGTCGGTCCTCTTCACCAAAACGTCTAAGAATGGCAATTCATTGTGAATTGCCATTCACAATCTGAACCACGAATCCAACCACCATCAATCGACAAAAAGAGGAATCATCAAGACTCTATTAGACCGTGCTTTTGGGCTTTGTAATACAAAGGAAGGTCTCGAGAAGGAACTAGACATCATCAAAAGTGATCTTCAGCGGAATGGATACTCCAAAGCGATGGTAGAAAAGACTTTGGCCAAAAGACAGCAGGAGCCCCGCAAGGAAGAGAAGCCGTCACAACCAGTGCTTGCACTTCCCTACATCAGAGGATTATCGGAGAGGATAAGAAGAATTGGTTCCAAGTACAACATTAGAACCTGTTTTAGATCCGGTAACACTATCCGTAGCAGCCTCACAAAAACCAGGCCCCCAAACGCAGACTGCGATTCCAAGAATTGCATTTACCGGATACCCTGTGAGTGCGGAAAATCCTATATTGGTGAAACTAAGAGGCCATTGAATATTCGCATTGCCGAGCACAAGAAGCACACACAGCGAGGAGAAACCAGCAAATCAGGAATAGCAGACCATGTTTGGACCCATCAACACAACATCGAGTGGTCCCAAGCTGAGATCTTGCACAGAGAGGAACATTGGTTCAGGAGAAAATTTAAGGAAGCCGCATATATGTTGTCCAACAACGTATTCAGCCAGGCCAGCGTAGATATACGAAACATATGGAAACCCATCATCAAACGAGAAATGACCAACTCCCGCCAAATCGGTCATCTCTCACGGAATCAGTGAAGCGGAAAATGGAAAGTAGAGAAAGTGAAAGTATTTCAACGACCTATAAAATAGTCATCTCTCGGAGGAATCAGTCCAGTCATCACCCGAAGACGATTGTAGATACCAACAATCGAAACGTCGTGAACTAACGTGACTTGGAATCTCTACACTTTTTTATTTTTATTATTTTCTTTTTGCATTCCTTTAATTTTTATTTATTCAATTATTATATTTTTACTTGTAGGTTATTTTACTATCATTTCATTTCAGGTTTATTGTTGCTTAATATAATTGTTATTTTCAACTATTCTTTTTTAATTATTCTTTTTTACTTGTTTCAGGGATTTCAAATCATTTTATATAATAGACAATGGAAGTCCGAACTAGTGAAATTCATCACGAAACATTGTCAATCACCTTCAAACAGACAAACATGTTGTTTGTCGTTCGCTTCAGCCTAGTTTGAGGAACGATACTCTGAAGTAATTCAATTTTCAATTATGAGAAATCATCGACTTTATGTTGATGATAGACACTACTTTGCACTGACGAGTGGCCAAACAGCCCAAAACCGGTTTGCAAGTGTGTTCCAATAATTGAAAAGCAATTCCGGCAGTTGTATCGCCAACAGCATATGTAGTAATAACTTCAGTGAAGAATCCTGCACCGATACCTGTCGGATATAATCCAACACCTTTCGTGGTATTAGCCAGGGGAGAAGATGTTTTCTGATAGGTGTCAGTCCATCAACCTACAATGTAATAGATAGTAGATAATTTCATTTACAGCCAGTCTTCAAGTATGCCCACTTACTTTATGTATTATTGTTTCTGTAAAATAAAAAAGTATGACGTGCTACCTTAATCGCATTTTTTGCTTTTTGCTATGGATTTACCATTTCAGTCATTTTGAGGCTTTTGATTTCTATTCCGGTTGCTACTTTTTATTCCACCTCAGTCAGTGGAACTTTTAGAATGTAGTAGTGAAATCAAAATTGTTGACCTTTTCAATATTATTCTTGGCGTTTCTATCGCATAAATAATTCTGATTATTCTACTGATGCCGTTTGGATACCAAAAAACTACTAAAGTCAAAATTGTTTAAGAACAGGAGGTTTTGAAATCATTTTTTTAGAAATAATTGGTCATTTTAAGACATGTGGTAATTATCTCTTGGCAAAATTTCATTATCCCCTTAATGTTTGTAGAAATTTTTGTGACATTTCAAACTTCAGAAAAACTAAAGGTTTTCAAATTAATCACCCTATATATTCATCTCACTTCGTCTTCAACTCTTATTTGATTTGTAAATGTAGAAATCAATGAACTACCTCCTAAAATTGTTCTCGTACAAAGTTTCACTGTGTAATCTGCATTTATCAATTACAAGAGAAAACTTTTGTCCTCTGTTATATAAATATGAAACAGTGAATTTGCAGATAAAGTTGACAAAAAAAGCAAATCCACTCTTTTATATTCATCAATTACTTTTAAAGATGATAAATTGTCAAGTGGTTATCCAGGTTATCCAGGACCTAGCCTGGATAATCACCCTCATATGACTTCCGTCATGAAACTACTGATATTTTTTTTCTAAAAACCTTCATTTCTGGAAAAAATACGATGAAAAGAGTCGGATCAGTTTAAACTGGTCTTCCTCAGTAACCTGAAGCAAATAAAAATTTGTATATGTACTAGTTTACTAATATTCGATAATTTTTCTCAAAAATTTTTCAATATTAATAAAGTATGCACCAATCTGAACTAGCCTGAGCATAAAGTTTACCTAGTGTCGACAGAATAAATAGCATATTATACCTTGTTATTGATTTTCACATAAACGAGCTCAAAGGTGAGACTAATTTCTGTTTTCTTATTCAATTAATTCAAACTAATTACCGTTATTCACATCGTACAATGTTAAGATACTCACATTTATTGAAATAAAGTTCATCACAGATAGATGATATTTTCATATCTTTGTTATCTTCTCAATTTAATTTATCTTTATTAGTGGGGATTAGTGGATCAAATAGAATGGGTTATTTTTTATTTCCAATGAATGAATGAATGGTAGCAAAATACAAATAAAAGTATTTAACAGAGTGAAGACTAAAATGGTCTGCAAGTTACTATCAAAGTCGAGTTGATGTGGAGATTTTCATAATTGTTGTTATCAGCTCCAACAACTTTAGTAGGTTGTAGTAATTGATTGATTACTTGTGTTGCAGTAGAAAATACAACAGGGAAGTAGTCTATTGTATCTTACAGATTGTCATTACTTCTGTTTGGATATTTGTGTATTTTCTTGTGGAAGACAATACGTTTGTTAAAATTGCGGAAAAATGTTTTCAAAATAAAAATTGTTTATCAATTATTAAAAAATAAATTAGATGAATTTAAAGCAAATGGTGATAACTCTAAAATTATCAAATACATCAACAATAAGCCTATGATTGTCAATTTGAGTTGAGTTCAAAAAAACTCGTAAAACATTCTAGTATACCACTCAATAGCGACATCTTATATATGAATATTCAAAGTTTCACAGCAAATAGAGAACAAGTTATTGTTAACATTTTATGTAACAACCCCTTAGTGATATTGTTCAGTGAAACCCAAACGACATCCGATATTGAGGATGCAGAAATATTTCTTGATAACTATACTCTGATAAGATGTAACTCTAAGATGTAACTGGATATATTTAAGACGTAACATAAGTTATTCTGTTCACAAAACTTTCATTTTGGAAGGAAATTATCGGTGTATAGTGATTAGGGTAAATTATAACGGTATTAAATTTTTAGTTGGTGCATTATACCATTTCCCAAGTTCGAGTCATTCAGTATTTTTAAATGACTTTGAAGATTTCTGTGACGATATGTTTACTGACAATAAAAAAAGTATATTAGTAGGTGATTTCAACTTGAATTATCTCTCCAATGATTTTTACTGTAGAAGGATAAAGAATATTCTCAATATATATAGCTCAATACTAGTTCTACTATCATCGATTATGTACTTACAAATTTCGAAGTAACTTCAACAGTTCATGATGTTCCTAAAATCACAGACCATTCCATTATATCTGTAAATTTGATAAATAATTTTACAACTAACGCAATGACAAGTATTAAGCCATATAGAAATCTTAATTCAACCAATATAGACAAAATCAACCTTGACCTGATATCAGCTTACTTCCTGTTGGATTGTGTAGATGTAGATAAAATCTATGAAGATTTAAAAAATCAGTGTGAATCAGTAGTAAATAAAATTGCTCCCATGAAGAAATTGATTAAAAAAACGAATATACCTTGGTTTGATCAGGAGATGAAACGTAAAAGTAAAAAAAAGAGGCATAGCATACAGGACATTCAAAACTAACAAGTCTGATGTCAACTGGCAACAATACAAAATATTGAGAAATGAGTGTTTTAACTTACAACAGTATTTCTATGATAGTAGATCTCAACAAGAATAATCCCAAAGCAATGTGGAAAACCCTAAAATCTTTGGTTGATACAAAAACTAAAGTCCCTTGTTTTGATAGTGGAATACAATTTGAGTACCATGGTGTGGTAAAAATAGTACGAGAAACACACGAAATTGCTGAGTTATTCAATATGTATTTCGTTAAAAGAATTGAAGAAATATTGAACTCAATTGAAAAGGCCACAAAATGAAATAGCCTTACTACTGTTAACAGTCACTTTTCTGAATTCAAACAAATTCAATTACCCGAGATTTCCACAATTATACATGAACTGGAGAATAAGACTGCTAGTGAAATCATTGACATTAAATTCATAAAACAGACCTTTGGAGTTATTGGTCATATGTTATTACACTTTATCAATATCTCACTATTTTATGGCACATTTCCAAGTCAGCTGAAAACAAGTATTTTAACCCCTATTCAGAAGGTGGCAAATACTAATAAAGCATGGGAGTTCAGACAATTGATACATTACCTGGTATAGAAAAAGTGCTGGAGATAGTTGTTTACCAACAACTACTTGATTATCTGAATCAAAATAATTTGTTAATGACTTATCAATCAGGCTTTAAACAGAATCATTCATGCGAAGCATCACTACAGTTAACCATAACAAAATGGAAAAAATCAATTGATAGTGGTGATTATGTAGTTGCAGTCTTCTTGGACTTAAAGAGAGCTTTTGAAACGATTGATTGCCAAATACTGATTGATAAATTGAAAGCTATAGGCATACAAGGTACTGTATTGAAATGGATCAGGGACTACCTAACAGATCGCAAACAAATCACCAAAGTGGAAAATGTATTCTCGGCTCCCATCACCAATAACTTCGGTGTACCACAGGGAAGTGTCTTGGGTCCTTTATTATTCCTATGGTATATCAATGATATACAATACATCATGACTGTGATTTTCTTAATTTATTCCCAGATGACACGTTACTGTCAATCTCAGGCAATGATCTGTATGGTACTATCAACAAGATGAACGATTCCCTATCAAAACTACAAGTATATTTCAATATTAACAAAATGAAACTCAATGTGACAAAATGTAAGGCAGTGATCCTAACCACACCCTTTAAATACAAAAACCTCAAATCGAACCAATTCAATCTGTAAATAGATAACAATAAAGTTGAATTCATAAACCAGTTTAAATATCTTGGATTCATATTTGATAATAGCCTATTATTGCATGAACATGTTTTCTACATAAGTAAAAAAATTACTAAGAAACTTTACTTCTTCTCTAGAATTAATTTCCTTATGTCTTTCAACATACTCCAAAATTACAGTATACCGGGTGTCAACGAATCTATTAGACAAGTCATAACTTCTAGACTATTAGGTGTATCAAAACGAGATTTGGTACAGATAAATGGTATGTGGAGAGGAGAGTTTTCACATATTTTTCACTTTCCGGATTTTTTGACGAATCTAACGTTACTAATTTATTTGCGATTTGATCAACAAATTTAACTAATAATTTCAGCGATGCACTTAGATTTTTTGCAATATCCTAAGTTCTTGAAAATTCCACTATAGTAAATTTTCAAAGTGCATCCCTCCTTGTTCAAGACACATTTCAGCTCGTTCAATTGTTTCTCTCAACACGTTTTGTAACATTTGAGGCGATATACTTCTAAATGCCTGTTGAATCCTTTCTTCTAAGATTTCGAGAGTGGCTGGGGCTGTTGCATAGTAGACCCTTTCTTTTACATATCCCCAAATGAAGAAATCTAACACAGTCAGATCCGGTGAGCGGGCAGGCCACCGTACTGGACCATTGGTTGCAATAACTCTATTATTAAAATGCTCTATTAAAAAATCAAGTACGTCTCTGCTATTATGGGGTGGTGCTCCATCTTGCTGGAAGTAAATTTGCCGTAAAACTTCTAAAGGCATATCATTAAGATGATCCTCGATTTCATTTTGAAGAAAACCCAAGTATCTAACCCCTGTTAACTGACCTTGAAACAATATTGGACCAATTATTCTGTTTCCAACGATACCAGCCCAGACATTGACGCCAAACCTTTCTTGAAAATTGCCCTCTCTCATTGCATGTTGATTTTGTTGGGCCCAGTACCGACAATTCTGCTTATTAAACATGCCATTATTTGTAAACCGTGATTCGTCGGAAAATAGAATGAAGTTGATAAAATTTGGGTTAACTCTATGATTTTGAAGCAACCAATCACAAAATACTACTCTTCTATTGCCGTCGTCAGCATACAAATGTTGATGTAACTGATATTTAAATGCTCGATATCCGTGCTTTTTCAGTATTTTTCTTGCTGATTCGTGACTTATCTGCATTTCTCTACTAATTTCTCTTAAAGAAACCGTTTTGTCAACTTCTACCATAGCAAGAACGTTAATCTCAGTCTCCTCATTTATGACAAACCTCTGTTCTGCGTCTCGATTTCCCTCTTGCCTAAAACGACTCTCAACGTAGGGAAAATACTGATGAGATGGGTTTGCCGATTGGGATATCTCTGAGCATACAACTCAGCAGCTTTCCTTGAATTTCTGTGGCATTCTCCAAACAATAACAACATATCCACTTTTTCACTTTGAGTATACATTATTTCGACGAAAAATTAAACTAAAATTAACGAAAATCAAGAGAAACTTCTACTTTCTGCTCATAAAGCTTATGTCACTGTCATAACCTAGGTGAGCGTTTTGTTCTCCAAAGTGGACTTGATGGAAATACCCGCAAAATATTATGCATCATTCCTATCCATGGCACCCTTGACAAAAGTAAATGAATTTGTATCGAGTATTTTCCTCAGTAATATTTAATTTATGTTCTTATTTGTAATCCAATCGCAAATAAATTAGTATCGTTAGATTTGTCAAAAAATCCTTTTTTCGGAAAGTGCTTGTCAAAAAATGGTCGCCATTTGAAAAATAATAGTTAGACACGAAAATGTTATTTTGTAAACTTGTCTCATTCATATTCAACACACTAGTCACTAAAACTCCGCTTTGCAATTTTCTGATATCACCTGAGGTCCATAGATTAGTTTACGTCCGATCATGGCCACCTAGATGCAATTTTAAAAGTGACTGAAAAAATCAAGTAGGCTGAAAAACTTCCGAAAATGTCAGTTTCTGATCCAGAATTGTCTCAGAAATCCAAAAATGTTACAATATACAGGGTGTTCCATTTAAAAATTCAGAACCGGAGCCATTTCCGCTGAAACCGGAAGTGACAGGAAAGTGAAAAATATGTGAAAACATTCCTCTCCACATACCATTCAACTATACCAAATCTCATTTCAATTCTCCTAATAGTCTAGAAATTATGACTTGTCTAATAGATTCGTTGACACCCGGTATACCACACCATTATCCAGTCCCACTTTGATTATTGTGGTAGCTTACTATACTCCCTTGATTCTAATAAAATTTCACAACTACAAAAGCTGCAAAATCGCGGTATGAGAATAATACTGAAGTGTAATCGTTTTACCAGCATTGCAGCGATATTAGATTGTTTGCAGTGGGTATCGGTGAAAAAAAAAATTTATAAATTAACAATGATTTTTATTTATAAAATATTACATAAGCTACTTCCAGATTATCTAAGTGAATTTACTATGATTAACTCCCAAATACATAACTATACTACTAGAGGAAATAATATGTTTCATCTCCCTAATTAGAAAATGGCAAACTCAATGAAATCGCCATTCTATAAAGGACTCGATGAGCTCAATAAGCTACCACAAGACATCAAGCAATCTAATACCACTCATGTATTTAAAATGAGGATCAGTAAACATATCCAGTCACTATAAATCACCAGAATGTATTACAACATAATCAATCTTGTTCACACGAATTTATTTATATACTTTAAGTGCATCATTTTATTTTATTTTCTTTTTACTATTTCTGTTAGTCTAGAAACATGTTTGTATAGCTATTTCCTACTAAAATGAAGTTCTCTCTCTCTATTGTTCTTATAAGTGGGTATCTAAGAGTAGTCCTATTGCACCTGAGAATCACATGCAATTCTCTGTTTTATAATTTCTGCCAAAATACAATTTTCAACAAACAATGAAAGTACATTTTGATTACTTGTTTTAAATTAAATTCATAATTACCCAATTATATTAGATTGAAGTTTGGAAAATCGAGAAATACATTATATTCAACATGTATTTTAATCCCCACTGTGTAGACTTCAACATCTTTTAACAGATCACAAAATGAATTAGGACTATTGAACATCATTTGAAAAATATTTTAATAAATTTCTCAACATTTATCGCCAGGCCAGTTTTCTTTGAAGGATTATGTTTAGGAATAAATTATTTTTCCAATAATGTTGTTTATTAAACAGATCTTGAAGATAAACCATAATTCTTTTTTCGTTTATTAGAAATAAATACAAAATAATCACTGATACTGACACTACTTGTTATATCCACAACTCATGTCTACAGTTGAAAAATTATGTGTTCATTTTCCATAAGTGTTCTCATTATTTGCTTGAGGTGTGAGGTGTGAATTAATATGACAACTGACACTAAGGACCAATAAACAAAGTAGCCAACTCAGAAAAAATACGTGTGCTTCAAATTTAATATACAATATTAAACCAAAGTGAATAGAAAACACTATATATATATATATATATATATATATATATATATATATATATATATATATATATATATATATATTTCTATTAATGTAAGTTACAAAAAGGATTTGAAGCTCTATAACTTCTATTTGATTATCTGCGAGCGCTTTCGACAGCTATTCTATTTATAGAATAGTGCCTAGAGGATGACAGCACGACCAGCTGTCGAAAGAGCTCGCAGATCTGTTTAAAAAAATCTGTTTTTCCGTTAATCAGCTGTCGCACCCCTACGAACGACAACCCTCAGAAGTCGAATCTTGTGCGAGCTAAGGATTTACGAGGTCTTACCTTTTAACGTGTGATTCCTAACAGTCAAATAAAAGTTATAGAGCTTCAAATCCTTTTTGTAACTTACATTAATAGTAAAATACTGAAAATAAAGGAAAACTTAGTTGCATTAGTTGCAGCTTCCCAAATTTCTGCTACCGCAGTTGTCGGTTGATTTGTCAAACCACCAACACTGACATAAAAAACTTGTTGACTTGGGTGTCACACCATTAGGTGGTTCCACTTATGTTTCGCTTGCGTTTACGCAGCTTTTTTATCAAGTACTTTCTTGGTTTTTTTCTCATTTTGTCTTCAATCGAAGACCGCCTGCCCTGTACTGACGATGCCCAATTGGCTGAAACAGCTGTCTACCGGTGGCTCTTAAATTGAGTCAATATAGGAATGATCAAAAAGTACTTATCTATTCATTTTTTTATTTTCATGGAATTATTTTCCAGCAGCTTGATTGCATATATATATATATATATATATATATATATATATATATATATATATAAAATCTAGAAAGGTTAATGCAATCAAGCTGCTGGAAAATAATTCCATGAAAATAAAAAAATTAATAGATAAGCCTCCATATATAACAGCTGGGCTGTTACGAAGAAAACTCTTTGTTATATGTCAAGCTTTCGGTATATTTCACACCTTCGTCAGGACAACTATTTTCATGGAATTATTTTCCAGCAGCTTGATTGCATTAACCTTTCTAGATTTTATATATGTATATATATATATATATATATATATATATATATATATATATATATATATATATATATATATAACAGAATAATTAGTGACTGGATTAACTATAAAGCGGTTTAATTCGTGAGGTTGCAGTCAATAGCTGGGCTGTTACAAAGAAAACTCTTTGTTATATGTCAAGCTTTCGGTATATTTCACACCTTCGTCAGGACAACTACAATAATAAGATTATATATATTGTAAAAAATATATAAATATGGAGAACTTACTAACGTGAGAATAAAATATAAAATGGTTCAAAAACAGATAGAAAAACATTAATAAATGACAGTTGATAAAAATTTTGGCTGACAATGTCAAGTGGGAAAATTCTGAATGATACTCGAATTACTAGAGCTTTTATTTTCTTTATCATATTTCAGTAGGTACGTGTAAATTTTGCTAAGACTATCAATATCAGTTCGTTTATTCATAGAATGTTCTTCGTTATGTATCATTTTTGGAAATGATACATATTAATATGTGTTATGTATCATTTTTGGAAATGATACATATTAATAATTGAAATAAATATTAATAATTGAAACCACAAATGTGCGGTTGGCTCCTGTTGGTGACACCGTGCATATGTGATGTTTTTTTTTCCATTGTTGGTAACCAGTTGTTGTCCACCTTTGCAATTGGCTGCACCGCGCTGATGAGGCCAATAGCCAGAAACACGTGTCCGCGGTTTGCCTCCATATTTCTTGAGTGTCATGTCATGATTTATATCATACACACTCAATAATATCTATATCTCTGTATATATATATATATATATATATATATATATATATATATATATATATATATATATACAGTAATATATATTACAGTAGTAATAATAAGCTCACATGGTAGAGTAACATCCAAGTTAGGCTCATGTATTTTGACTAGAGTGTAAAAGTTTCTTAACATGGTTCTTAACTTGACCAATAGGTTCATAATAAATGTCAAGATTTTCACAGAGTTGATTGTAAAGTTTGCCAGGGTAAACCCCTTCTAGCTTGTAAGTAATATATTTCATGAAGCCTCTTTGTATGGACTCGATTTTGTTTATGTGGACATTGTATATGGGTGACCATATAAGGGAGGCATATTCCAGCCGATATTTGAAGTATGCATTGAAAAGAGTTAAAAAACTGTCTCTGCTACGAAAGTTCTTACAGTTACGATAGATGAGACCTAGCATCCGTTTGGCTGAGCACGTTATTGTGTCATAGTGTATGGAGAAACTAAGTTTAGGGTGAAATGTGACACCAAGATCCCTTTGATGAGTGCTTATTTGAAGAGGTGTGTTATTTATGCAGTAATCATGAGAAATAACATTATGTTAAAGGGTGTATTTTGAGTATTTACATTTGTTTGTGTTGAGGGGAAGATTATTTTTGGTACCCCAAAAGTATAAAAAGTCAAGTTCTTTTTGTAAGATTAAGCAGTCCTCCTCTGATGTAATGTGTCGAAAGATTTTCAATTCATCTGCAAACAGTAAGAAATTACTAGAGAGATCATTTTCTATGTCTTTAATGAAAAGTGAGAATAAAAGAGGTGCTAAATTGCTTCCTTGAGGGGCACCACTGTTCGCAATAAGTAATGGAAATTTGAGAGGCAGTTATTTTTCAAATCATTTCAAGGTAGGCCATACGTGCTTCACTTGATTTTCAGAATACCACCAATTTAGCATTTTTTTTTTAATTCTACAATATTCTTCAAAAAAATCAGAACTTTGACACAATAGTTTTTCGAATACATTTTTTGAATAACCCTCTGTAGAGGTAGTCTTGATTCTGAATAATTAATTTCTGAAATTATCAATTGATTAAACAGATATCGGTTGCTAAGTTACCTTTTGTCATATCAGTCTATTATGATCTGTATTGAGCATACAGAAAGGTATTTGATTTTATATACATTTTACCGTTAGCGAGATAGAAACGGGCATTTATTCATCATGCAGAAAAAATGTGAAAGAAAAGTTGCAAATAGTAAGTATGAGCACAATGCCCCGGAAATCCGCAATTGGTGGTTACATCTATTTGAGATACTCGAAACCGATGCTGCCATTAAACCTGAATGGAGATTGTCAGTTCTAAAGGAGATTCTCCCCGCACGAATCCTGAATCGAATTCTGTTGGTGTTGAGCGTACAGGAAGAAAAGTTCAAATTCACTCCACCTCATGAAACGAAACGAGTATCAATTGTCAGTAATAAATCCTTTGCAACAGACAAGTCCATAAATAGCTCTTGTCAAATAAGGTCTTCTTCCAATTCGAGTTTTATGCGACACCTAGGTCTCGCTCCAGTTGCCTGTTTGGATCCTTATTTGAACTTCTTTAAACGCCGCCCCGATAGAGCAGCCATTTGGAGGGAACTGCCACCTTTATCCTTCGAAGAGATGAATCTGAATCAAATCGCCGATGCTATCACTGAAGCAATAGCCAAAGATTTCGTGGAATGGGTAGCGGCTGTCGGGGGTGATCAAGAAACTTCAGTTAATGTAAAAAGTATAATAGAGATGTTCGAAATCGGTTCCAAAATGAATTGCGCCACCACTCTCTGCGTAAACTTGGAGGAAGTCGCATCGGTAACTGAAAAAGTAGCAGAGGCGCTCAAGGCTCCTCAGAAATCTAAACGGAATACGCTTCACAGGGAAATAAGAAAAGATCAAAAAGCTTCGAATGAAACACCAAAAATCGTTGCTTTCGGAAGAAGGCTGCCGACCGAGTCACAAGTCGTACCTCCACAAAAAAATATCTACAAAAAATGGCTGAAATGTGAGAAAGTCCCTCAAAAATTAGAAACAATGGCCGCCGTCTGGCAAGGCATCACTCATTTGAGATCAACCAAATCATTTTGTGAATATTTATTTAAGGAACATCCCGAGATTAAGCCCCCAAAATACTTGGTAGAATGCGGTATGATGGATCCGAAGAAAATCTTAGGTTCACGTGGATCAGTGGAGAAAGAAGATAGTTTTGGAAACGTTTCAAACAGTATATTCTAATTTAAAATATCACTGAATCGTTTGGAATGACAGAGATCACTTTTATAATTAAGAGTTTCTAAATATATTCCAGTAGAATCAGAAATGCGTTTTGCATATTTCTTCTTGGTCAAGTAAATTATAATAAGGGTATTGGGATGTAGAAGTTTAGATTGAAACAAATGTTGCGTTTTTGTGGTAAAATAGATTAACAGGGTCTCTCAGTCAAAAAATCAAACTCTGCTTTACTTAGCCAAGCTTTCGCTTCTAATGGGAAGCTTCTTCAGGGCCTATAATTTAATGAGTTGTGAATATTTTCGCCATTGAATAACAAATCATACTTCACCTGCCACGATATAGTTTATCAAACTCCATGAAAATTTTATTATATAAAGGCCTCATTGAATATAACAAACTTCCCCAAAATGTGAAGAATAATAAAAACCTGTTTCAATTCAAAAAAGATTTGACTGATTATATGAAAGGTATCACAATAGAATAGATAGTAAGTGACTCGGTATATATTATGTATTTATGTGTACCTATATGTATATATGTATTATATCCTTACTATGTGTGTCTATATAACATGAAATATTATGTATATTATGTTTGTGTATTAGGATCTTCCTACCAATAAATCATTCATTCATTCATTCACAATTTTCATTATTATATTGTATCAATCAATAACTCTTTCTTTAGAGTCAAAAATTATGAAATCATCATACCCATTGAAAAATTACATTTATGTGAAGGTATGACATTTGTCAAACCCACAAAAAATCCTATACATGTATAACTTTCTCGTCAATTTATATGTTCAATTTATTATTTTTTCACTCATTTTTACTGTAAGTATGATTTGTAATGTTATTCAATGGTGAAAATATTCACAACTCATTAAATTATAGGCCCTGAAGAAGCTTCCCATTAGACAGCTTATTAACGGAAAAACAGATTTTTAAACAAAAGCAAAAGCTTGGCTAAGTGAAGCAGAGTTTGATTTTTTGACTGAGAGACCCTGTTAATCTATTTTACCGTACATTTCTCCAGTCGCTAAGATTATCCACTTTATATATATATATATATATATATATATATATATATATATATATATATATATATATATATATATATATATATATATATATATATATATATATATTACAGAGTAATATATATATATATATATATATATATATATATATATATATATATATATATATATATATATATATATATATATATATATATTACAGAGTAATATATATATATGAATAAATAATATATGAGCTGTATTATTGAAATTCCATAAAATTATTGATATTTAAACGTTAATGTGAACAAATATATGCACACATTGTAAAATTACTATAAAAATATACTAAGGGATCATTAACATGAAGCAGTCAAATGCAAGTTTGTTCCTAATAAGATAATATTTGCAAAATTATAGGAACAAATTTCGATCACTTTCAGAATATGTCAAAATTAAATCATACAAAATGAGAGATGATCATTGATAATCTACATTTTTTCTAGCAATTTTTTTTTAGTTGTCTACGAAATTGTGTATTACTGATTCAGAATTATAATAGGTGAAGAGTAATATTCAAATGTATCAACAATTGTACAATATCAAATGAATATTTTTGAAAAAATCAAATTTTTAGTACTTGCATAATATTTTAACACAGTCTGCTAAAATGTAAACACGTGTAAACTTTCAGAAAATATTCAAAATTACTTCTCTAAATACAAAATATCAACAGCTTTCATAAGTAATAATTATTTAGGCAGAACTCTGTTTAATGCAAAGCCCAAACGAGATACAATGAAAAAATCAGGTATATATATATATATATATAGAATAGAATGTGGTGAATGCCAGAGAATTTTCTCATGTCTTTCAACATACTCCAAAATTACAGTATATAACACCATTATCCAGTCACTATAAATCACCAGAATGTATTACAACATAATCAATCTTGTTCACACGAATTTATATACTTTAAGTGCATTATTTTATTTTTAGTATTTGTCTTTCTTTTCTTTTTATTATATAACTATTAGTCTAGAAACATGTTTGTATAGCTATTTTTTTATTTTTATATTAGAACATGTCCTACTAAATAAAAAAGTTCTTCTTTTTCTTCTTAATGCTCTTGCAGTATATACAGGCCAAACCGGTAGAAATTTTGACGTAAGGCTACGCGAACACGTCTGTTTGGACAAAAGAACTACAATGTATGAACATCTTCAAGAATCAAAACACTAGATAAGTAAAGATAACCTCAAAATCCTACACATTTTTAATAAAGGAAAAAAAATTAATTTGTTGGAAGCTATGGAAATTAACAAATCAATTAAAAGCCAGAAATATATACCCCCAAAAGACCGATTGTGTAGGTCTCCACTGTTGAATTTATAAGTTTACAACCCCTATAATCTTCAGTGTTGAATTTTAAAGTTGGCACCCTGGTTCGTTCAACTACCTGTCCTTCCATTTTCCCTATACTCCAGTATAAACGAGTTTTCCAATTTCACATTTCAGTTTTATACTTGATAATGAGGTTAAACCCGAAACCGGTCGTATAAATAAAATTAACTAGTGGTAATTAGAGAAAAGAGTTTTTATTCAATTCATTAAAGTAAACACGTGTGTTTGACTATGTTAATTAAAAAATAAAGATTATATCATTTGTTAATAGATATTGTTCATTAAAAAAATAATGATTTGAAATGAACAAATGTATCAACAATAGTGTTTTATTGTAAATAAGGGTGAAATAAATTATCTGTTGAACTGAATTAACTCAACGTAAGCGCATTTTCAATTTTTTCAGTACAAGTTTGTTTTTTCAATATTGTTAATCTCAACTTTTCAATTTCTTGTGGAACTACATATATTGTTAATTTTACAACTGATACATATGGAGTGTTGCTGCAATTTGAAAGCATTTATTGGTATTTGATCTTATATTATACTGACGTTCAATTATGTCGGTGCTTGCAAAATGTTTTTTATATAATTTTAATATGATAATTATTGGAAATGTTAGCTATCTCTTTATGATCATTTGTGGTAGCATAGCAATTATACTTTCCATACCATTCTTATATCTTCCCTGATCTCTTTCAGTTTATTATTGTAATACTGCTTTCTGCCTTTTTTATTAGTCTTAAGTATTTATGATAAAATCTGAAGTTTAAATTGAAAGGGGTATATTTTTAGGAGAGAGTAATTTTTGGGAAAGAAAGGTTTTGGCCTTTTTCTTCTCTGTCTTCATATAAAAAAATGTGGGAATCTTCCGGAGAAAGGAAGGAAGCAATTAATTTCAAAATGAACTCTTCACATAGATGCGTAGATCATACTAAGAATTAACTTTCAGACACAAACTGGAAGAAAAAGTCTTCTTGAAATAACTACTTTCCTATAAACATTGAATTATACAAAAAAAACTATTTTCTTTCAGTTTGTACTCCAAGCATTTGTTATGGAATTGAATCAGATATGATTCGCAAGATTGCTACACAATATAGTATATGAAAGAGGTAAAATATCTGTTACATTGAATACTGTCACCCTTAATGGTGGACATCTAATGTTTTGGTTGCTTTAGTGCCTCATCAGCACCAATCTGAATAACATTCCAAGATGAAGCAATCAATTCATTTGCCTATTTGATTTACTCCCAGCCATAGGAATCTTGTTTCAATTGAAAGGTGTATATTTTTAGGAGAGATTAATTTCTCGGAAAGAAATGTTTTGACTTCCTATTTCTCCATATTTCTACGAAAAAATGTGGGAAAATTTCAAAGGAAGGAAGAATGCAATTAATTTCGAAATAAACTCTTTACAAAGATTGTATAGAACTGGCTGATACTTAATGAAAATCCATATTAAAACTCAGTTATACAGTTTATTGTTTGATTTTCACTATAAAGAACTAAAAGAACTCAAGAAGGACTGGACCAATTTTTATAATTCTTGTCTTTTTGGGTTTATCTTCATCGGGAATAGAATAATAAGTGTTGAAAAATGATATTTCACCCATAATAATAATAGAACTCAAGAACAGCTGGACCAATTTTTACGATTTTTGTGTTTTTGGATTTGTCTTCATTAGGAATAGGATAATATCAAATGTATGAAAATAAATTGCTGTTCGTGGGTCTCGCTAAAACTCAAGAACGGCTGGCCCAATTTAGCCCATTTTGATTTTGAATTATTTGTGGAAGTCCAGAGAAGCTTTAAAGTAAATATGAAAAAAGAAATAATAATAATAACAGAACTCAAGAACGGCTGGTCCAGATTTCATGATTTTTGTCATTTTGGATTTGTTTTTAATCGGGAATAGGGTAATAAGTATTGAAATATAATAATTTATCAATAAAAATAATAATAAAAAAACTCAAAAAGGGCTGGACCAATTTTTATGATTTTTGTCTTTTTGGATTTGTCTTCGTCGGGAATAGAATAATAATAGAAGAACTTAAGAACAGCTGGACCAATTTTTATAATTTTTGTGTTTTTGGATTTTTCTTCATCGGGAATAGGATAATATAGGACAATAAGTATTAAAAAATGATATTTTATCAATAAAAATAATAATAATAAAAGAGTTCAAGAACGACTGGACCAATTTTTATGATTTTTGGGTTTGTATTCATCGAAAATAGGATAATAAATATTGAAATATATTTTATAAATCAATAAAAATAATACTAATGGAAGAAGCAAAACATCAGTGATAATAGTGACGTGTTATAATACAAGTGACAACTCACATGTATATCACAGGGTGCTTTACTGGAGAGTGCACTCTCACTACCAATTCCCATTTATTTTATTATATACCGATACCGTTTATTAATTTTGTATCAATCTTAAGATCCTAAATCTGCTCATTCATTGACTGTTAGGCGGAACGACGTTCGCCGCGTCCACTAGTCTCTCATGTTTGCTTGAAGGTATGTTTGAAATTTTTTGTAAATTTGATTATTTTTTTTCACAGATCTCCTCTGAACAGAATCAACAAGCCTCGTTATCCAGATCCAGATGTCTGTGAAACTACTAGTGTTGGGTCTTCTACAACATCTCCTGCTCAGCTTACCAATATCGCCATGGCAATCGATCCTACCTATTCACGCAGGGGATATCGTGCATCATCTAGTTATGACACTGGCTCCAGCACTGTGACTACTAGTACTTCCAGCAGTAGTCCAGGGATTCTTCCTCCACCTGATATAGGTAATGTCTCTTATAGAAAATGCAAACTTGAAGTATAGTAAGTGAGTAGTTTTTTGGTTTCATTTGTACAAGAATACAATACCCTCATAGGGTGTGGAACAATATCAAGATTAATGAAGGTAAACAAAAAATGATCGGTATAAATAAAAAAATTTAAACTTTAACAGTTCAATGGCAGTGATGAAACATCCAGCAATTTATATTTATAAAATATATATTTTACTATTAATGTAAGTTACATAAAGGATTTGAAGTTCTTTAACTTCTATTTAATTATCTGCGAGCGCTTTCGACAGCAGAGATAGAGTAGGACCTAGAGGCCTATCTCTACCTATAGATAGATTAGGGCCTAGAGGATGACAGCACGACCAGCTGTCGAAAGCGCTCGCAGATAATTAAATAGAAATTATAGAGCTCTATAAGGTCTATTTAATTATCTGCGAGCGCTTTCGACAGCTGGTCGTGCTGTTATAGAGCTTCAAATCCTTTTTGTAACTTACAGTAATAGTAAAATACTGAAAATAAAAGAAAATTTGTTGCACCATCCAAAAAAAATACATATTTATATATATTGAAAGGTCAATATTTATATATACGGTGTGTAACAACGAAAACCTAACAGAGCCGTTTTTTGAATATAAAAAGTAAGATTTTTAAAAAAAGCTCGGACACGTCGATTTCTAATTAAATGGGGACACCTTTCAGACTAATCAGATTTTTTGTAGTACGCACCCCCTCGGAGGGGTGCGTCCGACGACCCTTATTAAGATAGGGAAAGTAGGTCGAGTGGCACCTTGTTTTAAAGGTCTTTCGAATACCTTAACATCTCTGTTGAAAAAAAATTATTGTAACAATTAGTTTTCGAGATAATTTGAAGATTTAAAGGTATTTTTATTGAGTTCAACTCTTTTTAAAATAAATCAAATTGTTATTAAGGTACAATTTACGTTCAGAACTTTCATAAAAAAAATTTTTGCTTTTTATGACAACTTGCTAATACGTGTCCATTTGATTTCGTAAAAAAGTAAGAATTATTTGTTTATTACGAGGAGATTTTTATGAATACAACTTGCTGATTTCCTTGAATGCTGATGACACAGAAAAGTTTAAAAAACTGTTTTAGGGTTAATAAATCCCAATAATTGTTTTTAAAGCATACAAAAAAGTAATACCTAATAAGGGTAACTCACATAGGAAATTTGCAACAATAAAGATTTCCCCAGAAAAAGTAGTCCAGTGGTGTTAAATCTGGTGATCGTGCTGGCCATTCAATGGGACCTCTTCTGCCAACCCATTGTCCTTCAAAATGGTTATTCAAAAAATTTCGAACCTGCTGGGCATAATGGGGTGGTGCATAGTCTTGTTGAAAATGGATAAATTCATCTTGACATCTTGGATCCTGTTCAATTATTTCAACTATACGAGGTCGTATTGCCTCTTCGAAAAGTTGTAAATAAGAACCACCTGTTGAATTTCCATCAATGAAAAATGGACCTATAATATGATTGCCTAATATTCCGGCCCAGACATTCAACTTTTGGGGATGTTGGGTATGTATTTCTGCGTATTGTCTTGGATTTTCATCCGATCGATAACGGCAATTGTGACGGTTCACGCAACCATTTAAATAAAATGAGCTTTCGTCCGAAAAACAGATGTTATAAAGCAGCTCGAGATTTTGCATTAATCTCTCACTCATGCCCTCACAAAACTCCTGTCTTCGGTCAAAATCATCCTCATTGAGTTCATGAACAAGTTTAATTTTGTAAGGATAGAATTTGTGGTTTTTAAGGATTCTCCATGCGCTCATATGGCTTATTCCGGCCATTGCTGATAAACCTCTGGTACTTAACCTGGGATTGGCGATGACTTGACCAATCGCATTATCGTTATTCACTATCCTTCTCTGAACATTTCTTTTCTTATTTAAAACCGAACCTGTCTCCCTGAATTTTGTGACCAAATCCAGAACGTGATTTCTGCTTAGGTGTTTACCAGGGTTTTGCTCGTTGAATAAAATTGATGTTCTATTAGCATTTTGGTCGGTGCCAAAAAATAAAGCAATAACTGAAACCCTTTCAGCAGTAGTGTAAGGCATTTTTAAACAAATAACAATACACGACCCGTTTAAACAAAACAATCGAACGATTTACTAATGAAAACTGGAAGAAGAGGAGTGGGTATTTATTTAACAAAATACTGATAAGAAGAACTGCTCGAAAAATTTTTTATTTAGGCATACAAGTTACCGAGTGGTCTGTCTAATGTATTATTAACATGTCAATTTTAACTTCAAATTATCTCGAAAACTAATTGTTACAAAAATTTTCTTTTAACAGAGTTGTAAAGGTATTCGAAAGACCTTCAAAAAAAGGTGCCACTCGACCTACTTTCCCTATCTAAATAAGGGTCGTCGGGCGCACCCCTCCGAGGGGGTGCGTACTACAAAAAATCTGATTAGTCGGAAAGGTGTCCCCCTTTAATTAGAAATCGACGTGTCCGAGCTTTTTTTAAAAATCTTACTTTTTATATTCAAAAAGGCTTTGTTAAGTTTTCGTTGCTACACACTGTATATATACATATAGAGAAAGGTAGTCTTTTTGCTGACTAGTCAGAAAATAAGTGAAACAATATTTGGGTATGCAGCAGGCCAAAAATCAGCGTACTCTTATACCACAGATTCCAAGCTTTCGACAATCTTTATTATCATCATCAGGGATGATACAATAAGGATAAAAGATAGTCATATTTATAAAATAATAACTCAAAACAACTTATAGTGTATGTGAGGTTATATGGCAGGTTGAATGAAATATGGACGTAACATATATGAAAAATTACTATGGTGAAACTCAGGACGTTACAGACAAGCAATATATTAGATTTAATGATATACCATTGTATTATCAAGTTAACAACCACCTGTTCCTTGAAGAGGAAACCACGTGCATTATTCAAAAAGACATATGACATGTAATCCAATCCAGCATGCCCTGTATCAGCCAATTACGAGACTCAAAATCGAATTTTGTTGATGTTGAATGTCAATTCGATTTTGAGCCCCGTAATTGGCTGATACAGCGCATGCTGGATTGGATTACATGTCATATGTCTTTTTGAATCATGCACGTGGTTTCCTCTTCAAGGAACAGGTGGTTTTTAACTTGATAATACAATGATATATCATTAAATCTAATATATTGCTTGTCTGTAACGTCCCGAGTTTCACCATAATAATTTTTCATATATGTTACTTCCATATTTCATTCAACCTGCCATATAACCTCACATACACTGTAAGTTGTTTTGACTTATTATTTTATAAATATGACTGTCTTTTATCCTTATAAATCCCTGATTATGATAATAAAGATTGTCAAAAGCTTGGAATCTGTGTAATAAGAGTACACTAATTTTTGGCCTGCTGCATACCCAAATATTGTTTCACTTATATACATATATATACACATACATAAGCATAAACAAATTAAGGTCCATACAGGGTGTAACATAAGTACATTAAAGTATTTAAGTAACGTATTCCTAAGAAAATTTTAAGAAATTTTTTCCGGAAATGCTTCGTTTCGGAGATACAGGGTGTTGAAATTGAAGCATTTTGTTCAGTTTTTAAGAATAACTTTTGCAAAAAATAAGTTATTTACAGAAAATTTGGTACCCGAAATTTTTTTATGTGGGAAATCATAATTTCGTATTACTTTTCATGTTACATCTAGTGGGCGCTGCATATGCTGTCATGTATTAGAATAGAATAGAACTTTATTCGTCACTGAAGTTATTACCAAAAAGGAGTACAGAATGTATAACTTATTGGACTCGTCACAAAATATGATATAAATTTAGAATTTAGCCTACATATAAAAATCAGCACGTGAAGAAGTATAAAAAACAAAATACAGACATATAAAATTATACCTAATTACAACATATTAGTTCATGTCTCCAGAAATTCCTCTAACGAGTAGAATGCCCTGGATTCTAAATACTTGTACAGGGAGTTTTTGAAAATTCTCAGATCGGCAAGATCAATTTTGCTATTAAACAAATCTATAAATCTATTATAGCAGAGAATACCTTTATATATGTGCGAGTTTTGCCCAATGGTTAATCTTGAGTATGGTTGATGTAGGTTACCACATTTTCTTGTATCATACTTGTGTAAACTACTATTTTTAAGAATGGAATTCTCTTGTGTTTTAATATTCAGAGTAATTTGAAATATATATAGTGAATACACTGTGAGAATACCTATCTTTGGAAAAATTGATTTACATGATGTGTTAGGCTTGACTCCAATCATACTTCTGATGATTTTTTTTTGATTATAAATATCTGATTTAGGTAGCTTGAGCTACCCCAAAACATTAAGCCATAATTGAGTGTTGGTTGAACCAATCCATAGTATGCCAATTTCAGAGTTTCAGTTGATACAGTATTTTTCAGTTGTCTTATTACAAAACAGATTTTGCTCAGCTTGGTGGTTGTTTCGTTTATATGATTTTTCCATGTTATTTTATTATCCAATATAACTCCCAGAAAGCGAGCAACATCAATCTGCTCAATGCTACTATGATTTACTCTTATCGATAAATTAGAATTCCTATTCAGATTCACCACTAGACCATTGTAAGTACAACAGTTATAGAATTAATTCGCTATAGTATTGGCTCTAAGTACCATATCACATATTGATTTTTCTGATATAAGAAAATTGGTATCGTCGGCATACATAATTATATTTTGCTCACTTGGACATGAGTTAATCATATCATTCACGAAAATGATGAAGAGTACTGGGGCCATTATAGAACCCTGTGGAACACCCATATTAATAGTTTTTTCTTTTGATTTATTATTATTCGATACTGCAATCTGTTTTCTATCTTTCAAATATGCTGTAATCCAGTCATTCGCAACTCCTCGAACTCCTATTCGATATAATTTTTCTATCAAAGTATCATGACTAACAGTATCAAATGCTCTGCTTAAGTCGAAGTATAGAGCTATTGTGTTTTGTTTGTTGTTTAAATAGTTATAGATGTTTTCACAGAGTTCTGCTACTGCTATTGATGTTGATTTATTTTGCCTAAATCCGTGTTGATAGTTCAACACTAAATTATGATGTTCTAAAAATTTGTTGAGGCGGCAATTGAAAGCAAAGTTGACAATTTTTGATAACTGATTTTGTAAGCAGATGTTTCTATAATTATTGTTAACGTCATATTTGGATCCTTTATTTTTATATATAGGTACTGATTTGGAGGTTTTCAAATTTGTTGGGTATTGACCTGTAACGAACGTTTCATTGATTAAGTGTGCTAGTGGCTCTTTTATATGTTCTCTGACATATCTCAACGGTTTTCCAGAAATGTCATCAATACCTTCAGCTGTTTTCTTGGTTGTTTTCATAATATAATCCTTAATTTCATATGCATAGTCCTAACTTTTTTGTCAGTAAACTTTTGGTACTTTTCATGAAAAAACCTAATTCCCACACCTTTTCCAAGTAAAACAGGTAAACTTCCTCAACAACGCTGGGGGGATGAATGTTTTCGAGATATTTACAATTTTCTATATCGATCCACTTAGCGCTAAGTGAAGTTGCTGAGAACATTACAAAAACTAAGTATGTGGTGGATCTCGTCAAAATAAACAACTTTTTCCTATAAAATGTTTATTGAAAAATCATTCGTTTTCGAGGTACAAATAACTAAATTTGTAAAAAACTTATGACAAAAACCATCCATATTTTGGAAAATTTCAACAATTTGTATCTCGAAAGAGAATGATTTTTCGAAAAACATTTTATAGAAAAAAGTTGTTTATTTTGACAAAGTGATGTGATTAGAATAGGCAGAGTGGAAGTCGTGTTTATAACTCGCTCCCGAAAATGAACTACAAATGTATTAAACAGAAACCTTTTGTTCATTATGTGTGCACAAAGTGTTCTAGTGTGTTTCATAAAAGCTGTCTGCAGCAATAGTGGAAGAAAAAAGTTAAATTTGTTAAAGACAATAAAATAATCTGTTGCCGTGTGAACGCCGAGAAAGAACATGAAGAAGAAAACAGTATATTAGAAAAAACAATAAATGAACTAGCCGAAGATGGATTTTTAAAAGACAAGTACATACAAAAACTGAAAGATGAAAACCAAATTGTAATACAACAGGCATTAGAAGTTGATGAAGAAATGAATTCACTGCTAGAAAAGCAAAAAAACACATTGAAGAAATGGACGTTAAAATTAAGGAACTAAAGAAAGAAATCACAGAAAAAAGGGTCCCTGTAAAAACAGCTGATACACAAACATGTACCCATCATATGAAGCAACAATCGACAATGACGGACCCCCTTTTCATCAGTGGCGTAGACATTCCAATCCTAGATGACACACGGAGAGAGGAAAATTTCACTCAAGAAGATAGAAACTCAAGTATTTTCGTAGAATTGGAAACAGCAAATATCACAACTGAAATTTCTCAAAAAATAATACTACCACTACAAATAGTGAAGATGTGAATAACACCATGCAAAGTCAAACGAGATTTCACAGAAAAATTTATATCTGTGGTGACCAGTACACGACAGGATTCCCAAGAGCCATCACAAAATTTATAGACCGATATATACATCTAAGATAAGCGCGAATATAAGAAAGGACATGGAACTTTGTGAGTTAACTGAAAATATTTTCTCTGAAACAGTAGAATATGGTCAAGCAGATACGATAATTCTTATGTTTAACACAAAAAACATAAGCAATAATATAACTTTACAATTGTTTCTGAATAATGTGCTAGGTTTTGGTAAATTTACAAATGTTTTTATTGTATCAGAATGTAACAACCACCTTGACAAAAATTTCGATAGGCTTATTTTCGAAAAAATAAAGATATTCAAACAATTAAATTGAAACTGCTCGATAAAATTTCTTACTGACAGAAAACAAAAAGGCAGCAAATTTGAACTCATGGAAAAATTAGAGAAAAATATGGAATTCACAGCAAGAAACCAACAAAAATTTGCTCTGAAGATAATAGAAATAACAGAATTAAATGACATAGAACCAGTTTCATCTTTTTTAAAATCATCCTCAGGAACAAACATTGAACCTGTAGGAAAACCCCAATCTGTAACTGTTGCTAAAAAGTCCAAAATCACATTTTGTCACCAGAATATCCAATGTATCAGCAACAAAACGCTATGTTTGAATAATATCTTTGAAAATGACAAGTATTGTGATTTTTTGCTTATATCTGAACACTGGCAGTCACAAGAATCGATTGACAGCTTTAAATTAAGTAGATTCACCCTTTGTAATGCGTTTTCCAGAAAAGAGAAGACTCATGATGGGGTTACAATCTATAAACTTGATGATTTTCAAGGAGTTGTAGAGAGATATGATTTAGATGATTGCTGTAAAAAAGGTATTTTGGAAATTTGTGCCATAAAAATAGTTGCACATAAATTAATTTTTATTGTTATTTATCGGCCTCCTGATGGAGATTTTTATGATTTTCTGGGACTACAAAGTGATATCTTGAGTAAAATATGTTCCCCAAAAATGACAGTGATTATTGGAGGTGACTTCAACATTAACTTCATTCCTCACACAACGTATTGTGTATTACTCGAAAGCTTATTATCGCGTTTTGATGTTAATATCACACTGAGCATCCCAACAAGAGTTAAAGGCAACTCAGCAACTCATACTGATAATTTCCTAATTAAGACTATAAATCCCTATAGTGTAGCAGTAGTGAATATGCATCTCTCAGACCACTACTCGCAATTCCTTGACCTGATCTTTGACGAGCTTCCAGTAAACGTGGCATTTAAACCATTTTATTATAAGTGCAACTTTTCAGATGAGAACATCAATATTTTCAAAAATCATTTAAGGAATGAAAACTGGAATAATATCTATATTCAGTCTTGTCCCAACTGAGCCTACCAAGCATTCGCAGATGTCATGTTACACTATTTCGAGATCTCATTCCCGAATAAGAAGGTACACCAAAATAAAATAAATAAAAAAAACAGAAACTAAGTACATTATGTTCTAGTTAATCTTACAATAGTCTAGCCCAACATGATCCTCGTTTCAGGGAATTAAGTAGTTTTAAATAGTAATAACGGAAAATGACAAATCTTTCAATGAGACAGAGTTATCCAATAAATTCAACATACATTTCACAAAACCACTGATAAACAACAGTGAATATGATTGGCAGTTCATACATCAAAATATCGACAATAATCTAAATAGTTTCTTCATGCATCCGATTACAGAAAATGATGTAATAAGTATAATTAATGGCCTTAAAAACTCTAACTCTTGTGGTATTGACAATATATCTAACAAATTACTTAAACAATGTCAAAATGAATTATCCCATCCATTAACTTATCTTATAAACCTATCTACAGAAAAAGGCGTCTTTCCAACAAATTTAAAAATAGCAAGAGTAACACCTATCTTTAAAAAAGGAGATAACAATGACCTTAACAACTATAGACCTATAAGGGTGTTAGCCAGCGTATCTAAGTTATATGAATTGAATATCAAATTTCAACTAACCAGTTTCTTCACATTAAACAAGTTATTGTCATCCTCGCCACACGGTTTTACACCTAAAGAAAGTACCGAGACAGCCTTATGTGAATTCCAAGGTGCATTACGCAAGGTGTCCCTCAAGGATCAATATTAGGCCCCTTCTACTCATAGTATTTTCCAGTGACCTCATATCATACTTGAACGAACACTAAAATTATTACAACATGTTATGCAGACGACACAAACATTTCAATTATAGAAGAAGATTTAGTATCATTAAAATTATTGGCTGAGACTACCTATGCTAAGGTGATAACATGGTCAGACATTTAATAATTAATAAATCAAAGACTAATGCCCTGATGTTTTGTTCAAATAGTCGGGAACACCACCAGCTTTTGTTGTTTGAAAATACCAATAACGTCGTGGCTTCTTCTGAATCTATCAAAATGTTAGGAATTACTTTTGATTCAAAGCTCTCATGGATTTCACATATTGATATTGTCTGCGGCAAACTTAGAATAGGATGTTATGCACTCAAGTTTACGTCGAGTTATTGCAGTGAAAATATCCTTCTGCCTTTAAACTTTGCCCACTTCCATTCTCATATGAGATACGGAATTTTAAACTGGGGAGCAAGTTCCTCTGTACAAAGGGTGTTCTTATTACAAAAATACGCAATCAGAATAATTGCAAAAGTGAGTAGAAGAGAGTCATGCAGAGAGATTTTCAAAAAATTTAATATTTTGACTGTTATTTGCACATACATCCTTGAAGCGTGTTGTTTCATTTTCAAAAATAATGCCCACCGGCATACCACCGTCCGGTATCAAAAAAACTTTGAATATATTGGATGCAAATGCTATAATTCTCTGGCAGATCACATAAAGAATGCAGCTTCTCTAACAATTTTCAAAAATCTCCTGAAAAAACACTTACTCCGCAAAAACTGCTACACCATAGATTTTTTTTTTTAATTAGGAAACTTGAATTTTAAATGGAATATGTAGGCAATATGCTTTTCATGTATATCCGAATTGATGTGTATTTATGTATGTAAACATGTATGTGTATTTATGTGAATATCTATAACAATTTTTTCAATCTGTATTGTATTATGTTGTTATATTACTTTTTGACATTTTTCATAATTTTCCTGTATTTTTTCACAAGTTAATTGCTGAAAAAAAAAATCCTTCCTGGTTAATGGTGTTCAAATTTCTTTCTACTCTGTTGAGGAGCTTTTAGCATATTCTATATGAGTGATAGATACTCCTATTATGTAATGTACATACATCATTTTCAACTTTCAAATTTTTACCCTTTTACTGTGTAATTAACATTTTATTGTATTGTATATTGCATTTCACATTTTATATGACTTGTTTTTTATGTAATCATCATATGAAAATAAATTGATATTATTATTTATTATTATTATTAAAGAATCAATACATCTTTATTGACTAGGGAAGGTATCATCAAGCACATACAATTTTGATAATTCATAACAAAATGAAAACATAACATAAAGAGAACATATGATGATGAGTGATTAGATAGTTCATTTCATTTTTTCAAATCTTTATAAAATAATTCCATTGAATTGAGAGGTATTACAAAGGTCATATAATATGTTTACTGAATCGAGGTAGCAAAGAAATCATCATGTCAAAGCTATTTTCTAGTTTTTTTGGCTACAGTTGCAAGTTTTCATACCTAAAGTTTTATCTAATACTGTGGTAAACATCAAAAGCAAGGAGGCAACAGGGAACCCATTATTTTTGATCTTCATACTTTAGTTGAAGTTTGCATGCCTGCAAGTTTGCAAGTAGCCAGAATTTGTAAGATAAAATTCCTTCTTTCTTCTTTTAAATTAAAATTATACAAAAACATTATAATACTGATGTTGGGGTGAACATAAACATCTTGAATTAATGAAAGATTAAACTTTCTGTGCTTTTTTACCACTTTCATTCGTAACTAATGTAACTGCAGTTTCGTCCAGTAAGGACATTTTTAAAACATTTACAATAATTGTGTAATTATCCTTATAGGACGAAACTTGCAGTAACATTAGTTTCAAATAAAAGTGGTAAAAAACATAGAAAGTTTTATTTCTCATTTTTCATGATGATTTCCTACCATCCAGCAATTTATCTTAAACTAACATTTTTGAAAATTCAACATTAAAACTTATCTCTTTTCTTAGCGAAACATTCTAAAAATACCGTTTGTTTTACTGCTCTACAGATAATATAAAAAATCACGTTTCAATACAAAATCTAAAAAGTATTTCGCTTCTTGTCGACAATTTAAAAGTGAAAAGTAACCAAATTTGTCAATTTGTTTACTACTTTTCGCAATTACTAATTTTTTTGTCACATAATTCGTATCAGTATCAGTTATTCCAGATAACTTTGATATTGAACTTGTTTTTCTATAAAACCTGTTGACTTTCCTCTACACTACTTGAGAAGTTACCTTGACGAAGTTGCTCGCAGTCTTGAATAAGTGTTTACACACTCGAGCACAGGGTTGCACAAAGTCAATCAAAGTACCTCTCTACAATATTTTCCTCTCTCAACTTTGATCAATTTCGCAAGTAGTGTGGAGGAAGGCCCTTCACAAAGTTTTTTTTATTTATTTTACCTAACCTCATTTCTAGTACATAAATTGTAATGATTGTCTACAAATTCATATTTCTAATTTTAGCTGAGCAAGATGATGACAGTCCAGTGCCGCCATACATGCCCATCCAAGGTCAAAGAAGGACATCGTCATTGGAGAAAAAACAAAAGAAGAAGAGTAAGGATGGTGGCTGTAAACAACAATAGTGTTAATAATAGGAAAACATTTGGTAAAAAAGAATTCGTAGAATATTCTGTTCAAGTTCTAGCATTCGAAAAACAATTTGCAAGATTCTCATGAATGGGTTAATCATTTGGAATCTATTTTTTTTCATTCCGTGTGAAATATTTCAATTCAGTTGGTGGTAATAAGAAATCTCCTAATGAATTAAGGTAACTTGTTTTTCAACATAGAATTACATAATTATCAGAAAAAAAACTAAAAAAAATTAGGTAATTGTCTGTATGTGGCAGCTCACTCAAACATTGCGTGTCTCGAGACACAATTTGAGAGCATTTTATATCCTTTTTTTATTAATATTTCACCTGGAAAAGTGGTATCTTGATCCTTACTGTCAACATTTAAGGACGTTTTTTTTTCTGTTGATATTTGATGTACTTAATCCTAATTCAATAATAAGACTTTTCAGGTGCTGAATTATTCATATTTTAGTGTTTATTTAGGTGTTTTTAAATATATTGCTAGTATTTATTCGACCAACTTTAGGGATACGTTGAATATTAATGTGATGTGACGTAAAGTGTGATTTTTGGTTCGATATAGGCAGGGCTGGCTGTAGAGTGGTTCTGCCTCCTGGCTGAAATTTGAGCCCTTTTGAGGGTAATGACATATTGAAAACTTCGTTGTTAAAACACCTCCAGCGGATCGTTATACACCGCGCAGGTTCGCGCGCTTCTAAAGCCGGAGCTGGATATAGGAGAATACAAAAAGTTTTCAGGACCCGTTTGGTTAATATCATAGAATATTATTATTATGAAAATATTCATCATTCAAATTTAAAGAGCAGTCGAAATAAAATTTCCTGTTATTAATACAAAGTGAAAGTTGAGTTTTCAACATACATTGTCAAAAAAAGTGCGATATTTTTGAGAAAAAAAAAAAGAAATAATTAATGCAATATTCAAAAATACTAAAACTACCAGGTCCGAAATATTTCGATGGGTTATTAAAAACGTAAACTAAAAATATAATGAGTATAAAATTTCACAAAATTAAAAGAAGCTAATTTGTATAGAAAACAAATTATCGTGGCCTGACATAATTATAGATGTCATTCGAAGACGATTGTGAATATTAACAATTGAAACAAGAATATTTTAAATTTTTTTGCATTATTGACAGCATCTATTGTCCAATCCATTTCGACTGAATTTGATTTCTTTACAAATCAGCATTCTTTTTTCTCATAAATTTCAAATCTGTTAACACTTTTTTAGACAGTGAATGGGATCTCTTAACATCGGTCTTGAAAATTACCCTTCCTGTATGCCACATTTCTGATGCTGTTTTAGTGTTATATTAGAATAACATATTTGTTATTTTTCTATTTAGCTTATCTATTCTGTTGAATATATATCTATCTATTCACTCTCATTCATTGCAATAAAAAATTTGTTTCAGATGTTTCAACAAATGTTCTTAAAACATCTCTCTTCAAACTTATCAATATACTGAACTGATCCATTACTGTTTATTAAAATATTTGACAAGTTATTGATATATACTCAAACTGGGTGGTAAAATGTTACTTTCTGCATTGAAAGTGGAATTTGTTTAACATTATTTTATTGCATAATTATATATAAATAGAACATCATAAAATGTTTGCTAAAACTAGATTTTTCAGATTATTGAGTAAACACAGTGAATAACCCTTATTCTGTTGCCAGTAATTATATTCGTTGCTCTGTGAGTGAGGAGTGTTTGTTGCAGAAGTTTGCGTATTTCTTGATGGCATGTTAAATGGGTTGGCTCATCCAACCTACAAGGTCATTGTCAGGATTAACATGATATTAACCTACCCACTATTAATTTATGTTATTAGAAAGACGTATGTCTCTAATATTATTCACTAACTGATATGTACTATTTATACTTGAAACGGTACGGCAATTTGAAATTAGTATAGAATGGAATAAGTTTTATGAGCATTTCTGATATTTTTACGGATGATGTCGTTAAAAAAGACACCACAGGTCTAGTCAGAAAGTTGTTTTTGTGTAATTCAGTGATGGAGTAGAGTTTGGGCGTATGTGGATTCATGATCACTGACCTGCGTGTATCACTTCCATTCATAACCAGTTCTTTTAATTTTTGGATATCCTTTACCTAGTACCTATTAATGTTGCAACCATTCATTTTTACTTTTCCTTTTAATGTAGGTATAGTTAAAGTTAAAACAAAAACAAAAAATATTCAATTCACAAATGCCATATTAATATTTTTGGTGGATCAAATAATTTATAATACAAATTTTTATTCAAAAGTTTTTGTTATTAATATTGATCCATCTTTCCATACCACTTATAATGAACCATTTTATGGTTATATAATGTCATTGAAAATAGTTGGAGTTGAAATGTTTTTCAATACCCGTATTGCTTTATGTATTTTTGATATATAAACTATAGCCTCATTCATAAATAAAAAGCACAGTCTCAATTTATGTTGCATTCTGTATTTTTGATACATAAACCATTGGCTTATTCATCAAGTGAACTTATAAGAAGAACCTTCCAATAAATGCATTTATCATATTAATGACATTTTGTATAATATGATTATATAAAGAGAAAACCTTCATGATACGTCCAATACTAACGAATATAATTTCTGGTAATAACATTGATAATATTTGATGGATTACTCAAACCGTATGAGTTTAAGGAACGTAAGTCGATGCTGAAAAATCTAAAAGAACTTGCAGTATTTCTTAAAAAACATATCAAATCAAGTATCATCATATATCTTATGCAATTCACCAATGATTTCAAACAATCAAAAATATTAGTGAAATATCTAGTTAGATTATTAACAATAACACCAAAAAAATGTGCTCAATATATTATATGTTTTAAGATATTTTTATCAACTTGATATTTAATTTTTGTTTTGTGTATCTGGTGGAAGGTTTATATACATATATATTTTTGTATATTATTATGAATGCATTTGTACTCTTGAAATATATGAGTTTTTTACTGTTATTCAGTTTTGAGTATCATTCTCAATCCTTTGGATTTTGGTAACAAAAAGTTATATCTATTTTCTATAAAATAGTCTTAGTTATCAGCAAACTACTACAGTTCAGTTTTCATGTCAGATATGACCGATACAAAAGCATAGATATCATAGTTTATCTGTTGGGTATGGCTCAATTTATAAGCACTTTAGCTTGGATATTGACCATAATGAATCTAAATAACTACAAACAAAGCAGTGAAGTAATGAAAAGTTTATTAAAATCAAACTTCTAGCTACTGAAGATAGATAAATGTCTAAATAAGCATGTAGCACAACTACATGAAAATCTTTTTTCAGACAAACTAATAGAAGTGAAATATTGAGCTCCCAAATTAACCAATTACACACAAATAACCATATTTATGAAACGAAAGTATTTTCTGTATATATTTTCAGAAATATGCATAATGGTGAACCTTGTTTTTGTCATACAAAAAAGAGTATGATAAGTTAGGGTGACTGAAAATGAATGTGAACATTTCTTGAAATTCAGAAAAATATGTTCAATAAACCATTATTAGAGAATAAATTCATTTTACAGAATGAAAAAATACCATTATTTTGAGTGAAAACACTTCTTTTTTAAACATCAACTAAAAAATGAAAATACAAAAGGGTTCTAGGTACTGTACTATCAAAATTGTCAGAAGAACAGATGAATTTGAACAGAAATCAGAATAATTTGCATTTAGGAGAAATGCATAAGGTTAAAAATAAATTTGAAAACTACTTTGCTCATTATCGAACTTGTATCAGTATTTTAATTAAGACTATTCTTATCAACAGACATCCAGGCCTTGAGCATGAAATTATCCAAATACTTATTACAATAGGGTAGTTTTATCAATGAAGTTAATATAGTGCTGTTTTGAGAATGAAGCTGATATAGTGTTGTTTTAACAAGGAAGTTAATATTTCAGAAATACCTACTTGAGGGGAAACACATAATTCCAAAGTTTATATTAAGCAGTAGTAATTTGCTGAATATGGGATTATTGAGGCCTGTAATTGATTGGATCTTATTTTCAAGCCAAGACTATTCATTAATCACAAATTTTACCCATATTAACACTTCTAAATCATGATTTGCAGTGAGAAAGGACAATAAAAATCAAAATTAAAAATACCTGGTTATATAAGTAAACTTTATTTCTAAGCCCTAAATCACAATTTTTTATAAAATGTTGAATTTCCTTTGATATCTTATTTCTCCTAATCAACCATTCTCAAAAACATTGACATGGGAATTCGTCTTTGATTACTTTCAATTCCAACTTCTCAAAGAGTGGTAAATTTCAAATGAAATTCTTTGGGGAGATCAATATATTTCAATCATAGGTTGATAATAGCCTGCTAACACCGAAAAAGGTTAATTATCCTATATTCATTCTATACAAATCAATTTTGCTTTTAATGAGGTGAACAGTTGGCAAAATATTATTGGAGCAACTGCACTTTTGTCCTGAAATGAAATCAAATGCTCCGATTCTAGAATCACAATGTGGGCAATTGATTCTTCCTTTGGACCATTCCTTGGCTTCGATCCTAAGGGTTATCCAGTTTGGTAGATGTTCTTCATTTAAAAACACAAGACTTTCTTCTTTAACCGTTTCACAAATGTCTTTAATTGCACTAAGTGGGGCATTATGCGCGTTCAATAATATATGATCTAGCTCTGCGCTAAGTAAAACTTTCCTACATTTTTTGCACTTGACTTCTTTCAACATTGACATTTTGACTTTTGACACTGACTTCTCAACTGTGGCTCAGTAGAGATGTTTCAGAGGTGGCTTATTCAAGCGTGTATTCAAAAGGTTTGTTCTGGTTCTAGGAAATTCAGGTTCTAGGACGTCAGAATCATCCGCAGTTCATTTAGAGCGTTCTGGTTTATTGAGGATAATTTCGGACTGATGAATCCTCTGTTCTGATTTCGACTGCGAAATGATCCTAAACTGTTTTGAACGTTTGAACCGTCCCAAATCGTTCTTGCTCTTGAAGCTGAACTGTTGAGAAGTGTTTCCGTTGCTCATGCGCATTCATGTGGAAATTTGTGTGGGCTATTTGCTAGGATGTTTTTTCATTTACCTATTTTATTCGAATAATTGATGAATGAGGGTAGATAACATTTGAACTGATTATAGGGATATGCTATATTACAAAATGGACATGATCAATAGTATTTTCCCGTCTTCATCTCTTCATATATACGATAGGTGGCACAGTGGTCTCCTCAAAAGCGTTCTGGTTTGAACAAGTGTCCGAGACTAGTTTTCGGATTGTTTGAGATTTTTTGTTTGTACGCACCATGTCTTGCGCAGTTTCGAATGTTAAAACAAGAACAAACCTTATAACGATTCATAGTGACGTCATTAATAATAATATGAAATGATTCAATTTGTGTCAGATGTCAAAAGCAATAATAAAAACAAACTTTTCAATTTTCTCTAACCTCAATGGGGAATGTTCCTCCTGATAAAAATCAAGTAGTTTTCATGTAAGAGCTCTAAAACAACGCATTTTAAACTTATCATTTAAACTTTTTGGAAGGTCATCTTGATTTCAGACAGGTTGGAGCCTAGCTCTCTTAACCTTTGGACTGATATTTCAACCTTTTTCTTTAAAAAATTATTCAAATACTGAGGACTGACATAATGCATTCAACATTTAAAGGGATCCGTTTCTATTTCACCATTTGGCAACATCGGTTATAGCTAATAAAGGACAATGAATCTGTTACCTGTATGAAACAAACAAAGATGACATATTTCAGAGGCGTGCTGTTCTGTTCCGAGACATTCTGTGACATATGACATTTTGTGCACTTATCTTCCTCTATATAAATAAATAACAAAACACCGTTGTTTATGTGGCTTGTGGAGGTGGTATTGAACTATAATTTATATTTTGCCTTAATTGTTGATTCATATAAAGATAATTTTCCTTTTTTTAAGTAAAATATCTAGGTACGTATACATTATTTCAACTTGATATAGGCGCTGTTGACAATATGTGAATTAAATACAAATCCCTTTAAAAATTAAAACCCAACATTTGAAACATCAATTTGAATACTTTCTGAAGTGAATTCAAAAAACTCATGAAATAAACTCAACTTTATTTTGTTCAAACTTGCATTTGCTGTAATAACCCAAATTAAGAAACATTCCCCATTAGTAATAATTTCCCAGCTTTATTTTGTACATCCTTACAAAGTATTTGAAGAAAAGTTTTCAGCACTTTATAAACTACAACGATTAAAATAAAGCAGGAACTGACGTAACGTAACGTCAAATTCCGTTTCAGAATCAACCTCACGCTAGTTTTGAATCATCATGGATACGTTTCAAATCATAGTTGATATGACATCATCGTTTCAACGCCAGAACGAATGTATTTCAATAACAGACGAACAAGTTTTGAATACATGAGCGCCAGAAATCGCCTCAGGTCAAGATGGACATTATCTCTCAATATTATTGGCTGTTGTTTCCCATTCGGGCGCATTTGGCCAAAGTTTACGTAGTAGACGAAACAAAACACAAAACACTTAGATTTTCAGTGTAGGAAACATGCAATTTTAAAATATTTTAATTTCAACAGCTTCAGTGAAGCTGTGAAAACTGTATTTAGTTACAGATATAACTTCAATTTCTTCATAGAATAATACAAAATTGGAATAACCGAATTTTTAAATCCATTAAAAAAATCCCCTGACGATATCTGGTGAACAAATGCACAGGTCACAAGTATAACAATTTTCAGTTGAAGGTAACTCATATACAAATTGAACTGAGAGCCAACGGCAACAATGTTAAATGTTATAACTGAATTCTTACCGGGGTCATTTTTATTGTATATGCATCGTAATTGTGAATAATTGAAAAGTAAGATGATTCCATAAAATTTGCCCCCCGTAACAAGATAGCTTCGGCATATCGATAGGATGTACCAGCGAATAGGTCCTTAAAATGCCATAAATAGTCATCCGGTTTCTTCATTATCAAGCTTCCTTATCTGCATAGGCGTAGTGTGTTCTGTTTCTTGTGAAGGTGACAGCTGCCAACTATGACCACTAGAAAAGCAGACATGCAGAGTTGGTTAGGACAAAAAGGAATTCCATTTTTGAGGACATGGTTAAGGCCGAGCTTATGAGTGTCATTAAACAGTATCGTGACAGATATCGCCAGCATGTGGTGGATACAACAGCTCGTGCTGAAGGTATCACCATTTTGAGACTTTCTCCTTACCATTGCAAGTTAAATCAGATAGAATTAATCTGGGCTCAAATTAAGAGTCACGTAGCTCGTGAAAACGTGACATATAAAATTTCTGATGTCCAATGTTTATTAGAACTCACAATGGAACGGATATACGAAAAGAAGATTGGGCTAATCCTGTAGCCCATGTGATCAAGGAAGAAGAGAAAATGTGGAGATTGGACGGGATGGTAGAAACTGTTTTCGACCAAATAATAATAGATTTAAGTGTGACTGGGGATTCCTCTTCGGACGAGTCAATGGATTCTGAAACTTCATAAGCATAACATAGGTAATTATTTCTTTGCTTTGTAGTTCTCTTTATATATAAAAGGAACATGATAATCATTTTGTGAATTTTTCTGTTTTTTTAGGCATAATACAACCTTCAGGAGGTGCTGAGAGCCTTATGGAAACTCACTTCCCAGGTTCTGTCTTTCCTGGAACGGCGAACTGAACGGATGTACCAATAACACCCTCACAATATGCTAGTACATAATTGATGAGGACAAAATAAGATGGGCTATATCGGGCTTTTCCCCCTTCAAGTCACCAGGACCTGACGGTATAAGACCAGCCCTACTTCGGTGAAGACTGAACACTCTTATGCCGCACCTGGTTGGAATATTCAGAGCCTACTACTCTTACTTCTCTCCAGAGAGTGGAGAGAAGTAAGAGTAGTATTTATACCCAAACCAGGTAGGAGCGACTACACCCTACCAAAAGCATTCCGGCCAATTAGTCTCACATCGTTTTTCTTAAAAACCATGGAGAGGCTATGTGAGCGGTACATAAGAGATGAAGTACTTGTTCACAAACTTCTCTGAAGAGGTGAAATACCTTGGTACTATCCTCGACAAGAAGCTAACATGGAACTCTCATCTACAGAGTAGAGCAAAAAGAGCATACGTGGCTTATGAGCAGTGTCGGAGGACAGTGGGACGCGCATGGGGTCTTTCACCCCGTGAGGTCGCCTGGATCTACACTGCAATAATAAGACCTATGTTAACGTATGGAGCCATTGCATGGGGACCGAAAGTTCTGCAAGCAACGGCCATCCAAAAATTATATCAAATACAGCAACTGGTTTGTTTAAACATCACAGGAGCCATGAGAACAACACCAACCGCGCCAATGGAATTAATCACGGGTCTGACTCCTCTTGATCTGTACGTTAAGGAGGTTGCGTTGATGGCCATGGTACGATTGCGCACGGCTGGTGTAAACCTCGAAGTAGGAATGGGTCAATTGAGGCTGGGCCTATGGCGGGAAGCGCTTACTGCGCAACCTCTGCTGCAGGCAACAAGTGATGCAATTGAACCCAGGTTTGTGTTTAATAAACCCTACAAAATACAAATTAAGCAGAACACAGAGCCAGATGCTACAAATGCAATACGGATTTATACAGACGGCTCAAAAACCAAAGAAGGATCAGGATGTGGAGTGTACTCCAGATCACTAAACCTGAGGATTAAGTGGGGAATGGGAAGAAATACCAACGTGGTCCAAACAGAACTGGCTGGTATCTCAATCGCCACAAAAGAAATAACCAAGAAAGGAATTTCTGGCAAAAACATAACAATCTGCACTGATAGCAGGCAAGCACTATTAGCCTTGAACAGACAGCGTGTTACCTCAGGGCTAGTACTAGAGTGCCACCAAGATTTAGCCAAAGCCTCGGTAGATAATAACATTATCCTGAGGTTAAAGGGTACGACAGGAGTAAAGGTAATAGCATAGCCGACTCTTTAGCCAAGGAAGCGGCCGGACTAAGAATTTTAGGACCCAGTGGCACCCAAGGCCTGATGACTCGAACCAGGCTGAAGCGAACGACAAACAACATATTTGTCATACCGCGACGACACATATTATGTTGTTTGTCGTTCGCTTCGAATTATTAGTAATCGAATTGTGTGAATATTCGAATTATTATTCGAATTATAAATCCCTGACAATGCGCAGTAGAGTCACTCAATACATATCGATAATGCAATTTGTGATACTCTATTTCTATTAGAATAAACTGTGATTTTTACTGTAAGCTCAAATACAATGTTTTATTTCATTTTTATATATTGAGAATTTATTTTGAATTTGTGAATTTACAATTCATATTGTTCATTAAATTCTATGTTTGAACTTTAGAATGACATTTCATTATTTTTGAGTTAAATCAGTGCCGACGGTTCTCAATTGGCTTTGGTAGTAGGTGTATTTTGTTGACAATAATCTTATTCTAGACCAGCGAACCATCCCGGCTTCCCAGGGGGGTGTAATGCTGATACTAAATTTGTTTGAAGGTGATTGACAATGTTTCATGATGAATTTCACTAGTTCGGACTTCCATTGTCTACTATATGAAATAATTTGAAATCCCTGAAACAACTAAAAATAGAAGAATTAAAAATGTTGTAATTTTCAGCTATTCAGGGATTTCAAATCATTTCATATAGTAGACAATGGAAGTTCGAACTAGTGAAACTGATACTAAATATAAATTCACCCATCGAAAATTTGAGGGCATGGAGAAACAGTGATGAAAAGATAATTTTGTTTTATGGGCGCGCCTTTTTCCTCCGCTGCTGGCGCACCAGATGGAATATTTAAAAATCCTTTCTCATTGCACATCTACAATATAAAACGAATCTACATACAAAAATTTCAGCCTCCGAAAATATATAACAGTGATGAATTGGTAACTTTATTGAACGCGCCGTTTTCCCCAGGACTGCCGTCTCAGTTAGAATATTAAAAAATCGTTTCTCATTGCATATATACAACATAAAACCAACCTACATACAAAATTTCAGCCTCTGAAAATATAGCGGTACGGAGAAACAATGAGAGACTTTCGCATTTATATAGTATAGATTGGGTCATTTCCGCGAAAAATTATTCGCTGTCTGTTCGATTGAATAACATCGATGAGAAAATAACTTTTGTCGGAAATAGCCCAATCTGGAATAGGATTAGTGTCAAAAAAAGTTCCTACTCTCAACTTGACTTGAAAATGACAATATTTGAAGTAGTTGTGATTCTGTTACAAGCAATCAAGAACAGCTATATGTATGTTTGAGTTCTACGATGCAAATAATGTCAAACTATGGTCAAATGCGCCTAATGAATCAACGACCATTAATTGAAGAAGAATCATTCGAATTACCTTGATAATCGATTCGATATTGGGTAACTTTTTAAGAATCGAATGAAAAATCGGTTTTTACTTATATAGTTAAGAAAGTATAAATGTGGTTGAGGTATATAATAGGTTTGTTCTAGCAAGAAATTTCGGATGGTTTGAAGCTGGTGTTATGGACTGGCCAACTGCGCATGTATGCCGTGAGACTGGTTGTAAATAGTTTGGGATTCATGTCCTGCTAGAACGCTTATTTGTGTTGATAAATGTCAATTGTCAAATTGTCATTTAAACTGACTTATTAGTTGGAAATTTGAAATTTATATTTTGTGCAGCGAAAAGTAAAGGTGAAAACCGATAAAAATGAACATATTGAATTGGCTTGAATAGTCATCGGCTTGGTCAAAATGGAAAAATTCAAAATAGAAGAAATGTTAAAATTGGAAAAAGAAAAGTTATAAATAAGAAAGAGAAATGAATTATTAGAAACAATAATTTGCTCATACAAATGAGCAAAAATAAGAATTCAGATGTTGATAAATATTCTGAATTCAATGTTAGTATGAGGGATTTATTTTGATATCTTATGTTATACATAGGGTTCCTGTTATGTACATTATATAGAAAGAAGTTATTAGTTTATGTGTTAGGACGAGTACTTTACGACCTGATTAACAGCCCGTTAAAATAATCAGTGCTGGGGCTGTGCTGTCTCTCTAGCAAATGACAGGATGTGGTGTCATTCTCAGCACCGATTATTTTAATTGACTCTTAATCCGGTCGTAAAGTACCCACCCTTGAGCAAATTATATTTTTATACTGTTTTAAAAATCATTCTTTATTTTACCTGAATGGATGTTTATTTAACTTATGCCAAACAATGAAATGAACATCAACAAACAGAAATATTACAATTTTATTGTTATCTTAAAACTTGTCAAGCTACAAAATTTCTGTGGTCTGCAGCATCTCTATTGATGTGATTATCTTCATCCTCTTCCTCATGGTGATGAAACAGCATTTCGACAAGTTCCTCATCATTGGATGATTCAGAATTATTTCCCCAATTTGATTCAGAGCTTGATGACATTTCGGCTAATCCTACGTGTAATAATGGAGTTGAATAGTTGATGCATAGTTGAAAATCACCAAATGCTTGCTTGATTTTCATTCAAAAATATAAAATCATTTTACTCACCTGAATTTCCAAACGCAAATATGAAAAAATTGACAGTTTTGAGGATTGCCGTTCTATAAAAAACAAGATTTTTAAACCAATTATCAGGCCACTAAATATTTCTATTTTGGTTTCTCATTTCTTTAGTACATAACATAACCAACAAATCCATATTCCAAAATCATAACAAACGTGATATCGGATCACTCGATCACTCCGAATATTTGCGCATGTCACAAACTGAAAATCCTAACGAATTCCTCTGGACTACTTCGAAAGTTCTCATACGGTCAGATACGGTTTACAAACTGGATTTCGTCTTCGCTAGAACATGCGACTATTAGTTCGAATCCTGGATTTGCTTTGCTAGAACGCCTATATTCGTATGCGCATGCTTCGTGCGATTCCGTATCGTTTGAAATCGCTGCTAGAACAAACCTATTGTATTTGTTCATTTGTTGGCCGTTAAGTTTCTTTTTACAAAACTTACTTTCTTCGGGTTTCATCAACATTAAGCATTAAGAATGTCTCCCTCAAGTGATGTGTAATTATTTTAAATTCAGCAAAAATAACCAATTGCCAGCTTTGCAAAAAAGGATTTCAAGTAACGCTACAACTCACGTATTACCTGATCACATATCAAAAGAAAGCATACAATAATACCGCCGAGTATTGGACACACCTAAAGAAGCTACTGTATAGTGAAAGAGCATTTCAATTTTGTTAAACGGTTTTGTGAAAATTTCGCCATTCTCTATCGAACAGAAAATATTTTCACTAGATATTTTTTTTTATATAAAATCCATTATGTAGGTACATAAGTTTCCTTCAGATACAAACTCGACAACAAACCCATCTGTGGTAAATTTTCCATTATGAAAAAAGATTTCCCGAAAATAACTTCTCATTCAGTTTATACATCACAATTCAAAGTAATTGTTTCGGGTGGATGTTTTCTTCCAGTTTGGATACAACTTCTGTATATCCCTGTGGAGATTTTGTTAATATGGTTTTCGTGGTATACTGAAATAAAAGGCAAACAATTTTGTTTTAGGATAGGGTTAATTATTTTATATTTTCTTGAAAACTTCCGATCATCACAATATAATACTTAGACAAAAGTTAATTTTGGTTTATAATAATCATATTATGATGATTGTGAAACGGGGATAACTATTTTGCAGGTCAGCAAATTGTTCTCAGTAATAGTAATCTTGTAGGACAGAAATTTTTACAGGTCGGGTCTGCCAGACATGAATCTCGACCAGGCCAATCATTTTCGATTAAAAAAATTTTAACCCCCACCCTTTGAGTATGGAAATATTCCACATTTTTCATTAAATTGAAAACAAATTTTGCAGGTCGGCGGAAATTCTTGCAGGTCGGGTATGCCAAACATGAATCTCCACCTGGTTAATAATTTTTGACAAAAAAAATTTCAACCCCCACCCTTTGAGTATGGAAAAATTACACATTTTTTATTAAATTGAAAATAAACCTTGCAGGTCGGCAGAAATTCTTGCAGATCGGGTATACCAAACATGAATCTCGACCAGGATAATCATTTTCGACAATAAAAAATTCAACCCCCACCCTTTGAGTATGGAAAAATTCCACATTTTTCATTAAATTGAAAATAAACCTTGCAGGTCGGCGTATATTCTTGCAGGGCAGAAAATTTTTCTGTCGAAAATGATTAACCTGATCGAGATTCATGTTTGGCATACCCGACCTGCAAGAATTTCTGCCGACCTGCAAAGTTTATTTTCAATTTAATGAGGAATGTCGAAAATGATTAACCTGGTCGAGATTCATGTTTGGCATACCTGAACCTGCAAGAATTTTCGCCGACCTGCAAAATTTGTTTCCAATTTTTTGAGAATTTTGAAATTTCTGGGTGGGGGTTGGAAAATTTTTCTGTCGAAAATGATTAACCTGATTAAGATTCATGTTTGGCATACCCGACCTGTAAGAATTTCTGCCGACCTGCAAAGTTTATTTTCAATTTAATGAGGAATGTGGAATTTTTCCATACTCAAAGGGTGGGTGTTGAAATTTTTTCTGTCGAAAATAATCAACCTGGTCGAGATTCATGTTTGGCATACCCGACCTGCAAGAATTTCTGCCGACCTGCAAAGTTTATTTTCAATTTTTTGAGAATTTTGAAATTTCTGGGTGGGGGTTGAAATTTTTTTTGTCGAAAATGATTAACCTGGTCGAGATTCATGTCTGGCAGACCCGACCTGCAAAAATTTCTGTCCTACAAGATTACGAGAGCAATGTCTACTGAGAACAATTTGCTGACCTGCAAAATAGTTATACCCTTGTGAAACAACCTTCTTACTTTTTTAATTTTCGAAACCGAAAGCCTTTGTGTTTGGCTGGGCTAAAGCCTCGATGATCACCAAAAACCAATTGAGGATTTGAAAAAACTTGACCACGTCAAAATTTCTGTTATAATTTTTTACGCCAAGCATGTCGATATGGGTACTCAAAAACTGGAAAACCGGAAGTGAAAATTGGGTAACCAGAGGCGAACACTGGATAACCGAAAACATAAAAACCAAATAGTTTCGAAGTAATCCAGTGAAATTTAATAATCGAATTTTTCGATTTTCTGTATTCAATTCACCCGTTACCTACTAATTCGAATTAGCCCATCACTGATATCAACTTAAATTAAAGCCTAAGTTTTTATAATATAAATTAGTGTTATAAAAAGCATGGGGTCTCTTTTATTGAACAGCGGAATATGACACGAAATTTGTGCTTTGCAACTGTGAAAATTTTGGCTCAGTGATACCTATTCAGCGAACACGATTCTCGAACTCATTGAGATCAATATGTTATTAATATCCTCAATTTTAAACCTCAACTTCAATACACATCCCGAAGAATTTAGTGTCCGTAGTTTCCTCACAGCCCCTTACGACTCTTGAGAAATGTATTTGAGAGATGTAATTTAAACTAGCAGACCAGAATATTCAGAAAGCTATAAGGTAATTTGTCCAGTGGAGTCCAATAACTTATATAATGGACCACATTATACACATGTTTGACTTGATCTGACATTCTATATTTGAATTGTCTATTGTTAATTCAAAAGTGTGTGTGTGTACCTATGTGCATATCGACCCTTCTTTAATGCTTTATAAAGTAACATTTTATAACAAATTATTATTATTATTATTAAACTGATATCATTTTCATAGACAAAGGTTGACAATGTAATAAATGATATATTACCTTTCACTTTCGACTTGGACCCAGTTTCAGATGAAAACACTCATTTCCAATTGCTCTCCACCAATTATCTGGACAATTTGAAGTACATTTCAGTAGTTTTACATTCATCATTCATGATACTTCAAAACTGAATCTAGTTACTTTGATCCCAGTCAATTAAATTAGATTTATAAAAGAAAAAGATACTTGGTGGAAAGGTTATTAGTACGTAAAAGTGTTGATAAGGAAGTTTTTGTTCCCCCTGTTTGAGATGAGAATGGAATTTTCTCCTTTTTCAAGGTCATTGAGAAATAAAGGAAAAAATGCTAAAAGGCATTTTTCCACATGTTATAAAACATGTCGCTGTGACAATATTGTTGAAAATCCCGAAAAACTAAAGTGGTTCAGATTGAAAAGTAGGATTGGACAACAAAGGGAATTATTGAATAATACAACTGTAGCCACTCCATCTATTGTCATTTGATAAAATATACATCTATTATTCCAACATTATTCTATTTGAAAATTTAACTCAAGATTCTATAACAGCATATGTACAATATATTTTAAATATCTCTTTCTCCAGACAAATAATCAAGTGGCCTCCTTATAAATTGTTTTGAGGAATTATATAAATGCTATGTTTTCTATATTTGAAAGATCTTTTTAACAAAAACGTGCAACTTCCTCTACTCTGAATGGTAAAATTCTTGAAAAATTGTGTTTTCTGAAATCTCTCTTAAAAACACCATATTCAATTGTCAATGAATTTAAAACTTAAAAATAATCAGTTCCTTCAATGTAGAAAAATTAAAAAGTTGAAGACTAGGCAGCTTTTACAGAGAATTAAAATAATGGTCCTAAAAGAATAGAAATCCATGCTCACACTCTATCAACATCAATACTTTTGGGAGATAATTACGCTTTTCTGAACTTGAATGAACATGACTTTTTTGCATAATTTATGAAAATGGATTTTGGAACCGAGGGTTTTTTTATATTTTTTTAGCAATAATCTCTATATATATATTCCTGGAACAACCAACTCAATTGATCAAAATATGTGCAATTCCATACTTTACAAAATTAAATAGTTGTGTTCTTGTAATATAATTCAAGATGAAAGTTACTCAATCCATGGTCTTGGAATTTCTTCGAGGGTAGGAGGATAGGCAGTATAAATGCAATTACTTTCATTTATAATAATTTACGGATTTTATCAAATTATTATAGTCATTTTTCTGGGATCATTTCTTGTATTGTTACTGGTATGTTACCCATATAATTTTATTATTAAAAATATAAAATAAATATTAAAAATGTCTATGCTCAAATACTAAATGATCATTGAACCATAAACTCTGACTTATATATGCACAAGTGCAGGGTACCGTTGAATGTTGTAGCAAATTGACTACAGCCTTTAGAATCTGAAGATAAGTCTCGTTTAGAACAATCATAATACTTCAGCTTGTAAAGGCATCTTGTTCAGAATATGTGGTCCAAATCGTTCGTATTCTTCCTCAATAACAGACCTGTCAAGGTCTGCATTCAAAATAATGACTGGAGCCACACAATTGTGCAAAGTTTTTCGGCATAACCAATCTTCATGAATATCATGAAGAGCTTGAATATATTCAAAAGGAACTGTTCTTTCCTCAGATCTGTTACGTTTCAAAATCCGTTCATAAGCTACCTCAGGAGATGTTTTAAGGTAAACAATCAGATCGACCTTCGTATCCTCAAATTTTGTAATATACTTAAACCATTCGTCAATCACTGCTACTGAAGGGGCAGCCATCAATCCATCTCTTGACATTTTCTCTACGAAACAATACCTTGCACTGTATAATGATCGCTCCATTAACTTTACAGGTTGGTGAATTTTTTTTTGGTGCTGCCTAAGCATTGTTAATTGAACATATGATTGGAAAGTGAAGCTCCATTTCTTTGGATCTTTATACATTAAGTCCTGAAAATTACCTGTAATTAAAGACTCTGTGTCTAGGACTGCATGACTTACCAATAGGTTGTAGCCATTGCAATTTCTCCAGAGGTCAATTGGTTCTGCAAATACACCAACATTGTCGAATTTGTTGAAGTAATTTAAAAAAGTCGTTTTCCCACTACCGACATTTCCTTCTACGGCTACTGTAAAGGGATGTGATAATACTGATGTTGGAGATGCTAGTGAATTTGCCATTTTTGATACAATTTTCTTTACTATGTTCATACCACCAATAGTAAAACCTTTAAGCGGGAAAAGCTCTATCATACATTTAACCTAAAAACACCATAAACCATAAATATACTAAGAGACAATTTTACGAATTTTTTCCCTCCATTGAAATGACAGACCTGATTGAAAAATCTGTAGACAGCAGCCAACACGTTGTTACACCAGTATTTACTTACGAATGTGTGGAAGGGCTAGAAAAATCGTTAATATCTTTTTTCCACAATTATGTGTTTTATCGCATATTTTATTGGTGACATATGTGCATTCTTCCGTTATCTCAGCATTTATTGTAACTAATCAATACAGTGTATTGTATGATTTTCACTTTAAAAGGTTATACAAAAACCGCGAAACGTTTTTCTCTATACAATAGCTTCCTCAAGCGTGAACTTGAGTTCACGCTTGAGGAAGCAATTGTATAGCGATATACCTGTGACGGTTTTTCTTAAACCCTTAAAAGTAAAAATCATGCAGTAAACTATATTAATTAGTTTTAATATGGATTTTCATCAAGTATCGGCCAGTTCTATTCAATTATTCAGCAATTTATTGTATTCATTTGTAAGTTATTTTGTATAATTTCAAAGTTAATTGCATAAAATATTAAAATGAAATTATAGCTTTGTAACTTTTCATGGCCTCGAAAGTAAACATACAAATATTTTATTAACTTACCTATGAAATGTTACACCAAAAAAAATCTACCTGAAAAGGTCAGGTATAAATTCATTAACTATATGAATAAATTAAATTTCCGAAAATACGGTAATCATACTTTTCTTACCTGGAAATAAACAGATTCAATAATGGCGAATTATTCAGTTCAGTTTGATCATTCATACGATATTAGGAATTTTCAAATTTGTTCATTTCCATATTCTCCAACAGGTTAAGTTGGGAATGGAGGGGCTTGATTCATAATTGAACTCATGTTCCTCTGTGATCAAATGAGTGGCATATGTGGAGTTTATCTTCACATTCTGGAAACTATTTGTGTGTTCATTTATGCGGGTTTTGAACTTTCTTTTAGTTTGACCTATACAAAACATCGGACATGATCCACATGATAATTTATATATTCCCGATTTTTATGAAACTGAATTATCATCTTTGTTTATTTTCAATCTGCATGAATAAGTTGTTGGTTTTGAAAGCAATATTTTTTTATCTTTGTTGTGCAGAAATTTCGAAATATTCGTATTGGGTTAGCCTCAGTAGGTTAAGGTTCTATAACTTTTTATCCTCATCACTTCGAATTGGGTAAACTTCCTGCAAAGCTTGGCTGTATAACTTTTTTGATAAAAGGGAATACATTAGACTGCTATCGTAATGAATGTTGACGGCCAATTGTTTTATTATGTTCAGTTCTTCATTGAAATTTGAAAATGACAATACTGAATCACGATTGACAAGCTTCGATTTATCTTACATAAGTTCACCATACTTTAGTCGTCACTCGGCGATTTGAGTGCACACACATATATATATATATATATATATATATATATATATATATATATATATATATATATATATATATATATATAAATACGATATAAATATAAATATAAATACGAAGGTTATCGAGTGTCTTGATATACATAAAGAAGTTTTTAAATCGGACATAGCACTCAAGGAAGTGGAAAACCATAGACACGTGTTTCGGGCTTTTGGCCCATCATCAGTATGGTGCAGCCAAGTGTAAGGATGGGCAACACTTGGTTACCAGAAGAAATAAATACAAATGCACGGAGCCACCAGCAGGAGCCAGCCGCACATTTGTGGTTTCACTTAATAGATCTTGTGTTCACAAGAAAACTATCAAAATCACCACGGAGGCAGCTATAGCTACCTGCGTGACATCCGGGTCCAGGAAATAATATAAATATAAATACGAAGGTTATCGAGTGTCTTGATATACATAAAGAAGTTTTTAAATCGGACATAGCACTCAAGGAAGTGGAAAACCATAGACACGTGTTTCGGGCTTTTTGGCCCATCCTTACACTTGGCTGCACCATACTGATGATGGGCCAAAAGCCCGAAACACGTGTCTATGGTTTTCCACTTCCTTGAGTGCTATGTCCGATTTAAAAACTTCTTTATGTATATCAAGACACTCGATAACCTTCGTATTTATATTATTTCCTGGACCCGGATGTCACGCAGGTAGCTATAGCTGCCTCCGTGGTGATTTTGATAGTTTTCTTGTGAACACAAGATCTATTAAGTGAAACCACAAATGTGCGGCTGGCTCCTGCTGGTGGCTCCGTGCATTTGTATTTATTTCTTCTGGTAACCAAGTGTTGCCCATCCTTACACTTGGCTGCACCATACTGATGATGGGCCAAAAGCCCGAAACACGTGTCTATGGTTTTCCACTTCCTTGAGTGCTATGTCCGATTTAAAAACTTCTTTATATATATATATATATATATATATATATATATATATATATATATGTATAAGATGTTACTAGACAAGTTATATCATTTGCCAAGAACAAACGAATAAACTGAAGTATGGTGGTGCGGATCAGAGTTGCCAACCGTATCGGAATTCCCTCAGAGTAACAAACTCTGAGGGAATTCCGCTACTGTAGCGGAATTTCCTCAACGGTAACGGCTTAGCGGATCTGAACAAAAAGTAGCGGAATTTTCCACAGTTATTCAATATTGAAAAAAATATGGAAGAAGTGGCATTGAACACTACTCGAAGCTGACAGCTGACACTTGAATAAATGAATGCACAGTCAATACGTTTACAGTCTTAGTAGCTGATTTCATTATATGATGAAAGACAAGAAGAGAAGAATATTTTTTGATATTTTCATTAATATCATAAATCATATCTTGAAACTAAAAGTCTTGACTATCTCGCATATATTATATGGAACAAATTACAATGGATATGGAAGATAGTTCATTTGATTGAAGCTCAAGCGAATGAGCTACCGCAGTTGAAATTGATGAAAACGGGACATGATCAAAAAAATACAAAAAATTTCGTAAACACACTTTTTCTCAACATTGGTTGTCTGATTCCAACTTGAAAGGATGAATTAGACCTGTCGCGAATGATCTTTCAAGAGCTCAGTGTGACTATACGTACGTGAACAAATTGATATTTATTTTTACTTTTCAAAATCATTATTTCAAGCTAAGAAATATTTGTCGAGACGAAAGCTTTCAAAAATTAACTGATGTTAATTTAGAAAATTAGATACCTTCTATTGAGTTGCGCAGTTGAAAATTAGCACGAACCTGATTTCTGACATTTGTGGCAGTTCAGTTTTGTGGTATCTGAACGGTACACAAACTATAAACTGCAAGTTCAGTGGTATTTAATTTTAGAAAGGGTGCATGCGTGAACTGATATGAATAAGTGTAGCAGAATTTTGGTTCGTGAGCACCGACTTTGAAGTTTATCCAGTTGGCAACACTGGTGCGGATGGTGTCACAGAATAATAAATGGTGGCAATAGCTGCTAGTGACAGTACTGACATTTCAATTAAATAATAAGCGGGAAGATGTATGACAACAGAAGAAGTTTGTGAGTAGTTGATTTATTTTGATGCGATATGATTCTTTGTGGAAGTATAAAGGATAGCTTTGGGAAAAAACCAACAAAACTCACCGTGACCTTATACATACTGAATTGAGATTACTTTTCGTCTATGGCTATTAATTGAATATGTGATAACTCTCCTCCTAGTTTCATTTCTCTATCCACAAAAATCAGAATGGATTTACTTGAAGAACCAGAAACCAAAAAGACCTACGAAAAATGCAAATACATCGTAAAAGTTTGGGAACATAAATTCGTTAAAAAACATAGAAGGGTGCCATCAAAGGTAAGTGAAATGGAATGGTTACAACTAGAAGTACAACTCACCTTATGCATGCACAAAAACCTTGTAGGAGGGAATGCTCTGTAAGACTGAAAAGCTTTTTGACCCTTTCTTCATTGATTTATAAAAAAGTATATCAAACCCAGGGTTTCCAATGAAAAAACTTGAAACCTTTTATGTAGTTCGAACTATGATTGATCCTCTGTTGAGAGCTCTGACAAACTGGACAAATTGATATATACAACATTTGAATGACAAAAATCATCACAATTCAAATCAATTCTGTGTTCAGAGCAATTAGAATGGGATTTATGAAAACAAAATTTCCAAAATAAACTGAATATTCGAAGAATCATACAAGGATTTTAGTGAAATCATTCAAACTATCTGAAAACTTTCTGATGAGGGATTCTCACCTGAAATCCAGAGTTCAATTTATAACTGAATGTATTTTGTGAGTGCAATGTTATATAAATAATTTTTCATTTACTGTGTTTGGTATAGCTTTTCTGAATGAATCTGGATCAATTCTCTCAGATTATTAGCTATACAAACTAAAAATGGGGAAGAGTTATTTCTTTCACTTTCGTGTCTAAAGGAAACTTATCAACTATCTACATGTTTTTCTTAAGGTTCTCATTGATATTTGGTATTTTTTTATTTCTTTCAAAGAATCCACTTCAAATATTGATTGAAAGTTGAAAAGCAAAAAGTTTCACTTCAGATAGTTTACAAAATCAATTTGCTTATTTTAAAATTTATTTTGTGTTCAAAGGGATATGATTTTGACAGCAAAATTGTTAGGAGAAACAACATGTGGATGCTCGTAGAACTCTATGAAATATAACTTCTCAAAAGGAAAGTCTAATCAGTCAACAATTTGCCATATTTATAAGTTTTGTCTAGCAAATGAAATGAAATAGCTTTCATATTTTGAATTTTCTCTAGAATAAGATAGATGTATAGAAAATTTGTCTTTCTGATTTCAGACCACGTTTTCTCTTGATAGCCGTCAAAGTAATGGAAGAATGAAATTTCCATCTTCGACTTCACTATCAGTGATAGTGGGTTTGAATACACTTGTTACCTGAATACACATACGCCCTGGCTTTTTCATGTGTCTAGTTGACCATTTTTGTTATATTCCACTTCATTGTGTAATTCCTGATTTTTACAAATCTGTTCTTCTGGCGTGTCCCTAGGGGGACTTGATGTTTTGTCGATACCGATATAACTTTTCAGACACATTCTTCACTTTTTATAGCCAATTTGTTTCAACTTTTCAGATAAACCGGAAACATAACATATGATATAAGTTGCCATTTGTGTGTATTATGTTGATTGTACATTGTTACATATTTATAAATGCTTTAATTTTCATTTCAGCTTGATATAAGAGATGCACCCAAAGAGGTACGACACGCTTATAGAAAATATTTTCAGTTGAAAACAGCTGCTTTAGAACAAAGTTTCATGGATGTTGATGGATTTGATGAAGAAGATGAGAATACTGTCAAAAATTCCACTGATTCTGAGTTCGATAAAAATAATGTGAAAGAAGATCTATTAGGTTTTACAGGTAGAGTTGAAAAGCAGTTGAAAGATGAGGGAGTTCCAAGGGACCTTCAATGTCCTACTAAAACCTGTGATAGTAAAATATCTGAAAATAATTTGATTCAAGTGCCCGAGGAAGTATGGGGAGCTCATTTGAATCATAAACAGAAGGGAGAAAAAAAATCCGTAGAAAATGTTGAACAAAATACAAATTTGAAAATAACAAAAAAACTTTTTTGTGGTTCAAAATTTGTTAAAAGGAATCCCAGGAAATCACTGTCATTTTCCCAAAAGAATAAAAGTGAAACAAAATCTGAAAGTCAAGATTTATGTACACAGCCCGCATCAGTACTTACCTCATTTTCATCATTTAATTCTGAAGAAGCATTATTTTCCTCACAAAATGAGGAATCAAATAGTATTTTTAAATTCATACATCATTCTGAAAAGGTTTCGTCTCAACCAGTCAATATAATAACAAGTGTTTTAGAAAATAACTCTCGAAAACCTCTGAAGTCTGTAGATGAAGGTTGGTTAAAAAGAATAATTCAGAAAACTGGAGCATCACTTGAAAACCCGGATTTATCCTTATCTCAGCCATTTGAAATTTCAAGTTCCATCGAGCACGTGGGAACTGAAACAACAAAACTAGATTATGATAGTGAAGATATAATTGAAGAATCAGATGATGAAACTCCACTGAAACATAATACTTCACTTCATATATCTAAGAAAAAGAAAATTGATTTAACAAATAATATGTTAGTTGAAAGAGTTGGTACAAATAGCAAAAAACTTGATGTAAATGCTACTTCAAATAATTCAGCGGAAAGAAGCAATGACATTATTTCAACTGAGACCAGGCAAGTTTTTGCCAAAACAATATTGTCTGGTGAACAAACCAAAGCTGACGATGAAATTTTTTTCCAAAAAAGATCATTGAATGAAATTGTCTCTGTAGAAAATGCAGAAGGTTATCCTTTATCCGATAAATCCAGTCTTCGAATCAACCTACATAAATTCGATGCAAAACATTCTGCAGAACAAAATGTACTGACAAAATCAGCAAAGAAAATTAATTCAGTATCCCAAAAAAGTTCTTCATCTAAAAACAAACAAAGCCAAAGAAAAACTATTCCTAGAAAAAAACAAATCAAACAATTGCATCCTGCGAAGCTGGAGAATGAAACTATTGAATCAGAACATTCACCTAGAAGATCTTCCAGAAAAACCAAAGTCAAAATTAGTTTACAGGAATTCCCCAGTGATGAGGATCCGTTCCATACTGATAATGATGAGAAAGATCCTGAATTCAGCTTGAATGAGGATGAGAAGAAGTGCACGTATAATTTTGAGGAACCCATTCCCTTAGAGAAAGTTCAAAAAGATGGGATTTCTGTCAAAGGTAGGAGAGTGAGAAAGGAAAAGTTGAAAGATAGTCGCGCAGAAGAGGACGGCGATGATATAAACTCGTATGATTTAGAATTTTCAGTTAAACCTCGCGTTGTTGTTCCTAGATTCAGCAGTATAAGGAAAGTAATTACTGAAGCAAAAATTGCATCCAAAGCAGTTTCAAAGAAATCCAAGGGGGATAAAATAGTAGATGATTTGGCTTCAGTAAAAGATAAGACCGAACAAGCAAAAACCATTTTGGAGAAGAAAATTACTTCAGGAAACCTAAATGAAAATTTTGTTCGTATAAATATAAAGAAGAAGGTGTTTGTCCGTGGTAAGAGTGGAAGAAGCTTCACCAAATTCAAGAAATCTCAGTGGAAAAAAAACAAAGCCAAATCACTCTCTGGACCTGATATGGATATGGGAGGGTGTGATGGTGGTATGCTGACTTGTTACAAATGTGGGCAAACTGGTCATTTTGCCAGAAACTGTGAAGCTACTAAAGGCGATGAGCTTTTGCCTCTATCTGTCGAAAATGAGGAACATTGTCCTTATCCAACTTTGGAGGAAGCATCACAAATGGCCAAAAATAGCTTTCTTAGTGTTAGAATACCCAAAGTTACTTCAAAAGAAAAATACAATTCTGGTAATGGAGACATAAATGATGATTCTTTAGGAAATATTCAAGAAACTGAAAATGATCATGATATTTTCGATGATGAAAATTCAGAGGAATTACTTATGGAAGCACTTCGATTAGAGGAACATGTGAAGAAATTGGATGTGCAGATGTACATGGATAAAGTGAAAGTCGTTGAACCTTATTTCAAGTTAAAGGATGACGGCAGTATCATAGGTATGATAACATTTTTCATTAATGAATAGGCAATGTGCTAGTCAAGAAAATATCATTTTCCAAAATTATGTCTTGAAAAGAAAATAGTTAACACCTTCCAGATTTTCAGGAAGTCTAGTGGGAAATATATGAAGATGAAGGAGGTTGATTACTTGAATTTCACTTCCTACACATAACTTGGGAAAGTATGTTTAACGTGATTGAAAATTTTATAACTGGCTCATCTGATACGGAATTATTACAGTTCCATTCATTTAACATTGTTCGCTGGTGTGGTATAAACTTATTGCAAATGAATATAGACAAATGTTATAAATTTACTTTTTTCCAAAAAAAAAATCTCATAAATCGTCCATATAAAATCAAGCAATCAGAACTGGAAACAACAAATACAATCAAAGATTTCAAAAATGTCATTCAAACCCCATATTGCAAATGTTGCTTCTAGAGCACTTAAAATGTTAGGTTTATCTCAATAATCCAATAAACTCCACAATTTGGTGTTCTTCTTATAATGTAGATATTGATATGCTTGAAAGTGTTCAAAACAAGTTTTTGAGGTATTCTTAACTTCCATAGAAGATTAGAATCAAATCTTCTTTTTTTAGAACTTCATTAATGCAATCATAGTTACGATTAACATTTCAAATAGTATTTGAAATAGCAGCACTATCCAAAAAAAAGCAGCATCAACATGCTGGTCTAGGAAAACTAGCTAAAAACAATATAATAATACTTAAGAGTTTATACGGTACAACAATATAATACTATCAAGATTCATTTGAGAATACATAATGCAAATGTAAATATAATAAAGATCTAATAGTAATTGATTCAGAGAAATTAAAAGATTTAAGCCGTTCCTTCGTTGAGTATACTAGTATAAAAACTCTTTATTTAATTCTTGAAGATACTGACATTAGGGCTATCTGTTATTTCTTTTGAAAGAGTATTAAAAGTTTTCATGCATAGTGTAATGGCATTATTTAAGACAATATTAGTAAGTACTGGTTCTAAAAAGACATTATTATGGGTACGAGTATTGTATTCGTGGAGCTGATTAACGAATGTGAAGTTTGTATTACAATTGACTTGTTCATGTATAACGTTGTATGCAAATTTACTTTGTTTGATTTCTAAAATATCCAGAATAGGCAGTATCTTGGTTACACTGTATAAAGTATCAGTTGAGGTTCTGTAGTCAAGCCTGAATAACATTTTCTCGACTATGTTTTGAAGTGTTTTTATTTTTTTGACTAATGTCTGTCCACATGTACCCATATAGAAATTGAATAGCTAAATATTGATAATAAATATGCATTGCATGTTTGATGGAGTGAAGATGGGCAAAAGTAGGTTCTACAACGATACAGAGCACTAACCATTGGAATTATTATTTTTTTCTAAATGGGTGATATGGTTATTCCAGCATAGGTTTTCATCGACTATTAGTCCCAGGTATTCGATATTATGGACTCTCGTTATTTCTTTGCCTCCTATCTCCACCATGATGTCCTGTAGTTTCATTTTTTCTAAGAGAAGATTATAAAAGTAGTCTTCTTTACATTGATCCATTGTAATGTATAGAGTAGGGGTCCAAGGACTGAGCCTTAGGGCACACTTGCTTTGGTAGTTTCAGTTTGGCTTGAAATGCCATCAACCACTGAATTGTTTGCGATCTAGAAGGTATATTTTTGGAGGGAGCATTTTTCATTTCTTCAAGTAATGTAGAAAAATCAACATCAAATGCTTTTCGTAGATCAAGAAATACAGCAATAATGTATTATTTATCATCCAGTGAAGAAGCAATGACGTCTATAGTTGCACTCAGGGTGCTACTATTTTCATGGAATCCATATTGGTAATTGTCAAAGTACTCACATTTTTTTCATGTAATTTATAATACATTTCTTTAAAATTACTTCTATTACTTTTGACAGAGTCGGAACTACTGAAATAGGTCTATAGTTATTAATTGTATATGTACATTGAACAATCACTTGTGATTTCCTCAAACTCAGTGGATGACCCTGTTTGTAGATTTACATTATTGATTTACCAATATCAACTAAATATTGGTTAATTTTTTCAGTTATATTTTTGGGATCTTCAAGGATTTGTCCCTCAATTTCTAGATTAGTTATCTGATTACTTTGGTTATTACCTTTGATAAGATTTAATAAGATAAGAGTTTCCATTGCTTTTTCTGGTTATTGCCTGTATCGCTCCAGTTTTCCCCAAGTATTCCTGTTTCAGTTTTTTGCGTTTTCTCTCTACAATATTTTTCTGTTTTTGTAAGTCCCTGGCTATACCTTGATTAAAAGAATGTTTCATTATTTCTAGAAATTCCCTTGTAATCCAATCCTCACCTTTATATTTTATTTCATATTGAGTTGTTGATTTTTTTTTACAAACCTGTTGATAGTTTTTCAAAGCTGTTTATATGATGGCTGTTTATCAACTGATGGAATTTTTGTTTGAAGTTATTTTGATTTAGCAAAAGGAAACTATTTTGGAGTCAATAGGGTGTATTTCGTTACACTTTTGAATAGGCCAGGAATAACCGTCCTCGAGTTATTGATTTTTTTTTATGAAAATGTTAGGTACAATAATTGGAAACTAAATGACATCGAAATGTATAGAAATTATCCCTTCGAATTCTGACCAAGCATAAAAGATGTTTTGGGCTATTGGTTTCGACAAGCGGGTACAACTTTCCAGGAACCACTGGCAAAAAAGCCATGTGGCGTTCAAAATCTCCTGGTCTGAGTTGATGAACTCTTCTGGTCCTGTATGGCTTGAATTTGCGTTTTTTCAAAATTATCATAACGTAAATTCTTGATAGGCCTGTTGATATTTTCAAATTTCGTGTTGACGTTTTGGGATTATTTTCAACAGCTCCTAAAACGTGTATTTCTTCCATTTCCTTATCCCTATTTGATCCATATAATTTTGTCTTTTTCTTTTCAAATTGATCACCATCAATTAGGTTGTGTCGTAATCTTGCATAAACGTCTCTAAAAGATTGTTTTCTCTCTGGATACCTCTTGACTATCCCATTTTTCATAATTCTCATACTTCATTGTGAATGTGTTTGAAATTGAACAAAAACCACTAATTGAAAAGCGTCTTTACTGCTTAAATCAAAATTTCATATCTACCAGTAAAGATTTGCATTCTGTTTTATTGCCGCATCCTCCAAAGCCTCTTGATCAAAGTGTGCCTTTTAAAGTCTATATGAAAAAACCTAAAAGCTCTGTATTTCAAAGATGATTAGCAAAACATCAAGTGTGTTACATTTTTGGAAAGGTACCTCTATTGAAATATACAGGAATATACAGGGTGTCCCAATAAAAAATAGTTTTCCATCATTAACTATTGATATCTCATTTGAAAAAATATTTTTTACATCATTGAATTCTACGTAAAATAGTGCTTTGGAAATGTTTTCATAGAAACAAGAAATTTTTGACAGCAAACGTGCTGTAAGATGATAGATATCAATATGCGGTTTTCACCATTGAGTTTGTCATAAAATTAGACCCTCAGACACAGCATTCAGTTTTCATCTATCTAGTTTGAAAATAGGAATTTCCCTTTAAATTGTTCTATTTGGTCCACTCTGTACCTAGCATTTTCATAAAAAAATCAATAACTTGATAACGGTTATAGTTAGGTACATAGTACCTTTTATGAAATCATATAATTTTTTCCTGATCTATTCAAAATTGTGACGAAATACAGGATGTTCCATTTAAAAAGCCACCGTGTAGGCTCCAAAATAATTTCGTTTTGCAGCTTTAATCAATATACATATAATCAAATGTCGAAATTCCCGGAAAATAAATGGTTTGGTTTACAGGGACCATGCCGTATGGGGTGCCCCACCCTTTATACAGTTCTGATGTAAGTAGTACCCCCCTAGAAATCGGTCTTGTGTTTGAAAAATATTTCAGTTCTCTATCTAAGACTTTTATTTTTGGAAATCAGATTAGCCCTTTTCGAGTAAATAGCAGTTCAATGTTCTTTTAAAGAATCTACAAATAAACAATAAATATAAATAATTTCAAGAAAAATTTATTTAAAACTCCATTTCATTCTAATAAACGTTCAAAATGTTCACCATTTGACAATAATAAAGTCTTTTTACAAGTTTACTTCCTATATTATAAAATGTTCCTGGGGTGATTTCATTGCAACCACCTCTTTTTCTATCCAGGAGTTCTGAAATGAATGAATTGTGATTGTGTATCGAACACTTCAGGTGTCACGCATCCTCTCAAAAATATCTAGAGACATCATATCAGGTGAACTAGTGGGATCTTCTAAGGGAGCACATCTGCTTGTCTACCGGTTTGGATAATTGACAAACTCAAATGAGTTTTCAACTGATGTTTCTGCCGATCTAATTTCCAAACAAGGAAAAGTATTGAATAGATAACTGAAATAACCATCGAAATATTTATCACAAGACCCCCACTTTCCATTGGAAAAAAAGGTTGGTAGCAACCCTCTCGGTTACAAGTATACTTAAAATTATGCATTTTTACATACATTTTGCCAGACCTTGATGTCTTGTCCCATTTAAAAGTTAAAGTGGAGGGAACTATTTACCTCGGAACTGTATAATTTCATATGTAAATGTTTTGTTATTTGTCAAGAGGATACATATCTTGGTATGTCATAGCTTGTTGCACTTACATTTGAAGTATTTATGTAAAAAATATTCAGAAATGAATCCAAACAAAAGAAAAAATAGTGTGATATTTGTTTCTAACTTTAATTCAATGTAGAATAAAGTGCATATGCCTTTCAATTTAAATATCACCATCGGTTAGGTATTTATCAATACCACAATTGAAATACTTTTCAAAATAAGAAATTTTCAATCACTAAAATATTTAAAATGTAGTTTTTTCTCTTTAGTTCGTTCTAAACTGCAGTATTTGATATCAGTTTAGGGAACAACTTCAAATGCTCTCCTCAAACAACTGAAATACTGTAGAATGAAGTTATAAAATGTATTTTCGACTTAGATTATAAGGAGCCAAATATTAATTTATACAAACGAAAAAATATATTAGACATATCAATGATATACAAACTCAAACTTTGTACCTCTGTTCCCCTGGCAAAAAACAAATTGAAACACTCAAATTTGATTTTCAAAATATTAATCAACATAATTAATCAACGAGGTATTCCAAAAATCTAAGGGTTAATAATTTTAGATCAAATATTGGTAATTATTCGATTTATGGGGTGGTTTTAAATTATATAATAATTGTCCAAATTCTTGAAGAAATTTCAGCAAAATAAAATTAGAGAAACAACTAAGAAAATGTATTGTGTTATGAAATGTTATATTATTACGATATTTTATACAATTCATACATTTTCATTAAAGCCAATCAGTTACACATTCTTTTGTTCCTTTTTTGTATAGAATATTATTCAAACGAAAATTTTCGAAAAATATTTATATTGAAATTTTATATATATATTTTCTTGTTTAGATACACCTCCAGAAGTTTTTGCCTGTTTAAAAAAGTTTGGTCATAGCTCGTTCCGACCTGGTCAGGAACAAGCCATAATGAGAATCCTTTCTGGAAAATCGACTCTAGTCACTCTCAGTACAGGTTCAGGAAAAAGCTTGTGTTACCAGTTGCCGGCATATATGTATTCACAAAGAGAACCTTGCATTTCCTTGATAATTTCACCTTTAGTTTCATTGATGGATGATCAAATAACAGGTATTGCAAAATTCATGAAAGCTGCTTGTCTGCATTCGAATCAGACAAAGCCACAAAGACAGAAGATTCTTGAGGCTATATCTTTGGGAGAGTTAAGTGTGCTGTTGGTCTCACCTGAGGCAGTGGTTGCAGGTGAAAAACAAACAGGTAAATAATTTATCGAGTTCAGTTTTGTTGTTATAGAGTAGATGTGTTCTGTTTAGCTTTGTGTTTCAGTAATGTTTAACCTCATTTAGACATAATTCATTTTTAGAAATCATTCTCTAGTCTTTGCTAATAGTTAATTAGTGTTTAAAATTGAATTATTGATATCTATATCATTGGATATAAGATTGGTATCATCAGCATAGCATATTTAGTGATTGATTATATCAATTTCCAGATCATTAATGTATATAATAAAATATAATGAACTAATACTTTCATTTTGATCATAGGAAAATCATTAGAATGGTTCAAATTATAATTTGAAGAAAGGAGACAAAGAATATTAATGTATAAAAATGGGTCAAAACTGCATCTGCAGAGTTTTTCAGATTATGATTTGAACCATTCTAATGGTTTTCCTCCGATTTCACGTTTTTCCATATTTTCCAATAATGTATCATGATTCAAGTAGTTCTATGCTTCAGATAAATCTAGGCAAATATCTAGTGTTATTTTTCTCATTTCCAAGTAATTTTAGAATATTTTCAATAAATTTGAACCTCAAAGTGGAAAAACTGTTCTGAAACTCAGTTTGAACGAATGCAAAAGTGTATCAATCTCAAAAGTAAATATTTTGAAAAACAATAAAACAGTAAATGGAAAAAAATTCTTACTTCCGTAATAACTCAAGGTGAGGTGACCCTCATATTTTTGATAAGTTGGCTATTATTCACAAAAACAACAAGTCAGTATTGAATATGAAGACTAGATTAAGTTTATTCATTTTTTTTAGGGTTTGGATCTTTCTTGCGAAAACTTCCTCCTATAGCATTTGCATGTATTGACGAAGCTCACTGTGTTTCGCAGTGGTCGCACAATTTCCGCCCTAGCTACCTCATGATATGTAGAGTTCTGAGAGAAAGTCTAGGAGTAAAAAGTATTCTTGGTTTGACAGCTACTGCAACAAAAGCCACTCGTGACAGTATCATAAAACATTTTGAAGTACCCGACGGCGAGGCGGGTGTCATAACAGATACTCCTTTACCGGACAATCTTATACTGACTGTTTCTAAGGATGCTGCCCGTGAAAACGCTCTACTAGGGCTTCTGATGTCTGATAGATTCGCGTCTTGTAAAAGTGTGATAGTATATTGTACTACAAGAAACGAGTGTGAAAGAATCGCCACATTTTTAAGAACTAGTTTGAAAAGCGAGCAGCCGGTTCAAGAAGGGAATAAAAAACGCAAGCGACTCAGTCTTGCGGCGGAGCCGTATCATGCTGGTCTTGCAGCGAGTCGTAGAAAGGCTATTCAGAATGCATTTATGACTGGGGAGCTCAGAATAGTAGTGGCAACAGTAGCATTTGGGATGGGTATTAATAAGTCTGATATAAGAGCTGTGATACATTATAATATGCCTAGTAGCTTCGAGAGCTATGTTCAAGAAGTTGGTAGAGCTGGAAGGGATGGTCTGGATGCACATTGCCATGTATTTTTGGATTCGCAGGTAAGTTGTAAATGAATTACCTTTTTTTTACTCTCACAAAAGCATATCATTCATTTCACGTTTTTAAATGTAACAATGCCATTAAGTTTGGAAATGAAAACTGACATTGTAATGATACTGAGTAAAATAAAAGAATTAAATAAACGTTACCTTGAAAACCTGTGCCAAGTGCTTGGCATAGTCCTAAGAAATAGCAGAGGTTTCTCAATTTGAGCCTTGGTGTACTCACCTTTATTAGTGTCACAACTAGAATATACTTCCATTATTGTGTTAAACTATTGTGTTAAAGTACAGAACAAATGTCGAAGATATTGTGCATTCCAATTAGACATTCGATGGCAAAATCATGATTGCTCAAGATTTTCTGTAGTTAAAACCAGTAATCTCAAATTTTTTGTCAGAAGCATACACTACCTGGGTGAAACTGCCTATGATTTGTAGCTTTCAAAAAAAAATTTACAGTCATTTGTTGAAACAAAAAATGTGATTATAGTAAAATTTCAGAAAGTCGTTAATTCTTCATTATGATTTTTTTGAAGTTGAACATTCTTATAAATAAAAAAATGACTTTTCAGTATTCCTGCGGATAATTGAGTACCGAAATAATGAATGTTTGTTCCAAAATATCTATTGTTTTTATCTGAAACCGTGCCCAGGATTCAAAAATATGATCTCTTTTCTGCATTTTAGTTTTATCCCCGTAGACTTTGCGATTTTCACAATCTGTCATAAATTCAATGTCTAAATCAACCGTCAGCAATAGGCAGACCGCGGTCCGTTTGAAGATTGCGAAAGGTCGAACCTTGGACCGCCAAATATTGTAATGTGTTGTATACCAAGTATTTATACTTGGTATACAACACGTAGATAAGATATGCTATACCTTTATTAATTGAAATAATATTTTTAAACTGAAGATATTTTGAAATATTTAATTGCACTCAACATAGAGTTACAAGGAAATGGAAAATGTGATCTGACACAAAGCGTGTCTGCTTTTTGTCGCAAGCTGGATATCTTTGAAAAAGATATTGCATGACAAGAATTTACTCATTTTCCGACATTTCTTGAATATAAAAAGAACTCTGAAAAAACATTGTAGTGTTTGTAATATTTCTGATGTCAATTTTCTTTTATACATGTCAAACATATAACATGTTCTAATGATTGCGTCGCCCTAAATTTAAATCGCGTTGCTACATGGTGTCGGAAGAATAATCTATCTCTCAACATATCCAAATGTAATGTAATGTCTTACTCACTGAAAACGAACTTGAATTTACACAACTACGTCAAAAACAATCAAGTTCTGGAGCGTCCTGACACACTCACTGATCTAGGTGTTACTTTTGATTCATCCCTCTCTTTCAATAAACATATTGACACTACTCTAACAGCATATTGCATGAATGGAATCTTAGTTAGAAATACAAAAGACTTCGAAAAAGCTTCAACATTGAAATTACTTCATTTCACCTTTGTTCAATCTAGGCTGGAATATGCATCTGTCATGTGGAGTCCCTACTATCAGGTTCATATAAATCAACTAGAAACCCTACAGAGGTGCTTCCTAAAATATATGTCTTTTGAACTTGAAGGCACGTTTCCTACTGTAGGAATACCCTATTATGAATTGCTTGTAACTCACAATTTTTGTAGTCTCGAGGTGAGGCGTAAATATTATTCATTTCTTTTTTTTTATTCAAGGTCATAAACAATATCATCACCAGCTCTCAACTGCTACATATGTTGAATTTTTGGGTTCCTAGACGGTCATCTAGGAATAGTGTCACATTTTATCTCAACACTCCGCGTACAAATATAATGAAAAAATCTCCAATTTATACAATGTGCAATTCCTCTAATTCTGTTAGTCATGTCCTAGATATATTCAACTGCCAGATTATACAAATCAAAAGACATTTCTTAACTAACTGACAGTTCTGTTTTTATTTTTTTTATTAAGATTCACAAATTATATTATGTAAGTACATATTTGTAAATGCCACTGTTACTCCCTATTCTGTAATTGGGTTCATCCTGTAGAATAGTGTATGAAGTAAATAAATGAATAAATTTCTGGCCGATCTTAAGAACGAATTTGCTACAAGATTTCAAGACTTTGCAGAGATGGATAAGCTATCTCCGTTTCTTAAATCGCCATTTGAAGTTGATGTAGCGGTAGAATGGACAGATGTGGCTGCCAAGTTGTTTAATCTGTCAAAGCCATCACTTCGAATAGAGATAATTAGTTTGCAAGAAGAGGTGCTTTGCAAATGTATAAAACGGCATCCACTGAAGAATTTTGTCCCAGAAAAATATGAAAATTGCAAGTAACTCCGTGTTTGGCTCGACATACATATGTGAAACATCTTTCTCAAAGATGAATTTTCTGAAAAACAAATATTGTTTGGGATTGACGGGCGCCCACCTAGAAGATACACTTCGAATTTGCTGTTTCTCTCGAGAACCAAACTATAAAAAACTGGCTCAAGACCGTCGGTGTAGTTTCTCACATTATTTTTAGACTTCTTTTCAAAAACTACACCTCACGATTTGATCTCCACAAACTTTATTTGAAAAAATATAATCACAACATGTTTCACTAGCAGAGTAGCTTTCTCAAGTGTATGAAATTGAAATTACTATGGATCTTCATCAAGTAACGGCCGAATCAATCAGAAAATTATTTTTAGACCTTGTGTTTTGTAATTCAGAATTTGATTTGAAATTAAAATAATACATAGCAGTATCAGTATCCGAATCTCACCTAAAACTACTTGCTGAATCCTGGTCTAAAGTGTCACTGTCTTGGTCTTCATTGAATTATTTGTGTCCCATGTACCTACTGATCATAACTCTCTGATTAATGGTATAATTACAAGTATTTTATTTCGATCTGAGTATCTAGTAACAACTTTAAAATATCATTCATTTAAATTTGGTGCTCTGGTTATTCAAGTAGTGATTATTTGATTATTTAAATTTCTACTCAATATTTTCCCAATCAAATATAGTAACAAAATTATCTTCCATGATAAGTTACTAAAAATAAAACGTTCCATAATTGGTTATAATAAGAAAGGCATTTTGACATCTACACATTCAAAAAGTGCCACATTATATGTCAAAACTGGAAAAAAAGAAGCCCTGATATATTTGCATCAGATAGTAACTTCACTTGTGAATAACTAAGAAAATACCTTGAAACCCACACATTTCAGATATATACAGACTTTATTTCTACACCCACATCTCTTTGGAAAAAATCTATCAGATGCCTGACAGGGCATACTATGTAAAATATTTTAACGAAAACTCTCGATCTACGGAACTCTTCAGATATATACAGATTTTATTTCTACACCTACATCTCTTTGGAAAAAATCTATCAGATGCCTGACTGGGCATACTATGTAAAATATTTTAACGAAAACTCTCGATCTATGGAACTCTTGATTCTTCATAAAATAAAGAGATCCAAGGAACTTCAGCATTCCATTCACAGAGGTGGTAAGCATACACCAATATTTACATTCTTGTTCCATCTATCAATATATGTACAACGTTGGGTCAATGTCATTCTTCCTGTTGAGATTTTGACACCATGGTATTTCTGTCCATCTTGTATATATGACAATTTTTTATTCTGACCACTTATTCAAAATAATTTGTTGAAATAGCTCTAGGAATCTAAAAAAATTGGCATTATCATTAGTCAGTATTTCAATTAATAGACTTTAAGTTCACAAAAATTTTCTAATTTTAATGACAACTGAAGTTTAATGAAAACACGGTAATTTTTACAGAGAAGAGATGAAAATGAACTAAGAAGGCATATATATTCCAACTCCATTGACCGTTATGTGATAAGAAAGTTATTGCAAAAAGTCTTCGTTCCATGTTCTTGTACTGGCCAGTGTCCCAAACACGAAGTGGCTTTCTCCATCAAGGCAACAGAGGAAGCTCTGGATGTCCCAGAAGAAAATATCTCAACATTGCTGTGTTACCTACAACTGCACGATAATAAATACATCGAAGTGGCTAGTCCTGCTTATACAACCTGCAAAATAATGTCCTGTGGTGGCTCAATGCAAATTAGAAAAGCAGCTAAGGAATGTCCTCCTTTAGCGATGGCACTCGCTTTATACAAACCCGATGATGGGAAAGACCAGAATGTGTTAGAGTTTCCTGTTGTGGACGTGGCAGCTGCGATGGGTTGGGAAAGCGGGATTTGTAAATATAAGCTGAAAAACTTGGAATGGATAACAGGTTTGTGTTTTTTAATTCCTTTGTTCCAAAGAATTTTCAAAATCTTTCACTTCACTTTTGTTCTCTGAATTATTGTTTTGTTTTAAAAAATGTTTGGTTCAAATAAACTTTTTAAAAATATATTTCTGTCAAACAGTGCATCACAAGTTTATTAGCAATGTTCTGCAGGTTTTTATAACTGGTATGAAAACCTGCAGACCACGACTAAAGAACCCGAAAACATTGGACAATCTGTAAATCTTCTCATTTTGAAGTTGGTAATTTGGCTTTATTCTGCAAATTTAGAGTATCAGAATAAAAATATAGTGAAGAAATGTATGCAGCAGGCCCTGGATATTATAACAGTATCGATCAAGGAAATTGGGCCGGAACTTGAGCCCAACAAAATCGATCAAAAGGATCTAGACAAAGGGCACCTCTAAAACTTCCCAGTGAAGAGATACAGTTGTTGGGAGAGGTCAAATATCTGGGAGTTATACCAGATCCCAGGCTGACTTGGAACCAATATCTATAAAGATTAAAAAAAAAGCAGAGCCAAACGCACTTACAAGGTATGAAGATTGAAACTGGACAAAGCCATGATGTATTGGTAAATGTCCAATCAACAAACTGAGCATTGTGCAAAGGCTTACTTGTTTGGGAACAACGAGAGCAATGAAAACCACTCCAACTCCTGCATTGGAGACATCTTGAATCTCTTTCATTCACATCTTATTATGATAGGGAAGGCGAGAATGGATCAGTTCTGACAGGAAAATTCATTGAGTTACACTGGATCAGGCAAAAGAAAAAATGTGGTATATATGGAGCAAAGAATATAAAACATGCTTTCAGATCACATGTCACTGAAATACATGTTTGTTACAAACGTCGCGATTGAAGTCGTAAATCGCGAAGGGTGGAAAATGATCAATCATCCCAAGAACATGCTTAGCAAAATCACTTGGTTCACAGACAAGTCACTGTAGTAGCTACCTGATCCGTCAATACACATCAGTTTTCCAGACAATGCCCAAGGAATATTAATTTGAGACCTCAACATTATGAGCGGATCGATATTGTGATAGACAGCCAGGCTGTACTTAGTCTGGAAATGCCGTGAAGATACAGAAATTTTTGGTACAGGAGCAGATCAGGAAATGAGTCGAGTAGAAACATAAAGAGTACTGGGATAACGTGCCAGGGAATTGCTAAGGAAAAACCTGCATGAAGGGAGTGTCCAAGAAGTGAAAGAAAGAACTGCTTCAACAAAGCAGAGACCAACAAGTTCAGAACAATTATAGGGTGTTATGAAAACGAATGGGGGAAATGCAATAAACTGATGAGGCTACAGTGTTTTCGTGAGATTTGGAAGTGGACAAGTTAGAAGGCTCCCAAGCACTGAAAACAAAAGTCAGAATCCTGCCTTTGAAATATTGGGTGAATCAGATATAGTTAGGTTTACTTAGAGTGGTTTTTCATTCTGATAATTATACACTGTGTCCGTAAAGTATGGAACAAATTCATTTTTAGCTAAACAGATCATTTTAAGAAATAATCCTGAAACACGTCAATTTTTGATGTTAAAATACCGTATTTTAAAATAATAATCTAATATACAGGGTGAATTACGTTCGAGTAATGACGTCACCGTCATTTTTTTTTTAGGAACACCCCCATTTTGTCTCAATTTTCGGATTACTCTAGCTGAGCTGATTCCAAAAATGTATCACATGTTGATTCCAATTGGTACAGGGTGGACAAAAATACAGTAGTGTGTGTGCTAATAAAGTAACGCGTAACATTCTTTATTAGGTAAATTTACAATATTATCAAAAATACTTATTGTCTAGCGGCAATTGGTTTAAATGTAACACCCCGTAGTTTGCTACATGTTGAGAGTAATAAAAATAAGCTGTTTCCAAACATGTTTGGTACTTGTGGTCTAGCTGACAGAATATGAAAGAAATTATTTCTTATCTACATTTATAAAAAACATAGTCGTCTAGTTTTTTGTGAAATATCATTATTTGTTTAGTAATTTATTGATGTTCAGTGACAGTTTAGTATTACAATATTTTTGGTATTCGTGAATATTCGAATGATTGCTTAGATTTAATTGGAAGTAGAAATGGAGTTAAGTGTAAAACAAAGAATTGAAATACTTATGATGATTGGGTATGGAGACAGATCGCGAACTCAGATGGAAGTGTGCAATTTGTTTAATGATAAATATCCAGAAAGACCTATAACGCGTTCAACAGTCAGTAAGCTGGAAAAGAAATTTCGAGAAACTGGTACGGTTGCAAATGTACACAAATCAGGTCCTCCCCCTGCAAATGCTGATACAGCATTGGATGTTTTACTGAGTTTTGAAGAAGATGCGCACACTTCTGTTCGTAAAGTTAGTCGCGAAATCGGTGTTGGCAAAACAACGGTACACAAACTATTGAAGCTTGAAAAATGGCATCCTTATAAAATCAAACTTGTGCAAGAATTAAACGAAGATGATCTCGATAGACGACTCCAATTTTGCGAAGAAATGATGGATAAATGTCACCGAGACCCTCTCTTGATACAAAACATTATTTTTTCTGATGAGTCCACTTTCACGTTAAATGGTGAGGTTAACCGTCAGAATTGTAGATACTGGGCAAAAGAAAACCCCCACTGGATGCGTGAGCATCATATACAATACCCTCAAAAGGTAAATGTATGGGCTGGAATTGTACGAAATCGAATCATTGGACCCTACTTTATCGAAGGTAATTTAAACGGGGCAAAGTACCTTGAGTTTTTAAGGGGGTATCTCGTACCTACTTTACGTAATTTATTTCCCAGCAGACGTAATCCTGGAGGTTTTGATGAAAGTTTATGGTTTCAACAGGATGGTGCACCTCGACATTATGCTGTAGATGTTAGAAGGTACGTAGATGAAATTTTTCCGAACAGGTGGATTGGTAGACGTGGACCCACTGAATGGCCAGCGAGGTCACCAGATTTAAGTCCTTTGGATTATTTTCTGTGGGGCCATCTGAAGAATGTTATTTATAAAACGAAACCAGCAAATATTGAAGATGTACAAGTGAAAATTCGAACGGAAATAAACAATATTACTCAAGAAACCATACACAAGGTTCAACAAGAATTTGTACACCGTTTGGGTTACTGTCAAATACAGCAAGGGCTGCAGTTCGAACATTTAATATAAAGTCATGTATTCCAGCATATTCTGTCCGCTAGTCAATAAGTATTTTCGATAATATTGTTAATTTACCTAATAAAGAATGTTACGCGTTACTTTATTAGCACACACACAACTACTATATTTTTGTCCACCCTGTACCAATTGGAATCAACATGTGATACATTTTTGGAATCAGATCAGCTAGAGAGTCAAAAAAAAATGACGGTGACGTCATTACTCGAACGTAATTCACCCTGTATATTAGATTATTATTTTAAAATACGGTAAATTAACATAAAAAATCGACGTGTTTCAGGATTATTTCTTAAATTGACCTGTTTAGCTAAAAATGAATTTGTTCCATACTTTACGGACACAATGTAATTAATTACACTCATAATTACAAAGGTCGGAATTCAGAGATCATAAATTTTCAAATTGAAAGTCGGAATTCACAGTTTATCGGAATTATTGATTAAATTAAATGTTTGGGCATTGTGATCCTTTTAAAATACCGTGTCAGCTTGATCACATTTGAATATTCTTTGTTTTTTTTTTTCAGTGAATAATCAGCAGAAAAGGTCAACAATCAGCGTCCAGTTCTCGGATTTAGGTTTTCGACTTTTTGCACCAGGAAATCTTTCTGAAAATCAGTTAGACGAAGCGTTAGATAGTTTGTATCAAAGGGTAGTTGATCAAGAACACAAAGCTCTTCTACAACTCAATGCCATTCACGAAACGTTGTGCAAAGTTGCCAAGTCTTCCTATAAAGACTGTTTGTCTGAATACGGTGATGACCAAATCAAGCTCAAAGTCAGGGAATATTTTAATTCACCTGATCCACTGAAATTCGTTTCCGAAGAAAAACCTAGAAAGTTCAATGAGGAACAGCTCGTGGCTGATATCCATGCACTTATATGTATGTACAAAGATAATTCTTTCAATGGAAGGGCCATTGCTCGCATCTTTCAAGGTATTCAAAGTCCTAATTATCCAGCTGTGATTTGGTATAGATGTAAATTTTGGAGGAGTCATGTTGATGTGGACTTTCATGTGATAGTTAAAATTGCTACAAGAGAAATCATCAAGATGAGGTGAAGAGTTTTTAAATGTTTTTAATTTTATTCATGTAAAAGTTATTTTATTTAATGTAATTTTAATAAATTTTATTTGACCCATATTTTCCTTCATTTTTATTACTTACCTTTTGCCTTTTTTCTGTTAGATTGTTGAAAAAAATATAGTCATCAGAAATGAAGAACCCTATTAGTGTAATGAAAAAAATATTTTTTCATGAATAAGATTATCTAGCAAATTTGTGCAAGAGTTGCTTTGAATATCTCGAAACATTCAAAATATCTGAATCACGGAGATCAACAAAAACGAGAAGATAGATATATTGACTCAGGTTATTTTCTCAGCTTCAGCTCGATGGTGTAATATTTGTCATATGAACCTCTGTCATAGAACCCCTGTATAATTACAGTTATGTCGGATGTCAAATATAATAGAAGTATGTAGTTGTGTTGAGAATAGTAAAAAGCAGTTAATTAATTGAAAACCCATGTTTCCTTATTAAACAAGTATAGAACAATATTCAATATGTCCAGTTATTATACTTTGGACATATTTTTCTATGAAATTGTTTTAAAAGTACTATCCTTTCTAAGTTCGACTGATCATTGTATTCACATTATTATGTTATGTTGTAATTAACGAACATTGGATTTTTTCATTTTGTTTTATTAAGAGTCTTATCAACTAACATTTATTACTTTAACTTAAAAAAAGAGATGACATCGCTAATTTCTCTGGGAACAACTACCGTTGACACACTATTAACTATCAGAGAATAACAATTTAATAACATAGATGCCCTAAAACTAAGTTAAATCTAATATCATTGGCACTTCAAATCGAAAACACTTATAACAAGCAGATATTCAAAATATAAAATAGGTCAGGTTGAGTTAAATAAATTAAAATATAATAAAAATATCTACACATAAGTGGTAGAGGGAACAGTGAAGTTTGTTTATAAGAAGGTTATGATTTCTGAATGGGTTTCAGAATAGAGTGAACTCCTCTGTGCTATAGTTACAGTTTAGTAAAATATATACAGGGTGTTCAATAAACATGCGGCAAAAAATTAAGGGACTATTCTAAGGATATTTTATCTTTGATGATTTTTGAAGGGCACTTTGTTTCGAAGATACGGGGTGAAAAAGAACTTCGACAATAACAATTTTGGTAATTTTTAAATTATTAACGTAGCCGAAATAAAAGTATAGCGTACTACACTGGACCTACTAACAATTCCATTGGTACCTATGAACAACATTCCGATTACTACAAACTGCTGCACATTCAATTTGAATAGTATGTCTCATAAGCGATCATTTGTACGTGTCGAATAGGTTGAAACTGATTGACTTTTTCAATTTGACGTGCATTTTCTGTTTAATATTTCAAGTCTTGTTAGTGAAGTCCTCTATCATGAATGGCTGTAGTAACACAGAGATGGCTGACATGCATTTCATTTATGGACTTGCTGATGGAAATTTATTTGAAGCTAGGCAGTTGTATAGTGAACGATTTCCTAATCGTAATGTGTCCAATAGAAAAACCTTCCAAGTCTACATAAACGACTTCGTGAAACAGGAATATTGAAGCGAAATGGAGGACCAGGAAGGCCAATATCAGTAAGAACGATGGAAGTAGAAGAGAATGTGCTGGCCATGATAGAAGGTGCTTCTACTAGAAAAATTGCAACTATTTTAAATGAAAGTAACAGGAAGATTTGGAACATTCTTAGAGACTATTTGTTGTACCCATACCACATACGAGTTCAGGCAGTTTTTCCTGCAGATTTTCTTCCACATATTTCATTCTCTCAATCCCTCAATCAAATCCCTCAGCAACTGACGTTTATTATTTTTACCGATGAAGCTAGTTTCTCTAGAAAGGCCCTAAGGAATTTCTACAATAACTATGTTTGGGCTGAAGAAACTCCACATGAGGTGCTTGAAGATCGCTTTCAACATCAGTTCTCGTTAAACGTTTGGGTGGGTGACTTCATAATTGGACCGGTATTTCTGCCAGGAAGACTTACCGGCGAGGTATGCAGCAACTTTTTGAAACAAACGCTTCCCCAGTTTCTGGAGGATGTACCATTGGTTACAAGAAATGCAATGTGGTTTATGCACGATGGTGCACCAGCGCATTTCAGAATATTGGCTCGAAAGTTTTTAACAGTAACATACAGAGATCGCTGAATTAGCCGAGGTGGACCTCACTTATGGCCTGCTCGATCATTGGACTTAAACCCCCCGGAGTATTTCCTTTGGGGTCACCTAAAGTCATTAGTTTATACTACACCAGTGAAGTGAAATCGGATAATTGCTGGGTGTAACGCAATCAGAAACGAGATCCTGGTGTTTTTGAAAGAGTTCAGGAGTCGATGAGGAGAAGATTGGATTCTAGTATCCAAGAGGGGGTAGTCATTTTCAACAGTTCTTCTAGATTAAGAAACATTGCATGAAATTTTTGGTTATAAATTGTCACTGTCGAAATTCTTTTTCGCTCCATATCTTCGAAACATAGCGCCCTATAAAAAATCATCCAAAGACAAAATATCCTTGGAAAAGTCGAAGGAATAGTCCCTTAATTTTTTTTCGCATATTTAATAAACACCCTGTAGATGAAAAGTTAAACTCATTTTCTTTGATGTTTGATTTGTTGCTTCCGTGACCTTCATACCTTTAATTTGTTGCAAATTTCAATGCCAGTTTGATGAACCAGATTAACGATCAACTTCAGTGCATATGGTGAGCTTAAAATTAGTGTTTCAATTTACCTTGCTCTAATTTTTCTTTTGTGCTACGGTTTACCTTTCCTAATAGAAATTTTTTCACACTTCTATGAAACTGTTCAATACTATGCAGTGTTCTAATAAGTAGAAGACGATGGTTAAACACATTTTACCTGTGTGGAATACTTATTGTTTTTTGCTATTGAGAGAATAGAAATTGATACTGATTCAATGTCTTTTTTGTTCTTCTTCTGCAAGAACCCAACCGTTTGAAAAAAAGACATGGAATTGGATTTTTTTTCCTCAAAGCTCTTTCGTGGAGAATAAAAACAGAAATAACTAGGTTTTGATAGATCCCGCCACAGAAACATACACCATAACAATGATGTGATTCACACAGGGCAGAGTAAGCTAATAGATATATTCAAAATAATTTAGTAGGTTTTACAGTTTAGCAACCTGTAGATATCTTTTTGAATTTATGGAATCCCAAAATTTAATTTAGTACCTACCTAGAGTTCTCAAAATAATTTTGTTAGATCTACACCAATAACAAATTTACATAGAGTTTACAAGAATCTGAAATTAACCTTTAATAAAAACACCAATCTCCATATTCATGCATTCAAAGCAAATTTCTAAAATATGCTTTTTAATTATGTGACCACCCTTCTTATATAATTCTTTAATTTTTCCTTTTTCATATCCTGCAACCTAGTTATTTTAACGGTAGAATTTTCTTCCTTGCATCTCCCACAAAATTCTTTCAGAATGGGATGCAAAGGACTTCGGAAGTATATATTCTTGTTTTTCAATTTTTTGTTGTATTTGTGTGACCAAGAATGCAGAAAAATTTCAATAACTAATGCTACTAATGCCAGAATTGGGTGGAATAAAATCATTGTCGGTAGAAGATATATGGCTGCTGTAATGAGTTGGGACTCTTGAGGATCAGCTTTCAGAAGCCTGATGGGTTTTTTTCTTCTGCTGCTTTTTTTTTCACCCATGTAATACTCTATTGGTACTTTAAAATGTTTGACTGGAAGTCCTATATATTCCCCTGTTTCCGCATCAAATGAGGAATATGTCAATACTTCCCCGGTTTCAAAGTCTAAAAAATATTCCCCTGTCTCATCATCCATTTTGGTTTCATCTGAAAAAGTAATTTAAATTATTGTTTCGGCTCGTTAATTTCCATGGATTTGGAAATTTATGTTGCCATCTGAATGTTGGGGTCTAAAATGTATTATCAGTGTGAAATCAGCCACGAGTTCCAGCCATGGATTTGTCGATGCGAAGCGGGAGATCCGATAATCAGCGGCTCCCAAAATACGGACGAAATTAATGGCCAACCATGAATTTACAGAACAACCTGAAATGTATGCGATTAAAAATAAGTATAACAATAATTCCTCCATATCAAAAATTGTCGAGAATATCAAGTCATTAGAAAATGTTGGAATATATACATATAAGTTTAAAGAAAATCCATGATTCATCAAATCCATAACTTATTAAAATATTTCGTGGATGGAGATTTTTTTTTGAAATGCATTCAATTCAGCATACAGAATAAGACCCTTATGCCAAAATATTTTGTCGGGCAGAAAATTAATCCCCACCCCGAATTAAATAAGTTTCAAAGAAAAATCGATACCTCTTTCAAATATTGTTGGGATTGCGATTTTTTTCTTGAAATGTATTGATTCCAGCGTACTCGAGAAGACCCCAATGCCAAAATGTTTTATTAATAATAATAATACATTTATTATTTACCAGTACATAAAAATAATACAAAATAACTTTACAAAACAAAAGTATCAAATGCAGGTAAATAAAAGGAGAGCAGTTAGACTCTGCAGCCAATTCTTCCACAGCCCCCTTGAGAAGCCAATAAATACATATACACGATAAGAAAAGTAAACTATACATTTTCGAACTCTAACCAAATATTATGTTAACAACTATGATTGTTGAGTAGGATTTCATACATAATCCACTGATACAGGCAACAAACTATTGTTGACTAAATAGAACTCGTTTATACCTAAATTTAAATGCATCACAAGACAACGAAAAATTAGGTACATCCAGGACATCGCCGAAAGTCGCTATATTATAAGAGAAAGATCGTTTGAATACTTCTTTTTTATGCTTGGGTATAGTTAGCATGTTCCTCCGTCGCAAGTTCAAATGATGCACGTCAGTCCTAAATCCAACTTTTTGATATAAGTATTGGGGGATTTTATTTTTCAAAATTTTGTAAAAAAAACATACCATATGATGCTTTCGACGGTTGAACATACTTAGCCACCCAGCATCCTTTAATTTATGTGAAATACGCATAGGACGCCGTATTCCATATATCATTCTCATACAAGAATTTTGAACCTTCTGTACTTTTCTTATATCCGAACTATCGATACAAGGTCCATAAACTACGTCACAATGATTGAAATGGGAGAGAACCATACTATCACACAGCTTGATTTTCAATTTGTAGTTCAGAAAATGTCTTTGACTGTGAATAAGTTTCAATGACATATATGCATTTTTTAATTTTTGGGTAATATGGTGTTTGAATCGTAACTTATTATCCATAATCAGTCCAAGATTCGTACAATAATCAGCCACTTCAATCTTGTCTCCTCCTACCCTTATTGTCATTATGTTCTTTGCTGAGGTCACTTCCTGATCAGTGCCAAATAAGAGTGCAACAGATTTAGTTGAGTTGATTCTTAATGAATGACTATTTGTGAGGGTCAGCAATTTATTCAGGTCAGAATTGATGACGTCCGTAGCTTCCGCTAGATCACAAAATTTGAAAGAGAGATATAGCTGTGTGTCATCTGCATAAAAGTGGTATTTACAGTTTGTCAGGTGTAGAGAGAAGTTGCTAGTTTAAATGGTGTATAATAATGGTCCCAAAATACTTCCCTGTGGAACGCCCTGACATATGTCCACAGAATCCGAAATATGATCATCTAATTTCACTTGTTGCGACCTACCAGATAGATAAGACTTAATAATTGAACAAGCAGTGTCTGTGAATCCAATGAAATGTAAGATAGAGAGAAGAATATCATGTCTTAAGGTATCAAATGCCTTGGAGTAATCAAGTAGAACAAGAGCACACATTTCATTTTTATCAATTGACCTCAATATATCATCAGAAATAGCACACAGTGCTGATGAACAACTGTAGCCAGACCTGAATCCACTCTGATATAAGGGAAGTATATTATTATCTTCGATGTGTGTTCTCATTTGCAGTTCAAGAATTTTTTCTAATACTTTCGATAAGGTTGGCAGCACGCTTATACTTCGTAAGTGACTGTATTCCGTTGGGTTACTGATTTTTGCTAATGGAAGTACATAAGCACGCTTCCAAGCTTTAGGAAAGTAACAACAATTCAAACATTCATTCACAACATGAGTGATGTATATAATTATATATGGACAACAGAGCAGAATCATGTTAATATTTATATTGTCAGTCCCGAAAGACTTAGATTTAATATCATAAATTATTGAGGAAACCTGATCCTCAGTTGTTTGAGAAAAATGCAGAAAACTGTTAATGTTGTCTTTAATAGAATTATAATAGTAATTAACTGTATTAGTTGAAGGTGGTAGGCCATTACTCAGTGCACTAACAAAATAATCATTCAGAATATAATAACAGTGCGAGAAATCCTCTGCAGAAATTATAAACAGAATAATGAATGTTTTAACAACGAGAATGAAGCAATGAAGCAAATTTAAATCCAAGCAGTTGTGCACTTCAGTTGTTTTTAGTTCTACTGCGTGTGGTTACTTTTCCACCATTGGTTAATAGTCGCGAATTGAAGTTGCCTTTACTCTGATTTTGGTTGACGTGGCCTTTTCTTCCTGAGGAGGGGTCTGTCGAATCAGAGGTACCGCCGCTTGCTGTTCCTAAGACTCCTGATACTACACCATCATTCAATTGTTGAGCCGTATATTTCTGACCTTCTATAATCAAGTTATATCCTCTGATAGTTGCATGTAGATTTTGTTCACGTGCACGTTTCATGTGATCCTTTAAAATCTTCAATTGGTCTCTATCCTCCTGACACATATCATTGACAATGACGATTCCAGTTCCTTTCAATTTATGGATATTGGAAAAAATAAGAGTTTTTTTCATATAGGAAATGAATTCCAATATGATTGGATTTTTTTCAGATTTTCCAGCTACATATATATTATTAATATCAGCTTCTGTTAAGTTCACATCAAGGACCTTGTTCAGATTTAAAAGTGTTCCCTGGGCTAAAGAGTCTTTTTCAATTTCAAGTCCAAAAATAGCTACACCGTTTCTCCTTAGTCTTCGCTGAATCCACGAGTTTGATGTTGCAAATGCAAAATATCATCAGTCGTGCTCTCAATTTTCGAATTTAACTGTGAGATACTTTTGGACAATTTATTTTCCAAATAACTCGTTTGCTCCTGACACAACTTTTCGAATTTAGTGGTCTGTTCTTCATTAGCTTTCTGAATTAAACTAAATAATTCATCGGGTTTCAAGTTAGTCATATTCAGCTATGAGATGTTCGAGAGCTATTCAGACACTGAAATGACTCGTGGTGCAAAAGGATTATAACGATTTCAAGGTAAAAACAGAGATAATGATAAAATCCACTGACTTTATATGGTTGTTTCAGAGCAATATACTATATTTATTAATTTTTCAAGTGCATATAGTGGATATTCCAACGTTTTGTTTGAATACATTGATGATAATACCTTGCTTGAGATCTGAAGAAAAGTCTAAGTCACACTGTACTTTAAACTATTATAAATTGACAATTAGTAAGGAGCACATTTCAACACTCACTCATTCACTCGCTCGTAGTTTGATGTGCAGAAAATCAACCCCCCCTTTGAATTGAATAATTTTCAAAGAAAAATCCATAACTCTTTCGATTATTCTTCGGAAGGATTTTTTTTCTAGAAATATTTTAATTTCAGCGTACTTGAGAAGACCCTTATGTCAAAATATTTTGTCGGGCAGAAAATCAACCCCCACCCCGAATAAAATAATTTTCATAGAAAAATCCATAACTCTTTCAAAAATAGTTTGAATTGGAATTTTTTCCTTGGAATGTATTCATTTTAGCGTACTTGAAAAGATCCTGATGTCAAAATATTTTGTCGGGCAAAAAATCAACCCCCACCCCGAAATGAATAATTTTCAAAGAAAAATCCATAACTCTTTCGATTATTCTTCGGAAGGGGATTTTTTTTTTCTTGAAGTGTATTAATTTCAGCGTACTCGAAAAGACCCCTATGTCAAAATATTTTGTCGGGCAGAAAATCCATCCCCACCCCGAATTGAATAATTTTCAAAGAAAAATCCATAACTCTTTCGATTATTCTTCGGAAGGGATTTGTTTTCTTGAAATGTATTAATTTCGGCGTACTCGAGAAGACCCCAATGTCAAAATATTTTGTCGGGCAGAAAATCAACCACCACACTGAATTGAATAATTTTCAAAAATAAATCCATAACTCTTTCGATTAATCTTCGGAAGGGAATTTTTTTCCTGAAGTGTATTAATTTCAACGTACTTGAGAAGACCTTAATGTCAAAATATTTTGTCGGGCAGAATATCCACCTCCACCCTGAATTGAATAATTTTCAAAGAAAAATCCATAACTCTTTCGATTATTCTTCGGAAGGGATTTTTTTCTTGAAATGTATTGATTCCAGCGTACTCGAGAAGACCCCAATGTCAAAATGTTTTGTCGGGCAGAAAATCAACCCCCACTTTGAATTGAATAATTTTCAAAGAAAAATCCATAACTCTTTCGATTATTCTTCGGAAGGATTTTTTTTCTAGAAATGTTTTAATTTCAGCGTACTTGAGAAGACCCTTATGTCAAAATATTTTGTCGGGCAGAAAATCAACCCCCACCCCGAATAAAATAATTTTCATAGAAAAATCCATAACTCTTTCAAAAATTGTTTGAATTGGATTTTTTTCCTTGGAATGTATTCATTTTAGCGTACTTGAAAAGACCCTGATGTCAAAATATTTTGTCGGGCAGAAAATCAACCCCCACCCCGAATAAAATAAAATAATTGAATTGGGAATTTTTCCTTTAAATGTATTCATTTTAGAGTCCTTGAGAAGACCCTGATGTCAAAATATTTTGTCGGGCAGAAAATCAACCCCCACCCCGAATAAAATAAAATAATTGAATTGGGAATTTTTCCTTTAAATGTATTCATTTTAGAGTCCTTGAGAAGACCCTGATGTGAAAATATTTTGTCGGGCAGAAAATCAACCCCCACTCCGAATTAAATAAGATTCAAAGAAAAATCCATAACTCTTTCGATTATTCTTCGGAAGGGAATTTTTTTCTTGAAATGTATTCATTTCAGCGTGAATTGAAAAAAAAAATTACCAAATATAAGGCCTGCTAAATATTACGGATATAATGTGGTGTGACTTATTCATTTGGTCTTGGGCAGGTGCATTTTGATTTAGAGTAGAAACGGATAATCAATTTTGGGAAGAAAAAATGTCGAAATTTTTATGTAACTTTTATTTATCTTTCATTTTACTAGAAATAGTTGACCCTCAGTTTGATGGCGGAAGAAAAATAAATTCTATAACTTTCATAAACGATAATAAATCAAATAATAAACAATACTTACACTTTTTTCACAATGGTCTAGTTCAAAATGTTAAATATTAAGATACTTGCATTGAATACAGGAATTATGTTGTTGCCAAATACAAAAATGTTTTTTCTATAGAACTGGGATTTGAGGATTTTAAAATATTATATGAAAGACAGTGGCTATCAGACTTTGGTATGAATTATTGTTTATCATCTTTGGCAAAATTACATCATGATGAATCTCGCATATTCTTTTAACGTCAAATCAAGTTTACGCCATAATGCATTGCGGGAACGATTTAGAATCGACTTTCTTTGATGACCTACCTGAAATTACAAATAAATCAGAAATTTTTCTACCCATCATAATTGGAACAGTTTTGAATCGCCACCATTGGGTCTTAGCAATAGCCGATATGCAAAAAAAGCAATTTATATACATCGATCCAAGATACAATAATTTCAAAAGACGCTGAAAATTATAAATAAAAATGTCTGATATTTCTACAAAAATATAAAATCACCAAGAAAGATGAATATATAGAAGATGAATTGAAGGGGTTATATTTTTAGGAGTGATTGATTTTTGGGAAAGAAAGTTTTTGGCTTTCTACTGCTCCATCTTGATACAAAAAAAAGGACGAGGGACTCTTCCAAAGAAAGGAAGGAAATAATCAATTTTAAAATAAGTAACTCTATACATGGATGTGTAGATCATGCAAAGAAGTAACTTTCAGACACAAACTGAAAGAAAGTCCCCCTGAAACAGCTCTTTCATATAAACATTGAATTACATGAAAGAAAAAATTCTTTCGAAACAAATACTTCTATATGAACACTGAATTATACAGAAGATACTTTTCTCTACTCAGTTTGTATTTCAAACATTCGTTGTGGAATGTATTGATGTATTGAATCTATTAGAGCCTCTGGAGACACTCTACATTTTGTTTTATGAGAGAGAGGACATTGGCAGATCAAGATCTTCAAACCGTGACGGAAGAAATGGCAAATATTTCTTCAAAATTAAATTCAGAAATTCAGTGTTATGATACCACTTCGCTTTCCCTATTTCACAATATGTCTGGGAGGTAGTTGTTTCATATACTTTCAAATTTTTTTTATATAATGGACTATTTAAATACAGAACTTCTAATTCCTTATCATATTGCGATTCAAATAATGAAGATTTAAATTTAATACTTTCAGTTTCTGGTGACTCTTGCTCTGAAAATGATTTCAATAAACTGAAAAGGGCTTTTCTCATTTGGCGATTTTGATTTTTTGAAAAAATAATTTTAACCAAATTCATGAACCAAACTTGTGAACGACTTGTTCTAAGTCGCTGAAGTTGATACATGCTGCCATAAATTCTCTCAAATGTTTCTGAGTCTTCAGTGGCCCCACTTCTTCACAGAAGATTTCCTGCATATGCAGTTGGCAATAAAACTGAAAGAATCGACTTTCAATTTTGGAACAGGCACACTTGCAGACCGGTTTCGGGCTTGCAAGGTTGTTAACTAGTTGTTAACTAATAACAGATCCAATTCGGGGTGGGGGTTGATTTTCTGCCCGACAAAATATTTTGACATTGGGGACTTTTCGAGTACGCTGAAATGAATACATTTCGAGAAAAAAATTCCCTTCCGAAGAATAATCGAAAGAGTTATGGATTGTTTTAGAAAATTATTTTATTCGGGGTGGGGGTTGATTTTCTGCCCGACAAAATATTTTGACATAGGGGTCTTCTCAAGTACGCTAAAAATAATACATTTCAAGAAAAAAATTCCCTTCCATAGAATAATCGAAAGAGTTATGGATTTTTTTTAACATTATTCAATTCGGGGTGGGGGTTGATTTTCTGCCCGACAAAATATTTTGACATGGGGTTTTTTCGAGTACGCTGAAATGAATACATTTCGAAAAAAAAATTCCCTTCCGAAGAATAATCGAGAGTTATGGATTTTTTTTTAAATTATTTTATTCGGGGTGGGGGTTGATTTTCTGCCGACAAAATATTTTGACATTGGGGTCTTCTCGAGTACGCTGAAATTAATACATTTCAAGAAAAAAAATCCCTTCCGAAACAATCCAAACAATATTTGAAAGAGTTAATGATTTTTCTTTGAAACTTAGTTAATTCGGGGTGGGATTTGATTTTCCGCCCGACAAAATATTTTAACATAAGGGTCTTATTCTGTAAGCTGTAATGAATGCATTCCAAGAAAAAAAATCTCCATCCACGAAATATTTGAATAAGTTATGGATTTGATGAATCATTGATTTTCTTCAAACTTATATGTATATATTCCAACAATTTCTAATGACTTGATATTTCTGACAATTTTTGATATGAAGGATTCATAGTTATACTTGTTTTTAATCGCATAAATTTCAGGTTGTTCAGTAAATTCAGGGTTGGCCACGAATTTGGTTCGTATTTTGGGAGCCGCTGATTATCGGATCTCTCGCTTCGCATCGACAAATCCATGGCTAGAACTCGTGACTGCTTTCACACTGATAAATGTATTAGTGTTCTAATTCTTTACGAGAAAACTTTAATAAATTGATTTCTAAAAAAGGAATGTCTTTTATGGACCCGAGAGGGCTGTACCAATTCTACGTAAAGAAAAATGATACATCTCCATATGAAATCATCTGTTCCACGGTTGTACTTCCCACACAAGATAGTTGTGGACTTTTGAGTTTGGAGTGTCTTCATGACAGAATGGAGCCTGCAAAATCATCAGGAGTTTAAATCCCCTTCTCTGCAGGGTCCGCGATCATGAGAGCAGACATTCGAGCATTTCTCTTTAGGTTAAAATGAGGCAAATATGCAAAATGAGTAAATACGACAAGTTACTGATGAATAGAACTTTTTTCTTTAAAAAAAATACTCTGACTTAATGCAATAACTTATTGAGGTAAACTGAAAAGTTTGATATTTCTACACCAGTATAAAGTTCTCCATTACAGTTTTTAATTTTTTTCAGATTGTGGAAGGTAAAAAACCCCAAAAAGGTCGATAAAAACTATATTTCGTCGTCTGGACTGCAAAACCTCGTATCTGCGTTTTAAATAATTTTACAGGAGAGCAATAAATTTGATTTTTTTTCGAACTGAAATTCAAATACCTACAGATTTTGCTTTAAATGAAACAAAATACACTTACTTTGGCTTTTATAATAAGTTTTATTGAAACGCAAATATCAAAACAATTTTTTTCCGAAATAACAAAACTTACGAGGTTTCGAACAAAAACTCTTAAACTGTTTAACGACATACGTGTTCTGGCACAAGCAAACTAAATGGTTATTATTAAGAAAAAAAAGGTGATTCCGTGAACCTGTAAACAAAAACAAATTTCTTTGGATAAATATAGGTAAACATAATCGTAAATGTAAATTAATAACACTATTAGTGTGGAAGATCGTCATAAAATTTCCAAAACTGTTTATCTAGCAGCATTTTTAAAGATTGTAAGTGATTGTACTTTTCGGTCTTAATTTTTGGTCGAGTTTTATAAAGCTGAGTAACTGTATAATTTCCACTCCTTGGTCTTTTAGGAAACTCTGTCCAGATATCATTATAATTGATTTTGTATTTTATTTCACCGGCAGGAAGGTACATTAGACCATGAAGTTCCGAAACTTTAGGATCTCCGGCTTTGTAACCAGGTCTTATAGTTGAATAATAACCAATTTTAGAAAAATCTTTAAAATCATCATAATACATATATTTTACGTTGTATGGATTTTTATGACAGGCTTCGCGACAAACATTTATATAATCGGTAGGCAAATAAATGTCTCTGTTTTTTAGTTTTCTGTCCAACGTGCTGTGAACCGAATCCACTTCCATCTGACTATGCCCTTTTTCAAAAAACTTTTGATATATTATTATTTGGTTTTCAACTGAAAATTTAAGAAGAGCATTCGATAATATACAGTTCTTATTTTGGTAGCCACATCCGACACTGTAAATAATTATTTCTTTTGTACCAGCAAACTTTGAAACATAATTCTGGAGGTGATCAGACAACATTGTCGCAAAGATACTGGCCTCAAGGCCTCCATGGCTCTCATCCCATAAATAACACGTCACTTCTCCATCAAATAAGTTATAAATGGTATAATTATGCACACAGAGTTTTGTTTTGTAGTATATTGCACTTGCTTTAAGTACAGGGGCTAGCTTAACAGCTTGTACGTCAACTGTTAATACTAATAACTTTCTATCACTTTCTTGACAAGCCTTTTTGTCTTCTTCCTTGGAAGAACGTGCCATATCCTTTCTTTGCAAATGAGAACTATAGATGTCATCAGCTATATTGCCAACTTTATGTCCAATGCAAACGTCGCATTGATCTTTCCTTGGACGGTATAACTTAATGTTTTTTCCTTGAGAGAGTCAAATAATATTTTTTCCGGAAAAGACTGTTGTCCTTGCTTTTCACAATACTTCACATATTCTCGGTATAGGTCCATTTTGCTTTGAAATACAGGCTCTAAGTATAATTTTGTGGTTGAGGCGCGGCAATAATGCGATGGCATTTTTGGCAAAACATCTAAAAAATTCTCTAGGACCTTTTTTTTTCTTTAGTAGAATGTCTAGTTCGTGCGTCATTTGAGTTTTCTTCAACAGCTACATGCATTCCAAATGCCTTCCTACTATACTCTCTCACAGTCCATTCTTTCATTCCCAATGTGGAAAGAAACATTTTCTTGCACACTCTTAGTTTCTCAGTTCCCCTTTTTAGACAGTAAATTAATGTTTCATTTCTTCTTGAATCTGCTTTCTTTCTCTTTGCTGGGACTGTATCTACAAGAGAGCTAATATAAGTCCTTTTCATATCCCACGTTAAATCTTCCCAGAACTTTTTAAACATTTCTTTCCTTTATCTTTCTGTGAATATCCCACATTTCAGTACCTTTGATTTTTGACACTTTTGTGAAGTACAAGTTTGTCCAATACTTCGTGGAGCAACTGCATTTATTAGTTTTTATTTACCATCTGTGTCCTTCTTAAGTCCTTTGTATGACTTTCCACGCATTCGCAAATATTTGTTTTTTGCTCTTTCTTCTCTGGTAACTAGTTTCCCTTTTTTCTTTAAGGGTTCCTTCGTTTCTTCTTGAGTTCTATCTTCATTTTCTAATTCATCGTCTTCTATATTATATTTTCGTTTATTTGTGTTATTTTCGTTATCCTGCTTTTGGGATCCCGCTGTGTTATCCTGCAGTTCTTCTTGGATGGTGTCGTTTTCATCTTCTAGTTGAATACAGTCAGGATCATTTTTTTGGTCACTCTCGTCGTTGTCACTGTTTTGGTCACTGTCGTTGTTGTCACTCTCTACATCCTGAAGGGGAATATTTTCGGGGTGACATGTATTTCCATTATCTTCATTGTTATCTAGGTTTTCAATTCCGTCTTCGTTGTTTGCATTCTTGTCTTGATGCTGTTTAATGTCTTTGTCGAATTCAACTACTGTTGAATTGTTTAACGCCACAACCTCTTCTATTATCACATTGTTATCAATGTAAAAGTTAGGAATATCCATATCTGGGAAAATTTGTTCTAATGCCTTAAGCACCATAACTTTTCCCCTTGGTAAGGACATCTTCTGAAAATAATAGTTTATTATAAACCTCTAGACTAAAGTGTAACTTTTTATCCCGAAAGTTTGTATCCTGATTGAATGGAGGAATACAATTCCTCAAGCGATAAAAAGACATTTTAGTCCAGAGGTTTTAAACGACCAAGATAACTGCGACCGGCAAAAGAATTTTAAGGACGTCAGAAGGCTGTTTTTTTTTTCAAATACACACTTGCCAAATGTTTCACCCTTAAAATATTTAAATCTAAATGAGTTTAAAACATTTGGCAATATGTATATTCAAAAATTGAATACCCTTCTTATTCCTTTGCCGGTCGCAGTTATCTAGGTCGTAAAATATTATTTTTCGCTGTATTATATTTTCAAAAAAAAATCAGGAAAATTAAGGCATTATAGGTACCTATTGCGTCCTTCGCAACGGAGTTTAAACGAGTCCAAATCATAACAAGACTCAAGCTGATATTTCCGATAAATAATTTTACTCGAGGATGAGCAGCTAGAGCAAAGTCAAATAAGCGCCCCTATAGTAAGGTCATTGACAAAATAAATGTCAAAATAACATTATTTCGGCAGACTAACTGAAAGTTAGTCCAGTATACAGTATACAAGTATTCAAAAATATTAAAATAATTAATATTTTGTAGTTTTTTTTAATCTTAAATGAAAACCTGTCACAACTGCCCATAAAATCATAATGTATAACGCGCACATAAATAGGCTTTATTGACTTTTTATTGTGCAAAATCAAGTATCTGCAATGTAAACCAAAAACATTTTCGGTCAAAAACTCGTATATGATGCAATAATTTGAAATGGAAATAAAACTGTATGAAAAGCATAAAACCGAGTTTGTTTACTACTGCACGCATATACGGCCTTAAGCTTCCCTCTAATCATTAAATTGTAATATTTAATACTTACCAGTTTATTGATTTTAACACAAAACACCGACAAACACCTGTCACTATAAGTTACCATGTGGAACTGCGTCAAATACGAGGTTATGTTCGCTATATTCAAATACGCGGTTAAGAACCGAGTATATTTGGCGTTATAGGAATATCGAAGCGCTTCGAGATTTTGCACACATACGCGTTTCACCCTTGGAATCCCAAAAAAAATGCAGATACGAGGTTTTGCAGTCCGAACGACGATTTCCTCCACAAAAAAATGATTTTCAAATTATGAAAGACCTGTTTCTTGAATAGGCTAGGAATCGACTCAGAATAAGTAACTGCAGTGTGATAAACTGAACACTGTTTAGAGAATGCCTAAACAATATAATGGAGACGTTAGCTGCAGAAAGTGCAACAAATAAACATAAACTGCTCCTCATAATGCATACAAATGTGAGGCAAGCAATTTACAGACAATCAAAACTCAGTCCAGTCTTGAACTTCTTGGGAATTTTTACCTATCACAATCCCAAGGTGGTCTCGATCCTTCTGGTCGGTAGCTAAAGCTGTTAATCAAAACTTTACGAAATCTACAATTCGAACACTAACCCAAGCGGATGGTTCAATTGCAACAACAACTACAGAAAAAGCTTAATCTATTGGCTGAACAATTTGCGTTCCACTCCACAGTCGAATTAATGGGAAAGGCACCACCCACTACTCCCACACTAGAATCCACAATGCCGGAAATTACTTTTCGACGTCTAGTCAGACGAATTTTTAAACAGCTCAATATCAACAAAGCATCTGGTCCTGATAAAGTGCCCGTCATCGTACTTGAAAGTGCGCAAATGAGCTCGCACCAGTATTTTGCAGACTTTTCAACTTGTCTTACAAGAAAGGAGTTATTCAAGCATACGTTGAAGCTGCTGGATTCCATCCAGAAAAGAGCCATTCGCCTGTCTGGAACATCGAAGCAAGGTTGGAGATTCGTCTCTCTTCTATAGATACTTTCACGGGAAGTGTTCAAGTGACTTAGAACATTTGATTCCACCAAGAGCGGTACATATCAGAAATACGCGACGGACTGTGGCTGCTCATCGTTTTTAAGTTCAACTCAGTACGTCGAATTTCATTGTTTAAGAACTCTTTCCTTTGGAGAACTGTGTTTATGTGGAATGAACTTCCTGAGAACGTTTTTCCAAATGGATTTGACCTCCAGCGATTCAAATCCAATGTGAATCACTACTTTCGTACAGGCACCGCTCTTAGAGCGCCTTAACGATTTTTCTGTAGTGCTCGTGTTTTATCCTTAAAAAAAAAGGAAAAATAAAAATTATAATGGATAACTATATATGGGTGTAGAAGGGCAAACCTCTAATACATCCTGATAAGTTACTATGTATATTTAATGAAGAAAAGAGGGAAATGAAACTTTCTATGTTTTTACCACTTTTATTTGTAACTAAGGTTACTGCAGTTTCTCTTTTCTTCATTATGATTTCCTACCACGTAGTAATGGATAATCCATCAATTTAATGTAGGTATATTTGATATATTTCTCGCAAAAAAATGTGCTCTTTATTGATGACATATTGCATTTTCCAATAATTTTGTTTATTAAAATAGCGCTTGATGTTTGAAAGCAAAATCTGCCTCCCCCGTTTTTAGAATTGAAAAATTAACTAGGTTTATCTTATTTACATATGCCCTGACCAAACTTCCAATTCACATCTCATCACCATTTAGAATTTCTTGACCTACTTTTTATATTTACACATCATTAGATTCCTTGACTTTATCGAAAATTTGAGAATGAGTGAAAAGCACCCCTATAGAAAAATCCGATTTTTTTTATTCTAAAGTCGGAGGAAGTTATTCATTACTGTTTCATCTCTGTGGTCCCAATCCGTAAAATTAGTTTCGATCATTAATAAAAATATCGTGTGAAATATTTACATACATATAATTATTAGAAACTTACTAGTTTTTTTCCAAATAATTCACCAAACTTGACAATTAGATAAAACGCCTTGAATCAGATGAACTTATACATTATTTCTCAAATTTAAAGCAGACACACACACCAGAAACTTCGATTCTGTCAAGACTGATGCGCACTATAATTACATGCACATATAATTTGGAATAAAAAGGTGTATTGGTTCAAAGGTCATGGGGAACTTACCATTCAACAAAGGTAGACGAAAAATTTTACTGTTTACAATACGAGTACATCATACACTTTACTATTTGGAGGGAGTCGTTTACTAGAGAGATACGAGTATTTTTATGCAGGGCATAAAGAGATTAAATCACAGGCTAGATCCAATATAACTTAAAAAACTGTTGGAATAATAAATAAAAAACATTGGGAAATGATATGAAAATTCACTAAATGAGTGTTTGAATCGCGGAAAGAATTTTTAATTTGTTCAATTTAAGTCCATCAGTAAATGTGGGAATTGATTAATCAAATACATGTTATGTGCTTTGCTGAATACACAGAGAAAAATAGTATATATAAATACATAAAACTTTATACCAGTTCATTACTTCAAGTAGGTATTCATGTGAGGGAATTGGCCGATACCTGAAGAAAATCCATAATTAACTTATTCATATGAAAACGCTTTTGAGGAATCTATTGTATAGCGAAACACGTGTTGCGATTTTTTTAAGAACAAAACACAAGCACTACCGTAAAACGGGGCTACTTGATACACTTTTTCAGATTTCACTTTCTACCTTGTTATTTTTCCCACATGTTGTAATAACAGCAGACGACAGGTGGCTTGCCAGATTATCGCCAATAAGAACTTTTGGGCCTGGTGGTAGAGTTTTAAAATATGAAAATTGACTCTCCATGTTTCTCGATTGCGTTATTCCAAATATGGGTGACATTCGATAGAAGGTCGCCTGTTGATCTTTGTTTCCGAAAGCCAAATTGATGATCGCTCAAGATGTTAAAGCCTTCCAATCCAAATATTCAATAATATGGTGGTTTACGGCTTTATTCATGATTTTTGATATCACTGATAGCAAAGCGACTGGTCTATAGTTATTTGGAAGATTAAATCTTCCTCTTGAAGATGATAACTTGGTGATCGAAACACGTGTCGAGGTGTTAAGAATAACAATTTGGTGGTGGGAAAAACTCTAGTAATATTTAAAGACGATTTTGTTATAGTTCATAAGACCTGTGCAGCAGGAAAAGAGAAAGACTCAAAGTTATTTACCTGACTAATGTGAAAAGTGATGCTATTCTGCATGAGACCTTAGTTGAAGTCGTTAGGTGAACTTCGGTCAAGCTATGGTTGTGTAGGTGTTAGGTACAAAATTTTCTAAAACTTATGGTAGGGTTAATCATAATTTTCTCATGGCTAAACTCCTACCATAAGGTATCAACTCTGAATTGTTAAAATAGATAAGGAGTCATTTAGTGATTAGAATTCAGTTTGTCAAATATGCTGGTTCCATATCATCACAAATTTCTGCTACATCTGGAGTTCCTCAAAGAAGGTATATAGGCCAAATACTCTTCATTCTAGTTGAAAATGCTGTGTCAGATGTCTTACACCACAGTCATCATTCAATTAACTTTATAAGAAATTTGGGAGCGTTTTTTGTGATATGAATATACAAAAATAAGAGTTATCAAATAACATTCACAAATTGTGAACTCTATTGAATATTGAACCAATAAAATGATTCTGAAATTAACCGAATAGTGTTTGGAAGTGTTGTTCAATGATAAACAATGTAATATTTGAAGGCCATATATATCACATTGTATCCAAGTTACTCAAACTACTGAAATTTGTAGAACGACCCACAGACAAGTTTTCTGTAAATACTTTTAATTTTTTGTATTGTTCTTCAAAACATCTTTGAATGGATCCTCTGCAACAGACAGATATTTCTAGAATTGAGAAGATACCAGACAAAGTTCTGAGAACATTTGCATTTAAGATTGGACCTTTGAACATATCTACTGTACTTTGTTTGAAGGTGGTTGAAAATGTTTCGTGGTGCATTTTATTAGTTCGGACTTTCATTATCTAATATGATACAAATTGATTTGAAATCCATGAAAGAATCTATGAAAATTAAAAAGATTAGATAAAAAATAACTATTATATTAAGCAAAAAAAACAATTAAAAATTGAACTATCAACAAGAAATGAAAATTAAAAATTATTAACAAGAAGTGAAAGATTCCAAGCCAATTACTTCACGACATTTCAATTGTTAGTATCCACAATCGTCTTCGAGTGAATACTGGACTAATACACAGAGAAAAACGGTTCAGATAAACGCGTACACTTGAGAATAATTTAATAACTATAGATGTATTTTTACATTTCAATATAATAACATCAAGTAAAAAAAAGTTTCTGTCATTGGGTTTCTACAGTAGGTGAATTGAGTCCCTATTGAAAATGAAGTGTTCACCCATGTATTACTTGCTACTCAACAGTTTGTTCCCCAGTATTCAACAGTTTTGCCTAAACTAGCTTATTTACCATTAAACATCTGCATTCAGTGAAAAGAACAATAGTATGCTACCCTCAGTACCAATTTAATACATGTAAGTAAAAAAGTATTTATTTGACTTTTCCGGTGTCTACGGAATGGTTCGGAAAGGTACGTACGCGCGTGATGCGCGAACACCTTCAAATTTCAGTGTGGTTCAGGGTTAGTTGTGTTTGTGCCCTTTAGTGGAGTGTTGTATGTTGCATGAGGTTGCAGTTCCAAATTATTGTTCGTGAGTTCAAAGGTGAATATTATGGAATTCCTCGAAACATTAGAGCAATGGGGCCTCTCAAGTTTCTCCCAGAAATTCATTGGTAAGTGATATATGTTAGTTAATACATCTTGTTTGTCATTTTATCCAATAAAATTAAGGACAAATGAATCTCATTTTGTTGTGACGATCATAGTTTATAGGTTGATATTTCGTTAAATATATCAAATACCATCGTAAAATGCGTATGTTGGTATAAATATTTTTTAGTTTCGTGTGGAATTATATACGTAGTGTCCTATTTTCATAAACTGAATTCAACCTGCCGATACTTGATGAAATTTCATATTCTACAAAAATATCAGTTTTTTGTACGATTCTCACTAAAAATCGGTTTACAAATCCGCTGCACGTGTTTCACTTTGTGCTATATTCCTCAAACAGGATAAAGATAAATGGATCTATTCGGCTTGAGGAAGGTAGTTAGGTATTACGGGCCTGGAAAAAGCGCGTCCGCTCTCGGGTGAAAATTTTACCGGGAATATCATGAACATATTCAATATCATGTTAGCAGCACAAATCACTTTGTGGTTAGCGGGAAGCTGATGTCTGCAGTATAACATAAACACATGCATGAATCGCCATCGCTTCTGTTTATAATTTCAATCGTAGAATATCACTGCTGGCATTAGCCAACATAAAGCGAATATAGGTACATTCGTCTGTCGGCGTACATCCTGGCTTCGATGCTTTTCACGCCGTGTATAAAATAATTCAGCTTTTGGCTCCTTCGAAATTATCAGAATCATTCAAGACTTTTTGAATATCAATAATAGCGGTTTCAATCGGTAAAATATTTTAAGGCAACTTCACAAAATCCGAAAATAATTTTGATCCTTGCACTGAGTAGCTGAATATAAAACTCAAAACTTTGTGCTTCTTTTTTTTTGAAAGTTGCAGTGAGTAAAGGAAAGGGACGAAGATCAGAACACATATATTTCAATACTAGGGCTGACTTACACTACATTCCTTCTCTGTCCGTTTTTTTTCATGTTTTCGCCAAAAAAACTTGTTTTTTGTTTTTGCAAAAATTCGAAATTTTCAACGTTTTGAACTTATTACAATTAGTAAGCCTGGAAGCTGGTCAGCTCAACCTGATGATTTTTTTGTTAAAGCCGGGTTTTTACGGGAAAAATTATTGTCATAGGTGGGATCAGCTTTAAGGTGAACTTTATCTATGTTCAATACCTATCAAAGTACCTATTTTTCAGATGAAGGCATAACAGATGCCAGTTTTGAGTTGTTGGATGAAAACACAATAAATCAGCTCGTGAATAAGGCTGGCCCTCGCTTGATTTTCAAAAAATATATGCTGAATTTTCCAAAAAAACTGAAGAAGAACGTATTTTTGGAAACACTTTTGATGCTGCCTCGAATTTATCAGCTGATGAACAGGTGAAATAATTTTGCTGTTGTGCATATCTTGTCAATATTATGATAAATTTGAAATGTTTACGTTTAAATATTTTTATTTGTGTGACAAATTTCGTTATTTTTTTGAGAATGTTTATATTCGTTTCGCAGTTTGAGAATAAATGAGTAGTGAGAAAACTTAGTATTTTTTTTTGTGAACTTAGCAAAGCACTGATTTGGTAGATTTTTGTAGGCGATTCTTCTGTAATTATGAAAAAACCAATATTTCGGTTGAAAAATAAATTGGGGATCTCTTATATTAATGGAAATGATTTGTATTAAAGTTTTATAACGAAGTTCAGTTACTACGATATCAAACTGAAAGGCCCTTGTCAAGATGTGCGTTTTGGCATCTTGGAAACGCGTGTCGAGTGCAGTTATATTCAGTTTGATTTTTCTTCAACTGAGCTATGTTATGAAAAAAACATTCAACATAGTCGGGGGGCATACTTGAAGACTGGCGGTAAATCAAATCATCTTTGGAACATTTTATTCAGGTCTGTCTCAACTACCCAGCAGTTTTCTGGCCACAACTACTCCTCTGGTTAGCATTATAACCGACCGGTGCCAGTGCAAGAAAATCTTGCATTTGTTTTTGGCGATACAAATGCCGAAATTGATTTTCAGTTATTGGGACGGGTACACTTGCAGACTTGCCATCAATAAAAATCAAATACTTTTCATAGTATCAAACCTCGAAAAAAGGTGAAGTGATCAACAAGAAGTCATTGCGCCATCTGCCAATGGACGAGGTATCCCAAAAGCAAACCGAATTCGCCCATTCCTCGTAGACCGAAAATTTTCAGCTCTGTTCGAGGTTTGATACTATGTGAAAGTTATTTCATTTTTAATTATGGGAAGTCATTGATGATGGCAATATTTTGTACTGACGAGAGGCCAAATAGCTTGAATCCGGTCTGCAAGTGTGGCCGTCCCAATTATTGAAAATCAATTCAGGCATTTGTATCGCCAAAAGCGAATTCAGGATTTTCTTCTGAAGAAACCTACATTGGCATGCACCGGTCGGATATAATGCAACGCCCTTCTTGGTATTAGCCAAGGGAGTAGTTGTTTTTTTATAAGTCGCTATATATAGACTAGCGAATTATCCACCGATAGTAATTAAAATGAGATCCTCTGGCAGGTGGAACACATTTTTGGTACAATCTCAAATTATTCTGTAGCAGTCAGAATTTATGCTATGACAATAAACCTGTTCAATCAAGGTAGTGAAAATGTGTACAGAAGCAGTATGAAATGTCTAATGAATGTGAGATTTAATTTTGCTGTGAGTGCTCTATGCTGTACAACGTCGATCAAACTGTTTGATAGGGGTAAGTGAAATATTGATTACATATTCTGGAAAAGTCTTAGGGATAATAGAAAAGTTCTTTTCACGGAGATGAATGTAGCACAGTCGTTATTAAACTGTTTATTAGAAGTTCTGTGTTGATGTATTACTACGGAGGGAATAGTTTTTCTCGTTATTAAATGATTTAATAATAGTTGCTAGACTCGGCTTGTCAATATTTTAATAGCCGTTAGTAAACTAATGAACTGGGTGTCTGCTATAGGTAGACAGGTTCAGAAACAATATTTCATTCACGGTTATTCAACTGTTTATTTGTCCCATATAGTATACAAGTTTTCACTTGGAGCTATTCAAATCTTAATAATCATTATCGATTTCTTTTCTCGGTGTACTTCCGAGATCTAACTATTTATAGGTTATTCGAGTGCATTCACCTATTCCCTCTTCCCTCTCTTCGCTTCATCGGTTTTAGCGGGAGCTGAGCGTTTGGCGGGAGTTGGTTGTGTTCCGCTCTATCAAAGGTTTCCATATGTTGCATATCTCTACGCTAGTTTGGCTAAATGCGTTGTTGGACAACATATACGCGGCTTCTTTGAATTTTCTCCTAAACCACTTGATGTTATGTTGATGAGTTCAAACATGCTCTGCTATTTCTGATATCCTGGTTTCTCCTCGCTGTGTGTGTTTCTTGTGCTCGGCAATGCGAACTTTCCGTAGCCTCTTAATTTCACCGATGTATGATTCTCCGCATTCGCAGGGTATCCGGTAAATGCAATTCTTGGAATCGCAGTCCGCGTTTAGTGGTCTGGTTTTCGCGAGGCTGCTACGGATAGTGTTCCCAGATCTGAAGCAGGTTCTGATGTTATATTTATTGGACCCAATTCTTCTTATCCTTTCCGACAATCCTCTGATGTAGGGCAGTGCAAGTAACTTGACTTGGAATCTTTTAATTTTCATTTCTTGTTAATAGTTCAATTTTTTATTGTTATTTCATTGTAATTTTAATTTTTTTGCCCAATATAATTGTTATTTCTAAGCTAATTTTTTAAATTTTTATAGATTCTTTCAGGGATTTCAAATCATTTTATATCATATTAGACAATGGAAGTCCGAACTAATGAAATCTACTGTACTGTAGAAAACAAGACTAGTATGTATCACTATTGATTTGATTCATCCATGTACTCTTTCAAGAATCAAGTGAAACATTATCCTACTATGAAGAAACTGCTGATTATTATTAATAAAATCGATATTTACCTTCATCCTCGGAGACAACGCATATAAAACCGAAGATGTCTGCCACAGTAGCTGATAATACTTTTGGTACTGGATTTTATTGTTCAATTGTTTTTTTTCTCGCACTATCTATATGTATCAATATTGTATAAATTGAAAGGGATATATTTTTTAGAGAGATTAATTTTTGGAAATGAAAGGTTTTGCCTTTCTAATTCTCCATCTTTATACAAAAAAAGTGGGAATCTTTCAAATAAAGAAGAAAGCAATTAATTTTAAAATAAACTATATACAAAAATGTGTTGTTCGTGCAAAGACGTAACTTTCAGAAAAAAACTTGAAGAAAAAGCCCTCTCGAACTTTTGTATGAACATTGAAATATACAAAAAAAACTTTCTCCTATTCAGTTTTTAAACCAAACATTCGTTATTGAATAGAATTAGATATTATTCACAGGATTGTTACACAATGTGGAATATTCCCACATTTTTTTGGAAGATTATTGTGAAATAGCAGTCCGTAAATGATTATATATTCTATTTCGAAGAATGAGAGACAAGACAATCTTTTCATTTCCGTACACTTCTATACTCATACCTATCATTTCATGAAACATTACTGTGAGCCTTACACTCTGCTATCTTAGCTCTTTATGTTGTTAAGATAAAATACCACATTATAAAATCAATCTATCCTAAAAATATACCCTTTCAATTTTAACAAGATTCCTATGGCTGGGATTTAATCAAATAAGAGAAAGAATGTTGTTTACGTACTGTCATCGATGACATGGATGGATTCAACCCATTCCGTGGCAAAAAGTCGTAATTATGAACGAATTGAGTGTTTTTTTCTTATGTTATCTGTATTTGCTACTGAAGAGCCAATAAGGCAAGTGTCTTACGGCAAAACATTGCCTGTCTAGCAGTGAGGATTACAGTGTTCCATGTAAAGGAAATTTTACTTCTTTCATGAATTATATTGTGTAGTTATCCTATATCTGATTCGATTCCAAACCAATGTTTGAAATACTAACGGAATAAAGAAAAGTGTTTTCCATATAATTCAGCGTTCATATAAAAGTATTTGTTTCAAAAGTATTTTTCTTTCGAATAATCTAATTTTTATATGAAAATAGCTGTTTCGGGAGGGCTTTTTCTTCCAGTTTGTGTCTGAAAGTTACTTCTTTGTATGATCTACATATTTTTGAAATTGATTGCTTCTTTCCTTTCTTTGGAAGATTCCCACATTTTTTGTATTAAGATGGAAAAGTAGAAGGCCAAAAACTTTCTTTCCCAAAAACTAAAAGCTTATATAAGATAGGTTGTAGAAACCAAACTGACCTTCTTTGCAACTGCACATACAATACCATTTTTCTACATAATTTGTTGGAGATACCAGAGTTATTCTCACTTTTTGAGGAGAGGATTACAAAAAAGAACTTTGTAGACAATTGACAATTGTTGACAATTATTGAAACATACATTTGATTGTATGTGATGGTTGATAAATGTTTCATAAAGCATTTACTTGAAAAATGATTTATTTTAAAATAATACAGAACATACATTACTCAATATCATTTATTCTACCCCACTTCAATTTTGATTTCCTCATTTCCAACTTTAACCATGTTGGAATGTACCCTTCAAAATATTCTGCATTGGGATAAGGTACAGGAGGTGGAGGTTCTTTGAAAGGATGTACATTTTTCATTTTCCTCATCAGAAACTCCTTATTGATTTGTTTAGGATCTCTGTATTTGTCCAGGTACAAATTGAATGGTTTTCTTAAAGGAAACCATTCTTGCTTCCTTATGTGAGGTGGTGGGAAATCATATTCAAATATCGGTTCCTTCATATCTGAAATTGATTACAGTAATAAGTAACGTTATTTAGAAAGCACATTTCATTTTCCAACAAATAGAATATATTAATCATAATGATCATATTAAAACAACCATCAACATTGGATACTCCTTTACACTTGGATATACTTGAAACTGTTTGTTAATGACTGTTTCATGTAATAATCTACATCTCATCAAAAAGTTAATTTTCTGATGGAACATATTGAGGAACAAATACCTGAGAGGTTATCTTTGATTATATGTACTCACCCAAAACATCATGATAGAATTTTTTTAAAGAAGGATCCCAATCTGTTTGAAAGAATGCTAAACCAGCAGGTGTTAAATCATCTTTATTATTCTTGTAGAAGTTGTATGTAGAAAAAGTTCTTTGAGATAAATCCAAACTAAAAAAAAAATGTTACTGGAATGAAAGAATCACAGGAAAGAAAGGTATATTTATTCCTGAAGATGCCAATCACTGGTGAAAGAGAAATGTTGAGAAAATTACTCGAAATAAATGATGGCTAACAAGTATTTCAAATCATTTTTTTTTCTGAATTGCATTAGATTAGACAAAAAATGTAAGGAGTCACATCAATGAAATCCTATGTTCTTATATCACATTGAAGAGTTGATATTGATCATCAATGTGATCTGCTAAGATAGCAGCAAACCTTGAAGGCAAAATATTCCATTGCTTTTCGTATTCATATAATGCATGCTACACGAAATCCTTGAATTAAAATTGAACAAGTTTTTAAAACCATGTCACAATAACATAATGTTCACCGTCAAGAAAATACTCTCACTTGAATGAGAATGAATCCATCTTCATTTGTTGCACTGGTAAATCTTACTTGACTCTCATCCATATTTATGAGAAGCCAAATTAATAAAACAGTTAAATACAGAAAAATCTATGTATATATAAAAATGGATATTTGTTGGTTGGTTGGTAAGTGATAAACTTCTACATCGCTCAACCGATTGTGATGAAACTTGACATGTATAAGTAATTTTTCATATAGAACGTTTTTAGGCTATCAATTTTTCTGGCGCTGTAGAACAAATTTTTTGAAAGCACTGTTCTATAACGCTGCACACGCCTAAGTTCGTTGATTCTGAGTCTGTCAAAACATTGGAACCAGGGCCCCCGCTACCATATGTGCAAAGTGTGTAATGCACACGGGCGCTATCCTTTAGGGGCGCCAAAATCTAGGGTCAAAAATTGCAATAATTTTCAAAAAAAAAACAAAAATTAATTTTAAAATAAAAGTTGAGAAATTAATTAGGATTAGGTATAAATACACACGAAATTTTATTAGTATATCATCCAGTTACTGCCGATTCCTATGTTGCGAGAACATGTCAGGCGGTGATTTTTCCTGTTTAAACATGAACAATGCCCGGAGCGCTACAAAAGAGATGATGCATCGCCAGAGGCGTTTTTAAACCAGTTAGTTCACTGGACCGTGCAACAAGTGCATAAAAATAAGTTAAGTTATTTTTATTTTGTCAAGTGTTGTGTTGTATAATATTTTGTTTACTACTTTTTTTCTAAAAAATCAAATGCTGAATATCTGCTGACTCCAATTTCAACGGTTTGATTTTTTATAAATTGGTAAGTGGTCCCTACTTTAATTTATACTATCAACATTAACCCTTTATAGGATACTGGTTATAATTTTTTTTTGTTTACCCAAATATCTTTTTATTAATTGAAATGTCATGTACAGGGTCTTTGACTACATTTACGTGCTTCCTAGAGCACGTCAGATAGAAAAAAATGTTTTGAGCAGAATTTGTAGGTTTTTTTTCTATATTATCTTTTGAAGTTATAAGATAAAATCAAAATCGCATCGAAAATGAAAAAATATAGGCAGCATCCACATTAATAAAACACCCTGTATATTATGCTGCCCTAAAATAAAAGCCCTTTTTTCTCTGATTCGAAAAATATATGTTGATATCATTTGGGCATTTGGATGAGCTGTTTTTAAATTTTCAAGTTATATTAGCTTAAATAAATTGCAGAGAAAGCCATGGAAACAATTAGAAGAAATATAATTTATTTTCAATAGTCCAAATAGCAAACAAATATAAGCATGAAATATTTTTTTTCTATCTGACATAATAAAGGCTCTAGGAAGCACATAAATATTGTCAGAAAGTCAAAGACCCTGTACGAGTTTAAATAAATAATTGGTTTTTTATTAATGACTCGTTTATTTTTTATGCTATCGATCTTTTCAAAAAACCATTTTGTAGGTTTTTTTAAGGGCTATAAGATCAAATTAGTTTAATACTTTTTCTGCTTTTATTTTTGAAAGGGTTTAAGTGAATGGGCTCGAACAAATTGCTTTTTACTTAAGTACGTTAAATTTGTTTTCATTAACCTGATGATACTGACCTCTTAAGTATTTTACAATATATATTTGGAAACAATTCAATCTCCACCCTTCCAAACTTAAGCATTTCACTAAGAATTCTTCTAACATTGCCTGTATCTGTAGCATCTGGCGAGTGATCTTTTTCAAAGTTAAAAATAATTGAAAATTATTTAAGATCGACAATGCTTCAAGAAAGATTGTCTGGGCTAGCGATATTAGCGGAAAATATCGCTGCTACAATAGCTATTTTGTATGTTTCTATCGTACCTAGCTATCATTTTTGATTTTATAACGAAGTTACCTAGGTATTTTTTATCAGAAATATCTGCATATTGCATATTTTTTAAAATATCTAGACATTATGTAGACATTATAGGCAATATTTCTGTTATTTGTTCGTAAAAAAGATGTGATTTTTAGTTTCGGGTTATTTTTTAGTATTTATAAACAACGTGTCTGTACCCTATTAGTAAAGTAAATGCTTTAAAATGAGTGTGAACAAGAATTTATTTTAATTAATTTTGTTATGATTTTATTCTGTTTGTTTCATTTTGATATTTTAGTCTACAAATAAATATGACTTCTAAAGTTCAGTTTTTTGCTTTATTGCAAGCACCTACCTACCTTCAAAAAAATAAATAAAAAAACATGATCCAAAATGCCTTAAGGGGCGCCAAAATCCTTTTTTGCACACAGGCGCCAGTAGCCCTTACGGGGGCCCTGATTGGAACAGTGGCGATACAGCAACATAGTACTAGTCATATATATAAAAAAGGATGTTTGTTGGTTAGTGATAAACTTCTACATCGCTCAACTGATCGTGATGAAACTTAAACTTGACATGTGTAAGTAATTTTTCATAGAGGTTTTTGGGCTATCAATTTTTCTGTAACTCGCCACTAGATGGCGCTGTAGAACAATTTTTTTGAAAGCACTGTTCTATAAGGCTGCGCACGCCTAAGTTCGTTGATTCTGATTCTGTCAAAACATTGGAACAGCAGCGATACAGCAACATAGTACAGTTACATATAAAAAATTGAACGAAAATAATATAAGAGCTCTTACCATAAACCTTCTCTTTTGAATGACGAAAAGTCAAGTTCCTTTTCTTGTTTATACAACACAAATATAAGTCTGTGGTATCCTGTACCTTTTGGTGGAAAAGGTTGTAGATATTCAATCAATGTTTCACCTTTCTCAATTGCATTACCTGGTATATTCCCCCTGTAACATTGAAAAAAAAATACATAATTTCAAAGTCTATGTGGTCTAAGTCTAAGTAGTCCCCTGTGCTAACTTTTAAATAAGATGAAATATCAAGTTCAGGTAAAAATTGCTGTTTTAGATTTCGAAAACAAAACTGTCACAGGTGAAACAGAATTGAGCTCATATTACTAGTTTGAAAGGTGTTTTATTTCTCTAATCAACAAACTATCGCTATTAAAATTGTGATAGTCAATTATAGATCAGATTTTTGAAAATCAATAATTGTTGCTTCTTTTAAAAATAATCAATAAAAATTGATTATTTTAATATAATAATAATTTTATATTTAACTTACTATTTACTGAATTGAAAAATATCTAGGTTTAGTGTAAAAGACGAATAGGACTATTATTTACTGAATCAATTGCTTTTGTGAAAGAATCGATCCATACTTTTCTAATGCATGCTAGTAATCGCACGTTGAAAGAAAATATCTTAATATTTAACTCGCATCAGAGGCTGTGGTTATGCTAGCATACACTTTAATAACTTTATATCCTGTACTGGTTTAACTTATGCAAAGAAAACTTTCCATTTTGATAGTAATGGAATGGACTGATACTTGATGAAAGTCTATAAGGTATTCAAGTGTTACTTGAACTTCCATTTTGATAAAATTCCAGGGGAAAAATATAATCTAACAAAATGGTATGTACTTGGGTTCAAATAACTTCTAAATACAAGAAATTTTTCTTTACAGATGTAGATTCGATTAATTTTTTTCGATAATATTGAAATTCACAAGTGAAAACTCGACAAAATACGATAACAAACGTCAAAAACTGACAAACAAACAAAAATCAATAACCACAATTATCCTTTTTCAAAGACAAACTGATGTTCACATTGACATGACAACACCTCCTCAATGTCACATCACAAAAGTGAGGACACATTTCTTTCTATCATGTTAGAGTGGATTAATCGGACCAAACAAATCACTATGCACTAGTTCTAATTGTCATCTTGCATGAATTCTATCTTGTATATGAAGACTTCTTGTTTGTTGGCCTTCATTGCCACATTGACGACAAACTTGCTTCAATATACTCTTCCATTCAAGTTATATTCCTTTCACCATATTTCTTAAGTTTTTCAGTCCATCAAACTGATGTGGCCCATTCTTTTATGCCACAACTCTGCATTTATTATTGTATAAGCATTTACTGTTTCAATGAAGTGTTAAGTTCATATAGCTCATGTTTTCAGAATACTGCTGCCACTGAACTCTTTCCTTTTGGAATAGTTCTTCTTTCATCTCTGAATTTAACCTCAAAACAGATAAAATACATAAAACGTTGAACTCAAAGCCAGGAATAAATAAAATTTATTTTTTTGTGAGGGATTTGTTTTGTCGTTCTACATCGGTTCTCACTGTAAACCAGAATTTTTCAGCCAACAAGGTTTCACAAGTCTTAGCGCTTTTTATTCTGATTGATTCAGTCAAAACTTTTAACATTTTCCATCTGAAGCCTCTGAATCTAGATACCAATTCAGGATATCAACTTTGTCACTGACTGCAGGAAAACAAAAAATCATCATTTTCTTTTTGTGATGGTACAGATATCTGAGCTGACCTTCCATCTGTGAAGCTTTGATTGCCTTCTATTCTGAACTTCCAGTTACTGAAGTTTGTGCCATCAATTAAAGGAACTTTAAATTTCAAGTCTTCCTCTGCCATCATGATCCAACAGTTGATACTCAAACTTGACAGTATAATCAGCAAAAAGCAATGTCTGTGCCCATAGTCTATTGAAAGTTGCTTGTAGAAACTCGATAAAGATATCTACTTTTTATTTTGAAAAATTACAAAATTCAAAAAGTAACAAACAAAAACTGCAACTATCTTTTTATTTATGTCAAAAACAAACTGATGTTCAAATTGACAAACAAATAACTATTAAAAAGTATCATTTTATCTGTTGAAAAGTTAGCAGGAGAGGTTTCTGCACTGTGCAACACATACTTACACAAACCAATGGATATATTCAGAGTCAGATTCAGTGAAATGTCCATCTGGATTAGTCAAAATCAAGGACCAAAATGTGTTGTCTTCACATTCATAGGTCACACAGGGTTTTTTACTGGTTTCAATAGGTTTAATGATGTTTCCATAACAAACAGGTATTTTACCATCATCTTTATCATATGTTACACTTAATGGTACACGATTATAAAAATAAGCATCTCCAAACAGATGCTCATAAACACCGTAATGATCAGATATATTCTTTATGTGATTGGGGCCAACCGTCTTCATCCATTCTTTCCTCGTTTCTTCCAGATCAATGAATACTGAAAAATTACCAATTTATTCATTTATTAATGTATACAGAAACAGTGAACAAAAAATACAAAATGATATGGAATTACACACTAAGATCACCAAAATTGCACAGTGAATATTTAAAAGAGAACAATGGACAGCAGATAAAATTAATACTTATAATTTTTATTGAAATTGCGAAATATTCCAGACAATGCCTGTTAGAACCAAAGTTGGTATAATGATATGTTATGCTGGATGAAGCAGGATGCCTTGTGATATGATAAGCTGGGACAGTTGATATCACTACTGAGAATTTTAAACATGAGCGAGGATTCAAGAATACTTCTATGATTGAGAGATAGTAAGTTCAAAGTACACATTGTATTTTGATAATGGAAATACAAATAATTTACCATTTTTTAGAACATATTCTTACAAATTTCATTTAAACATTATCTATTTGAGATAAATCACATTTTTGAAATGGAGATACAATTGCATAGCAATATTTTTACTGAAGAACATACAAAAGGCTAGTATAACGACATCACTGTATTACAAGAAAAATGTTTGAATCATTTCTAAATATGAAAGCAAGCATTATCTTTCTAGAAGATGAAAATTTATTTGAGAGACTTGAAGTTGAGTTACACCTAAATCCCTAATTTTGGTTACCGTACTCAAGACTGCATTATCAACATTATAATCATGAACAGACACATACTTTGATTGCGAAAAAGAGATTGTAATATACTCCTTTTTATTCAAATTCAATATACAGGGTATAACTAAATAAGTGTAAAACATTTAAGAAGGTGATTCCTCATCGAAAAAAAGATAGGATCTTTCATATAAAGAAATTTCATTGGAGCATCCCTTGTTAAGATACAACCCCTTAAAGGGGGTACATAAAATTTGTATAACAATTTTTTTCACAAGCACTAAAAAATATTGAAATTAACCTGACATTTTGTACTACCAAAAAGACACTTAGCCAGAAATTTATTTGGTTTACCCCATGGTTGTAAGGGGTGGAAAACGCAACCCCTAAAATTTATTTCCAATGTAACTTTTTGTCTTATTATTTGTTTACCATTTAAAAATTTATTTCCGATAGCCTGTTTCATTCTAAACAAAAAATATATCTTGGGTTTTTTCCCCAAAATAAACCAGTTCGCAGCAAAAAATTATTTTAGGAACAACTACAGAGATACATCGTCATAAATGCGAAAATACGAAAGTAATCTATCTACTCGGTCGCTATTGGCGATAGTGACAATTAAATTGGTATGACGCTGTCAGTGTGTGAATTTTCGAAATTGAATTAATACTAATGGTGTGTTGTTGTTCTTTTCTTAATTTGTTACTTTAATAATTCACTTGTTATTGAAATGGCATACACAAATGAGGAAATGGCTGATATTCATTACGTTTACGGTCTGTCGCAGGGGACTGGGTTAGAAGCTTCTAGAAGATATGCTGAAATGTATCCTCAACGTCAGCATCCTTCACATAGAATATTTGCTCGACTTCATCAACGATTACGAGAATATGGTTCATTCGACAAAAGAACGCAGGATTGTGGTTGTACTAGAAAGATTGCTTTCCAGCTAAATGTTGATCCTATGACGGTATTTCAAATTTTAAAGGAACAAATATTATACCCTTACCATCTGCAATAAGTACAGGCACTGTTACCGCGAGACTTTCCGAACCGTCTTGAATATTGCAATTAGATGCTCGAAATGATTAGAAGAAATTGTGACTTTCTGAAGGCGATAGAATTCACAGACGAATATAGTTTTTCTCGGGACAAGATTATTAATTTTCATAATTACCACATACGGGCTGATGATAACCCTCATGGTATTGTCGAAACTAACCATCAAGAACAGATTTCTCTTAATGTGTGGCTCGGAGTTATTGGAGATGTTTTAATTGGGCCTCATTTTCTACCTCCTCGATTAAATGGTGAGGCATACGTTCAATTTTTAAGAGAAGTGCATCCAGTACTGCTGGAGGAAGTTCCTTTGGGCGTCAGAAGCGATATGTTTTTTATGCATGATGGGGCTCCCGCCCATTTTAGTCAAACAGCACGTCCGCATTTAACTGAAACATATGCAAATCAGTGGATAGGTCGAGGAGGACCACAGAACTGGCCCGCTCGATCCTCGGATTTCAATCCTCCCGATTTCTCTATTTGGGGCCATTTACAGCATTTGGTTTATCGTACTCGTGTTCGTGATGTGGAGGACTTAAGAAACCGCATCATCGATGCGTGCAGGGTAATCAGGAATATTTGAGCGAATACGTGGCTCAATGCGCCGACGTCTAGACGCATGCGTAAGGTCTGATGGTAGACATATTGAACATTTACTATGATTTCTACATGTTGTGTGTTTTGTTATTAATAAATTAGTTTTGTTTAATACCCTTTAATCGTTTAATGCAGGTACTAACTACAAAATAACAAAAAATCCAGTTCGCATTATTTATGATGATGTATCTCTGTAGTTGTTCGTAAAATAATTTTTTGCTGTGAACTGGTTTATTTTGGGCAAAAAACCCAAGAGACATTTTTTGTTTAGAATGAAACTGGCTATCGGAAATACATTTTTAAATGGTAAACAAATAAGACAAAAAGTTATATTGGAAATACATTTTAGGGGTTGCGTTTTCCACCCCTTACAACCATGGGGTAAACCAAATAAATTACTGGCTAAGTGTCTTATTGGTAGTACAAAACGTCAGTTTAATTTCAATATTGTAACTTTTTCAGTGCTTGTGAAAAAAATTGTTATACAAATTTTATGTACCCCCTTTAAGGGGCTGTATCTTAACAAGGGATGCTCTAATGAAGTTTCTTTATATGAAAGATCCTATCTTTTTTTCGATGAGGAATCACTTCCTTAAATGTTTTACACTTATTCAGTTCAGTATGTATAAATCATCAATATTATTAGGGTAATACAGCGATCGATCGAGAACATGATTATAGTACGTCTTTATTATTTCTATTAAAATTAAAGCATATTCTAATGAGTAATATTATTTTTCTAAAATAAAAGGCGAAGTAAACCCTGTGAAAATCCAAGTGAACAGATATATTGCCTGATAAGCAGTTGTTAATCCTGACTCTGACTTCACCCAGTAAATAAACTCTGTTTTTCAATTGGAAGTTTATCGTTTAGTCCAACGGTACTCAACGTTTTTTCCCTTTGGGACACATAGTCGCTACTGCTAGACCTTGCGGGCCGCAATAATAAAACTGAACTGAACAAACTACTTTCAGGTTTTGCGTTATTAGAGTTATACGTTGTATGTAAAATACAATAAAACGCAACTGTAAAAATAAACCATTTATTTAAAAATTAATGCGATGATTGACATTGACGCAAACTATTTACAATTTCTGATAAATCTGGCATATAATTACTACATGCTACTCTCAAAACGTCGTCCAGGTGCGAATCACTTAGTCGGGATCTATAAACATTTTTCGCATATTTCATTTTTGAATATGAGGATTCGCACAGGTAAGTTGACGCAAACAAGGTGAGGAGCAAGTATACGCAATTTTTAAGCTTTTTGTAGTTATCAGGTATTAATTTCCAGAATTCTTCATATTTGTTTACCTCTCTGTTTTCTTTAAAAATCGCCTCCAGATTTGTATCATTTTTAAAATCAATTAGTTCATCCGATAACTTTGCAACATCAAATCCCAATGCCGCAAGTTGTGAAGTAGTGGCTACTTCTAAGTACCAGGGATTTTCCAATAATAGAAGACATTCCTTTATTTTTCGCAAATCCTTAAATCTTTCTTGAAATTCGTTGCTCAGGGAAACTAAGTAATTAGAAATAGTAGTATAGTTTTCTGGGGACACATCAATTCCATCTTGTTGAGCTTTTATCAATATTGGAAAGTTATGTAGTTTTTTAATATTAATTTCTTCGATGTACATCTTCAGCTTGTCTTCAAAAGCAAATACTTAACTTGCCAACTGCGAAATAATTTTCTGTTCACCTTGTAAACGACGATTGAGTTCACCAAGTTTCTCTGTTATATTGCAAAGAAATGCTAGAAGACACCACCAAACATCTTGCTCAAGTTCGCTGTAAACTTTATTAATTTGTTGTAGAAACAAAATTATGTCGTGCCGTAAAACGTAAAAACGTTGTTCTATACTCAGTCATCGTACTCCGGTATGTAAAAGTACATCGCCATTCTCACTTCCTAATTCTTCTAATAAACTCTTGAATTTCTTATGGTTAAGATCCCGTGCTCTTATAAAATTAACGATGTTAATAACGGTTTTCATCACGTCGTCAACTTCCGGTATGGTGGTACGCGCCGCAAGATTTTCTCGGTGTATGATGCAATGAAATGATAAGATATTTATGTAATATTTCCTTTGCAAGAGAGAAATAATACCAACCTTATGTCCTGTCATAGACGGGCAGCCATCCGTGCATATAGATAACAATCTTTTAATATCAATGCCATTTTTCTCCAAAAAAAGTACAAATAATATCAATATAATCACTTCCTCTGGTATGTCCTTTCATTTGCAAAAATTTGAGAAAATCTTCACGAATCGTATAATCTTCAGTATAGTACCTTACAAATCTACCTTACAATCTATCTATCTATCTATCAAACAGAGAACATTGTGATGTTGATGAAACATCAGTGCTCGAATCAAATGTTAAACTGAAATATTTACGATTCTGTAAGTCGTCTATGACATGATCAAAAATATGTTTCGAAATATCTTTAATTCCCCTAACGCAGGTGGAATCTGAGAGCTGTAGTTTCCTGATTTGTGATATTATCTGTGGTTTGTTGCTAAACTTTTCAAATAATAAATTTGAACCATGTATAAAACACTCCTTCACAATCTCAGCGTCACTAAATAGTTTCATATGTTTTCCTAGTAAATAAGAAATTTTGTAGGACGTTCTCGTCAATACCAATTGATGAATAAATATGGTTCTCACAATAATGTTAAAAATTGCATTTTATATGTTAAAAATTGCACTGTTACATCTTGTGACATTGAAACTGACATAATATTTTGCTGCTGCTGTAATGACTTTTTCAAGACGCATAGCTTTTCTTTTCGCAATGCAGAGCCAACTAGAAAACTATCGCTAAACATCTTGTGTTTTGGATTATAATGTCTCATAATATTATATTTTTTTAATATCACACTTTCTCGACAAATCAAACAAGTAGTTGAACTGTGTTTGTTAGGTACAACAAAATATTCTTCCTCCCATTGTCTTGACATAATCTATTTTCGTCAGAAATTTTACTGATTGATTTTGAGGACACGCCAGCCATTGTAATGGTTACGAATTCTCGGCACAAGTGAAAGAAACTCAGTCGACTGACGAACACAATAATTTACAAGTACCTTGTGGCTTTGGGGAACCAACCTCTAAATGAACAGTTTTACTTTACACAAGAATGAGATGTTACTCGCTTTAAGACTTGAACTAAAGAGAGAGAAGAATCATAATTTTTCTTCCGCGTGTTGATGAAACCGGAAATCTGGCATTCAGTCTTACCAACACCGTTCGCGAGTATTCAAACACTAGGCTTTCCAGTGTTCAACCACAGTATTCGATTTGGGTCAAAAACCCCTACACATTTTTGTGTCATTATCATAAAATACTATTGTCAAATAATCTAAAAATATTGTCTTAGCCTTCAGGCTGCAGAAAAGGCTAGAGCCGCTAGAGGGCCACATAGAAAAGGCTGGCGGGCCACATGCGGCCTGCGGGCCACAGGTTGAGTATTGCTGGTTGTCTATCGAATGCCTTGGAAAAAACTGTATAAATACAGTCTTATTTGCCCTTTTCAGCAAGAAATGTTCCTAGGTCGAAAAGACTGACCTACCAGTATAAAGCCATGTTGTAGAGGAATTATACTAGTTTTGCGAGACCATGTTGAATGGACTAACTAATTTGTCTGAAAGTTCAGGTATCATAGATGGAATATGATTATTTTTAGAATTTTTTTCCAGTTTTCAGGAATGACGAGGAATTATTAAATATGTGCTAGGTATGTTGAAATGGAAACTCACATTGTTTTTTACGAGCTAACTTTTCCAAAGCAGGATTTTTTCTCTGTTCTTTGAATACTCTCAATCTTTCTTCTAAACGTTTTGATCGTGAATGTACAGGAGGGGGTAAACCAATGTCAACTCGAAAATGTATAGCAGGGTCCTTATAATTTTTCTCTAGAAATAAATAAGATGTATCTTATCAAATCTGTTTCAGAAGAATCGTCAATACTAACCAGCAAGTACCTGATCTAAAGATCTTGCTACTCCTGGGGGTCTTCCTCTAAGATGATGACCACTCCTTACCTGGCCACAAGAGAAGAATCCTATATTTCCGTTTAAATTTAATCTACATAGTTTCCACATAGAAGAGGCCATTTTACCTAGCTTGAGTCCAAATTAATGTTAAATTATACTACTTTTGTTTGTGACAATTATAAAATTGTTATATTTTTCATGACTTTATTTTTATAACCTTCAAGAAAGCAAATAACCTCAAAAATCTTCTTAAATTTTTCATACGGCTAAAGCACAAGCTACTGGCTAAATGCGCCGCACGGAAGCAATAGCCAAGAGAACCTAGAGAGAGAGAGAGAGAGAGAAAGCACAAGCTATTTGAGGTTTAGCAAATCATAAAAAAAATATACATATCGAGAACAATTATAATGCTGGCTTCATGGAATAAAGATGGTGGACAAATTATTCATTCGATAAATAGAATTTGAAGCGTAAATATAGAAAACACCTCTCCTACACCAAAAAAAAACCATCTTTGGAAGAGTGTTTCGTTCGCTAACCAAGTTTAGTCATCTGATGATGTTAACTTGATTAGCAAAATGCGAATCGAGAGGCAGCATTTTTGCTCTGGTGAGGGAATTTTTTTTTCTATGGATGCTATACAATGTGCCACTTCTCTCATAGCTTTCATGAGTTCAAAACGAAATATTTCTCACGCAGTGAGAAATATCAGCCATTACAGTGAGAAATAATTTCTCACTGTTATCACAATAACCCAAGTCAGTCCTGAATTGTTACATGTCAGATTGATATGACACTTTCTCCATGTTGACAAAGCTACGCCGACGATTCGCGTGCAATATATGCAAGTAGCCCATTGTCGGCGTTTCCATAACAACAAAACCGAAGTACTGTATAATTATTGCTATCAACTTACCCAACGAAAATAGTTTTATTGTTGAGTGTTATAGTATGAACAGATTTATTTAAGTATTTAATATAATGGAATACGAAGATTTAGAATTGGAAAATACACCTCAAGAAATTGTTCAGAAAGCAATAAATGTTTGCGATAATTTGCTACCAAGCACATCAAGAGAAAAATATGAAATCGCTTGAAATCGTGTTGATATATCAAAATACGTAAATACGTGCATTTTTGAAACGCAAATCTGAAAAATATGCTCCGAAACAGTCAAAAACATCTGACGGAATTCAACAATTTTTAAAAGATGCACCCGATTAAAAGTATTTGCTGATAAAGGTATGAATTGAAATTTTTTAAATTGTTATCGAAAAATGAATGTTCGGTTTTGATTTCAGGCTGCTTTAGCTATTGGCCATACAGGGGTATGTGATTGTGATGAACTTCGAAAATTAAAAATTGATGTCATGGAAGATCTTAATTTGGCTCTTTTAATAAAATTACCCGATACTAAAACCAAGGTTCCTAGAAATTTCACAGTCACAGGAGAATTCTACCAAATTTACAAAAAATATGTGAAGCTTCGACCATGCACAAATGAAACACGTTTTATTTTTTAATTACAAAAATAGCAAATGTACGAAACAGCCTAGGCTGTGTGGATAAATAAATTTGGCACTATGGCGAAAGAAATAGCGAAATTTTTGCAATTACCGAACCCTAAATTATATACTGGCCACTGTTTCCGAAGGTCATCTGCGACTATTTTAGTTAATGCAGGGGCAGATCTTTTAACTTTAAATCGCCAAGGGGGTTGGAAATCCAGCAATGTTGCTGAATCTTATATCGACAACTCCGTAGCTAACAAATTGAAAATTTCAAAAAGTATAGTAGAATCCATTCAGCCTCCAGCGCCATTAGAACCTGAATGCAACAATGCTGTTGAAGCTCAGTACGTTTCCCCATCAACTTCAACTTCGACTGCAGCTAATATTTCAATTACCGAAAACATGTTGAAACAAAACGACCTACCAGGAATTATACTTTACAAAATTGTTCAAATATAACTGTTGATTACTATTTTAAATAAAATATAAAAATGAGTTAATGACATACAAGTATTATTATATATGTATTTTAGTTTTCAATACTTGAAAACAACGCAACCGTAGAAAACGTACAGCGTACAATGCGTGAGAAAATGACATATTTCTTACTCGCTTGATTTGCGGTACTCGCCTTTGGCTCGTGCCAACAAACTTCTGCGCTCGTGAGAAATTGTCGTTTTTCTAACTTGTACAATATACTATTTCATTAGATAATGATTTATTGTTTGAAATTTTTCCAACATATACCTACATGAAACTTTCTATTAATAATATCAGTAGATTTAAACATCGCTATCTGTTATTGAATCAGTACTGGGGTATGCTTTTGTTCAATAAAAGTTAAAGGTTTGTATTAAACAGCAAACTGAATATGTTCATTCTGATATAGCTCTGGTGTTACACAAGGAAGTGTGTTAGGTGCTTAAATGCAAAATTTTTCTATAATCTTAAAAAAAATTGTACCAAACTTGTTAGCCATGCTGATAGTTACAATCTTATATAAAACCAGATGTATAGTTTTCAAAACAAATAATTATCATCTGCCAATGATTGTGCAATTCTCCATTGCTTTCTGCTAGAAAGCTCCACATTGCCGAATGATCTGACATCACCTGGTCGCAGTAGCAGAAAATGGTTCGGATTGATAGCTTCTGGCTCATTTGGATCGACTGATATGTGTGTCAAGGGCCTTGCATTGATAATATATTCAATTTCACTCATCAAGGTTACCAAAACCTCTTCTTTTGGATTGATGGAGTTCAAACTGATCTTCAGAGCTGTTTTAATAAATCTTATCATCCTTTCCCAGATTCCACCCATGTGTGAAGTTCCGGGAGGGTTAAATTTACAAATTATATTTTTAGATGCGACTTCTTCTGAAATCTTCTTCTGGTCTAAGCATTGGAACCATTTCTTATCTCTTATCTCCTTTGGTTGACCTCTTCTACACATAAAACGTCGGATATCAAGTATAGCAGAACTTGTGTCCAAAGATGCCGCAAGTTCAATATTGATTGCACAGAGGGTGAGACAAGTAAACAGTATGCCGTATAGTTTTTCTACTCTTCTTCCTATTGCAACAGTCATGTATTTCGAGAATCTGGATATATTGGGGAAGTCCATCGGAAGAACTAGACTATCATTAATATCTAAGAGTAGTATCAGATTGTCTTCAGTGAAGCAACGTGGTTCTTCCGGCCAATCAGTTTCAGGCAATTTTAGAAAATGTGGTTCAGAAAACCATTCTCCTCCTGGCAACAAATCGATATATTTCCTTTCTTTCGTCGCTAGATCTGCAACATTCAATTCAGATGGTAACCAATGCCATTGCGACAAATCAGACTCTTCGTGAATTTCTCCAAGTCGACAAGCTACGAAAATCGGGAATCTTCTTGATTCAGACCTGATTTGATGAATAACAACTATTGAGTCAGTCCAGAAGTAAACTTTATCAATTTCATATTCCATTGGGTCAACCATTTCAGCCAGGTGTAGAAAACTTCTTCTGTTATAGCTTGATCCCAATCAATATGACTTCTCCATATATTCTGAATCAGAATTCCAGCATTTATCATGAGAGGAACAAGAAAACCAAGCGGGTCAAATACTGACATAACCGTGCGCAGTACTTCCCTTTTTGTTGGTACTTTCTCTACATGGCAGATTTCATCAGGGATTTTTTTCATGTTCAATATAAATACAAAATCGTCAGTCGTAGGAGACCAGGATATGCCCAGAACTCTAACATTTTTGAGTCCAGTTTCACATCTACTTGAGAATTAGCAAGTTCTCTGGAATTGACTGCATTACTTCATTTGAATTACTTATCCACTTCACCATATCAAAATTTGCCTCTTTATGAACAACAATAACATTTCGAATTCTATCGATAGCTTCATCTATCGTGTGGCAAGAGTCCAAGTAATCGTCGACATAATGTTGTTTCTCCATTGCACGGACAATCCCTGGATATTTATCTTCTAACGACGCTGCATTTTTGTTCATTACAAACTGTGCTGCAGACGGGGACGATATTGCACCAAAAATCATCACCTTCATTTCGTAAACATCTGGACTTTGGTTTCTCTACATACCTCGCCATAAAAATAATTGTGCACATCTGTCTTCCTCGATAATTGAAACTCTATGAAACATACCTCTGATATCACCTCCAAAAGCAATTCTTCCTTGTCTGAATCGCCACAAGACATATATCAAAGATGGAACGTAGTCAGGACCTTGGCAAAGGAAATCGTTTAGACTCACACTTTGAGATTTTGCCGCAGCGTCAAAAACCAGGCGAATCTTTCCATGTTTGTTGATATTCGCAACCCCAAAGTGTGGAAGATACCAGTTGTTTTTATTATTCTGAACTTCAGATGGATGTAACTTCCTGGCGTATCCTTTTTGAAGATACTCAGTAATCTTTGCAGTATACTCTTCAGCAAATTTGGTATCCTTGTCCATTTTTCGTTCCATACAATACAGGCGATTCAGGGCATTAGGCATTAGTTTTACTGGGCGGTAGAGTAAGGTTGTCACGTTTCCATAAGTGCCCTATTTCATAATGATTACAACTTTCTTCAGAGTTCTTTCCATGATCTCCACAGCTCTTTTGTCTTCGATTGATTTGATAACATTGTCTGGTATTTTTACATCAAAAGCTTCAAGACGAAAAGTATCTTTCACCATTTCATGCAGTTTGTCATCATTCAAATGTCTGCAACAAAGAGTTACATGGGAAAGAAAGGTTTCAGTTTCACTGGTAGGACCATGTACTGTCTATCATAATTTACATTGAGACATAATGGGCTGATGCAGTTGTGGTTGGATGATATTTCTTGATACTATGAGGCCACAATTATCATGACCGATCAACAGCTCCGGTTTAGCATTTCTTATTGATGCCAATAGATCACGGTCTAAATGAGGATATTTTTCGTTCAAGTTATCAACATCTATTTCTTGAGATGGAAATCGCAAATTCTGCACGGTTTTGACTTGTTTCAGCGTGAAAAATTTTTGTGGGTTTTTAGAAGCAGCGATATCTAAAGAAACCATTCGTGAATGATCTTCGTGGTGAGTTATTTCATTAGTCCATTGGAAACAGAGTGGAACAACCGGTCCTGGAAGTCGTAATCTATGAGCCAAGTCTTCCTCAATCATGGTACAGGTTGATCCTTCATCAAAGAGTGCGTAAGTCGGAATATCCCCAGCTGGTCTTCTAAGAAGTACAGGTGCGATTCGTAGTAGTACAGTTTTTGTTTCATTTCACCAAAATCACTTGTGAGCAATGAGGCATATGTCCTCTTTTATGAACAGGAGGGAACGAAGCAGCACCTTTAATGTGTTTTTTTTTCTTATTTCCTTTTTTTTATAATCTTAGTTCTTTGAATTGATTTGTATTTTTAGTTGTGTCACAATTAAATATAAAAATCCTTTTATAGAAGAAAAAAAAATAATTATCTCATCTCTCTTCTAGAGTTTAACAAACGATAATTTACATTTTTCATCCTGTGCAAAAACTGATAAAGGTTCTACTTAGAGATGATGTATTAAACATTTGAGGTGCACATTGAGAAAAAACTAGCTAGCGCAAGTGTTATGTGATTAGTGTTTCAAAAAGTTTTTTAAAACTTATCATAAGTTTATGCTAAAGATGAATTATACAGCCTCTTTCAATATATTTTTAAGAGTAATAAAATAGTGTTCATTTTTGTGAACGACAAAGAAAGAATTATTCATAACAATTTGAACCTTATTCTTCCTAAACTGAAAAAACTGTATAGAAATGGTACGCGCCCTATGTGGCTAGCTGATTATATAATCATTCCATACTGATATCAGATTTTCTTTGTTTACCATGTTCAATTGTGTCGGTAAAGTATTGTTAACTGTAATTTACCCAATATTTAGCGTTTAATAGAATTAAGTGATTTTATTTACTAGGCACAAGCGTGTTTTATTTTCATTCCTATTGCACTTTTTTGCTGGACTTTATTGTTGAAATGAATAATTTCTTTTCTGTTAACAGTGTTTACAATGCAGCATGCATATCAAATTTTGGCCAAGTGCGGGTGTCTTGCGTTACTGTTGAGAATTCGTAGGTGGCTTTGAAATATCAGGTCGACTGATATCCAATACCTTTCACCATAATCGTTCAATTAGTATATTTCAGAAAGTAATTTAAATAACCTCTAGAATGGGCAACTTTTGACCGACATATTTTTTTAAGGACAAAACACAAGCACTACAGATAAATACCTAAGACGCTATAAGAGCGGTGCCTGTGCGAAAGTAGCTATTCACTTTGGATTTGAATTGCTGGAAATTAAATTCATTTGTTAAAACGTTCTTAGAAAGTTTATTACACATAAACACAGTTCTTCAAATGAAAGAGTTCTTAAACGTTGAAGTTCGCCGTGTACCGAGTTGAACCTCAAAACGATGAGCAGCCAGAGTCCGTCGCGTATTTCTTATATGTACCGCTCTTGGTGGAAGCAAATGTGCCAAGTCACTTGAACACTTCCCGTGAAAGTATTATAGATTGGAGACAAATCTCCAACCTTCATTCGATGTTCCAGACTATCAAGGTTGTAAGTATATCTAATCTCCAATTACATTTTCATATGCTGGCCTTCCTTATATACCTCCTGTTACTGAATATCAGAGAGAAGTATTGTCGTGTGGCACGTTATTGACGACATAGTAAGGTTACAAAATAGTAACACTGAGCTTGCAACCGTTTGTGTTTTGAATTATATGAGCTTGAAGTTGAATGAAGGGTAAAACAATGCAATTTTCAAGTCAGCTGAGCTCAAGTCCGGAAGTTACTGTTTGTATTAAACTGCTCAAAACATCAGTTATTTTTGACTCTTCTGGCAAATCCGTTTCTTTCCATAACACAATTTTCAATTTTGTATACCTATCATCTATCATTATTCATCAGTGAAAAGTTATTCAAGAAAACACTGTTATTTTACACCGGTGTCAATCTTGTGAACATATCGAGTTCATTTTTGAGTTAGAGAACCCTTTAAACTTCGGAGTTTCTATCTTTAAATAGAATAAAACCTAGTGCCTTAATATCATTTCTCTGTTTTTCTCTTTTTTATTTGCATTATCACACTGTTGATGTGCAAACTAATTTGTGAAAATAAAGAAATTATTATTATACGATTTATTATACTTCAAATTACGCTCATATTTTTTCACACTTTTCAAAGCATAACCTTTTTTTAGAGAATGTTGTAAGAGACAGATCTAGTTGTCAGTACCAAATATACTTTTATTTCACAATATAAAATTTTTGTATAAATTTTCGAATTATATATTTCGATTATAAAAATTAAGGCAAAAATATTAAAATGACATAACGTATACAATATCGGTGAATAACATGAACTGGATTGATCACATGGAAAGCTCATAAATAATGATAAATGCAAGATTTCTGAAATCATTGATTTGTGCCTTAAAGTATGTACATTATATTAATTGTTCGGTGTGTATATATTTATAAATCTTAATATATAACATTTATATATATGCATGATTTTGTTAATTCCAACAATTTACTTGGAATTCAAAATTAAGTCATAATCTGGCATCCCAGCTCTATAGGACTGCAGGTATTTTATATGAAACTCTGAATCCAGTAAACTCTTTTTGACCGTGGTTTCTTCTGTCATTCGAGTACGCCATTCCATCTAGAACAAACATAATTTGAATGTTTTGTATTTCACTGAGTTATTCAATCATTAATTATTAATAATAATTTTAATCTGAATTGGAATTTGAGGACGTTCATGAAATATATATATATATATATATATATATATATATATATATATATATATATATATATAAAGCATGTATTTTTGATGAGATCACAGAACGTTAAATAAAAGAACAGAGCACAAGTCATTCTACCGACCAGCTTCTTGTATTTGTCTTTCTTCAATAGATGTTGATTTCCAAATAGTTTGAGAATATCTGCTCTTTCACACCAAGGCCATATCATGAAATCTAGCATTCCGGGTTTACTACCTCCAAAGAATGGACCGACTCTATCTCCGAGTTCATTTTCAAATGTGGTGAGCCCGTTAGAGATAGCTTCGTCATCGTCCAAACTTATTCTACCAACATTCATCATCACCCTGTACATTGTACTGATCACCTGAAAGAGAAAAATAACACTAATATTAGAAATATGATAGAACTGATCGATTCTTGATGAGAATCCATTATAACGTATTCCAAAACATCGTAATGAAAGATTTTCACTTGACAGTACTTGATAGTACTTTTTGATCATTCCCATATTGATTTCAATTTAAGAGTCACCGGTATACAGCTGTTTCAGCCTATTGGGCATCGTCAGTACCGGGCAGGCGGTCCTCGATTGAAGACAAAATGAGAAAAAACCAAGAAAGTACTTGATAAAAATAGCTGCGTTAACGCAATCGAAACATAAGTGGAACCACCTATTGGTGTGACACCCAAGTCAACTTGCCAAGTTTTTTATGTCAGTGTTGGTGGTTTGACCAATCAACCGACAACTGCGGTAGCAGAAATTTGGGAAGCTAACCTGAAATGCCATCGGAAAACGAATCCACATGTTTCTAGAAATGATATGAAATCTAGAAAGGTTAATGCCGTCAAGCTGCTGGAAAATGATTCCATGAAAATCAACAAATAAATAAATAGTAATTTTTGATCATTCCCATATATATATATATATATATATATATATATATATATATATATATATATATATATATATATATATAATATATATATATATATATATATATATATATATATATATATATATATATATATATATATACATTTTATTATTTTACAATCACGTTCATTAATACAAAAATTCTTACTTCAACCATTGATATAACAGGTAGGTATTATTTAATCGATATGATTAAATAATTAGCGAATTGAATATAAAACGAATATCAATTTTTAATTAGAACTGGGATGATGGATAAATATCACTTAATAGTAAGTGATATTTATAACTTTTTGAAGAATAATATAAGTAGGTACTTTTTAGAGTTAAAAACAAAACCTCCGGCTTTAGTTAAAAATTTATATGTCTACATTTTTCAAGAAAATCTTTTCATGCACCATCAATGTCTACAGCATCACACACCTCTTGTTCAATAGACAAGATAGCCAAATTTAGTTAGTCTAGAGCAGTGGTTCTTAACCTTATAGTCATGCGGGAACATTTGACAAAATTTCTGTCTGGTAATGGACCACCAAGTTGGTTAATTAGTTTGTAATTAATATAAAGTACCTTAGGATAACTACAAATAAATACAGTACAGTACAGTAAATAAATGGAATGGTTGTTCTAATTCATCTATAAATAAAATACGCATATCATTTAATGTCCTTTAATCATTAGGTAAAATCTGTAACTGTAGCAAAAATTGCATTATAAATTAATGCGTTTTTTGTGATTGCATGCATACTCTTTACTGAATTCTGAATCCTTGGATCAGTGTTACTTGAACTTAACGGCATATCAGCAGTGGCATCCAACCGATTTCGGTGCTTGTTTTTAATATTCAGAAGCGCCGAAAACATAGATATGTCGAAGAAAATAATGTTAGGTAACGAATAGCAATGTCTCAAAGTTTTGATAAAGAAATTGCCTTTTGGCTCCAAAATTTTTCAAGATTAATTCCTGATTCAAATGTATCTTTTAAGTTGCTGTCGTGTAGCATATCAATTACTTCTTCTTGAACTTCATCAGGCACCTCAGAAACGTTTACAATAAATGGATTGCGGATCAGTTTTTGAATACCTACTTTTATCCTCGCGGTCGGTTTTTTAAATGTAATATGTTCTTTTGTATTTCTCCTTTAATTTCAGCACTATGTCCATCAATAATTTGATTGAGCTTATCAAACACAAAAAAGTTATTACTTTCGACCTTGTTGATCCATAGGCTCAATTTTAGCGATAAACGCACTGATCTTGTCTTCGAAAGCAAAAATATTGCTCATGCCTTGCAACTTCAAATTTCCCGACTCTTGCAGTAGAAGGTTTAATTTATTCAGTTGCGCAAAAAAATCGACCAAATAAGCAAAATGTATTTGAAATTTGGACTCGCAAAACTGATCAAACAACTCTTTGTTTTCCTTGTTAGTTAAAATATTTTTACTTCCTCTCTTAATTCGTACAACCTCAACAACATGTTTCCTATGGAAAGCCAACGCACTTCCGTGTGGAAAAGCAAAGTTTCATGTTCAGAGTTCATATCAGAACACAATTGTTTGAAATGAAATTTACTACTTTTATAGCTATTTTCATCGTCAAAGCAAAGCATTCTGAAAGCGTCTTGGCAGCTAGTGCTTGACGATGAATAACGCAGTGTATCGTAATTGCAAACGGATTTTAGGTTTTTATCAATGTTGCAAGACCAGAGCAAAAACCAAGCATAGCAGGAGAACCGTCCGTATAAAACCCCGCAAGCCGTTCCCACATAAGTCCATGTTTCTCCATATATTGACTTATTGCATCCATATCATCTGCACCTTGCGACGTCGTTTCAAGTTCTTGAGAAAATAGTAACTCATTTTTAAATATTTTAGCGGCGGGTCGCATTGTATCGTGTCGAGTCATCTAACATATTTTTAAGGATGGCTCCGCGGACCGCTTGGGATGCTTCCAGGGACCACCAGTGGTCCGCGGACCACGGGTTAAGAACCACTGGTCTAGAGTACCTACCTATTGTCGACTTTAAATAACTTTTAATTATTTTCAGTTTCGAACAACTTCTCTCACAGCTGGCATTGCTTATGGCAACTGTAAAAAATATTCGCAGCATGATTAAAATATTGGACAGGGTGTCTTCCAGCTTATATTTTACAATAAACTTCAAAAATTCAAGCGAGTCTGCATTAATTAATTTATTTTCGTTGCCTGTAGCAGCAACAAAAATCCGCAGTCGAAGTTGTTCCAGCTTGAAATCCTGTTAGGCAATTTCAACAGATGCGTCGCATCGTCTAGATTACATTTAGTGCTGTCTGAATTGTCAAAGCATCGCGTACTTTTTTGAAAGGACGTAATAAACAATACTGAACTTAATATATATGTAATAGAAGTCATTCTCGCTGATTATAAGTCATAAACAATCCAAGCACAAAATAAAATACGGGAAATCCTCGCATGTCAGTATAGACGGTGTTACCATTCTCTACAAAATATCATTCAAAGAAAGGGGATTCCCCGAATTCGTCACAGAATAAGTAATGAAAAATTCCGTGCTCTTTTCAATCGGTCCGAATTTATAGTTGCGTTGAAATATGAAATGGTTCAAAAATTTACAAACTATATTTTATTAATTATTGTGAAATTTTGCCGCCCGCGACGGGCCGCCTCTGAAAGGTGTCGCCCGGGAAGGGCCGCCCCTCCCACCCCCACTACACTAAGCCACTGAGCGAAACACGTGTCGCGGTTTTGATAACTGTCGAGTGGAAATATCACAATAAAGTGTTTTTAGAATTCTAATATCAAGTCAAGCAACTCCGGTATCAAATAGTTACTAAAAACAACGTGCTTGAGGATACTGTAACGAATGTATTAGAGTTCGATGTTTTCTGGGTTTTAAACATTCCGAATTTTGAAAAATTAAGGGGAATTTGAATCAACAGAAAATTTGCATAACTGTAAAAACCGGCAAACTGAAAGGTTCATCCTTAAAAGTTAGAGCGTAATTTACATATGTAATTCAAATTAACTTAGTAACTTGCCGCATTTTCACCTTTAAATAAAATACAAGATTGGCAACATTTATGAATACTAATAATCAGCCTTTTCAGAGGTTTATATAATGTAGTAACTTTTCAGTTTGCCCTTTATTATACTTTAGCAGATTACTTATTTCTCAGATTATAATAGAAGGGTAAAAACCCAGAAATCATAAAGAACCGTGACTACTCCACAAAAAAGTATTTAGATGAAATTTCTAAAATGAAAAATATGGATCTTCAAACTTTTTTATGGTTGATACAAATTTCAGTGGATTTTAACCCCTGAACTCTGAACATTTCCACTTAATCCACTGAGCTATCAAAACGCTATATTTTGAGCATATTTGAGTGAATCGTACAAATACAGTTGGGTTGACATAAGAATACATAGGCGTCATCAATTTGTGCATCCGATATTAGTTGATAAACTAAGTAAACGAAACAATATGACTACTGCTCCGAACATAATCTTTCAATGAAAATTTTATTTTATTTCTGAAATGAAAAAACAATATCTTTATTTCATATTTTGGGAAATATAAAAAAAAAATATATTTTTCTAAATACAACAAGGAAAAGTCAAAGTAAAACATTTATAATTATATGAATTAGTGAAAAACAATGCAAACCAATAACATAATGAACAAAAAAAACCAAGGATACATGGAAAGAGTAAAATCATCGTTAACAATAATCCACGGTAGCAATTTTCATAAATTGGAAAAAAAATAATTCTTGATTTGAAAATATTTCTATTAGAATTACTAACGCAGTTTTCAAAAACCACACACCAAGCTATCAACAAATTTTCGTTCCAGAATTTCGTCTCATTTATGGCGATATACAAAGTCATAGCCATATTTGGCTATGACTTTGATTTACAATACTTTGAACTTACAATAGATTTTCTGAAATATTTTCAGTAGAAACTGAAGTTGGCTATGATTTTGTATGATGCCATAAATGAAACAAAATACTGAAATGTGCAATTTCTTTATAGCTTGGTGCGTAATGTGCTTGAAAACTGAGTAAGTAGAACATGGATTGTAAAAAGGAAGAGTTATGTTTTGGGTGAAGGTGAAGAAATATCCTTACAGAAGGCGTCTAAAGGAAAAAATTTTGAATCATTGAAGGAACGATTTGTGAGAACAGGCCATTTAGAATTGGAAAAAAAGAGTTGTGGTGAAACAATATTTACTGATGAAAACCACTTAGCTGTTAATCTTGCAGTGGTATAAAATCCCGAATTAAGTATTAGGGAAATAAGCAGAGATTTAGAGAATTGCCAGAAATTTGAGAAATAACAAATTTTATCCTGCCACGTGAAGCTATACCAGAAGTTAACAGAAACATATTATTTTAAGGGACTATTAAAGTTTTGCCAAATGATATTACGGAAAATTAAAGATTCTTGAGAATCAAAAAAAACATTGCAAACAACCAAAATTTCCGGGACAACACCAACACAAAACGACATGAAACAGAAGAATGGCTTTATATGTGATTCTGATGAGGTGGTGTCTATTTTTAAATCCAGGGCAGAAAGAAGAAGAATGTGTCCATATTCTTTTCCATGTTCAACGAGAGCTGTGGGGATTTTTATATTCAGTTTCTTAGAGTCTCTCATGTGTTCTGAAACTAGTGTTTTAAGATACCGTCCAGTTTTGACCAACATACCATTTGTGACAGCTTCCACAGTTCAATTTGTACACAATATTGGATTGTATTTCTTGTGGTGTTTTTGTTTTTTATTTCGAGAAAAAATGCTTTTCAACTGTATTTTCGTTTGAAAAGTCCGCTTTAATTTTTCGATACTGAGTAGCATTTCAAGTTTATCAGATAAATTTTCTGCAAATGGAATTTTGTGATATTTGGGTTTCACTCCTGTATTTTGGGAGGGGAAACGTACATACATAACTCACCTTATTAAATCTTTCGATGAGTATCCTGTCTTTTGCTTTCTGCAAGGGATCTTTAGGATGCAGAGGATATTGGCTGTATCTCTCATCTAAATAATCTACTATTATCAAACTTTCATACAAAATATCTCCGTTTTCTGTTTCTAAAGCTGGAACTTTTCCATTAGGAACTTTGTCATACAGCCAGTCAGGTTTGCTTGATAAATTAATATTAACTATGTCGTAGCTGAAAAAAAAAGAAAATAAAAAAAAAATGCCGAAACCAGGGATCGAACCAGGGACCTTTAGATCTTCAGTCTAACGCTCTCCCAACTGAGCTATTTCGGCGATATTAAAACCTATAAAAGTATATGGATAAAAACTTACGGTATCTTCTTTGCATCTAAAACCAGTATCACTCTTTGCGAATAAGGACAAAATCGATTGCTGTACACCCGCAGTTTACTTCCTCTTGGTGGAGGAGGTTGCTTAGCACCTGAAATAAAACAAGTAATGAAAAATTGTGCCGTAATTAAATTTCTTGATTGTATGAAAAAAAAATAACATTGAATAAATCTTGTTGTCATATGTCTCGTTTGTCAGCACCTTCCATTCATCGAGGAGAATGGGCCTCTATGAAAGTAAAAAAAGACTTTGAAATTGGAATTTTTCGAAACTATTCGATCTCTGAATTTTACGCAATTCAGAGATGTAAAGTGAATTTATGAAATTTAGTGGTCGATATCAAACTTTTACGAAATCCCGAAATCGAAGTCGGAATTTGATAGACTTTCCAAGTCAAAGCCTGAATTTAACGAAATTCCGAGATTCAAATTTTTATTCGAAATATTGATTTTCTCGGCATTACTACGTATCAATGTTCGATACCGTTATCAGACCGATTCGATTTCCGTTCAAATGAAAAGTTTAAAAACCAAACATGAATTGTAAAATCAAATGCGAGGTGGAATCGATGTGACGTGTTACCTATTTACAAGCAGATATAAAAACAGTACGCAGTACATATACCTAAGAAGCTTATTCTCCTGCGGTGGGTTATAAATTTTGTTTGTTTGGGATTCTCAGACGGTCCATTTATTTTGAACTGATCCACCTACAGACAATGACGAGGAGCTAGTATTCCGAAAACGATCTGTCGGTGGTTATCGAATGAGAGAAACTTCGGCTTTTCATGTACCTACCTATACGAAGTTACTTGCGACGAATCTTTCAAATAAAGACACTGCACTAGTGCCTGATGGTTTTACTTCAACTCTACGCTGCATTAGCTGGGCTAGTTGTTGTTTTTTCGTCGGGTATTGCCACACGCGTAGATACCTACAAAATCGTTGATGAGAAGCAAGGGTTTGTCATTTTCACCAGAACATTCAGTAAGTTCGGTGAAAACCATTTGATCGGTTTTATCAAAAGATCTGCCTACACCCCCTTATTCACATTCGCCTTTTCAAGATGTCTCATAAGTCCGATCCAAACTAAAGAATGAGGTATGGGAGATCTTTTCTGATGAAAAAGTTCATATTTTTTCAAATTATCGTAAAAACTCAAGGACATCTCTAACTGTTATTTATTTTCGGATACAGACCAAATACTTTTAGATCAAACTTTATTACAAAGAATTATCTGACATTACAACTTCATTCCTATTTGACAGTAAACCGACAGTTCTCCAAACACGTATTCTAATGTTTTCTAAATACTGAAGGTTTGGTACTTTTCAGCTTACCTTACATGATTATAATATATAACATTATCTTCCCCCTCAAATAAAATTAAAACATGTATCTGTCAGGTTTTTTATAGTTCTCAGTGATCTACGTAATGTAGTGGTTGGGTTTTCAGATAAGCTATTTTCTGCATTATTGTAATAGTCATGACTCTTTTTCACCAAAACTCTCTCATTCTGATCTGGGCATTGTATGTCAATCTCACAAGATTCATCTCCATTCAGCTCATTTTCATTCTCTGAATTGGAAGTTTTGCTTCTCCCCTCTGAAAGTAATTTATCTTCTGAATCAACATCATATGAAGAGTTGTTTTCAATAGATGAAAAATCATCAGATAATGTTGAAACCTTACGAAGATGATCTATATGAACATATCTTGGTTTATCTCCCACAAGCACAATATACGTCACCGGACTTACTCTCACTTTCACTATCCCCTTAGACCAATTATCCCTCTCTCCACGTACATTTTTAACATAAACTTCATCATCCTCTTGGAATTCTTTAAATCTATTGGGATGAATATTTTTATTTCTTTTCTCTATGATATATGTCTGTTTATCCATGTATCCATTCAAATTCGGTTTTAGTAAAGATAATTTTGTTTTAGGTTTTTGTTTAAGCATCAATTCAGCAGGTGATAACTGAGTAACACTGTGTGGAATATTCCTATAGAAGAAAAGAAAATTGTCAAGTTTTTCTTGATTTGTCAGACAATTAGTTTTATCATCATAGAGTTGTTTCAAAAAATTATTCTTGAAAGTCTGAATACATCTTTCAGTTATACCATTTGAAGATGGATGCAAAGGAGGAGATTTCAAAACTTTGACTCCATTAGATGTACAGAATAAAATAAAATCTTCCGAGCTGAATGGAGGTCCACTGTCTGTATGAATTTCATCGGGTAGACCGAAAACAGCAAAAGATTGCCTTAAACATGATATTATATTTGATGCATTAGTAGATCTGAGTATCCATTTACTGTGTGCATCTATGAGAATAAGAAAATTAATGTCATTCTTTTTTGCCAAATCCAAATGTAATCTTTGCCATTTACGTGTACACCATGACCAAGAAGTAAGGGGAGCTTCAGGAACATTTGTTGCATTCAATTGACAACATTCACACTGTTTTACTAAATCTTCAATATCTCTGTTCAAGTTGTTCCAATAAACATATTGTCGAGCTAACATTTTCATTTTAACAACTCCAGGGTGTTGATCATGGAGTAAATACAAAACTCTTTGTTGTAAATGTTTTGGTATTAAAACTCTATTATTGTAGGTGAAACATCCTAGATCTAAATTAAGGTATTCTCGTATTATGAAATAAGGTAATAAATCTGTATTTTTATTTGATATTGGCCAACCATATAAAATGAAATCTTTAACTGATCTGAGTGTATTGTCTTTCAGAGTTTCTTTAGCAATATCTCTGAATGATATTGGCAACTCTTTTACTATTGAAAAATATTTTATAGTCTCTCCACTACCCTCAGATTTGAGTGGGAGCCTAGAAAGTGCATCTACATGCGGCAATTTTTTACCTTCCTTATGTTTGATTTCATAATCATACCCCGAAAGTATAACTGCCCAGCGTTGTACTCTGGCAGCAGCCAAAGGGGGTAATGGTTTGGAAGGTGAGAGTAAATACTGTAAAGGTTTATGATCATTGATTAATGTGAATTTTCTGCCATATAAATAATTATGAAACTTTTTTACACCATGGATTATACTAAGTGCTTCTTTTTCTAACTGACTATAATTTTTCTCTGCCGACGAAAGTGTAGCAGAAACATACATTACTGGTCTTTCACTCCCATCAGGTAGTACATGAGCTAATATAGAGCCTATTCCATATGGGGACGCATCACAAGTCAATGTAATTGGATATATAGGATTGAAAGCCATTAAAATGTTCGAGCCCAATAAGAAGTTTTTACTGGTCTCGAAACATGTATTAGTTTCCCGATTCCAATACCATGAAACACCTTTCTGCAGTAGTTTATAAAGAGGTAATAATTTCTCTGATAACTTTGGTATAAAATTTGAATAATAATGCAACAACCCTAAATATGATTGTAACTGTTGAACATTTTCTGGTTTAGGAGCTTCCAAAATAGCTTTAATTTTTTGATCAGTAGGTTCAATTCCCTTTTCTGCGGTTATAAGACAATCATCTAAATAACAATGCACCCCAGATATATTCTTCAGAATTTGTTCTATTACCGATTGAAATATATGCGGTGCAGATTTAACACCAAATGCAAGTCGTGTATATGAGAATAAACCAGAAGGAGTATTTATCGTTAACAACCTTTTGCTTTCATCGCTAACCTCAATTTGGAAATATGCATTTTTCAAATCCACAACTGAGAACAATTTTCCCCCAGACAATGAAGCAAATATTTCCTCAGCTGTGGGTAAAGGATAATACTGGTTTTCGATGACTGGATTGATGGTAGATTTAAAATCTCCACTAATCCTGATTTTGCCATTAGGTTTAGGAACCACCACTATCGGACTGGCCCATTCAGACATTTCAACTGGTTGTAAAATTCCTTCTTTGACTAAATTTTCAATTTCCTCTCGTACTCTATCTTTCAGGGCATACGGTATTCTGTATGGTTTACAGAATTTTGGCGCACGTTATCTCTCACCTTTACATTCGCTATATATGAATCCTTTCATACATTCATTTTGTTTGAACACATTCTCATACTCATTCTTCAATATCTTTATAAAATCTTCCACTTCATTGCTCCAAAAATTATTATTTACCATCATTGTATCATAACATTCAAACTTTTCTCGCCAGTTAGGCATCAGAACATTCAACCATGATCTTCCTAACAACGAAACACCAGACTCAAAATCAATCACTTTCAATTCTAGACTCTTACTGCACCCATTTTTTATACATTTGACATTAACGGTAGCTTTGAACCCAAATCATTCACTTGACCAAATAATGTTTTAAGATTCACATTGTCTTTAACTAATTCAACTGTAGGAAAAAACCTTTTGAACAGTTCCATAGAAACAAAAGAACTATCAGAACCTGTATCTAATTCAAATTCAATAATTTTTCCTTCAACTGAAAGTTTAATCATGACCGGACTAGTTTTACCATTACTCGACTGATGAACTTCTTCAATGCCTTTGATTATGGAATAAAATACTTCTTCCTCTGCGTTATCTGAGTTTTCTTGCTTTGCCTTCAGGTTTTGATCTTCAAAATCACCCTCGAATTTTACAAAATGGACACGATTCTTGCACATGGGGGATTTTGACGTATGTCCTATGGTATTACAAGAAAAACATTTCCATTGCGTTGCAGGACATTTTGAATTATTCATATGTAATCGCAAACATCGTTTACACTTCATATTCATTGACTGCGATGAACCACTTGACTGTTTGAATCTTGACCTAAAATGACTTTGACTTTCAACTTTATTCACCAAATCAATTCCCATGATTTTGGCTTTGTTTTCAGCGAGTTCCATACTTTGAGCTATCTGACAGGCTTTACTGAATGTCAAATTTTCCTCAGATAATCATTTTTTCTTGACGTTTTCTGATTTGAGGCCGCAGACTAACTTATCCCGAAGCGCATCATCTAAGAATTGTCCAAAGTGACAATGTTTAGATAATTTTTTCAATTTGATTATGAACGCATTCATATCTTCAGAAGACTCTTGAGTACATATATAGAACTGGTACCGTTCAGCAATAATCAGCTTTTTTGGGTAATAATGTGCTAAGAGGACATTTTTGAGCTGCACATATGTCCTAGAACTGGGTAATTCTGGTGAAATTAGATCTTTGATAACACTGTAAGCCTCTCCACCAACCAAAGTGAGAAATAGAGGTGCTTTCTTCTCTTCTTCCATATTATTACACAAAAATAACTGCTCCACTCTCTCGATATAGCTAGATATTTCCGACTCTCCAGGTTTGAAAGGTTCAATTGATCCCACCAACGACATTTTTATAGTTCGACTTGACTCAGCTTCAGACTATTGACCAGTTTATCCTCGTCGCCAATTTCCTTGCAGGAAACCGGGAGAATTCGATGACGATGACGAAGTGGTAGATGGAGAGACTGCTACTAAGATATCCCATTAAGAAGGTTCTGCTGCTTTAGAAAACGCTTTAATTTATATTGAGCAGCATCCAGAGGCAATACCTGCTGATCTACTCCTTCTTAGAAGATGGCGGAACATTGCAGCGAGAAAAAGACGATGCAATATGAAACAGAAGCGAATAAATAGTTATTTTACTGTTTTGTAATGTACTCATCTACATTTCACATATCTCGTTGTTAATAAAATATTTTAGGAACATTAATAATGTTTTATTATACAATAATAAATAAATCCGAATTATGCGAGTTTACATTTATCCGTGTCACCTCACAAACCACAAGAGGAGACTAAATCATCTGTCGGTAACAAATAAGACAGATGGGTATCCGCGGCTAAGCTAAACAGTGGAGACGGGAGTGGGTTAAACAACTTAGCAAAATTTAAAATAGATCTTAATGGGCGCCAGGTAAATTTAATCCTCCAGATACCCTAAGTAACTCACAATATCAATAACTTACCAATTAATATTGGAAATAAAAGATAAAGATCCCCAATATGATTTATTCAGTAATCCTAACTTACATGGATTAACCAACAACGCTTCTAAGACAACAATGCGATATTCACACTACTACGCGATGTTCAAATGTCAATACAAGAGCGCGATGTATATAACCACGAATTCAATCAGCCATAAATTACGGTAGTAACGACGCTCAAAAAAAACTACAATACGTCGAGTAAAACTACTACGAAAATTGAGTAGGTGAAATCGTAAATACTAGTATCGGTAGGTAAGACAATCTCGTTTGCGTCGCGAGAGCTCAGGCGTAAGCGCATCGGTGTCAATCAGCAATCGTGAAAGGAAGAATATACCTCAATTTCCGTTTCACAGATGAATCACTATATCAATCTTTTATCAATAAACAAACTCTTTATCAATAAACGATAAACAAACACTATATCAACAGGTATCAATAAACATAAGGGCAACAATTATTCAAATATCTCAGTATATCACAAATATTCAATTAAATCAATTATAACTTGCGTGCTCCTTTTGGGCCACCCGGTATATGGTGTTAGGCTACCCCGTGGTTCGACGGAAGTGGATCACCCTGTAGTACTGCTGAGATGGATCACCCTGTAGTACGGCGGAGATGGATCACCCTGTAGCACCACCAAGATAGATCACCCTGTAGGGCACGACAAGCTGGACCAGTAATGGATCACCAAATAAGACCCAAGAAAAAAATAGGAAAAAAACCCTTAAAGAAGAAAAAAAAACCCTGGCCAAGGGGTTTTCTATACGTTTCTTTGTGTGTGGTGCTCTGCACGGAAGTCCTACTGGGACTTGATGAGTGACTGAGGGCCTTCTGTTTCTTATGAATCTAATTTCGGAAATCCTTCCACCTGGCACGAGTTCGGTAACCACCACAAATCCTCAAAAGAGATTAAGTTTCAGACTGCAAATATCCACACCAAAATGACCAATCAGTCTTCCACTATACAATCCTGACTTGTAGAAATAATCCCCGTGAAGGATGGCACAAATACAACCATATATATCCTACAATCAGTCTGATGGTACGTTGGAACTCCGAACCAAGCTCATCGAAGGCCAACTTCCGAATACTAAGAGACTGCCACATCTGACAGCTAACCAGTTGTTGCCACAGTGCGTCCAACCTACCCTACAAGCACCAAGGGGGCGCTGTGCACAACATCATAAATCTATCAATTCCTCCACAGCCACTTGAGGGGATCTACTGTAGTTATCAGTTTTAACAGGTATTCTTGAATAAATACCCAAACGCACACCACTGCCGGTAATAAAACGATGAGAAGTATCATAAATCCGCATATAGGTACCAGTTGTGGCAAATCATAAAGAAATCACAAAATTTTGTTTGAGCACTCTGTTAGCGTTTCGAATTTATAATGATCATTTATTATTCTTTACTATTAGGAAACAGTATAAATGACTTTCGGTCCATCTGATTTGTCCAATAGCGCAGAATGGCTACGTATTTTTATTATTTACTAGCGATCCGCACGGGTGAAATGCTGATACTAAATATACATATAAACGCGTGAGATCGCTGCTTATCATAAAGTGCTATAGGGCGAAGCGCGGCCTTCGAAGCGCTATTTATAAGCACGCGCCGCCTCCCCCAGCCGGTACCGCCGCAACCGCTATGCCCCTGCATTATAAATCTGTCGAAAATATTCATTTAAGTTACATGCTGTAAAGGGCCATATTAACCTATGTTAAATGTATTTAAGGTACTTAATTGGATTATTGTGACTGCTGTATAGCTTAAAATCGCTTAAAAAAGTAAAGGATAAAAATTGTTTATTTGTGGGGTACCCCTAAAAGGTAGACGTATACCACGCCGCCTCTTTTTTCAGATCTCTTTACTGTAGTGCATTATTTTGATGTATCTAGTATGGTTCAGCCAGCTTTTGCAATGTATGCGCAAAAAATGTGTTTGTTTACGACATCACATTAAAAACCTATAAAAATATCACAATATGCATATCTATACTTAAAAGTCACTCACTTTTCACTCACAGAAAGGATTTTCAAATATTCCAGATGGGACGCCCCTCGTAAGGGTAAAAGGGGAGCGTTTACATATGAAAATTACATTTTCATCATTGTTTCTCCGTACTGATATATTTTCGGAGGTTGAAATTTTGTATATAGGTTCCTCTTATGTGTTAGATGTGCACCAAGAAAAGATTTTTAAATATTCCAACTGGGACGTCTCCTTAGAAATAAAAAGGAACCGTTTACATATGAAAATTACCTTTTCATCACAGTTTCTCCGTACCTCTATAATTTCGGGGATAACGATTTGGTGTTGGGAAAAAACTCCAGTAATAATCGTATCTTTTAGGGTAACCGAGCTAGCAATAGTGAGTATTAAAATTTTCGCCACCCGGTAATTTGAAGATTTGCCCTTCAGATTGAAAAATTGTTTAAAAGCATTTTTTGACATTACTAAAATTCAAAATGAAGCTACAGCCGAAGTAAACAATATTGTGCACTCTCTAAGGCCAAAAAAACTAGTCCACGTGGACTGTAGACTTGGCGGTGCGTTGCGTATTGGATAATTTTTACTAATCGAGTTTTATGATTGGCTGGAGAGTCATAAAATCAAATTTGAAGTCATGATACGGTGACGAATAGAAATCGAGGAATGCGGGGATGGTTATCGCCGTCGTGTTTAGTTCAGGAACTGATTGCGATTTGAGTGTTGAAATTCGATATTGGTGCAGTTTTAATTACTTAAAATTTTTGTTATGTGTTTAAAATATGGCGTCCTTGAACAAGTACTAATAGTAATATCGAGTGTGATAACAACGCAGACTTTTTCCAGTGTAGTAATTCCAATAGCGATGGTGCACAATGCGAAAAAGAGATACCAGTGAATAAGATTCGGATGCATTTGAATATCGAAAAACAGAGAATATGCTTCAATGTATATAAAAGTCTACATCTCAAGGTTGCTTTCGAGGGAAATAAACTATTACAAGGAAAATCAGATTTGACCGAAATTCCTTTCTCAGCCGTATGTAAAATAGTCAAAAAGAAACCTTATGAACGCAAGACGCGATGTGATACATCATACGAACAATATACGACTGTTACAAAAGCAATGAAACTCTTACAACTGAAACCATAAGGAAGAATTTGATTACTTCCTATAACGTGAGCTGCTGTGACACAAAACTCTTCAGAATTGAAAAAAAAACTAGGATTTAGATTTGAAATAATAAACAAACGTCAAGCAGTTATGGAAAGCAGAAGAATAGTGAATTTGCGTAACAAGTACTTAGAACATATAACTCAATATAGACAAGAACAACGGCAATTTTTATTTGGACGAAACTTGGTATGACACTCACAACACAGTTACGAAAGGGTGAACTGATGGTTCGAGAGTGTGTACGCCTAACATGCCTGCAAACAAAGGGTCGCGATTAATCATTGGAAATGAAGGATGGGTTCCGAATTCTTTGAAATTATGTGGAAAAATACTTCACGACTGCAACGTTGATTATCATAAGAACATGGGAGCTAATATTTTCGAGGAATGGTTTGAAAACACATTGATCCCAAATTTGTATGCGAATAGGGTAATAGTTCTTCCTATCATTCGCAACTGCTCATCAAAGTACCGAATCAAAATTCGAGGAAAGATGAAATACAAAGTTTTTTAATGGATAAAAATTTGTATTTTGAAGATTACTATAGCAAAAATCAACTACTTGAAGATTTACAGACAAAAACATTTGAAAAAGTGTATGCCCTTGAGAATATTGCTGAAAAATATGGACACACCATACTGAGACTTACCCCCTATTTTTGTGTTTTCAATCCCATCGAGTTGATTTAGGGAAAATTGAAACAAAGCATCATGCGTAAAAATAATTTTCCAAAATTTGAGCTAATTAAAGAAAAAGTATCTAATATTACCGAAGAAGACTGGCAGAAAAGGATTAAAAAGGTAATTTTAGTTGAAAAAGACTATATGGAGATTTTGCAGTTTCATATTAATGGTGGTAATAAATTCATTATTGATTTAAATGACAACAGTGATAGTAAAACAGAGAATATGGAAGAGTATTATCAGAGGCTTTCGAGTGAGTAAGTAGTATTCAGAAGTATTTTCAATTATCACCCTGTTAGTCGAATTCCCACTTTCCCACTCACCTATATTGAAGAAATATTAATTTATTATATATATATATATATATATATATATATATATATATATATATATATATATTATATACTATTTATTATATTATGTAAACTATATTATTAAAGGGGGAGCTGTTGGAAGGTAGGTTACACTAAATCGCTTACTTGAACTATAAATGCAAATGACACTATTAAATGATTGATTTGTTATTAGCTAATGATATGAAGATCGTAGATATGAATGATAACACCAGTTTCAGCATTGATAAAATTGAATTTAAACTCGTAAATACCATCGAAATAAGGTCAGTGTATAAGATCCGAATATTTATGATAATTTCTTCGGCTATAATAAACTCGATTGTGAGGTAATTCACGAAAATAAACATGACACACACCACACACAGGAAGAATTCGTTGCCGATACGTAAGCTACGAAATAATGAATTATGCAAGGTGATCTTTGGATCGTATAGAGCGGATTCCCACACGTAAAGTAACCCGGTAATAGGTCATTCATACTGACAAAAATAAAGTTTGCTTTGACTATTGGAAAAAATATAAATTATGTCACCGTTCCTTGTTGAGTTTATGAATGGACCGATCCGTTACTTGATGGACATAATAAAACTATCCATGATAATAATCACAAAATTTTCAAATTAAAATTTCTAGACGTGTTTCGCTAACACCGTAGCTTCCTCGGTAGCTTTCTACCGAGGAAACTACGGTGTTAGCGAAACGCGTCAAGAAATTGAAATGTGAAAATTGTGTAGTTATTTTTATGGTGTCATCGGCATCGACTACATTGGTCATTAGCCTCGTGTCCTGGGTAGGCAATGTTAATAACTCCCCAAGCCATCTGGGGAGCATCATTATTGTTCGCAGTCCGTCAGCCATGTGACGTTGCAGAATCATCCCAGCTTCAACTAGATAAATTCTCTCGAGAAAATTGTGTAATCAATATCATGGAACCTGTTGAGTTGTAACACACACACCTTCGAACCTATTACAGTTGACCAGATTCATATACCTCGAGACCAGTCACAGATGAACAAATTCATAACTTTATAAATGTGTTTCAATTATTTTCAAAATGTCATACCATTTCACAAGCTGCAACTTGAAGTAGTTGTTGAAATGTTGGACTTTGGTGTCAGTAGGTAGTCCTGGATTCAATATCAGGCTCGCGTCAATTTTTAAATTTGTTTTCACTTGATTTTCAAATTATTTGAAATCGAATATAATAACAAAAACGGAAATATTTTGGAATGCTTTCTCATGTTGTTTATTTTTATGAATTTTAATGGTATTTCTCTAATTCGCGGTATCCTCCACAAATGTTCCTGTTATGTCATAGTAAAAATATAGTATTCTACTTATTTGGAAATGGCCATACTCGCTTGAATGTCTTACGAAGCTAGCCTTTACCTCGCGTCAACAGACTTCATTCTCACGAGTAATTGCTACATTTTTCGTTCGTTAAATAATATACTATTATACGAAAAGGTCCGGGGTTTAACAATACTTCTAAGCTATTGATCGTATTCAAGATTCGATAGACATTATCTGACGTTGAACGTTTAGCTTATTGAATGTATGATATAACCAAATCTGTAGCTAAGAATTATCTCGTTTTTTTAATGAGAGTAAAATGTATAAAATAAAAATAATGGAAAAATTAATTTATTGACAGAAATATTGTATACAGTAATGAAAAATATAAGTTTGTCAATAGAATGGGTCCGTTCTCACTCTTTGACAAAACAACAAAAAATAATGGCGACAGTCACGGTGAAGTATCAGGCACAACAATGGTTATATTTTGCTTGACAAATTGTAGCAAACCAAATTCTAACCGTATATACAGAGTTTAACAATATGTTTTTTCGTTAACCAGTTGTCACCCCCTACGACCGACAACTCTCAAAAGACGAAACGAGGTCTTACCTTTTAACGTGTGATTCCTAACACGGATTGGACAATAGGAAGTGAAAATCGATCGTCCGGCCTTGCTGTTCGAACCACCGGTTCACACAGCGGTCGATTGAGTGACTGAAGCAAACCATCCGCGTCAACCCACCAGGTTACCGTCCCAATAATAATAAAATCGTCATTTGAATTATTTCTCTGTCTTATGTTAATTTCGACGAACGATGTTTCGAATAGTCGCAGTGCATGAAATCAATTTATGAGAATCCACAAAGCAGTTTTTTCCGATTTGAGTAATAAATTAATCGTTCCTATTACTATAACTGATGTATATGAAAATGAGCTACAAAAAGCTAATTAGAAATGTCACCCACGAAAAAACTGCAATTTTGTTCAAACCGATGCTTTATGCTTTGTTTAACAGAAAATTAAAAACCTGATATTTACAAGAGAGTAGTAATTATTCGGGAAATGATGCGAGGAAAGAATATTCATGAAAGACGAATAGGAACCAGAAAAAATTGAATATAGAAAAAACATGACGGGAAAATACATATATATATATATATATATATATATATATATATATATATATATATATATATATATATATATATATAGCATATAGAACGCCAACAACTCCAAGAATGTACCCTAATGAGAAAAACTTGATGAATAAAAAAACAGGAATTGATGACGTATTAACTAGTTGGTTACCGACATTTTTTTTAACAAAAAATATTTTCAACGAAGGTCAATGTTCTATTTTATACTAGAAAGGATACAAACCCAATTGTTAAAACTAAAAAGGGGATTATAAATGCCTTTACGAAGACGCTATTTAGGAGATCAATATAGAAGACCCAAATCTCTAATATGTAAAATAAACGAGGCTCCTCAAGGTAGTCCCTTGCAAAACCAAGCTTCGACATCGACCGCCGAATGAGATTCATCCTGTCTTTCCTTGGAGCAATTATTAGTTGTAACCAGAGCCCAAAACAAAGCATTCGTGAATTAACACCAGACATCGCTGTTTCAACCTGCCATAGGTCTCATCAGTGGTGCTAAACTAAACCAGAATGCATTGCTGGCATTACTAACTAAGGCTTGAGTCTAGTAATACATGGGTCGTCCAGCCTAGTATCACTGATGAGACTTCGGCGGGTCGAAATTACATTGTCTGGTGTTTCATCAGGAATGCTTTGTTTTTGGGCTCTTGTTTCATCAATTTTTTCAAGGTTATATGTATGTATAATAAATTTTTCCATCTGACTATAAAATTCTTAAATCTGTCATTAAGAAAAAGGAAAGATATCTAGCAAAGCAAATAATGCCTAACATATAGACCGTATATACGTTAGATTTGGTTCAGTGATTTTTAGCAAAATGAGATATCCGCCTCGTAGGGTCTATTGTTTTGAGTGTTGTTGTTATACACTGTGTAATTTTATTCAACTAGAATGAGATATTTCAGTTTGTTTCATTCTCCCAATCCCAAATGTCCTACTTTCAAGTTTTCTACGGTCTACTGGAACTCTCAGCTGATACAACGGCTAAAATTTTTGAATAATAAAAAAGTACTACATATTTAGATATGACTCATGTGTAAGATAGAGAGAAAAATACTTAACAATAAAAATATTGTGCAAATTAAATAAAGATGATTTCAAATTTTTATAAGGAGTATCTATTATGTTTTTGAAAATATTGTTTCATTATGTTTCATGTGAAATTCGTAGTTTGTATTTTTAAAAATTCAGAAAAGCCATTAGTTACTTTGCAACAGTTCAGCAACCGAAGTTCTCAACTTATTCAAAAAACACTTTAAAGAGTTTTTTGAATACGTTAGTTATGGATTTTCAACGAGCCATCATATATCAACGTTCTCAATGTATCGTCAACCTAGCACATATTTTCAAAAAACATTTTAAATTTTCAGGACATGATCATCAGAACCTTCCTGCGAAAATTATCTTGTTTCACGTCTATTATTGAGTACGTATATCCTAAAAATACACGATGACACATTTGAATTGCATTTCTAATAAAAAGAGATACTTAACAGCTTTGAGTTAAGTAAATGAACACAGGATGTCAACATAAATTTGAATAAAAGAAGATCATCACTGTTTACATAATGCATTTGATACCATGAAAAAGTCTTTATCACTAATCAAATTGTCTACACAATGAGTTCAGGAATACAATTTCGTAATCTTGCCAATACAGAGACTTGGACGGGTGTGTAGTTATCCACAAAGTACACTGAGAAAAAAATATCGCATTATTATTTTTTCATTTATCGACTCTGCACACCTACCATTTTTCAATATGATACGATTATTGACTGAATTAGTAAAAAAACAGAGCCGTCCTAGTTTATTAAACTGTCTGAAGGGGTGAAAATAGGGTGGAAATATTTTTAAAAATCGTGACATGAAAAATCGACTTGGTACACCTACAAAATTGAGATATGTTATCCCTGATGATCTATTCGACAGAAAAACTTCACGTCATAGTTTTCCAGGCCGTCTGAGGGGGTGAAAATAGGGTGGAAAGTTGAAAAAATCGTATCTTCGAAAATTGAATGTCCACACCTAGAAGTTTGAGATATGTTATCCATGTCGATCTATTCGACAGAAAAAAACATGACGTCATAGTTTTCTAGGCCGTTTGAGGGGGTGAACATGGGGTGAAAATATCAAAAAATGTCTCAACATGAAAAATCGACTTTGAACACCTACAAAATTGAGATATGTTATTCCTGATGATCTATTCGACTGAAAAAACTTCACGTTATAGTTTTCCAGGCCGTCTGAGGGGGTGAAAATGGGGTGGAAATTTGAAAAAATCATATATTCAAAAATTGAGTTTGTACACCTACAATATTAGGAGATGTTATTACTGACACCCGATTTGACGAGAAAAACTTCACGTTATAGATTTCCAGGCAGTCTGAGGGGGTGAAAATGGGGTGGAAACTTGAAAAAATCATATATTCAAAAATTGAGTTTGTACACCAACAAAATTGAGATATGTTATTCCTGATGATCTATTCGACTGAAAAAATTTCACGTTATAGTTTTCCAGGTCGTCTGAGGGGTTGAAAATGGGGTGGAAACTTGAAAAAATCATATATTCAAAAATTGAGTTTGTACACCTACAAGATTAGGAGATGTTATTCCTGATACTCGATTTGAAGGGAAAACATCACGTTATAGTTTTCCAGGCCGTCTGAGGAGGTGAAAATGGGGTGGAAACTTGAAAAAATCATATATTTGAAAATTAAATTTGTACACCTACTAGATTGAGATATGTTATTCCTGACACCCGATTTGACGAGAAAAACTTCACGTTATAGTTTTCCAGGCCGTCTGAGGGGGTGAAGTTGTTTCAGCCGAATAGATAATCAGAAATGACATATCTCAATTTTGTACAAAGTCGATTTTTCATGTTAAAACATTTTTTGATATTTTCACCCCATGTTCACCGCTTCAGACGGCCTGAAAAACTAAGACGTGAAGTTTTTTCTGTCGAATAGATCATGATAGATAACATATCTCAAACTTGTAGGTGAACACATTCAATTTTCAAAGATACGATTTTTTCAACTTTCCACCCCATTTTCACCCCCTTAGACGGCCTGGAAAACTATAACGTGAAGTTTTTCTCGTCAAATCGGGTATCAGGAATAACATCTACTAATTTTGTAGGTGTACAAACTCAGTTTTTGAATATATGATTTTTTCAAGTTCCACCCCATTTTCACCCCCTCAGAGTGCCTGGAAAACTATAACATGAAGTTTTTTCAGTCGAATAGATCATCAGGAATAACATATCTCAATTTTGTAGGTGTACAAAGTCGATTTTTCATGTTGAGACATTTTTTGATATTTTCACCCCATGTTCAACACCTCAAACGGCCCGGAAAACTATGAAGTGATGTTTTTTTTCTGTCGAATAGATCGACATGGATAACATATCTTAAACTTCTAGGTGTACACATTCAATTTTCGAAGATACGATTTTTTCAACTTTCCACCCTATTTTCACCTCCTCAGACGGCCTGGAAAACTATGACGTGAAGATTTTTCTGTCGAATAGATCATCAGGAATAACATATCACAATTTTGTAGGTGTACAAAGTCGATTTTTCATGTAACGATTTTTTAAAATATTTCCACCCTATTTTCACCCCTTCAGACAGTTTAATTAACTAGGACGGCTCTGTTTTTCACTAATTCAGTCAATAAGCGTATCATATTGAAAAATGGTAGGTGTGCAGAGTCGATAAATGAAAAAATAATAATGCGTTATTTTTTCTCAGTGTACTTTGTGGTTGTTGATAACTTCACACCCGTGAGCCTTAGAATAAATGTTGGAATCTTCTGTACGTTACAGACAGTGCTGCCAACGGAAATTGCACAAAATACCCCAAACCTGGGAACAAAATACTTGTAGTTTAGTTACAAATTATTAAAATCTTCGTACAGTTAATTTTGGATACAGTGACCTAAGAAAAGTGATACAACTAATGATAAACATATACTTCACATTTTATCGAAAAAATTGTGAGCCGTCACGGAACGCCTGCCAGTTGTGAAACATAGAAATTATTTTGTAAAAGTAATAGGCATAAAAGAACAGATTACGACAGGAACTAATATATGGCACAATGTAAAAATAAAATATTGCAATTTTTTTCCACCAAATGATTTATTGTTTATTTAATAAACGTTTATGTTCATTAAATACAAAAATTAAAAATTCAAAAATGTATTTGAAATAGTGACAACTCAATTGTTTCAATCAGTGACTTCGGTAATAGTTATATTCGATGTTCCCTCTGACGGTATTACTGTGACAATAGGTCGTTGATACCTAACTTAAGTACGTTACAGAAGTGTATTGGACAGAACATTATTCGCCCAAAAAAATAATAAAAGTGTTAATAAAAACTTAAACAAAAATTAGTATATTCTGATACTATTAGATTAATAAAATCTTACAATACATTAAGAGTATGTCTTGTGTTTAACTGATCTTGGTGATATCGTTTCAATAATAATATTTTGTGACCCCTGTGATGACTGTTGGGTACTAAAATATTAATAAAAAATATGTAATTGAAATATACATGAAAAAATTTTAATTTGGCTTCAATATACTAGTAAACTCAATAACCTTAGCTAGTTATTGCAATATTTTACTAAAGATCTTAAATTATAAATATTAGTAATACATGTTTTAATATAAATTCCACCATCATTATAAAATTGATTAATTAATAAATTTTTTGATGTTCCAACATATATTTTCTACGCAGGGTGTTCATTCAAGAACTTTCCAAGTCGAATATATTAAAATCTGAAGATACGCCAAACTTTCGGATCACAAAAAAAATAATGTGTTTAGTGAAAATTGTTTTCGCTCCTTTTCACGCTCTGCCTCCAGGAACTACTTTCTTAAAACTCTCAAATGGAATGAGGTTACTAGTGATAGCTCATTTGAAAGCTTCTTAAATAATTCTCAATACCCCAAGCATCTCATCTGACACTTCTTAATTCTAAATTAATACAGTCATCTTATCAAATGTCACATATGTCATGTGTCACTTAAGGGAATATGTCAAAACGAAACGTCTTATACCACCACAGAACTCAATTCATTGGGCTCTTCTCTGTCTAACTATACATATAACATAACACCAACAACATTGTTCCAATTTTCGATTACAGAAATGAATTACTCTCACTCTCAGAATCTACATAAAAACTAATAAATACTCGCAAAATTCCATTACTGCAATTTCACTGCAAGTCGATGAAAATACTCGCGAATGTAATAATTACTCGCGAATTGGCATCACTGGCCCGGTGCAGATGGGCGTTCAGTTCAACCCGCCGGAAATATGCGTCGTTGTACGGGCGTTGTTGAAATATATTCTCTTATGAACCTTCTTTTGCTTTGGCTCATAAGTGACAATGTATCTCAACATTCTCAACCTCAAAAAATTCAACATAATTTGCAGAGTATTGATTGTAGGGGCGTTTGCACCGGGGTTAAGAGGCAATGAATTTCAACAACACCCGTTGTAATATCACCCAAAAAATAATTCTTGGTGAAAATGAAATTATTTATAAAACAACAACAAAAATGAATTGGCGCTCCGGGGCGACTTCATTGATTCCAGTGGCGCATTTGCTTTTTCAGCTGCAGGAAAACCTGCAGCATCACATCACCTGAAAATCTTGACCTGCCAATATCCTCTCTCTCATAAAACAAAATGTATGGTGTTTCCAGAGGCTCCACTAAATTCAATGAATCGCCAGAACACTTAGTGACACGACTATCGTCAAATTTAAACCAGTTCGTTTCGTCTTTGACCAAGGCGTAATAATGACCAAATTCAACGCCAGAACCACAGTGAACAATGACTGCATGAAGATTATAATAGTGGTCTGCTAGAAGGAAGTGTTCATCTATGTCGAACCTTCGTAAGATTTTGGTTCTTCCGTCAGAGGTTGAGTCATGTTTGACGTAACCTAATTACTAAAATAGGGTGTTCAGAAAGATTGAGGTGATTTCCTACAGATATTAAAATGTGGTTTCCTTTATCAAATTAATTTGAAACATATTTTTTTATTATTGGCGAGAAGCACTCAATGTCAACGGGGAAATAATGTTTAATTTGGTAGAAGACATTGTCTGGTTGAAGTTTTCAGTACTCGATTAGATTTTTTGTTTATTTTAAACTTATCTATTAAGCGACGATGTATATCGTAGTCTATTTTTACAGAATAATCAATGAAGTGGAGGACAAATTTCATGAAATCGACCCAATTTCGGGTTTTCATTATCAGTGAATTTCAAAAATAAAAGCAATTGTTCATCAAGTTCATCAGTTTGTGGACTATTACCGTGGACTCAAATTGATGTGCAACATCAATTTGTGTATTCGTTCGAACCAAATGCTTGTAGGTAACTATATTTGTTTGATTATATTAACCCTTCAATTCTAATATTTGCTGTTTTTTCACATTCTACCTCGTTATTATTTCAATAATTGATTAATAAATATCAAAACGTGATGTGGAGTATAAAGACCTGAATTTTGATCAATAAATGATTTGTATTTATTAGTCACAATTGGAATTGTTAAAAGAAACTTGAAGGGTTTTTGGACAATAATATTACCCAAGAAATTCTGTGGGAACCTCGATAGTCGGTATGACTTTCGATTGTAGATTTTTTAAGTTTACGACATTCAAAAAAATATGATACAGTCAGGCAACTGCAAACAGCGACGACAAAAAAATGGTTATAGAACGAAATTATTGATTATATTTTATTTTGTACCATCGCATATCATTTCTATTTTCTTGAAAAAATAATTATTTATTTCACAAATTAAATAAATGAGGATCTCTCCTTTCTTTCCAAACTTTTATAATCTGAAAATGTTCATTCACTTTTATAATTTTTTTTTGTATTCATTAACACACGGACAATATGTTTTTATCACAATAAAGGATAATAAAAAGTTCCTGCTAGCCAAGGTATGTCAACATTGTTACTGAATTATAAACAAGGCCATCCTTATTCATTATTGCAGTCGTTGCAACTAGAACTGCAAACCATTAATAGCAAAGGTTGACGTCATTATTTACATCGCTATTTATAAACTGAGTGTTAACACAATTTCTTTTCTATAAACCAAACCGGAGAATATTAGGAAATATGTATGTGGGTGTACTGTGTGTGCAATACACTTTTACCAATAAATATTATAGAAATAGAAAACACCTACTTACTTACCTCTAGACAGATGAGGACTATTCATTTTACAACTTCCACGAACAATTCGGAATTAGGACACTAATTATTGATCACCCTACTTTATTGATTATTTCTCCTCCGAAATAGAATGATATTACCGACTTCTCTTCAAAATTACTTCACACGACTAGACAGCTGATTCCAGTCGAACGAAATGTTTTTATTTACGCAGGAGTATCGCCACCTATCGCTTCTAATGGATATTTCACCGTTATGTATGTGGGCGTTCATGGCAAACTAGATTCAGCTACTATGCGGTATTTATTGTATTTACGCACAGTTGTCTTTTAGTACATTCTAAAACTAATATTTTAATGATTCATTCAAAATAAAATTTACATTGGAGTTTTGTTCAAGAATTTCTTCTTAATTACAAATTCAAAAGTCATAACGATTTATTTCACTATGTTGTATTCAAGGCCCTGTGGCGCAACGGATAACGCGTCTGACTACGGATCAGAAGATTCCAGGTTCGAATCCTGGCAGGGTCGCATTTTTTCCTTTTTTTTTATATAAGTTCCAGAAAAGCCGTTGTCTATTCTATACAACTAATAACTATTTTACAGGAGCGTAAGATACACCTTTCAAGCCCTTTTGGAGGGACCTTTTGAAAAAATCAATAGCATCTCTTCAAGAATTAAGCACACATTTTAAAAAATAATAAGTCGAGACAGTTATAATCATTACTGTTATTCGAAGTTTTGAAAAAATATTCAAGATGTTAGATAGGGACTATACAAACTATTTTGTCTACAATTTGTTAAATTTTATTTTCTATTGTTATATTTCATCTATTAGATATGTGAACTTAGTTTTGCTCAAATTGTGTTTCTATGTATTTGTGTTTTTGAATTGTTTCTTTTCTTTTATTCTTTGAAGTGCTATATATACCTGATTTTTTAACAAGCTTTGTCAATAAGATTTTATTTTCTTGGACAATAAAGTATATCGATGGCTTCATTCGCAAAACTCCTATGTCGCTTCGGCAAAATTTTACAGGGGGAGGAAAAAATTATATTCCGGTTTTTTCTTTTTCAAAATGAAAGTTTCAAAACTCCATTTGATGCGTATTTTTATTAAGTTTTCGTTAGTAAACTTTGGAATTTGAAAAAAAATTAACATCGTCAAATAATAAATAAATAAAGAGTTGGAAGGTTATACTTTTTACATTTACACAGGACAGTGGACTTAGGTTTTCAATTTATAAATTCGAAAGCTTAATGATAGAATAATATTTTTTTTTGTAAAATTTATGATTTATGATCTGTCGGCAAAACATTCAGCAGATCTTGAAGATCTTTATACTTTCTTGCTTTGACCGCTAATCGATGTTCATGAAGTTGAATGATTCTTGCAAGAATATTGTGCTTTTTACTTTGTGGAAGAAGTGTCCAGTCTTCAGTGAACCGCAATTTATAAAATATGTCGCCCTGTGGTGTATAACGTAATGCTCGTAAGACAGTAACTTTAGGTTCCCGTTTTTTATTTCTAAGCCGTACAGACTTATAAAAGGCCAAGGAGTCAAATGATTTGAAAAAGGTGTGGTCTAGATACTTGACATCATAGGGCCCTGGCTGTTTTCGAGCTGACCTACAAACTTCAGCATATTCAGCTGGTATGTTTATGATGCGTGATTTCAGTTTTCTTTCTATTTGGGCATGCGTTGAGTCGGCCTCCATTTGAGTATGGCCGACCTCAAGGAATTATTGCTCAATGGTGATTTCATGTAAGATTGCTAGGTTCAGTAATGCATTTGTCATTGTGATATTTCTGTTTTGGTATGTACATCCATCAGTGTATATAATTATCTTTTTGCTTTTGTCATCCATTTCCGGAACCACCTTATCATTTAAAAATGTACAGACTATTGACGCAAACCCTTCTGCGTTTATGCCGCCTTCACATTCATGCCATAAATAGCAATAACCATGATCAAATTGTAGATACACAGATTATGAACACAAAGTTTGGTTTTGTAATACAGGCTAGACACGTTCAAACGTGGTGCGTTCAACACAGCTTGTAGATCAATGGTAAAAACGTAGGAGTCATTGTCTTTGTCTTTGGCTTTTTCGACACGAGCTTCGTTCTACTCAGCTATATAATATTAAAAGTTTCGTTATCAAGATGTTCCATCTTGTATTATTTATTATTATTGAACTTGCAGATTGACAAATGTTGTACGTTCTTAGCTTGGCAGTCTGATACATACAAATCATAAAGAGCTCTTTCACTGGTCCACTCTGGAAGTATGTATAACTTTTTGGTATCCTTTCTGCAATAATGCGACTCCATTTTCGGCAGTTTTTCAAGGAAATAGTCTAGTGCTTGGTTTTCGGCAAGAAAAGGGCGATTATTATGAACATTTGTACTCACGCTAACTTCGTTGGTTGAAAGGGGTTGATTATGTGAATGTTATAAATTTGTTTCTTCCAATTCTGAACGCTCCACTTTCCAATACCCAAAGTATTGAGAAACATTGTTTGGCAGACCTTTATACTTATATCATTCTTTTTAAGACGAAAGAAAAATGAACAAGACCGTCTTGATTCTGTTGTACGTTTTCTATTCCTGTGTCTGTTTGTGGGTGCCACTACACTATCAATAAACATCTTTTTCTCAACCCAACTTAATTTCCAAAAATGTTCGAATATAGATTTTCCATCAGTTTCAGAAAGTTCTTCGCATTTCAAATTACCTTTCTTAGTTTGTCGGCAATGACACTTTTGTTTCATATTTCTTTTTTGTTTAACAACATCTCTTACCCACACATCTATTTTTTTCTTTCCTAAATAATCCTTTCCTTTTTCTCTGTTGAGCTTATTTTTCGAACATTCCCAATTTTCTTTCTTCACCTGACATCTTCTTCTTCTCTTTACGCCTAGGAAGTTTTCATTTTCATCTTCAGAACTTGAATATGGCACCAAAGCATGTTTTGCTCGAATAGTCACTGAATTAGGTTGTTCAAGTCTCAAAATCTTTCTTCATTCGTCTCCACGTAACTCTCATCACTTTGGTACTCGGCTCCTCCGAGAGTACGTCCTCGATTATTACGTCATTCTGTTGCTGGCAGCTGTTAACGCTTTCTGGGTGTAAATCTTCTTCTAAGACGACGGGAATGTTTTCAAAAATCTCAGGATTAATTACTAAGTTTACACTTTGGTACTTGGCTTCTCCGATGGTATTTGACACGTCCACCAGTGGTTGACCGCTATGCATCAATAATGAATCTTCAATTATGACGTCATTCTGTTGCTGTCTGATGTTTACGCTTTCTAAATTCAAATCTTCTTCTAATACGACGGGAATGTTTTCAAAAAGCTCAGGATTACTAATTAAGTTTAACAACTCCTTGTCACTATCATTAGTAGTCTCCTGAACATGATTACTTGCCACTGCTAATTTTCATGCCACGAGACATCTGAAAATTACAAAAATATATTATTATCATCTGTTTCACGTCTCCCTTAACAACTTCGATGTCCTATTGCCTAAGGTAATTAACACAATAACTCAATTATCATCACTCGCTTAACAAAATCTTCACATTCATCCGTCCAAAACCATCTAAATCCCATTCATACTGTGTTACATTCACCAAAAATCTCCTAAGTCCTAATTTGTGATGCGTAGAAAATATACACAGTAAAATACAACAATGGCGTTGGAAATACATCTTGAAAATATTTTTTACTAACCTTTTACAATTTCTAAACAGTCTAACACTTTTGTGGGTGCCACATTTACTACACTATCAATAAACATCTTTTTCTCAACCCAGTTGAGTGTCAGATTCAACGCTCATGAAAAATTTCCTTTTTATGTATTGATTTGAGGAAAATATTGTTAAAATTTATCATCATGAAGTTCATCTTTGTGAAGTATATCGTTTTGCCAAATTTTCCACATGAAATTCATTTATTTTCTGTGAATTTATATAATTTACAAATCTGTCATTGCCTAATATGAAAAATGACAATTCAAGAAAGTCAAAAAAACTGTTATCTACAAGAAAATCAGATGGAAACGAAATTATTGTATGTCCTGAAACCAATTCAAACTTGGAATGCAGTTTTTGTAATTGGATTTTCCAAACGAAGCGTGGTGTTAACATTCACATGAGGAAAAAACATCACTCAATCCCTTTTCGTTAAAATACCAGTGAATCTTCAAACGTTAATGAAAATCCCACTTCCAAAACATTGAATGCTCATTTATCCTACCTAAAACAGAATGTGAGCAAACATCCAGGATGTTTGTTGCTGATTCTTTAGCCAATATGTTGTGTATTACATATATTTATATATTTGGGACACCCGTTATATCATTAGTGTAAATTATTATCCAGTTGTCAAGTAGATGTCAATTAAAAAAAGATCACAAAGAGAAGTCACATATTCATTATAAAGTGGTATTAATACATACATCAAATCAAATACTACTCATTCACAACAGTTTTGGCGACGAGGTGAATTAGAAAGATTATAAAAATCAAAAATAATCGAAAATAAAAACATTCAAAATGGACGCCCAACAGTTCAAAGAAATTATGGAATTTCAAACTGCAATGATATCTACTCTCTTTTCTCAATTACAAAGTTCACAGAGTCAGACAAACCGTGAATCATCAAGCAAGGGAGAAATTGTGATGAATACAGCACTTTTAGCTAACTTCGAAAATTTTGACAGCAAGAAAGAATCGTTTTCAAATTACAAAAGCAGGTTCCGATTTACCTTCAAATGAAGCAGATCAATACAAATAAGCCTTATTGTGCTCAATTACTACTAAATTCTATTGGAGCTCAAAATTTCAACATGATTACAGCTTTGGCTGCTCCTAAAACTCATGATCAGTTGACATATGATGAATTGATAAAGTTATTGGAAGAACATCTTGCACCAAAGAAGAACTTTTTAGTTGCTCAACATCACTTTTTGTCAATCTATCAAAATGAACAACAATCAATTCCAGAATTTGTAAGTACACTTAAGAGTAATATAAGTGACTGTGAATTCACATGCGAGTGCAAGAAATCAGTTGCAGAAATCTTCCTGACAGCTCAATTCATTCGTGGCTTATACGATAATAGCATTCGTGAACAATTACTTCAGTCTGATAGTAAAACTTTCAAAGACATTTTTACGAGAGCAATTGCGCTCGAATCTTCGAAAATTGATGCTCGCAAAATTGCCCAGAAAACAATTTCAACGTCATCTTCAACAGTTGATATCAATAAAGTCAACTGTTCACACCAACATGTTCAGAAAATGCACAAAAATCATTCACGTTCATATATCCCTTCAAGAACTAGAAAATCGAGGTACAATAGGCCACTCAGTCGCAAATATAACCTTGAATCACTAGGACTGCAGAATATTTGTCTTAGGTGTGGGAAATCCAATCATATCACAAAAGATTGTCACACTGAACAAACTTTACTCAAATGTACATTATGCAACAGGACTGGTCACGTTTCTAAGGTCTGCATTACTTCATTAGTTGCAAAAAAGACAAAATCTGAATCGACTAATCAAATTCAAAGCGACGATTCATGTGAAATCGCACGACAATATGGTGTACAACATATTCATCAAAATCATAATAGTTCTGACACTGATATGAATCGTTATTACGCCCACGTCAAAATAGAAGGAAAACCAATCAAATTCGAAGTAGATTCGGGATCAGCTTATACGTTTCTTCAACGTCAACAATTACAAGATTTGAATCTGAATATTCCTCTTGAACCAGCAACCATTGGATTCCGCTCATATACTCAAGATGTTTTCATACCCGATGGGAAGATTGTAGTTAACGTTTCTTATGGTAACATCAAAATAAAAGAAGATGTTTATATTGTGCCAGATAATTACGCTGCTATTCTTGGTAGAGTTTGGATCCGACGCCTCAAGATAGATTTGAATCAACTAAGTCAACAAAACACTTCAGTACCCTTTGAAAGATTCAACCTGTGGAGTGTAGAGGAACTAAGCGCCAAATATCCAAATGTTTTCGAAGAGAAAATTGGGTGTGTTCCAGGTTTCAATGTTGTTCTCAAGTTACGTGAAGGGGTACAGCCATGTTTTCATCGTGAACGTGAAATTCCCTACGCACTCAGCACATTGGTTGAAAAAGAGTTGGATGCACTTGAAAATGCAGGAATCATAACGAAAATATCGATATCTGACTGGGGATCACCATTAGTCGTAATACCAAAGGCAGATGGAGGCGTACGTTTGGCTATCGATTACAAAGTCGGAGTCAATGAGCGACTTATGAATTCACATTATCCAATTCGGAAAATCGAAGACATTTTGAATAGTCTACGTAATTCTCGATTCTTCTGTAGGCTCGATTTATACAAAGCCTATCTTCATATCAAGGTTGATGAAAAATCGAGTGAAATTCAAACAATTTCTACGCACAGAGGTACATACAGGATGAATCGATTATCTTTTGGAATAAAAACAGCCCCATCAGAATTCAACCGTATCATGGATCAGATTTTACGAGAAGTACCTAAGACCGAATTTTATTTTGATGACATAGTGGTTCATGGAAATAGTAGAGAAGAATGTGCAACAAATCTCAATGCATATTTTGATCAATTACAGAAATATGACTGGCATCTCAATATACGCAAATGCAAATTTTTCCAAGATCAAATTGAGTTTTTGGGACATGTTATTAAATTCAATTCAATATCAAAATCACCCGAAAAAGTTGCTGCAATCATAAATATGGCGAAGCCGACGTCAGTGGAAGAACTCAGAAGATTCTTAGGTATGGTTACATATTATGCAAGATTCATCCCTAACAATTCAAGTAAAACTGCTCCTCTTCGTCATCTGCTGAAAAACAATGTCAGATTCAGGTGGACAAAAGAATATGAAGCAGCTTTCATCAAACTCAAACAAGAAATTGCCAGTGACCAAGTTCTTATGCCTTTCAATCCATCGTTACCAGTGCAACTTGCATGCGACGCAAGTCCTAATGGTGTTGCTGGAATATTGTCACACGTTGTGGATGGTAATGAACGGCCTATCTCATTTGCTTCAAGGTCTTTGACTTCTGCAGAACAAGGTTACTCTCAACTCGATAGAGAAGCCTTGGCCATCATTTTTTCTGTGGATCGATTTTACCAATATTTGTTTGCACGCCCATTCACACTCATTACGGATAATCAACCGCTTGTAAGAATTTTTCATCAGAACGCAAAGATTCCCAAGATGACTTCAGCTCGACTTCAAAGATACGCTACATTTTTGTCTGGATTCAATTACACATTATCCTTCAGGAAAGGAATAGATAATTCAAATGTAGATTGCCTTTCAAGGGCGCCAGTTTCAGCAAAACTTCAAATGGATTCAGTAATCAATAACGAAGTTCATCATTTAAGTAATTCTAACATTTCACAAATAACTACATCAGAACTGTCTTATGAAACGCTGAAAAAGGAAACACTTAAGAACGAAACACTGTCAGTACTTTTGAAAGATCTAAAACAGGATTCAAATTGCAAAGCAGAATTCACTGTAGACTGTGATGTGTTATTCAAAGGCCAGCGTGTTGTTATACCTACATCTTTACAAGTAGCAGTTTTGAAAGAGCTTCATCACATGGAATGACTAAAATGAAACAATTAGCCAGACGTTACGTTTATTGGAAATCTATTGATAAAGACATTGATCGCATGGTAAGAAGTTGCCCATCCTGTGTATCTGTTCAGCCAAACCCTTCAAGAGCACCATTGCACCCTTGGATGGAACCAGAAAATAATTAGCAGCGAATACATATCGACTATGCAGGACCGTTTCAGAATCATCATTTTCTTGTTGTTATCGACGCAAAATCCAAATGGGCTGGGGTTGTTCCGTGTACATCAGCTCCAAGTTCTTCATCTTCAATAGAGATACTCCAAGATATATTTGCTCGTAATGGATTTCCCGATGTTATGGTTTCCGATAATGCAACTATATTCACAAGTGAAAATATTAAAAAGTTTTGCCAATCAGCAGGTATTTTTCAAAAATTCATCGCACCAGGACACCCAGCTACAAATGGATTAGCGGAACGTAACGTTCAAACTCTTAAACACAGACTTGCTGCTATGGCTAACGAACCTTTTTCTATGCGACAGAAAGTTCGTGAGATACTTTTTCGTTATCGAGCAACACCATTGTCTAATGGGAAGACACCATCAGAGCTTTTTCTTAATCGACAGATTCGTATCACGCTGGATGCTTTGAAACCCGTTCATCATGAAAAATCAGCACCATCAAATAAAAAGGCACGACAATTCAGCGTGGGAGAGAGAGTTCAAACAAGGTATTACACAAATAATAAACAGTTATGGAAGACAGGAGAAATTATCAAGAAATTTGGGCTTCTTCACTATCAAGTGAAACTCGATGATGGATATATTTTGAAGAGACATATTGATCAGATAAGATCGACCAACTTGTCCAAAAGTAAATCCGTTTTTTTCGCACCTGAAGTAGAAGTTACTTATGAAGATCAATCAAAACAGCCTAATATAACTGATTTGGTGACGATTCCAGCGCAAGAGGAACAAAATGAGGTGTTTGAATCAGATCAAATTGAAGTACCTGATGATCAAATACCTCATCCACCAACCAACATAACAGAGTTGAGAAGATCAGGCCGCCCTGTTAAACTTCCATCGCGCTTCAACGATTACATAGTTGAAAAAAAAATAATTCAATAAGCGTGGGAGATTGTTGTGTATTACATATATTTATATATTCGGGACACCCGTGATATCATTAGTGTAAATTATTATCCAGTTGTCAAGTAGATGTCAATTAAAAAAAGATCACAAAGAGAAGTCACATATTCATTATAAAGTGGTATTAATACATACATCAAATCAAATACTACTCATTCACAACACAATACAATAGACAATTGCATTAAAGCAAATTCTTTGGACTCCTAAAAAAGTTACTGTGTTTCGCATATACATCGTTTTGTATTCCTTCATCCAAAAAACCATATAAAGAATCCATCACTTCAATAATTAGGAGGAATATGAAAAACGTCCCCAATCTTTCAATATTTCCCCCCAGAGATAGAAAACCACCAACGAAACAAAATAAAAGTAAATATATAATCAATAAAGTTTCTGATAGTGATATTACTTCGGCTATACGAATTTTGTCTTCGACTGACTCAATTACTACTTTTGACAATGAAACATTTACGTTGCTCAAATCAAAACATCCCTCTGAGAATACTCATCTAGAACTCAACATTCCAGTAAGTGGAAATGAAATCCTGGATCCACTTCAAGTTACTGAAATTGATGTTTTACGTGCTGTTAGATCATTTCGCACAGGATCATCTGGCGGGCTGAAAAATGCGAAATATTTTTTTCAAATTCACAAGATGCATCTGTAATAGAAAAATTCAACAGTTTAACTCCTGGAATAAGAACAATTAATAGGCACGAGTTGAATTTACTTGGTGCACCACTTTCAGAAGAATCTTTGGCTGAATGTTTAAGTCAAAAAACAACTTTCCTAAATTTGATGGCCTCACATATCAAGAGCCTTCCTGCTCACATTTGATACTTTTTACTAAAGCATTCTTTAGCAATTCCTAAATTAATGTATACCCTAAGAAGTAGCCCTACATGGCGATGTCGAAAAGAATCAACACATTTCGATTCAGCACTTCGAGGAATCTTGGAACAAATAACAAATAATAACTTCAAAAACGAATCATGGATCCAAATTTCGCTTTCAGTGAATCTGGGTGGTATTGGCATCCGACAATCATCTTGATTCATTTTATTTGGAAGCTGAAAAAATATGGATGGAAAAATCAAATGTACCAATACCTGATAACAAGGGCTCTCAAAAATCTTGGTATCTTCCTTTATTGCAGATGTTATCTACAGAACTCATGGCTGCAGCTAAGGACTCCCTTACAGATCAAGCTCGCCTCAAAGTTGTAACAACTAAGGAATCTGGCGCCTAGCTCAACGCACTTCCCGTTGCTTCCTTGGGAACATTATTAGACGACGAAAGTTTCAGAATTTCAATAGGTATTCGTTTAGGATGTTTGATTTGTGTTAATCACCAATGTCGGTGCCGTTTCGTTGTTGATGAAAATGGTACTCATGGCCTCAGTTGTAAATTTAGTGCAGGTCGCTTCTCCCGACATTATGCAGTGAATGACATAATTAAACGAGCCAATATCCCTTCTGTAATTGAACTTCTTGGAATTAGCCGAGATGATGGAAAACGTACTGATGGAATGTCTCTCATTCCATGGAGACATGGAAAACCTTTGGTTTGGGACTTCACCTGTGTTGATACCTTGGCTCGCTCTCATCTCAATTCAACTTCGCAAACATCTGGTGGGGCCGCTGAATATGCTGAGAAAATGAAACAGCGGAAATACATTTGTCTAGAAGATCGATATATTTTCTATCCAATTGCCATTGAAACATTTGGTAGCTTTGGTTCCTTTGCTTCCGATTTTTTCAGAGATATAGGTCGAAAACTAATTACAGTAACAGGAGATTCTAGAGCAAGATCATTTCTTATACAACGAATCAGCATTGCAATTCAGAGAGGAAATGCTGCATCAATCCTTGGCACCATTTCTCCTTCTCAAAGTCTTGATGAAATTTTCTTTAGCCCACTAAACTGGTCTGATACTATGGATTTCTCCCCAGCTTCTTCTGTTAAAAATTATCCAAACGTTAATGAGAGTAAATCAGACTTCAGTTCTAAAAAATTGTAGAAGAAGACTTAACAGGCAAACTCAACACTAGCAGTTTCAACATCATAAAAGGACAAATGCAGAAGATAAAAAATGTTCAAATCCAGGAAAATTTTGCAGTGATTCAACAAACAGCCGAATCTCCACCTTTTGCCAACTACCCGCACACTATGATCTTCCCGACGATGAATCACCATCATTCGCCTATATCTGAACTCGTCAACAATTTTGACGAAATCGATACTGACCAGGATGCCGAAAACGTGTTCAACGACAATCTTCCCTCATGCCCCTTCAAACTCTCCAGAAGGTCCCACCAGTTTGTAGATCCAGACTGTTATAGGATGGGCATGTTTCTATCTACATATATGATCGACGGTAGGGCAGTGAACTTGCAGCCAAGGGGTCTGCTTAATCAAAACAATCACTGTTATGTCAACTCTATTTTGCAAGCCCTGATCGCATGTCCACCACTCTACAACTTACTAAACAGTCTGAGTAAAAACATCTCTTCGAACAAGAGAATGACGTCTACCCCGGTTATATTTGGAATGTGCCGTTTTGTGGAACAGTTTGTTCACCTACCCTTCCTACTTTTTGACGAAAGACGGGAGAGTAGATAAAAATTCCAAGAATGACCAAAAAGTTTCAATCAACACTGGCATCCCATTCGGTCCGACGTGGATTTATAAAATGTTGCATAACATGCGGACTGACTGGATCGATGGTAGACAACAAGATGCAGAAGAGTTTCTAGGTTTTCTTTTGAATGGACTCAATGATGAAATGTTTGAGCTAAATGAGTTGGTTGAATATTATATTAAAGATGAAAAACCTCTCGTTGACTCTGCTTTGAGCAATTATTCAAATAATGTATGGAACATAATAGAATCGAACAATAAAACACATCCAACCAGAAGGATCGACTTTACCAATATACCGATAAGTGACATCTTTGGGGGGCACTAAAGTCGAGCATTCATCGCAACGTGGACCACAATACCCAGCCTTTCCTCACCCTGCCAGGGTCAGAGAAGCGTTCAAGGTACTTGTCTCCAAGAACATTTTAGAGGGAGTGACTTCGTCGAAAACAAACGAGAAGGTCGAAGCTTGGGAGCAAATTACGCACTGCAAACTTCCTGTTATCCTTAGGTTTGTTTTGGTTCTACGAAATTCAGGTTCTAGGACGTCTGGATCATGCGCATTTATGTGGAAATTTGTTTGGGATATTTGCTAGGATGTTTTTTCAATTATTTGATTTGAATAATTGATGATTGAGGGTAGATAACATCTGAAAAGACTATAAGGATACGCTACATAACAAAATGGACATGATCAATAGTATTTTCTCGTCTTTCTCTCTTCATATATACGATAGGTGGCACAGTGGTCTCCTCAAAAGCGTTCTGGTTTAAACAAGTGTCCGAGACTATTTCGGACTGTCTGAGATTTTTTGCTTATACGCATCATGCCTTGCGCTGATTTCAAACAGTTTCGGATGTTAGAACCAGAGCAAACCTTTTATTTTGCATCTGAAGTTTTTCAAATACAGCAACGACCGTTACACGAAGATTATCAAGGCTTTTGATTTTGAATTCGACTTGAAGTTTGATTCGACTTTGATATCGTCGGAAACACAGTCTCCAATAGAGAGACAATACAAACTATTCGCCGTCGTTTACCACGAAGGCAAAAATGCCAACATTGGACACTACGTGAACGATGCCTTCCACGTCTACAATTGCTGGATTAGGTACGACGATTCTTCGGTCAAGACCGTGCAAAAAGAAGACGTATTGAAACCCCAGGGAACGCGAGTTCCTTATTTGTTGTTCTACAGGAACAGCGATATGATCCTATCTAAATAAGGTTTTGCTACTTTTACGTAGAGTTCAGCGTCTGGAATCTTACGGAATTTCTCTTTTTAGTTTTGATTGAATTTGATATTTTTTTTGGTTTTAATGAATTATTTTATTATTTCATTTGTAAACACTAATTTCTGGGAAAATTAAGGGTTATTGATGACAGACTGTCCAACACAAGTTGCACCTATGATTCTCATTAACAAAATGACGGAATGCGCGGGATTTAGCTGTCTTGCGTAGTGTGTTGCATTCGTCAGTATTTGGAAGGTTTGCGAATTGAACTTTTTTACGTGTTTTGTTTTATTTCGGACTAAGACATTTTCTAAGGACATGCGTATATATTTCCCATAGCCGAAAATGCAATAAAATGAATTTGGCAAATAAGGGGATTTAGGAGTTTTGCGAATTAAGCCATCGATATGTCTATCTATCTAGCTACCTCAAGTACCGCCTTTACATTTTTATTCAAATCAAATATTTCTACATTTCATATTCCATGAAATATTTCCTCTTCTTCAATAAAAAAAATGTTTTCCTTTCTTGAAAATCTAAAACTATTTCAAATATTGAAAAAAATTAAATAGTGCTGATTAGTAAGCATGGACATCTCCTCTTTTGTAGATACCATCTGTTACAAAGCCAAGATTTAACATCTACTACCGCAGCTCACGAAAAGACTATTGAGAAAATGTATTTTTGTTCTTGCGAGAAAAACGTTCTTTCAATAGATTCGTTTTACCCAGAAGTTCCAAATTCTACTTATCATCTAAAACAGAATGAAAGATTGCTTTGTCACGAATGCATTCTCTGAACCCTTTTTTCGGATTCCTGCTGTTGCAAATTTCTGCTCGTCAGGCCACTGTGCCCTTGAATGATAATTAATTTTCTCTTACGAAGACGCTACCTATGGAATTGATCGCTGAATGAAAAATCGATTTCTGTCTTTCCCTGCGGATTTCATTGCAAGGAAACTAGAAGAGACAAAGGATTAAACTCAGATAGCGCTTTTTTTAGGGTATAACTATTTTGCAGATTTCGACCCCCGCCCAAAAATTTCACAATTTTCAAAAAATTGGAAATATATTCTGCAGGTCGACGGAAATTCTTGCAGGTTGGATCTCCAAGACATAAATCTCGACCAGGTTGATCATTTTCGTGAAACAAAATTCCAACCTCCACCCTTAGAGTATGGAAAAATTGGACACTTCTCATAAAATTGAAAATAAACTTTGCAGGTAGGCAGAAATTCTTGCAAGTCGGATCTACCAGACATGAATCTCTACCAGGTTAATAATTTTCGACAGAAAAATTTTCCAATCTCCACCCTTTTAGTATGAAAAAATTTAACTTTCCTCATAAAATTGAAATTAAACCTTGCAGGTCCACAGAAATTCTTGCAGGTCGGATCTCCCAGACCCGACTTGCAAAAATTTCTGCCGACCTGCAGCAAAGTTCATTTTCAATTTTATGAGAAATGTGAATTTATTTCATACGCAAAGGGTGGGGGTTGGAATGTTTTTGTCGAAAATGATTGACCTGGTCGAGATTCATGTCTGGAAGACCCAACCTGCGAAAATTTCCGCGAACCTGTAAAACATATTTTAATTTTTTTGAGAATTGTGAAACTTTTAGTTGGGAGTCGGAAAATTTTTCCGTCGAAAATTATTAACCTGGTAGAGATTCATGTCTGGCAGACCCAACCTGCAAGAATTTCGGTCAACCTCCAAGGTTCAATTTTATGAGAAATGTGGAATGTTTCCATACTCAAAGGGTGAGGGTTGGACATTTTTTTGACGAAAATGATCAACCTGGTCGAGATTCATGTCTGGGAGATCCGACCTGCAAGAATTTTCGCCGACCTGCAAAATGTATTTTCATTTTTTTGAGAATTGTGAAACTTTTGGTTGGGGATTGGAAAATGTTTCCGTCGAAAATTATTAAACTGGTAGGGATTCATATCTGGGAGACCCGACCTGCAAGAATTTCAGTCCTACAAGATTACGAGAGCAATGCCCACTGAGAACAATTTGCTTGCCTACAGACCTGCAAAATAGTTATACGAGTTTTTGGGCTCTGGTTTCATCTAATAACGTGGTGTTTAGTATCTGCGACAGTTTTAAATAGTTCTTATAACTGTTTATGTTAACCACCCAAAAATAATAAACATTGGATGAAAAACTCTATTTCTTAATGAATATTACGTCGCTGGTCATCACAAGTAAAACCCTAACTCTTGAACTTCGAAACCGCAAACTCGTGCGAAATTTTTGGACGATTATTTTATTCTTGCATACTTATACTATTCCATAGATATCATATGTACACGGTAAAGGACATGAAGTATGAAACGGGAACTGTATTACAATACAACTGTTCAGTTTTCTGTGGCGTCTAGACTATTAACAGGATATTTCTTTCAATTATTCAAATACAACTAATAATATGATTAACACATTTATTTTTTCAGTCTTTGAATGTTAAAAAAATTGTATTTTGGAAAAGAACGGTTTTGGTTTTCTACTTCTTTGTATAGAGTTAACTCTATACAACGATCACGCAAAGACACATCTTCGTATAGAGTTCCCTTTTTGAAATTGATTGCTTCCTTTCTTTCTTTGAAATATTCCCCACATTTTCTGTGTAAAAATGGAGAAGGAGAAAGCCAAAACCTTCCTTTCCCAAAAATTCTTCTCTCCTAAAAACATGCCCATTTCAATTTAAAATTGTCTTTGTTCTTTAAGGAAGCGGGTCCAATTTTGTCTCTGAAATAATAGAAAACCAAAACTGTCTCAAATCGGCTAGAGACTAGAAATAAAAGATATTGTACCTACTGTGCCAAAGAAAACTTTCCACAACATCACACTGCAACTAACTTATTTCTCTTCATATTAGGCGAGACAGAAATCGTTAGACATTGAAAAAACAATTTTGAAATAATACGATGAATAAATTCACTAACATTAGCATTCTCACTATGGGGAGTTCGATTACCATCGGATAGAAATCGTCCATAATGCGCAACGACTTCCAAATGTTGATAATCGACGGCAACCAAACAATAATTTATTTATAATTTGCAAGGAAATATTATAGCAGACTGGAATTCAATTAACTTTGTTCTAAATTGTCACGATTGTTTGACATTTTCACTAGTAATACCCACTATAGGTCAAATTATTTCCGGAAATTTTCTCGAGCTCATGATTATTTTGAAAATTTTCTAAAAATATTCATGAGCGACAAAACATTTCCGGATATCAATTTGACCTCGCGTGGTATTCGGTAAGAAAATTCCACACCGAATTTTGGTGGAAAATCAAATATTTTTATAATTTATTTTTCCATTCTCAATAATTCAAATTGTTTTCTTTATCAAGTCACCAGCGAAACATGAAATGTGTGGTCGACTTGATTGTTGAGTTGCCATGGTAACTAAGTGAGACCCTAACCTCGAAATTATTATTTCAGTTTTGAAGCTGTCAAGCAGCACGGCGTGAAAAATATTTTGCTTCAGCCAAGAAAGTAATGAAAATATTCGCCAGGAGATTGAGCAGTTGACACCCGCGAATACCAAGAGATCGAAGTCAAGCGCATGGAGGTAGTTTACAAACTTTTGCGCAGAACATAAAGTTGATGATTTCCGATAATTGAAAATCAAATTCCTTCAGAGCATCATTCCTCGAACTAAGCTGAAGCATACAACAAACAACGGCTTTGTCGTCGCCCCATCTATTGCGGCAGTTGTATCGCCAACATCATATGCAGGAATAACTTCAGTGAAGAATCCTGCACTGACACCTATCGGATATAATCCAATGCCCTTCGTGGTATTAGCCAGAGGAGTGGTTGTTTTCTGATAGGTGTCAGTCCATTAACCTACAGTGTAAGGAGTTGAGACTGGCCTGAACGAACTGTTCTTTTAGATGATTTGATTTTACATCCCTATATTTTGTTTGGAGGCAAATAAAAATGACAATGAAAAAGACGTCACGAAAATCATCATTCTCTATGAGACCGAGCAAGCAACAGGAAGGCAATATTTAGAAATGGAAGGGGCGGCAGAACCAATTGAAATTGAGACACCAGATGAGAAACAAATCATCCCGTCTGCCAATATAATTCAAGAGCCCCAACCATCTTCATCTGTTATTATTCATGAGGAAGTAACACCACCAATCAAAACTGTACCAACCCCTTTCAAATTTCAAAAAATGTTTGTTGTTTTTGCATAAGTCAGATAAAACCGAGGTGAAAAAGAGATCGAAAGAAAAGTTGCCAGCAGTAGCAACATCCACCAGATGGAAAGAATATCACTTGAAGAAACAAAAAATCAAAGAAGATAATGAAAAAGTTGAACAGGATAGAAAACTACAAAGGGAAATGGAACAAAAACAGCAAAGGAAAAAATTAAACAAGTCAAGAGAAGAGTTTTGTCATCGTCTTCATCTGAATCGAAGAGAACTCCAGTTAGAATCTGAAGAAGAACTTTATTATGAAAATAATGAACGTTCGAATCTAATATATGATAATAGTAATAATATGATATGAATATAATATGAATATATGATATGATATGAATATGAATATAATAGTATCATATGAGGAGGACTATTTTCCTGGAGTTATTACAGAAATGAATAAATTAAATGCATTTGTAACTGTTATGCAAAACATTTCTACCAACACCTGGAAGTGGCCTTAAAGACGGGACAGCTTGTAATATGATTTCAAGGATATCATGGAAAAAATTGAAGAACCTGCTAAGGCCAATGAAAGAGGAACATTTCGTGTACCAGAAAGTTTTGAATATTCAGATTATGTTTGAATTGTAAATACAATGAATGAATAAAGCTATTTCAACATATTTGCTCGAAGGTGTCAGTTATTGGTTCATCTATTGGTTATTCCAAACATCATGTATGTCAGTTATTGGATAAAATATAGCTCTGTATAAGTAAAAGTAAGTAAAACAAAATTGAATCAACTTTTTGAAAAACCATCATCCATACATCATTTAAGGACATTAAAATATGAATTTGCAATGAGCCGCTACTGCCTATTTGTTGAATGTTCGGAGATATAAAATTTTATCGATTTTTTTTCCTTAAAGTGTTAGTTAATGATTCCTTCACCTTATCAATCATGTGTTATGTGTGTTCTCATCTAATAATTTTTCTCATTACACAAAGTTTTGATATCGTCCTATGACAATCTCTGTATACATCTGTGTATTTTGTATACATATATGTGGGATTTTTCTCAACTGTTTGTAAAGCTCTCAACAAAAGAGGGCAAAATCAGAATAAATTACCTATTGTTTAGATTTGGTAGTCTTAGCTATGGTGTTAGGTATATATATTTTATTATCTTTGTTCTCCCAATCGCTATTATGAGTGAGGAAACACTCCCTAGTTTTTTTTTTACTTTTTACTAGAATGACATTGAACTGATGACATTTAACTCTGCTGCCTATGCCGTTCAGCAGTGCTTTTTGGGAGGCTGGTAAATATTTACTTATTACAAATATTGATTTGTTTACTTTGCATTTGATTGACTGACCGTTACATCATTGACCTGTGTGATCCAATTTAGCAGTTTAGATATTGGATTATAGGAGACAGACGCGTTTTTCGGAGAGTCAGTAAAGCTGTGAATTTTTTCACATTCGTCCACTGAAATCGAATGGAAAATAAACGAAAACGAAAGGGGTGCGTTAGTTGTAAAAATTGAAAAAGAAAATATGAATTGCAAATTGTCTAATAATTTTTGTGTAATACAGCAAGAATTTTTTGGAAAGAAAGATTTTAGCTTTCTATCTCTTCATCTTTTTACAATAAAAGTGGGAATTTTTTCCAAAACTCAATCTCTCCTAAAAACATACCTACCCCTTTCAATTTAAACAGCTAGAATGTATTGATACCCTTTTAGTATTCAAAGGTCTAGTAAAGAATTAATTCAATAACAGATAAGTACATGATAAACACTGATTCAAACATTTTTTTTCCATGAGGTGCAGGTCACACCCGAAAAATTCCGGTAGAATGTAGCGATTTGTAGCGATTTAAAGAAACTTTCTCGAATAGTTGGTATTTTCACTATACATTTTAGTAAAATAGTTCACTTTTGCTGATAACAATAAAAAACAGTTCTTTATTTCAGCTTGAATTTTTCTCATCATTTCTAAATCGAAAATATTTGTTGATGAGGTAAGTAGGTATTTACATAATTCTTCCGATGATGTGTTTCACAAAAATGACGTTAATATATTTATTTCTGTTTGCGTAATGAAAATAATGAGAGTTAATGAAGATGTTCATATTCATGTGCAACCATTCTAGGATTTCAAGGTTAATAGATGTGTATATCTTTGTAACAATAGGCTCATTTAACAATTTTTTATTTCATTATTTGAAAGTTTATGTTTCAAAATAGTACCTCTGCAAAAAATCTGAATTTTCACTCTTTATCTTCCCCCTCAAATTAATAGTTGAATGTGGCGTTCACCGAAACGGGCGTGGTCAAGCTTGACGTCACATCAGTCGACTCGGCGACAAGGGAGTGCTGGCGGATAAGCGAAATACGTGTGCTAAAGCCGTAGAATAAAGCAAGTTGTGAATTTTTTACTGCAGTGTGTCAACAGCGTGAATATGAATAATGATAAAAAAGGACGTTATAAATATTGCCTCGTTCCTAAATGCAAGAATTCTTCGGTAACTGCACCAGACAAAATTTTTATTTCACTGCCAAGTACCTAGGTAACTTAAAATCACGAAAGTAGCGGTCACGTCGGTTGAGCGAGACATACGGCAGACGGTGACGTCATCACACCAGCCAGGTTGCTTCTCAGCTCGCAAGGCATACAGACCATCCAGTCAACCAAATTGTCACGTGGTGTCCCACCCATCGACGAACCAGAGTGTACCAAATATTTTTTATTAATCATGATAACGATTAATAAAAACATATAGTTTACTCTGAGCACTACTTTGAATTTTAGGTAGGTAACTTAGAAAATTACATGTATATCAAAACTTTGAAAGTGGGAAAAATTATATGGCGTAATTCCGCATATATTTGATTGCCAGATTGATAGACTGACGACCCATACATCTAAAGCTCCACCATTTGTTCACAAAAAGTAAAAACAAATTTTGTTAAATACTTGTAACGAAGATATCGCTGAAAATCAAATCATGTCTGATGAAGCAGGTAGGTACACAGGAAAAGACCTTTGATGTTGGAATTCAAGTTAATAAACTGGATTTTTCGAAGATCAAAAGCTACAGCGCTTATGTAGTCCCTACTGTTATTAAAATATTCCATCACCATAAAAATATCGGCTTCAGGTAAATTACCCGAATCAGCTCTACTAAAGCTGTCTTCTAATGAACACATAAAATGGTCCTTAACTTTTAAATTGTTTTAAAAACAAAAGAGTACAAAAATACGTAACACGAATAAAACAAAATCCGATGTTGGCAGCGATTCATACTCTCCAACTACAGGCCCGGTTGCCACCGCTCGAAGCTCGTTGCCTGGTGTGACGTCAAGATGTACCGCGGGCGATCTCGCATTTTCAGTTGCTCTTGCTCAGTTGTTAATTGACATATAAACCGTAATATTTTGTGGGATACTTGGGAGATGATTTACTTTTATAATATATAATTTTCAATTAAAAACTAAATGAACCTGAATGAGCCCATTGGTGTCCATACAATTCTGAACCAATAAGAAATTATAATTCAACATCCTGCAATCCAAATATCAATCAAAGTAACGAAATAACACTAAGCTGGTTATTTGCTTTTCCTTTATTTACAGTTTATTTCAATTCTGCATATAAAACGATAAGGCACGAGCAAATCTCTTTCAGAGCAACTAAGTAGCTCAAATAGGGTCGTCTACTATTATTTTCGGATGTCTATCAAATATTATTGAAACACTAAGAAATCTTGTACATGGTTATTCTGTATTATTGTCATTGTCTAAGGATTTATAGTCGGTCAACCACAATGTTAAAAGCACTGGATGGAGGTTGCCAGAGCCATCTATATTTTTTTACTAGAAATTCTGAAATTGTATCCTGTAATGTGGCGCCTTCATCGGAAGGAAAGCAAAACTTTCATTGAATAATGTGCAAAATATAATAATGAATGAAATAATGTTGAGCTAAATTAAAGTCGAGATATAGTTTGCATTCAGATGTTTGGAATATCATATTTACTGAAAAAAAAAATACGAAAGATATTGAGGTATATCGTTTCGAGGCAATTCCACTTATCCAATTATTTTGAAATTTGGAGGGATACTTATCATTCGAGTGACAATGCATTAACGACATTTACAATTGAAGAAATATAGAGGTTGAGTTTGGTGAATTGAAAGATTTTTATCAAAATTCATGATAGATTAAGAGTTTTGTAGTTTAATTCCGATTCTATTAAAAATTGGTATTTTGAAGTCAAAGATTAGATGTTTTTACAAGATTCGAGATGGCGGATAAGCTAGGTGATTTATGGTCTGATTCCATTTGAAATTGGTATACCTACAGGTGCTTTTTGGGCCATGATTTTTTACTACGTTTTTATCGACTCGCTTTCTTGTCTGTTTGTTCAGTACGAATTTGTTCAACTTCTTGGTGAAATTTGGCAGATGTTCATAATCCCGTTGACAATGCATTATGAAATTTTTGTTACAGAAAAAAAAACAAAATGGACGTGATATAACATTATGATCCGATTCTATTAAAAATTGGTTTGTGGGGGGGTTTTCGGAGCCAGATATTATAAATTAATAATTAAGATTAGTAAAATCAAGATGGCGGCTCCAAAATGGCTACGAATTTAGTGATTTTGATTAGATTCGATTGAAAATTGAAATGTGAGGGTTTTAGGAATCCGGGATTGTGAATTTTTAGATAATTCTCAAATTCAAAATTGGTATGTGAGGGATAAAGAGGTCGGTCTGCGACCGCGCCTGTCCAAAAGATGCCTGTCCATCTCAATGAAAATGAATCTTTACTTTCAGACTTTTCCAAACTCTTTATGATTTCTATTCCTGAATGTTTGATATTCAATATGGATGCCCTCCACAGAAAACATTCAAAATTAAAAGATTATTGCAGAATTAGAAATTTTTCATCATAGAGTTTTTCTAATAAAAAAAAATAATATTGTGTGCTCTGTGTGTTTGTATGTGTCGGAACAAAAAAAAAAGATGATAGAATCAATGAAACTATATGAAAATATCGTTCTGTTTATTTGTATGAAAACGAAATAATAATATATGATTCTTATAATAAAATAAAGATATTTATTCACCTTCAAAATTTTTTACAGAAAACAGTATGTTACAATAGTCACACAAGTTTTTTGTTTAGGTATGTTACAATATTGTAGAGAGTATTCTCAAGCTAAAAAATAAATAAAAATAAAGAAAAAAAATTGTTAGTGTTTAAAAAATTAGATATTTACATATATAAAACCAGTCACACTTATACATATATAAACAGTTTTAACTTTAGAGGCACACAGAAACATTAATCACAAAATCTGTAGTCCACATTCTTGACAAGCAAAAAATAAGTATTTAGACTCATGATTGAAGAAAAAATTCATTTATAGTGGATTCAGTAGCAATGATTGTTTTAGCTGGTATTTGATTACTATAACTAATTATGTTTTAAAATACAGTTTGGCATTTTTGTCCCTGCCTTTGTTTTTATTCTACTTGAAATATCTTTACAGTATTTGAAAACTTGTGTGCGTAACAGATCAACAATATATTTTCTGTGTTCTTTACATTTTTCTTGTTCCTCAAAACATTCAGGAATTTACTTAAAAAGTTTTTTATTTGCTTTGTCTCTAATATTGTTGATTATTTTTTTGGCACAATATTTTTTGATATACTGTTTATAACACAGCATTGTCGTATATGTAAATTGCCTTATAAAATTTGAGGGCGTTTTTAAACCACTTGGGTTATGAATATTGTAATTTTTGTAAAAAGTCAATAACTCATCATCATCTGCCAAATCTTCCTCGCTTTGTAAAATAACTTTACATTCACGACATTTGAATTGGTCTAAACATTTTTTTACTAAGTAACCAGCAAGGTATACTACTGCGCATTAGGATTCCAATGTTGCGGAAAAATCATCTATTGTGTCTGCAGGTGCATTTGATGTTTCTGATGCTTTACTTGAATGTGAAGACTCCTCCTCCTCCTCTTCTTCATTGAATAATTTCAAGGTGGTCAAGATGAAGTTTTTGACCCAGCTTTTCACAGTTGACACAGATGGTAACACGAGACCTTTATAACAAATGGATAGTGCAGTTCTTTTTTTCGGAAGGTAACCAAGATGACCTTTTTTGTGTCTTAGTTGCATATTGACCAATGATTTGGAAAACTGGGAAATCTTATTTCTCACAAATATTGTGGCCGAGGGTTGAGCCTTCGATAATTGCCTTTTCACATTGGAAAATTGTGTTCGAAGATTATTATTTTGCTTTCTGGAATCTTTTAGTTGCTCTTTCAAAGATGCAATTTGTTCCTGATCTGATGACAATCTTTTTTTGCGATATGATGTAACATGAAAATTTTGAATTTCTCTCAACCATTCATCCGTAGATTCACTTGAAAGTATTCCTTCTAAGTCTGATTTAATTGTTGATGGCTGTTCTTGTTGCTGGTTCGAATCCCTAGGACCACCATATGTTTTTCTAACCATACTGTGGAATTGGCCGCGGTGATAGTGCGCCCGACTCACGATCGGAAGACCGTGGGTTCAATTCCCGCCTCGACCAGATATTTTTCTCGAGAGAATTCATCTGGTTGAAGCTGGAATGATTCTGCAACCGTGTTAGGAATCACACGTTAAAAGGTAAGACCTCGTTAGTCCTTAGCTCGCACAAGTTTCTCAACTTCTGAGGTTCGTATGGGGACAGCTTTAACGCGGAAAAACAGATTTTAAACAGATTCTTTTTAAACAGATTTTTTAACAGATACTTTGGTCAAATATCAGATTTAACTTCTTGTCATCATCTTCAGATTCATCTTTTGAGTGATGTTTGTGTGGGACAGCATCAAATGATGGCAACCGTTTGTATTGAAGAAATCGTGGGTTAAAATGTCTGCTGCACAAAAATTTGTTATGAAAAGAGAAATGAAAATTTCTATGTTTTTTACCACTTTTAAAGTGGTAAAAAACATAGAAATTTTCATTTCTCTTTTCATCATGATCTCCTACCACATAGTAACGGCTACATCATCAATTTATTGAAAAATTTGTTACTTAGTGATTTTGGGTTCAAACCAGGCATTATGGTGTTGCCTGAAAAAGAAAATATACTAATTGCAAACTTGATAAAACAACTTGTTAAAGTTTTTATTTTTACAAGCTTTTATTTAGTTTCACCTACATCGGTATCTGACTGTTATCAAATCTTGCAAGTTAAATTTGACAAACTTTCAGTCCCAATAATATTTACTGACGGGAGGTAAACTTGATACGGACTGCCTGTAAAATATGGAACAATACCTTTTATTCATCTAAAAATTACACTATTCTTGGTTATTGTGGCCCAAGAAAAGGCAAAATATTGTAATCTACCTGCATAACTTTGAGATACCTGTATTATGGTTTTTGTTTATGATTATTGTACTGCTGTGATTGCCGTTTTGACGATTTATATTCCATTTTCTCTGCTAGATCATGTTGGGCTCTGTAATATGGTCTGCCTCTCATCCATTTTCATCCTGAATATTTGATACGGATGTTGGGATAAAAATTCTGTTTGGTCGATACTTGATTAGGTTTTTCAGTATCCTTTATTTCTTGGCACGCTTTTCTTGCAGATAGACATGTATTTTTTCCCAAAAACCCTGATCAAAAAAAGGTAATCATCGATTGGGCTCTGAAGAGAGGCTGCTCTACTATCGGTGTTGATGAATGGGATTATTCTAGTTCTGCGATGAATCGAGAGGGCGTAATGTCAGTTCGAGTAATGGTGTGGCGATGGTTCGAGGGAGGTCACGGTATTTCTATCTGTATATGAATATTTCATTTTATTTTGCTAATACTTTGTTTTCAGTTTCGCTTTAAAATATATCATTGAAAAAAACATTGCATATGTATCAGATATCCAATATAAAATAGTAGCATTTGAGAATTTTTTTTTGGCATGCATATTTTGATCGAACAGTGTGTTTGTATTCCTTCTTAATTGAAATGAATGAGTGAGTTTTAACAACTTCTAATGTAATGCCTGCTGAATATTTATCTACCTATTGTATTTATTTGAAAATGTCCTCATAGGACGAAACTGCAGAAACATTCGTAACAAAAACAAGTGGTAAAAGAAGATTTATTTCTCATTTTTCGTAATGATCTCCCACCAGGTATTAACGGCTACATCTATCAATTTCCATTTTACATGCATTATAACTGGTCTAGTTGATTCATATGTTTGAAGTAAGTATTTTCAGAGCAGCAATATATTTTTTATATGTTAGTAAGTATGTATATTTACCCCCTGAGTGAGTTGCTTTCATTACTAATTGAGTTTAATTTTCTAAACAAAAAGTATAATGTTGAATTGTGTCATATCCAAAATGACTGGCCATTGTCTCAAGTTGAAAATATACAAAACAGTTCAACTGGTATATCTTATAGGTACTGTATCGATTAGATCAAATGGCACAAACGGTATTTGTCGACCAAATCAAAGCCATTTTATAGCGTGAAATATTTTCGTCTATGATGTCAAATTTTTAAGTGATTTCGAAACAATTTTCAAAAGAAGGTTTCAAAAGAAAAAATGCTTTGGGGTTTTGCCAGGCACAAATAAAAATACTATTTTATTTATGGAGATCGATGGATACATGTGCTTACACAACAATAATGGCATTAATAAATCTATTTCACATTTTTGTCTTTGAATTCAGATTATAAATGAATCATGATAGAAGTTACGTAGTAATTTGATAAGAAAGACAATATAATTTCGAAAGAAAACAATTTTACGATTCGATGTTTGATGATATTGTATACGACAGCATGATCAAAATAGTTTCGGGATCATCTCAGTGAGAAAATATATCTTCAAGTGGACATTTGTAGATTTCCACAGATTCAGCCTAATGAATGAGATTTTAGTAATAATAATAGCGTTTTCTGTAGGAAAAACTATTGCATATTTTGTGTATCTGTGCTCTTCATTTGTAGGTACATCAGTAAAAGACATAAATCTGAATGTATATTGGTTTATCAACAGGAAACGAAATGAAAAACATTTGGCAAAATTTCCCACAATTGACAACATAATCAAACATATTTTTGCATTTTTTAATAACTAACGAATGTTATAGTTGTCGATTTAGTTGTCCGGTTCTGGTGCAGGTGTTTTCAGTCACAGTCCCAGGACAGAGATATCAACTTACCTGGGAACCTATGCGACTGTATTTCAAGCGGAAATTTACGCTATTGAATTGGGTGGGGAAAGATTGGAAAAATCCAACCTCATACACAAGTCAATAAAAATATTCTCGAACACTCAAGCGGCATTGGAAGCTCTTGGCTCCTACCAAGCAACGTCTAAATTGGTAGCAAATTGCCAAAAACGACTTTCCTCGATAGGAAGACTTAACAGATTGTCTCTGGTCTGGATTCCTGGCCATACTGGCCTGGAAGGCAATGAGGCTGCCGACTCCCTTGCAACGGAGGGCGCTGCAAGCAGTTTCATCGGACCAGAACCTGTCATTGGCATCGCTTTAGGCTTTGCCAAACAAACATTGAACACCTGGATGGCAAGAAGATTTATGGACTTCTGGCAGAATCTTCCAGGATTGACTCACTCCAAGGCGTTCATTCACCCTACGAAGCTTAATACCAAATAGTTGTTGGACTACAGTAGCGATGAACTACGATGTCTATAACAGGCCTTCTTACGGGTCATTTGAATCATCATATGCAGAGACTCGGACTGTACGGAAGACAGTGTGTATCGCCTCTGTTCGGAAAATGATGAAACAGCACAGCAAATACTTTGTGCCTGCCCCACTGGGGACCGAATCAGGGTTTTAGAGTTCGGCAGAGCTGTACTCTTACCATGTGACCTGAAAGACCACTCATCATACGAACTAATCGGCTTCGTTAAGAAGCTGGGTTTATTTGGTCGATTGTGAATAGGTATGAGCCACAATAAACCCTTGTTAGTTGCGGTGTAGGGTCGAATAGACCCACTTACTTTGGACCTAACCTAGTTGTCGAGTAAACCAAATCCATCAATTACAAACATGATTGCTTTAGGTATTTTGGTGTGTGGTTTAGTTGTTGGTGTGTGGCCGAGTTGCAACTAATCACTGATTTAAGATAGATGTACTTGTGATCCACTGTTTGAAACCTTTGGTGTTGTAATGAATATTACTGGAGTTCTATCTCAACACCAAACCGTTATTTTTAACAAATTGACACTTGTTTCAATCACCAAGTGATTATCTTCAAGAGGTAAATTGAACTGGTGAAGAATAATCTTCCTCTTGAAGATGATCACTTGATGATTGAAACACGTGTCGAGGTGTTGAAAATAACGATTTGGTGTTGGGATAGAACTCCAGTAGGTATCTAATATTTAAAATAAATGTAAAAACTATAATCCATCAAACCATAAAAAACTACATTGGTGGATTGATGAATTCGATCATAAATTTGAGAACTTAGCTCTTGGTGTTATCATTAGTGGTGGCCACTGTTAACGTCTGGTTTGCTTGTGTTTTGTCTTAAAAAAAAAAAATGAAATCTTTCATTTAAATCGCCAGTTAGTGGAGTCAGTATCCATTTTTATTCTGCCTAATCGAGTTGCGTAACTCGAGTTGAAATTCAAGTTACGTAAATTTTGACTCAAGTGAACGGCAGAGTTTATCCCGAGTTGGGACATCTCCAAGTTCAACTTTTCATACTACCAATATATGGCCACCAAGTCTTTGAATATGCCAAAGCAAGTTAAAATTGAAACTTCTTGATTAACTTTCGAATTTCTTTTGTGGTCGATATTTATAGCTATTTATAAATTTCCACATATATTATGTTGAAAAATTGGATCAATATGTCAGCTAGGAGAGTGAAGAGAATCGCTACATAGTATAAAACAAAGTCGCTTTCCGCTGTCTGTCCCTATGAATGCTTAGATCTTTAAAACTATGTAACGGGATTTATGAGTGATTCAAGAAGAGGAAGGTTTATATACATATAACATGCATAATATAGTAGAGAAACAATGTTAATTTTAGAGGTTTCTAATGTAATGTAAATAAACACAGTTTTTTTGCGCTTGCATTGCAAACGCTGGCTGAACCCTTACGAGATAGATCAAAATAATGTGTTCACAAAATAATATTGTATACCTCAAAAAGGACTAGAAAAAAACTCTGCAATAGTATATGTCTATCTCTTAGGGATAACCCACAATAACCATTTTTTTCCCTTTACTTTTTTACGAAGAGATTTTAGGCAATACAGAATTATTCCTCATCCAATTGAGTACCTTAAATACATTTTGCATTTGATATAGATCAATGTGGCCCTGCAGCATATATTTAAAATGAATATTTTCGAAGATATTACAGATTTAAAATGCAAGGACATAGCGGTTGCGGTGGTACCGGCCGGCGGCGCGTGCCTATAAATGGCGCATCGAAAGCCGCGCTTCGCCCTGTAGCACTTTATGATTAACAGCGATCGCACGCGTTTATACGTATATTAAGTATCAGCACAGCATTGCACCCGTACGGAGCCGGGGCGGAACGCTAGTTCAAAATAAACTATACTTTTCCTGACTCCTCCAGGTGTAGATATTGATATTGTGAACTAGAGACCAATACATTGTTTATCTCGGCAGTTATTAATGAGTGTTTATTTTTGTTGCCTTTATATTGATTTTTCTAATGAATTGGAGAACATTCTGTCTATTATCTTTTCTCGATTTTAATATGACCGATTCAGAATCAAGATGTAATTGTCAATGTCAATAGTAAACGTTCTTCAATGCAGAGTTGCCAACCGTAGCGGAATTCCGCTACTGTGGCGGAATTTACTCAACGGTAGCAGCGTAGCGGATTTGGAGATAAAGTAGCGGTATTTTCCACAAATAACCAATATTGAAAAAAATGGAAGAAGTCAATACTTTATAGTCTTAGTAGCTGAGATAATTACATGATGATCGAGAAGAAGAATATTTTTGAATATTTCCATTCATATATCATGAACCATATAACCTCCAATATCTTGAAACTTCAAGTCTCGACTGTCTCGAGTATTATAAATTATATGGAACAAATTACAGTGAAAATGATAGATAATTCATCTGATTATAGCTCGAACGAAAGAGCTACCGCAGTTGAAATTGACGAAAACGAGACATGTTAAAAAAAATACAGCACTCGAAGCTGACAGTTGACACTTAAATAATTGAATGCACAGTCAATACTTTATAGTCTTAGTAGCTGAGATAATTACATTACATTACATAATTTTGAATAGGGCGCATGCGCGAACTGATATCGCCAGATATACAAGCGTAGCGGAATATAAAGCAGTGTAGCGGAATTTGGGGTTTATGTGTAGCGACTTTATAGTTCATCCAGTTGGCAACACTGCTTCAATGTGACTTATGGGCAAAAATATCTCGATGCAATGACATCAATCATCATTATTTTCCACGAAAAAGTATACTTAAAGTTGTAGTGGAAAATAATTTAAAAGATTGAAAAAGTATGTAGATTAACGAAAGTTCAGCCATTTTATATGTCTGATTAACCTTCAACAAACACGTTTCTCTTTACAAATATTTGCAATACTCTAACCTTACTCATCTATCTCGATCAATCAATTGCCAACGAAACAAGTAATTTTTGTATAATACGTCCAAACTCACAAATGAAAAGCAAGCACAAAAATATAAATCAACGTAAAACATCGAAAAACCAAGTTTCAAAAAGTCGGCTTTGCTAAAAAGTAAAAGCCCCTTTGAAAATCGTCATCATTCGAAAAAAATATTCACTCAACACCACAGATATATACTTCTCAACACCAAGATGGATATGTTGGTATACAACATAACTATCGAAAAGTATTCGCATAAACAACATAAACACAAGTTACTTCTCTAAAATCCTTGAATATTTACCAAGAAAAAAAAATCAATAAAAATAAACTACTTTAAAACAAAGGCTCAAAAACACTGGTTGCAGATATAATTGAACATATTATAATCTAGATCCAATATAGATATCAGTGTTTTGCACTTTCACCACCATGTCGCTGGCCCGCTGGCATTTATTTAATTTTGAATGGCCTATAGTGGTAACTGCTCTGGAATGATTATCATAACAATTTTGAATTTCCTCACTAATTTGTCCCTTTGGTGGCAATATGTTCAACCTTTCCCATATTCACAGTCTATCGGACTATAGACTGTTCACGTTAAGAAGAGAATTTTATATATCCAACATAACAACGTTAAAATTCCCACTGAAATGCGTTCAACATTTCTTTTGATGAGACCTGCGTATATTTAATATGCCTACAGCATTGTCTCAACAAATACTAAAAGTAAGTAAGGATAATAGCAATAAAACATATTAACAGTACAAAAAAAAATTTAAGTTCGAAATAGTGCACATGTTGGTATACCGTAACTTGTCATATTGTGACGTCATTCTCTTCTTAACGTGAACAACTACACCACCCATATTCATGATTCATGATAGGCATTTCCTGTTTCATGAGGTGAAGTGAAGTGAAGTGTGAAGTTACTATTTATTTCTGCTTCACGTGTTGCTTTGAATGAAAGCATGTTCAATTGAGAAGTTAGTCTTTCCTATATTTGAGAAATGGAATTAAGATGTCTAAAAACCCATACGAGTACATTCATTGAAAGTGACTGGAATTGGTGAGATATGATTTTAGTAAAATAATTACATTAGACATTATTTTGAAGATAATTGGTATTTTGCAATGCAAATGGTTTTTTCCTTATTCCATTTCAACTTATGTAACATATATTTAATTGTTTGTATTTTTTTAATGAATAATAATTCTCCAATAATTTTTTAATGTGTTACTAATATAGAAACACATTTTGAAGGTTATTCATATTACTATAAGGAAATATTGAAGTGGAACTTTTTTTGGCAAAATTGTACATTGTGGGATACTGACGGATTTTCGCGATTTTTTCTGGGATGATACTACGTGATGGTAGGAATTTAGAACACTTTTTATTTTTTATCAGATTTTGTCAGATTTTTTTGTCAGATATTTTACCTATTTTAAGCAATAAACGATTGCAATTCACATATTTTTTTTATTTAACACAACTTTTTCCATATCACCGCACCTTTTTCTATCCCTTTTCAATCACTTATTGCCGAGTTTCCGAGTAGAATGATATTCCATAATTTGTCAGGTGCTCACAAATCACTTTTTGAAAATTGCATTAAGTTTCACTAGTCAAAAATATGTTCCTTTTAGAATTCGGAGGTCAGGTTAAATGTTGAGGAAAGACAGTTTTTACAAAAGTTAATATTCGAATGTACTTTCCTTTTAGAATTAGGTCAGGTTAGATGTTGAGGATACATATTTTTCAAAAAATTCTTGAGTAAGATTAGACTGAGTTATGTTAGGTTGAGTTAGCACCTGATAAATTATGGAATTTCAATCTAATTTCAAGGAACTTGGCAATAAGTGAATGAAAAGGGATAGAAAAAAGTGCGATGATATGGAAAAAGATGTGTCGAATAAAAAATATGTGAATTGCAATCATTTATTGCTTACAAAAAAGGTCAAACTTTGACAACTAATTGAGTCCGATAAAAAATAAAAAGTGTTCTGAATTCCTACCATCACTTGTATCATCCCAGAAAAAATCGCGAAAATCCATGAGTATCCCATAAAGTACAATTTTCCCCTTTTATTAGTGAATATAAAAATACATGCCCTTTGAATATAAAAAAAATCTTGTTGTTATCCACGTGGAGTAATTTATTTATCATTGGTTTAGACAGCAATTTATTTGCAGATCCTAATTAAGGTATGGCTACATTGTTCAAAAATCATCTGGTGTCTACTCTAGTACTCACATCTGATGCATATAATTATGATTAGGTTTGTTGCAAAACCAATAAGATTTTGTTATTTCTCAAATACATGATGAAACATGACGACGGTCTTCTGATACATATTTGAAGTCAATACGTCCTTCTGATATTTGAACTGAGCTCAATCTGAAAATATTGTATTTTTTATGATTAATATTTTTTTTGTTTGTCAATTCTAGCCACACTAGGAGAAATTATATTCCACCATAAATCTGGCGATAGTTTCAATGTATCTTCGATAGAAAGTGATTGGTTAACATTATCACTTGAGGAGAAAGACAATTTAAGTGATGAAAAAGGTAAGTTTCTTTTTTATTTGTTGTTTTCTCTTTTGATGCGAGGCTTCAGGGTTGAAAAACTGTTTCAATAGTTTTTTTATTTAATCTTTACCTCGCCATAGAAAAGTAACAAATGTTATTTTTGATGATGATATTTCATTCATATCAAGTTACCATTTATTACAACATTTTCCAAATTATGAAATAAGCTGAAATTAAAATGAAAGGGTTATATTTTTAGGAGTGACTAATTGTTGGGAAAGAAAGTTTTTGGCTTTCTACTAATCCATCTCAATACAAAAAAAAAATGTGGGAACCTTCCAAAGAAAAGAAGAAAATTCCAAACATTTCATTATGGAATGAAATCAGATATCATTCACAGGAGTTCTACATTAAATGAATGGTAAAAAATTGCACTCACATGGAACACTGCCATACTCACTGGTAGACATCGATGTTTCGCCGTAAGACACTTTCCTTAGTACTCTTCAGTACCAATCTGGATAACATTATAAAAAAAACACAATTCATTCATGAATTATGATTTTTATGTCACAGAATAAGTTTGATTTACTTATATCATCGATGACATGAATGTCATTACCATGTCATCGGCGAAACATCAATGTCTACCTGTGAGGATGACAGTGTTCCATGTAAGTGCATTTTTTACCATTCAATTAATGTAGAACTCTTGTGAATGATATCTGATTTTATTCCATAACGAATGTTTGAAATACAAACTGAGAAGAGAAAAGTGTCTTCTGTATAATTCAGTGTTCATATGGAAGTATTTGTTTCGAAATAATTTTTCTTTCGTGCAATTCAATGTTTATATGAAAGTAGCTGTTTCAGAAGGGCTTTTTCTTCCAGTTGGTGTCTGAAAGTTACTTCTTTGCATGATCTACACATCCATGTATAAAGTTACTTATTTTAAAATTGATTACTTTCTTCCTTTCTTTAGAAGGTTCCCACATTTTTTTTGTATCGAGATGGAGTAGTAGAAAGCCAAAAACTTTCTCAAAAAAAAGTTGAAATCATTTTTAAGTATAGAAATTAGTAATTTATTGAAGAGTTTATGGATTGCGGTTTTATTATTTAGATTGTCAGTTAATCCTTTATCACTTTACAATTTATTTCCTAGAATTAGCGGTGAACTGGCGCATTGATAGTGCCCCCAACTTGGACCAAACATTTTTGTCGAAAATTCATCCAATTAAAATTAGAATGATTCTGCAGCATTACATGGCTGACAGACTGTAAATAGCCATGATGCTCTCTAGCTGGTTTGGGAGTTATTAAATTGCCTATCCAGAACATTACTAATGTAGTTGATGCTGTTGACACCAAAAAAACTAAAAAGTTCTTAGAATTTGAAACATGAAAGTAACTCATCAAAAATGTGTTCTCTTGAAAATTATTTTAACTGTAACAAGAATAAAACTCATTTGAATTCAACAGACTGATTGAATAACATTTCTATTTTTTTGTCATACCCAATATCTCATATAGTGTCCCAAAATTAAAGACACTGTCACATAATTTAAAGTCAGTTAGATAGATCTTTATTGTCTAAAATGTAATACAATTTTTCGACAAAGGGTATCTTGTTTATAAATACATAAAATGTTGGAAATATATAAAATGTTTTTTTTAAGATTATAGTATTCACAAAAATACAGTGAAGATTAAAAATGACAGACAAACAATCAAAGATAAGACAAAATGTATAAACATGTTATCAATAAAACAACACAGTTTTAAAATTACTTGACATGAATTGTGGTATACCGAAAGACTAGAATTTGTATGCAAAATTCTCTTCTCTCTGTAGAAGCACTTTCCCAAAACAAGGTTCTTTACTGATTTTCAAGTTTTTTTTAAGTTCATCATTTGATGTGATATGTTTTGGTAGATGATTATATATTTATCTACTTCTATAGATTTGAGACTGCCTGGTCAAAGATGATGTGGGCAGTGGAAGGGTAAGTTTTTCATCGCTACCTGAAGACCTTTTTGTATGGCTTTCAAACATTTTTTATGTTTGTGAAGTAAGCAGACAGTCTCTAGCATGATTATTTCAAATATTGTTAATATTTTATTTCTGCAGAAAAGTGGCCTACACAAGTCACACATCTTTAATTTGAATATTATTTTCAAAGCTCTTTTCTGGATAACGAATATACTCTGCATCAAAATCTGGCTGCCTGAGCCCCAGAAAGGAATTCCATACTGGAGATGACTCTCCATAAGTGAATAGTATGCATTCATTTCTGCTGAAAATCCGAGTTCACCAAATATGATATTTATGGCAAAGCAACCAGAAGATAATTTTTTTTAAAGCTGTAATTTGCATATCAAATTTTAAATTACTGTCAATGAATATACCAAGAAATTTATTTACAGGCTTACTTTCAATCATGTGTTCACCTAGTATTACTTGTTCTAAGTCCCACTTGAATGTTATCAGGTTTGTTTCAGAAACATAGCGATAGCGTATTCGATTCACACCATTTTTTAATTTTTTCAAAATCTGAGTGGACAGACCAAGTCAACTCGGATGACAAATTTTCATTACTTTCAGATCTTGGAAAACGATTTGATACTGTTGATAACCTAATTCTTTTGAATATTTTTCATAATGTATTGAGATTCTGTTCAAAATTACATTCGTAATCATTTGTATTATAGGGAACAGTTTGTATATGTTTGGGGAGTTAGTGGGTTGGAAAACTATTATGTGAAGTTCCAGAGGCTTTATTTGTGGAGTGATACTTTTCCTTGTATGAATAAATAGCTGATTAACATGTAGCAGAAAAAAAAGAAAGATATTGCCCATCATAGATCATTCATATATTCAGCAAATAGTTGAATTATCAATCATCATTCATATTTACCACGAAAACATATTCATCTATCAGTTCGAAGCAGTCTGTTAATTTTCATAATAAAAACTTCAAATTATTAATATGTAATCAAACCATGAACTTGGGCTCATAAATTAATATTCAGTGATTGTCAGATTTCTGAAATCAATGCATATAATAAGTTAATATGTATAAATGAATTGTGAAGTAATAAGTGGGAGATAATGATTTCTAGAATATAAAATATACCGGCATTCCATGAAAGTCTTTAAAAATCTGAAATTTTCATGTCTCAAGGAAATTTTATTTGTAGGTCCTGACTTGAAAAATACCAGCAAGAACTCTGAACCCGATGAAGACATAGTACCTCAGGAACTGATAAATCACTATGTTTCAATGACTGATTACTTTATGAATATAGATAACGGAATGACTTATCACTGTGCCTAGTCATTGCTAGCAGTGGCGTCTACCCTAGGAAGTAATAACTGACATTTATTGAAAAACAGTACACTCTTCAGCTAGCGACATGCAGTGTAAAGTTAGGAAAACTGTTGGTACTGATTTACATGAACTGGCTCTGTTACTAGGATCTGAAGCAGCAACTACGAACCTAATGCCTTCATTTGATGGTTTTATTAAGGATTAGGACGAAATTAGGATAGGCGTTTTGAAACATTTAGCTCATTATTTGAATTTGATCAATCCCACCAAAAGGAATGCTTACCTTCCGAGGTTGGCTAAATTTTTACAAACTGATAATGATTGGAATTGGATTTAGAGAGGAGTTGGCAAAACAATTATTGAATGATGTGAGGTTTTTCAAGCCGTCCGACTCTACTAAGTTCCAAGGAGTTATTGCAATTGATTTATTTTGCAATAAGGTAGCAACCGTAGGCGAAGCTGCAATATCGTTGGTGAGTAACTGTTTATTGAGGTTTTGAAATTTGAATATTTGCATATAATTAAAAAATGAGTTTGTACTTTGGAATAGAAAAGAAGAGCCATTATGTTCATATCTAGATAAGCAAATGTTATAGAAAAAACATTGTTAAACATCGCTTACAATTTTCATTAAAGTACTTACTCTAAATTGTTCGATTGATGACCTATTTATTTTGTAGAAATTCATATTGAATATAGAATAAAAAAATATTTTGTCTGATTTCTACTAAGTTTATTATGTGTTACGACCAGTTTCGTTTTATTAAACCATTTTCAAGTATAATAAACCGAAACCAGTTGGAACAAATACAAAACTTGGTAGAAATTAGACAAAAGTTATTTTAGTAGCTTTTTTCAATAATGATAATTGAAATGAGAATTTTTTGAAAATTATAAATTATATTCTATTAGAACCATTACAAATATATCTCTGAAATAATTTCGAATTGTTTATACATTGGCATGCACTTCTAATTCAATTCTGAAATATTGATTTTGACTGGGAAATATTTATACTGAAGGAGAATATTGATCTCATTTGCACAATCTAGCCAACAAGCACCTGTTGATTTGTAGCACCTCCAATTCATATTTTGATATATCAACGGTAGCTCAGGCCCCATGGACACTCTCACATAACTGTGTATCAGTCAAAATTGGTGTTAGTACCATTGCTACTTAAGGGCCAATTTATACATCTTAGGCCTCCTTAATTTTATTTTCAAGAAAAAGTTCATCATGTGTTTCCATACAAGCATTTATTCATTGTTTCATGTCTTATAGGATATTCAGGTTAAGAAGTTACGGCGTTGCCAACATGTGCACTATTTTGAACTTTTAAATTCTTTTGTAATATTGATTTGTTTTTTTACTATCAACCTTAGTTGAAATACAAATTTATTGAGACTGTTTCGGCAATGCTTTAGGCATATTGAATATACGCAGATCTCATCAAAAGAAATGATTACTGAAAAGGAAAAGAAAGACTGACAGTTTCTGAGTTGTATTTCAACCTTGAGAGTTTTCAAATTTCAACTTTCAGGAATGAGATAAGTAGGACAGTGTCAATAATGCACATTAACACAAATAGGTACTCCTTCAACTAATCTAATACAACTACCATTTAATGAATTGATTGAATTCAGTTGACAATTGATGGTATTTGGAAAAAATATAATTTTTGTGGTAGTAGAGTTGATTATTATACAAAATTAGTCTGTAGAGCAATATTTGTTGAAATTTTCTAATCACACAATCATATTCCAATTGAATATTTTTGAGACGACAGACTAAAATGGACACAAAGACTGAGGAAGCACTGCGATGTATAAATCGGCCCTCATATATACAAAAGAATTGAATAAAAAAGGGCTTTTAGTTGTAGCTTCACTATTGGTTGAAAGTGACAAATGTCATTTCACAACAACAAAATGTTCTTCAGTTCGATTATGAAAAAAAAATATCTGTTGTCACACAGCCTCTCTGAATTTTTTGGAGTTTCCACCACCAAAAAATACTGAATGAACCTGAGTATTTTGGAAAAAACTCAATAATGCTTCAGAAATATAGTCTTATTTACATGCTTTAGAAAACTTTTATATTGTCACTAAGACTAGTAGTGAAAATTATCTACACATGGTCAAATAATCTTGTTTTTTATTGAATGATGAAGGGATCACTCAACATGATTATCATCAAAAATAATTATTGCTAAAAAGTTTATTCTATACCTTTCAAAAGGATATGCTTAATAAAATGATTATAACATATACAAAACGAATATATAATGTAGATATTTTTGTATAAGGCAGACTATGATATTATCAATAGCTAAAATTGAACGTTCTTGTTAATGCAGCAGTAGCTCACTATATCATTCTTCCAGAATATTTTGCGGATCCATCTAACGAACATCGTGAGAGCCTCCAAATGGTGCTGAGCAGTTTAGCGCTAATTTTCTATAGCCTAGTTTTATTCCTGTTAACATTACCATTTTTTAGAGTGATTTGTACAAAGTTGTTTGCATTGTTTTCACGTTGTGATGATTCTACTTTTTCAATTTTATTTTACCTCCTCAAATGTATATGACTTGCTGTTTTTAACATACAATTATAATTCCTCAATTTGATACCTACTTTGTTGGAATTATTTTGCAAATTTGTCAATTGTAATATTGTAAGTTGTAAAATATGTAATAAAAGATTATATTTGTTTATATTTTATTTTTGTTTTACATGTACTTGAATATTTATTCTATGGTGGTGTAATGATATTTGTTACTTATTCCCATGGAGATACCATTCAAATAGCAGTTCATTAATGATAAAAACCTTTATTTCCCAAAAATTAATCTCCCTTTCAATTTAAAGTTATTTCAGGTTGAAATATTCATATACTGGAAAACAGTTTTTCAAAAATTTCAATGTGTTATTATTTACTCCGAGATGGTGCAATGAAAAAGTGAAATTATATGGAATTTGTTGGAAAATATGAGTAACCAAAAAAACTAATTCGGCTCATTCATGTTCCTGTCATCGATGGGTTTGAACTATCTTCGATGTTTTTGTACAGTGATTATATATATAGAATTTAGAGACGGAATGATGTCATTTTTGTCACTTGATCATGAATAACGAAGTGAACGAATTATATTTCATTCAATCAGTAGAAGTTCAAATTTTATTATATATTTAAAGACTTGATCAGTTTCAATCGATGATTTTTTGGTCGATGTTTCCCTTGCGATACGGATCGCATGCGTAAGGGTGACATAATCCCTAACAACTCAAGAGAGGTGTAATTTGAACTGACAGACCAGAACTTTGAGAAAAATACACGATAATAAATCCAGAGGGATCCAATAATAACTCATAAGCAACTTTCAATTCAAATGCGTTTATTAGTTTTATTCGTTTTTACATTTTGTTTTTATACTTATAGTCATAGGATTTTCTCCTATTTAGGGGCGGGTAAATTACTACAAATAATTCTTTTATATGGTTACTTAATTCCAGGTTAGTAGGTGGGTTAGTTAATATGATTCTTAGTAAGTATGATTTCTTGTATTTTCAATTAATTTTCACCTCTCGCATAGGTGGTTGGGTTGTTGGTATGTTGGCAGGGGCTTCGGCCGCTCGCTATCTGACAGCCCGTGAGTATTCCTCCAGGATGACGGAGAATCGCTCCGGTAGTTTCTCCGCTGCTCCGAGTGGTCGTTCTGGGAGGAACAGGAGCTTTCTTTTGGGTGTTTTCCAGAGGTGTGGCTCCGGTCTCTAGTCTCCAGGGGACGTAATCGCAGAGGTTGGTGCTGTTGATAGTTCTCTTGGGATACTTCTGCCGGAGCTCCTGCAAACGAGAGGGAATGGGTGTAATTGCTGTTTTGGTTATATTACTGATGGTGTTGTATAGGGATTCGTAGGGGTGTGTGTAGTGTAGGTTGGCAATGTTTCGTAGAATTTTCCTCTTTGTCATATATATGAAGTGGGTTAGTCTCTGGGTGTTGTAGATTACAGCTTTATAATCTAGGATTGGTCTTATGAACATTTTATTCGTATATAATAGAGTTTTTACAGCACATTCCCCGAACTTGCCCCTCAGAGCCTTTAGGAGATTCGCTCGTTTACGTACTTGAGCGTTTGCTGAATGTCAGTCTCCCAACTGAGGGTCCTCGTGAAGGTGACCCCCCAAGTAGGACACTGCATCCTGCACCTGGAGTTGCTGTCCTTATAGTATGAGGCGCAAGTTGTGGTCTTTGGTTTGAAGTAGGTGGGTGTGTGGGGCAGATGTGTAAAGTATGGTGTCATCAGCATATAGTGGTATTTTCTGTGTAGTAGGTGAGTCATGAACGAATATGAAGAATGAGCCTTTTTCCTGAGAATAGTACAGCGAACGTGTCACGAGAGGCATCACTAGTAGGGACAAACATAAACTACATATTCACATGTAACACAGTGTTATTTACGTATAATTAATTTATTATTTAAAATATAAATCTGATATGAAAAATTATTTTGTGCTAGTATAATGCCAACAAAGCATTGCTGTTTTGCGAATTGTACGTCGGATACTCGATATCCGGAAGAAAACGTGTTTTTTATACCGTTTATTAAACCTCATATCAATGATTCTTTCCCAAAAATTCATTTATTATATTTAATTAAATTTATTTTATTGCCATCTATATTTGATTCATACTTCACTAGGAAATAAATCTGAAATTCATAATTATTTTAAATTTCTTTTATTAGAGTTTGAATCTTCCTCTACTCTTTTACTAGAGTCTGTATACTAACCTGTCTATTAATTCACTATTTTTCCAGTTACTTTTAAATTACGGCATGCAAGCCAACGTTTTAATGTTACAACATTGTTATCCTTTACAGTTGCAAATTTTAGTTTTGCTCCAGGAACATCTTTTGTTAAAAACATTCTTTTTTATTTGTACTTTACCATATGTTTACATGAGGATTAGGTTTAGGTGTTTGTCCCTACCGAACTACTAGCGCTGCTAGTGGGTGATTTTTCGTACAGAAAAAAGGTTCATTGACAGAGTCTTGTGGGACTCCGGATTTTGGAATGAATGTTGTGGATAGGAAGTTTCCCACTTGCACCCGGATTTTCCGGATCGTGAGGAAGAATGCTATCAGTCTTATGAAATGGTGAGGAAGGTTGAATTGGATTAGGTAGGCCGGCATGCCAGACCTTATCGAATGCTTTTTGGACACCTAGAAGTACGACGACTGTATCGTGTGGATGGTTGATGTGTTGTACAATGTGGATGTGTGATTCGACGAATGCGTTTTGAGTGGAGTGTTCGGGGCGGAATCCGTGTTGGTGATTGGGGATGCGGTTGTGTTCGGTTAGGAATTCATTGAGTCCATTGTTAATGAGTCTTTCTGTAGGATTCAGGTTTGGTGGGACCTTTGTTTGCTTTGGGGATTATGATAGTGTTGGTTTCACGCTGCGGGGGAATAGGCCAGGGTTAGGCAGGAGTTTAGGAGGTGTGGGATGATGATGTCTGGGAGGTTGCGTAGGGCTTTCCTGTTTATGTGGTCAGGCCCGGGGGAGGTGACTTTGCTGGTATGTATTGCTTTTATAAGGTTGCTGTTTGTGATTGGGGTTCTGAAGATGCAGTTTGGATCAATGGGAATAGGCCCGGATGGGGCCAAGGACATTGGTTACTTGTAGTTGTGTTTGTCGTAGGTGTCTTTGGCCAAAGTCTGGATCGGTGGGTAGTTTGTATGTGTGTCCAAGTTCTTGTCTGAAGGTCTCTGCCTTTTCGTCAGGTCTGATTATGTAGTTGTTAATATTCAACTGGCTTGGTAGAAACCTCCAACATTCCCCCCAAAACCACTGCAGCCTTAGATGCAGCGGTAGTAAGCCTCGAGGAAAATATCGAAAAAGCTCGCTCGGCGGCTACCACGAATTACGAGGCATCACCGGGATCTTATCACGAATTCTTTCGACGGATTGAATCACTGATTAGAGAAAGAAGCCGTCTGAGAAGAACATATCAGAGGACTCTGTTTCCAGGAGACAGGGTCAGAGCGAATGCTTATGCCAATAAAGTGAAACGAGCTATCATTGACTTTAGAAACGAGAGTGGGAAGAAGATCTCGAGGGATACGAACCTGAGGATGGTTCTCTTTGGCGATTAGTCAAAAGTAAAAAGAATAAGAGACACTTTTGCACCCTTACATAGGGCACGGGTAGTCTGTTTTGCAACCGAGGATAAAGACACAGCTTTTGCAGATACTACGAAAAGTCCATTTAGGCTGAACATAAATAACGATGCCATCGATAGGGATATAAGAATCGAGGAAGAAGTGAAATACACTCTTCAGCTCGAAGACGAGAACCCCATCAGACCCGTCTCAGACGAAGAACTGAGCGGGCTTATCCGTGATAGTAAATACCAAACAGGGTATTGAAAACTGTACCAGAAAATCAGTCATGGCACTTAAGAACATTATCAACAGATGGTTAACGGAAAAACATATTTTAACAGTTCCTTGAGCCTCAGATACTTTTATTCCCTGAGATTATAATGATACCGAAAATGGGTCAAGACCTACGATTCCCTCAGAATTACAGACCAATTAGACTGTTAGGCTCCATGGTCAAGGTAGCCGAGAGAGTAGTCCTGCAAAGGTTGGACGAGGAGATCGGAGACAGACAACTGCTTTCGGACGAACAGACTTCAGTAGGGCACATTCTTACGAACTACAAGCCCCACGATTGGTTAAAAACGCAATCCAAGAGATGAACCAAAAGAGACACGTACACATACTTTCAAGAGTTTGAGTAGATCCATGAAGATGATAGCACAGTCTGCTATCGAAAGCGCTCGCATATAATAAGTAGAAGTTATTGAAGCTTCAAATCCTTTTTGTGAACAAGTGTTAATATAGATAATAAATGAATGAATATAAAGAAAAACTAGTTGCATCAGTTAAAAAAAATTATATCTCAAGTTAGTTTTATACTATTCCTCAATAGTAGGAACTAAATTTTCAGAAATCTTATTGCATTGAATCGAAAACATTGTTGTCAGGTTGTGATTCTATATATTTCATCATCTTCTATTTAAATCATACACACATAAATCAAAGTATAATTTCCGTATGCCACTGCAAGAGACATATTAAGGCAAAAACGTCACAGTCATTTCTGAGAATTTAGTGTCTACTATTTTGGAATTATAGTATACCTACATCATATCTGTATAAACTATTTCATATTAATTATTTTAATTATATCATTCTATTCATGTCATTTTATATATTCTGTTCAGATTTTTCACTCACTTCATTATATATTTCATGTTATACATTTATATTTACAGCTCTACTTGATTCATTCCATTGCGTATTCCAACTATTCTGTCGGTTGTATATTTTTTCACTCATTATTTTATTACAATATTTAGGTATATAAGCTGCAGTTATAGAGCCTTAATGTTCACTGTTAAATGACTGGAAAACCCATGCGCAGCTCTAGAGTCCTCAATGGGTGCCCCTGACTCGTTTGGTTACATTTTATGGAAAAATATACATACGCAGATCCATGTAACAGAATTCGTTAATTACTTTTGTTTATTCGTTGAAAACAATAAGTTTTTATCATCATTATTATTATTCTACATCTAATTTACCGTAAACTTGTTTACTAACTAAACCATAATTGCATCTAAATTGCGTTAATTACTTTTGTTTATTCGTTGAAAACAATAAGTTTTTATCATCATTATTATTATTCTACATCTAATTTACCGTAAACTTGTTTACTAACTAAACCATAATTGCATCTAAACAAGTCTATAGACCACTATATACTAGCTAATATTTTCGATTATCCCACTTTTCAACTTGAAACTGATATGTTTTAGCACTACCAGCGCCCTGGGCGAAATTTATACGGCGCCCCCTACCTGCAAATCAAACCCATATGAAAAAAGGAAAAAGATATAATGAAATAACCGTTTAATAAAAGAAATAACCATTTATAAAAAAAACTAACCATTTATAAAAAAAATAATAAAATTTGACTTTTCTAGCCTTTCTGTCATCGAACTCTTATTATTTTATCAAAGTCGAGATTTTCAGCTATTTCATTCTCGATTGACAAAGTTGCCGAGTTTGTCAATCGGGATTGAGATATTGTCGATCGCAGATAGGTTTTTATCAGCTTGAGCTTGGAAAAACTCCTCTTCCCACTAGCAACTGTTACAGGTATAGTTAATAATATGCGCATTGCTATCCATACATTTGGATACAGTTCTTGTAAGTTGCGATTTTTGATCAAATTTAAAACAAAAACGGGTAGCCACATTCTGTGATCAGGCAAAAAAGATTTCAGACTTATGAGTTCATCATACAACATACACCCATCTATATCTGATTTAGAGTCTACAGTTAATTTCAATTGAAGATCACCACAGAGTTTGACAAGGTCAGGTTTTTCCAGAATTTGTTTTATATTGTACAAAAAAGACCAATATTCATTTAACTGTTCAAATCTTTCATTGACTGAAATTAATGTAGTGTCCAAAAGACAGTTGAAAAATTCAATCTCAATTTTTTTCCCGGAGAAGCTATAGGTTCATCGCTGGTAGTTTCATTAGCTTGACGCTTAACATATCGAATTCTTGTCGTGGCTCTAAACACAGGTTCAATTTCCAGTTCAAAACTAATGTCACTCGGTACGAATAATGACGAACATCAGTATCGCAATACACAGTAGTGTATCTTTGCTTTTCCGCTTCGTCAAAAATAACATTAACTCTCTCTAATTTAAACGTAAAAAAGAGATATATAATGTTTTTCTCGATGGTCGGGGATTCCCGGTAAAATTAAATGTATGTAGTGCAGTGCTCCGATTTGAACACTGCGTTCCATTCTAGTGTTGACAACATAACGATTTTTTCGCTAAATTTAGGGAATCTTGGGAGACATGTGACCTTGAAATAATTTTGATGATGTCACGCAACCTTGAGTTGCGGAAATATTGAGTTTGATTTTGACGATCAACTCTGTACTTGATACATGGATGTGAGCTTGAGTTACCTTTAATGAAACCTCATAGATTTACTTTGAATTGGAGTGGTGGGGGTTTATGTCATCAATGTAGAATAACTGCACTAGTATGTTTGGCTCCCTTCTTTCTGAATATCTTATTCAGGCATTATCTATTTGACAAAAATATGATTCTTGTGAATAACAATTCTGTCTGTTCCTATGAGAAGGGGGGAGAGATCAACCGTGAAATTATATTGATATGTTTCTATAATTAATTGAGGTTAACTTTTCCATCAGATCTTTTGTATCACTTCAATCCAAAGTTAATCTATGTGGTTTCATTCAATGCCATGTATCAAAGACAAAGTCGATTATCAAGATCGAACTTTATGCTTGAGGTCATATGACGTACTTATGAGTACGTTAGCTCAAGGTCGTTCAGGGTCTTCAAGGTCATATGACGGACACATAGCTCAAGGTCGTGTGACGTAATTGAAGATTGATAAAACACATTCCAATAAACTGATGATTTGAAACAACTTGTTGTCTGAGGCCGCTTTTGAATCTTCCCCCAGCTGTCCCCCAAACATACTACTGCAGTTATTCTACATTGATGACATAAACCCCCACCACTCCAATTCAAAGTAAATCTATGAGGTTTCATTAAAGGTAACTCAAGCTCAATTCCATGTATCAAGTACAGAGTTGATCGTCAAAATCAAACTCAATGTTCAAGGCCGCAACTCAAGGTTGCGTGACATCATCAAAATTACTTCAAGGTCACATGTCTCTCAAGGTCACGTGACGTCATTCAAGGTCATGCTGCATCATTCAAGGTCAATATGAGGAGGTCCAGTTCCGGCATTAGACATCTACTAGGGATGAAACATTTATGCTAAAAATGAAGTACTAGGATGACAAAATGTCAACCACTAATCTCACCAATCGTCGGTCGAAAAAGGGCGTAGCTCCTCATACTCATTTTCTGAGTAATTAGATGGTGCACTAGAATTTGACGAATCGTTGTTACCGATAAAAGAAGAACCAGCTGATCAACTGTATTGTGGACTCTCTTGGCTGTAAATTGGATCCGGAGGCAAACTCATCAACTAGCTGTTGAACTTGATTTCTGAACCGCAATTTTGAATGCAGAGGTATGTTGCTGACATGTGGCAATAGGCTTAAAAAAGAGGGCATCTTCATTGGCAGCAGCACTTTCACGTTCGTTCATGACTCGCTCCATAAATCTATCTTGTCTCAAGGGATAACAATTGCTGATTGTATTTTGCTTTTCTTAAAAACACTTTGCACCCTACAAATGATATAGGAAAACCGCGTGGTGCTTGGTGATAACCGAACTCGAATGAAGCGGGAAGCGAGTTAAAGAAACAATGATTCATTCCGATAAAAGCCGGTTAAAGTGGATTGAGCCACCGGCTCAAGGTTGAAACAGGTGCGCAGGAGTACTAAGGCCGCACTCGTTCATTTCTCCCAACATTTTTTTTTCCTTGTCTGCCGCGATGAAGCGAGAAGCGGTGCATTATGGACGTACCCTAACACGTCAAACCTCTACCTTTGTAGGAGTCTATACAAAGCTTGAACTCACCGGCTCATCGCAGTTGGATAGTGTGGATTCATTTCTATAGATGGCAGTATCTACATGTGCAAAACTTTATAATAATAAGACTTCATTGCCCGAAGAAAAAATCTTGTTGATGAAGCTAGTAAGTAAGTATAAAATAAAAAACATAAATGTCCTGTGAATATAAAAATATAAACAAAATATAGCGTACTAGAGTATAAAAAACACTGAATGAAAACAATAAAAAATTATTGAAACAAATAGACACAAAAAACACGCACGGTATGGAACTTAGTCAAACTATAATAGGGTTCACCACTTAAAAATTCATTGATTATTTTCCTGTATTGATTGGGTTATTTGTCTCTTTAGAGTAGCTCGGCAGATGGTTATACATCTTCACACCATTGTAAATTAAGGAGTACAAACTGAATAGTAAACGTTTTTTTTATATAATCCAATCTTCATATAAAAGTAGTTATTTCAAATTATTTATTTCCTGATATTGACAAAAAACAAATAAATACATATACTTACAAGAATGGACAAGGAAAATACACAGCGCAGCAAATCACATTTTTGTATTCAAGAGTATAAAAACATCTTTCTAACAGAAATTATGTATTTCAATTTCAATTTTTTCAACAACTGCTTTCGGCAAACACGTGTCCGCGGTTTGCCTCCCCCCTTTTGTTGAGTGTTGTGTCCACGAATCATTTCATTCTTGATTTGTATCAAACACACTCGATGAAAAAACTACACTGGAAACGATTTGATCTCAACCAACTTTGTTTTCAAAAATCTCACGAGATCATTAGCTTTCACAGTAGCTTGAACATTATTTACTAAGAAAAAGCTACTGTGTTAGCGAATTATTGAAGTTTGTGAAGATCAAATCATTTCCGGTGTAGTTTGTGAAATAGAATGGATCTTCATTGAGTAACGGCCAAGTTAATCAGAAAAAAAGATTAATGTTCTGTATTCAACGAACACTTCATTGTGAGATTTCCACTTAACAGTTTCACAAAAACGCAACACGTGTTTCGCCATAGAATGGGTTCTTCGGGCGTGTCTTTACTAACTATATTCTACATATTCAATGATTTATATACTTAATTTTACAAGTACCTGCATTTTAAGTAACTGAGTTTTACCTGAGTTTGTAATGAATCAAATTACCTGAGCTTATGTTCCAGTTTCCACATTTGAAAAATATTTAGTAACGGGGAGTTATTCAATTCTAATTGATCATTCAGTAAATAACCCGAATTCTTGAATCTATTGATTTCTGAACATTCTAGAAGATTGAGTTTCAATTTCTTCTCTTCTAAATGTAACACGTCGTATTCATGATTGAATTCATGTCCTTCTGCTAAAAGGTGATTTGCCAATCTGGAATTGGTCTTTCTATTTACAAAACTAGTTCTATGCTCTTTAATTCTTTGGGAAAATGTTCTCCCTGTTTGGACAATTTGGCCAAGAGCCACAATTCAGCTTATATAGGTACTCCTGATCTATCCGATACCGAAGTTTTGTTTGTCTTTATTGTTTTCAGAAAATTTACTTAGACTATTATTCGTTCTGTAAGGTACGTTTACGCAGTCTTTCTTCAAGAAACGGGCAATATTGTTGGTTGGTTCACCCAAATATGACAATGACCTTTAACGTTATATGACGTTATCGCATCTTGAACTTGGGAAGACCTGGTCCATGGCTTGCTTTGTAGTTTTTTGGAAAGAATAGAGACTATAATATCTACCTTATAATCATTGTTGACCGCGATTAATATTCCTCAAATAATGTGAGTTCCATATCACGACTGAAGTTCCTAGAGCTGCCTACGATGGATTTTTCTCCAGTTGATGTTTTTCACGAATTATGCCAGAATTACATCGATATTCTAAGAGACTAAAGTTCATCGAGAATCTTGCCATTGCTGTTTCTTAAGTTATTTGAACTTTCTTGCATTTCTCATTCTTTCAAGTATTTGAGTTCAATGTTTCTCACAATTCGCGAAATTATTTTGAATTAGTTACATAAAATGTTTTTTTTTCCTCAACATTATTCGAAAATCACAATTAAATTTCCAATATCACCTATACTAATAGTATACTATATAATTTTCCTGCCGAAACTTATCCTTTCACCTTGTAGCAGACTTGAAAAAAATAACGCAGCCCTTCAGATCTAACGTGTTTACTGCTTAAATGGTTCAAGAGGCACTTAGCTACCAGAAACCGGAGTACTTAACCAAGTTGATAAAAATGCGGGCAGCATTAATTGCGAGGCACCGAGTGTTGCTAAGTTACCTGTCGGATCGGGGGTGGTTCATTGGAAGCCGCGAGACAGATCGATTGTCGGCTCATCCAATAGTGCACTTGGATGTACCCCAGTGGCCGGAAATCCAATTGACGTGTTGAGGATACTTTTGCTGGTAATTGCCACTACTGGAACGCTTGTAAGAAACAGGGAGATATGAAAGTGTAAACTTCAGTAAGAATTCAGAATGCTATTTTGTCTACCAAGAAAGCTAAGAAATTGTATATTTAAATGTAACTTGCAAAACTTCTTCGTCAGATGTCGAAAGGAGTTTTGAAATGTGGAATACGTTGATTGACTTCAGAAACATTCGATGTTTTATAAGTTGTTCTCTAATTTCAGTCTATTGCAATTTCGCCATTATTCACATATCACTTCTAAACAGGTAGTCAAGTTCGGGTACTTTCCGTTTCTAAGGAGCTGTTTGAAATAAACTCATTCTTTGAGCTCATTCCTTTTAGAGTTTGGTTCTTTGGCAATCATTCTCGTCTTGTTCCATTTAATTTGATGTCATCTTGAAGTTTCACGAATATATCTTTCAAAATACTTTGAATTAACCCAGTAACTTATCGGCGTGAAGTAAAAAGTTTGCCCTTTACATCTATATAAAGTTCTCCATTACAATTTTCGTTTTTTTCAGATTGTGGAAGAACTTAATATTTGCAGTAAAACCCTTCGACTTTTCACTTCAAATCCATTATATAGAAGGAAGAACGGAAGGAAGAACATAGTTGGATGCAATGATGTATGATCATGCACAGATTTATTTTAGATAAAATCTGAAAAAACTAACTAGCTAACTGACTAACCTACAACTACTTTCAAATTATTGCATGCAAATCTATTTTTGTCAATCAGCTAAAACAAATGATAATTTATTCAATTTTCTTCTTGAAAAAAAATTGAAAACTTTCTATGTTTTTCACCATTTTTATTTGTAACTAACGTTACTGCAGTTTCGTCCTATAAGGACGTTTTCAAACTCATACATGTTGTTTGAAAATGTCCTCATACGACGAAACTGCAATAACGTTAGTTACAAATAAAAGTTGGAAAAACATAGAAAGTTTGCAATTATCTTTTCTTCATTACGATTTCATACCACGCTGTAACCATCCATCCATCAATTCATTGAATTTTCTTCTTTCTTTGAAAATTTCCACTTTATATAAATACCGTTTTTTATAAGATACCACTATTGCTACCGGCAAATTTTCAGGAGAGTGCATATGTCCGTGTTCTAGAACAATTTTCTTGACACAATTCTGACGGGGAAATGTGTGACTTTGACGTTTTCCTGAGAAATACATGTGTTGTGATACATGGATAAGTTGATAGTGGCTGCTAAAATTGATGAGAAACCTGTATGTTCATATGGAGAAAAGTTGATCATTGAATCCACTGAATGAAACGTCGCATTGAGAGTTGATTCATACCAGATTAAAAGAATATGAAATAGCACCAAAAGTTCCTCTGCTTTATTTCACATTATTTGAAATGGGGGCTATCGAGACAACACAGAAAGTCCAACAAAAATTTTTTGAATATCCCAAAACGGTCGTTGATAGTCATGATCTGTCTATATGTTTTATTGTCCTTTGAAATAGACAAATTTTGTCTAACTCAACAAACCTGGTGAGTTTTTTCGTTTTCGGAATAGTAATTGAAGTTTCAGCTAAAAACGGTTTGTATAATTATAGCTTAGGAAAGCTTGATAATTTTCTGAATATCCTGATATATTCAGACGTTTCATCCCATCTGAAATGATCCTCTCGGTACTGAAGAGGAGCTTTACTCCGAAACCGGTCTATCGGTGGTCGTCCCGATCAAATGAAATTAATTTTAGCTTTTCATATATGTATAAAAATATATATTAAAATTGACACAATCACTGTTCCGAACCAGACAACAACCTTTGATGCTTTATAAAGCTCAGATCAGACTTTCTTTGGAGTATTGTTCTCATGTATGGATCTCTGCCCCCAAACATACCCTGAGGTTGCTGAATTCCATCCAGAAGAGAGCCATCCGCCTGATTGGAGACGCGAACCTCACGTGCAACCTTGATAGCTTGGAATATCGGAGAAAGGTTGGAGATTTGTCTCTCTTCCACATATACTTTCAGGGGATGTGTTCAAATGACTTGGTACATTTGATTCCACCAAGAACGGTACATATCAGAAATACGCGACGGACTGTGGCTGCTCATTGTTTTGAGGTTCAACTTAGTTCACCTCGAACTTCCCTCTTTAAAAACGCTTTTATCTGGAAAACTGCGTTGATGTGGAATAAACTTCCTGAGAACGTTTTTCCAAATGGATTTAATCTCCAGCGATTCAAATCCAATGTGAATCGCTACTTTCGCACAGGCACCGCTTTGTGAGCGCGGATTTTCCTGTAGTGCTTGTGTTTGGTCATTAAAAGAAGTTATTTGCGACGAATCTTCCATATGGATGACTTTGCACCGTGAACTGAAATAATCTCTTTTCAGATCGAGAATATCAGTGATTGTTTTCAAAATATTCGACAAAAACTAGAATTGTCGACTTTCGTTCTTTGGTTCTACTACTTCCATTTCAAGGACCAGATGAGCTTTCAATACTGTTTCATATTTGCTATAATAGTCTGATATAAACCAATTTGTAATGCGACGTTTCGTTCATTAGATTTTATCATCAACTTAATTTTTTTAAATGAGGACCCTAGATAACGCCATCGTCTTAAATTTTGACAATACCAACGAATTGGAAGACACAATAAGGAGGGGTTGCATGGCTCCACAACTCTACAAATGCTGGAAAATGAACAAAAAAAACTGTTGGACGAGAGAATATACATTCAAAGAACGATGGACGGCAATTTGAACATTCAATGAGATATCCTGAACGACGTAAATGATTAGGATTATTTCGATAATAATTTTTTTTTCTGTTTGTTACTTGGTGTATTACATGTTCTTCCGATACGTGGAGTATATGTATGAGTATAGCTTTGAGTTCTAGAATTATATGACCATATAGGTATGATGAGAAAAACGCCGGGAATCACATTTAATGTAAGCTGAATTTGTTATCACAGTGCGGTTACAAAAATCGATGAAGAAACTAGAGGTCCGTATTTGAAAAAATAAGTTAGATGATGAAATCTTATGAACAAAACGTCGCATTGCAAGTTGGTTTATATCAGGTTGTAAAAAATTTGAAACAGTATTGAAAGTTTTCCTGCCTTTTTTATATCACCGATTCTACCGCCATGGAGGTGGTATTACTGTGGGTATTAAAGTTTCCGAAATAGCAATAGTGAGATCAGCTGAAAAAACGGCCTGTATATCTGAAAATTCACAGGAAAATCGAACAAATTACAAGACATAACTACGAAAAATTACTGACCCAGCTAATGCAGCGCAGAAAGATGAAATAAAACCATCAGGCACCTGTGCAACGTCTTCTATTTGGAAGATTCATCGTAAGTAACATCCTATACAGGGTGTTCCTTGAACACATGCTAATATTTAAGGAGGTAATTCTTAGACCCATTAAAAAAAAACTTCCTATGGACGTATGTCCTAAACGCCTTAACTTTTGAGATACAGGGTGGCAAAGTTTTCAAAAATAATTAGTTTTTTAATAATAACTGAGATAATTTTGTAGACATCTTTGGCATATTTGGTACATATGTTCCATGCCTCAAGGCGCATTTTCTGATGTACACAAATTTGTATTTTTTCAAACAGTGGCATCCCTACGGGTTTCGCATTGAATATTTTTGGGGAAAAAGTACAACGCCAATGCTTTCTTTTCAAAATAAAATTATTTTTAAAATCCTCATTTATTTTTGATAAAATTTGATCTCCTGGTATTTCTTTGTCCGACGCATGATTTTCACAAAAAAAATAAAAATCGACAGAAAGCAAATTAAGAAATTAGATCAATTCTAAAATGAATGAGAATCTGAAAATTGCTTCATAACGCATTACCAATTCCCTAATAATATTTGAAAACATAATCTGCAAAAAAATCAATTTTTCACAAAAACGAGTTTTATTTTATTTTGTGACAGTAAGTCTAAACGAATAGCACAAATTTGTTAATTAGTAATAATACCAAAACTTATTATAAAAATTGTTGGAAGTGGCCACCTGCACTTAGTATGCATACTTCCGCCCTTCTACGCATGGAATTACGCACCCGTTCAAATATTCCCGGCGTATTTCGTATAGTTTCACACGAGGCAACTATTCGCTCTCTTAAATCTTGTAAAGTATTAACGGGAGTTTTATACACAAGAGTTTTAAGGTGACCCCAAAAAAAATTCCAAACTGTTGAGATCGGGAGATCTTGCTGGCCATTGCTGAGGTCCTCCGCGACCTATCCAACGATTAGGATAAACTGTATTTAAATGGTTTCGGACAATCGTGCATGTACCATATTCGATTCCTTAACGCAATAACCCAATAACCCAGGTAAGTCTTCTTCGAGAAAGTGTAAATAAGAACGACCATCAAGGCGTCCTGGTAGAAAAAAATGGGCCTATTAGATGATCACCTATAATTCCTGCCCATACATTAACCGAAAATTGGTGTTGGAAATGGGTTTCGGTTATTGCATGGGGATTTTCTTCAGCCCACACATGATTGTTATGGAAATTTTGAATGGCATTCCGAGAAAAATTTGCTTCATCTGTGAACAAAATTTGTGTCTCAAACTGCGGATTTAGTGCAATACTTTGTAGATACCACTGACTGAAGTTCACACGCTGTGGAAAATCTCTAGGGAGTAATGCCTGCACTCTTGAAATATGGTATGGGTATAACAAAAAATCAACCAAAATACGCCAAACAATTTGATGACAAATATCCAGAGTTCTAGCGATCTTCCTCGTACTCGTCTCAGGATGGTCCTCAATTTCTTGCAGCACCGCTTCCTCAATTTCAGGAGTTCTTACTACACGAGGTCTACCTTCCGGAGTCTCTTTCTTGAAACTACCAGTTTCCCCAAGTCGATGATGAATATTTCAAAGGTTGGGCTATCTGGTAAGGCACGATTAGGATATCTTTCCTGATAAATGCGCCTGGCTTCTGTTGCATTACCATCGGCAAGGCCATATACGTAATGCATTTGCGCCATTTCCGCATTCGTATAATTTACTGATATTCAGAAAAACAGCGGACTACCAAAATAATTTCAATAACACTTAAAAATCGATCAAAACGCGCTGTGACAGTTTTCAACACCAACACCTTACTTTAAACCAACATCAATATTAGCTACTGACGTTTGTACATACAGAGAATTCGTTTTTTATTGCTATGGTGGGTACGCTGTTTTTTCTGCTTTTAATCTTTAAAAGAAATCACATATCGACAAACTCCATATTTCCAAGAGGTGCAGTAAATAAATTCTGCTACACGTCATTTATTCCAGGATAACTAAATTTATGTTTTCAAAAATTATTAAGCGGTGCTGCGTTATGACGTAATTTTAATTGAGAACAGTGCATCTGACAACAAACAAATACCTTTTAGATTCTCAATTGATTTGCAACAAATCTGATCTCTTAGTTTGCTTTTAGTCGATGCACGATACTGCATCAGAATTTTAAGGAATTTATCCTTAAGTAAAGCGATTTTAAATTTTTTGAGCGAAAACCATGCGTCGGACAAAGAAAACCCAGCAAATCAAATGTGCTCAAAAATGTATGGAGATTTTAAAAATGATTTTTAATTCAAGATAAAGCAGTGGCATAGTATTTTTTTCGCCTTGAGGCATGGAACATATGTACCAAATATGCCAAAGATGTCTACAAAATTATCTCAGTTATTATTAAAAAACTGATTATTTTTGGAAACTTTGCCACCCTGTATCTCAAAAGTTAAGGCGTTTAGGACATACGTCCATAGGACGTTTTTTCCTTAAAATGGGTCTAAGAATTACCTCATTAAATATTAGCATGTGTTTAAGGAACACCCTGTATATGAAAAAAAAAATTAATTTCATTTAATCGGGACGATCACCGATAGACCGGTTTCGGAGTAAAGCTCCTCGTCAGTATCGGAAAGGTCATTTCAGACGAAGTGAACCGTCTGAATATCCCGGGATATTCATAAAAATATGGAGCTTTCCTAATATAATAACTAGCGACTGTTCCGAGTCCGCTCGGATGCAATGCTGACTCAAAATATACTACAGAATGTCTTTGAAGTATTGTTGTTTTCCTCACTAGAGAGCTTCGATAAAAGCGTGCGATCGCTGCTAATCATAAAGTGCCACAGGGCGAAGAGCGGTCGTCGACGCGCTATTTAGAGGCTCGCGGCGCCGCCACTATGGCCGGTATCGCCACAACCGCTATGTCCCTGCATTCTGAATCTGTGATATCTTTGAAAATATTCATTTAAATTACATAGAGTCAATCGTTCCTGTCCACCAGTCATTCACCACATTCCCATCATCTCTAGAAAATATCAATGAAATAACTTCATTGGGGCTTAAAATTATTATTCCTTGCATATTGTAAGCTTGCACAAATTTCTACCTTTTCAGTATAGTCCAGCTTCCGTCTTAAGATCGGTTTTCGATCCAGCTATTTCTTTAGGTATTTTCAAAATTTCATAACCAGGATTCATTATTTATAACAAATATCAAACTGTTGGTAACTACGACACTTTGATCATACTTTCAATATTTTTGTCGTTGTACAGAAAGGAAGTTACTAAAGTACAACACTAGTGATTAACGCTATTCAATTTTTCTCACCATAGTGAATGCAGTATCACCGAATGATGTTTTTTATTTATTGTCGTGGAAACATAATTCAAGCAACCACGTAATGTTGTACTCAGTTAAAAATAGTTCCTCTGTCAGTTTCATATTTTTCAATTCTGGAAATTGCGATAACTGTATTTGTTTTGATTATTGATATCTTTTTATTTAATTTCAAATTACATTCATCCATAAAAGTTCTACTCCTGATTTCTTGCTCAATGAACTACATAAAAACCATTTTCCCGAAGATGAAATTACATACAATCTGAAGAATAATGGTCGGTTCTTCTGAATGTTCTCCGAAGGATGGGGGAAAAGGGATCCGAATCAAGTCTGTAATATTCGTGTAGCGGTGAAATCGTGCGTGAAACATATGCCTGTCAAGCGACACGCGCCACATAATGACGTAATAATGTATTGATACACGATTTCCAACCCTCTTCGCTGAATTTTAGGCGGAGGTCGTCAGGGTTATTTTATAGAAGTGCGCTATGAAAATATTACACATCTTTAATTTTTATAGGGGTTTCGAATGTTTCAGTTTTGATTGTGATTATATTAAGTTCCTTAATAGTTCGGTTCGGTTTGTGTGACAGAGTCATTGTTTTTTAATGTTGTTTTGGTTTTCATCCTTCCAGAATCTACTCAAGTGTAATGGAAAGAAAACTGAAAATATCATCCCACGAAGTTACTGATGAATATAAACCTCTGAAGAGCGAATTAGGCAGTAGCTTGTCCCTTTTATTGGAAAATTACATAATTCCCTCCTGATTTCGTCCTTGAAAACATTTCCCAACTTACATCATTCACGATCCAATGGTAACTTCTAGAAAGCATCGTTCTTTGAATACATCTGATACATAACCCATGAATGTATCGCCGGATTCAACTGTCCTCAAAGGAAGAGTCTGAGGAAGTAAAGGACATGGCGTTTATCCCTACGGAGCTTGGTTTTGCAACTGGAGTCTCCTTTACCATTGATATTCATTGAGTCTTGTGTCGATCCCATAGATGGCGTCTTCATACGGGAAGTCGTCATCGCTTTTGCATATTCGGGCATTCTACTTTAATCCAGCACCACCGAAGAGACCTATGGCGGATCTGATGTTGGGTAACGAATGCTTTGTGTTTGGGCACTGGTTTCAAATAGTGTTCTGTATTTAGAAGTTTTGTTTTTGTTATGAAAACGTTTTGTGTCAGAAGTAGGATAACTGACTGAAAATGTTCTTTGTTTTATGGTGACTACAATGAATAGCAATTACGATGCGATGGATGAAATGCAACTGGGCCGAGAGGAGGAAAACGCAAGAGAGAGGAAGAATGATTACGCCGAAAGGAAGAGCGCGAATTGATATTGAATATTGGGAAGAAAAGAGCAAGACAAAGACAGGAAAGTGCATCTTTGGAATACGGAAAAAAACCGAAAATATTTTCGGAGTTATTCGAAGAACTAAACTTTTGTAAACCGAGAAAGGGAGATGTACAGGAACTTAACCAGGAAACAAAGAAAGAACCTAAAAAAGTAGTTGAAAAAACAGAGGAAGATTTTGAGAAAAACAATCGGAATTGACATCCCGTCCATCCAGTGGTGTTTTCATCAAACCTCAAACTTTTGTAGAGAATTATCGGAATTGTTTTATTGTTGACAGTTTGATGACGCTGATAGTCAACTCCAATGATAAGATGTTGAGACTGGAGGACTCCAGGGATATTGACAGGAGATGTACTTTCGGATGAGGTGAGACATCGTAGTTGTATAAAAGGGGAATCTGATCCTGAAATCTATACGTGACTGGATTGATAAAAGAGTGAGTCCAGAGTGGCAAGAAATCTCCAAGCGCAGTCTTTCTTCAGTGCTTCCAAGATGACTTACTTACTGTTGACAGTTTGATGACGCTGATAGTCAACTCCAATGATGAGATGTTGAGACTGGATGATAGACGATGAGCAACAGATACCACCTGCAAGAGTCCCTTCTCCAGGGATATTGACGGGAGATGTACTTTCGGATGAGGTGAGACATCGTAGTTGTATAGAAGGGGAATCTGATCCTGAAATCTATACGTGAGTGGCAAGAAATCTCCAAGCGCAGTCTTTCTTCAGTGCTTCCAAGATGACTTACTTACTGTTGACAGTTTGATGACGCTGATAGTCAACTCCAATGATGAGATGTTGAGACTGGATGATAGACGATGAGCAACAGATACCACCTGCAAGAGTCCCTTCTCCAGGGATATTGACAGGAGATGTACTTTCGGATGAGGTGAGACATCGTAGTTGTATAGAAGGGGAATCTGATCCTGAAATCTATACGTGAGTGGCAAGAAATCTCCAAGCGCAGTCTTTTCTCAGTGCTTCCAAGATGACTTACTAACTCGAAAATGAATGAAAAAACCCAAATTCCACATAATCCTTTCAAGAACATGAGTTCTGAATATACTCGTGCCGGTCGACTTACACGAGACTGTGTGAGAGGTACCATTGGGTTAATTTCCATTGAGACGTAGCAAAATGGTAAAAGGGCTGTAACTAGTGCAACTAAGGCTTTGGGAATTTTGTAGCGGTATATTAGGAGATTGCCATCGACATTCAAGAACCACTTGCTATGACCATAACCAGTAATAAATATCTGATGGTTGCAATAAATTACTTTTTTAAATTCACTGAAGAAGTAGCCTAAACTAACTAAGTGATTAAAATCGTGAAAGAAGCTTTGTTGTATGTAGTTTTCAGTCATGGAGAATCTAAATTACACTCAGATCAAGGCCGTAACTTCGAATCAGATGTCTGGAACGACATGATGAGTGTATTGGTAAGGTTATTCTAAATTTCACCAAAATCGGATAAGGCATATTCACAATATCAATACAAAAAAAGAATTGTTTAGAAAAGTTCAACATCCTGTATCTTGGAAGTTAAACCATGTTCATGTGAACTTTATTTCATAAAACTAGCTCCTTAACACGCCTTTACATTTTTCAACGTCAATAGCAAACACCCCGTATAAGCACTATTCACCCATGTAAAATGCAAACATTTAAATTTTTTGATTTTATATTCATTCTCAGTTCTGGATAATTCGAATTTTATATCTGACAATGATGTAGTATCTGTACAAAATAAGGAAACTGTGAAAAATACAAAGTCGGTTGAATTAGGAAAAAGTTGCGATTAGTTTCGAAACAATTTCATTGAATTTTTTTTCTGAAGTTATTTAAAGAGATATTGAAAACAAAGAACATTCATCATTGCCGCTTGTGCTGTTTTCGATTTTGATAGAATAAATATTCAATTTTTGGTTTATTTGCTTTCTTCAAGAACTCTGCACGCGAAAAAATATGTCATTGGGGACATCCAATCTTTCATTTCACATGATTTGTGAATCTACCAAATATAAAATATCTATCAACGCCAAATATTGCAAGACCAATCAATGACATCTGAATTGATTGGAAACTTTCAATAAAGGAAAAATAATCAACAAATAACAATGAAAACTCTTCGAGAGAATAAGTATCTGATTTATATATATTTATTTCACGTTCAAATGGAGAGAAAGAGTATATAGATATGCTCCAACTGATATTGAAAAGCGCATTAATTGCTTTTCAATTTGCATGTGGTATATAAAGTTTGCAAATAATTTTTTCTCCTTCTTTTGGAGTAAAGTTTATGTAGTCGAGGTAAAACTGATTGAAAAATGTATTTTTGAAATATTAGGTATTATCATTCGAAATGAAGTTATATTTCGGTAAAAATACATCATATAAACTTTTCAAAATTATGAAGGAACTTATGAATAAGTGGTTAACTCACTGTCATTTACAAAATTCCTACTTTTCTTTAGTCACACATTTCCTCCCCTATTTATTTCGAAGATAACTTATGGATGTTACAGACCCGGGCGTGACTAATGCTTTAAAAGTCTATTTTGCATCATTAGCCACTCTTTATGCCGTGATTTACCCTAGCGGCGTTTTTGTTGTAAGCACATGATTTTTATTAGATGACATGCGTGAGACTGATAAAAATGATGGATTGTGGTATGGTTTTCAGTGAACACTTATCCTGTTGTTTGATGGAGATGGTAAAAAATTAAATGATTCAAATGGTATGACAATATCGAAGTTGGTCTTGTCATGTGATTCCCCAAAAAATAAAATACTTTCCAAATTTATTTTGCATATCTCAAATCAATGAACAAAATATCTATTTGTTTACCTATAAGAGAAAAGAAATATATGTGGCGTTATGCTGATGCTAATAAACCACCACCACTCAAGTAATTTGAGTGCTAATATGTGTCGAGTTTTTTATTTTCTCACCGACTATGACTCATACCAGCGCAGATAACGAATTCACGTTTCAACACTCCTCTATCAAGTGTTTTAGAAACAGCGCATTTGATTTGTAGCAGTGAATGAATGAAGACCGACCTGGGGCACATCTATACGGACCCAAGATATGTTACAGACAAATTGTATTTTAACTTTATTGTTAAAAAGCTATGTTCTCGATTCTAATTAGTTATTTTAGTTTCATTATTGAAAAGTTGATGATTAATCTTTTCGTGAAGTAGTCAGTCGGACTTGTTTTCTATCTACAAGGTTCAAATGAATTATTATTTTTATTATAAGCAGTCTCAAAAATTTCTAAATACGTTTTTTTATCAACAGTACAATTGGTTGTTCAGAAATTATTTCTGATTTATCAACGGTGAAATACATGCACTTTTTTATCGAATATATAAATTATATTTATAAAACAAAAGAGATATTTTGAAAAGTCTATACTTAATTGTTGAAACTGAAAACCATTAGGACATTTTTTCTCAATTGATATTTGAATAAATTACTATTACAATCGGACATTTAGTAATTTTATGTATCGAAACTTCGATTCTATTATTATTAGTGATTTCCGATTCTAGTATCTCTCAAAATCCTGTATTAGTGTTAAACTTTGGGTACCGATACCGATATTTTTATCGTAAGCCCTTCATCGTGTCAACACCATGCTTTTTACCATAGAAGCGTCGCAAATATATTCTCAATGTCATAAAGGGCAAAAAAATGAAATATCTCTTGCTAACATTTTTATGTTTCTCCGTTAGTGAACCTAGTTTGATAATATATTTAATCAGAATATTAGAAAAAATATTTATGCAACTTATTTAGCACTAATACTAACCGTTATGATGATCTTCTGGGACAAACTTGGAAAAACTTTCTCTCCGATTGGTAGATTGTCAAAATTTACGAGAGAGTGATTTCTTGAGAAAGTTAAAACTGATTTGGATGAAGAAACTTGAGTTAAGTAAGATCGTTTTGTGAATGACTATAAATACTCATCAAAGAGAATAAGTACACTATAATTATACACAAGTACTACAGGAAAACCCTTGAGGCGCTCTCAGAGCGGTACCTGTGCGAAAGTAGCGATTCACATTGGATTTGAAGCGCTGAAGAATAAATCCATTTGGAAAAACATTCTCAGGAAGTTTATTCCACATAAACGCAGTTCTCCAGATGAAAGAATTATAAACAGTGAAGTTCGAGGTGTACTGAGTTGAACCTAAAAAACAATGAGCAGCTACAGTCCGTCGCGTATCTCTGATATGTACCGCTCTTGGTGGAATCAAATGTGACAAGTCACTTGAACACCTTCCGTGAAAGTAGGTATCTATAGAAGAGAGACAAATCCCCAACCTTTCTTCGATGTTCCAGGCTATCAAGGTTGTACGTGATGTTGGCATCTCCAATCAGGCGGATGGCTCTTTTCTGGATGGACTCCAGCAACTTCAGGGTATGTCTGGTGTCAGAGCTCCATTCATGAGAACAATACTCCAAAGAAGGTCTGATCTGAGCTTTATAAAGCATCAAAAGTTGCAGATGTATGTACAGTTTTCTGGTTCGGAACAGAAGTAGAATTCTCTGACCTGACATTATTATATCCGATTCGGAGACATTTATCTTCTTGTAGAAAACGGATTCCTGGGTTTTGTGGCATTCAATTGAATCTGGTTACTTTTACCTCAATTCAAAATCACTTCTAAATCCTCATTAAGATATGCAATCTTCTGTTGCCGGTAAAGATGTGCCTCCGTAGCCGATGTCCTGGAATCCAAATGGAATGACAAGAAAAGAGTGCTGTCGTCAGCAAAGCAATATATTGGATTCTTGTTATTTTCCAATAAGTCGTTGATATACAATAAAAAGAGGGTTGGAGGATTCCCTGGGGAACATCAGCGTTGATGGTGAAAGTACTCGAGAGGTATTCATCGACGCCACTCGCAGGGAACGTTTTTTCAGGAAGCTGGAGAGCCATACACAGAAATGATCAGACAAGCCATAGCATCGAAGTTTGGCCAGCAAACCCTCATGCCATAAACGGTCAAATGCCTTACAAATATCAAGCGCAACAGCTCTTGATTCTCCATGTTTCTCGATTGCATCATTCCAAATATGGGTGACATACGATAGAAGGTATCCTGTTGATCTTTCTTTCCGAAAGCCATATTGATGATCGCTCAAGATGTTGAAGCCTTCCAAATATTTGATGATTTGATGTTGTTGTGGAATTGGCCGCGGTGGTAGTGCGCCCGACTCACGATCGGAAGGACGTGGGTTCGATTCCCGCCTCGACCAGATATTTTTCTCGAGAGAATTTATCTGGTTGAAGCTGGGATGATTCTGCAACAGTGTTAGGATCACACGTTTAAAGGTAAGACCTCGTTAGTACTTAGCTTGCACAAGTTTCTCAGCTTCTGAGAGTTCGTATGGGGCGACAGCTGATTAACGGAAAAATAGATTTTAAACAGATTTTAAACATATCTTTACGACTTTATCCACGATTTTTGATATCACTGATAGCAAAGCGACTGGTCTATAGTTATTTGGAAGATTTTTCTTGCCCTTTTTGGGAATAGGTTGAACGTAAGCAATTTTCCAACAAGAAGAAAAAACCCCTTTATTTTAAGACAGGTTGAAAAGTCTGCAAAATACTGGTGCGAGTTCATTTTCACTTTTTAAGTACGATGACGGGCAATTCATCAGGACCAGCCACCTTGTTGATATTGAATTGTTTCAAAATTTGCCTGACTAGACGTTGACGAAAAGTAATTTCTGGCATAATGGATTCTAATATGGGAATAGTAGGTGGTGCCTTTCCCAGAAAATCGACTGTGGAGTAAATTTACTTTTTCTATGGTTATTTTTACAACTGAATTGTGGATTTTGTGAAGTTCTGATTAACAGCTTTGACTACCAACCAGAAGGATCTAAACCCGTTGGGATTGACAAGCAGTTTATCCCTAATTATCTGATTGTAAAGTTTTTTACTTTCATTTATCCTAAATTTGCAGTTGTTGACAGCATTAATAAACTTAGTTCGGTTTCTGGCAATGGGATTTTTGCTCCACTGCCGAAAGGCGAGATTTTTGGAGGCGACAGCTTGCATGCAATTTTCGTTAAACCAAGGTTTGCCGTTAGAAGTTCGTTTCATCGAAAAAGGAATATATGCAACCATGGATGATAGAATAACTTCCGTTACTTCAGAAGCATAAAAGATGGATCTCTAGAGCTGAAACAAACATCTAGCCAGGGAAAATTTCGGAAATGATCTTGAAGATCTTCCCACTCAGCAAATCTGTAATGCCAAACTTTGTGCGACTTAGATTGTTTCCCAACATTTATCGGTAATTCACTCAACACTGAAATGAGTTTGTGGTCAGAAGATCCCAATAGAGACCTTATGGCGATTGTGTGAATTTCTGGATTGGTTGTTAGATATAGATCCAGAAGACTAGCATATTCTCCATCACGGTCAGGAATCCTGGTTGGCTCATGTATAATCTGAGTAAGTCTGCAGCTTATTGCGAAAGCTTCAGTTTCGTGATATTTGAACATTTGAGCCATTCGATTTCTTATATCCAGCTTGTTTTTCCGTTGGATCAAGAAAAATATGAAATTTGATATCTGACATTATATTTCCGTGTTAGGAATCACACGTTAAAAGGTAAGACCTCGTTATTCCTTAATTCGCACAAGTTTCGACTTTTGAGAGTTGTCGTTTGTAGAGGGCGACATATTTTAACAGACAGAGGGACAGATTTGTTTTCTGAAATAATAATTCACAATTGGAAGTCATGAAAATAGAGTATATTACGCACCTAGGGAGAAAAGTACAGCATACGGAATGACGTTCAAAGAAAAGTTCGGCATACGGAATGCCTTACTTTTCACCCGTGGAGCGTATACAATTTTTTGTCACTGCGGGATGAAAAGTTTGATAATTTAGTTGTTTCAGCAGCAGGAAAAGTAGGTTATGAGCATGCGCGTTAGTGTTATCTAATTGGTAGAGAATGAGGCAATTTTGTATACAGGTGACAAAAAGCGAACATTCCATCCCGCAGTGAGAAAAAAGCTGATGTTGGTGTCGAAATGAAAAAAGTAGTTGGTTTTGGATTATATTTTGTATAATAAATACATAACATTTATACATCCTTAAATTATGTTAGCCATTTCGTGGCCTCTTAACAAAATGGCTTCTTGACATTAATATATATGACTAGTCTTATGTTATTTATGATATTTTGACGAACATCAAAGTTCCTACTTATTTTTTGTTTTTTTTCTGAGGTCTCCCTATCAAGCTTTATTACAACATATACTCTTTGTAATATTACAATATACATTTTATATACATGCGTGGAACTGGATGAATTCCTTAATAAATTAAATTATGTCTTGTATTCATTTGCACCATGACAATATAACTGTTCACTTTCGCGTATGATTCGGTCAGTTCACAAATGAATTCACAATACCATATAAATATATCTTTACAGAAATATCGAATGTTCGAAAATTCATTATTGGCTAATTTTGATCCACATGATGAATGCTGAAGTTTTAACAAAATTTGGTTATTCAACGCGATACATTTTTTACACTATTTTGTTGAATCAACCAATCTTTCTTATGGGAATGCAATATGAATTCGGAAACACTCGATAATATTCAAAACACGTAAAATGTTATCACAGACTACCGCAAATGCGGTTGTGTGTCTCTTTACACATTTCAAATTAAACTAACCGTACCTATATATACATACAAACATTGCACTGGTTATACCACTACATTATATTATTTATTAAAAACTATAACAATAACATCTTTGAGTTCTGACTAGAAACGTAAAATGTCACATTGGTGATGAAATACTTTGAAGAAGATTCACTTGTTACCATAATTCATATTTCGTGTAAAAATAAAGTGAAATGTCATCAAATTTAATGAGAAAGGTTTCAGTAGAGCACACAAAATAAAAGCAATGATCACTATCAAACATGAGATTACAATATAATCTAGTATATTGTTGACCAGTCATGTAAAATTTTATGTCACACTATTGCCTTTTCACTAACTGTTACCGTATTAGGGTTATTAATTTCAAAACTACCCATATGTAGCTTCTCTTCAGAAAACAACAAAGAAACTTTGAAAAACAGCATTTCGAGGAACAGTTTCAAGAAATATTTTCATCCCGCATGGTTCAACCTTCAACAAGGTAGGTGTTATCTTGAATTAAAATACAAATAACATTTTGGAAATTTCTCTCTCGTAAAGTAAAATTTATTTTTGTAAAAAAAACAGCAGATTTACTATTTAGCCAGCGTAGAACTACTTGAAACTAGCCATCATTTGTTTAAGTGGATTTACTCTACTTCAGTTTATGTTAATTATATACGAATTTGATATATTTTCGATATATCAATGCTTTAAAAGGAATATATTTTTCAGTATGATACAGACATTGGGAGTAGAAATTGTGGCTGAGAATAATAATGAAAATATAGTAAAGTTAGTGAAAATAACAACCTTACTCATTAACTGATGAAAATATTAAAATTTACGAATTAAAAAAATATTTTTGATACTGACAACATGAGTTGAAATGCCGAACTTCGAAGATGTACGATTTTTTATTACATTGAACGTCTTATCTCCAGGAGTTTCGAAATGGCAACAGTGTGAAATTTCATTTTTACTTTTAGATATCGCCAAACCTAACTTCAATCAGATATTCATTTGTTGACTTTTAAAGATATTTTCATTTATGGTCACCACGAAGTATGTACTACACTAGCAATTTTACATAAAAATATATTTATCTGATTGACATAGAGATGAAAGTGATAATGACAATGAGCAAAAAAAATTGAGTGTTCTATCCACAGTCTTCTACGGTTTAGGTAATATCTACGTATTGATCCTTTTAACAAATGTTATTACAACTGAAAATAGAAATGGATAACAAAGCAAATAACGATGAATTTCATGTTCTGGAATGTAAAATAAATATAAATTTCTTTATAGTACTTAGATTTTAATACTGGAAACAAGAAACTAAAAAAAAGAATAACAAAAATAGAGTTAATACTCTTTGTTTTTTCAAACAGTTATCGTGATGAATTCACTTTTGTAAATTGGTTGGTTAACAAGGATTCAAATTATCTTAATGCTTTGGGCAAACTGATACTGCTTCCTAGCATCAAACAAAAAGTGAGAGTCTCATGGAATTCAAACTACATGTGTCATGAGAAACCAATCAACAAAGGGCGAACAAAATTTGAAATGCTGTAATAGTGAAACGATGAGAAGAGAGAACTTCTCTCATTTCTTCATACTAATTATAATAAATCTAAATACTGTTCGCAGTAGATGTACCCACCATTCTCTACATGGTCAGTTTTCTGGTCCAATCCGAACCCGAGGTTGGGCTGGTGGAAGGTCATGCATAGTGCGTATAAGATCCAAGAGGGGGCGCTCCAAGATGTGGCCCCGCGTGGTGACCTATGGAATGTGTACTAGCGGCAATGTTGGAATACAGGTTTGCACTGGGGTTACTCCAGTATGATCCTGGTGACGGAAATATTGACGCTGAAACAAAAAAGGACGCATGTAACTCTTTGAAAAATGATTCATCGTTCTAACTAATATTATTTCTAAAAGGAATGGCAAGTAAGGATTTTTTTGAAGATTTCTATCCCTTCGAAGATACACCGATTTCATTAGCCTAGTAGTGAGAACGAGAATCACCACCTTGATAGAGACATGTGGATGTTGAAGAGAAAGTCTCGAGCTCTACAATTTCACAATTTTCCCTTCCTTTTCCAAGACATATTCGTTTCATCCGGTGTTGAACACTCCTTGTTAAATATGTCCTTATTTCATATATGCCAATTTTTCAAAAGAGGTGCGTCAGTGGGCAGTGTATTATCACTAAGAGTGTGCTGACTGCAAATAGATTCAGTGACTATGTATTATTCTCCGATAATAACAATTTTGAATGATCTATCTGTCTTCGATCTCAGTAATGTAGGAGAATAAGGCCTTGGAATCCAGAACTATTTCAATACCAGCGAAATTCTAGTGAAAGTGAGCATCTATATTCATGAAAACCATAAAAAAAGTTGTAATAGTGGGGAAGGCAGAAAACCTGGAGCCTTGAGCATGAATGTAGTGGAAGTAGAAGACCAACAAAAATTTATAATCCTGATCCTGAAAATGTAGATACTCTATTGTCTCTCAAACAATGAAGAAAATCACTCTTTAGAGTGATCTTATTCATTTCATTTCACTCTTCAGAGTGATTTCATTCATTTCACATACATCTAACACTATCGCCCTCAATGGTGTTCTTCAACGTTTCGGGACAGGATACTTGTCTTATCACCTCATAAGCACCGTTTGGGATCACATTTCAAGAATAAATGGTATGTAAGAAATAATAGTCCGGTCAAATTAGACTAAAAAATAAGAGTGAAGGTACATAAATTTACAACAAGCTGCAAATGCGTGTACTTGTTCAAAACATAGTTAAAAATAAGATTTTAAAATTCCGAATGATTGCGATGCCTGGAAAAAAATTTAAACGAGGTCAAAGGTCAAAAATCTCTAAAAAAATTGGTTTTTCGCGATTTTCAGGAAAACGGTAAGTTTTATCATGAAATAACCTCAGATAAAAATTGTAGATCATAAAATTTTCTACAAAAAATGTATCAATACTATCAATACTTTTTTTTCTTAGAGCCACCGTTTCTGAGATACGACGAGTCAAAAAGTTGTAAAAGTTGTAATCGGTAATCTCGGTACATTTCAATGTTGAAGGATAAGTTTATTGGCGAAAATATATTGGTTAAAAAGGCTAATAACGATGCCGACGTACTGATTATTGAAACAGTTATAGAGCAATTCAATTTGACACATACAACTATTGTTGTTGGTGAAGATGTAGACTTACTCGTACTTCTTACTGCTCGAACTCCACATGAAAAAACTATTTTGTTTCTGAGCCAAGAAAAGCTCAAAGTCGAATCGAAATATATTCGTCGAAAAGTTTATCTACTTTTGCAAAGAGTCAAAATCATGTACTATTTTTACACGCAATAACTGGTTGTGATACGACGTCTGCATTTTACAGGAGGGGTAAAGCAACAGTCTTTAAAATGTTTGAAAAACAAGATTTAGTTCAATGTGCTGAAGTTTTCAAAAAAAGTAACTCGACTCAACAAGAAATTATCACCAACGGGATTAAGTTTTTTCTTTCTATGTACAAAGCTCCGAAAAAAACCACCTGCTTAGATAAGTATCGATATGCATGTTTCGTAAAAAACACTAAAAATAAGAAACAGGTGCAATTAGCTTGTCTTCCTCCAACCTCAGTTGCTGCTCATCAACATCTTTTCCGGGTATATTACCAAGTTCAGGTGTGGGTTGGTTATCAGCTAGACTCAAAAGACTGGTATTAGTTGGTCGACGATGCATTAGAACCTATTTAGACTTTACTTCCAGCTGCGCCGGAAAAACTGCTGAACACAATTTTTTGCACCTGTAAAAAAGGAAGCAGCGCTAAATGTGGTTGTAAAAAAGTTGGACTATTGTGTTTTCTGGCATGTACACATTGTCAAGGCCAGTCATGTTTTTATGCTGAATCACCAATAGTGGAGGATTCATTTGATACCAACGAGGAAACATGCGATACATCACTCTTGACGCAATTTACCTACACCCAGGATGAACATCAAGAAGAAGAAGAAGATCAAGAAGAAGAAGACCAAGAAGAAGAACGACAAGAAGAAGTATTTGAAGGTTATGACTCAGATGAATAAATTTTTACATTTTGTTAATTTTAATCGCTTTTATAATTTCCAACCCTTCCTAATATATGCTATTATGCAAGTTTTCAATTTGTTAGTTTTCATGTCACAACAGACATGTGGAATAGGCCTACTGGGGAAACCACGTTAAAAAAAACTCGCTAAGTAGACTACCTCATAGGTGGCGTGGAAACGTGTGCATATAATGACGATTACAACTTTTACTCCTTTTTGACTCGTCATATCTCGGAAACGGTGGCTCTAAGAAAAAAAAGTATTGATACATTTTTTGTAGAAAATTTTATGGTCTACAATTTTTATCTGAAGTTATTTTATGCGAAAAAACAATTTTTTTCGAATTTATACCTTCTATCCCATTATTTAATACAGAGATATGTATATTATGTTTCACTAACGATAAAAATAAAATAAATACAACAATAAAAATTAATTGGCGCTCCGGGGTGACTTCATTGATTCCAGTGGCGCATTTTCTTTTTCAGCTGCAGGAAAACCCGGAAAAACCTGCAGCACCACATCATCTGAAGATCTTGATCTAATAATGTCCTCTCTCTCATAAAACAAAATGTAGGGTGTCTCCAGAGGCTCCAATAAATTCAATGCATCGCCAGAACACTTCGTGACACGACTATCGTCAAACTTAAACCAGTCCGTTTCTTCTTTGACCAAGGCGTAATAATGACCACATTCAACGCCAGAACCACAGTGAACAATGACTGCATGAATATTATTACAGTGGTCTGCTAGGTTGAAATGTTCATCTATTTAGAACCTTCCAAAGAGTTTCTTGCTTCCGTTAGGGGTTGAGTCTTGTTTGAAAATCATCAGTGTTATTATTAGATTGACTGGTGCCTCAGATATACTTGTTTCCTTATAACAGTCAGTTAGTTTGGCGCATGTTTGACAATACAGTTGATCATCACCTGTTAAAAATTCCATTTTCAGATGATTTAACAATAAGCTTTGTACGGACTGGTAATTAGTCGTATTAGGAAAAGCTAGATGAAGTTCCAGAAATTCACATAAGTTTTCAGTACTTCTTGAACATTTACCACAAAGTAAACAAGTGAGGATTTTTCCAGTAAAAGATTTACAAACACAAGACGAGATGGGTTGTACGGAATCATTCAGTCCAGAGCGGCTGGGAGTATTGATTTTGCTATTGTTTTGCTCACGAAGAGTATTCAACAAGAACCCCAAGAATTCGGAACAATCCTCTTGTTGTCCTAACGAGTATCTAGTGGACTTCAAAGACTCCAGGAAATCGGTTGGAGGGAAAGATGATACCTTCTTACGAAACTGCAGCTGCATGAACAGTTGTTTAAGTTTGATGAATAAGCAGGAAACATTCTCGTTCTCGTTCATCATTAAAACTTCGTTCTTGAAATTCTTCGTCATGAACAACACTTGTAAAATGCTATTCATGTAACAAGTGTTTCCTAAATTATCCAATCCAATTTTCTTCTCTAGATTTTCAGGACAACTCTCTACTGATTCGTAAGGAAGAACACGTTTCACAGAATCTCCATAAGAACCATTTCTCAAGCTGCGATCGATCCTTCCAAGTGAAAAAGGGTTTCGTAGAGGGATCGATTCGGCTCTTGCTTCAAGAAGCGCTTCCACTGAAATGGTACCAATGCTACGAGGAATGCAACTCATTTTTTGGGGCCAAGAATGACCTGAGTCCACTGACCGCACTGAAAAAGAAGAAGGTGGATCAATCACTTGGTGAATTAACCTTGATAGGAGACTGATAAATATCCACATATTTTGGCCTGTTTCGAAGAGGTTTCAGTTCCGTACTGAAATTAGGGCAATGCATGATCTCATCAAAATTATGTGAAGGAGGAATAGTTCCAAGTACTGAAGCAGCATTGCCACGTTGAATAGCAATACTAATTCTTTCTAACAAAAAAGAGGTAGAACGGTGATCTTTCGTTGCTTGGCCTATTCTCCTTCCGAGTTCATGAACGAATAACAGAGACTCCGGGCCATAAACACCAAAAGTTTCAACCGCTACTGGATGGAGATTTTTGACCTGTGACCTCGAATAAATTTTTTTCCAGGCATCGCAATCATTCGGAATTTTTAAATCTTATTTTTAACTATGTTTTGAACAATTACACGCATTTGCAGCTTGTTGTAAATTTATGTACCTTCCAATGTCTAGATTGACCGGATTATAAGTGATTCGTCTTGAAGTCACGGTGAAAAAACTTGTACTTCCTCATGGATAGTAATGTCCAGTGAGATTGTAGTAATGAATACTCGCAACTGTTCAGTGGATCAAAAACGCGATTAACAACTATAGTGATTCTGTATTATTCTCGGAAGAAGGAAATTTACATTCTCGAAAGTATATATCATGTTTAAATTGAATGGGTATATTTTTAGGAGGGAATCATTTTTGGGAAAAAAAGATTTTGGCTTTCTACTTCTCCATCTTGATACAAAAAAATAAACGAATTGAGTGTTTTTTTTTATAATGTTATCCGTATTTGCTACTGAAGAGCCGATAAGACAAGTGTCTTATGACGAAATATTGGATGTCTAGCAGTGAGGGTGACAGTGTTCCATGTAAGTGAAATTTTACTTCTTTTATTAATTATATTGTGTAGGAATCCTGTGAATGATATCTGATTCGATTCCATTACGAACAACATAGAGAAAAGTGTTTTTCATATAATTTAGCGTTTACATAAAAGTATTTGTTTCGAAAGTATTTTCGTCTCGTGAAATTCAATGTTTATATGAAAATAGCTGTTTTGAGAGGGCTATTTCCATCAGATTGTGTCTGAAAGTAACTTCTTTGCATGATCATTCTGTATAGAGCTGATTTTTTTAATTGGATGCTTTTTTCCTTTCTTTGGGAGATTCCCACATTTTTTTGTATGAAGGTGGAGAAGTAGAAATCAAAACCTTTCTTCCAAAAAAATATATATTACTACGCAGTTGGATCTGTGATATTCCAAGGGTAGGTTGGCGAAAAAATGGTTATTCGTTTCTTCAACATAACCTCTCTGATCATAATTTCACGTTGAAAATTAGTAAATTATCATTATAGTAAATGAGAGATAGTGAGAGACTGCCTGGTATATCTTAACTAGAAAACTGAACTACAAATCATGAAAAACGCAACTTTACACATTAACATTTCTACTCTCAACGATATGGAGTCCACTTTCACTCTGAGCCCTAATAGCAATTTCCTGGACATTGTCGCATACAAGTGAACTTGATCATATGCCGGGTTCCGGAACGAATTTCAAAAAATTGAAAAATGAAGATGATTAAAGATGTCTTCCAATGTTAGAAAATGACTGAAGAGATAAAAGGAAGAAATTTATGGAAGATGACGTATTTAACAAAACCAATTCTTCAAGTATTTACGTAAATATTCAGTTTGTTTTTCTCAAAAGTTGATATCGTCCATCAAAATCAAGCAATTCAACTAGGGGTAGGTAGGTAGAAAGGTCTAAAAGTCTAAAGTGAGTGGGTCTATTCGACCCTCCACCGCAACCCATAAAGGCTTATTGTGGCTCACACCTATTCTCACACTCGACCAAATAAACCCAGCTTCTTAACGAAGCCGAATAGTTTGTATGGTGAGTGGTCTTTCAGGTCAGATGGTGAGAGTACGGATCTGCCGAACTCAAAGAACCTGATTTGGTCCCCAGCCGGGCAGGCACAAAGTATATGCTCTGCAGTTTCATCATTTTCCAGGCAGAGGCGACACACACTGTCTTCCGACAGTCCAAGTCTCTACATGTAATGATTCAAATGACAGTGACATGTAAGAAGGCCTGTTAGACATCGTAGTTCATCTCTAATGTAGTCTAACAACTGTTTGGAATCAAGCTTCGAAGGGTGAATAAACGCCTTGGAGTGAGCCAATCCTGGAAGATTCTGCCAGAAGTCCATAATTCTTCTTGCCATCCAGGTATTCAGTGTTTGTTTGGCAAAGCCCAAAGCGATGCCAATGACAGTTTCTGGTCCAATAAAGCCGCTTGCAGCACCCTCCTTTGCAAGAGAGTCAGCAGCTTCATTGCCTTCCAGGCCAGTATGGCCAGGAATCCAGACCAGAAACAATCTGTTTAGTATTCCTATCGAGGAGAGTCTTTTTTGGCAGTTTGCTACCAATTTAGACGGATCTCGGTAGGAGCCAAGAGCTTCCAACGCCGCTTGACTGTTCGAGAATATTTTTATTGACTTGTGAGTGAAGTTGGATTTATCCAATCTCTCCGCACACAATTCAATAGCGTAAATTTCCGCTTGAAATACAGTCGCATAAGTCCCTAGGCAGGTAGATAACTCTGTCCTGGGTCTGCGACTGAAAACACCTGCACCAGAACCGGAAGGTGTTTTTGATCCATCTGTGAACCAACAACTATCTTAATATCTCCTTCTCCCGCAGGATCTAGTCCTCTCTACTCGGGAATAGTACTTTATAAGGCAGTTCGTAGTTGACAGTTGGAGGCATAAAGTCAGAGGTCAGACTATCTAGAAGGATCTCCATGGCCGCTGACGGTGTGATACTGATGGCACCACTGATAGCTAGACAAGCCTGTCTCTGTAAGCCAGAGAGCTTCGCTTGGGCCGTTTTATGTGAAGCCTTCGGCCACCAAGCAATTGCACCATAAGTGATCATTGGTCTGACACATAAATCCAATGGATTTATTTGGGACCTAAACCCCAAGTTTAACCACAAATCTTTCGACATGTCCATAGAGACAGTCTGGCTTTGTGTAAAACTTTTTCCAAGTGAGCGTTCCAGGTGAGTCTTTTATCAAGGACAATGCCAAGATATTTCACCTCCGTTCCAAATGGAATGCCCACAACTAGGGGTACTACAAGGATTGGTTTTGGGACCACTTCGCTTTGTTCTCTATGTGAATAATTTATCTTATTCCATCACAGATGCTCATATCACAATGTACGCTGACGATACAAATATCACAATTTCAGGCGACGCGTCGATGTAAATGAGTTGGAAGAGAAAATGGACCGCACAATAAATGAGTTCAGTTTTTGGAGTCAGCAATAACGATTAATATTTAATACATCAAAAACAATTGAGAATTATTGTTTTTTCCTCAAGAGAGTGTCCATTTGCTTCTTGTAGTTAGAACGATAGAACTTTAGACACACCTAGGATTTCTGAATTGACAGTGTTTGAACTCGGCCTACTTTGCCATAAAACACATGAGAAACTGCATAACGTCTACAGGATTATCAAATATCTATCACACCATGGTATATCTACACTTTTTACCGATATCATTTGCTTGGGAAAAACCAGAGATGTCATCAAAATTTTTCAGAAACGAATCATAAGATTGGCTTCCGTAATGAATCACTAAGAAAGTTGTAGGACAGTATTTGCTGAGAAGAAGTATCTGACCATTTCATCTATTTATATTTTTAAATGTGTCATGTATGTGAAGAACAACAAGAATCCGTCTTCTGAATCCAAATCGAGCTCACATAAATTGACACCAAATCACAAAACCACGCACTTTGAATATTCACCAACAGGAAATTCAATTACTCTGTTTAATAAGCTGTCGAAATTAGAGACATTTCGGATTCTAAGATATTTCGAAATGGAGTAAAAACTTTCCTACCAGAAAAATGTCATTACTCTTTGCAAGAATATTTGAGTGACAACCAGTATTAAGTAATCGTATATATGTATTGAGATGTAGTGTCTTAGATTGACCTCTTCGACCTTATTATAGTCCTGAATAACATTTTTTAAAAAATTTGGTATATGTGTTTACATGTGAGGAATGCTTTCAATGACCGTAATCTTATATCTAATCATTTTTTGTTTGTTTATTACTGTAGTTTTTATAATTTTTTACTTGCTGGATCTGCATACTTGTAACTCGCTTGGTCAATAAACATTATTGAAATATCATATTGATGCTTATTATTCATTCAAACGAATTATGTACAAACGAATATTGACCAGTCTGATATTATCATAGTAACTTTTTATACATAAAAATAACAACGTTAAATTCACGAAAGTCGTTTGGAAATAAGTAAAACTTAATCTTAATGTACTCTCATGAAAAGCGAAATTCATAGCCTATCAGTGTCTTTCAGACAACTTTCCTTGGTACATTTACCATAATCTAAATTCCTCTTTGGCGGATAGCTTTGTTCTGGCGCTAATGAATATTCCCATAAAGGCGTCTTAGTCTTTGTTTTCGCGCATCCACCGTAATGATGAACACTAACAAATCACGCCGCACCGAATTTATGAGTGCTTTAATGCAATTCATTTGTGTTGTCATCGCGAATAGGCAATTTACTATAATTTATGGGGTGTTCCATTTAATGCGTCGCTACGCCGCTAGAATGAGAATCCTTCACTTTCCCCTCAGTAGCTCACCGAGACGAATAATACAGTCAAAATGGACATTAGGACACATTGCACTTGGTTTTTTTTCATTAGTAAAATGAAACCTTTCCTATTCGATTACTACGTATGAGAAAATTTTCCGAATAGGAAAATGGAAAAAAAATAGCTCAAAACACACATGAGACGTAAGAAGGGACGCAGAGGGGCAGCTGGCAACGCAGCGTCAACATTTCTTTGGGCTGTTTTCACTGTTCAGCTTGGCAATACTGAACTATATTTCAAATATTGTTATTCTTTAGTTTCAAGTATTGATACATATTGGTTCACATATCGTAGGGTGATCAGTATAACTATAAATTTGGCAAAATATGTGTAACTATTAAAAATAATTTCATTAGGCTAAGCCCATAACAATTCAACTGGGCATCTTTTTTGTGGAGCGCTTTTCATTCATATATATCAATATTTTGTATTAGATAAAAATATGAAACCAAAAATTTGTTACACTATCTAGCTAGACTATACATTTCGCATTTACATATTGCATCTCCAGGAAAATTTGATATTTTATAGTCATGTCTTACCTTACCAATATGCAAATAATTGATTACTTGGAAAAATATGTATCTACCCCTGGGAGATTATCAGACTAAGCATTGATGAATCTTTTTCAGTCATCATTATAGCAATGACACGACTGAATCACAAAATCACTAGTCGTACCCTATATTCAATCAAAAATCTATAAAGCAAGATCGATAGAACTGAAAAATAATGTTCTTTTATAGTCAAGTGAATGAATATATTTGATTTCATATCTCCAATTTTGAGAAACTGTGGTATAAAAACGGTGTGACCGACAATTGAGGAACCAAAGATTCTCCATGTAGGGTTTTTCCCACAACTATTCAGTTTAGAAACATTTTATTTCTTCATTGATTTTTATTTTGTACTATGAATTTATGGTAGGAAATTAATTTCTTATAACTGCATTATTGAGCAGTCGTCCAAAATATCCATCTGCTTGGGTTTTAACGTTAATTCTTTTATTTTTATGTTTACTTATAATTTTCGTATTTTCTCAAAATTTTGTCAGGGTTATAAAGTCAATCAACATTCCCTTTGAAAAATTGGAATGTATGAATAAATTATTTCAACAATGGATATAACCTCAATTTTTTGGGTCAAGTTGATAACCCAACCACAACCACAACCCAACCAACAAAATATTTGTGAACAGAAGCAGATGTTGGTTGGTGGTCAAAATAGTTGTTGTCTTTCATTAAATGTTTCATACTCATATTCATAATTGAATTATTCATACTTGTTCATTTATACTTATCTATATAACGAGAAAAAAGCGAACTTTGATGACTTGGGTAGGAGAGTCGCACATTTTACTTCTGCGCACTGAAATCATTACATTTGCAAATAATTTGAATATTGTTGCTTTACTCTCGATTGAAACTGTCGATTTAGTTTTGCATCAAGTTATTTATTACACGTGAAAAATTGATCTAGATCTGAAAAAGATAATAATCTTATCAATTGGAGTTCGTGCGTCAATGGTATTAACAAGTCAACATCTGCACCACACGGTAGATGTTTTTTGTTGTATTGAATTGTACATTGTACAATTCAATACAACCCAGTTGTACATTTTTCATTTAACATCGAAATAAAATGAGACTTGTAAGGATTTGTGACTAGTTATTTGTTTATTGGAATTTTCATACATTGATCAAAAACATCAGAAAAAAAACATGTTTTCGTAGCATGTAGAGCTTTGATATTTTCTTATAATCAGTAACCATCAATTACTGTAGTCATATAACTGTAATGTCTTATGTATGATACGGAATGTTGAATTTTTCTTACCGATACCACATTACACTGTATAAACTCGTATATATAATAATAATGTACATTAGGGCACGTCAAAGTCCATATAAACATTTCATAAATTTGAAATGGGGATTCATAGAAAAAGTATTGGAACAATATTTGTAGATAATTGCATGTTCTACAAATTTCATTTGACTTATTTTCAAGATAACGCCTTTAACGACAACAATGCAACGAATTAAATTTTTGATATTTGACATCTAATGAATTTTTAACACATTTGGAAACGTTGGTGATTTGTGATGTTTTATTTATAATAGTGTATTTAGGATCTATACTATTAGCTTTACACTTTTTTACCTTGTTTGACTGGACTAAGATCTCAAATTCAAATTAAGAAAAACCCCCAGACTCTTCCATACGGATCAGTCACGAGCAATATTTACTGAAGACTAAATGGTATGCTAAGTTGTTGCGGATGACAAGTGACGAACAGATATCGTTTATTGTTTATCTAGCACTCGAGCTGAGCTGTATTCTATTGAAATTACTTGGGTAGTGTTTGTTTTGATTCCTGACAAGTCTTATTTTGTGAATCCTTCATGCAAAACTCGCGAACAATTTGTTTTCGAAGGCAATAATAAGTTGAATTAAGGAATCGATTCATTAAGTAAATTGAGAAAATATTGGGAAATGAAAAATACTTAATATTTCCACGTATCTGATTAGGATTATATGGTTGAATTTTCTGTTTCACTATCTGTAGTAGAATTTTTTTTTAAGTAATTTTAGAACATTTTTTGTTTTAGTGTTGGATGAACAAATTTTTCAATTCTGTTTTTGTGCAACTCAGACCTACCCATTCACTATATTTGTACGATTTCAGTTCAGTTCAAACTCTCTGCATGTCCTCATCTGTAAATGAGAATTGTCGTCGTGTTTCAACCTGAATAGTATGCTAGTTGTGAATGAAATCTCAACTTCTTAGCACGTTTCCCTACTCGGTAATAACACTTGCATCCCTTTAATGACGTAATGTCTTGATTGTGCATTGTTTCACCCCTCTGGAGAGCGAGCATTACCCGTCATTTAATCGACCCCTCCCAAATAAGGATATTGTTAACAAACTACCCTGATGCCTATGCATGCCGCCGACGAAATGTGCCTTTATTGTGCCACTGTACTGCTTAATGGATATTTTGTACACTCACGGTCATTAGTTGTGGCCCACTTTGTCCCGTTGGGAGTGTTTATTAGCTTTTGGTTGGATTTATTGTCAATTGTGGGTGAAACAAATTCTTAGAGTATTGGGATTTAGTATCTGATTTCTGTTAGAAAACCGACTTATTCTTATAAACGATTTTTTATTAGGTTATTTATGATGACATCACTTACTTCATACAGTGAAACCAGTGATATGAAATTCACAACATTACATGTTGTTCAGTATTTTCGGAAACTGAAATTTGATACATTCCTTACGTGTGATAAATCTCTGTTTTCGTTTTATTATTTTTACAATAGATTGTGGAGTAGGTTCCCGAGTAGAGAGGACTGGATCTTCCTGGAGAAGGAAATATTAAGAGCAGATAGTTAGTTGTTGGTTCTCAGATAGATCAAAAACACCTTTCGGTTCTGGTGCAGATGTTTTCAGTCGCAGACCCAAGACAGAGATATCCACCTGCCTAGGAACCTATGCGGCTATATTTCAAGCGGAAGTTTACGCTACTGAATTGTGTGCGGAGAGATTGAAAACATCCAACCTCATACACAGGTCAATAAAAATATTCTCGGACAGTCAAGCGGCGTTGAAAGCTCGTGGTTCCTACCGAGCAACGTCTAAATTGGTAGCTAATTGCCAAAAACGACTCTCCTCTATAGGAAGACTTAACAGATTGTCTCTGGTCTGGATCCTGGCCATACTGGCCTGGAAGGCAATGAGGGTGCTGACTCCTTTGCAGAGGAGGGTACTGTAAGCAGCTTCATTGGACCAGAACCTGTCATTGGCATCGTTTTAGGCTTTGCCAAACAAAGATTGAACACCTGGATGGCAAGAAGATTTATGAATTTCTGGCAGAATCTTCCAGGATTGGCTCACTTCAAAGCGTTTATTCACCCTCCAAAACTTGATACCAAACAATTGTTGGACTACAGCCTACTGTAGTTCATCCCTAGATGAACTACGACATCTAACATGCCTTCTTACAGGAATCATCATATGCAGAGACTCGGACTGTCGGAAGACAGTGTGTGTCGCCTCTGTTTGGAAATGATGAAGAAACAGCAGAGCACATACTTTGTGCCTGCCCCGCTAGGGACCGAATCAGGTTTTTAGAGTTCGGCAGAGCCATACTCTCACCATCTGACCTGAAAGACTACTCACCATACATACTAATCGGTTTCATTAAGACGCTGGGTTTATTTGGTCGAATGTGAATTGGTGTGAGCCACAATAAACCCTTGCGGGTTGCGGTGGAGGGTCGAATTGAACTACTCACTTTGGACCTAACTTAACCCAAGGTTCACGATCTGAGTGCATTTCATGAAATAATCTGCATACCTCTCGTTGAGCCCTTATCATATTGCATGTATAGGTCTTACTTTATTCTGATGCACAGTGCGGACGTGAATAATCCCCCCTCTTCCGAACTTCCGAGCGGAACAAGATATCACAGTCGGACAACATTTATATGAAAAGGAGTCATTCTCAGTACTTTTTAAGACATCACTTGCTATGACGTGACATCACTTGCCATTTAGAGGGCGCTATTTTTTCAAATGAAAAGGGGGTACTCCAATTCTCTATATGCTGTTTTGAATTTTTTGAAATAAACGTAAATGTAAATAAATTTTACAGTACTACAAAAGCTTATTGTAGTATTATAAAAAATCACGTCAGTGTGTGGGGTGAACTTTCTTTTTAATTTATGCTAAGGATCTATAATAACGTTTCTTCATGACCTTACGATGGTACATATAGTCGCATATGAATACTTCCAGAAATACATGAATTGGTCTATAAAAAAGTAATTACCTATATGGGCTACTAAAAATCATCTACCACTCAACATCAATAAAACAGTGTTAATGAAATATTCGTTAGGTAGTATGAATGACAACAAATTCACATGGAATCCACATATTGACCTATTATTCTGCGATAAATTGAGAAAAATTGTCACACACTAAGATTCAGCATTTTTTCAAAAAAGTTTTTACCTTGGACCAAAATTTTTCGATAAGTTGGACAGCACAATAAGAGACTCGCGTAATATTTTCATTTTTTAAGCATGATTGAAAGCCTATCTTATGCAAAAAAAAACTGCTATAACATCAATGAATTTCGGCAAATCAATACCTAACTGTCTAAAAAAAATCTGTTTAAAATCTGTTTTTCCGTTAATCAGCTGTCGCCCCCATACGAACGACAACTCTCAGAAGTTGAGAAACATGTGCGAGCTAAGGACTACCGAGGTCTTACCTTTCAACGTGTGATTCCTAACACGGTTGCAGAATCGAACCCACGGTCTTCCGATCGTGAGTCGGGCACACTACCACCGCTGCAATTCCACAACAACTATTCACACTATTATCAAAATATTCTACCCTTTTATATGTAAATGAGACTGTAAATGTTTGAAAATTTGTATTGTATTATATTTATTATGTTTTACACCCTATGGACGCCTTCCTTGTAACTGTGTACTTTTTAACGAGAGAAGTTAATAAATATTATTATAATTATTGAAAAGAGAAATTCATTGGTATTAACCTCGTTATTATTCATCTTATACATGACAAAAAAAGCTATTTTTCTGTACTGTCTCAAGTTGCGTAACAGGAACTTTATTTTCGATATAGCCACAAAGAAAACAATCCTCATGCCTGGGTATGTCTAATCCAATCAATCTCAAAGGCCTCAAAATATCAGAGGACGCATTATATTTTTGGCAAACACCTGGATTTTTGACTTCATTGTGATTGTTGGTCATAATTTCTTGGATTCGTTATTGAATGATGCTTTGAAAATTTCCAAATATAAATCATTAGTCACACTTTTCTCCAGATATATAGAATCAACAATATGATTTCCCAATATTTCTTCCCAGACATTTATTTTCTGAAGAATTTGAGTTCGAAAAATATTTGGGTTTATGTCTGACCAATACGCACATTTTGGCGGTTGACATTTTGGTTTGAGAAAAAAGTTCATTCCTCACTAAAACAAATACTTGTTATGCAGTTTTGATTTACAATCGAACGTTCGGACGTTCACAAAACTGAATTCGGTGGTTGTTGAGACATCATTCTCACGAGCAACTGTTGTCGTGGACTGCAGGAGGGTATTGACCACAGTATAATGCTAAACGCAGTAGTCTGAGTATCCTCACTTTTTGGTAAAGAATCAAAGCGCACATGATCGAATCGTAGCAGGTAGCTTTTGGATTAGTTGTGAATTGCCTCGATAATCGGCAACGTTTTCATGTCTAAAATGTTTCATGTAATTCACTGCTTTCGGTCCATCAGACTGACGCTGTTTCGCTTGTGGAGTCATGATAAAGACAAGTTTTATTGTGGCTAATATTATCACTCCGCCAGAAATATTCCAATATATATGTTCAGTTATTTTTTTTATTTGAATCAGAATTTTATTTCTGAGATCATGGAGGCCTAATTCCATCTAAGGCAAGAAGTGATAATTAATCGATAGGTCCTAGATAAATTTATAAATAAATGTTTCATTACTGGACTCATTTCTTTCCTTTCACTTAATCCTCTAAATCAATTTTTATCTCAATTTTATGGATAATTTCATCTATAATGAGCGTGCCTGGGATGGAAAGCTCCTTTTCGATTCTGTGGAGCTTTTCTAAATGGCGATAATAGTCCATTAAGTAGTTTCCTTCATTTGAGACAAAAATAACCTGAAGAGGAGCTTTTTGGTGCTGTCAAGTGAATGGTTAGGCCCTTAGTCTAGTAAATGTATTTAATGTATCCTCAACCTTGTGATAAATACCAGAACTATAAGGCAACATACATTTTGAATTCTTCAACGTCCAGATTGGCACTTATAAGAAGTGCAGCTGAGGTCGTCAGGAACGACTGTAATTTTAATAATTTGCTTTTCTGAAAGGGTCCCGCTGTTATTTGAATCCCAATTGATTTATACTTCATGTTTTGATCGATGTTTTTCAGTTTTATAATGTATACCGTTGCTTTTTGACAAGGTTCTCGGAGTACTTATTTTCATTCATGTCTGTAACGGCCACTGAGCCTTATAAATTAGAAAATATCTAACACTTCAGAACCTCCTGCAATAATTACGCTATTATTCATTTAATGTTCAAGTCACCATTTGAGTTTAATATTTTTGATTTAATTAATAATTCTCAGACTAACTCAACTCACCTATAGATCTTTAGGAATTTTGAATTTAATTTTCAACACGTTTGTGTGGAGTTTTCCAATGCTTATCATGAATATTTTCCTCATTGAATAGTTGACAGTTTTTGTGTGTATTTGTTTTGCCAGACTCCCATTGCTTGACCTAACAGGTCTGGCACCCATACTTACTTTATTGTTACATAATTTACACAAAATAACTACTGCAAGTTATTGCGGATCCATCTCAACTTCCGTTCAATAGTTCACGAGCATGTAAACAGTTTTCCCTTGACAAAATCGCCACACACAAATTATGAATAGCACTGCAACCCTCTCACGATTATTAGATTTCACATAAATGTATTTATGTTGAAACAAGAAGATGCATATACAAGTACACTGGTATATGGTTGGTTTCATGCAAATCTGTTAACCAATATGGCTTACTTGATTTCATTTGGTCTGGAAACCGGCACTGACATGAAGTATTGATTTAGGTTATGTATGCATATTTTTGCATAAGCTTAAGTAATGGTTATCCAGATTCCTTTGAATTACTTTCGTGAATTAATAAAAGTTTAGAATTATCAACGGTGTCTATCATATAGTTTACAATCTGTATGTGTGTGCAGAAGCTAGAATCTCTTTCGTCCATCGCCACTCAGTTTCGATTAAATTTTTTTTGGTGTAGTGCTGTACCCAACTGCCATTAAAGGCGATGACATTTCCCTTTAACAAAACGTCATTATAGGTTCTACAATAGACTCAATCCATGCGGTTATGAAAAGTAACCGAGGCTCCTTTTCCATGGCAGTCTGCTGCAAAGCCAGGTTTCGACAATTGCTCTCAAATATAAGAAATTGCCGATGACTCACGTCTGTATAGCTGTGTCTCTTCGATTTACTCAGTGCAAGTAGTAGTTAGTTGGAAATATAGATTAACAAAATTTATGGATCACACAAATAAGGTGGTTCACCTACCTGCCGAACTTGGTATCGTAGCATGAGGACTCATGAAGCCTCCTAATTTTGCACTGTGGTGGTAAGAACTCATGAAAAGTTCACTCTGGTACTTATAGCTGCTTGGGTCACTCGTGGCAGGTTGTGTTGCTGCTGCAAGTCCTTGAAAGTCGAATTTGTACGCATACCTTTTTCCATGGACTTTAGTCATGATGTTTTTGTCATAGTAGTATCTGAAACAAAAATAAACAAATGAAATATAAACTGAAATAAGCCTTTTTTATTCAAAAGGAATTATTTCTTAGAGAGGTCAGTTTTTTGGAATAGACTTTTTGGCTTTCTATTTCTCCATCATTGAACAAAAAATGTGGGAAACTTTCAAAGAAAGGAACAAAAAACTATTTACAATAAAAAATCTTCATCAAGTAGTGCATTCACAGGAGTTTCTTTGGAAAACGTACTGAAAAAACCGTTTTGAAATAACTACTTCTACATGAACATGGAATTATGGGGAAGGAAAATCCTTTCATATGAATTAAGTTATGGTATCGAACCAGACGCATGCATAGGAACGCTTCACAATGTGATATATGATATATCACTCACATAGAAAACACTATCATCCTCAATGGTGTACTTCGAAATTTTGGGATAAGATGTCTCATCACCTCATTACACAATGAACAGTTTTTATTGTAATAAATTTTTTCTTCGTTTATTCGGAATTTTACCATGTTTTAATTATTTTAGAGTAACCGTGATATCAGTGCAAAACCTGCGTTGTTAGAATAATTAAAAAAAAACTGAAATTGTGAATATGTGGCCGAAATTGAGGGATTTGCTCTTATGTGTTCCATATGAACAGTAACATACCAAAAAATACAATGGTGTCATAACACCCAATAGCCACAGAAAAACGGATGAGATTTTTAGCTAATCAGCAGATTTATAGTTCATGTGTCAAGAGTTTTTGATTATTGAATATCTGTAATTGTAAATGCCTCGTTCTGTAAATATGATTATAAAACAACATCATAACAAATGCACATTACAGGAAGAAGTTGGTGAAAAATGTCATTTATTTCAACTATAAATTGAAGCGGTCCTAGGACAGAGCCTTGAAGAACGCTATTTTTCATGAATTCAAAATCGGATGATGTATCATTTATAAACACCGCCTGTATCCTATTCTGTAGATGGAATTCAAACAACATCGATGAAACACCCCGTACACTATAGAAATGGAGTAATTCAGAAACCATTCTTTCATTTTTACCATTTCAAAAGAGTGTATGTTAGAAAAAAATATTTTGTAGAACTTTCAATGTCATTATGACATTTATTTTGTTTTCCTCTGTGTGCAGCGCTCCCTTGCGGCAACGGTATTCTCGAATGGAAAAATGCAAAAAAAAAGTATTCGGAAATAATACTCTCAGTAATTCAGGGAAGAAATATGTATGTGATAAACAAAATAAATACTGAACAGTCTGGAATTACTGAAAAAATTCAATCACGAATCGACCTCCTGCGAGAACGAAATCAAAAAATAATTTCTCATTATCGAAACAATCACGTTCCAGAAACGGCAAAAAATCACTCGGTAAATGCATTAGCCGTTATCGGTCGCTAATTGCTACAAATGAACACAGCAATGCGATTACTCCACCCCGATCGAGAATCAGACCCGCCAAACTAACGACCCGAAGTCGCCCAATTCTCCCCTCTGTAGTTCTGACAAAAAAACGAGCGCATGCTTTCGCAGACCCGCTGTAATATGACGAACGCTATTTGCTCCCGCACCCATCTAAAATAGAAGTTTTTTCATTCGGTCAAATGTCGAAGATTGCAATAGTAATTCATAGAACGATTGGGTTCGTTCCAGCTTTGTCTGCGAAAAGTTAATCACGGGCCAGAATGGAAAGAGAAATATTGTTGGTGTGCTCGTGGAATATTGAACGAATATTTTTTTTTTGAAAACAAATACTCGGAAATGAAAGAAAGTTATCGACGAGTTCAAAATATTATCTAGCTTGAGAATTGACGAAAGTTCTATGAAAACTTTCAAGCCCTTATTTTGAAGGATATATTTCCTCCGAGACCAATTTTCAGATCAATCGGATCGTCGTGTCAAAAACTTGCGAAATATCTTCTCCAAATTCTGAAATCTTCATCTTCATATGAAAATACTTCTGATTTCATTAAAAAAAACTGAGTGTGTCAAAACTTCGAAGTGGAATTCTCCTGATGAGTTTCGATGTTGTGATTTTGTACACGTTTCAGATGATAAAACTCTAAAAATTGTAAAAACCAAATTAAAAAATAATACTAATCTAAAAATAGAACAAATTGGTATGTACCGATAAAACCTTTGTCCAATTCAAATAGGATTTTATCAATAACAATTTGGTATGGCAATGGGCTCATCCTTGTCACCAATTTTGGTGACACCAGTCCTCAAGTTGTTTTCCACATAATTTCAAAGAATTCGGAACCCATCCTTCACTTCCTCTGCAATACAAAGTGATTAGTCGCGATCCTTTGTTTGCAGGCATGTTAGACGTACACATTCTCGAACCATCAGTCGACCCTTTCGTAACTGTGTCGTGAGTGTCATACCAAGTTTTGTCCGAACAGAAAATTTGCCGTTTTTCTTGTCTATATTTAGTTATTTGTTCTAAGTATTTGTTACGCAATTCCACTATTCTTCTGCTTTCCATAACTGCTTGACGTTTGTTTACTATTTTAAATCTGAATCCTAGTTTCTTTATCCAATTCTGAAGAGTTTTGTCACAGCCGGAAGTATTCAATTTCTTCCTTATGATTTCTGTTGTAGGAATCTCATTGCTTTTGTAAAAGTCGTATATTGTTTTTTTTCAATGATTTTATTAGATGAATATCTGAAGGTTTTGGTAATCCTGTATCACATAGCGTTTTGTGTTCATAAGGTTTGTTTTTGACTATTTTATGTACAGTTGAGAAAGAAATTTCGGTCAAATCTGATGTCCACAATCGTCTTCGGGTGATAACTGGACTTATTCCTCAGAGATCTGACTATTTATAGGTCACTCGAGTGACCTCGAGTCGCCTCTTCCCTCTCTGCACTTCATCGGTTTTAGCGGAAGCTGTCCGTTTGGCGGGAGTTGGTCGTGTTCCGCTTGATAAGAGGTTTCCATATGTTGCGTATCTTTACGCTAGCTTGGCTAAATGCGTTGTTGGACAGCATATATGCGGCTTCTTTGAATTTTCTTCTAAACCAGTGTTCCTCCTTGTAGATGATTTCAGCTTGAGCCCAATTGATGTTATGCTGATGAGTCCAAACATGCTCTGCTATTTCTGATTTGCTGGTTTCTCCTCGATGTGTATGTTCCTTGTGCTCGGTAATGCGAACTTTCAATGGCCTCTTAATTTACCGATCTATGATTCTCCGCACTAGCAGGGTATACGGTGAACGCAATTCTTGGAATCGCAGTCCGCGTCTTGTGGCCTTGTTTTCGATAGGCTGCTACGGATAGTATTCCCAGATCTGGAACAGGTTCTGATGTTATACTTGGACCCAATCCTTTTTATCCTTTTCGACAATCCTCTGATTTAGGGAAGTACAAGTACTGGTTGTGGCGGCTTCTCCTCATTGTGGTGCTCTTGCTGTCTTCTAGCTAAAGCCTGTTTCACCATCACTTTGGAGTAACCATTCCGTTGAAGGTCATTTTCGATGCTAACATTTTTATTTTTTTATTCTTTACAGATTATTTCGGGGATTTCAAATCAAGTTATACCATACTAGACAATGGAATTCCAAACTGATGAAAGTTACTGACTAATTGCACTATTTAGTAGTTCATACTATAGAGTAATTTTTCGGGGTACCTACATGATTCAGTTTGCCATTCATTAACCAGATTCTCAATTGATTCGGCTTTGTTTATTTTTCAGATTGCGGACAGTAAACAACACTAAGGAATATTATTGTAATCATCGGTGAATGTGTGAAAAACTGACGAAATCTGTTTATTCTCTATGTTATCATATATAATATGAAATTAGAGCTAAATCGACATCATATCCTGAGAATTTTGAATTTCTAGCTTTATCCAGACCGAAACTATGAATACTGAAAATACGGCGAAACGCTTCGAGAAAAAGTAGTTAGTTGGTGTTTGGATGGAAGTTCAAAGTTCTTCTAACCTCGTGCAACAATGGAGGCCAAAATTATTTTTTGTTATTATTTCGTCACTACTGATAACATCTCAAGTGGCATCTTATTTTTCATACCGATAACAAATATTTTTTCAATCCTTATTGTAGATTCAGTCCGTATTTATATCGTTACGAAATGGTACTAACAAATTTGCTTCTAGTTTTAATCTTTCTGGTTGGGGTGAGTCTGTCTCCAGTTCCCACTCCAGGTTATGAAAAAACTGGGTGTGTTAAATGTCATCCTATCGATGATACAAAAATTAATGTCCACTTAATTCCACATTCACATGATGATGTTGGTTGGCTCAAAACTGTAGACGAGTACTATTATGGATGTGAGTATTCATGATGTATTGAGGCAATTCATTTTCTGAAGCAATTTCAGATTAGTTTCAGTTGAAGAGTTATAAACAGAAATAGAATACTTGTGAGGCACTGTTTGGAACCTTTGGTGTAGTAATGAATATTACTGGAGTTTTATCCTAATACCACACCGTTATTTTCAATACATCGACACGTGTTTCGATCACCAAGTGATCATCTTTAAGAGGAAGATCATTCTAATCTTCCTCTTGAAGATTATCACTTGGTGATCCAAACACGTTTAGAGGTGGTAAAATAACGGTTTCGTGTTGGGATAAAACTCCAGAAATATTCAGAAATAGAGTAAATATTTCTTTTTACATGGGCGAGAACACAATCGCGTCAATTTGGTTCAAATATGCTTATAATCGAAGTATAGTAATGAAAGGATATTCTTGTAGTTTTTTTAGAGAATTAGTATGTAATATTTGACTAAACAGCTCCTGAACACCCTCAAATTTCGTGAGATATTTAAATAACGGCGTTATGATGCCAATACTCAAGTACTGTATGATCGCAATATCCCTGAGTTGCCAGACACAAACTCTCGCAACAAAAGTATCAGTTTCATCTTATGAATAAGAAGGAAATTGGGTTAACCTTTCAAATTTAGATAACATATTTCTTGATGAGCAAATCATTGACTAAATTTAGATAACATATTTCTTGATGAGCAAATCATTGACTATATACAAGATAATAAGATATTGTGGCGAAGAAATAGATATTTCTTGAAAGTCCATTACTTGATAACAACATTGGAAAAATCTGATTTTTGTATAAAACGGAACTTGTAGAATATTGTACTGGGGTTCAAATCCTACTGACAGCAGACTTTTCAATGACATTTTCGGTTTGCTGAATCGAAACCGAAATCAAACAAAAGTTATTTTCTTTCTCCAATTCAATACGAATTTCTACAAAATAAATAGGACATCAATCGAACACGTTATTCGGAATTGAATGAAATGACAAGAACAAGAATTTTTTTTAATGATGGACAGGTTGCTTTTTCACTCCTCGACATATCCCTCATAAATAATCCTTATTTGGAAATATTCCTTACAAAGTCTTGAAAAAAGTATAGTATTCTCTTGCGAGAAATAGTCATACTCGCTCAAATTTTCACGAGTAGTTACCACTTTTTCACTAGTTGAATATAAGTCGTATATCGATAATTACATAGAACCTTGAGGTGAAGGGATTATTTGTTTGGAGAATATCACGACCATGGATTAATAAGAAAAGTCAGATTTAATAATTTTATCTCACAATGTGAAACGTGAAATGTATGTTTTCATTGATATCACATTTTTTCAGTAAATTCCAGTATTCAAAGGGCTTCTGTTCAAAATACGTTGAGTTCAGTTGTTCAAGCCTTGCTGAAAAACTCCGACCGAAGGTATGTTTTTGAGAGTGATTGAAAAATAACTATCATGATATCAATTCGTCATAGATTGTGTATTCTTGATTTAAAGATTTGTTTTATCTCGATCGTATGATTAGAATATCTTACTTTATAAAAAATATTTTGTGGAGTGTTATGTTCTCACATACAGGGTATTCCACTAGAATTGCCACCTCGATTTATTAAAAAAACAAAATTTGAATGGAATTATTTATTTTCTGGTCAAATCGATCAATTTTTTGTGAATCTATTTCAAAAGCTAATTCCATCAATAATATATTTCTTTATCATCGACACGGTAATGAATAAACTAATCAAAAGTAGAAGTACTTATACAAAAAAGAGTGTGTGTGTGTGTGTACTTATGTACGCATGTAAGAAAATATATTTCTTTTTTTTAAATATTTCTTGCTGTGATTTATTTGATTATTCGTTTAAGTTTATTTATGTATTCCAAATATCTATTAAAATTTATTTTCATGCTATCGTCGTGTTGTAGTGGGACAACTTGACGATGAATTTTATTATTTGAAATTTTGAGATTACTTTAAGAAAGAAACATGCAATTTAATTTAATATTTGGAATAATTAAATTTTTCCGGACTCTGATAATCATCATTCTGTTTAAAAAATCTGTTTAAAATCTGTTCTTCCGTTAATCAGCTGACGCCCCTATACAAACGACAACTCTCAGAAGTCGAGAAACTTGTGCGAGCTAAGGACTAACGAGGTCTCATCTTTTAACGTGTGATTCCTAACAGTAATCTATTATTAATTCATTAATTTATTTGTACACTTACATACTCAATAATAATAAAAAACTTTTTCAGTTTATGGTGTAAATAAATAATATATACCGTCAACTAACCTCAAATTCTACGAACGTACTGAAAGTAATATGATGTAAAAACAACTTTTATCTCTTATAATCACAGTAATTTTTTTTTAAACCAATAAATTGTTAATAAATATCTATTACCACGATATATTATGACTTCAGTTACGACTGACGGTGACGGCCGCGCGCTTCGAGCTTAGTATTTTGGTATGAGTGTCGTGCGTGCGACCTCTGGCTTGGCGACCTTATATATATATATATATATATATATATATATATATATATATATATATATATATATATATATATCTCTGTTTTATATTTTATATATCTGTTTATATATATATATATATATATATATATATATATATATATATATATATATATATATATATATATATATATATATATATATAGGGGGATGCAGTCAAATTACTGGGCTGTTGTTTAAAGAATACTCTTTGTTATATGGTCGAGCTTTCGAGAATGTTTATTCTCTTTATCAAGACATCTACAAGAAATTTAAAAACATTGCAGCTAAATTGTAAAACAAATAGGTAAAAAATGTACTTACTAATTTGAGGTTATAGTAAAAAGTCAAATGTGGCAATGAGAAAAACAAAGTCAATACTTTTCATCATGTAGAAAAGTGTCACACATTCAATTTTAGAGTTTCAGAGAAAAAGTACAAAAAACTTATTCAATTTAATATATATTGCTATTAATGTAAGTTACAAAAAGGATTTGAAGCTCTATAACTTCTTTTTAATTATCTGCGAGCGCTTTCGACAGCTGGTCGTGCTGTCATCCTCTAGGCCCTACTCTATCTGAACGTGTCATCCTGTTGTGTGTCCTTTTATACGGTCCGAACACCTCAATACAGGTACTTCAGGTAAACTTGCCTGTATTTGGATTACATCAGGTACTGTTCTTTGTGTTGGATCTTCTCTAGGTTGATTGTTTCTAGGAGTGTGTCTTGATTTGTTTAATATATTAATATATTTATTATTTACCTTTTTATATAATATGATATTAACCTTTTTGAATATCATTTAGATATATTCAGGTAGAAACAGCATTTTTCTGGAAATGGTGGAAAGATCAGAACGAGGAACAGAGAAAACAATTTCGGAGTCTTGTAGACAATGGCCAATTGGAAATGGTAAATGGCGCTTGGTCTATGAACGACGAAGCTTGTTCCAACTATCAATCGACTATAGATCAATTTACCTGGGGTCTGAGGTAAGTCAAACCAAAAACAAGGAAACAAGAACAATCTAACACCACCTGATATCATAGAATCATTGATGATATATTGGGAAAATGTGGTAGACCGACAATCGGGTGGCAGATAGATCCTTTTGGGCACAGCAGAGAGCAAGCATCACTTTTGTCTCAAATGGGTTATGATGGGGTGTTTTTCGCTAGATTAGACCATGATGATTTGGATCAGAGAAAGAAAGATAGACGTCTAGACTTTGTCTGGCAAGGAAGCGACAATTTAGGTAAAATGATTCTTTGCATCAGAACCTATCTGATTCAACATTCAATTTCAGACAATAGCACAATTTATGGTGGCATTTTTGCAACAGATCTATACAATTCACCACCAGGTTACTGTTGGGATATTGAATGTGAAGATGACGTTATTGTGGATGATCCAAAAAGTCCCAACTATAATCTTGAGGGAAAGGTAAACATTTTTTATGAATGTTGAGAATTCGAACTGTGGTCATTTAGATTTGGAAACAAACTGAAACTCAAATTCTAGGTTAGTGATTTTCTTGAAGTAGTGAAGAACTTCTCAAATTACTTCTCCACTAATAATATTTTCATTCCCATGGGTGGAGACTTTCAATATCAAGCAGCCGAGACAAATTATATAAACATGGATAGATTCATTAAGTAAGGTTTTCGTGTTTCACACATATATATTTTGACGAAAATGTAAATTCCAGAGGTTTCGCAGATCACAAGGAAGTGAACGTTATTTATTCCACACCATCTTGCTACTTGAGGGCTGTGAATAAGGCCAAACCAACCCTTACATTGAAAACAGATGACTTCTTTCCGTATAGTAATAGCAACCATTCATTTTGGGCAGGATATTTTACTTCAAGGCCCAACTCGAAAAGATTTGAAAGGGTTGGACATAACATACTGCAGGTGAGTTTACAAAAGAATGGTTGAGTCAAACGCCTGATTCCTAAATTCTTGCCCTTTTAAATTTTGTTCGCTGTTAAAATTTTATGATCTAAACTCTTCCGTTGCAGGCTAGCAAGCAACTTTACGCCTTGGGGTCTCTGCATAGCAGTGTGAGTTACGCAGGCAATTTGATATATTTGAAAGAAGTAATGGGCGTTATGCAGCATCATGATGCTATAACTGGTACAGAACAACAACATGTTGCCAATGATTATGTAAGGATGTTGACAGCCAGTATTGAGGAAGCTGAGAAACCTTTGGGAGATATTGTAGGGTGAGTTGGTAAATTGATGAGAGGTTTTTCTCCAGAAATAATAAATAAAGAAAAATGAAGATAGATGAATGTATTAGGGAATTAATATCTTCAAGTTCACTCATGATTTTTTTGTCACAATACCGAATTGAAGTTTCAGTATTAAATTAGCAATTCGCCTTGACAACGCTTCCCTACCTCAGCCCGGATAACATCTGTGAAGATCAATTAGCTTCCAGAAAGTCCAAAATGATCTGAAACTCTAATGGCTGATTCATAGATCAAACCTCACATTTTATACACATTTAATAACAAAATTTATATCGTTTATGAAATGTGTTAAAAAAATGAAACATTGTCGTCGAAGATAAATTCAGATTGTTTTAATTTATGTTTAAGTTGAGTTGAAGGAATCATTCCTCAATGTCATAACATTTTTTAGGTTCTATCATTGAATATTTTGTTGTCACATGAAGAGAACCTAAATGTGTGTAACATTTAATAATAAAATTTATATCGTTTATGAAATGTGTTAAAAAAATGAATCATTGTCGTCGAAGATAAATTTAGATTATTTTAAATTATGATTACGCTATAATGATACATAACAAATTTTGATAATGCAAGTTTTGAGTTGAAGGAAACGTTCCTCGTTGTCATAACATTTTTTAGGTTCTATCATTGAATATTTTGTTGTCACATGAAGAGAACCTAAACTATTAGTAACAAACTTTACTGAACAGGAGAGGTAACAACCGCCACAAGAATTGAGAAAAAAAATTACCCCAAATACATTCAAGACCAACACAACTCCAAAGAACTTTGGAACAGGTTACATCTACTTGATATTTGTAGTGAGCAAATCCAAAAATAATGTAGCTGAACAACTTGTGACCCAAATAAAATAAATGATCATTTTATTTCATCGGTTATTCAAGCTTCCGTGTCAACCTACATTATTGATAAATGCCTAGAACAAGGATGTTATCCAGATAGTTGGAAAACTCTGTGATACTTCCTCTTAACAAAATATCCAAGCCAAAATCCTACAATGATCTGAGACCCATAAACATACTGCCGGTTACATAAAAAATTCTAGAGAAAGCAGCATATGAACAAATATATATGAGTGGGCAATGAAAAAAAATCTACCTGAAAATCAGTCAGGCTTCAGACGAAACCATAGCACCACTAGCGCCCTACTAAAAATGACGGGCTTCTGTCAACGACGAATTAACTCTCTTTGTATCAATTGGTACAGTATTTGACACCATGAATCATGAGCTTCTTTGTGCCAAACTTCACTATATTGGTTTTGATGAGATCTCACAGAAATTTATCAAATAATTTCTCTGTAATAGAACACAGTGTGTTAAACTGAACGGTTTAACGTCTGATTATATTCAAATCTCACATGGAGCACCCCAAGGATCCATTTTATCTCTGTTACTCTTTATTATCTATACTTTTGACTCTGGCAAAGCACTTGAAATATTTGAAATGAACTCCTACGCAGACGATACTTTATATTTTTCAGGTAAATTAGAAAATTTGTTGGCACAAGACAATTCTTTGAACAACGATATGAAAAACGTCATGAATATTTTTAGAAATCACTATTTGGATATAAATCCTAAAAAATCATCTTGTATTGTATTCAGAAAAAAAGACAGACATATCAGGGCCCTAGATAGTATCGAAATTCGGATCGACAATCACGAGATTGAATTTAGCAATGAAATTAAATGTTTGGGAGTTAATGTTGACTACAAATTACGCTTTCAATCACATGCCAACTCACTAATACGTAAAGCTTATGGATTGTTAAAAAACTTCATTCGAACAGACATTTTCTCAGTCGAAACATGAAAATCATTTTTTATGATAACTTAATTTCATCCATATTCAACTACTGCGATATCGTCTATGGCCCTTGTCTCTATCAAATCACATCATCAAGAATACAGAGAGTTCAGAAAGCATGTACAAGATTGATTTATAGTTTGAAATTCAGAGATCATGTATCTTCTTTCATAAATCAGATCGGGTGGCTGAAAATGATTAACAGAAGAGAACTGCATATGGCTAACATCGTTCATAACCTCAGAATGAAACAGCAAGCTCAATATCTTCTGAAAAAGTTGATATACAGACGTGATACACATGATGGAAGTCTCAGAAATCGGAGTGAATATTTTATCCCACGGCATAAATCCAAATAGCTCGAGCGATCCTTCTCTTATCAGGCTGTTAGTATCTACAACAATATCATAGAAAGTATGAAAAAGCTTTCTTCATTATCTTTCGATTATAGATTCAAAAAATTTTACTTGAATAAACAATTATCTTGAAATCAAGTAACAAAAAAAATTCTTTAAAATATTTCACGTTTTAGTTCATTTTTTAGCAGTTTATTTTCAACATATTGAAATTAATTTTATTGGTATCTATTTACCTAAGTATGCTTGGTTGGGTGGAAAAATAGCGATGTGTGCCAAGTAAAATAAAGGCCATTTATTATTATTATTATAAGGGTGCCCCATTGTAAACGAATCTCACTGTATATTCAGTTATCAATTAGAGTATGCTCTTTCATAACGAAATGGTACTACCTTTCTTCAAACTGTAAAATGGTAACTATAAATAATTTCAGTTGAGGTAGAGTAAGTTTTTTAATGGGTTTCTTTTCAATATGTGATTTCGAAGGCAATCAAGGACAAGGCAAGAAATTGTATCCGAATCATAGGTTACTCAGATATCAGAAGAAATCTAGAACATCGACTGTACCTTAAAAAACTGTTGTTTGTTGGACTGTTGACGTTTTTCCTCAACAGGACACAGATACAAATACTAACAATTTTTTTTTCAGACAACTACTCAACCTTGATGAACGTTTGAATCTTTCATCTTGTTTGTTGTCGAACATCAGTATCTGCAAAGTGTCTCAGGACTCTGATCAATTTGTCGTCGTGGTGTACAATCCATTGGCATGGAACGTCACGCACTACGTAAGACTTCCAATGGACGATAGAACTTTCGAAATCAGAGGACCCAATGGTAGTACAATAATGTATATCATTTTTCGATTATTTTTCACAGAGCATATTATTTTTGCAGGGATAGAAGTTTTCGATTTAGTGCCATCTCTAAGCAAATTTGAATATGTCAAAATTCATGGAGCTAAACCAGCTCCATATGATTTGGTGTTTGCTGCTAAAGACATTCCCCCAATGGGTTTGAAGCTTTATCACGTTACCAAAAAAGACATGAAAAATTCGAGGAATCCGAATCAACCAGATGTCAAAAAAGTAACTGATCTTTGATGTATTCGAAAATGAGGGGGAAATATTTTTTTCCGCAAACGTTATGATAAATACGTATCGAAAAATTTTTCAATAGGTTGAGATAATTAGTGTAAAAGTTTCCTGAAAGGAAGATTCTCAATTAGCAATAAGCTCGACCTATGATTTCTTTCTACTTCTGTAGATTAACATACGCGTAATACATGCCTTTCTGTTCAGCCACTTTTATAATGCATTTATCTAGTGAATGGACGTAGCAGATCTGGCATGATCTCTTTTTTTGACATTATACTTCCGTCTTTTCTCATGAGATAGTAGGTTGTTTCAAAAGGCACTTCTTAAAGGCGAAAACCTACCAAAAATAGCACAACCGGAAAAAACTTTTTAAACAATACTTTGTACTTATTTGAAATAGCACAACCAATCTCACTACCAGGCAGAGATATGCTTTGTTAAATCGTTGAAGATTAGATAGTAGACTTTGAATTTTTAGTAATCATCATTGTTTTTGTGATATATTTATATCTCAAATCCCGTTAAAGTTGTGCATAGAATCCACCTGCCGCTTTAAGCGTTAAGTTACAATTCCTTGAAGGTCTTTATTGAATAAGGGAGCGGAATTTTGCAATTGTTAGTGATATTTGAGCATAGGTATTTTTCGATTTGTTTTGAATTTCTTTTATGGTGTACAATCAGCTTAGGTGGAATAACCAGAAACACCTAATAGCAGAGAAACGACAGAATAATATTGTTAGTATTGATAAGCCTCTCGGCAAATAATCTTTGATTCGAGTTCCCCTTCTTCTCTTTCCCGAAAATTCCATCGACTGAGGTAAATAACAGTGACAACTTGAAGATTAATTAAAGAGCATGAATACAATTGGTATCTTTTCTCCGGATCGTAGCAAAAGTGGTTCAAAGTGCAGTCAGCTTTCAAACTCGATCTTCTCGAACTTCTTAACGAAACCGATCATTTTATTTGGTGAGTGATCTTTCAGGTTAGCTGGAAAGGATGGGGCTTTGTCAAACGCTGAAAACCTGATTCAGTCTGCGATGGGGCAGGTAAAGAGTATGTGATCTGCTATCAAAGCCTGAATTCTCGTTAACATTTAGGAACAATGATTTTCAGATTATGGTACATTTTCCTCAATCTACTGGGGACCTGATAGGCGGCAGTCTGTGACTACCTTGGTGAATAGGTCTTCTGTGATACATTTCAAGGAAACACTTGATTCTCTCAGGGAACCTGTAACCATCCAGATCAGAATGTGCAGCTCTGGAATCGTACTTGTGCGGATATTCAAGTTGCAAGATTCCGCCTTTATTGACCGCAGCAACCTTTTTATATGAGGGCATCTGTAAGTCAGCTATGCCTGAACAACCAAATCTTTTAGTTTTGTTTACGAAATCAGGAGTTGAAGGAACGAGAAGATCTTGTTCTTGATCTGATGTTGTAGAGAGACAGTTACAAGGCCCCCGCTGCAGGGCTTGTAGTTGTAGAGTTAGAGATAGTATAAGTCCCTAAGAAACTATCGCTAATGGTACATGTTACCATGAGCAAGCCATCGATGGATTATTGTAAGGAACTATTTTTCTGAGATTAAGCTTGTTCTTAATCAAATTTAGTGAAATAACCTAAAAAGTAGTTATTATTAGTATGCTATATCTTGTGATCTGCAGTTTTCAGGAGCAAAGTTTTCTCTTTTATTGAATAACGATCCGTTCTTCAACTAGGTCTCTCCATTGAAAAATTGATATAATATCATAATCCCAGGCTTAACTGGGACGGAATTCGCAAATTGTATAAAAGGATTTTTGAATGTTTGATATTGAATTTTTTTTTGGTAATTCACTCAAAACTGAAATGGCTCCGAGGAAAATTGATATCTATAATATAATATTTCAAATAACATCTACTTGTAGTATACGATTCGAAGCGATATCGTCTTCTGCTCATTCGTTCACCAGATGAAATATATTTTTGGAACAGAGGAATACATCCTGATTGTATTGCAAATAATGTTAATGAAAATCCCTGATTTAAAAAAGATTATTATTTTTTATTACCATGTTTCAGCTAAAAGACTTAGTAATTGGTTCCATGAAAAATTTCGATATTTGCAGTAATTTCGGATACAAAAATAAAATTGGACATTACTATATTCGTCGTAATTTCTTTGTACAATTGAAGCTACAGAAAAAAATTAACAAACTGTTTCGTGAATTTTTTGGAGAGGAATAAAAAAGGGCCTATAAACTGTTTTGTCATTGAGATTTTTTGAAAAACACCTAGGTGTTAAACACCGATTTGGTGTTTATTGGTTTACCAAATAAATGTTTAGGTGGCATTGCCTATTTGTTTCTGTTCATGCATCAGTTTTCCAATCGAAATATGTATAACAATAATAATAATTTATCAGAAAGATACCAAAATATCCGTCAAAATAATGTGTTACAATTTTTTATTTACCCAAAATTCATGAACAATTCTGTCGTATTTCCGTTTGTCTGTGCTCACGGCATAATCGCTCTAACTTTCCGAAAAAATGCTCGCGAATTACTGCAGATATCAAAATCTTAAAGAGTTTCATGAAAATTATGACCATATTTTCACATGTCAAAAACATTTATATTAAGGACAGTCATGAACACATTTCTATAGGTAATACATTCAAGATGTAGTCGTCTAAGTTTGAAAATCAATAAAAAATGTTTCACCTGGTAGGTGGGCAAAAGACAATTTTTCTTCGGATCTTAGACTAGTGGAAAAAATTAAATAAAAAAAGAAAAAACCTTAAGGAAACTGAATTTCTCCCAGACAGAGTTAACAACTGCGACTTCTTGTTATAGACCGTAACACTGAATCTTTGAAAAAAGTATCAGGTTTTTACATGTTTGCGGGAAAAAATAAGTTATATATTGAGAAATTTCAGGTGGGTATCGATTTGAACTCCTAGTTTTAACATTCATTTCAGTTCTCTGCCTTCAGCGTCAATCCAAAAACGAACCTCCTCGAATCTGTCACGTTAAATGGAAAGACTCTGGGAATCACACAAAATTTTAATTGCTATCACAGCGACTACATGTATGATGACAGTGTCTTGACAGGTTCTGGAGCATACTTGTTTGTACCGAATGATACACGTTCCTTTCCTTTGGGCGATGTTTCAGTGGTACGATCATTTTCCGGAAACCATGTCGAAGAAATCCATCAAATGTGGAAAAGTAAAGTGGTAGACATTCATCAAAGCATCAGATGGTATAAGAACGAAGAGTACATAGAGTTAGACTGGATAATAGGAAATATCAAAGTGTAAGTATATTCATTATAACTATCTAGATCAGTTTTTTCATAAAATTAATGAAACTAAAGTCTCCCATCTCCTAATAACTTTTGGATAAGGCTAGATATCAAGGTCGGACAAAATTTACGTGAAAAGTCATAATTATCAGCACTTCAGTACTTTTTGATAAGAAAGGCCGTTACCAACATTTTGTTAGTAGGAAAAAGGGTTCTTATTCTACCTCGTTTGAAAACTATTTTATTCTTCTATCTTGTTCCTGAGAAGGATTAGCGATTTTATATTCGTTTTGAGAATCTACGAACAAACGATAATCATCGTAATGTTGTAAATCTTGTAAATCATGCCCGAAAGGAAATAACGCCGGCCGCCACTGGTAACCATAAACCAAACGTGACGTAGCTGATAGCGTGGGAATATCCAATATTACCTGCCGCTCAAGAAGCAGCAAGAAACGCTACTGATGTCGATAGAACTTCGGCGAAAATTCTACGATGTTCCATTGCGATATTTAAACGCTGGCTGCAAGCGTATTCAGTCGGCTTAGACAACGGACAGATAACGCGCAACCCCTGGCCCCGACATCGCCTGAGGAAGTGAAGGACATTCTGAGACGTCTTGCCACTCGGAAAGCACCAGGCCCAGACAATATAACAAATCGAGCACTGAAAGTGCTGCCGCGAAAGGCAGCACTTTCCATAACCAACATCATAAATGCTATACTCAGATTGCAACACTTCCCGTACCCGTTCAAAGAGGCAACGGTAATCCACATACCGAAGCCCAAGAAGAACCACCTGTTTCCAGCGAACCACCGGCCAATTAGCTTACTGCCATCCGTAAGCAAAGTGGCGAAGCGTGTCATCCTGAAGAGACTGGAAGAACAAACTAGAGAGTTAGGGATCCTCTCCGACGAACGATTCGGTTTTAGATCAGAACACTCAACAGAGCTACAAGTCCTGAGGGTAGTGGACTTTGCGACAGAAGGCTTCAACCTTGGCAAAGGACACAACACCGGAGCTATCTTCTTAGACGTCTCCAAGGCGTTTGACAGAGTTTGGCATGACGGGCTACTGGCCAAGATGACCGATTTTTAATACTCAAAACCAATGGTGAGATTAATTCAGTCTTTTCTAGCTGACAGGCGATGTCGCTGCAAAGTAGGAGACGAATTTTATCAACAGTTCGACTACTGGAGGCAGGAGTCCCGCAAAGTGCAGTCCTTTCGCCACACCTCTACTCCGTATACACGGCAGACGTGCCCAAGCCAGAGAACAACTTTAACAAGTTGGCGCTCTACGCGGACGACACGGCCCTGCTGGCGAGATCTACGAGTCAAAGCACACGTTACGAGATACCTTCAACAACAGGTAGACAGATTGGAGGAGTGGGCTAACCTGTGGAAGATCAGTATCAACCCTGACAAGAGTCAGGCGATACTGTTCACTCGCAGGTTCGTACAACCGGAAGGCAACGTCACCTTCAACGGACAAGAGATTCCGTGGACAAACAAAGTGACATACCTTGGGGTCATCCTAGACAAGAAACTAACATTCCAGGCCCACGTACAGCAAAGAATAGGAATGGCCAGACAGGCCAGACGACGCCTGGCGCCGATCATAGGAAGAAGCAGTAACATGGCATTGAAAGTCAAGTTACTAATGATCAGAACGATTCTAATGACAATAATACTGTATGCATGCACTGCCTGGGGCCAGTGTGCGCAGACATACAGAAAGAAGATTCAATCGTTTATGAATGCGAGCGTAAGGGCCGCTGAAAACGCACCTTATTTTATACCCAATAGATTTATATACAGAGACATAGACCTGGACACGCAATATGTGGACGTGTATATGAGAGAACATGCAGAAAGCACGTTCGATATTATCAGATCTCACTAAAATCCAGCGTTCCGCCATCTACACGATGCGTTAAATATGGATGACCCCAGATTCCGAGAAAGGGACAAACATCCCAGGCCGACTAAACAGAATAACAGACCGCCCCCGTTAGTCGCCGTCAGGCGACTTAGGTAAGTATAACACTAACCAGATACACTCTCTTCCAGGTAGGTTCAGAGAAGAACACTTCGACCGCGATCGCGACTTTAAAAATTTGTTTTAGATGCACTGAGAAACGCTCGATGCATTAACACAAAGCCGCCGGTTAGTTTTTGGGGGCCCCCATGTCTAAATTCAGTTAGGAATAGTCAGATAAAACAACGATTCGATAAGAAAGTAAAAGCACCTAAAGGCTGACTTTCGACCAAAAGAGGTCAGATGTCAATCTTGCTGAAGTGCCCATCAGCAAGTTGAGGACCGCTCGGAGAGCGGGGGTGGATGGAGTGGGGTAGTAGGTTCTCCTCGCTAAATAGCTAGGGAGGGGGAGCTTCTACTTCAGGGCACTCAACCCGGGAGGGGGAATGGGGGGGGATTCAGTCAGTCAAGTATACAGTGAAATGGACGTAACAGTGCGGTACGCAAAGTGATATAGTAAGGCGATAGACATTCAAATAATAGTTGAAATTTTTAGTTAAAGTGTTTGTTGTATTTCAAGCGAAATAAAGTTAAGTTTGATTATTCATTGTAGTCAATTATTGGTGAACTCACGGGGAAAAACGTATAGCAATAATTTCGAATCTCACTCTAATTCATTCCAATAAATGTCTGAGAACAAATTCCTTTCTTGCATTTTGAAATATTCCTGGGGTATTTTTGTTGCAAGTACCTTTTTTCAAATCCATGAGTCACATCTGGCGGCGGCATTTCAAATGATCTAACAGGCCATTTTGAGGGACCAAACTTGCTTATCCTACGATTTGCCTATCTACCGGTTGCGATAATCGTCAGCAAGCCACTTTTAGATCAGCTTTAATGAGGATGTACCTCATCTTGATGAAACGTAACATCATTTCGGGATTATCAGTTATCCAAACCCGTAGACAGGCAAACGTGATATCTCAGAATGACCCACTAGATCATCTGATGTGAACTTCTAGAGGTTTTCGTGGAATACGTGATATTTAAGTGTACGACTCATAGAAACATACCATTTCAGATCTTGTGTTTAGAAGAAATCATCCAGGAACATTTCATAATGAAGAAATAAATTTGTACACAGATTTTTTATTGTAATGCAGTGAATTTTGAATATCATATTTGAAATTATGATATTCATCGTATCTTTGCAGGTTTTTGGAAATATAAGTCTGTTAACAAGGTGTCAATTCAAAAAAATGTTAGTGGAAACCTCTCGGTAACAAGTAACACTATTATAGTTTTTACAAAAAGTACTAAATCTGAAATATTTTTACATAAACTTTATCGGATGCTAAAATCTGTTTCCGTCTTCAGAATTGAAAGAAATCTAATGATTGTTGCAGTTTTTTTTAGGTTCGTTTTATTTTCGTTTCGGTGTGATGTTTGCTGCAAACTATAAAGTCTACTATAGAGTTTTCAATTCAAATGACGAGAAAGTTTACATGCACTTTGTAGTTTTAAAATGTTTGAGAAATACAGAGACTTCTGTGATTTATGTACGGAAATGTGTTCGTAGAACACTTTATTGTAACATTAGATCTCTTCTGGGATTCGTCTCTTTTCATACCACAATGAACTGATGAACTGAAACTGTAAAATTGATGGAGTCATTTTAAAAAAGAAGAAACATTGTATGGAAACGAGAAAGCGGCGTATTCGATAAGCGAAAACCAAAAAAAATGCATAAAATCTCTATCAATCCATAATATTCCCCAAATTTTAGTTGAAACCATTTCTATAAAAATCCAGTTGATAATATTCAAAAATTTTCAAAATAACTTTATTGTTCCTTGAAACACACAACTGCCATTTTTTTTTCTATTTATAGGAACTTCATACTTGTTTTCTTAATTAATACTTTCATAATCTTCATTTACTTTTGCTCATTATTCCAGAAACAAAGTAGGAATCGAAGTAATATCCAGGTTTACTGTTACTGATGATTTCGATAATAAAAATACATTCTACACGGATTCTAATGGCAGGGAAATGATAAAGAGAATGAAAAATCATAGGTCAGATTACAAGTACGATCACAAATATGAACCAGTAGCTAGTAATTATTACCCGGTTACTTCCAAACTGGTAATTAAAGATGAGCATAAAAATATTGAAGTCGCAATTCTCAATGATAGATCGCAAGGAGGGTCTAGTTTGGGCAAAAATAATTTGGAGTTAATGGTGAGTTTCGAAAATACAATCTGCAATGCAATCTGTTAGAATGAGGAATAAGAGAATTTGAATTGGAGGAATATATTTGAAAGTTTCTCACAAACATTTCAAATTTCTTGATTGCCAATAACTTTCATTCTGAAAATGTTTGTGTCTCTTTTCTCTACGTATATTTTGCCTGACTTCAACTTGGTAGTCATCTTTAACATGTATTTTATTAATCGATTACATTTTTTCAAGGTCCACAGACGAGTTTTATTCGATGACAATAAAGGTGTCAATGAGTATTTGAGTGAAGTAGAGTTTGGGAAAGGAGTCTATGCTAGAGGTTCCCACTATCTGATAGTGGGAAATGCCATAAAGCCTAACTTGAATGGTAAGACAAAAAGTTCAGGATGAATTGAACAAAGTCTCACTCAGGATTTAGTTGAATATTTTTACGTTGCCTTATGATTAGCACTGATGTTTTCTACTTAAGGTTTGGTATCTTTACAGTTCGTTGGATCAGTGAAATCGAAGTAGGAAACTTTTGTTTCTAACTTTTTTCAATCATCAGGGTTTAAAGTAACTTTCAATTGTTTTTGAGAAATTGAAATCAAAATAAATATATTACATTAAGAAATAGATGGAAGTTTGATGAAGAATTCAGAATAATATTTAAAAAAAATAAGCTCAAAACAATAACGATCGAAAAATACTAGTATTATTGTGAAAAAAGCGTGGGCGCCAGATATATAAAAAATATGGATGAAGCGCCCACGCTTACTTCACAATAATACTACTATTTTTCGATCGTTATTGTTTTAAGCTTATTAAAAAAAATCTCTTTCAACTTTTTAGTTCGATGTTCTTTAAAAGCGTGTTTTTTAGTTTTTTTAAAACTATATTCATTTTCAACTTTGTAGTTTGATGTTCTTTAAAAGCGTGTTTTTTAAACTATATTTATTTATTTTGATTTTCTTTTGAACAACTTATTAAGGAGGTTACGTACAGCGCCATCTGCCCGCGAATAGATCAAGCAATAATGTCGAGAGTTACGTACAGCGCCATCTGCCCGCGAATAGATCAAGCAATGATACCGATAATTCTGTCAATATAGATCACGAGCTTGAAAGTTACAAACAAACAAACATACATACAAACAAACTTACATCCATACATACATGTATACAGGTGAAGCGTGTATATAAAAAACGATTTGTATATTCACTAAAGAGTAAACAATTTATGGATCATGATGTCAACCTTATGATAGTTTTAGTGCATGAGTACTAGTATTTTCAATTCACAATTTCATGTTGTTGAATAAATGCTTTATTTAATCAATACGACACTTATACGTGGGAATATAATTTCTCAGAGTTATTGCATTTTCTTTTGTTATAATAGGAGTGTTTTTCAATATCTTTCAAGTGGATAATTGTAATATATTACCTAACATTCACACATAATAGGAAATCAGATGCAATACTGTTATTGTTTGTCGGTCGATTAAGTTTATCTTCGACTTCAAATCTATTCAACTGATATTAATATGTTTTTCTGTAGGTAAATCTACAGCAGCTCAAGAACGCATATTAGCGCAGAAAAAATTGGTTCAGCCTTGGATAGGACTTGCTCCAATTACTGAGTCGTTTGATGAACTTACAGAAACATCAAAACTTATGGTAACACAAACACAGTTTACTGAATAAACATGCTCAAGTTGTAACTTTTCAGTATTCTGGATTAGCTAGGTTGCCGGATAATATCAATATTTTAACATTCGAACCGTGGAAGGGTAATACGTATCTTTTACGCTTAGAACATATCATGGAGAAAAATGAAGACGCGCAGCTATCTGACAAAGTTATTTTGGAAAACATTCAGGTACGAAACACATATCTATTTATTTTCATTGGAATAATATACAGTGGGGACGTAAAAAAAACCCTCTCACTCTTAAATTTTGAACAGTACAACATTTTTATATGTAAGGGCCGGGGTTCTTCATATTTTCATATGATAGTTATTTTAATTCTATTGAATTCTCAAAACTAGTTCAGTTTTTGGAAACAGACCAGCCGTTATCAATGGTTTGATTTTCTTCGAAAATGGAGTGACCTAGGTTACCATATCAGCTGATCTAAAACGCTGGTTGCTGAGAAATAAGCACAACAAATGTCACAAGGCGTTTTATTTTAATTTTTCGTACATCTCTACTTCGATTTGATTCGGCCGACTGGTTATCAACCACATCAAATACCGATATCGTACTGTCATCGCCCTCTGGTGGTCAGGTTAGGTACTATACATTTCAGGATACACTAAAATAGTACTAATGAGCTTCTATGGGCTTTGTATTATTTGGTATAGTCCATTATTATACATTCGATACAAGAAGTATGTTGTCTACTTGACTTTGTCTTAGCTTCCATGTTGTGTACTAACGGTTCAATCTCACAACATTATTACGATATACCTACCAATTTATTCCACAAATAAAGGCCGGGACACATGTCTTCATACACCTCTCCGATCCGACTCCGGTTTGATTTAGCCCCAAAAGCGGATCGGTGCAGGATCGCCAGTGGGTAATCGCACTTGTCATACATGCTTCCCACTTCTTTCCGATTTACCGCTCCGGCTTGATACACTTGCCACTCCCGCCAGTGTCGATTCAATGTCTCGGAAGATCCTCTAAGCAAATTGTTCAAGAATTTCAGCAATTGCGATTTAGCCATTATGGCACTGTTTGGAAGAAGAAGATGAAGAAAATCGGAGAGCTCTCATAGAGAACAGCGGTAGAGCTCTTCAGTCTGGTTATACAGAACTGGATATTTTTTGACTTGTTCAATAAGCTCCTCCGGTTTTAATGACATTTTTTAAATTTAATTTAAAGAAAACAAAAACTCAAATATCATGCAAACTCCAAGCGATACCCGTCCCGCAGCTGGAGAACAAATAGGCTGCACTATCGGATCATGATCGAATGCATGATCGGAGTTGGGTGGGAGCGGGATTGGCCACGTATCGGAACGATGTGAACTACTCTATTCGGATTAAAGTACCATTTCCCTCTCAGACACTCGTCCGACTGTATGATGGGAGTCGGATCTGAAGGGTGTATGACAGGTGTGTTCCGGCCTTAAATGATCCGCTAGTATTAACTTACGAAGTTACTCTGGAAACATTTCAAAATGAATTAAATGAATTTTTGAACAGATCTCATTAGTGTCAGGAAGCGGATGAGAAATTTTGTGGATATTTAATGAGATTAATTGAGGAGAGTTTTGAGTTTTTAGTCACTTTAAATACTCAGGAACGGCTTCCCAAAAAATAATACATACATTTGAATGTATTCAAATGTATGTATTAAATCCTGCGTTAGATTTAGCAAATCAATTTGAATATACTTCTGGTATTCACGAAAGTTAATGTTTTATTTCAACTCGTTTAATTGATAGACTTGCTCTTTTTTAGAACATTTTTAAGCATTTCCGTATTGAAAAAATGGACGAAACGACACTTGCCGCAAACGTGCTTTTGAAGGATTTCAGAAGAAGTGAAGGATATAACTGGCAAATAGCAAATGCCTCAACTACTGCTAGGGTTGATTCGGAACAAGTTACTACTGGTTCTATATCTCTGAAACCCATGGAAATCAAAACTTTCATCGTGAGGTTAGAAAAGAAGAGTATAAATGACTTAGAATTCATGTAATTGTGCGTTCAATAAAATATTATAAAAAGTTACTGATGAAACAATTATTATATTATCATATTGATCCCTTGAATACGACCACGGTGAGAAAGAAACAAAGAAGAATTGCGATTGATATTCGAGGGACAATTGCCACAAGATGGCAGTACAAACATTCCAGGAAAACAAAGAAAGTAGCAAATGAAAATACCTATTGTAAAATATGGCTGATAATCGAAGACGAAACAATTTCACTCAATCAATCAATCAGCCATGTGATATTTGTGCGGGGTGGAGAATATAACGAAAATAAATGTTTGATTTTTGCACACAAATTTTTTCTTTTAAATCATCTTCTTAAACTACTATTTGGATATTTTTCGGTTTCACCAGTTATACTTTATCAAATTCTGCATTATTAGGTACCAAAATTAAGATTCATCGGCTTTCTCATCAGTGGCGCTAATTATGAATTGAATTTTGGACAATTTTAACGATAATTCCATTGAAACCTGGAGTAAAACTAGACTTTTTTTTCGGATTTGTCGATGAATTTTGATTCGAAACCATACATAATTGACATTATATTGACCTATACCCTTACCTCAATGCCCTGGAGAGTTTATCGTAATTCATATTCGGTTTTGACTTCCTTTCTCCCCACCTCCTCGCCACTTCATCTGGATCGGTAAGTTTGAACTCTCCATTTGTACCTTCCCACGTGATACAGGCTGCATTCGATGAATCGCTTAGTAGTTCCAAAAGAAATTGCCACAATTGGATTTGTCCAGAACCTTAAACAAAACGAAACGAAAGTGGGTAAGTTATATTTATTTTTCCAAATAAGTGGTTAATTGAAGTGTAGAAGACGATAATGACATACTATTCCAAAACAAACTTATCAAAAAACGAAACCTTGAATTCTTGAAGGACCAACAGCTTCAAAAACATTATCAGATGATCCAAAAAATCTAAGAGACAGAGGTTCAGGGTAACACAATAAGAAACACTAGAAAGCAAAATAAATAACTATATTCTGTTTTCTAATTGCAATATAAATGTAAAACACTAACAGATTGCTCAAACGAAATTATGATTTGCCACAGTTTATAATACTTCACCCGTACACCCTATTTCTGTACCGCAAATGGGTCGCAAAAAAATATTTTATGATTTTTTAGGTTCGTTTCATTACCTCCAGTAGCGTGCGTCTTAAAGTTTTTCATACTTTTTTTCTGCCTATCATTGGATACATACTTTGGTCTTCTTAACAAGGCTTCCATTATTTTGTCGAGGGTCGATATTTCTTCATTCAAATAAATTAATGTTCTTTCAATTACGAATTTGTAGTTTTCATCAACAGGTACAATTTTTCTTCCTGATGATGATTTTGGTTATTTCACAGCTTCAGTTTCTCCCTCATTCTTGAATTTATATATCGATGATTTTGAAATTTCTGTCATTTGCAAACACATTTCCACCAGAGTTTCAAAGATACACAAATGTTTTTGCTGTAGAAAAGCATACATTAAGAATAATAGTATTTTCGTTAACAGAAAAAGCACATTTGCTCATTTGTTTTACTGGCGAGAAACCTGAAGTAGCTATTTTAACTCACACACTTAGTATAATTTACTAACTGATCGAGAGGCAAGAGCTTTATCATTAATTTATGAAGTATCTAATTAAAGCACTATTAGATCGGATCAAATCATGAAGTCATCCTCTTTTCCAGAGAAAATTGAAAATATCTCAGGTATGCCTGGTTTAATCAGGTAAGCTGTACTCCAATGAATGACAAAAAATTAATAGGAAACATCATCATGAATATTAATATGCGCATCAGTCATTTTTCTATGGCAAAAACTGATTGAGAACAATGATATGCTGGGTTTACTCGTCGCTAGCAAGTTAATTAATAAAATCAAATCATGAATTTACAGGGTTCTTGCACAATAATAAGCCCTAATAAAGTTTATACAGTGCATTCCGTATAAAACGAGCCACCCTGAATAACTTTTGGTACAATGATTTGCAGGAAAAATAAAAAACACGTCAACTATAGTATACAGGGGGACACATTTTGACATATTCACATTTGATGTTACTTTCCCTATCGCATCCCCAGAGCATAAGTTGAAAACGAGCTGAATGAGCTTCTGTACAATCTGTTACCTTGGTTTCATAGATGTTTTTTGTGAAATTTAGTTCAAAAAAGTTTTATTTTGCCTAGTTAACTTTGAATTCGATATTCTCTTCATTTTGTATTTGCCTTATTCTACAATAACGATCACCTACTAGGAGAAGTTACAATTGGTGTTTCTATTTTTGTTAATTCTTGAAAAGCAATGGTTTATACGCTCCGAGAACGGATTGAAATAGTGAGTTTGTACTACCAGAATGAAAATAGTGCTAGAGCTGCCGCCCGTATATTCAATGACAATCATCCAGGAAGAAATGTACGACACAAATACGTTTCGGAATAATTGAAAAAATGTATGGAAACTGGATCTATCAGCAATAAAAAGCATAACCGTTCAGGAGTTGTCAACGATGAAGTTATTTGTACTGCAGTTTTAGGGCACGTTGGACTATTGGAAAATTAGCAATCTCTTACTAAGTTATCTCGAGAATCAGGAATCAGTCGTAAACATGTTTTCAGGATCCTTCATAAGTACAAATTTCATTCATATAAGATTAGACTAGTTCATGAATTGAACGAAGATGATTTCGATAGACGTATCGAGGTTTGTGAAAGTCTCACTGAACGGATCAACTGTCATCAGAATTTCTTGTACAAAAATTGTTTTTCGGATGAATGTACGTTTAGTTAGAATGGAGAGGTGAATCGGCAAAATTATCGATATTGGAGTGATACGAATCCTCATTTATACCGTCAAGTCCATATCCAAAGACTTCAAAAACTGAATTTTTTTTAGTAATTCAGTAATTTTTATTCATTCAATAACACACTTGTTCATAAAATATTTCAAATAATATATATGAGAATTATCTCGCAGAATATATGGGTTACACCTAGGTATGAAAAATACCTGTATTGTGCTTTCCCATATATTCAGCAGGATTATAAATCATGTAGGTACATCTCAAATACATAAAATGGATATGCTCAATAAATACAATAAGTGAAATCGGAGGGCAGTACAATTTTAATGGATTTAGTGAGTTGTTGGCCAGAGAGCTAGGAAGAGCTGTATTTCAAATTTAAAATATATTGATAGGTGAATGATAGTAATGGTGAACAGTATTCATTTCACAAACGGATTGGGTTTCTTTGTATATAATTTTTCAAGGCAGTTTCGAATTTTCTTATACCATTTATAGTTTTCAGGATTTCAGGAAGAAGGTTGAAAAATTTTGGGCCATAACGAAAGCAACTTCTTTGAGAATGGGTTTTTCTGAAAAGTGGAATTTGTAATGTTGTGACTATACTTGACCTTGTTATATCATTTTCAACTTTTTTGAATTTACCGATGTTTAAATAAATCCAGATACTGCTTCTGTAAATATTTATATTCATTATCAGTGTATTGTCGTAGAGTAACATATGGTTGAAAATCGTTTTTTTTTTCATAAATAATTTTCAGTAAAGAATTCAGAGCAATTTTTAGAGGGTCGAGAATATTATTAAAGGCGCTGCCCCATGCTGTGATGCAGTAACTTAGGACAGATTCAGCTTAACTGTAATATAGAGTTATTAGATTATTTTTGGATACGATGTCCCTCAGGTTGTAAAATTTATTCATTAGCAATAGTATTCTTTTGATCAAGTGATTAACATGTTCGTCCTACCTCATGTGTTGGTCGAGAAAAACTCCTAAGTATTTAATCGACGATGTCTTTGTTATTTCGGGGCATTGACACTGTATACTTGAGCAATCTGGTTTATGAATTTTAATTCTTTCTTTGTTGGGTTGATCGTTACATCCGAGGGAAAAGGTAATAAATTTTCTTTTTGTATGTTAATACCCAATTTGTTATTATCTAGCCATAATCCAGTTTTCCTCAAATCTTGCTCAGCTGTCCAAATAGTGTAATTCCAGGTGTTGCCTTTGAAAATCAATGCAGTATCATCGACATAACATATGATGTGACCTAGAAAATCATTAATGCAGCAAATATTGTTTATATATACAAAAAACAGTATTGGACCCAATACTGTACTTTGAGGCACACCAATAGATAGGATTGAGGGGTTTGGGCAGGAATTCCAGGTGACCATATCATAGGACCGTTTTTTATCTATTATAATTTGACTAGTGATAAATATTTGGATATGTTGGAAAATCGAATGATACCGTGCATCAATTGAGTCATTTAGGATGATATAAATTAATTCGAAAACGAAATAGTTTTTCAGCAGGTTGGTGCACCTCTTCATTATGCAGCTCCAGTGCGACAGTTTGTGGATGATGATTTTCCTGGTCGCTGGATTTTCAGAAGATGTCCTACAGAATGGCCACCAATATCTCCGGATCTCACTCCTGTAGATTTCTTTCTATGGGGTAATTTGAAGTCAAAAGTGTTTGAGATAGAATCAACAACCTTAGAAGATTTGAGGGAGAATATCATGAAGCATTGCAGAGAAATATCTCCCGAGATTCTCAACCATACGAGGACGGCAATGGAAGTTTGTTTGTACCATTCTATGGAAGTTGGTAGAAACGTTTATGAACATTTACTAAAGAAATACTTTTTCTTCTCATCAGATTTTGATTCAAGAATTAATAAAAAATCTCTTTTTCTGATTTATGGCTTCCATATTTATATCTAGAACGAATATTTCAAGATGTGGCCTCCTGTCTTATTGTTGGCCTGTTTTTTCATTTTACCTGCAAATCATTGTTTCAAAAGTTATTCAGGGTGGCTCGTTTTCAACTCAAATAATTTGTAGCTCCAGAACCATAAGCTTCAGAGCATATGTTTTATACTTTGTTGAAACCTGCTCATCAAGGAGCATCTGATAATGATAATATAGGGTGATCCATTAAAAAAAAATTGATGACATGCTCTTGGGGTGCGATGAGGGAAGAAACATCAAATGTGAATATGTCAAAATGTTTCCCCCTGTATACTATTGTTGACGTGTTTTTTATTTTTCCTGAAAATCATTGCAGCAAAAGTTATTCAGGATAGGTCGTTTTGAATGGAATGCACTGTATATATATTTCAATAGATCATTGATGTACAAAAAAAAAGGATTGCAGGCAAAATTATTCCCTGAAAACCAACAACGTTGTTTATGTAAGGAACATTTTTGAGAAAGGTGAAAAATGACGAAGAAAAACGATATGGTAAGTACTAACATCAAAGATTAGTTAGTAAATCTTCATGCCAGTTCGAGAAAATCCTTTGGATATGATATTTTTTCTTGTTTACTGTGTTGGTAATAGAAAATTTATTGAAGAAACAAAAAACATACTAATAAATGTTGAAGTATTAATACACAACAAGCACACGGGAATAAATCAATTTTTCTCTGGCAAAAACTGACTGTCAACTAAAAACAAGTCTACTAATTATTAACATGTCGATCAATATTGATAATGTAACCTGATATGCAAACATGATAATTAAACAAGTCAAAGACTCAATGAAGTTTCTGGATTTTTCAATAGATTGATATTTTCCGATAGAAAAATCAACCGCATTGATGGTAAGTGTATTAAAAAGATCAATGATTACTTGTAAAGAACGTTCTTTGAGAAAGTTGGAGAGACACAAACAAAAACAATTTGGCGTTGAAGGCTTCGGATATGATTTCATTTCCTTGTTAGTGTAGCTGAATTATTGTTATTGTAATCAGAAGATCTGAATGCTTCTAGTAAAACTAAACAACACGAATAATAATGTTACGAGAATAAATACTTTTCTCTTTTGTCCTTTCGCAAAAATTGACTATGAAGAATTATGTTTTGTTTCTACTTGTCATTAACATGGTAATGAATACTGATGGAAAGAACTGATAAATATACATGGTTATTAAACAATCCGAAGTCTTAATAAAGTTCTGCGACATGTGTCCGAGACACCGGGTGGCTGTTGGAAAAAGGTAACCAAATCGCAGTCGGCGGAACAACATGCGTTTATTTCCTTCCGCCCACTTCGAATTTACAAGTTAAATGTCATTTAAAATTCTAATACGGCGTTTGACAAAAACATGATTACTGAATTATACCGTCACCGGTCTGTTTCTTGTAAAAACGCAAACAGGCGACGGACTACGCCGACATTTTACTTTGTTACCGTAATTAGTGGAAATTGGCGTGCCACTCGGACCGCGTTGTAATTTTGATTTGATATGACGCTTTCAGTTGGAAAAATGTAAATTTATTTCATTATACCTTTCTTTTTATTAGCGTGCTTTGGAACACGAAATCACAAAGCCTGGAATTCAATTTTTTGGATGAAAGCGGGCGGAAAAATAATATTCTACTGATGGTTGGAGATATAAGCAGTTGTTTGGCTGATCGCTATTCACTAGAATAACGACCAGAAACGACCAGAGCACTTTCAGTTCAGTTTATGGCAATTATTGAGACTTATCGAAGGAAAAAAATAAAATTATTGAAATAATAATATTCGTGGAAGAGTTCTCGGCTTTCATCGTTCGAAGAGAGAATGAAAAACGAATTGAAGGAATCTCTCTCATATGTGAACTTCTTTGACGCAAAAATCAAATTGGAAAGGGAACGAGAGACCCAAGAAATAATTGCCTTCTTGAATGTACCAGCGAGAAAAGTGTGCTATAACATTGGGTCATAGAGTAAAAAGGAAACCAACATACACAAGCAGATGAAAACTTCAATCACCAACGACAAATGGAAGGAGTGATTAAAACGTTAATTGATAGAGTCTGGTTGTTTATCTAAGAGTCTACTCGAGGAATTTAATCATCCGAATAATGCTTTCGAGGGAAATAAGTACAGCGAACCTGAGTTTGAGCGGGCAATACGAACCTGGAAAGAATTCCAAGGTAATTCCAGATGAACCCATCAATGAAAAAGCTTTTCTGCCGTATGTTAATAATATTACGGACATAATTGGGAGTATTCTGTATAGAAACACAACGTCACAGATATTTAGCCATATGGAAACCACCACAGAGCATTTTGAGGGCCCTAGAGAGTCATAAGCGAAGCAGTCGTTGTGCCGGATCCATCTACACTGGAACCACGAAAAGGAATGTAAGTACCCAGCTCTCTGAGTATGGGATGAATTGTCTTTTCCAACATACCAACAAATCAACAATGGCGTTACATGCATTCAGAGAAGAAACGAACGTCATAGAGAGGCGCCAAAAAGTACATATAATTCAACAAACATGAAAAGGGAATTACCACTAATAAAATGTGGCTATCTGCACTGAACTGTACAATGGTAATGAAATACGACGGGTGTACTGAGCTCCGATCTTCAAAAATTCAAAGGACTCGTCGTTATTCTTGAATTCAAATATTCGAAGATGGAATAAGTTATGGCATTATAGGTTGGAGGGGGCCGCATATGTGTACCTGAGGAAATTTTGAATATATAAAACCATTGAATACCCATCTTCCTGAAAAATTATATATAGAAAAAAAAATTTGAATTGAGATAACTACTCTTTAAAAAATTTGCCACAAAAATAATGGCAATCTAAGTCAGTATAAGCACATGAATATGATGACAAACCAAATATATCAAATGTATATCTCCATGATTGATGTATACATGCTGTTTCAAATTCGATCTTCACCATTGTGATCTCGGAAACTGTGAGAGATACGATGATGATTAAATTGAGGCAAAGTCGCGCATTTACATGAGTAATAATATGCCGTTGAGAAAGTTCTGAAATTCCGAGTATATCCGGAGATATCCGGAAAAAACAGAAATTTCGGAAAATAGTTTTTTTTCCGGCTTTATTTTTCGAAGGATTCGAAAATAAATTGCACTTCCACATTGCCACTTTTGTCCTGCTACATAATGGTATTTTCAGATTTGCTATCCGACGTTTCGTCTTCCGGCCACCATCATCAACTTTATTTTTTCTCATGAGTGCTACAATGGATTCTTTCTGTTTTGAATAGAACCAGATTCAATTATGTATCATAAGTTTTCATTCTTTTTCGATAAATCGGAGATATTTAAAAAAATTAGTTCTTATCATAATAGGCTTTGACTTTGATGTTTCTGAATTTGACTTTCACTTTGTTACACTCAATGATAATTTGTTATTGTACAAGTATTTGAATTTTTGGCGAAAAAGGGCTTTCACGAATGAAGAAAAAAGAGATATGATATAACATTATTACAAATACGATAGAAAAAGTGTTAGGACATTGGAAATGTATTTAAACTTGTATCCCGAAAGACGACAAACACATCGAACTATGTTCAAGTTATTGCATCAAAATCTCACCGAGTTTGTTTCATTTCAAAAGTCGAGACAGAATGGACCAGGAAACTAAAAAAATTGATAAACGAGGTATGTATGAGGTAAGTTAGACATTGTGTCCTTTTCAATAAAAATTAATAATTTGCAGATAAACATGAACCCGGGGAAATCTACACGTCAAATTTCCTCCGAAATTAATATTTGTCATGCAAGTGCTTGGATATATCTCAAAAAAAGCGGTTTAAAAGGTTACAAAATACACATATCTCAAAAGGCGACTAGAATTTTGTAATTGGCTGATAAGAAGACCTGATTTTCCTGTTTTCTTGAAAAATGTAATTTGGACAGATGAAAGCACTTTTACGAATCGTAGGATATTCAACCGAAATAAGGAACACATTTGGAGTATAAACACCCCAGGCAGTTCCGAGAAATTCGACCTCAAGTGCGTTTTAGTATTAACGTGTGGGCATAAATTTACAAAGATTGAATTTTGGGTCCTCATTTATTTTACGGAATTCTGAATGGAAAAACCTATCACCAGTTTTAATGTCTTTTTTCGAAGATTATTTGGATGATCTACCTTTGGCTAACTATAACAACATCTGGTTTCAACATGATGGTGCTCCATCGCACACTGCCAGACCAGTATCTAATTTCCTGACTGAACGGTTTGGTGATAATAGGCCAGTGAGGTGGTCAGCAAGGTCTCCAGACTTGAGTGTTATGGATACATTCTTATGGGGTACACTGAAAAATAGAGTTTATGAACAGAGGAAATATCAAAATATTGAGGACCTTTAACACAGCATTGTTCGAGAGTTCGGAAGATTGAGGAGGAGGGAAATTATTCGTGCAGTGATTAATATTCGAAGAAGGACACAGCTGTGTTATCTTGAACGAGGCCAGCATTTTGAGTATTTGCTGTGATTTACTTTTTTCTTTACATTTTAGTTAATTATTGTTAATTGTTCAAAGTTCTATTTTCCTTGAAAAGGACACAATGTCTAATTTACCTCATATACACTTCATTTAAAAAATTTTGATAGTTGATTCTGTCTCCGTATTTTTTCATTGACTTTTCAAACGAACCAAACTCAGTGAGATTTTGATCCAATAACTTGCCAGAGTTCGATGTGGTTGTCGTCTCTCGGGATACAAGTTTAAATACATTTACGATGTCCTAACACTGTTTCTATCGTATTTGTAATAAATTTGAATCATATTTCTTTTTTCTTAATTCGTGAAAGCTATTTTTCGCCAAAAAGTCAAGGACTTATACAATAATAAAACGTCATTGAGTGTAACAAATTGAAAGTCAAATTTAGAAACATCAAATTCAAAGCCTATTATGATAAGAATACATTTTTTTCGATATCTCCAATTTTTCGAAAAGGAATGATAACTTATGATACATCATTGAAAAGGTAAAATCTGTTTCTATTCAAAACAGAAAGAATCCAATGTAGCGCCCATAAGAAATAATAAAGTTGGTGATGATGGTCGGAAAACGAAACGTCGGATAGCAAATCTGAAAAAACCATTATGTAGTAGGACAAAAGTGGCAATGTGTAAGTGCAATTTGTTTTCGAATCCTTCGAAAAATAAAGTCAGAAAAATTAAAAATCATTTTCCGAAATTTCTGTTTTTTTCGGATATCTCCAGATATACTCGGAATTTCAGAACTTTCTCAGCGGCATATTGTTAGTCAGGTAAATGCGGAACTTTGCTCCAATTTAACCATCTTCGTATCCCTCATAGTTTCCGAGATCCCAATGGTGAGGATCGAATTTGAATCATCCTGTATTAATTATACATTAACTAAATTAGTTTTCTTCATCTCCTGAAAACGCCAACTCACTTGGTGGAACGTGCGTCGGGAAGATTATTGCATTTCTGGTGATTAGAAATAGTTATTTATTATACAAGAGAAAAAAGTATTAGATTTTAGCTCGAGATTGTGTTGTCTTCCGACGCGAAGCGGAGGGAGACAAAAAACCGAGAGCCATAATCTAATATTTTTCCTGTGTATAATACACAACTTTTTTCTGTGACGGGAAAAACGACGATTTAATATCGAAAAAAAAACATATTATTACAATATGTTAAAGCCGGAAAATTATCGATGTGAAATTTGAATTTTTAAACAGGTAAGCTGTTGTAATTATAGCGTTGCTAGGAAACCAGACAATAGGAAATCAAATATCTGTCAATTTAATTCTGTGATTTGAGTTTTCGCTGACTCCACAGGACTTAGTAGAAGCAGCGAAAGTAGCGTCACAAAAATGATTGGCAGTTAAATCGCGGAAAATTTATGAAACCGCGTAAGATTCATGGAATGGAAGATAAAAAAGACATGCAGTTCTTTCTCGGAGACGGTGTTATTGGCTTATTTTTCAGAACTGGCACAACAACAAAAGCCATCAATAGTGTGGTCGAATTATTCAATGATTAAAAGTATGTTACAATCCAATAATAATGTAGACATTTCAAAATATTTCAAACTAATTACATTTCTGAAACAAATTGGGAAAGGTTACACGCCCAAGAAAGCTGCGATATTTACGAGTACACATATTAATGACTTTGGGATTGCAGGAGCTTGTCGAATTTATGAAATCAGCCAGGTAACATTAGATGATATTGAAGATTCGGGAACGTTATTAATTGTGAAACTCAAGCAAACAAAGAATGATGTAAACAGGAGATTTGTAGTTACTGAAGAATATAGTAAATTTTACCGAATGCACATAGCCCTTCGTCCAGCAGCAGCAAAGGATCGCCGCCTGTTTTATGCATATCGCAATGGAAAATGTATCAATCAGGTTGTGGCTAGCAATCAGTTTTATAAGGTACCTGAAGCAGTGGCTCTTCAACTTGAAAATGCCAATTCATATACAGGTCATTCATTTCGAAGATCGTCTGCAGTTGAATCTGTGGGAGAGTTGATGACACTAAAGAAACATGGAGGTTGGAAGTCATCAACGGTCGCTGAAGGTTATGTTGATGAATCGGTAGTACACAGGACAGAAATAGCTAATAAAGTGTTTAGAACGTTTGGCAGTGCTGAAATACCACCCACACCCGATTTGCGACCAGGTACATCAACGGTAGTTGTGTCCATGGCAGAAAAAAATATAATTTCAACACAAGAAAATTCGACTGTTGTACCGAATAGTTCAAGGAAAAAGTACTCACTTTTTTCCCGGGGAAAAAGTAATTTCATAAAAAGTGATATTTTGTTACCTGTCATCAGAGATAAAATGTCCAACTTTTTTCACGGAAAAAAAGTATTTTGGATCTATTTCACGTCGAAGGTTTCAGTTCTACCTTTTACATTCATTATACTTTGTTGAATTCTTCAAATAATAATTTTTAAATGTCATACTCAGTTCATGCTTACAAACGCTGAAATCCTTAGACAAGAAATTCCCAATGAAAATTCTCAGGGGAGAAAACCGAATTGCGTGTTGAAATGAAATCAAATCAAACAAAAGCACGTCACGTAATTATCATATTCGATGCCTTCACGTGTTAGACCGCGTGTCAATCGTCTAGGTTATGTAAGTTTCTAATTTCGATGGGGGTTACGGTCTGCAGTCACCCTCTGTGAAACAAAAGCCAAATGGATTCCGCGGGCTATCATTAAACATACATTAGTTGGTGTTTAACTCATTTTTTAGCCGTAAATCTGGTTGCCACACCCAAGTTCAACCGGGTGCGTTTATACTGACAGTTATTTTGTTTGCAGACCAAATGGCTTGGGAATCGGGGTGCTAATTGTCTGTATAGAAGGAAATCTGTGAAACCATCAGAAGAGAAAACTTGATGGAGCTGGCAATTAGTGAGCCTTGTTTTGTTTTCTTTTTTGTAAAGAGGTTATAAATCCTTAAAAAACGTGATTTAATATACTGATACTCAACCCAGATTTTCAAATTATGTACTTTAATTTATGTAGGTACATTTTTTATTTCTTAATGATATGACAAAGTCTTGAATTTAGGGGGTTTAGACAAGTTACAATAGCTAACTTATTTTAGACGAAAAACCACTAGCTGTTTCATATACCAAACTTTTACTCTCACTTTGTCTTTTACTTTTACATTAAGAAAGTTGTCAATGGGAGCGTTCATACACTAAACTCTTCTACTACATAAATAAGAAATCCCTTTTTTTTGTCAACAGTTTTGAGCAAAGTCTGTCTCTATTTCAAAAATTTCTCTTGATATTCTATGTGACTTTTGAAGCAATCCAATAAATGATTTGAAAAAAAACTTATAGAAAATAATCTATATAGCTATGGAATTGAAAATGACGTATACATTCTTTTGTATACGAATCTATTCAAACCCGCGAGATCTGACGAAGTTAATAAGGTTTATGCAGCTAGTTGCTAGTTATCAGAGAGCATTTGTGCTCTTCCTTCAATGCACTGCCATACCAACAAAAACTCTTGTTCGTACACAGGTATTTGTTACAAACCTCAGGTCAATCTCATGCAACCGCAGAAATTGAAGAGAATTAAATGCGGGCTATTAATGCGGTAAACATCATCAGACTGATGATGTCTGCCGTAGTAGCAGACGAAACGTCTCGGCTACAAGTTCCATTCTACCACGGCCTATCAGCCGAGATTGTGTTCCCTTCCGCTGTGAAAGCCTATGGTCTTCTACTGTAGAAATTATTTGAATTCCCGATGAGCTGATCATTTTCACTGGTCTTTAAAGACCAGTGCCAATTGGCACTGTATTCAATTGAAATTATTAATTTTCTATCACCAGAAATCCATATTCATGTGGAGGAAGTTTTGAGAGTCCAGTGAAAGGTTTCACATCAGAAAAATAGGATATTGGCTGTCTTTTCTGCGTCCGTATCACTTTTAAAGGCGAATTTATGTGGGAAGAATGGGGGTAATTAACCCTCCCTTATCAACATCAAAATTCAATACTGAAATGGAACTGCAATCTCTGATGTAGAATGAATCCAAACAAGTATTGTTCCCAAATACTAGAACTGCAACAATAGTCTTGATGCACGTTTCACCACGTTTAGGAGATGAAGTTTTCTTATTCAGGACTCTGAAACTGGTCTCTATTTATGTATAAGTGGGTAGAGTTTACCTTTGAGACTTAATTTCGCTAAGACATTCGCGGGAAATTTGCTCGTTCTCGTGAAAGTTCGTGCTAATTTTGACAGAGCGATTCATACAAAGATTGAAAATCAACTGTTTATAGTTTTCATGCCCCATTTCGCTATGTCCAGCCTCCCGAAAGCACCCTCCCGATTTCAACAATTTCAGGCAGTTTTCATTCACGCTATGGCCGTTCTCCAAAGCGTTATGCGCGACACTATATTTTTTTGGTCTCTGAAATCGGATATGTTTTAGGAATCACACGTTAAAAGGTGAGACCTCGTTAGTCCTCAGCTCGCACAAGTTTCTCAACTTCTGAGAGGTGTCGTTCGTATGGGGGCGACAGCTGCTCAACGAAAAAACAGATTTTAAACAGATGTTCTTTGAAACGAGTTTCAATAGCTCGCTCAGTCTGACCGATGTATGTTTCACAGTCCTCATGGCACATTTCATATATCTCCGACCTTTCATTTTCCAACAATTTGTCGTCAAGGTTACCTAGAAGTGAGCAATACATTTTGTACGCCACTTTTTCGTTCACCTTCTCGGATATTTGATTTAAATCTTTTGGTGTATTATGGTTCATACTTTATGTTAATGAACTTTGAATTAATGTCTCCACTCTGCAGCGTGTAGCATGTAGCGGTTTTGTAAACTATTGAGTGAAAATCTCACAAGATTGTTGGTACTTGAATATAAAATGTTTTTTGTACAACTGTCATTAAAAGTGACATTTTTAATGATTTTCAAGAGTATTAAATGATGAATTGAAGGAGTTTTATTTTTTTGGGTGATTAATTTTTGGGAAAGAAAGTTTTTGGCTTTCTACTACTCCATCTTGATACAAAAAAATGTGGGAATCTTCCAAAGAAAGGAAGGAAGTAATCAATTTGAAAATAAGTAACTCTATACCTGGATGTGTAGATCATGCAAAGAAGCAACTTTCAGACACAATATATATATATATATATATATATATATATATATATATATATATATATATATATATATATATATATATATATATATATATATATATATATATACAATTAAATTCTGTTACAAATGTATTATATACATTAATTACATTATTTATATTATTATTTTAGAACATTGATATGAAAAGTACAATTAGAACAAGTGCTGATATTAATACCTTGCGATGTTGAAGAGCCTTGTAATATATTTGAAGTCTCCGAGTTGACAATTTCATGGGCATTAACATTTAATTCCTGAAGTGAAAAGGGCGATGCTGTAACGCTGGAGCTAGCTGTCGGGATTATTCTTTCAGCAATAGCCTTTTTATAAGAAATATATTGATCGATGTAACTCTCAGCTACTGTTGTAGAGTTTCATCCTCCGTGCTTCTTAATATCCGTTACATTTGCACCTGATTCTGCTAGCAAAGAAGCAGAAGACCTTCTGAAAAAGTGACTTGTATATTACTTTGGTTCCGGGAGGTTCAAAAACTCAGCAATGTATAGGGCATTTTCCCAAACGTGTTTATACTAACTAAGTTGGCACTGCATTAATAAATGGCACAGCTCTTCACGCCGGCAGGCTCCATATATTCCGAATATAGTGGCCTCATTTATAAACCTCTGAACTTGTTCAAACGTAGGAGTTTTTGATTTTTTGGGCCCATAACTTTCATTTTTCCGCTTTAAGAATGCTATTATCTTGAAGTATTTGTTTGTATCAATACCATTTTTAACGAGCGCACCCGACTTTACCATTGAAAACTTGCTCCACAAAGTTGACGAAATCCATATTTTTGATTCCTCTTCTAGATAGGCTAAGAAGACGGTTTCGCTGAAATTTCCTTTAACGTTTTCAAGTCTACACCAGCTCAACTCGCTACGCTCGTTTCGCAAATTTTTACACTCACAAAATAAAACCTTACTTTCAACACACATATCATGAATAGTTATTGTTAGAACAGTGTAGAATGAACGATTCACGAAATAACAAGTAGTCTAGATTTTTTTGTCGATAAACATCATCATCATCATGGACATAGAAAAATATGTAAGTAACTCTTCTGTGAAACGATTATATAATATCTCTTCTGAGAACGAAGACATTGTTCATTTTCTTAGCATAATAATTTCATTCTGACAGGAAATTAGAGTTTATCCTAGAAAACACATTGTAAAATTTTTACTCACCTTCTTTCTACAAGCGTGAATTATTCAGTCACGCCTGAAGGAGTTACAGTATAGATAAATGCCATTTTTCATCAAATTTCTAAGTTTTTTTCTTGATGGTCAATTTTGTGAAATTGAGCTTTAATAGTGGATCTTTGAAACATGACTACAGAAATTCACAATTCCGATTGCAATAGGAAGAACACACAAAAACTGTGGCCAAATTCACAATCTACAATTTATTTTAGATTAGGAAGCTTACCTGAACTCGCTAAACGACTGCTTGTGGGTCCAAACATTTGATATGGATCTGAAACAATAGAGTTGATTGACGGATTGCGTTATTTGGAAATTTTATAACGGCAAATTAGGAATTAATGACATAAAACTTCTTTCATGAGACCTAATTGGTTTTTCGAATTAAACAGGGAATATCTGAATATTGTTCAAGAAATTAGCGGTATTTTTAGAGCTATCGCACGCCAGAACTTCATCGATTTCAATCAGAATTTACATATCCCTTGGGAAACGAAATGAACCGTTTGAAAATAAAAAATTCAAATGTTCAACAGCAAAAATTCTGAAGATACTTACAATCCGTATTAGACAATGGGAAACTCAAGATTGAAAACTCACTTATAAAATTTATTTTTATTATCACTCTGACAGGGTTACAAAACTGCGACAAGTGTTTCGCTATACAATAGCTTCCTCAAATAGGATTTTTAAATAAATCAAAATAAATCTTATTGGTAAGATTTTCATAAAGTATGAATTCAAGAAGATACATTCACCATGTGGTTGGCAGAATCGAGAGATGATTGGACAACAAAGAATAGATATTGGTATATCTATTCTATAGAATAGGTATATTCATAGATATTGAGGGAGCGTTTGATAAAATAACCTTTCTAACAATTACCCAGCAACTACACTCCAGGAATGTACTCCTGGTAGTAGGAGAATGGATACTCCAGATGCTCTCTAGCAGAGCAATAAGTATTAATGTAGAAGACATCACAGTTAAAGGACTGGTCATGAGGGGATGTCCACAGGGAGGGGTCTTATCACCCCTTCTCTGGAACATAGTTCTGGATACCCTAATTAATCACCTTAACAAAAATAGATTCTACACAAATGCATACGCAGATGACATAGTTATCTTGCAGACCGGCAAATTTGTAAACACACTGTGCGATAGAGCGCAGGATGGGCTCAAATTGATAGAAACATGGTGTAAGGAACACTCACTGTCGATCAATCCCAAGAAGACTGCGATGGTCCTTTTCACCAGGAAAAGAAGTTTAACGGGCTTAAAACCTCCCGAAATCTTCAAAAGCCAACTAAACTTCTCTGAAGAGGTGAAATACCTTGGTATTATCCTCGACAAGAAGCTAACATGGAACTCTCATCTACAGAGTTGAGCAAAAAGAGCATACGTGGCTTATGAGCAATGTCGGAGGACAGTGGGACGCGCATGGGGTCTTTCACCCCGTGTAGTCGCCTGGATATACACTGCAATAATAAGACCTATGTTAACGTATGGAGCCATTGCATGGGGACCGAAAGTTCTACAAGCAACGGCCATCCAAAAATTATATCAAATACAGCGACTGGCTTGTTTAAACATCACAGGAGCCATGAGAACAACACCAATCGCGGCAATGTAATTAATCACGGGTCTGACCCCTCTGGATCTGTACGTTAAGGAGGTTGCGTTAATGGCCATGGTACGATTGCACACGGCTGGTGTAAACCTAGAAGTAGGAATGGGTCGATTGAGGCTGGGCCTATGGCGGGAAGCGCTTACTGCGCAACCTCTGCTGCAGGCAACAAGTGATGCAATTGAACCCAGGTTTGTGTTTAATAAACCCTACAAAATACAAATTAAGCAGAACACAGAGTCAGATGCTAAAAATGCAATACGGATTTATACAGATGGCTCAAAACCCAAAGAAGGTTCAGGATGTGGAGTGTACTCCAGATCACTAAGCCTAAGGATTAAATGGGGAATGGGAAGAAATACCAGCGTGATCCAAACAGAACTGGCTGGTATCTCAATCGCCACAAAAGAAATAACCAAGAAAAGAATTTCGGGCAAAAACATAACAATCTGCACTGATAGCAGACAAGCACTATTATCCTTGAACAGATACCGTGTTACTTCAGGGCTAGCACTAGAGTGCCACCAAGATTTAGCCAAAGCCTCGGTAGATAATAACATTATCCTGAGGTGGGTTAAAGGGCACGAAAGGAGTAAAGATAATCGCATTGCCGACTCTTTAGCCAAGGAAGCGGCTGGACTAAGAATTTTAGGACCAAGCGGCACCCACGGCCTGATGACTTCGACAATTGCGGAACTAGTCAAATGTTACACCCATGCTCAATCTTTAAAAAGATGGGATGAAATCAAAGGATGAAATCATGCCAGGATCACCTTGGGCGACCCTGGGAAGCTGGCGCCGAAGAAATATCTGGCGATGACCAGGAAAAATCTACGCCTTACAGTAGGATTTCTGACTGGCCACTGTCAGCTAAGGAAACACCTACATAATATGGGGCTAGTGGACACACCTCTATGCAGGATGTGTGAACAGGAAGATGAGACTGTCAGGCATGTCCTGTGCGAGTGCCCGGAGTTATCGTCAATAAGAGAGTGTGTGTTCGGCAAGACTTGGCCTACACCTGCCGATATAAAGGAGATGTCTCCCAGCGACCTGTCCACCTTCCTGGAAAGGACAGGATGGACGACGACCTAGGAGGACAATTCCTTGGGAGGATGTACAATGGGTCACATGTGGCCTAAGTGCGTGGGCTTACACTCACCCTCCTTACTCTACAGATACAGAAGAAGATACATTTAATGTATGTAATGTATTTATGAATGTTGATTTAACTTCCAAGTTTTTGTTATCGTATTACCCTACGTTTTGTACATCGTAATTTGAAAGAATAGATTGGAGTTTACCGGAATATTAAAATTGATTTCCACTTGGAGTTGATTTCAATGAACTCTTCTTAGTGAATATATTACAATGTCAACAATAAAAAGAGACGGTTTGCATATGATACTATTCAAAGCATAATGAGTGTTTCAACGATTCTCAAGACAATTAGAATCAAGGTATTATTTACAAACTAACACAATACTAGTAATTCATTTGATGAATTAATTGATGATTTTGATGACACCCATTACCTGAGGTAGCTAATGATATATAAATGGGCCTAACTTATCTTAAATCTCCTGTTAAAGCTAACTTGGTTAGCGAAATGTGTGTAAAGGATCAGTGCTTTGTTCTCGTGTGGAAAAAATGATGACTTTAATAGTTTTCAATTTGATAATGTTTGAATATTCAGTAACCAACGATAATCTGTTCTATGACAATAGACGAAAATATTGTTTTTTTCTACGAAGAACAGGGCGAATAATTGTCACCCATCGCCCGCAGGCAATAGGGGTGAAATCCCCAGTGCCTAATAAGACGACGATCAAAGCCAGATTCAATAATTACCTGATTATGGCCCTGTTCTGATTCAATGATTGTCACATTACCCCAAACATTGCTCCCTTGTGTTTGTTTCTTGTGCGTCATTATGAGAAACGTAAAGGGAGAACAATTGAATTTTCTTTCAGTTTCGGTCTTTCGTTCATTCTATTTATAATTATCATCTATGGCGAAGGGAGAGGAAAATGTGTCATTAAACGGACAATTGCATTGCAATTACATACACCATCAAAGTTTTCTATGTTTTCTGAGAAAAAAGTAAAAAAAGTCTGTATATGGACAAATTTGATTATAGGTTTTGTGATGAAGCTTCTAAATATTTTTGAGTGATCAAAAGTTCTGGATGACTCTCCACTTAGAAGTAATTTCAAAGAAAGGAAAGGAAATGATAGTTTATTTTTTACAAATAAAGTGGCTTATTTAATAGCTTGTATTTTTCAAAATTTCATCATTGACGTGTACCATATCCCAGTGGTTTTTTCATGCTGTATGTCCCATGGATATGCTATATAACAAAGTTTTTGTTGAGGTATTGTGGTAATAATATCGAAAAATGTTTCAGCACTGACGTGTTTTGAAACAATGTTTGTATTTTACATTGAGGTGTTTTATTCACCCCAGGAGTTGGTGAAAATCAAAGAAAATGTCCAACACGATTTGAAACTTGTTAAACTGCAACTTGTTACAAAACCTAAGGACTTGAGTCGTGGTACAGTACTTCGTACTCCCAAAAAATTTTGTTTCACAAAAATTGGGCAATATTGCCAACATGGAAAAAATTAAATTCTATTAAAATGTTGTGCTAGGTCAGTATACAATAACTTTTTCAAGCATATTCAATAGTCATGTGTGAGTGCGATGTAAAACGCTTTTGAGACCTTTTTATCGAACAACACAAAATTGCACATGTTCCAGACTTCTTTACTATTACAGTTCAGGCGACTGAAAGACAGAGAGACAAAATCTTGTTATCAAAGTAAAGGCCTAAAACAATCTTAAATTAAGGTTAAGTAAAATACACACATAGAAAGAAGAAATGGGACAATAATTCGACAACGACATTATACTAGAGAATGACTCATACTAAAACAATATATAAAATGTAGCACATGAGAAACATCTTAAAATACATTAAAACAACCTCGAGTTAAAATGCGTCATTATGAAATACTTGTAAACCGTAATAGGGTTTATCCAACAGGAGAGCTTTTACTCCCTTTCTGAAATGTTCTACGGAACTTATATCTTTAATGTGTTTTGGTAAGCGATTGAACATCTTACCTCCTTCATAAATTACTAAATCTTCAATTACTGTCAGTGATGGGATCGGTAGCTCAATGTTGCCAGCTTGACGGGTGGAGGGACGTGTGTAAGTAGTGTCAAATTTGTGAATATTTTGTTTTCAATTATACATACCTACCGTTTCCATAACAAAAATTGCATATAATGTTAACATTTTGTGTTTAATAAAAAGAGGTTTACAGGAATCTCGAATTCTTGCTTTGCACGTATATTTTACTGCACATTTCTGTAGTACAAAACCAGAGATTCATATCACACAACCCCCAGAATGAAATTCCATATATCAAGTGGGATTCTACTAAGAAATGGTACACAACTTTGGCGAAAGAAAGACCAAGTTCATTCGATGTTACTCTCAATGCATACGACAATTTTTTATTTAAATTCGAAACATGTTCATCGAACTCCAGTCTACTTTCTATATGAATACCTAGAAATCCTGTATGTTTAGCTCTTCCTATAACATCCTCACCCATGACAAGCTCATCTAATTCACCTTTGAAAGACATAATATTAGTTTTTGCCATATTCATAAATAACTTTATTATTCCAGAGTATACTCGTGTCGTCCGCAAACAGCGTTATTTCTCGTGAAATATTTTATTCTGGCCAAGTCATTTATGTAGAGTAAGAAGAGAGTTGGTCTGAGTATTGATCCCTGAGGCACACCACATTCTACAGGTAACTCATCGGAGTATTCCTGAGAGATACCTCTGGCGGTCTAGCGCCATAGTGATAAAACTTTAGCAACAGTATTATGTGGTTCATACAGTCAATGCCTTTGATGAATCACAGAATACCGCCGCAGTAGCTTCGCGTCGATTTATCTCGGTATAAACATCATACAAAAAAATTGCATCATTTGTATCTCTTCTAGCTCGAAAGCAGAACTGGGCATTTGTGATGATTTTCTTCTTAACCAAGAATGTAGATAATCTAATAATCTTAATCAATAATTTTTGCTGAAGACTGCACATGCATCATTAATAACATCCTTCAATAAAGCATATCAGGTGACAAGCGAAATCCAAAACAGTTAATGTTCGAATTCAATCAGCATGAGCTCTTGTGTGATGTACTGATGGAGCTTTATAGCTTTATAAAAGTTTATCGAAGTCTAAATACGGCAATTGATGACTTATTACTATCATTCGATAGTATGCATGTTGTTTATTGAGAAGTTTGTATGGTATTAATTTTTTTGTTCTACACAAATAGTCGTTTCATCAACTAAAAAACTGTTTTTTCATATTTCAGAGTAAGTAAATTACACATTGTGATCTTGAATTTTAACCTCAAATTGGATATGGATCTGTCCAATATTCCGCATACTGAAATATTCAAATTTCGGAGTTGGAAAATGCAACATAAAATATACTGTTTTTACAGAGTAATTATTAGAGTGCTGATGTTTTAGTGAGTTTCATAAATGAAAGAGCAATTCCTCATCAAAAGGCGGAGTTTTTGGCCAGTATAGCCACGGCGCTTCGTTTTCAGTACTTTGTGTACTCATTTCGAATGCACAATTTGATGACATATGAAGCATCTTTCGATGTTCAAGTGTATATCCTCACTCGCACCCGACATCTCGGGTTCATCAACAAATATTTCACAACTATTTCTACATTGTCAAACAAATGTTTCAAACATTTATTGTTTCCTTTCATGTTTTAGCATGTTCCAATAAACATATTTTCATACAAAACTTTATGAAACATATTGCATGGTGTAATGCTAATGCATCTTACGAGCCTGTGTCTGTCAGATTAACACAGGTACAATGGGCCATTGTAGAGTTTGGATCATCGAGGCTTTGGCAAGTAGCAGGTAGCATCGTTGTATAAGTTGGGTTAGGTTCAAAGTAAGTTGGTCCATTCGACCCAACACTAAAACCCGTGAGGGTTTATTGTAGTGCTGGATCTTTGGACAGTAAAATGTTTTTTAATTCTATAAATTCAATATCAAATTTAAAAATGGACAATTCAACTTTATGCTATAGTCTATTTCAAAAGAGTGTAGAGTAATAAAATCTCATTAAGTATTCAAAAGTGCTACAGGGTGATCCGTCAATAAATTCTGTCACTTCCCTAGTCCGCATTGCAAAATTATGTCGTTTCATAAGGAGCAGGTAGGTATCACCCTGTTTTAAGGGATTTGTCCATTGTTATCGACGGATAAATACTGAGCCAGAGGCGCGCTAGTGGGATAATTGCCAAAAGAATATGCATTCATAAAAATTATATTAAAGGAAATAAAAATTTAATACAGCAGAACAGTGTTATTAAAAAAATATAAAATGTAACAATAAAATATATACGAACCGAAATCGGGAAATACTCACAAACACACACGAACGAACTTTACGTATTGAAACACTTGTGGGGACTTTAAATCAATTTATTCACAAAAACGACAAGAACTTTACTGGATACGTTATTACAATTTGACACTTGAACAATACTAAAACTGTGAACTTCCCTTAACGTTTAACAACACTCTATTTATACCCTAATTGAATGTTCTAGAGATTACTAGGTACAATTTTCGAGAACCTTCCGAGAAAATAATTATTCAGACTACCCTTAATTCTAAACCCTAACCTAAGCAAAAGTGTCACTGTCACTGATACACTGGTCTCTGTCCAGATTGCTTATCCCGCTACAGTATATTTACAATTCAATTAAATTATTCTACATCAGTATAGTCTTCATCCGAAGAACTGTCATCATCCCCTGGTGTTATAATTATAGGGTCAACCACCTGATCGACCAAGTTGTCCAGTTCCCACATTTTATCTTCCTCTTTTAAAACATGCTGGATTGCTTTTTGCCAGTTTTCTGATGTGATTTCCATAATGGCTTGATCAAACAATACCTTGACATCTTTCATTTTAAATGTGGTATTGTGCCTTGCAACATATCCTTTAACTTGTGCCCGTATAAGTTCTATAGGATTTAATTCGCAATGATATGGCGGTAGGCGCAGCACAGTTACTTTATACTTTTCTGCTACATCTTCTACGGCATATTTCATGAAGCGAGATTTATGTTGTTTTACTATGGCTAGTAGTTCCTTCTTTACTGAATTCGTCTCAAACTGAATACCTTTATTTGACAGCCAGTTAATAATTTCTTGCTTTCTCCAAGCTGAAGTTGGTACCTTCTCTAAGCGCCTTGAATGGTAGCTTGCATTATCCATAACCACGACCGAATCAGCTGAAAGAAATTTTAACATTTCCCCGAAGTAGTCTTCGAAGACATCCGAATTCATGTCCTCATGATAATCTCCCGTCCGGCACGACTCAAAGCTTAACAAACCTTCTTTTAAAAATCCGTCTTCGCTTCCAATGTGAGCAATTATAAGCCTCTTCCCTTTTCCCGAAGGCACTTTAATACCCGTCGAAAGGCCTTCTATGAAAGCTTGGCGAGAACTTGTTATATTTTTATCTTGCCACATTTTTTTGACTATATAACCTTCGTTTATCTACGTCTCATCAAGATAAAAAATTTTCTTTTGCTCTCTGCGGTACTGCTTTATAGTTGTCAAATATTTTCGTCTCCAGCAAACAATTTCATCACTTTCCAGTAATAGTGCCTTTCGATTGTGCTTTTCCCAGGCAAAATTCATACTTTTTAAAGTTTTCCATAAAAGTTTTCTGGATATCAAAGGAATATCGTTATCTTGGTTGGTGTCTTCATCTAAGATTTTTATTGGTCTTCCTGATTTTCTCTTGCATGGACTTACCTGGCCTGATATCTTTCTTTCTCGCAATAATTTAAAAATCGTGGACTGTCCAATTCCAGTCATTCGGGCACATCGCTCAACACTTTCTTGCACAGACAAACTAGGGTGATCGTGTTTTATGCAATCATATACATTTAAAATTATAACTTTTTCGCAAACAGATAGCGGAGAATTTTTTACACTTCTTTTCTTTGGAGTAAATGTCCCCATTTTATAACTTTTTCACTATTTCTATATCACAATATCACTGTACGTTTAATTGGTGTAGTAACAATTACTATTATAACTCGAATGTTTAAGACACCATTACAATATATTTAAACCCTTTTTCTTAATTACCTGGGTTTAATAGGTATTGCATGATTGGTGGGCAGGGTCAAAAAGGGATTATTATAATGACATGGCACCTCGGAACTAAGTGTTAACCCTTTTTTGAGAAATCATGCTCAAGTATATGAACCCAAATTGCATATTAAATAAGTTTACAAGAACCACTAAAATTAATCTTAATCTTTTTTTAAGAAATTTTACTTACCTAAATACATGTAGGTACTTAGTTTTAGACCAAATTACTTCCCAAAAATGGCCTTTTATTATTATCTATGTCTGTAATTTTTAATTTACTTTAATTATTAAGTTTAATAATCCTAAGATTTGCCTACGCCCATGGACGACAACGAAATTCAGGCAAATTTTATGACACTTCATGATTTATTACTCTACACTCTTTTGAAATAGACTATAGTCATACAACCTTATTATATTTCAGGGAAGTGTTGACGTCATATATAAATATGTTCAAAATGATCTAACAATAATATCAAGTGGCTTCAGTCACATTAATCAAACTTCAATTTTGATGAATTATCTCACATGCATATGTATTGCCAAACAGAAAACCAATAATATTGGGATTTGATTACTTTATTTCCTATAAATAAACTACCCTATAACTTGGTTTCTAAACTGATTAAATGTTATATCCGACAGGTACATATACAAAAAATAAAAAGGTAAATTATTTTTCTATCACGTGTTTGGAACGAAATTAGGATGTAAGTCCCACTAATTTTTTTGACTTACAAACTCTTCATTAAATGAGAATTAGTAGTTACCTATATTTATACACGAAATGTTTACCAGCAAAACATTTCAACATTGAATTTAAAAAATTGAATATGTCCGTAATAATAACATACAACAAAAAAAATGTTTCAGTATAGACCAAAAGATCATCATTGAACCAAACTATTGTTATTCGTGATCTGTTACCAGAAACAATGAAAAATACAAAATTCCTAGAGAAATTTAAGAATGAATTGAACTTTTTTTTTTTCAATTGGAGAAATGAACTCTCCCTACTAGACATTTTTTCTGGCACTGATTATTTCTGATTATCCGAAATGAATGATTCTTATTAAGTATTGTTTCGTTTTCATTTTTTCTTCGAGTCTGTTGAAATCCCTAATATAAACAGATTTGTTTCTTGGAATGAACTGTTCAAGTTATTCAGCGTTTCGGAAGATAGTGATTGGTGAGTAGGCCTGTCAGGCAACGTTGGTCATCTAACCATTGGTTGATACCAACTTTCGAAGGATGTATGCCTATACGAGAGTTATTTTTTTGTAATAGTTGCTTAATTGTCTTTTGGGGCTTTTACAGTCAGCAACTACTAAACTCAGTATTCGTTCTACCAAAAAGGGCTGTCAGATACATATGTAGGGCAAAATCACAAGACCACTGCAAACCACTCTTCATCGGTCAGAAAATTCTTACTGTACTCAGCAACAAATAATGACAGACGTTACTACATTACAAAATTGTATTTGATATATTAGAGCAAGAAAATATACAACCACCTTCCAATGTGCTACAGGGCAGTATCAAATTTTTAAAAATCAGAAAATTAGTTAAAGGAGTACTTCTGCAAAAAACCTACTATGACTTGAAGGAATGTGACGATGATGTATTTTAACTCTTACTATTTCAAATGCTTACATATCTGTAATGATTTATTGATTTATTATCTGATATGGTTTATATATTGCTTTATTTATGTGTTTTCGTATATGTACATTTTCTTACCCTATAATGATTGTTCACTTATATCATAATTTTAATATTTTCTAAAAACTTCAACATTAACGTATTCCAAAAACACTTTATTGTGAGATTTTCACTAAATTGTTTTACAAAAACGCAACACGTGTTTCGCCATACAATGGCTTCATCAAACATGAGTTTGCAATTTTCCACAAACCATCGTACACCGACATTATCATACATAATTCCTCCACACACCCGTACCAGCATACAGTTGCTGCATTCAATAGTATGCTTCACAGATTATTGAATATTCCACTGTCTGATAGGGATTTCCAGAAAGAGCTGAATTTGATCAAACAAATCGCGATTAATAACGGTTATAAGGTAGATATTGTAAGCTCCATTCTTTCCAAAAAACGACAAAAGCAAGCCATGGATCTGGTCTACCCATATTCAAGATGCGATAACGTTAGTTATAAGACATTGACATATGTGGGGGAACCAAACAGAAATATTGCCCGTTTTTTGAAGAAAGAAGGCGTAAACGTAGCTTATAGAACGAATAATAACCTAAGTAAATTTATTAAAAACAATAAGGACAAAACTTTGGTGTCGGATAGATCAGGAGTATATAAGCTGACTTGTGGCTCTTGTCCAAAACTGTATATTGGCCAAACAGGAAGAACATTTTTCCAACGAATTAAAGAACATAGGAGTAGTTTTGTAAATAGAAAGACCAATTCCACATTTGCAAACCATCTTTTAGCAGAAGGACATGAGTTCAATCATGAGTACGAGGTGTTACATTCAGAAGAGAAGAGTTTGAAACTTAATCTTCTAGAATGTTTAGGAATCAATAGATTCAGGAACTCGGGTAATTTACTGAATGATCAATTAGAACTCAATAACTCTCCGTTACAGAATATATTTTTTCAAATGTGAAAATGGAACATAAGTGCAGGTAATTTAATTCGTTAGAAACTCAGGTAAAATATCAGCTACTTAAAATTCAGGTACTTCGTTTACAGGTACTTTGATTTCAGGTACTCCATAAACTATATATATATTTAGTATTGAATGTGTAGAATTAGTTAAGAGACACGCCAGATGAAGCCATTGTATGTCGAAACACGTGTTGCGTTTTTGTAAAACAGTTTAGTGAAAATCTCACAATAAAGTGTTTTTGGAATACGTTAGTTATGGATTTTCATCAAGTATCGGCCGATTCCATCATATACTTCAACATTGTTGACTTCATAAAGTTTCACTAGCTTTGTCAATAAGTATTTCTTGGACAATAAAACATGATTGATGAAAAGAGAAATGAAAATTTCTATGTTTTTTACCACTTTTATTTGTAACTAACGTTACTGCAGTTTCGTCCTATATGGACATTCTCAAACTTATACAATAAACTAACAATGATTCATTACATTCTCCATTATATACCACCCCTGTAGGGGTGGTATATAATGGCGAATGTAAGGGTAATAAGGTACTTGACTTGATTGAGTACCTGAATTTAAAGTTCACAATGCAGATGTGCCAATTTAAAAACCGGAGAGTAAATTAAATCGATATGATCATTTAACATTTAACAGGTTGCACCCGCGATGTTTATGCTTGTGAATTTCCAAGGATTCTAAATAATTGAGTTTGACACCTTTCCTTGCATAGTGCAGAATTATATCAATTTCCCTAGCCAGATTGTCTGCAGAAAAAGGCAGTGAGAATGCTCTGTGCAACATTGAATTGTAGTACATTGATAGGTCATAATAATGGTTTCAACGCAGATACTATCCAGAAGTTAGTCAGGAAACAAAGCCGGAAATTCACTTACAGATTATTATACCCTAAAGTCAAACAACCAGAAATCAAGAAATGGGTAACGCTTACATATTTTGGGAAAAGAACAGAAATAATCGCAGGTTTCTTCAGAAAAAACAATGTGGAAGTAGCATTCAGACCACATGCTATTCAGACCACTCATTTCCTTTTCGAAGCCAAAGATGAGGTCGACAAGTTGGAAAAATCTGGAGTTTATAAGCTAAAGTGTCCGGTGTGTAGTAGTGTTTATGTGGGACAATATGGCCGAAATTTTCAAAAACGTTGCTGCTGAATATGAATATGCTGAATATGAAAGGTCCTTCAGACTAGGAAAAAATGATTCGACGTTTTCAAACCATTCCTTGGCATGCAACCACAAGTTTCCGACTCTAAACGATACGGAAATTCTGCACTATGCAAGGAAGGGTTGCAAACTCAATCATTTAGAATCCTTGGAAATTCACAAGCAGAAACATTACGGGTGCAACCTGTTAAATGATCAAATCGATTTAATTTACTCTCCGGTTTTGAAATTGGCACATCCGCATTGTGAACTGTAAATTCAGGTACTCAATCAAGTCAAGTACCTCTATTTCTATTAGTACCTACAGGGGTGGCATATAATGGCGAATGTAATGAATCATTGTTAGTTTATTGTATAAGTTTGAAAATGTCCGTATAGGACGAAACTGCAGTAACGTTAGTTACAAATGAAAGTGGTAAAAAACATAGAAACTTTCATTTCTCTTTTCATTATGATTTCCTACCACGTAGTAACGGCTACATCCATCAATTTATGGAAAACATGATTGATTGATTGATTGATTAAATAACATACATAAAACTTCATATTTTCTACGTCAACGTAAGTACAGTTACAATTTATTAAATATTAAGGACGTTCGGCGGAAGGTTACGAAATTACTAAGTGTTTGTAAATATGTGTGGTTATTAATATTATGCAGAAGAAATCATACGAAAATTACGCCTTACACTCTGTAAAAACTCAAATCCATTTTTTTGGTACAGTAGCCTTTTGGGTTGACGTGGGTGGTTTGCTCCACTCAATCGACCGATGGTTCGAACCGCGATGCCGTACCGTGATGGGAATCACACGTTTAAAGGTAAGACCTCGTTAGTCCTTAGGTCGCACAAGTTTTGACTTTTCAGAGTTGTCGTTCGTAGGGGGGCGACAGACATTGGGTCAAATCAATATGTATATTTATTTTTGATGATTAAAGATAAAGCTACCAGAATGGTTCAAAGAAAAAATGTATACGTCAGAGTCGATTTCAGTTGAACAATACAGTATCAGTGATTTCTTAAATGTTTTTCATCAAATAATTTAACCACGACTCTTGGGCTTCTCAGAGTTCACTTACTTTTCTGTCAAACTCTGATAGAATGAGTATGTATTTTTTCGTGATACATAAATATTGGACAATATATTTTGTTCATGAAACAGGCGTATAACATATTCAAATAACACTTTTTCTTTTTTGTATGTTGGTATAGTTAGACCTAAATCATTTCTTGATGTAGTATCGTTGGAAAAAAAACAGGTTAGTTTAGAGTTTAGATGAATGGAAAACTCTGATATATTTTTTCTGATTGGGCTAATACTCATCTCTCTCTGTTCAAGGCAGGATATGGAAACAAAAAATACCATATTTTCTTTGAACTTTTGCGATCAGGTACTAGTACTTAAAATACTTTTGCATTCAGAATAGAATAATCAATAAAATATTGCATACTATTGAAAAAAATTAGAATCTTTTTTAAGGACAAAATACAAGCACTACAGAAAAATCCTTGAAGCGCTCTGAGAGCGATGCCTGTGTGAAAATATCGATTCGTTGGAATTGAATCGCTGGAGATTAAATTCATTTCAAAAACGTTCTCCGAAAGTTTATTTCACATAAACGCAGTTCTCCAAATGAAAGAGTTCTTAAACAGTAAAGTTCGAGGTGTACTGAGTTGAACCTCAAAACGATGAGCAGCCACAGTCCGTCGCGTATTTCTGATATCTGTAGAGTGAAGAAAGAAGCTTGTTCGATATCCAAAATATCTATAAAGATAAGTATATGTATACACTGACCCGTTAAATTAATAACACTATCGATGATAATAATTGAACACTTTTTGCACTATTATAGTGTGGAAATTGGTTAATTATTTTAACATAGTGTGAAAACTGTTCAATTTTCATCATGGATAACTAAATAGAATTGCTTGAATCTTTGTCATTACTTTCTCTCTCTATCACACAGTTTTTTAATAAAGAACTTAGACGTTTAAACAGATACTTGTAAAACTTACCTAACCTGAGATATGATCAATTAGGAAAAATACACTTGTAGTAAATTTCAATAAAATACAATCATAGGTTCACGTGTATGTGAAAATAATAATTGAGCGACCTGATTTATGCCGAAATTTGCATAAATATGTCACCGGAAATTACTGCAATTATTCGTATTGGTACAAAATTTCATTCTATTAGAGGAATTACATCTTTAAGTATGCATATATTTGCGTGTTTCGATCTTAGATAACAACACATAAAAATTGTGAACTATATTACTAAAGTAAGAATGAAATAAAAGGAGCGATATCCCGTGTTCTATCGAACACGAATTATATGCCATAAAAGCGAGTTATATTACTTTACTTTCGTTTATGTTTGTCCGTTAGTTACTTGGAAAGCCCTTTTTTCACTTTTCCAGCTGATTGCTTTGATGGGGTTGAGAGTTTGTTGGATTTTTCTTGACATGCAATAATAAAAGAGAGAAAATAATGTTTGAGAGTTACTGGGTTCAGAAACAGTATAAAGAGTTCATACAAATCCTCAAATATATCTCATGTTGCATTGATTTCTGATTACAAACTTGTCTGGAAAAATATTTAAACCTAGAACAAAAACCTTGTCATCTGTTTCACTTGATAACTGTCATTGGTACAGGTCACCTCAATTGTGTTTTAAATAAACCGTGTTAGGAATTACACGTTGAAAGGTAAGACTTCGTTACTCCTTAGCTCGCACAAGTTTCTCAACTTCTGAGAGTTGTCGTTCGTATGGGGGCGACAGCAGATAAACCGTATTACTTTGGTTCATTCGTGAATTGCCATGAATACTTTCAGTTACAAATAATTCAAACAACTTTCTTCCATAAATTTCATTTCCTGAGGTATATAAGCTGATTGGTAGAATTTTATTAAAAAAAAAAGATTTTCACGTCACTTTAAATTTTTCAGTCTATAAGGAACTGTAAATATTTTTGCGCAAAATGGGGAAATTGTACCTCTTTCTATTTTTCATAATTTGGCTATATATAACAGATTGCACCAAGATTTAAGTTGTTAGCAGCTGCCCAATTTATATATTTTGCCACCTTCCACCATCATCCAACAGAAAGATAGGGGATATTTCAAAAATGCAACTATGGTTTGAAGTTGATACACACATCTGTTTGCGGTTGCCTAATCAACACTTTTGAGAGGAGGCTCTAATTTTTTGATTTGCATATCGCCCCGAGCTCGTAACTCTAAAATACATTATTCTCAACTCTACTCCACATTAACAGTACGACATGATTTTTGTTGCTGTGCTACAAAATTGACGCAGGTTCTTATAATAGAACTTTGTCCTTTCTATATCTGTCTGAAGGAAGAGAAAAATTGGAACACCTGACATTCAAATATTCATAACTTTCAAGATATAATAGTAATGTAATTGAATTTTTATAGAATAATTCTTCTGCATTATGATACATTATACATATCTTGTTTATACCATATAATGTCATTAGTATGGTATCTTATTTCTTGATGATGAATTCAGCACCAAATGTCAAAATAAATGTTTTTGTTTCATAATCTAAACAAGGAAGAAAAGTGGAAGATAGTTACAAAACTATTGTGCCGCTACACAAAGTTAATGGTGATCTACTGTTTGAAGAGATCATCAGCTAAAAGGAAAATGCAGCATGAATGTATGTAAAAACATATTCCATCAGAGATTAAAAAAAGCTGATAGACCATCAATGGTACCAAGGAATTTTCTTTCTTTGGGTCAATAAACTTGAGGTTAAGTGGCAGTTTTGAACTTCGGCTCTTGGTTGTTATATTCTATTTCACCCAATAAGGACCATTATCATTATTACAAACGATTTTCACTGAAGAGAAATGGAAACTATATGAATTAAACATGATGATGTGTTTTCATAATGATCTGCAGGTTTTCATGCCTGACGTTTTGTCTACTACTGCGGGAGATATTGTCAGAGGCGATAACGTAACGGTCGAAGTGCTCGAGTAGTTCTCAATGCAGAGACTATAATGCTAGAACTTTTTTTCCGCTCTCATATTTTCATAGGTAGGCGTGGCTTCGTTCCTCTCAATTGGATTAATTGAACTTGTTTGTGTATCATTGAGGACAGGTAGCCAGATTTTATTTATGTTCATTGTCTCTTTCTTTCTATTGAAAATATACCTGCGTTTCTGAGTTTCTATTGCCCCTCTATATGTTCTTGGATGGTAATTTTGGGTTTTGTCGAGTATTTCTGTATCTTGGAATGATATAATGTGTGTGTGTCTCCTTTGTAGAGAGCATAATCGGCTATAACTGATTGGTTGGTTTGTCCGAGGCGACAATTTCTCTTCAGTGTTCAGAGAGACGTGTACCTAAACTTCTTTCCGTAGTTCCAATGTACACCGACCCACAGCCCAGGGTGTTGCTGAAGGCTCTCCGGGGTCCTTAACTGACCTTCGACTCTCTCTGATAGTTTTCGTTGGCCTAAATATTGGTTTCACGTCGTATTTATCTAAAATGTTCCCGATCCGATCTGTAACATTTTCAGCTTTGACACAGTGACAAAGCCCCGATTGGGGCAATCATCACGAGATGGAGTTGTTACTAGTTAACAATCTAGCCGGGAAACTAGTTGTTTTCTGACAGACGTTTACCAGAGCCTCATGAGTAGGTAGAGAGACTAATATTTCCAAATTCATTTCGAAATATCCATTTTCTTGTATTGAAACCTATCCTCTGTGGATTGATTGATAGAGACGTTATTCAAAAACCAAATAATGAAAGGAACTTTACTCAACATGAAATAATCCACGAATGAAGTAGAATCCTGCACTCAGGGCCGTAGCGAAAAGAAAAACCAGGGGGGGAGGGAATCCAAATTTCCGAACCCCACCAGCAAAATTTCCCAACTTTTGAAAAAATGAAAGCCGAGGAATTAGTTACTACTATAATATATTAATTTTCTTACCTAGCTATCCAAAGATTGGCTAAATGCTTATGCCCGTTAGGGTATGCACAAACAAAAATACATTTTGGTAATTATAAAAATAATAATGGAATTATTCTACTTTGGACCAAGGTCCTTGGTCTTCCACCATGTATAGAAATATTCAATACAAATGAAAGGAAACAACACTTGAATAATATTGTGCTCATTGTTTTCTAATATTATTTTTTCTATCTTCACGGCCCGAAATTTCCCAACTTTTCCAAGTCGAATGAATAGCGAAAATTTGGGAATTTTGTAAAATTGTCACTTCAAAATTTGTGGACTGTTCAACTGTTTTCTTACTTGAGAAAAATTAAACTTTTTTGAAGTTTTCAAACAACTCAGAATTTCAAAGTATAGGATCTCCAAGTTATGCATGTTGGGAAAACCTTCTCTTGGTTCTTTCCTTTTTCTTATTACCTCTCCCTCTCTTTTCTCTCATTTTTATTTTTTAAATTTTTATTCATTTTTTTATTATTATTTTTTTCTATCTTCACGGCCCAAAATTTCCCAACTTTTTCCCAAGTCGAAAAAGCAGGGAGGAAGGCTCCCCCCCCCATCCCTCCATGGGGGATAAGAAGTGCAGGCTGCACTTCTGATATAAGAAGTGCAGGCTGCACCCTAAAAGTTATCAAGCTGTAAATTTGAATAAAATTATAGGCTCTCAGTTTTTCTTGATCCTCGTTGTACATGGAAGTTGGCCTCAACACCTTATGTCATGAAATCCAAATGTTTCAATAATAATGAAAGGTTTTGTTTCTGAAAGACACTCATCGAAAGGTGAAATACTCACTTACATATTACCGGGGCATATCGAGGTCAAATCTTGCATGTCGACATGAGGGTAGTAGACGTGACGCAAAGTTCGCGAGGGATTGGACTGTCTGACGGGGCGAATTCACAGCCGTTATCTGGCTTTGATCTGGCGAAGGCTGGTGGTGTAGCGTGTGACTTCACGAATCGACCGCTGTGATTCAGGTGGCAATTAAAAAGTTAAATATGCCCCCTTAGTTGATTCATTTATTCATATTCTTGAAATCCAGAAATAATCTTGAAGTATGAACGCCTTTTTTTATAAAACGTGGGATGAATCGCACGTCAATGGGAAGTCCTCGTCAATTCTCAGCTTGTAGAGGTTGTCCGCTGGTTACTATAAAAACCTGTTTCAAATTTCATGTAATGATTGTACATACATGTGCCATTTTAATTTTTTGTCTTAAAAACTCATCATCAGTTTCACTCACATGTATTGTTGTTATAATTCACACATCTTTTTATACACGACCAGCCTCATTGAAAGTAAATCTGTTTTGCTTCCAATGACATTCCAATTTGTATATTTCATCATCCTTTGTAGCTTATCCTCAAAAATGATACTAACATTGTGTAACTTTTGAAATAACTGGTGTTATGAGCGTACATTTCCGTCTGCTGTTCATCCAAAGAACTTTTCAAGTTTTGTTCTCAACTATAGTACAATTCCATTGTACTATAGTTGAGAACATGTTCATGAATTTTCCCTGCTTTTGATCATATCAAATCCACAGTGAGGGGCAAAATTATGGAATTAATTCAATTGACTGATCAGTTTTGAATTATCAACCTGAGATTCAGACTCAAACTAGATATTGTGAAGCAGATTTTTTACTTACTTGAACATCGTTCAACTCAAAAAAAAATAAATTCAAAAAAAGATCATAGTTATTGAGATGAAAGATTCAACATGATAATTCAACCGATTTATTTCGTTCATAATTATTAAATATTGATCACATTGAAAAATCAAAACTCCTATTTCCAATTATAAATTAAAAAATCCAAATATATAAAACTTTAGATTTTATTGATATCTTAGTTATTTTCGGCTTCTAATCCGTTAATGTTGTTTGCAGATTCACCCTCTGACAATTGTTGGTTACATATTTTTTTATTTGAATATCCAGACTGTTCTTTCACTTGAATTGATGTCCAAATACATTGGAAACATCTTTCGATATATCAATGTTGAATACTCCGTATACTTGGTATCAATACTGAAGATTTTCCATTTCCTTTTAGTAATCATTTAGAATCAATTACAAACTTGCTTATCAGTTTGTAGACCACCAGATATCAATATTGAATACTCGAAGACACCCCACCTACTTCTAGAGTTAGTTATTAACCAACCAGGATTGAGTAAAAAATCAATATCATTTTTTGAAATTGAACCACCAGATACTGATACTGAATACTCTGCTGCAGGCTCTATATTTCCTTTTAGTCAAATAAAAATAATCATTTCACCTATAAAAAGTTACATTATCACAGTTTCATTTTATTAAAAAAAACCCTATTTAAGATGCAATAATGTAACCAAAGGTATCTATAATAAAATAATGAGAAAAAAACACTTCACTATGGAACGCCGTTTTACTTTTTATTGTCACAAATATTCATTCCTCAATTTATTCAACTAACAATTTATTTGTTTGAATTTAATTGACTAATGCATTTGTTCCACACAATAAAAACGATTGTTCGCAAAATTTGTTCTATTTTAAATGACACTTGATTTAAAATGTTACATGAATAAAATTGTTATTTGAATAAAAAAGAGTAATGAAATAACTTGAAGCTTTTATTGATTCCGAAGAAAAATATTGTTTCAGAGTATTGGAAAATGGAACGCCAATTTATTATATATTATGCTGAAAAATAATCTATATACATATAGTTCAACTCAGCAATAAACCAACATCTTAATTCAACAATCAATGGAATGTATTATTCGAGTAAATTCAACAAACGTTTCAATTCCGCATATAATTTTGACCTTTCAATAAAATGTTAGTTATTTATATGACTGTTGAATTACAATGAAACTTTAAATTCACTGTCTAAAAGTAAGTTTGGGAATAAAATTTCAATGAATATATTTGAATGACTGTCAAAGTTTTTCCATGAAAGATTGTTGGTAATAAAAATAGACTTTCGTTTGTCTGAAAATATAGCAAATTAACTTTCCATACTAAATATTTTTCTATGAATAATAAAGATTGTTATATTTCAATTTTATTGAAAGTGTTCAATATTTGCAACATTCACTTTAATGCATTCAATTTAAAATTTGGTTACAACTTTTGTGCAAAACATTCTCAAGCAAGTATCATTTTATTTCATCAGTCTTTTTAAAAAGCGAATTTCTGACAAAAAATTAAATTTTTTGATGATTTAAAAAGTTTGTTGTATTTGAAAGATACATTTAAAACGATTGTTGATAATTTTAATTCGGCGCTGGTATCGAGCGGATTTATCAAGAACTTCAATTGTTACATATGGCAACATGCTAGTTCATTTATAGTACGACAACACGCCGTTCAACCGTGGCGCCGAATAAAAATTATCAACAATCAATTTAATTCATGTATCACTGAAATTCAACAAAAAAAATAATTCAGATCATTTCAAAGGAATATTAATAAAAAGTAAAACGGCGTGACACGCCGTTTTACTTTCTATCGGTATTTTGTGAAAATGAATTGTTTTGACTGTTGCATTTGGGTGATACATGAATTAAATTGATTGTTGATAATTTTTATTCGTCGCTGCGGTCTAACGGATTATTACCGTACTATGACCAACGCCATACATATATACAGTTGAGTAGTTCCATAAAAATACGCCCGACGACAGCGCCGAATAAAAATTATCAACAATCAATTTAATTCATGTATCACTGAAATTCGACAAACAAAATAATTCAGATCATTTCAAAGGAATATTAAAAAAAGTAAAACGGCGTGACACGCCGTTTTACTTTCTATCGGTATTTTGTAAAAATGAATTGTTTTGATTGTTGCTTTTAGGTGATACATGAATTAAATTGATTGTTGATAATTTTTATTCGGCGCTGCGGTCGGACGGAATATCGTGTTACTATCACTAAACTATCATGTTGCCAGATTTAAAAATTCAGCTTCTGCAAGAATCCGTTCGACGCTAGCGCCGAATTAAAATTATCAACAATCGTTTTAATTCATGTAACTATAATTATCAACAAACCATTTTATTCATGTTTCACAGAAATTGTAGTAAATTATTCGATAGTTACAAAAAAAGTATATATGACAAACATTTACTTCCAAAAATTTCAAACAATGAATCTATATTATAACTGTTCGCAACTTTTCATCAAACAAATTAATTCATGTAGAATTTTAAATCAAGTGTCATTTAAAATAGAACAAATTTTGGGAACAATCGTTTTCAATGTGTCGAACAAATGCATGAATCAATTAAATTCAAACAAATACATTGTTAGTTGAATAAATTGAGGAATGAATATTTGTGACAATAAAAAGTAAAACGGCGTTCCATACTTCACTGTGAAATTTTCACTGAACAATCTTAAAAAACGCAACACGTATTTCTTACGTCAGAAGAAGCTATTGGATAGCGAAACACGTGCTGCATTTTTGTAAAACTGTTTAATGAAAATCTCACAATGTTTTTTTGAATGTGTTATAGATTTTCATCGAGTATCGGCCGATTCCATCACATAAAATAACTATACATCAGTTATTTGGCGGGAATCGCTAGTTTCAGATATTCCACCAAGCAAAAGGGTGAAAAATAACATTATTCCATTAATATAGTAGGTAGGTGTAGTAGTAGGAATAGATCAAAGTGAGTAAGTATTTTCAATACTCTATTGCAACCCCCGAGGATTTATTATGGATCTCACCTATTTAAACACAATCGAAAAAAAACAGCTCTTTAACAGAGTTAATCACTTTATTTGGTGAAATATCTTGAAGCTAAACTGGCGAGATTGAGACTGTGGCAAATGCTGAAAAATCACACCCGATGTGGGCAGACACAGAATATGTGCTCGGCTATCAGAGTCTGAATTTCCTTATGAAGAACAATCTCCTCCAAGGTTGACACATCATGTTATAATTTCCCCAATCTAGTTAGCATCTGATTGACGCAACTGTCAGTCTACGGCTACTTTAGTAAAGTAGGTGAGCAATACAAATGTGTAACTTGAGAAGTAGGTCTCCTTTCACTATGGATACATTTCAGGAAGACGCTGACTTATGGTTGCACGGTAGGAACTGCACTCACCAGAAAGGAGACGCTCTGGAATGGCATAATGGCATATTGAAGAGATTTCATTTGATTGGTCGATGATGAGTTGCAAAATTCCTACCTTGATGCCCGTAGCAACCTTCTCATCTGAGGGCATTTGTATGTCAATTATACCTATCGATAATTATATTCAGCCATGCAGGGCTTTTGTACCTCTGGTTTGAATGAATCATCGTTTGAGCTGACCTGTTTAGGGAAACACGGTTTCATATCCTGATGCAGTTTCTGCTTTAGCCACTCAAGAATTTGGTGCAAGGCATATTCATGAAATATCCTACTCTTGAGAATGCGTTGAGTCACTTTCTGGCTGCACCACCTGGCCTCCTGAATATGTTCAAGAGTTGAAGAACCGAGAAGATCTGGCTCTTGATCCGAAGTTAGAATGACGGCGCAGTTGGGGTCATTTAGTCAACTTTAATCTCCTCTGTAGACTTAGGTATAGATTATTTCTTGGTTACTTCATGGCCCATAGAGAGTTCTTAGGGAAAGAAGCTCCATCACAGAAGAATTCCACAATACTGTGAAAAGGTTTTATACGATGTGAAGGCGCCGCCGCTCGAAGTCATTCATCATTTTGGTGCGAATGCACACCTCAGAATGAGGCATCATTCAGGAGGAGTTTTACCTCAACGGAGGAAACTTCACCCGGAAGGGGATTCTAACGCCCCTCTTTGCAGTGGGGAAAGTTTTGAATCTTTCAATAGATGAACTATTCATGAATTTATAGACCACTAACGATTCTTAGAAAACAGTGGCACGCCCTCGTGTAACTTCAAGAAGACAACGACAATCAAGCCTACACCGTATAAGCCTGATATCTGATCGCATCAGTCATCCGTATCCTCCCCTTGTAACACGCGTTGCAGGAACGACTTCACTGTTCACAGATTACAAGCACAGATATTTTTGATGAAGTGGGAATGATCCGCACGAGTAGCTGGAAGGCGCCACCGCATGACAGCTCCAGTCGTCGCTGCAGCCCCCGTTAGGGGCGGAAATCGCTCATAGGCGGACTTCTGGCGGTATAAAGGTATAGAATAACAATAACGTAGAGGTTGAAGAACTCGAAGTTTCTAAAACGGTGATCGAACATGTATAAATACTATGACTAATTGTATTTATACGTGTCAATAGTTGGTAGTTTCAGTTTCATACCTCAAAATTTTTCAAAACTATCATCGGTACGGTACGATCGAACGTAGATAATATAAACTCAACTTTGTACTATTTTTCGAATTGTGAGTAAGTACTAATAATATAAATACTACGACCGCGCCTTCAAACTAAAGAATGATATTCTGAGACCATTGTTTGACTTCTAGAATGACTCCATGAGAAAATTCATGATAGAACCTTTGAAATTTCGGATTTTCCTAACTTTTTGAGACACAATATCAATTATGATAAAATTGTACTAAAGCAATTTGTCCTTCTTCACAACAGGAAGAAAAATTATTTCACAATTTTTTTTGGTATTTTTGGTTCCTGGCTCCGTAACTGAACATTTCCAAAGTGAAATCTTATTGATTTAGTTTTCTGGAAGATTTTCAAAATAGCTTTCTCAAGCAGGAATAATCAACAATAATTCCTGCTTGTAGAAGCCATTGTATAAAGGTTTTGTAATCTTCGTGGTGGAGATTTTACAATAAACTGTAATGGTAGGTTTTGATATAGATTTTCATTTGGTAATTCCATTCTATTTCCAAAGTCAATTGAATTTTCCAAGTTGATCAAGAATGTTGAGGCAATTAATTCCCAAACCTACAATCAGTTTCGAAATGAGTTATCATAAATAAAAATAATATTTTAGCAAACCTAAAATTTGAAATTTCAAATTACAAACAATTTCCCATAGATTAAATCACTAGGAAACTCTTTGAAAATGATTAGAAAACTGAAAATCATTTCACTAGTACCTAATTCAAGGGGTGTCATCTCAGAACTACTCAACTACTCCATAGTAAAGCTCTTGACGCTCATGATCCTGTGATTCTTTGTAAAAATTGAATTATTTCACTTTCGATGACATTTCATTTTTATTAGTTGAGAATAACCCAAAAATCTCAATAATAATAATTCCAGTAACTCACTGAGACGTTAAAGAAAACCTCAAGGCTTGATACTTTGTTGAGAACTCCATATGTTAGAATTGAAGGGGTTATATTTTTAGGAGTGATTGATTTTTGGGAAAGAAAGTTTTTGGCTTTCTACTTTCTCCATCTTGATACAAAAAAAAAGGATGAGGGAGTGTTCCAAAGAAAAGAAGGAAGTAATTAATTTGAAAATAAGTAACTCTGTACATGGATGTGTAGATCATGCAATGAAGTAACTTTCAGACACAAACTGAAAAAAAGTCCTCCTGAAACAGCTACTTTCATATAAACATTGAATTACACGAAAGAAAAAAATCCTTTCGAAACAAATACTTCTATATGAACACTGAATTATACAGAAGATACTTTTCTCTACTCAGTTTGTATTTCAAACATTTGTTGTGGAATAAAAATCAGATATCATTCACATGAGTTCTACTTTAAATGAATGGTAACAAATTGCACTTACATGGAACACTGTCATCCTCACTGGTATACATCGATGTTTCGCCTTAAGACACTTGCCCTTGCTCTTCAGTACCAAATTGGATAACATTATAGAAAATACACACAATTCATTCATTCCATATATTAATATGAAGACGATACCCAGTCGTTTATAAGTTTTCCAAATAAATTGACATCGCAGAAAATGATTAAGGTCAATAATGATTCAAGAGTTATTTGATTTCTTTCTTCACATAATCCATTATTAAACGTTTCCAAATCCAGACTGATATTTTTTCGGTTCAAAAAATTAACGGGAATCTTAATGAAGAAAAGAGAAATGAAACTTTCTGTTTTTTAGCACTTTTATTTGAAACTAACGTTACTGCAGTTTCGTCCTATACGAACATTTTCAAACTCATACAAAGAGTTTATTGTGAATTTGATCATATAAGTAAAGCATACGACTCAACAAAAATGCTACGTCACAATCAACTTCATTTACTTCACTTTCTGACAGCTGTTCATAAAATTTTCGAATAATAAAATTTAAACATTAACAATTTACCTACGAGAAATCCGACACCAATTTGTCATCCTAAAACAGAAGACCGAAGTATTAAAACTAAGTTTCTCATCTGATGCTGCCAAGATTTATGATCAACAGCCTCCAGAATTCATGGATTTCAATTAATTCAACTTCAAAAAAAAACTCACATTCCTCGCCAGTTGAACATAAAAAAATCTGTTGTAATGCATTCTTCATTGCTTATGTTACCTATAACAGTAATTTCCAGTGAGTTTATTAACGATTTATATATCTTAGCAGTTTTAATATTGTCACTGTTCTGTTATTATTATTATTACAAAATTAATTTAGAGGTTAACATGAAAAACACTATGCAGAAACAACCTTCCACATATTCACATACATTTTATATGAATGTGAAACATTCGCCCTCCCGATACATTCGGGAGGGCGCGCCAGCATTATTAACCAATGACCACTCCCTACACCGTAGTCGGCGCTGGTCAGGCCCTATCCCCCGAATCCCCAATACATTCGGGAGGGCGCGCCAGCATTACCAACCAACAACCACTCCCCACACCGTGGGGTAAGTGATCATTGGGACCGAGAATCATGTGCCCTGAGCTAGCGTAGTGAGATAAGAATGACAGCCTTCTGCATCTGTGCGGCTTAGATTTCTGCCTTAGTGCGGCAAGACGATATGATTTTAAGATTCGAGAGTAGGGAGGGCATCATTCCACCAAGGACTCCAATAATCAGAACAACCATTTTGATAGCGTGGTCTGGATAGAGTATGCGGAGTTCGAAGAGAAAATCTCGTTACTTCATCCGTTTTTCTTCCTCTTTTCGGACGATATTCGTCTCGCCAGGAGCTGAGAACTCCACGACAAATATCGTTTTGCTCTGGTGGTCGAGAAGGACTACATTAGGCTTATTAGCTTGTATGAGCCTGAGAGTGGGGAACGAATACTTCCAATAAATTCGGCACTTCTCGTTCCCCACAACGGATTTAGTATCCCCCGGAGCATTGGGCAACACCGGTGTCTCGTCAATAGCGTAAGAGTGCCGTAGATGGTAATATAGCACTCTTAGGGCCGCGTTATGTCGATGAATATAGGCCTAGACCGCATATCATGAACATGCTGATAGCAAGTGCATTAGGGTCTCGGGCGCCTCGCGGCAGGCCCTGCATCTTGTGTCGGGAACCTCTATACCCATCACGCGACTGCGGTAGACTAAGGTGTTGAAGACATCATTCTGACAAGCCATAATGAACCTCTCAGTTTCTGACTTCAGCACTCGACCTGAGGAAAGCGAAAGTCAGGCGCTTTGATGAGCCAAGGTCTTCGATGTTATTGAAGAAGGCCCATGCATTTGCTTATCCTTGTGTTTCCGCAGAAGTGAGGTGACTGCGGCTTTTATTTGAGCTTTTTGCTGAACGGGTTCCAACTCGGTGACAGAGTTGTGGTCACCTCATTCAGTATCGAAAACTAAACCTAGTTCATCAGCTGCTCGGGCTCAGCTGCTCCAATTCCTGCTCTCTCATGGTCACGAACTATGCAGAGAAAGGGGTCCGAACTTCTGACGACTTTACAGGCTATACCCAGTACCATTCTGTCATGTAAATACTCCAAACACAAAAGTCCACGGCCTCCCTGTTGTCAGGGAAAGTACAACCGTGGAACGGATGATTTGGAATGCAAACTCCTATAGAGATGCATCATTTTTCGGGACAGCTATTCCCGAGTCCACTTCACTACTCCAAATGAGTAGAGTAAGATTGGAACGGCAAGCATATTTGTTGCAACAACTTTGTTCTTCCCCGACAGTTCCGATGACCAGATCTGCGAAGTTTGTGCTGATACTTGCCGCGGAAAGAGTTCTTCACTGCTGTTATATCTTATGAGTGGCGTTGTTCCACCCCGAAGTAAGTATAAGTCTCTCCGGCATCTAGATGGTGTAGGATGCTTCCATCTACGAGCTGCATATCCTTTCTGTAGTCCCCGCATCGTACTCTTTTGAGATGGATCATTGCACATTTGTCTATCTGGAATTTCATACCGATAGAATGCGTGTACTCTTCTATCCCCTTGAGTATTCCTGAGCGCAACGGATAATGGCAATAGTGGGATGCAGAAGAGAAGGGAACTGAAGGAATCGCCCTGAAATATACCTCTTCTGAAAGTGACCTACCCTGTTTGGACTCTGGATTGACCAGATGTTATGGTAAAGCGAGTTCGCCAGAGTGGAATCAGTTGTTCAATGCATCTCACTATTACTATTATTATTATCATTATCATCTTCATTATTATTATCAAAAATTCTCCAGGATGATTTATAGATCATGCACATGACTGAATAAAAAAAAAGAAGTCACAAAACAGCATTCAAACATTAATTGTTCAATATTACCAGGTAACTGAGTTTTATCGAATGGCAGTGCTCAAACATTCCTTTTTTTTCATATCCATCAACAAAACATCTATTTACGAATCATCACCATTCCGGAAAAACATCGAACTCAATAAATATTATTCGTATAGGAATATTCCAAAACAAATCCCACCAATCAGAAACATAATCCGCAGTGATCCGTAAAATTTTCATTTATCAAATATATTGGGAATCCGATATCCCAACTCGAACTCCAAGTCGCGAAAAAGATTTTTGCGAGTCAACGTCGGATTCCTCAATGTTGACAAAGCAAAGTCGTGCATTACTGCAAGTAGTCCTAGACAAACAGAGGAGAATGTGTGAGCAAATAAAGAAGGCAATTTAGTTTAGTCATATGTGAACACTGCCCCGTTTGATGTGTATTAAGAAAAAGTGCCCTCGATTCATTAGGTGACAGAAGCCAGATCAAGTATATTTGAAGACTGTACAGGGTGAATATCAGTAGAAAGTCAATCTATTCAAACTGAACAAGGTAATGCCTAGCTAATGCTGGGCAAAAAGCTGAAGTATAACTATCAGGCATCTGTGCTTTTAGATGATAATAACTTGCACGAATCTTCCATTTGGAAGTTGGAACAGCACTCAAGAAAAATTGATGGCAAACCACGGACACGTGTTTCTGGCTATTGGCCTCATCAGTACGGTGTAGCCAAGTGCAAAGATAGACAAAATTTGGTTGTGAAAACGGGAAGATAGTACAAACGAACGGAGTCCACAACAGAAGCCTAGCGCACATTTGTGATTCTAGTTAGAAGACCTAAAATTCCTAGAATATCATAACATTACCAGAGAGGCAGCTACTGCAACTGCGTGACTTCCGAGCCAATAGCCAGAAACACGTGTCCGCGGTTAGCCATCATTTTTTTAGTACTCTTTCAACTAATCTTCCCCTTTTTAATTTAATCATAGACACTCAATAACACCCTTTTCATATTAATATCCTAACTCGGAAGTCATGCAGGTAGCTGTAGGTCCCTCCGTGGTAGGAATTCTAGGTCTTCTGAATAGGATCACAAATGTGCGGTAGGCTCCTGTTGTTGACTCCGTTCGTTTGTGCTATCTTTCCATTTTCTGCAAAGAAGGGTTGCCTATCTTTGCCCTTGGCTACACCGCGCTGATGAAGCCAAGAGCCAGAAACACTGTCCGCTGTTTCAAATAATATATAAACTATGATAAGTGGTTTACCAAATAGAAAACAATCATTTTGAACATTTGTTACTCGAATGACACTGACATTTTCATTGGTCATGATGTTTTTTTGAGAAGTAAACGAAGATTTGTGATTTTCTTATACATTTAATCATTAACAGTTTCATTATCAGTGTTCTAGATCTAGCCAAAATGATATCATCCTACTAACATTAGCACCTTCGCCAAAATCGATAAACGCATGTATGTATTTTTTACTGTGACCATTAAGAAAAGCAAAACCTCTTTTTGACTTCCTCTATAATAATAGGAAAGTTTGAAATGGAAACAAAAAATTATCGAATATCAATGAAATCTATTAAAATTATCTTTAAATCTTTAAATCTCGATATTTTATCCGTTTTTTCTCCTCTTTTCTGACGATATTCGTCTCGCCAGGAGCTGAAAACTCCACGACAAATATCGTTTTGGTCTGGTGGTCGAGAAGGACTACATCAGGCTTATTAGCTTGTATGAGCCTGAGAGTGGGGAACGAATAATTCCAATAAATTCGATACTTCTCGTTCCCCACAACGGATTCAATATCCCCCGGAGCGTAGGGCAACACCGGTGTCTCGTTAATACCGTAAGAGTGCCGTAGATGGTAATATAGCACTCTTAGGGCCGCGTTATGTCGATGGATATAGGCCGAGACCGCATATGCTGGACATGCTGATAGCAAGTGCATTAGGGTCTCGGGCGCCTCGCGGCAGGCCCTGCACCTTGTGTCAGGAACCTTTATACCCATCACGCGACTGCGGTAGACTAAGGTGTTGAAGACATCATCCTGGCAAGCCATGATGAACCCCTCAGTTTCCGACTTCAGCCCACTCGATCTGAGAAAAGCGAACGTCAGGTGCTTTGATAAGCCAAGTTCTTCAATGTTATTGAATATTATTATTATTATTATTATCATTATTATTATATAGACAATCTAGAAATAGGAGAAAATCAACTTTGTTGGATTTGATTTTCGAAAGTATTGAACAAAACATTCAGGAAAAGAAAAGACAGGCGAAGCAATATATGGTTGAAAGATGTGATATAAGTGCTGCAGTAAAAAAAGAAGTGAAGTGAAAGGATGTATAATACATCATGGAAAAAAATTGTAAGGATTGTAAGAGAATATAGGAAATAACTTCAAAAGTTATTCACATACCTTGCATAAAAGTATGAAATATGTTAAAATATTAATTATTCTCAGTTGTTTCTTACAGGTACACATTGAAAGAAAGAACCTATCTGAAATAACTTTCATCTCAGTTTGTATACCTAACTTCCATATTGAAATTGTAAGGGTGAAATTATTAACCCCACTTACAAAAATCACATTCAATTCCAAACGTTATAGTTTTGAATGTTTGTAAATATTTCACATTGTTACAAATACATGTGTATAGTTATAATAATGTTCAACTAATTGAATAGAACTGGCCGATACTTGATGAAAATCCAAATTAAAAAACTAATCAATACAGTTTATTGTATGATTTTCACTATAAGGGTTTTACAAAAACTACGACACGTGTTTCGCTATACAATAGCTTCTTCAAGCATAACCTTGGTTATGCTTGAAGAAGCTATAACCTTGGTTATGCTTGAAGAAGCTATTGTATAGCGAAACAGGTGTCGCGATTTTTGTAAAACCCTTATAGTGAATATTTAACTAATTTAACTTTCAAATTAATGACAAATTATGTCATTCCGCGGAATATTTTTACTGTTCATAAACATTTCTGAACTTCTATATATCAGTAGATGAAGATAATTTTGTCCATATCCTTATATGATATGTATAACTTTCCCCAAAACGTTTACATATATGTAACATAAATACCAGGGACTTAACAGAGATCAAATTAAAAACGATTAGTGAGGAAAGACTTGGACTTAAAAAATCGGTATCAGTTTACAATATTCGAGAACCAGAGACGGGGAAGAGCTAGTGACATCTTACCAAGCAGACAGATCCCAGTTCATAATTTGCTGAGATGCCAGAGATACCTAAGCCGAAAGCTCCTACAGGAGCTCCTACAGGAGCTTTCGGCTTAGGTAAAACTCTATAACAATCTTTGGTGTCTCCTGTACTACATCGATAGCAGTCATGACAATTTTTCCAAATATATCTCTTCTCCACATATTTTTGTAGAGAGAGGCTATATGGACAACATACAAAATGGTGCATATTTCCGGTTACCAAAAAAAGCTTATGTAGGTTATACCGGTTCACATTGACAGTCCTAGCTTTCTAGGAGTGATCTCTGACTCAATTACGACTTGGATTGGATCCTCCACGAGGAAATACTAAGAGCAGAAAGCTAGTGGTTACAGATGGATCCAAAAACACCTCCAAATTTAGACACGGATGTTCACTGTTGCAGACCCAAAACAGAGATTTCAATCTGGTGGCAACCAACATTCAAATCAATGAAAATATTACCGGATAGTCAAGCAGCTTTGGGAGCATTCGGTTCTTATCGAACAACATCCAAGTTTTCAGTGAATTAACAATAGAAAGACTCAACAATTTGTCTCTGGTTTAGATTACTAGCCACACTGTCCAGGAAAGGCTACGGTAAGTTGTTACGTTGGACCAGAATCTGCCTTTGCCATCGCTTAAGGTTTTGTTAAAGAAAAAGTGAAGAGTTTCAAATTGTTGGCAAAATCTACCAATGTTGTGAAGTCATTATTATCATCGGAACGTGAACTTTGAAATATCTCATAAACAGAAAACTCTTAGAGAAACAATGTTGTGAAATCATTATTATCATCGGAATGTACATTTTGAAATATCTCATTTGTTTAAACAGAAAACTCTCAGGGAAACCCACAAGACAGACCTGAAAACTTTTTGAGACTAGATGGTCTTTGAAATGAAGAATTCTACAGGGTGTTTCCTGATGACGATAAAAAATGTAAGGGTGTGTTCAGAAGATAATTTCATAAAAATGAGTTCATTATAACATAGGCCCGGAAGTGCAATTGTTTACAAGGTGTTAGTTGAACTATTTTTAAAAATTATTTTTTGTGATGATATTGTAAATATTCCTCATTCCATTTCAGTGGACATTTGCTTTTTCCAGTAATAAAATGCTCATTTAGCCTTGATTAGATACAAGTTAATGAGTCCAGTGGTGACCCAGAACACAGTTTAGTCTAAATTTACAACTTTTTTATCCTTTCATTTGTTTCCGAAGCTTGTTTTATTTTCCAAAAATTGAAAATTGAAATGAAACGGAAAGCAGATGAAAACAACTAGTGTGCTAGTTGTTGACTTGAGGAAAAACAACAACTAATTGTTTGCGGTGTTTGCCATTTATCAAGTAACATTAATTGTTGTGGCAACGTTTGAAATTTTCCCTTATTTTAATTTGATAATGGCTTACTCTAACACTAATCGTGAAATGGCTGGCATGCGTTTTGCGTTTGGATTGGGAGAAGGTAGCTTCGGAATCTCAACGTATTTACAGGGAAAAATATTCTAATAGTCTAGTGCCTCATGTAACACCTTTTTTGAAAATTCAAGAACGACAGGATTTCCTGCTGCTTGTGAAAGCTACTGTATAGTGAAACATGTGTGGCAGTTTTGTGAACCGTGTTAGGAATCACACGTTAAAAGGTAAGACTTTATTAATTCTTGGCTCGCACAAGTTTCGACTTCTGAGGGTTGTCATTCGTAGGGGTGCGACAGCTGGTTAACAGAAAAACAGATTTCAAACAGATTTTATAGTGAAAATCAAAATAAATTTTATTAGTGAATAACACCATATTCCTTGCGACCGTTATCGCATGAGGAAGATGATGAAAGAAACAATAACATTTTCCATTGGAAATGTTTGCCGTCTATCAAACAAAAAATTTCTCACCTGGTTGTCTGAGGTGGCTGTGAGGATCTAAAGACGCTTTCGTCATTCCAGACAAAGTGTTCGTTCCGTAGCCTGAAACAAAAACAAGAAACATTAGTTATCGGGTGAAATGACGCGTTTATCGCGAAATACAATAGTGGAATCCCGCTTTCGCTCTGCTGGCTTTTGTTTCCACGGCTCACTTCAACCGTGTTTGGCGGCCGCTGGTGTGGAAACCGACAAGAGAATCCTTTCCGTAGCTGTATGAGGATTCCCTCCGTTTACGGATAAAATAGCTTTTTCTGTACCGCTCTTTAAAGTGAGTGTATCTTGAGAGAGAAGAAAACGTTGAAAATTGGTGGAAAGTATTCAGCATGATATGATATTTCTGAGTAAATTGTTGTCCAAAAAATGTTTTTTTTTAAAAACAATTCACCGATAAATAATTCATCGAAGAGCAATTCGACAATCACAGATCAATTATAAATTGGAAGGGGTATATTTTAAAGGAGATGGGGGGGCTTATTCTTTCATTCTCATCTGAAAGTAACTTCTATATATGATTTACACATCTTTGTATATATTTTATTTCGAACTCAATTGCGTTCTTCCTTCCTTTGAAAGATGGAGAAGTAGAAAGCCAAAAAACTACTTTTTTCTGAAAACGAATTCCTTCTTGAAATGTACAGCTTATCAAATGTAGGTAGAGCTTTCTGAATTCCGTTATTCCGAAAGAGAGAGAGAAAATTCTCAAGTCTCTACCTAGATTTGACAAGCTGTACCCCTTTCAATTCAAATAAGATTCCTATGGCTGGGAATCAAATGAGCCTACCTAGTGTGTGACATGACTACATCGTGACATGAGTGTGTTGGTCTCATCCGTAATATTATGAATGAAATAAATGATTCAGTTTATAATATTATCGGAAGATGCTGATGAGGTGTCTTATTACGAAATTTTCAAGCCGCCATTGAGGATGATAGTGTTCTATTTAAATGAAATTTTATATCGTAAGTCTTTCTATTGTGTAACTTTTCTGTAAAATAAATTATATCTGATTTGATTTTATAACGAATGTTTTGTATAAACAGAAATAGGTTTAAATTGAAAGGGTTATTTTTTCAGGGGTGATTAATTTTTGGAAAAGAAAGTTTCAGGCTTTCTACTACTCCATCTTGATACAAAAAAATGTGAGAATCTTCAAAGAAAGGAAGGAAGCACTCAATTTATGCTGGTAAGGGTGTGTGGACGAATTATGTATGATAATGTCCGTGTAAGATTGTGGAAAATTGCAAAATCATGTGAAGTCGAAGTAATTTATCGAATTATTTACCTCTCTTTCAGTGGTGAATTTTATTGACGGATGGATGGAATTGACATATTCAACGAACTTGCCTAATTGCCTATCTGTACTAGTATTGGTCAATTCCATCATATTCCTTAACAAAATACAACGGATAGGTAGTAACTGTAGGTAGTAACTGTAGGTAAAGTAACAAAGGAAGAGAGACAGCTCGTCATAACTAATGCGAATGTGAAACACTGGATTACAGGAGATGAACAATTCATGGACAATCTAAATGAGGTCCAGAAGAATATGATAAATGACTCTGTTCAAAAAATAAAGTGAATTTAAATTTTTCTCAAAAAATATTTATTTATAATTTGTTTCTTACAAAGTAGCACCTGCCAAAGGATTTTGGCATTATTTCGTTTAATGGTATACCATATTGCTTGCTAGCTTTATAAGCATTAATACGTCTGCCTTCAATCTCCCCAATAGCTTCTTCTATTGATTCTCTCGAATAATCACCCTTGTTCCAGACCATGGCAACCCTAGAATAAAAACATTGATAAATCACAAAAAATCTAAATAAAGTTAATAAACAAAAAACATTCAAATGAGGCCCCTATCTAAATTTTCAGCCAAATTTCAATGGTCATTCAAATAAATCAATAAGTAAGTGTGAAACCAAAATGAATTTAACAAGAAACGAAGCTGGAACAAGAGAAGACCGATATGCAGTTTCCCCGCCACGTTGGTCTGCACAAGCCCCAGATGGGGCTTTTGCAGACCAACCAGGCTGCACAGCAGAGTTAATAGTTTTTGAGTAGACTTATAAAAAAAGCTAAATATTTTCATGTCTAAAATAGAATTCAAACCTTATCTTCATGTACTTACCAAAATTTACAGCCTTCAACATTATATTATCCAATTAATAAAATAACTGAAACAGCACGCATAATTTGATTGTTTACCACAAACTGACACTTGTTTCTGTCGGTTGGTTAAATAGGCGGGTTCTTCATATTTCACTGCGATATCTGTATTAAAGAGGTAACAGCAACAGCATGTCTCTTTCTACATGTGATACACTGTAATTTGATTCATATAATAATAAAAATAGCCCATAAACGCACTTGCCCCCGTTACGCACTTACCCCACCTCACCTTATGTCCTTGAACTTTTTCAGCGATTGGGTTTTATCCCCTCATTCGTCCCAAAACTCCATCTTTTCATGTGTTGCTTCAATTTTGGAAACACGTAAAAGTCGCAGGCAGGCAAATCTGGTGAGTATGATTTCTGAGATATAATTTCGGTGTTGTTTTTGGCCAACACGAACAATAAATGACGAGTGAGCAGGCGCATTACTTCGAAATAATAGTTCTTATTGACCGTACGATCATGTGGCAAAAACTAGTGATGCACTACGCCACGATAATCGACGAAAGCAGTGAGCAAAACCTTGACATTTGATCGAACTTGGCGGGCTTTTTTGATGGTCTTGGCTCTTTTGGGCTCTTCCATTGGGTCGATTGGACTTCGGTTTCAATGCCATAACCATATACTCATGATTCGTCACCAGTTATGACCCTATTGAGCAAATCTGGATCGCCGTTGACGTCATTCAACAATTCCTGAGTGATGATCATGCGACGGTTTTTGGCCAAAATTCAGAAATTGTAACCAAAGATGACTACGGCAAAATCAGAAACCAACCAAAACACAGATTTCAGAATGTCACAGTTGAATCAGCTACAAAAATTCAAGCATTATACCAATTCTAAATATATGTATATATAACGAATAAAATTTCCTGGGCGCCTTTTGAAATGAAACATAAGCAATTTCCTTTAATCTTTGAAATACTTCTTTAATTCATTACTCACTGATTCGACGTTCGTGTCCTCATCGTTCTCTTTGTTGACCAGAGATAACTTCAAAACACCCGTCAGAAATGTAACACGCATTCGTACCCAAATCTAGAACACCGAGATAACATTCGAATTCCATTAAAACATTTATTGATCCAGTTCTGGCTCTATTTACCACACTGAATGAAAGTGTCAATCATACTATTAAGATAATTTCGACTTGGCATTATGCGTATGCTTTTCTCCCCCGAATGCTTTATGACGAGTGGTCTTTTTACTACACCCTCCCTCTGAATAACATCAAACGACGAGTTACACATCTGAAAATCATAAATGCGATGATATATTCAGAGTTTTACATTTTCCGACTCGCTATTCCGATGTTTTCGAAGTTTACTGTGTTTTCACACGCGATTCAATTGTTATTCCTCGCACAGATTTAGTCAAACTGTGATTGTAACACGGTTTGATCAAAGCCACTGTAGCCCTAGGCACACTTGATTTCCCTTTGATGTTTTATTGTCAGTTGGTGTCTGTGTTGTTTGTCTCTCTTTCGGTATTTACACAATAGGAAAGGGATTGGAAAACGGAAAGAAATATTTTCAAAAAAGATATTATGCTGAGAGAATTCTTCCACATGATTTTTTTACTAGTATTTTTATCCGACTCCTAAACTCCTAGTACCTTTTTAAGTATACTTAATAGGTTTCAAGACCAGGTTTTTGGCGAATTTGATTTTATGCAAAATATAATAATTCAGGAAGAAAAACTACAGTTGGGACACGAAAAAATATCCGTGCGTCAACAATTTATGCATTCGATGAAAGTAGATAAAGTAATGGAACCAAAAAAATGTAGTTATTGCTACGAATAATCTAAGATTTTGATGAATAATCACTATTATTTTCGAAATTCACTGAAAATAACCTCAGGTTGCGATTTTGGGTCAATTTCATAAAATTTCTCCAGTACTATATTGATTACTTTGAAAAAAATTATATTTTACATTCCATTTTTCAATTTTGACAAAATATATAATATGGATACAATACACAAATGAAAATGCCAATAACAGATTATTGTTGTACTTGTAAGGCAGGTGCCAGAACACTGGGCACATGTGCTTATATACCAAGTGTTCTTTGGTTCATTGGATATGCCAGACATGAACCAAATGTCAAGTATCCGTTAACAAACTTGTTGAACTTCATACTACATTATTGATGCCGGAGATCGGAATGGAAATGAGGTGGAGCCTCATATCATTGACTGACATGCAACAAATTCTTCGATGGTGTTTTGTTGATGAATTATTATTCTAATGTATTTCTAATTATTTCCGAGAGGCATGAATTTGCAAAATAATACGGCCTATTTCTCCCGTTTTACTACCAAATTCCCCATTTTGCCGACTTTCAGCAATTTTTTTATAAAAAACTGCCCATTTTCATTCGTAGACTTTTGATCAGGACATCGAAAACTTCGTCACACCAAAAAATCAGTAGAATGCACCAACAGCCATTTTCCATACCCAACTAGCAATTTCGTATTTTATAATAGTTGCGGAAACGTTTCAGAGAAACAAATTATAAAACTGCATTCCTCCCAGAAATGTTTTCGAAGTGTTTATAAAACTGCTATAAATAGGAAATTGGTACCGTTTTATAAAGCATTATAGTTATTATCAATATTTTGTAAGGCCTTTTACAAACACTACAAAACAGTTTTATAAACATTTTAGCAGTTACTATAAAATTTGTGTAACACTCTTAAAAAGTAGTTTTGTAAAGAAACCCTCACTGCACTTTTGCAACATATTTAAGCGACACTTATAAAATAATCAGAAGACAATTTTATAAGAGTTTTTTAGTAGTTCCAAGTAGGCGTTATGAAATATAATACAGCCGAAAACGATAACAATAAAATGAAAAAGTGTTACAAATGTTTTCTTGAAGACGCAAGAAGTAATTTTGTATTGGATACTAGGAACATATAATAGATATGTCATCAATTGAAAACTAACAAATTGAAAGGTTGAAGCCATTTTAAAATTTCACTTCTGCACTCATAAAACTTATAAAGACATTGTTTGTGTTTCGAAGATTGATATTTTTACTGCAAATGAAATTTTATTGACAAATATATAGCTTATTATTAGCAAAATTTATAAGCGCCACTCATTTATGAATGTTTTCGGTAAAATTATTAATTATACAAAAATTCACTCTGTCGACGTATTAATTTTCTGGTCGCAAACTTAACTCACTTTATTCCAAATAATAATGTTATAATATTTATGTGCTTTTCAGCTGTAAATATCACTATATGTGCGGTATTTCATTTTTTCAACTCATCTAATTTCAGTATCCCGGATCGCTTCATTTAAAATGTCGTCGTTCTATAACATAAATTGGTATCAGTGGCAAGCATTTCAACGTATTTTAGCTACTATGTTACAGCTATAAAACTGTTGAGAAACACTTAGTTCTGGGAGTGATAGTATTGCGGCAGAGTCGGACTACTTTTAAAGCTGTAGGTTTCTACAAAAGTGCTTGTATGAATAAAAGATTTCTCACACATAGTTTGGATAAATATTATCTGTCTTTGATGTTTTGGCTAAAAAGTTTCTTTCATCGATTATAAAGGCTAAACGACGGGTTTTAACCGTTATAATAACCTTTTCCTGTTTTTCGCAAGAAAAAAATAGAAGCACTAGATTAGGTAGGATAATTTGAAGTGTTTTTTTTTAGTATTTCCAATATACAGGACGACTCAAAAAGCTTTCAGAAAGATTTTTTTATGGAACACCAAGTTATTTCTTAGTCTATTTGAAGCACCTCGAACTGAATCTACAACTATTATATACCCCCCAATAAATGCTCAAAATGTCCGCCATTGAGTTATCATTTATTTTTATTTTTATATTCGGGATACAAACAGAAAAATCCACTACAGTATCCACACTATGGAATTATTATCAAATTGAAAATAAGATTTGTGCGTGCATGGTCTTTTGATAATTTCAATATGCGGAACATCCGACAGACACATTCCCTCAAAATGTATATTTACAATACAAAAGTCACTTACTAAAATGTCCAGAGTTTAACAGTTTTTAGTACCTATATTTGTGTAGTATAAAAAAATTGAAACCTTGAAAACTTTTAAATGAACAACATGTAAACAACGTAAACTGTGTTTAGTCGAAAATGGTTTCATGATGAATTCTACTAAGTCGGATTTCCATTGTCTAATATGATTCTGATCTGATTTCAAATCTCTGGAAGATAAATAAAATGCAAATGAATTGCTAACAATATCAATTATATTGAGCAATAAAACGTGAAATGAAATTAAAATAAAGTAAAAAGAAGCAGGAACATTAAAAAACTGAACATATGAAAATTTAATAAAAAAAAAATAAAAAAATATTTCAAACGAAGTTACTTCACAACGTTTCGATTGTTAGTATCCACATCGCCATCAGGTGATGACTGGACTATTCCTCAGAATGATGACTATTCATAGATCATTCGAAAGATTTCACCTGTTCCCTCTTCCTTCTCTTCGCTTCACTGGTTTAGCAGGAGTTGACTTTTTCCGCTTGATTACAGGTTCTTTGAACTTCCTCTCGAACCATTGTTCACCCCTGTGGATTACTTGATATTATGCTCTGCTTTTTCCGATTTGCTGGTTTATCATCGCTGTGTGTTTCTCTTATGCTCGGCAATGTGGACTTTCGATAGTGTCTTAGTTTCACCGCTATAGCATTTGTCGCACTCACAGGGTTTTCGGAAAATGCCATTCTTGGAATCGCAGTCCGCGTTTGGTGGCCTAGTTTTCGTGAGGCTGCTACGGATGGTGTTTCTGGATCTGAAGCAGGTTCTGATGTTATACTTGGACCCAATTCTTGTTATCCTTTCCGACAATCCTCTGACGGAGAGAAGGGCAATCACTGGTTGTTATGATTTCTCTTCCTTGTGAGGCTCTCGCTCTCTTCTAGGCAAAATCTGAGTGATTTGAAACTCTGGCCATTGAAGAGGTCTAGAAGAAGCCTCGGGTCTGGTTGAGATATGATGGCGAACTAGACACCTTTCTGAAGCACACCAACAGCGTAAAACCTTCCACCACCTTCACAATAGAGAAGGAAGTCCACAACGAACTAGGCATCATCGAAAAAGATCTTTAACGGAATGATGGCTGATGGCTGAACGATGATGATGGCTAGAAGACAACGAAAGCCTCACAAAGAAGAGAAGCTGTCACAACCAGTGCTTGCCCTTCAGAGGATTGTCGAACAGAATCAGAAGAATTGGGTCTAAGTACAACATCAGCACCCGCTTCAGATCCGAAAACACCATCCGTAGCACCCTCACGAAAACCCAGCCACCGAAAGCGGACTGCGATTCCAACCAGCAAATCGGGAAAAACACAGTACGTTTGGACCTATCAAAATTCCAAACTGAAATCATTCACAGGGAAAAACAATGATTTAGGAGAAAATTCAAAGAAGCTGCATACATATTGTCCAAGGACGCATTCAGCCAAGCTAGCGTAGAGATACGAAATATATGAAAACCCATAATGAAGCCGAAAACAGTCAACTCCCGCCAAACGGTCATCTTCAATTATCCGGTGGAGCGGAGAGAGGGAAGAGGGGATACATGAAAGCACTCGAATGACCTATAAATAGTCATCACTTGAAGGTATAGTCCAGTAAACACGCGAATACGATCGTGTACACTAACAATCGAGACATTATGAAGTAACTTGGTTTGCAATCTTTTTTGATTTCAAATGTTTTTTGAATTCTATTTTAATTTGTTCAATTTGTAATTTTTCCGCTTCTTTTTATTTTATTGTAATTTCATTTCACGTTTTATTGCTTGATATAATTGTTTCAAATCAGATTAGAATCAGATAATGGAAGTCCAAACTAGTAAAAATTCAACGTGAACTGTCAAACAATAGAAACTGCCGACAAACGGCACACCTATATATTTTTCTAAAAGTAGTAATTTTTGGGTTTTTTCAATGGTAAAATATTTCTCGATTAAAATTAGGAAACACTTCATTCATTTCTATATTCATTTCAAATTATTACAGTTTTGTTTAGAACCTCATAGTCAGCCTTAGATTAGATTGAGTTTAATCATTATTCCAAAAAAATGCACTTTCCCAAACACCATAGCTGCAATATATTATTCTCTACTCGCGTTTCACCAACCACGATGGCGTCTTCAGGATATTTTTTTCATCTCCTGAAAACGCCAACTTGGTTTTGTGGAATATTTTCATAAATAATCTAAAACTTGAAACGTCCGAGTATTTTCATTTGAATAACAAAGGTATTTTTACAGTTTCCATATAACATGTACCATCTGAAGCATTTTTATCCAATAATAAATCCCATTTAAACTATAACTTCCTTGATATCCCCAGCATATAAGGTTACAAAGGTAATCCCTTTAAACCGTAACAAAAATACGGCAAAATGTAATACCGATAAAGAGAAAAATAGGAGAATTCATTGAAGCGTGTTACAGATAGGACGGAGAGTCGGAAAAGGACATTCGCTCCGGGAGTCCGGGAAGGAAAGACTCTTTCCTGTTCCGGCAACCCAATCAGACTTCTGAAGAATAATTGATAACAACTACATAGGTAGCAATATCTCTTTTCGGAGGTTCACAATCAACCGGAATACTTTCAGTCGATACTAGCATTCTGTCCGGTGGGTAGGAGGTGTGTTGATATTTCTGAGGATGAACGGTCTATTATTAGTTGATGTTGGCAACGTATAATATATCTCATGATATAATGTTTTCAAAGTAATAATTACTTGGGTAAACGGAGTAAAACCTTTTAGAGATTTATTTATTTATTTATTATCCGTTTAACATATAAGTATGTATAGGATTTGTCCAGCGATGAAGAATACATGAACAACACAGTGTCCGTATCAATATAAAAACACTCTAAAATTAACACATAATACAAAATACAATACAAAAGAAAACTATTTCATAATATAAAAAATTCGTCTAGGTTATAAAAACAACTATCGTTAAATACTTTTTCAGATTTCGGGAAAATTCATTAATTTTATTGAGCTCCTTAATATCTTTTGGTAACTTGTTGAAGATATTTGGGCCCATCACATAAGTTGAATTAGAAGTAACCTTATATATAAGTTCAATACTGTATGTGGAAGTTATATTTTTGACGAGTATTCCTACTATGTATGATTTCTTCACTAGTTCGGATTTCCATTTTCTGATATTATATAAAATGATTTGAAATCCCTGAAACAACTAAAAAAGAAGAATTGAAAATGAATAGCTGAAAATAACAATTATATTAACCAAAATAAACCTGAAATGAAATAATAGTGAAATAAAATACAAGTAAAAATAGAACAATTGAATAAATAAAAACTAAAAATGAAGAAATGAAAAAAGAAAATAAAAATAAAAAGTGGAGAGATTCCAAGTCACGTTAGTTCACGACGTTTCGATTGTTAGTATCTACAATCGTCTTCGGCTGATGAATCAGTTCAGTCATCACCCGAAGACGATTGTAGATATTAACAATCGAAACGTCGTGAACTAACGTGACTTGGAATCTCTCCACTTTTTATTTTTTTATTTTTATTTTCTTTTTTCATTTCTTCATTTTTAGTTTTTATTTATTCAATTGTTCTATTTTTACTTGTATTTTATTTCACTATTTTTTCATTTCAGGTTTATTTTGGTTAATATAATTGTTATTTTCAGCTATTCATTTTCAATTCTTCTTTTTTAGTTGTTTCAGGGATTTCAAATCATTTTATATAGTAGACAATGGAAGTCCGAACTAGTGAAATTCATCATGAAACATTGTCAATCACCTTCAAACAAATGTATGATTTCATTGGTGATAAATTTATGTTTGTTTTTAAAGACAAACATTGTAATTAGAATATATACATGCTGACGAAAGTTAAAATGTTTATTTTGTCTAAATAAACTTCTATAAGAGTTCCTTTTTGAGGCTTTGGCCATTATTCTCAAAATATGCTTCTGCGCAACGAATACATTTGATATCGAAGTCGAGTTATCCCACATACATATGCCATGTATCAGTCTGGAAGCTACTTGAGCATGGTATAGTGCCAAAAGTTGCCAATCTTTCAAGATATATGTTAGGTTTCTGAAGAGATGTTCTAACGAGTTAATTTTACTCGTTAAATTCGAACAGTGTTGTTTCCATGTCAAACATGTAGAAATGGTAGTTCCCAAAAAGTGTATCTCTTCTTTTCCCAGAATTGACATGTTCGTAATTTGAAATCGAATAGACACGCAATGTTTTTGTCGATTGTGAAATCTAACCAATTGTGTTTTGTTTGCATTGAGACAGAGAGAATTAGCTCCGCACCAGTTCATAACAGATTGCAAAGTATATTTACATTTGTCTAAAAGTGAGTTTTCATCCATGTCAGATACTATTAAAGACGTATCGTCGGCATACATTGTTGAAGAAATATTCCTAATATGTGATTCCAAATCATTTGTATATAAAAGGAACAATATATGCCCTAATACCGATCCTTGCGGAACACCCGCAAACTTGAATTACATTTATCATAAGTACTCGTACTGTGGTTACTAATTGTAACATATTGTTGCCTATTTTCTAAAAATGATGAAATCCAGGAATGTGCTACGCCACTAATGCCTTATGAGTGTAACTTTGACTACAAAGCATTATGATTGACTCACTCGAATGCCCTGCTGAGATCACAAAAAGTCCCAACAGGACACTCGCCTGCCTCCAAATATTCAAACAGTGTATCGAGAAAAGAAATCACTGCAGTATTGGTAGATCTATTGACTCGAAAACCGTGTTGAAGATCTGTCAAGAGTTTGAACCTATTTAAGAAATCCAAAAGTCTATCTAGATATGCTTGTTCAAAAAATTTTGAAAAACCCGATGTGATGGTGACTGGTCTATAATTTTCTAATTTATATCTGTCCATTTTCTTATGAATGGGAATAACCCTTCCAATTTTGAGAGATTTCGGAAATGACCCAGTAAGAAATAATAGGTTCACTAAAAATGTGAATGGTTCTATAATTGCAGGAAGGCATTTCTTGAATAGAATTAATGGGACTTCGTCATATCCAGACGATTATGTGTTCTTAAGTTTATTGCTTAAGAGGCAGAGAAGTTCCCCCGGTATGAAAGGTTTGAGAAAAAATTAGTTTTTATTCTTTTTCATAATGATAATCAGCCTTCTCATCGAATTGTGAATCGCTTACTGATTGTCTTGGAGAGTTGACAAGGAAATTATTAAATAAATTCGCAACGATCTTAGGATTATTGTGTATGATGCCATTATGCATTATTTGAACACTTTCGTTTTTCTTCTTTTTGTTGGAAATTTCATTAATAACATTCCAAGCCGCTTTATGAGGATCAGAAGCATTTATAATTTTATGCTGATAATGGTTTTTAGTACATTTAATTAATTCAATGTGTTTTTTCTTAGCCTTCCTATAAACATCGTCAAAGGCACCGGGATATATTTTATGTAAAAAATGCAGGTTTTTCAACTCATTACTTGACAATTTCACTTCCGTGTTAACCCAATTTTTATAATTTTCAACTCTTTTGTTCCAGCATTTTTCCAATGAAAAAAATTCGTCAAAGTAGTGAAAGAAAATATTACAAAATTTATTAAAAGCATTATCGACAGATGCTGTTTCAAAGACATCTGCCCAGCTTTCGTTTCGTAGCATGTCACAGAAACTCTCTACTGTCTGTGCCGAGAAAACTCGTTTTATTCTTGAGTTTACAGCATAAGGTTTCCTATTTAGATGTATATCCAATAATACTGTTCTGTGGTCTGAGATAAAGCTGTCAGTCACTCGAACTTTTTTGTTTCAGTCAGCGACTTTGAGAAACGAAAATTACTGAAACAATAACCTGCTGCATTACAAACTTGTTTCTTGCTGCTTGGGTGCCGTCTGATTTGTCCATTTCTCTCAACTCTACGGAAAACCTCGTGGACTAATTGTGTTTTCTTTCTATTTTTTCCTAGCCATCCATTTGAACAATCTCCCTCCATATACTAGTTTATTCAGGCCCACTGTTGAATGCTTTCTCAAGTAGTATATTCCTGCTTGAGAAAAAAGCTATTGTGCAGAGAAACAAGTTTGGCGGTCCGTAAACCTTTTAAAGTGGAAATGAAAATACATCTTATTAGTATGTTTTGATACGGAGTTTCAAATCAAGTATCGGTCAGTTACATTCAGGAATGTCCAATTGTTTCGGGAATATTTTTTCAGATTCATAGCAAAATAATTAACATGAAAAAATCATTACAGAAATTCCTCACGACGAAAATAATAGTTTATTTATTGATAATAAAAACATTAAAGTCACTGTAGAAAATCTTTAATATGCTCGCCTGGAAGGCGAATCTATTCTACTCAATACATCAATATGAGATGAAGTGATCAAGTTTTTTCTGGTCGATCACTTTCTCAACTGTATTTTTTCTGGTTGATTTTCCTGGTATCATAATATGGTTGACATATCGAATGTCTGTTTTATTTTTTCAAATATATTAGAGGATTTCATAAAAGGGTAATTGATTCCATTATTTCCCTGTACATACGTTCGGAAGAATATAATTGGAATGTATTATAAATAATTTTTGGTAAACTTTTTGTATAATTTCGATTTTTTCCATATAAAGCCACTCCAACATAAAATATTTTTACATATACATCAACTGAACTTGAAATAAATATATTTTTTTTAATGTTTGAATATATAGTACAAAACTGTTTGGATTTTTGATATGGTTTCGATACTTTATTTTCATTGAGTAGGTATATTGCAGAGGATTTCTGTAATCAATTTCTTTTCATGACTATCATGTTTGAATCTTCATTTTGAAATATATTGTTTTTGGGGAAAAACAGGATTCGGAAAGTAAAAAACGAGTGGTCTGCTAAAGGTTTGTGATGAGGCAAAAAATATAATATTTTTGAAAAATTCGTCTTTTAATAACAAAATGAACGTGATTAAAAACTCAAATAGCTTTCTGTCACACTAACTTGTAAACAGCTCCTTGGAGTAGTGGTTAGATTTCTGGGGTTAGATAAATAGATAGTCAAGTCAGTTGAAATATACATATAAAAAAAAGAACTCGTTACAAGTTAAAAATATTGAATCATAAATTGTGAATAAAATGAAAGATAATTTTGAACATTACAATAATCACTCTAAAATTTTTGAAAGTGTCAAAAAACAAATATTATGTATGTATCTATGTATGTATCTAAATCGGCATAATTGAAGTACTTAAATAATCCTGAGTACTATAAAAACAGTTTTCCAGGAGGATAGTTCTGACTCTGTTATTGAAGGAGCTTTGTTTGAGCACTTTGAACGAATTAGGAAGATGATTGTAGAGATTGATATTCAATGAATTTTCAATAGACCTTGTGAGTTTGTATCGAGGATGTATGAACAGATCTGTATTTCTTGTAGCATGATGATGAATATCCTGATGCTGCAAATGAATATATTCATTATGTGTCAATGGTACAGAGTTCAATCTGGGGTCAAGTCTCACCCCCGAATTTTTCCACTCAATTTTCAAACCATTCAAAAATAGGAAATATTTCTGAACGCTATTTTAGTTCACTTCCTGTCATGAAATTTGATTGTTATTACTTCGATTCGGGTTATTCTCCACAAATGAATCTTCCTCGCAAAAAATGACTATTACTCGTTATAATGATTTACGGCGCTCAATGAACTTTCATTTTAACTGCAAACGGCTGCATTTCTAGCTCGTTGAATAACAATGTTTTTTTTGGAAAGAAAGGTTTTGACTTTCTACTTCTCCATCTTGATACAAAACATGTGGGAATCTTCTCAAGAAAGGAAGGAAGCAAAAAATTCAAAAAAATCAACTCTATACGAAGATGTGAAGATCATGCAAAGAAGTAACTTTCAGACACAAACTAGAAGAAAAAGCCCTCTCCAATAAGCTATTTTCATATAAACATTGAACTACACGTAAGAAAATACTTTCGAAACAAATACTTTTTAACGCTGAATTATACGAAAACCACTTTTCTCTATTCCGTTTGTATTCCGAACATTTGTAAAGGAATCGAATCAGATATCATTCACAGGATTCCTACACAATATAATCAATAGAGTAAGATATGTCTGGTGGCCCTATTGATATGATCAAACTGTAAGAGAGTGAGAGAAAGAGAAGTCAATATATCTTAATACATGTCTCGCTCAGTCCCATGCCCGTGGATAATGCCCTCGCGCTCCTACAAACAGAGGCATTAAAATTGAATTTAGGGAATGATTGGCCCCTTGGATCGGTATGTCTTCTTGTAAAAGGTTTTAAAATAGTAGTCTGGTGGACATATATATTACATATATATAATTCACGTGTAGTTAAGTAATTATTTACTTCGTCAGAAAATACGTGACGTCTGGTGGCCCTTGGATCTTGGCTATAATGAAAGGAATAAAATGAAACTTACGTGGAACAGTAATTCTTACTGCTAGACAACCTATGTTTTGCCGTAAGACAAAAGAGCAACTGAAAATACCAACCGATGTGCCAGGTCACTATTATTCATTATCGAATTTTTGCCGTTTGGCTGATACAAACCTTAGTTCATAACATTGAATAGAAGGATCATTAAACCCTCCCATTATTTTTCTTGTGTTTCAAATCATTTTCCTGAAATCGACCACGAATTCCATTAATACCAAATTGAATATCTCGTAAGCGTGTTACGCCCGCGATAACATTTACCTTCCACTCCAGCGATTTCATAAAGAGCGTATAATAACCGAGCTGTCATATGCAATATTAGAGATAGAGCGCGGATCTCGCCGCGGGCGTTTAGTTCGCTATCCAAACTTAATAATGGCAGTCAAAGCCCTGATGATGTCGTCGACGCGATGCCATAACGCCTCGGCGCTCGACTTCACAGAAATGCGTCTCGCGAAGTGAAGGATTCGCCCGCGGGGAAGGCGTATCATGCTTGAGCTGGGGTTCGGTGTTGGAAAACCCGGGGCGTTTTTGCGGTTTTTGAGCTATTGGTATTTTCGCCTTTTTTAACCTGGATTCATTGAAATGTGACAAAAAGTCAGCTGAAAGTCTTTTATTTTATGATTTCTTCGTCGATCAAGATACTTTCGACAACTTTCTTACTGAAAGAATTCACTGTTAGAAATTTGATTTCTATCACATAAATTAGTTTATAGATTGAACTTGCATTTCGTCAGGGTTAGGTTAGGTCCTAAGTGAGTGGGTCTATTCGATCCAAACAAACACAACGTACGTGCTCTGCCGTTTCATCATTTTCCAAACAGAGATAAAAACACTGCTTTCCTCCAGTCCAAATCTTTGCATATGATGATTCAGACGTTAGTCAGCTGTGAGTAGGTCTGTGAAACAACTTAGTCCACCCCTGGATACATGAATACATTGAAAATGATCGATTTTGGTATATTCTTGCATTCCAGGTGTTTAGTGTTTATTTTGCAAAGCGGGAAGTGATGCCGATGACAGGTTCTGGTCTGATGAAACCATTTGCAGCACCATTCCTTGCAAGGGAGTCAGCAGCTTCGTTATATTCCTTTCAGTCTAGAGGGGTTAGCTTCTATGGCTGTATATATACCTGCACCAGAACCTGAAGGTATTTTCGATGCTCTATGCTCTTAATATTTCCTCCTCTTGAAGGATACAATTCTCCCTGCTCGGAAAAAAGACTCCATAAGGTAGTTTGTAGCTTACAGGTCCGCATTAGCTTTTTACTCTATAATTTCTATAGTTTAGAAATTAAATTATTATCAACAGAAGAGAAAGGTGGTGGTAAACCAAAAATTGACATACCTGAAGTTTACGCCAAAGTACAAACATATATTATTATTTGAGCATATACGTATTGAAACCAGTGCTAAAACAAAACGGTCAATTTTCTATATCCAAACTACATCTACTTAAAATTTATACCAAACTTTGGAATTTCACTCTATATCTGAAGCGATCTCTTTTTCCAGCACAAAGATACACTAAAATCTCAAAACTTTAAACTATGCATGTCCACAATATTAACACGCTTGAATTTATGCGAGGTTGCGAGAAGTTTGCTCTTATTTTTCGACTACTTGGGAGCTGTCTCACTTTCCATTGTTTCTAAGTCGTCAGAAAACACTGTAGCCCCATGTTCTTCATAACACCTGACCTAATCCTTAGCATTCGACCCCAAACTCATTTCAGTTTTGAGTTGATCACAAATAAGTATTGAAGCTGCTGCCGCGTGAAGTTTGGTACAATAGATCTCCAAACTTTTCTCTGGTAAGATTTTTGCTTTCATTCCTACGATCTGTCAGCATGTGCTTCTGGATCACAAGCAAACAATCAAGCAATCTTCTAACGGCAAACAACAGTTCAACAATCTTGCTATCCTATAGTACAAAAATACAAGGACCGAAAATTGTATGCACATCAAAACCAGTTAAACGATTCAAGATCCTTCTGGTCAGTGGCTAAACTTACCAGTCACCATGTCTACAGTCATACTGAAGCGGTTTACATCACAGCAACAGCAATATGAAACGAAAATTTACTTGAAGATCAATCTGCATTCTGCTTTATAGTTGATTTTCAGAAAAACGTTATCCACAATGCTGGATAAGAATTTTCTAGAGCATCTTATTAGACATATACTGAAACACATCAAATTCAACACAACAATGCTTCTGCACCTGATGAAGGACCTATCATTGTAACACTTATGTCAGACGTCCCGTGACGTACACATGTTTTTTTTTATCCGCCATCCGGCCCATTAGCTCAGTTGGTTAGAGCGTCGTGCTAATAACGCGAAGGTCGCGGGTTCGATCCCCTCATGGGCCATTTTTTTTTATTTTTCTGAACTGAGAAAGGAAACACTTGTTTCTCAATTTATAATAATATAAAGGTGAGCAATCAATATAAGAATATTGAATGGGTATTCCCAAAAATCAGAATATTATATTATGTGAAATTTGTGATCTTGTATTTTTTAACCATTTTCTCGGACAGTGATTGTAAAATTATCTAAATAATTGCGTTTCATCAGTTCGGACTTCCATTGTCTAATATGATATAAATTGATTTGAAATCCCTGAAAGAATCTGAAAAAAAATTTAGAAAGATTAGCTGAAAAATAACAAAAAATATAATTACGAACTATTAATACGAACTGAAAATTAAAAATAATTAACAAGAAATGAAAATTAAAAATTAAAAGATTCCAAACCAAGTTACTTCACGACGTTTCGATTGTTAGTACCCATCCACAATCGTCTTCGGGTGATAACTGGACTTATTGCTCCGAGATCTGACTATAGGTCATTCGACTGCTTTCACCTATCCCTCTTCCCCCTCGCCGCTTCATTGATTTTTAGTTTGGCGGGAGTTGGTCGTGTTCCTCTTGATTAGAGGTTTCCATATGCTAAGTATATCTACGCTACCTCGGCTAAATGCGTTGTTGGATAACATATATGCATTTACCCAAGCTAGCGTAGAGATACGTAACATATGGAAACCTTTAATTAAGCTGTACATTACCAACTCTCGCCAGACGGTTAGCTCCCGCTAAAAACCAATGAAGCGGGAGAGGGAAGAGGGGATAGGTGATAGGATAAGAGTTAGGTAGTCTAATGACTTACAAATAGTCAGATCTCAAAGAAATAAGTCCAGTTATCACCCGAAGACAATTGTGGATACTAACAATCGAAATGTCGTGAAGTAACTTGGTTTAGAATCTTTTAATTTTCATTTCTTGTTGATCATTTTCAATTTTCAGCTCGTGTTATTAGTTCAACTTTTTTTTGGTTGTTGCTTGTATGTTATTTTATTGTAATTTCAGTTTTTGCTTAATAAAATTGTTATTTTTCAGCTAATCATTTAAATTTTTTTCACAGATTCTTTCAGGGATTTCAAATCAATTTATATCATATTAGACAATGAAGTCTGAACTGATGAAATACACCACGAAACATTGTCAACCACCTTCAAACAAACATCTAAATAATTATGATGATGACGATTATAAGCAATATGTTCAATGATTTATGTATCAAAAATTATGTTTCTCTATATTTCAATGAAAATAATGTTTCTACTATTGACCATGAAAAAAACTATTAGATATCCCACAATGAAAGATTTTGCACTTTCGTGGAATGATGTGCAGAATACGATTCTGAAATCGAAACGCGGGGATCTCCCTTTGTGAGGAAATAATGGCCATTTAAAGGTAAAAAAAGGCTCTTATTCCACCATTTTTTGCAGCAAAAAACGATCGGGATCATAATTTCATGTACCACAGTAGTTGTTTACAGCTGATTCTCGGCCTCCCCCCACCACTATGACGTATTAATTGCTTTTTTTATTGGTTGTTGTTTGGTGAAGTTTTTTTGTTGTGCAGTGAAGTCAAGGCATTGTGACCTTGAAGTGTCTGGTGCATGGATCGTTCAGATTTTTTTTTCATATGAGATTTTGTGTGTTTATGTGTGTGTGTGTAGGAGAATGCACGGTACAGGGTTTCATCATGTGCTTGTTTGTCTATGTACAAACATACGTCTGCATACTTCGAAGATCCTCCAAGTAATAAATGCTCCATCGGTGTTAGGGCACCAAGTTAGTAGTGGAGTGACGTCACAGCAATAACCGTTCAACGGCTAGAGAGCGACATGTTCACTCCACGACGTGTGGCAGAGTAATGCGTATTCATCGGTCTGCCCTCACCTCTCCCGAAGCGATGAAGGTTCGCTCTAGCCCCGCTATCGATGGTGACACAACGGCAGCCGAGGACCGTTTGCCTAGCGTCTACCCTCTCCGAGACCGCAACGACCACTGCTTGCTCGTACCGGCAACTGTTATCGCATCAAGTTGGGAGATGGGCTTGGCTGTGACGTCAGGCATCTCTAGTGGATAGCAACTAGCAATGTGAATCTTTCACGGTTTCATGGTGGGGGTGACTCACACTGTTTAATATAAAAGAAATGCCTGGCACACTATGAAATCAGTAGACGAATATATCTGCAGCAGTTAGCAATTGGTAGAGTGTTATTCAGTTCGTAATAGAAGGAAGACGGTGAGTGTATTTGTCTGTTGGAAATTGTTTATATTTTCATATATATTTTCATCATGTCCGTTTCAAAAGTAGACTTGAATAAAATTAATAATTTGATTGTACAGGAGGTTGAAATACTAGAGCAAAAGGCCTTATCATCATTGCCAATTGATGAAGTGTACATAATTAAAAATATGTCAACTTATTCTACACGATTTGGTAAATCAATTTTATTAACTTTGCAAGATGTGAGCAATGATAAATTATTTAAAACTTGGCTACCAAAACGTATTTCGTTGCAATTCAGTGATGACGATATATCTTGTATCAACTCATCAGGTGGTAAATATACGATGATGTATTTAGGACAGAGCCAACAAAGTTTTGCTGGCATGAAAACGCGATCTCTAGTCAAATTCAATATGATTGAATAATAGTAATAATTTATAGTGAATTTCTTTAGGTCATAGCTTACAAAGTTTTTTTTGGTGTGAAAACGATAACTCTAGTCAAATTCAATATGATTGAATAATAATAGTAATTATAATGAATTTCTTATTGTTTTATTAATATTCATATATTAGATGATAATTATATGGAAATATAAACATTACTAACTTAGTTGAATACACTCACTTTGTAACTACAAGTAAAATGGGAATGTGAGTATTATATCACTGAAAAATTGGAGGTTGCTTATTGTTTTTTTTTTGTTCGATTTCAGTTCCACCATTTAAAGATGTGGATGCAGTACGCAAGTCAAGATTGGGTCGATATTGTAGATCTCAAATCATCGGTTCAACATTTGTCGTCTAAATTGAAGGTGTTGGGTGATGGAGCCGAACATGCAAGCGTTTATGATATGAGTGTATGCTATGATGAAAAACAAATCGAATTATGCCTTCGTGATGCTGAGAACTATTGGAGTGGTGCAGAAGTTTGCAACAAATTTTTGGATAATGAATTGGAATTGTGGCAACTTTGTGAGGTTATGATTGAACTGAACCTAAGAAGATTCCTGTATAGCCTCCAACCATACTTGCCAGAATGGATTATTCATCACTTTGAATTGAATGATGAAAATCGAGAGGAAATTGAAGATGGTCGCGAAAATGATGATTATGAGGAAGAAGTTATTTTAGATAGTCTGTATGTTCCTGTGAATCATAAATAATGTCAAATAAAAAACTTTGTATTATTTTCATGTTTTATTTATTTAAATCTGATGAAATACAATAGAAAATGATTACAAAACAATAAATATGATATAAAATACAATACATGATATAAGTCAGTTACAAATAAAAAAAAAAGATCATAAAACAGTACATGATAGAGTGAAAAAAAAAAGTGTCAATATCTGCTATGAACTGAACCATCCAATGCATTGTATGTTAAAACTGTATCATGCAAAATTAATGCATATACTTTAGTGTTGTCTGGAAACTTGGTCTTCCTCGTCTCAAACTCAATCTTTATATCAATAGTTGATGATTTTGTTGCATTCGGTTGATGGGAACAATCGATGACGAATAGTGGATTCTCTCTAAATTGTCCAATGTCCATCAGAGGTTCACTCATATCTTTATCATAATAACTTCGCTGGAAACTCTCAAAAGCATAATAAGCAGGAGCATCAAGTTTTTTATCGAAATTCAAATTCCAACGCTCATATGGATAAACTTCAGAATTCAAGTATACTCGAATACTATTGATATCAGCAGTTGTGAATTTTGTAATATCTTGTGTTCTATCTTCAGATGTGGTAGTACTTTGGAATGCGATGATGACAAAACGAGGAGTTTCCAATGCGTTAGTTGTTTTGATGGCCCATATGTCTGAAGAAGTCCCACGTAATGATGGTAGTTCATAGAGGTCCCACATACGATACGCCAACTTGATTTTGGCATTCAGACCGCTTTTGTTTATTCTACTCAAAAGTTTGAGCTTGTGTTTATCATCTGGTACAATATGCCTTATTTTCCATTCGATTTTATTTATTTCCAAATCAGCATCAACCTCACCTATATATGAGTTTTTGAATGATCGAGCGATAATCAAAATCAATTCCTGTTTGGCATTCAAGATACTTTTGTTGTAATCTTCAGCAAAACCCATCAAATATTTCAGTGGTAGTTTTCCACTAAAAACATGACTGTTTGTATCCAAGATATCTTGCTTCAATTGTGAAAGTCCCCAACCAGATGTCAATAATGTGTTAGCATGAGATTGTCCAAATGATATCATGGTTTTCATTGTAGATGTTATCCCAGGTTTTCTAACAACAGCCACTTGTTCACCTCCCATTTCATAACGAATTTCGTCAAAGAGAAATGCAATTGCATTATTCGAGAGATAGCATGTTTTCGCTACATCTTTGGGGGTGAATTTACCTTCTATGTAAATGAAGCTCTCGGCAATATCTAGTATAACATCTTGATTATTGATTGCAATTCTGATTTCATCCGAATTCCTGAATAGCGGTGATCCATAGGGCTTATATGTGTGCTCATGTAAACTTATGAGAGAATGATCGAGCACTGGTTCATTGAATATATTCAACTTTTCATTGTTTGTTTCGAGCACCATTGTTATTTTCTCACTTTCAATCCAATCGATTTCAAAAATTTAAGATCACTCACAGACAGAGCGTTATGTGCTAACTGTTTAGCATACACTTGTGGAATGAGCTTCTTTTTATGCACACCTTTCTTTTTGATAGTGCAACTCGTTTGGGATTGTTCAATGCGATTTTGTCTATTATAAATGAAACCCATAACAACAGTTATTCGATTTTCTTCAATTCCAAAATAATGAAAATCTCTTCTCCACTTCCAAAATCGATAAGGTTATTTTTTTCATCCAAAATACGCACTGTAATGTTGTGAATCAATTGACGACCTTCTGGACTGACAGGCATATATATAATACTGTGTGGTTCTTTAGTGAGATTGTAGCCAGGTTCAACATCAATATCGAATGAGAAAAGAATGTGGGATTCTTCACCATTTATATATGAACCAGATATTATATTGCAATCTAAGCGGATAAGTCTCACAGTTGTAATGTTTATTGGTAATGATGATTCATGTATCTGATTTGGTGGAAATATTTCATGAGCGAACCCCATCATTTCTGCTATTGAATTTGGATGTGTCAGATCAATTTCATATTTGGATCGCATTTCACATTTGAATGTATTATTATTGGCGTGTAGATAGAAAATATCATCTGCAACGACATCATTTGGTTTTTTATCATGAAACAATCTGAACATGATATGTTTCTGTATGACGGCATTGATCTCTTCTATTTCATAAGCACCACATGGAATTTCAATTGTCAACTTTTGGGGTATCGATGAGTTGTCATTACTGATTCTAAAACTAACTAAGTTATTAGCTTCAGTTATATTATTGATTGTATTGCACCCATAGAATCCCAAAAGTCCTAATCCATAACGACTGTTCCTATCCAATTCAATTGGTGGAAAAAATTCCGCACTCAAGACACTTGTCCCGACAGCTTGTAGCTCGAACTTTCGTGACATGACTGATGAATATTTTGAAACACATTTCAATTTATTATTGTACACAGCAACAGCACATTTGAGACAATTTACACTTTTTGGAAGGTGTTGTATTGTAATAAGTATCATTTTTATTGATACCAATATTCACATCCTCTATATTACAAATACAACACATAGATTTCCGAGGTATAGGACCGTCATTAACATCCGATTCTGAATTTTGATCGTGGTGGTGGTGCTCATAACAATATCTATGTTTCATTATATCGATGTCATCTTGCAGATGCTTAGGCAACTTTTCCCAAACATATGCAATCTCATGTGCAACACATGCAAGTATCACTTCCTTAGGCATATTTGCAAGCATCACTTTATCCATTTTTTTCAAGGTACCATATTTTGAAAACATTCTAAGTGAAAACCCCATTCCCTTGATAGCCTCCCGATCCAGTTTTGGTGTTGAATCCATTTTTATTTGGAAAATTATTTAGAGAGAAACTGCAAGCACAAGTGACCACAGAGAACTGTATTAAATTTCTGTTGTCGATCATAGTTATATTTGATTTTTACATTCGAACATTTTCGAAAGAATCGAGTCAATTCCAATGGTGGGGGTAGATCTCCAAAACTATCGAAATATGTGACTTCTTTCCCACATTTTTTATATGCCACCCAATGTGTTCCTGGTCCACTTATTCCATCTAAATTAACAATAGCTGTCTCGTTTTGTTTTGGACCTGAAGATGGTAATCTATCACGCATAAAAACACCACGAAAATGTGGAATTTTCATTTTTTGTGCATAATAACTGAGATCGAGATCAGTAAGAGGCCTCTGAGGTAGGGGTTCAATTAGTTTTTTGTTTTGTTTGTGGCTTTGTATGGTTTTAAATATAGTCCTAAACCTTTACGGTATGGTTTGAGATATATTCCACTTCCGCGTTTGCCTAATGCTACAGCCTCCATGGTTTTATTGTGACGATTGGCTTCCATTAAAGCCGCTCTGCTGGCTTTTGCCGAATTCACGGCCTTGGTAATACCAGCAGCAGCTCCCGCCAAACTTCCTAGTGCGGATAGTCCAGCAAAAATTGGTATCAATGGTAAAAGTCCACCGATCTTGGGAACAGGAATTATGCGTGGTGTGCGGATTTTCTTCTTTCCACCGGCAGCTTTAAGGTATTTACGTGCCGCCTGCAATGCCACAGTGATAGCTTTTTTGCTATTATTCGTCACAAATTGATTCCCACCAGCTTTCTTCAATACATTTCGCACTTTATGGACTATCCCAGCACCAAATGCAACTTTTTTAATTTTATTTTTCTTCGTTTGTTTCCTCTTACATTTTTTCTTATTGGTACTACAACCCATGCCCATATGTCTTTTCGCTTTCATAATGTTGGTGACAAGTAATGCAGCTGCTCTTTCCCCAATACTCGCGTCCTTCGATTTAACCCTATCCCAAGCGCTGTATTCAAGTTCTTTGTCGGCTAAATGTCTTGCTGCAAGATCGGATGGATGCTTAGAATATTGAATATCGTGTTTTTTGCATTCAATATCTAATTTATTGATTCCAGGGTCGTTACGAGCTAAACGTTGTTTCAATTTTGTACCCGGTCCACAGTATTGATAACCTCCGGTAGATGTAATTCGAAAGGAAGTTTGTTTATTAAATCATTAACAAAACCACAACCTCTTTTAATTTTACGATCACTTTCAATACGTCCGTATCGTTTGATGGTACACATTGAAATGAATAAGCTAATAACATTTATATAGTCTCCAACCACGGCACGATGCGCATTGTAAAACAGAAAGAAAAGTTTGCTGTAGATAATCTAGATGAGAAATTTGGTTGTGGATTGAATGGACAAAGGGTATTCAGACATGGTCCACTACTTCCATCATCAGTTCGAGGACTCATTATAGGACCTTCAAATTGTGGAAAGACGAATGCAATGATATCACTATTAACACATCCACAAGGACTGAGATTTAGAAATGTGTATCTCTATTCGAAATCACTCAATCAACCTAAATATCAGTACTTGCGAAGTGTTTTGGAACCTATAAAAGGATTAGGTTTTTATACATTCAGCAATAATGCAGAAATAGTGGAACCCTCCGACGCTAAGCCTAATTCTGTTTTCATTTTCGATGATGTGATATGTGAAAAGCAAGATATTATTAGATCATATTTCTGTATGGGACGTCATAAGGATGTTGATTGTTTTTATCTAGCACAGACATATTCACGGGTACCCAAACAGTTAGTGCGTGACAATACCAATTTCATTATAATGTTCAAACAAGATGAGACGAATTTACATCACATTTATTCAGATCATGTTTCACCCGATGTAACATTCAAACAATTCCAATTGATGTGTGTTAAATGCTGGGAGGACCAATATGGATTTCTAGTCATTGATAAGGATAGAAAAATAGATGAAGGTAGATATCGCAAAGGATTCGATAGTTTTATATACCCATGATCTTGTTTTTGGAACTTATTCGATCACTGAATATTGTAGTGGTCACTTCACCAACGAATTAAGCTTTAATTCAAAAAAAAGGGCATTATGAATACAAAAAAAGATCCTGAAAATAAAAACAATGAAATAAATTTGAAACGTCAACTAGTAGAGACAACAGAAGCTGTCAGGCAGAAATTCAACTCTATCAAGAATGATAATATTGAAAATCGTACGACACTTGAAAGATTGTATGAGCCCATAATGAAACCATTGAATGTTTTATCATCAAACGCTACTTCTAAATCACCAGTGTTATCACCAAATCATGGAACTGTTCAATCTACTTCAAATTATCCCATGAGTACTCCAATAGGAAGAAAACAATCTTTTGGTAGTGTATCATCTGTGAATAGTGACACGAGCACACTTCAAGACGATATGAGAACAACTCTATTCGAAACACCATCATCGTCCCACATCGATTCCTCGGATCCTGACATCTCACCTGTTATGACTGAAAGTGGTGAAGATGTTTTGATGAAACATTTGAATAATATAAAATCTAGAAATCCAGCATATGATGGAACATTTGGCGTACGTATGGATCCAATTACACAAAAGCTGAAAATGGGAAGTCTAGTGGTAAATTTCAAAGATGGAAACATTTCATTTTGGGATGCTAATAAAGTGAAAAAATATGAATGCGCAGGTAGTCCAGAATTGTATGATATGATTTTTTTGAAGAATCCACAAGATGTTGATAATGAAGAAACTCGTCAAGTATATTCCAAAATATTGAAAATAACGAATGCTCCATATAAACAATATCATCTGAAGAATGGTTTTAAAAATACAAATTCTAAAAAATTTCGTGAAGTTATCAAACCTCTATTAGACTCACGACAATATCCAATAAGAAGTAGAAGTAAAATTGGTGGAGCACTCAAACGAGTGAAAATGGAGAAAATATATAATTCTAAACCTGTGAATTATGTGTACTGGAATTCACCGAAAGAGTTAGTTGCTCGCCTACGACTATTGGTAGCTTCAAAGTCAGCCGGACATACCGGACATGATAATGAAATAATTTCAATAATTGAAGAATTACGTGAAGAAGGTATAATATATTAACATATTCACATGTAATGATCACTGTCACATCATCATTCAATGCAGTAACATTATCACCTTTTCTCTTTAATCATATTGAAATAGAATGACTAATGAAATAAGTGATGTCAAACGACAAGTTGTTAATGAATTACATAAACCTGCAAGACGTAATTTTCGTAGAAGAATAACCACCATCAAAGGTTTGGCAGATCTATGGCAAATAGATTTAGCTGAACTGCAACCTTATGCAAAAAGTAATGAAGGATACCGATATATACTTGTAGTGATAGATTGTTACTCCAAATATCTGTGGACTGTAGCAGTTAAAGATAAAACAGGTAGTACAGTAACTAATGCAATGAAACATGTACTGAAAGAAGCCAAATACTCCCCCAAACACATACAAAGCGATCAAGGGAAAGAATTTTTCAATAAAAGCTTCTCATCTCTCATGCGAGAATATAATATCAATCATTATTCAACATTTAGCACAAAGAAGGCAGCTATAGCAGAAAGAGTGATTCGTACAATAAAGGCATGGCTCTACAAGGAATTTTCGATGAGAGGTCACCACAAATGGCTTGATATTCTTCCAATTATAACTAGTAGATATAATAATAAAGTTCATCGTACAATAGGTATGGCACCCATCAATGTTGATTCAACAACAAAATTAAAATTCAAGGGTATCAATGGAATTGGAGGAAGACAAAGTAAACCCAAATTCCAATTAAATGATATTGTACGTATAAGTAAATACAAACATATTTTTGAAAAGTCTTACACTGCGAATTTTACCACGGAGCTATTCAAGATTGTTAAAATTAATAAAACCATCCCAACGACTTATAATCTTGAAGATATGAATGAACAGCCGATTAGAGGATGTTTTTACGAAGAAGAGTTATTACGAACCGAGAATCCTGACGTATATCTGATTGAGAAGGTGTTGAAGAGAAGAAAAAATAAAGTATATGTAAAGTGGTTAGGCCTTCCTAGCGAACAAAATTCTTGGATTGATGAATCAAATATGGTTTAAATGTATATAATAGTGACTTTTATGAATAAAGTAATATTAAAGTTCATTATTGTTTTCATTTCAATTATAAGTATGTGAACTGAAAAATATTGCAGCGGTAAACATTGCCCCAGCCATTCGCAATGTTCTGTGTATACCAAACCAAATTAATTGTATACTCCATTCCCGCTTATATGCTTATATTTTTCAACTCACGATATTGAAAACACATTATCATTCCCAAAACTAATCGCCGTCACTTTGAAATGCAGTATCCAACTCTTTTTGCCAATTATCTCTCACTGATAATGCTGTCTCATAAAGCTTAGTCGACTCCTCAAGCTCAGCCTGAGCTTGCATTCTCGAACGTTGATGGAATTGCTTATCTTTACCAATTTTTGAACGGAGTTCATCAGCATCTTTAGACATTCTAGCCAATTCAACCTTCGCTAATGCAATCTTGGCATCTAATGCTTCAAGAGTTTCATTATTAGCATTAATAGCTCGCTCACTCTTTTCAAGTTCAGCAATAGTCATCTGTGCCTTTACAAGACGGCATTTTGCTTTCCTTTTCATTTCCCCAAACCGATGGAGGGGGCTGAAAGAAGATAGCGGTTCAGCTTTCAAATCACTCTTCATTTCTTTAGGAGTACCTTTTGGCTTCCTCTTCGATCTGTCACTTTTCGTTGCGGGTTTTTTCTGTCGCACAACACTTTTGGATTCTTTCTTTTCTTTAAAGTCAGTGACAATCGATGAAGATGCCTTAGTAACCTTCCTCTTGATTGTTCTAGATTTCTTATCAACACCAAGAGGAAGGGTAGATGAAGAGTGTTTGAGTGATGATAATTGCGAAACGATCGGATTTTCAATAATAATTTGCTCATTTGGTTCTGGCACATCTGCAAAGTTAACGAAGTCGTTAATATCAAAATCATTTATCGAATCTTGACTCGATAAATGTAATACTGGAATATTTTCAAAATCAGTCTGATCGATATCAACAAGTGGTGAACCATCTTCAGCAATCAATAGCGGCATAGAGCTCATGATTATTAAGGTCTGAGGAATGATATGTGATAGCAATAGAATGTGGATAGGAAAGGTGATGATGTTACTGAGACCTCACCATTTATAGAAGAAAATAAACTAGCGCATGCGCTCTTTCATCAACTGGCACATGCGCTCTCTCACTAAACTATTCACGCATGTAACAATCTTTGTCATTTAAGAGGAAAACTTTGTGTTGCATGCATGTATTTTTAAATGTTAGAAAATAATACAAATAAATTCAAAATATATATATTTATTAATAATAGAGGACAATAACGATAATAAAAAAATGAAAAATGTTAATATGTCTCTGTGGATGTGGAACGTTCTTTGACTCTATTCCTCAATAGTTGTTGCTCGTGCGTCAAACACCAACATTGAAAAAAATGGATTCTCCTATTGGGGTAGAGTTGACCAACCTTCTCACACAGATCCCAAGTACTTCTACATGCATTGCATACATGATTCCAACAATTCATGGAATATGTATCACAACGCAAACAACGTTGCAGTGGAGTTGGAACGGCAGCACAGGTACCACAAATATTTCTACAGATACCTATATTGTTAAATATTATAGGTTCGGAACACTTCAGACACTGTAACTGTTGTTGACGATAATCCGATTTTGTTCGCTTCGGTGGATGAGAAGGAGGCGATAGTTGAATCCGCAACACGCAATCACTACACATACCAGTACATGGATTGATTGAATCCTTAGGTCTACTTATTTGACAAAAGTAGCACACAATAGCCCCTGCAATCATCATTGGGTAGACACACACTTTTGGTTTTTCATTCCACTCTTTTGGAAACGGCATTTTACTAATTCGATTAGAAATATTAAGAGATGACTTACAGAAACTCTGAATGCTCTCTCCTATACCTACGATCTCTATTTATACGAATCAACATCATGTGGAAGTATAGTGGGATAACTTCTCCTACTATTCCACTCTAAACGAGTCAAGTGGGAGTCGCATCACCTCCTATATAAGTTGACTTGCAAACCTAGAGTTCATTCATTCACTCTCTACAACTGTGAGCAAACAACAACAAGATGAATTCTGCAAAAATAAATGCTGCATTAAATAGAATAGCTGCTGTTGATGAAAACAATTGGATAGACGAATCAGATGATGAGGATGTCAATGTTCCGCTAGAGGAAGTGATAGTTGAAGCAGAAGATGTTGGAGTCGATGAAGATGAGATAGACGAAGTTGAAAACGAGGCCAACCAAAGCGACGAAGATGATGACGTGATGGAGTTTGAGAGGGTCATGGATGAAGAAGGAGATGATGAAGGGATAGAAGCTGACACAACTGAAGGTGATGGTGCTATGAGGATCGGTATGCGAACACTCAATGTCAGTGAGACACTGGAAGATCCCTTGGATTTGTATTGTGCATTGGATGCATACGTATTGATCAGCACAATAGATGGAGAGAACAAAAAACTATGTTGGTGCTGCTTTCGGTTTTATTCGCATAGAAACAATAATGGAGGGTGGTATGCCCATGTCAACACCCACAACACTGTCTCAATTATGGAAATGGGACAGAATTGGTGTGAAGCTTGCGAGAGGCCACTAACAAACTTCACCCGAGTATCTACATGTATTATATGTAATAATGTCCAACCTGTGGCACAATAACCGTGGACCTACTGGTCAAAAAAAAAAAACAACAGCCCTTTTCAGGGCTACATTATTCACACAAACAGTAGTTAGTTGTATTAGTATTCATAGATTATGTGACAAATGAATACTTTGACTAATAAAAGTCTAAGTTGGAAATTTGTTAGTCTTTGAATATCTATACATTATATGACAAATAAATTACTACTTTGACTGAAAAGTCGAAATTTGGAATTTGATAGTCATTGAATATCTATGCATATGATGAGTACTACTTTAAATGAAAGTTGAAGTTGGCATTTGTCAATCATTCATATGCATATAATGATGAATACTTTCACATACATATATTTCGTTTGAGATTATAATGTTAACATAATGTTAACAATGGTATGAATCTGTTTCTGTTTGAAAGTATAATGGTAGCTCTGAAAAGAGCTATTTTTTTTATTGTTTCAGTCTTTAATTGTAGCCCTGAAAAGGGCTGTTATTTTTTTATTAATCCATGCAATGATATGGACTAACGCTCCTCATCATCAGAAACAATAATTATGGTATCGTCATCTGAATCAGATGATATACTAATGATATCATCCTCATAGTAGTCATCTGAATCAGATGATATACTCATGATGTCGTCGTCGTCATAATCAGCTGAATCAGATGATATACTAATCACATCATCCGCATTATTATCGTCAACAGCATCTATGTCGTCCTGAATACCTTGTTCCACTCGTTCTGCGAAATCATCAGGAAGATCATAGATTCGCTGCAGAAATTGAGCGAAGGTTGTACTCAAATGATCAGACGTTGAATCTATTTCATGTACTTGGATGGGTCCTGTACTCGACATTGTGGAAGAATGATATAGAACTGGGATTGTTGCTATATTTATATTGGAAGAAATGAAATGGAGGGGGTGAAATGTAGAACAGTGTTTGAGATTCGAAAACATCAAGAATGAAACTCTGAGCGATTATTAGGAGAAATTCTAGTGATTATTATGGAAAAAAAAAACTAATAAGAGGGAGAGGAAGGGAGGAAGACACTGCCCCAGCCTCGCAGTGCCTCGTGTACACCAACCAAAAAGTGTGTACTCCGTGGAAGGAAAGGAAAGGAAATGATGGACGAGTAGATGATTATATGTCATCATCGGAATTGAGGACATCATCATCGATTAGGATTGGGGATGGCGGAGGACTATCCTCGATGAGGATAGGGGATGGTGGAGGACGTCTAACGTCAAGCTCGTCATCAGCATCATCACCAGAGTCGTCGTCGTCATCATCATCGTCGTCGCTACTCATTGGGACAATGTCATCATAAGCAGGGTCCCACCATCCGTCAGGATCTGGATATTCCGAGTCATCCAAGTGTCCTTCGTCACTGCCAGTGACATGTTGAACTTGCATCCTGATGTCGTGATCCCGGTATTCGTATGGCGGACTGTGGGGTTCCGTGGTGGAAGAGACTACCTGTACCTGGCTGTTATCCCAGTAATTGAAGTTGTACCCCTGATCCGGGCAGCTATAGGGTTCGGAGGTTGAATCGGGTTCCATCTCGATGCTAGCTGATCAACTGAATGTTTCATCAGATGATTTCTACTTTTATACTTTCGAGAGGGAGTGGGAGAGGAGTGGAACATTGAGTAGGGGTAAATTGTAGTGTGACATAAGACATATTCAATGAGTAGGGGTAAATTGCAAAGTGACATAAGACATATTCAATGAAAGAGATACTTGAATGGATAAAATACAAATGAAATATACTTGTCGATTTCACTATGAAACATGTCTATTTTTTATTTTTTAAATTTTCTTCACATGAAATTATTTACAAGTGATTAGAGGACACAAAAATTGATGTGAGGTATTTGTCTAGAAGAACTTGGAATTGAAATAAAAAAAATAATAATAATAATAAGAGGAAGTGAAGAAAAATGCTCCAACCATCGCATTGTTCAATGTGTACCAAACCAAAAAACAGTGTACACCCTTTATTTCACTTCCTTTTCCTTTATTCAATATAAACTTAACAAATATAAACTTAAAACTACCATAATTAAATACTCCTAACTAACCTAAAACTAATCTTACATTTACACTTCATCTACAAAAAGAGTGTCCATAACTGTCACTATTTTTTTGTACAGCTTTATCGAAGAGGTCTCTGCTTTACACCTTTCCTGCAGAGATGCATAATTCCGATCTATTTCGGCCATTTCCTTTTGGATTTCCCTCCGTCGGTTATCCATTTCAGCCATTTGTCGCTTCATGGTAACCAACGCGGCCTCGCTAGATCGGGCAGCTCGTTCTGCTTTCTTGCATCTCTGCAGAAAAACACTCATCTTTTCACTAACCTCTCCGATAGGCTGTGGCACCAACACCTCAGGATCCGCCGGTGTCGCTGGCAGCGGTGGTAGTCGCGTCACCAACGGCGACAATATCACCAACTCCGGAGAAGGACTCCTCGGAATTTCCACTGCTGCTGGTGCTGCTGCTGGTGTGGAGGCCCTCTTACGAGAGGTCGAAAAACTACCTGCATAAGGATTAGTCCTATTGCAAGTAGCTCGGTACTTTGAAATAGGACCAACCTTTGCTGCAGGTCGTTGGCAAACCTTCTTCACAGCCCTGACTTCCTCCTCCTCCTCGAATAAGTCAGGGCTAGAAGATCTGCACCTAACTCGCGAACGCGAAGTGGTTGGCTGGTCAACCGTCACCGCTCTCGAAGATGCTGCCTCCTCCTGGTCAGCGGACACCGGCAGAATAGACGCCACAGCATTATTCACCTCCTGTGTATTGGTTGCCATTCTGAAAAAGAAGAAATAATACAAAGTTAGTTGATATAAAAAATAACATTCCTAATTTACTTACTCAAATATCAAGTTGGTCGTTGGAACGTACTGCCTTGTTGTGGAGTGGACTGCTCTCGATGAGATGACTTCTCGAACTGAATGTTGTGGAGTGCTCTCCGGAGGGTATCGACTTCGATGCGTGAGCGGTGGGAAAATGGTGGGAGCGCACATGCGCGATGAGGGTAGGGGTGTACATGCGCAAATGTTGGGAGTCGGGGGGCGGGGCTTCGGGGAGGGGAGGGGCGGGGCTTCGGAAAGGGGGCGGGGCTTCGGAAAGGGGCGGGGTATCCGAAAAGTTGGTGGCGACGGGGGGGGGCGTGGCCCTAACGGGCCCCGCCCACTGCCTGGGCTCCGCCCAGGTGGGTGGGGCCTCCGGCCCCAGGTAGGCGGGACATCTGGAGAGACATCTACGCCCTCTTCGCGCGCGCGTTCGTAACATAATATGCTACCGAACACCTAACCTAACGTATTAACGTAACCTAACCTAGTACGCTAACCTACCGCTATGCAACCGAACACCTAACCTATCGTATGTATTAACGTAACCTAACCTGGTACTCTAACCTACCGCTATGCAACCGAACACCTAACCTAACCTAACCTAACCTAACCTAACCTAACCTAACCTAACCTACAGTAACTATTAACCTAACCTAACGAGGGAATACTAACCTAACACCTAACCTAACGTAAGTATGCAGCTAACCTAACGTAGCTATTAACCTAACCTAACGAGGGAATACATTCACCATGTTGGTTCCATTAATACATCATCAGTTGGTTTTGGTTTTGGTTGTATTATTCTATGATTTGGATTAATGTTCAGTCCTGGATATCCCAGTCCACCTGATGATGATGGCCTGACTTTATAGTTTCTCTCCAAAACTTCTTTATGGTTTTTCTCCAATACTTCAACTCTCTGTTCCAGTACATCATACTTTTTCATTGTAGTCCCTGTTATGTTTGACATAGCATCAAATTTTTTATTTGTAGACGCTGTTATGTCAGACATTTTTATGTCTACATCACTTGTAAGTTTGTCAAATTTACGAGTGAAAGTTATCCGAGCCTCTGCAATTTTATCGTCAAATGCTTGCCGGGCGTCCCGAGCAATATTGCCTATTGTGGATTGTATTGCAGCTTGTAGGGCTAGAAGTATAACTTCCTTTGCTCCATTAATTTCCCCCTCAAGATATGATACAGTTACACAATCACTCTTGTCAATTGGTTCACTTGTATTTTTCAATATTTTCCTTTGCATGTCATAATGACCATCTTTTGTTAATTTAAAACCATTCCCAGGAGGACCTCGAATGACATTACCACCCCATTTTCTTTTTCTACCAAACTTATCGATTGTTTTAGACATTGTGCACTCTACGATGATTCTCTTCAAACTGATATTTCTGTCATTTACATTATACTATATATTGCAGTAATTGATTAGGGAAATAGAAATAATACAAATAAAATTTTAATCATTTTATATTCATTACAGTAATACATATACATACATACATAATACATTAATATCACATTACTTCTATCATATATTATTAATTATAAATGGCTACATAAATATCAATATTGAATTTTCCGGTTTTGAAGATATTGAATGATATTTCAATCATTGATCTCGGCAGATAATAAATTAATCAATTGATCCAATGGAGTCTCCTGAGATTGTGATTGTTGAATAATATTACTTATCCAACGAATGTTCTCATTTGGATCGTTTTCATAAAATTCAATATCATTATGACCCCAAGGAAGAGTGTGGGTAGTATTCGGAATGATAAATCGTTTATCGTCGTGATATGATAATGCAACTTTATTTTTTAATTCAGTATACATATCATGTAACACGCTTCTAAATGAATTCATCTTTCTGAATATCATACCACCTTGTTCGACGATTTTTTGATAATCTTCGCATGTCAATTCATTCTTTATTACAGATCGTTTAACCCCTTTGGCTTTCTTAAATTCACCATCAACAGATTTCACATAATATGCTTTAGCACCTGTACCATAAAAACTCATGATTGGATCATTTGGAAATTCATCTTTGAAGTTACCCAAGACTGAACTTGTTACTGGAATATTGAATTGGTTAACTATACTGTAATTGGATGTATCAAATCTACTTATGTTAGTTTTTATGAATTCATAAAAATTTTCTGTGTTTACTTTAAGAATGAGCGAGTCGGTATCTGTGTAAAGTAAAGAGACATTTTCATCAAAGTGTTGTTTGATGCATCCATAGAAAAAGTCATACATGACTGTTTTAGATAATTCTAATATGGAAAATCCCAAATATAATGGTTTATCGTAATGAACCTTCACTCTACCCAATTGAATGGCAACGAAATTATCAGTGAAAATTGAACAATTTTTGAAATTTGGTTTGGCTATGAGAGTGCTGGCACCTATATTTTTCTTTATATTTTCCCAATGTGTAACGAGTCTAACATCAATTCGATTATCTACATTCTCCATTGTCTTTCCATACACCGCATTATTCATTAGTTTATAGAAATCTTTAACAGATTTGTTGTTAGACCTATTACGCATTTCAGTATTAAGATCTATATAGGGTTTCATCCAGCATGATTGTTTGAATTTCAATACTCTATGTGTATTCATTACAATCAATCCATTTTTGACAGCTTGCTGTAGATTCCTATAATGAACAATATATTTTCTTTTATCATTCAAATTTGGAATTAATTTGGGAATTTTCGATTGTGTACGAGGTGGTATTATTTTTTCGACTAAAAATGGAAGGTCAGAATGTTTATCATGCAACTCTTGTGGATAATGAATGTCCACTTCAAATACATACCCATACGGACTATCAGTACTCACATCCATCACATCGAGATTAAGAATTTCATTTGGTGTCAACCATGTAAATTCACTTGTTGGTAGAGGTTGTGACATACTGTGACCGTATAGATTTGTTGCATCTAAATATGTAATGAATGTGGAAGGTTCGTTGGGATTATAATTGGGTAAAAATCTATTATTTGCTATATGTTTCCTCTCGCTACATTGACTAATTCCACCTCGTATACCTTTTTGAAAAAAGTGAATCATATCAATGTCAGTTAGTAATTCCAATTCAACATTAGTGAACTTCAACATGGCATCCCATGATAATCCAGGTGCAGTGTAATATTGTGCCGGATCTAAGTTATATATCTCTAAACTTGTGGTGCGGAAGTTTTCAAAAATATCACATAGTAGCAATACATCCGACTTCAAATACAAATCAGAGTATTCCCCCAAATTCTGACACTCGAATAAATTCCAAACTTTTCTAGCCCTATCATAATCAGTTTCCGATATATGTTCACAATTGAGTGTGTCATAAAACTGATTTTTTGTCGGAAGTAATGGATAATTCAATTTGTCAATGTCATCAACAAAACTATATGGAAATACACCTTTCTGTCTCATCAAATTGAATTTCTCAATTTGTGGGAAATGTTTGTGCATCTCCAAACATTGATCGGAGGTCAAGTTTGCACCCAACTTCTCCAACGAATTAGTCATAAATTTATAACTATCGATAAATCTCATTTTGAGATAATTCTTCCTAACCACACCATCTTTATCGGTATAGCTGTGTGTAAAGAGATGCTTCGTGAAAGATATATATTTCTCTTTAGTTTGCGGGATAACATCAACTTTCTCTTTATTCCTATACAATTCTTTTATGAATAAATGACAATCATAACCACTTAAATTATGAAAAATGATAGGTATGAAGTTTGGTATTTTGAAATTTAAATTACATTTCGAGTGAGCGGCATGTGATCTTTTCTTTCCTGTGACATGACAATGATCTCTTACTTTGACGTCACCATCAGTAAATGCTTTATTACATATACCACAAGTTCTGGCTGCAACAAACTGTTCTTCTTCTTCGACAGTTTGTGTATCCATTGGTTTAGGGTTTCTGAGATGATTTTCATGTATCTCTTTCAAATCATCTTCAATGCTACTCACAAATTTCTGAGCTGCATCTACACCCCTATATGTAACAAATTTTGTCAAATCATCATTATATGAACACTTTATCAAATAAGCAAATGAATATGGGGCATGTTTGAATGTTTTAATCGTGTATGAACTTCCAGGATTTGGCTCATTCACATGAATCGGTTTAAGCACTGATTCAAAATCAGCATACACTACAAATGGCACCCTCATTTGCCTCTCAAAGTTTTCAAACATTAGTTTATTTTCCGCAACCATTCTACCATATTTATTGATCTTTAAATTAGTAGTTGGTGTTGTGGTACTAATGTGATTACAATCATACATATTATGACGTAAAAGCAATCTCTCATCAGAAAAATATATCAAACATCCGTCACAAAAATATTTTTTCTGTCTATGAGCTGATAGTTGATTAGAAACTAATCTTGAAAGATCTTTGATCCAACAATAGTGACCATTACCGGAGTCATCAGTTATAAACAACAAATTGACATGTCTCCGGAGTCTTCTCTGTGAGTATCGCAATGGACCAATCACTTCATACTTCATTTTACCCTTCTCAAATGTACTCTCTAAACCATAAACATTAATTGAAATATCATTCCTATCTTCGAATATTTCGATACTCTTATTATTAACTTTAACCGGAAAATCCATACCTGTGACATCTAAAACAGTGGAAAAATGTGGATATGACGTAAGTTCGGACACTCGACTATCTGCAGGATATAATGCTGATGTTATAGCCCAAGCAAAACAATATTGATCTTCATTACGAACATTCACAACAGCTTTCTTCCATTGAATACATTGAGGCAGCTTCACATATGAACGTCCTTCCAGTGGACTGTATTTATTAATGTTGACCTCGAGAAACAATATTTTTTCACAAGTCCAACCTGAATTATAAAAAAAAAAAAATATTACTATTCAATCTTATTGAAATTTTCAAAAAATAAATACCTGAGTCACGATCCTGGAACTCAGTCGTTTGAGCCACAATTACATCACGGAATCCATCAAAAACAGCATTCAAATCTGAAGATTGGTCCACTATTTTATTTTGGGAATTAAATGACTTCGTGTCCCTCGAATCATCAGTCTGAAGAATATAATTCCCAAAAACTTCCATATTCACCTTGATGCTTTTATGGATCCTGATGGCTGATTCCAGTAATTCAATGACCTTCTGCCTAATCTTATTGAAAAATGACATGTAGTCACTGGTTACAATCGAACTCTCCACCCTGTATGTAGCAATGCGGCAATTGAATGCATTCGTTATAATTTGAACACCGTCAGACAATTGAACACATGCATTATTTTTATGACTCATGGTTCTTCGGTGAGAATTCACTTGGCTCATAGGAATTGTCACATTACAACAATTGCACGTATACATAGGTGTTGCATTATCCACTCTCACCCGTTTCACTGCAGGCCCTCCTTGGCAACTCTGGAGCTGATGCCGACGAAGATTATCACTACGAGTGAAAGATTTACCACAGTCACAGGAATACATTTTATATAATAGTTCTCACTAACTCACTTGATGTAAACTGACATAGCCAACACTCGTACGCTTCTTAAATACACTCTGATAGGACCCGTCAAGACGTCATAGCCAACCCCACTTCTCAACTACATGCGCCAAGATTACCTCCCAACTGAATGCGATAACAGATGTCGATATACGAGCAAGCAGTGGTCGTTGCGGTCTCGGAGAGGGTAGACGCTAGGCAAACAGTCCTCGGCTGCCGTTGTGTCACCATCGATAGCGGGGCTAGAGCGAACCTTCATCGCTTCAGGAGAGGTGAGGGCAGACCGATGAATACGCATTACTCTGCCACACGTCGTGGAGTGAACATGTCGCTCTCTAGCCGTTGAACGGTTATTGCTGTGACGTCACTCCACTACTAACTTGGTGCCCTAACACCGATGGAGCATTTATTACTTGGAGGATCTTCGAAGTATGCAGACGTATGTTTGTACATAGACAAACAAGCACATGATGAAACCCTGTACCGTGCATTCTCCTACACACACACATAAACACACAAAATCTCATGAAAAAAAAATCTGAACGATCCATGCACCAGACACTTCAAGGTCACAATGCCTTGACTTCACTGCACAACAAAAAAACTTCACCAAACAACAACCAATAAAAAAAGCAATTAATACGTCATAGTGGTGGGGGGAGGCCGAGAATCAGCTGTAAACAACTACTTACCACGTCACTTTTCACACATTTTTTCATTTTGCTAGGAATTGCACAATATAACGTGCTATGAATCGCACGACTTTTGAGTGTTGTCGTTCGTAGGGGAAGACAGAAAAACAAATTTAGAACAGATTTATTCATACTTTGTCCCACACACATTCACCTGTTCACCTGAGGCTGAACATTTACGATGGTAAGACTGCTTATTGGCTCGAATATTAAATATACGAATGGGGTTGGCATAAATTCAATTGTTTTTCTACGCCATATTTAGAAAAAAAACGTGGATTTAAGAAATGAATTAGCTGCTGCTCATACTCCTGTTCATATTATTATAAGTGGCTGAACTTTATAAACGTTTTGTCATCAAAGATATTCAATACGATGTACCCAAGTGTGAAAAATTGTTTGTTTTTCTTTCTGAATGAAAACACAACTTTTTAGTAAAAGTGAAGTGAATGAAGTTATGGTACAATATTTCAGTATAATTAAAGAATTACCCCATTCGAATTGGTAATATTCGATCAAGAAAGTCGTACCAACATTAATTATTGACTGGGGTGCTGTCAATTGAACAATAACATACCAGAGACAACATTGTTTTTTTAAGAAAAATTTAATTTGTGTGGAAAAGAGGATAATAAATTTGTATCCTAATAGTTTTTTAGTGCAAAGAAGAAGATTGAATATGACCTTGAAGTGGGCCATATTTTCCGAACGAAGAGAAGAGCTCCACAGTTTGACTTCAGACTCGTGTTCGCTCATAATTTTCCTTAACGACAAACAAAAATTTTTCAAAATCTTTCTCTGTGGGGTATCCGAAGGTTCATCAAATATCACAAAGCATAATAGTTTTCGGGAAATTTTTTGGCTTTCTATTACTCCATCTTGATACAGAAAAAATGTGGGAATCTTCCAAAAAAAGGAAGGAAGTAATAAATTTTAAAAGAAGTAACAGTATACATAGATGTGTAGATCATGCAAAGAAGTAACTTTCAGACACAAATCTGGAAGAAAAAACCTTCCTGAAACAGCTACTTTCATATAAACATTGAATTACACGAAAGAAAAATTCTTTCGAAAAGAGTATTTTCACATAAACACTGAATTATACAGAAAACACTTTTTTCTACTCAGTTTATATTTCAAACATTCGTCATGAAATTAAATCAGATATCATTCACAGGGTTTCTACACAACATACTAAACGAAAATAAAGATTCCACTCACATGGAACACTGTCATGCTCACTGGTAAACATCGATGTTTCGCCGTAAGACACTTGCCTTAGGGCTCTTCAGTACCAATCTGAATAACATTATGAGAAAAAACACACATTTCTTTCCCAAAAATTAGTCACCCCTAAAAATATAACCCTTTCAAATATAATAGGAATAGATGGAAACGTCATTCTCATGACATTTCTGCCAACGTTAGCCAACTGTTGCCACCCCACGAACTACAACCCTCAAAAGTCGAAACTTGTGCAAGCTGAGGATTAACGATGTTTTACCTTCTAACGTGCGATTTTTAGCACGATTCACTCTTGCAGCTTAGAAACCTATATTTCAAAGAAATTTCCATTTTGCTTGCTAGAAAATAGTTGAATTCCTACCAAAATGAATGAATGAATATTTTAACATATTCCAATATTCACACCGGGCAGGTATGTCAACAGAAACGGCTTTACGTAGTACTGAAAATCGCCGAGACCCCTCATGAATTGTCGTATAGTTGGAGCACCCAGTATTATTGGTTGGAAAATATGTCAGTTTTGAGACAGGAATTGTCAGATTGAAAAGTTTAGGAGTTTCTGTATTTCCAAGAGTTATTCACTCTTCACAAATAGTTTAATTCCATTAATATCCGTTGATGGGAATTCTTCACCGAGTGGATTTTTTTTACGAATTTTATAATAAATCGGGTCACGGAAAAATAAAATTATGTAAGAAAAAGCTTTTATCTACTTTCATAGTTGATGAGGGCTCATTCCAAATTACGTTCTCACAATCAATCATTCATGCATCAACGAGAAGAGAGATCCATGATATTATAAATAGTAGACGGACAGAAAAGTCTGCCCTTAGGGCAGACTTTTTTACTTACTTTTTATCGGCCGATAGTTTAGTTTGGTTGGGTTGGGTTGGGTGGGGGCACACTACTCAAACAAAACTGTTCGGTTCTGTGCGGGTGCGCAGACCACCAATTGAAAAGACTGAACAGTTGTTTATGTATATAATATTTTGACGTGTTGTATTGAAAGTATTGAAGAATGTTATCGAAATATTTTTTAAATGCTTTATTATATAACGCAGGTCGCTTTTCAACTCCCGCAATTAAATTTTCCACTGAACATTCGGCAATATTCGACATAATTATGAAAAAAAAAAAAAAATATGAAAACGCAAATATATTCAAAGATAAAGTAGGTAGGTACTTGGATAATATTTGATATCAGATATCAACAATGGAATGTAGAGTGGGGAGTCTGCAGGCACCAACTGTTTAGTTGGTGCAACTGATGAACTATTTAATATTGAAATTGTTTAACTTGAGAAATGCTAAGTTAATACTTGAATTCTATGTATAATAATATGATAATGTCAGGAAAGAGTATATATAAAATATTTCAATGATTATTTTGTTTATGAACATATATTATAGCTACCATAAGCCAATGTTATTTTTGTAGGATCAAATAATGATATTAACAATGTACATACACAAAATTAGTATCATCATTTTCAAGCCACGTTTCACACAATAAAAGAATATTATGTGCTTGCTGCTTGGATTCAAATAATACTGTCAACAGTATACAGGGTGTAACTGAATAAGTGTAAAACATTTGAGGAGGTGATTCCTCATCGAAAAAAAGATAGGATCTTTCATATAAAGAAACTTCATTGGAGCATCCCTTGTTAAGATACAGCCCCTTAAAGGGGGTATATCAAATTTGTATAATAATTTTTTTCACAAGCACTGAGGAAGTTACAATATTGAAATTATTCTGATATTTTGTACTACCAAAAAGACACTTAGCCAATAATTTATTTGGTTTACCCCATGGTTGTAAGGGGTGGAAAACGTAACCCTTAAAATTTATTTCCAATGTAACTTTTTTTCTTATCAGTTGTTTACCATTTAAAAATTTATTTCCGATAGCCTGTTTCATTCTAAACAAAAAATGTCTCTAGGGTTTTATGCCCAAAATAAACCAGTTCGCAGCAAAAATTATTTCACGAACAACTACAGAGATAAATCGTCATAAATGCGAACTGGATTTATTGTTATTTTGTAGTTAGTACCTGCATTAAACGATTAAAGGGTAATAAACAAAACTAATTTATTAATAACAAAACACACAACATGTAGAAATCATAGTAAATATTCAATATGTCTACCTTAAGACATTACGCATGCGTCTAGACGTCGGCGCATTGAGCCACGTATTCGCTCAAGTATTTCTGGAGTCTCTCTGATTACCCTGCACGCATCGATGATGCGGTTTCTTAAGTCCTCTATATAGCGAACAGGAGTACGATAAACCAAATGCTGTAAATGGCCCCAAATAGAGAAAGCGAGAGGATTGAGATCCGGGGATCGAACGGGCCAGTTCTGTGGTCCTCCTCGACCTATCCACTGATTTGCATATGTTTCAGTTGAATGCTGACGTGCTACTTGACTAAAATGGGCGGGAGCCCCATTATGCATAAAAAACATATCCCTTCTAACGCCCAAAGGAACTTTCTCCAGCAGTACTGGATGCACTTCTCTTAAAAATTGAACGTATGCCTCACCATTTAATCGAGGAGGTACAAAATGAGGTCCAATTAAATCATCCCCAATAACTCCGAGCCACACGTTGAGAGAAAACTGTTATTGATGATTAGTTTCGACAATAGCGTAAGGGTTTTCATCAGCCCATATGTGGTAATTATGAAAATTAATAATCTTGTCCCGAGAAAAACTAAATTCGTCTGTGAATTCTATCGTCTTCAGAAAGTCACAATTTCTTCTAATCATTTCCAGCATCCAATTGCAAAATTCAAGACGGTTCGGAAAGTCGCGCGGTAACAGTGCCTGTACTCGTTGCAGATGGTAAGGGTATGAGAGTTGTTCCTTTAAAATTCGAAATACCGTGAGGATACATTTCAGCATATCTTCTAGAAGCTTCTATCCCATTCCCCTGCGACAGACCGTAAACGTAATGCATATCAGCCATTTCCTCATTTGTGTATCCCATTTTAATAACAAGTGAATTATTAAAGTAACATAAGTAAGTAAAGTAAGAACAGAATAACAACACAAAATTAGTATTATACCAATATAGTACTACTATACCATATAATAGTCATACCAATTTAATTGTCACTATCGCTAATAGCGACCTACTAGATAGATTAGTTTCGTATTTTCGCATTTATGACGGTGTATCTCTGTAGTTGTTCGTAAAATAATTTTTTGCTGCGAACTGGTTTATTTTGGGCAAAAAACCCAAGATACATTTTTTGTTTAGAATAAAACAGGCTATCATAAATAAATTTTTGAATGGTAAACAAATAAGAAAACAAAAAGTTACATTGGAAATAAATTTTAGGGGTTGCGTTTTCCACCCCTTACAACCATGGGGTAAACCAAATAAATTTCTGGCTAAGTGTCTTTTTGGTAGTACAAAACGTCAGGTTGATTTCAATATTGTAACTTTTTTAGTGCTTGTGAATAAAATTGTTATACAAATTTTATGTACCCCCTTTAAGGGACTGTATCTTAACAAGGGATGCTCCGATGAAGTTTCTTTATATAAAAGATTCTATCTTTTTTATGATGAGGAATCACCTCCTTAAATGTTTTACACTTATTTAGTTACACCCTGTATATCTAAATTTCATTAGTTCGGACTTCCATTGTCTAATAATATATAAAATGATTTGAAATCCCTAAAAGAACCAATACAAATTGAAAATTAAAAAGAAAAGCTGAAAGTAACAATTAGGTATATTGAGCAAAAAAAAACAGAAATGAAATTACAGTGAAATGAAATATAAGTAAAAAATAGAATAATTTAACAAAAAATAATAATAAAAAATCAAGATATTCCAAGCCAAGTGACTTCACAAAGTTTCAATTGTTAGTATCCACAATTGGCTTCAGGTGATGACTGGATTTATTTCTCCGAGAGATGACTATTTATAGGTCATTCGAGTGCTTTCACCTAACCCCCCTTTCCTCTTTACCGGTTTAGTGGCGAAACATTGTCAGTCACCTTCAAACAGTAAATATCTAACGCACACTAAACACTTAGCGTCTGTCCGACGAGAGGGGAGGAGCCTGCCTTCCGCTGACGTATACGTGAGAGAAAGGAAAGCCAGACAAATTGGCGCCGTTGCGCGTTAGGTAACGAAGCGGTTTCCCTCCTATAAGAAGTTATCACTTCAAAAATTATATTCTGCGACAAGATTGTGTGTCATTTGAATTTTATAATGTAATGAGTTGATGGGTTTGATTTAATCCAATGTTTATTGTCTTCTCACTAGAACATGTATATAAAAGTTGGTTTTAGAAATGTTTTCTATTATAAATTTATTTCAAGTCTGTTTTCAGTTTTATTTACTTTTTACTGAACTATTCTAAAATAAAAGGATTTGGAAAAGCTGAATATTCTAAAATGTTATTTGATATAAATTCATTTGGAATACTTCATATCCCTAAAAGTTTCCATGATCCATCAAAAAGCATAATATGTGTCAATTACGTATTACATGTTATTTTCTATTATAAATTCATTCTAGCCTTTTTTCAGTTTTATTTACTTTTTAGTTAACTATTCTAGAATGTTATTTGATATAAACTCATTTTGAATACTTTATATCCCTAAAAGTTTTCATGATCAATCAAAATGCATATGTGTCAATTACGTATTACATGTTATTTAACTTGTGATTTTATTACAGATTATAAGTGCTGTACTGGCCCATTAGCTCAGTTGGTTAGAGCGTCGTGCTAATAACGCGAAGGTCGCGGGTTCGATCCCCCCATGGGCCACTTTTCCTTTTATAAATTTATTTTTGTCTCCATGTATCAGGCATGTTCAGCGAATATTTCACGGCCAACTGAAAAGCTAATTTCCGAATTTCTTTGGGTGGTAATCCGTAGAATATATGCGCTGCTTTGATTATATAGCCAACAATAATTTTTTCCTGGTTCACGTCAAATACTCGCCTCACACAATGATAACCCATAGTGACAGGAACAGCGGATTCTTGCTCAATTGCTTGCTTTTTCTTCCTAATAAATCTACTCAAAGAGACGTAATGTAGTTCATATTTAGCTGCTGCAGACCTTATCAAGCATTATTTTCAGTAACCTCTTTGTAAGCTTCTTCATATGCCAAAATGGATTTTAATCCTCTCTCAGTTTTTCTCACTCTTACTCGTGGCATACTAAAACAAAAGTTAACACCTTAACATACCCTTACATAACCTACAATATGAACCACATGAAAAATTCACGACGGGGACAATTGAAACATGTTTCAATCGTCCCCCATGTCATGTGTTTCAACTGTCCCTGCACCACATTTTTGAGTGAACACTCAAATATTTTCTTACTCTTGGATTAGAGTAATAATTTGAAGTATCCCGACTAAAGGGCATATACCAAACAAAGTAATAAATATAGTTGAATCTGGATACTTACGTTTTCATCTTTTGTAACACACTTTTTCAATCAATGTAAAAGTTTACTTCGATAGCGGGAAATCGAGTTATCGTGGACGTGCACATACACTCACAACTGCCGTCAGTGGCCGATAGATGGCTACGTGCTTCATCTAATGGCGCTTCGTTTGGTATAAGCGCGCGTGATTTAAACCACGAAATAGGTCTACTATGGCGGTTATTTCTATTGTCCCCTGTTTCAATTGTCCCCGGTCTACCCTACTTGTGATTTTTCTACTGATCGAAAGTGCTGTACTGGCCCATTAGCTCAGTTGGTTGGAGCGTCGCGTGCTAATAACGCGAAGGTCGCGGGTTCGATCCCCCATGGGCTACTTTTCCTATTATAACATTATTTTAAGCCTTTTTTTAGTTTTATTTATTTTTAAAAAACTAATCAATACAGTTTATTCTATGATTTTCACTATAAGGGTTGTACAAAAACCGCGACACGTGTTTCGCTATACAATAGCTTCTTCAAGCAATGTTCTTGCTCTTAGCTTGATTAGTTTTTCAAATATGGATTTTCATCAAGTATCGGGCAGTTCTATTCAATTATTTACTTTTTACTGAACTATTCTAGAATGTTATTTGATATAAATTCATTTGGAATACTTTATATCCCTAGAAGTTTTCATGATCAATCAAAAGGCATAATATGTGTTAATTACGTATTACATGTTATTTTACTTGTGAATTTTTTACAGATTATAAGTGCTGTACTGGCCCATTAGCTCAGTTGGTTAGAGCGTCGTGTTAATAACGCGAAGGTCGCGGGTTCGATCCCCTCATGGGCCACTTCTTTGCGTTTCCTCAATCATTTCAAGTCAAACTCACTTATATCAGAAATTTATTGCCATAACACGTACTTCATCAAAAAACAAAATTAGGTTACGTGGGTTAGGTAAGCCGAGTGTCTTACCTATAAATTCATAACGGAACTGAAAAATATATTTCGACCTGAATACGAATTAGGTTTTTCAACAGGCGAAACAATTGAGTTTGTGTTATGAGGAATCGGGAAAGCCATTGAAATTGGAGAACATGAACTGAACATCCAGGAAGCTGCGCTCACGCCCGGATTCTGAATTTCCTGCATTCTTCCATCGAGTCGGGAGGATCCGAGTGGAGATAGAAAAGTAATAACGTCATCCCCACCCATGGAAATCCACAAATTTTATTTTCGAGGAAATTTGTATTAACTGATTTGTCGTGTTCGGTTATCAGGTTTGTGTAGCGGATTTTACGTCATTTATTTTTACATTTTCTTCCGCTGCGGCATTTCCATTTCCTCTCAAAATAGCTTTTTCATCGCGATGGCTTCGGGTGCTAATGGAATTTTCAATAATCGTTCAATTTTTGACATAGATAAATAAACAGGCAGTCAGGATTAACAATATTTCGTATCTTGCCGTGTTTCGCGGTAATTTTTCAGTCGATACTGAGAACTAAAAAGGGAGCAAAATATGTGCGATAAAACTACTTATCATCATTTCAAATTATGGAATGCATACCGAGGGACAACGAAAAAATTTTATATTGTGCCATTCATTTGTTTCTGGGGTATAAAATTTAAAATTTTGAATAGAACCCCGCCTATTTGTTTGTACGGAAGCGCAGAAAGGCCACATATTTTTATCATTTGTTTCTTGGTAATTACGACTTTAAAGTCGAAATTTCGACTATAATCTGGAAATTTCGACTTTAAACTCGAAATGTCTCCTTACGAAGACGTCATCTATGGAATTGATCTCATGCAATTGTGGTTCAGCCTAGCTGACCTATGGCTGGTCGAAACAGCGCAGTCTGATGTTGAATCAGAAATGTGTTTATGCTGTAGTTCTAGTTGCAGTGAAAGCTGCAGTGAAAGACAGAGAACGAATCTTGTAGGCGGTTGATGTCGAAGCTTGGCTCTGCATCCAACCGCCTTGGGGAGCCTCTTTTATTTTTTATATTCGAGGATGGAGTTCTTTGTCGATCCCATTAATGGCTGGCATTTATGTAAGGGGGATGTCATAGTCTTTACTTGAAATTACGACTTTAAACTCAAAATCTCGACTTTCATCTGGAAATTCCAAAATTTTGTTGAAATTTCGAGTTTATTGTTATTCCGAGTTTGAAGTTGCGATTTCCAAGAAACAATTAAATTAAACAATAAAAATATGTGGCCCTCCTACGCTTCCGTACTTTTCGTCGTGTAAAAAAATATAAATATTTCATTTCAACGATATAACAGAAGTGACCATTTTCTTTCAAAATGGCAACCTAGGAGCCATTTCCGACAAATTCTAGATGTTGGCATCATGACGTCATCTATGGAAATATTGTCAAATAATTTGATGTTGAGAGAAATAAAAGTTTTGTCGATTTTTAAATAAAAACTGAGAAATAGAATTTTTTCACCAATTCACGTACTCTTTTTACTATATTTCTCAATGCCATTTTTCACTTCATTTATCTCGGATATCCTGATAGGAAGTGGAATTTTTAAAACTTTAAAATTTTAGTATCTTTTGTGATTCAAAAAATTTCTGAGAAACTGTACCAGTGAAAAAGTGACAATGCGAGCTCTCGTCAAACAGTAGAATTTTTGAGCAGACAAAACATCGAACTGATGCCTCATCCTCCGTACAGCCTGATTTGATACCCGATGGCTTCTTTTTATTCTCGAATATTAAAGATAAACTGCGTGGTCAACGATTTGCGAGTGTCGAAGAAGCAGTTGAAACTTTCAAAAACCATGTTTTAGAGGTGGCTCAAGAGTAGTGGAAAAACTGCTTTAACAGATGATTGGCACGGATGCAAAAGTATATTGATCATCAAGGGGAATATTTCCAAAAACAAAAAAGGCATTTTCATTATAAAATGTTTGTTATTATTTGCTATTCCCGAAATATAAATGGTACCCTCGTACAACAAGACCTCAACATTTCAACGGAAACTATGAGAGCAAACAGCATGATGAAACCACGAGTCTGTCGCATGAGCGATGCTCATGCGATGTTTTTTTGTTAAAATACAGCAATTTTGAAATGAACGTTGCTGCCACACGCTTCATGCCCAAAATTTCCAAAAAATTGCATGGCATGAGCCAACCGACTATGTCGACATCCTCGGCAACCTTTCTAATAGTGAATCGACGATTTTCCATAACAATTTTCTTCACTTTCTCATTATTTTCATCGGTTGTTGATGTGTTGGGGCGTCCAGGGCGAGCGTCGTCATTCACATTTTCTCGATCTTCTGTGAGAAGCTTCTTCCATTTGTAAATATTTTTCTGACTGCAATCGCCGTATGCCACTGATAACTTTTAAAGTGTTTTTGAGTACTCAATTTCATTTTTTACATAAAGTTTGCTGCGAATGCAGAAAATCTCCACACGCAAAACACTTCTAACTTTAATGCCTCTCACCAACAAACTAAACATGGTAAACAGCTGGAACGGTGAAGATGTATTCGAAGATACTGTATCAAGTGTACCAACATGAAAAAAGGCCAATCGAATGAACGTAGCGCGCGAAATTTGAAAATTCACCTTATTTTTTGAATATACTTCGTATGAAGTAGAGTTTTCCTCGTAGAGTTAGGGTCTAGTCACTTTTATAATCACAATATCAAATTAAACCTGTGAATTTTTATAGAAACAACGCAAAGTTTTAGTATTTAGACACAGTCATATTTTAACACCTAGTTCAATCGGTTCAATTTAATTAGAACAGTGAAAGTGGTTGACATTGTGGTAATGATGCATAGCTAGGATCTGAAAGTCACGTATAATTGAAGAACACTGACACCAATATGTAAATTTCATGGCTGTCTGTTTTATCGCTGTAAAACTCTATTTTGGTGGTCTAGTCTTCAAATTTTTCATCATTTTATCGCTTTGAAGAAAATAATCTATGTAATATTGTGAATGAATATCTTACCTTGAGACTGTGATGTCGAGTGAGCGCTCCATGATCCCTTGTACGACGTGTCTGGAAAAGAAGACTCTGATGAGTATTTTTGTCATACATATACGAACAAACTTTCAATATACTTATTTAACTGGTTCATAAAATGATTCATTATCCTAGCTTCTAACACGTTGTAATCAAGTTGGAACTTTCAATCTTACATTGAATAATAATCATACTTAATTCTACAGAGTTACTGAATTGCTATTTTAAAAACAGCATTTTGTATAGATAAATTTTAATCCACACACCCTGTACCATAGATTTCAAAAGCCTTTTATTGCTTGAAAATTTTCCTGTTTCAGGAAAGATTTTCACTTAGCATAATAGAAAGCCAAGGACTCCGTCATATCAGTTTTTATAATTTTATGTATAAGCATGGTATTTCTGCCACTTTGTCAATCCAATCTCCGCGACAAGATTTATAAAAACATTTTAGAAGCATCGTCAAAATAGAAGTCCGAACCGATTTTAACTTCCTACTGGTTTTCTAATATTACAGATCAATAAAAATCTGATAAAGATTATTAAACATTCTTAACAATCTTTGAAAAAATATGAGTCGAATTTTTGAATGAGTGAAGCCTCTAATTGACTGAGATTTTTTTCATAAATTATTTGATTTTTAGGTAGGACCAAGGAAAAAAATATCGCCTGAAAATGAAACACCCTAATATACATATACATTTCAATTGTCTACAAATTTAAACAACCCAAAATAAATTAATTTATTATATGGTTTTCATTGATGAAGTACCATTTTAAATTGATTTTTCATTCATTATTTTCATTAACGATACATCAGACCGAGACAATAGGCTTATGGAATGGTAAATAAGATACATATATTTTAGAATGAAAATTAGAAAGGTTTCTAGAGAAAACCGAATTGATTGTTGTTCCATGTCTTGTGGTAGGCTCAATTCGGTTATTATTCATTTGTAGTTCTAATTTATCATGTAGAAGGTTTACCAAGAGTAGTCCATCTTTGGACGTGGAATTAACATTTTTAAATCTCCTACTAAAATTAGTGGCTATGTATGATATTTCTTTCCCAATTTTTCACTTCTCTCTCTCTTTCTTGCCACTATAAAACGTAACTCTCTTTCTTTCTATCTTCAGGAACTTATACCTTCCTCTCAACTTTCGTTCGCGTCACCCGATCACACGTTTCGTAACGCTCTCGTCACGCATCCACCAGCTTACCAGCTCACCAGCGTGCGTAAAGAAGTTTTAGTTCAGAAATGATTGTGTTTGAGATGGAAAGAAACAGAAATTTCTGATATTTTGCTGAATCCAGCCACTAAATGAAATTAAAACAATTTAGAAAGCGCTTCAATGCTGCATTCAGCGCAAAGCTCTCAACTTTCTCGCCCTAGGCTTAACAAATGTTGAAACATTAAATTCTTGCACCATTCATCAACATGTGAATAAAATTTAGTTAATTTCTTTATTCGTGTTGAGAACTTGAATTAAACCTACAGTGGCTAATGGGGTTGAGTTTGAAAATTGATTCAAAATGTGTTGAAAGAATTATGATGCCAGTAGTTCAGTGTTTTGAGTAACTTTTGAGTGTTTTGAGTAACTCAATCATAAAATCTAACGGTCCTTAATCAGGCGACCTTGAAGACAACTCTACTGGTTACTGATTCTCTTCGTCCGATTCATCATGCTAGATGAAAAAGCAAAGGTATAATTAGCAGGTGTCCAATCTTGTCGAAATGTCTTGTGATTTTCATTGTAGCGGATAAGAATGTCTGTCAGTGTTATCATTATCAAAATCGCAAAAATTGTGGTTTAATTATATGCATTAAATTTCAAACAAACAAATGAAACAACTCTTGATAAACACGGTGCTAACTACATGATTTTGAATTAGTCATAAAGTGAAAAATCCAACATTCGTTTACGACAGACTGTCTTTGTTTTTTTTTTTCGAAATCTACCCAATACTTCAATTGATTTAAAATATTTCTCTCTCTTTTCAATGTTTCAATTAAACGGTGTTCACCTTTCAAGAAAATCGAAGCTACTGACATAAAAAATCAATAAAATAGAAGAAAATATTTACCAAAAAGCATAGAAAACTGCCCAAAAGTGGAATTTCGACTAAGATAGTCGGCCGTCGGTTTGATATCCAACATCATTGATCAAATGTCACTAATATGCAATAAAGAATGTATTTATCACACAGGCATGCTTCACAACCACCGGTTTATAACCACCAATACTTTATCCGCGGAAGGTAAAACTGCGCGCGGTTACGAGACGCCCAGTGAATGACTTCCAACAAATTTGACAGAACGTCACAAGTGATTTGGTGACTGCAATCTGTCGGGTTTATGATCGACTGTGAACTTTTTCAGTGTGCTTTCCACGCGGAGGGTTTCTGACGGGGTGGAGTCAGCAGTTAGGGGTTGAATGGCGGCCAATCACAGGAATCGGGCCCGAATGGCTTGTTGCGTCATAAATAAACCCCTCCCGAACTTTCCCGCCGATCGGAGGGGAACGTTTTGTGTGTGAAGTGCACGTTCTTGTGTTTTATGATAGGTGCTTCTATATTTACCTTTAGGTATTCAATTAGTTTGCACAGCGGCTGGGGTGTCAATAAACCGTGTTCGAATTTCGGAAAGTACTTCATTTATTTTTTGATGTTTCGTAAAGCAATGATTTCATTCGTCTGTGGAACTTTGTTCTGAGCGAATAATCAACATGAGTACCTATGAGTATCTTGTTCTTCAGACCTTTCCTATATAGGATATGGAAAGAAAAGAGTAATACTCCTATCTATTACGACAATTAAAGTTTGACAGAACTGAAACGTTATTAGGGGCTTAATACGCTCTCATACAGTCAAAACTCAGTTATGGTATGATGCTTTGGAGTACCTTCTCATCACAAGGCATTCATATTACAAAAAAACTTCCAGATGAGATGCTAGTTCGGCACAAAAATAATTGTCGACTACCTAATACTGTTTGTCGGGTTTGGCATCATGTCGGTACCTTCACCTAATATTTACCTTTCACTAATATACATACATGAACATTAAAATACTTTTGTATGAATGTAGGATTGCACAACCACAATATTAGAATATAAATTCGATACAGGAATGTAGGCTTTCACGGCTGGCGTCAATGATTTGATTGGTTTCTGGGTTTTGCCGTGGTCTTCTTCAGTTACAATCTCCAAACGTTTCAACTGCAACTGCGGCAATCATCTTCAATAGCTTGGTCGAAGTACTCTTCTTGACGTATCAACTCGCGATCGAGTTTTTTTGTCGTTTTCAACTCCACAGTTTGAGCAAAAATAAATAATATGTCTATAGAGAGAACAGGGTGTAGCGTCTTGTTATTCAAAATTATTAAATCAAAAGATAAATAGATAAGTACCATTCTGATCATTCCCATATTGATTTCAATTTAAGAGCCACCGATAGACAACTGTTTCAGCCTGTTGGGCATCGTCAGTACCGGACAGGCGGTCCTTGATTGAAGACAAAATGTGAATACCCAAGAAAAGTACTTGATAAAAATAACTGCGTAAACGCAAGCGAGACATAAATGGAACCACCTATTGGTGTGACACCCAAGTCAACTTGTCAAGTTTTTATGTCAGTGTTGGTGGTTTGAACAATCAACCGACAACTGCGGTAGTAGAAATTTGGGAAGCTATCCTGGGATGCCATCGGAAAACGAAGCAACATGTTTCTGAAATGGTATGAAATCGAGAAAGGTTAATGCAGTCGAGCTGCTGGAAAATAATTCCATGAAAATCAAAATATGGATATAATTTTCTCTAACAGTTCCGGTGACCAGATATGTCGGACTTTGTGCTGATACTTGCTGCGGAGAGAGTTCTTCACGGAAGTTAAGATACTGAATGGCGCTGTAACAACTCGAAGGAAGAAAATATAATTTATTGCATCCACATGGTGATGATACTTTCGTCTATGAGCTGCGTATTAGGATTAATTACAATTTTTGTATGTACAGAGTGCCTAAAACATTTTCTTTGACTGTCCGTGTAAATGCATTGTTTTCACAAACAAACGTCCCGTTACAAGTATACTCACCTTTTGGATTTTACTCACCTATTGCTTTGGAATAGTTAGATGAACTCAAGAGAAGACTGAATAGGTGAACTCAAAAAATTATACATCTCCATAGGAGTTTGCAACCCAATAATAATCCATTTCATTGCTATACTTTCTCCAACAAGACGAACTTTTGAGTTTGGACTATCTACATAACAGAACGGTATTGAATGAAGCCTCGGAAGTTATCCGAATATCCGATCTTTTTCCCTACATGGTCCGCTACCATGAGAGAGCAGGACGAGATGATCACAACTCTGTTACCAAGTTGGAACCCTGTGAGCAAAAAGCTCAAATCAAAGCCGCAAAAACTTGTTCATGTTTGCATGCACACAAGTAGGTATAACTCGATGCATCTGGTCTTCTTCAACAACAGGAAAGACTTTGGCTAATCAAAGCACCTGACCTTTGCTTTTCTCGGGTCAAGTGAGTTGAAGCCGAAAGCTAAGGGCATCATCAGGGCCTGCCTTTATCTACCATAGTCAAGTGATGGGTATTGAGGTATTTGATTTCAGACACGGGGCTTGAATCAAAGCACTTGAGGCTCTAATACATGGCCTGTAGACATGCCTAGTCCTACTACTGCTTTATTACCACTTCAACCTCTGTTATGGTATTGTTGATACACCGGTGTAGCCTACGCACCTGAGGACATTAAATCCTTTATGGGAAATAAAAAGCACCAAATTTATTGAAACTATTTCCTTCGCACCATTACCCTTCTCGGCTATCTATCAAAATGAGATAATATTCGTTGTTGAGTTTTCAACTATGGATCAGACTAATATCGTCAGAACTAGAAGGAAGGGGTGAAATGTCGAGATTCCTTCTTAGAATGCAGCAAACTCTGCCAAGCTCTTTCTATTGTTTCGATTATTTGATTCTTTGCTAGAATGATGCCTCCTTACTTTCAAACTACTGCCATACCATGGCAGAAATCATAGCAGGGAAAATGGCCCAAGTGGCACACTTTTTCATTCAACAAAAATATATTCTATATTATTTTCAAATAATGAATTCAATTTTTTTTTCGGCAAGTCCTAATGGTTCCAAATTTTTCTGGTCAGTGACTGAAGCCCTTATTCAAAATCTCAAAATTTCATAATTTCATCAGAATCTCAAGTCCCAAGCAACTGATTTATTAGTAAACACAGCGGGTGGAAAGTCAATCAATTGGTATTTCACTTCATATTTAATTTTCCCCAAAAACATCAAAATCTTTCGAATAATTATCTGCTACTTACTTCATTACTGGTGATATCGATTGATTTGCATCAAATATCGGCCAGTTCCATTCAATTTTAGAAATAAGTATATACCATTTACTACTCACTAGAACAATAATCTATTATATACTCATACGGATTGCTCATATTTGAAATTATTCTCAAATCTCGAGTTCTAGAATTGGTGATATGTCCTGAAAGCATAACATTGTTTGCCATGTGGGGAAAAGGTCGCGATAAACGCTCAATAGAGTTTGAAGGTTTGCAAATGTTTCATTCTACGAAATTTCAAGTTTGAAGTCGAAATTTCGAGATTAAAGTCGAAATTTCGGGATTAAAGTCGAAATTTCGAGTTTTAAAATCACAATTTCTGAGAAACAAGTATCTAAATCTAACACAAACTGAAAAATGAAAAATAATTCGAAACTTATTTAAGATTGTGTTCAACATCGAAAATACATCCTACGGTTTGATGTAACTAATGACTTTTGATAAGTCTGAAATAAAAAAAAAGCGTGGGATGCTTTGAATTATGTTTTTATTATGGCTCCTAACCAAGTATTTATAACAATGGATATTTAGCCCCCCCACGCTTTTTTAGAAATAAAAGGAAATTTTTGTATATAGATCTATTCTGATTTCAGATTTATTAAAAGTCATCAGTTACATAGGACTCATTATTGACGTTGAACATAATCTTAAATTAGTTTCGAATTATTTTTTAGTTTGTATTACTAGTAAAGCGTGTTATTTTAGTTTCCTAAACTTTTATTTATTTTCAACTTTTTATATAGTTTGGCTTCCTATTTCAAGCCCATTTGTGCCAATATAAGATATATATGCTTGCGCAGACAGTGTGGTTGTCCCACTTCACTTGCTCTCACACAGAGACTGTGTGAGGAAATTATTTAATCCTGTCGATCCTGATCAGCATAATGAGATGAACTTATGAAATCATTGTATTGTTACTGATTCTTGATAAGTGTACAAAGTATAAAATACATCTGTCCGTTTGAAGTTAGTCAAAATCAAATCCAAAGGAGTCGGTTACAAATAAACAAACAAACATACAAGTGATGCTAATAAAAGCATGTTGATTAAAAAGAGAATTGGTCCTGAGACTAAATTTTGTGGTAACTCAACCTTAATTATTGGAAATATAATCAACAATTGTACCCAGAAACAAACTGAAATTTTGCCATAAGATAAGACTTGATCAGTTCCAGAGTCATCCAAAAATAATTCTAGTTATAATTGAATACGCTCGAGGAACCTATTGTATATCGAAACACGTATAGTGGTTTTTGTAAAACCCTTTTTAGTGGAAATATACAATTAACTTTATCACTAGGATCAACATGTTGACAGGTGTGTACCTACATCTTTTAAATCGCCTATTACACCGACTATATTTTTCAAAACAATATAAATAGCTTCCAATATATACAAATTTTGAAGAAACCCAAAATGAAAATGAGTCATTTACAAAAAAAATATGAAACATTTTTGTGAAAAAATTCAACTTTCCAGAGAACTCTTATATAGCACAATATATTCATATAATTGTGTTAGGAATCATACGTTGAAAGGTAAGACCTCGTTAGTCCTTAGCTCGCACACATTTCTCAACTTCTGAGAGTTGTCGTTCGTATGGGGGCGACAACTGATTAACGAAAAAACAGATTTTAAAACAGATTTTTAAAGGTCATCACTGTATGAAAAAATAAAATATTAATTCAAACATATTTTGTGACACATTCAAACATTGGGAACAAATCTATAAAACAAATGAATTTCAAAACGCTGGTAAAAATTTATTTCTTTAAATAAAAATATGTGATATATAAGAGTCATATTGCTTTTCGATCAAAGAATTCCCAATACTGCATAACAAAAATTGTTAATGACCGTTTATATAAATAACGAAAAAAAATTGACGATGTGTCTGTGCTCGAAAAAACTGCTCCTCATTCAATAAAATTACGAGTTTCCAAGCATGGGGATTGTTCCACTGCCAATCGGTGGAGATTCGATATCATCAATTCTCTACCGCGGTAGCAACACATAAAGTCAAGTATCATGATACTCTACAAAACCCTGTGATGATCCTCATCCCTTGGCACACGCTGATGATCTATTTTGTTCCGTACTTCACACACGTCGGTCGCACGTTCGATGCTCAAATCTTTTGTTTGGGACAATGGCTTTATTTCGGGATGACAATTGACATACGCTGACAATTTAGCGACAATGACGATCACGGACGGTGTAAAGTGAGACAGGGTGAAGTGTCTGCTTTCTGGTACCTTTGTTTTTGTCCTGTGGGAACGGTTCGACCATATTTCACCAGCGGATTGTTTTGATTTCAGAGGTGGGATTGAGGGGATGTTTAATTGAGTGTTCATTTATTGGGTTTATTGTTGGTTGAGTACGATTTGGTATTTTGTCTGCGCAATTTATATTTTGTTTGCGATAAAAAAAGTGGAATGAGCGAGTCAAGTAGATGAAGTCAGCTGTGTCTAAGGTAGTAAGTACGTTCTGGGTTTATTTCACGTTGTTCAATTCAAAAAATGAATTTTCACCATTGGTTGATTATGAATTTGCAAAAAAAATCTAAATATGTATTAAACCAAAACTGAATCTTACACAATGCACAAAACCCTCCAATTCCGACTCATCTTCGTCTAAATTGAAGTAAAATACAATTTCAGAAATTGAATATACATTTTTTTATTAATATAAATATGGTAAAACTGAAAGAGAACTGAAGAAAACAGTTTATGATCCAGACTAATGACACTCCTCTAAATTATTGTAAAATATATCTTGGAAAGTTCAAAGAAAACCGAATAAGTGTTTTTTACGTTGTCAAAGGTGAAATTTTTTTTTGTTTTTGGTACAATATCTATAAAGAAAATATATTGTGAACACAAAGGAAGCATAGAACATACCTATAGGCAATGAATGCTTGTGTCGTGTTTCATTCTTCCATGTGGGTATCTTAATTTATTTGAATAGGATGGCGACCGTTGAATATGATTTTGATTCTCAAGTTGGCGGGAATTCGGTCTAAATGTTGAAGAAAACCAATTTCTAAATTGTCGACGTTTCGAAACTTTATTGTTTCATCTTCAGGGCTATTTAGGGCGGCTTTCCGAGTTGAAGGGTGAAGTGAATGATTTCGACATAAAATATAAATACGTACACAGGTTCCTGAAAGACGTTGACAATAATCCCTAATTGTTAATGCTAGTTACAAATACAAGTGGTTGAAAACAAAGAAAGTTGTTTTATTTCCCATTTTTCATGATAATAAACCACTTTTGTTTCAAAAGAACAGATGAAAACCAATACAAATCAGGTATTTTCTGTAGAAACTAGTTTAATGATTGATGTAATGATTGTTTTAAAAACGAGACATCTTAAAAAATGTATAAGAACTTCAGAACTTTTCATGATGGACAGTAATGGTAATCATTCATTTCATCGTGACTATTTTTAGGTACGATAAAAGTAGTACATGTCATCGGGGACATTTCTGTAGCCCTGTTAAAGAAGAACAATGCGTAGTGAATTTTTTTGTTATATATCAATGGGATAGCTAGCCCCCCGTTGAGTTTAATATATCTCCTGAAGACATCAACTTGGTAGGTGAAACGCGCGTTGAAAAGAATATTGCATTTCTGGTGTTTGAGAAAATTGCTTGTTTTGGATTCATTTCACGCCAGAGGTCCTAGTTATATCTTTCATTCATGCTGTGATATAAGAAAGTTAATGAAAAAATCAATTGAAAAATAGACAAAAACAATTTAGAAGAACCATCGGCAATTCCTTCAACCGAGTTCTGATTAGTATTATCATTCAACATACAGGGCGTTCCAATGAAAACTTGACTTTCCCTGTAAGACAGAAACGGACGTGTAATCAAAAATTTCAAAGAACACGTCAAATTTCATTTCTAGGAGGACTTATTCTGATATGGAAATCATACCCGAAACTTCACCCCCCTGCGGTGAGCAACCACCCCTCCTATTTTTCTCAATGGCAGGGGGCGAGTGATACATCATTTGAAAAGTCTTTTGTCCCTCTATTAATTTTTTTCGAAATTGTTCATTCGTTATTGAGAAATTAAATGTTGAATGTTTTATTTAAGAAAAAACAGAAAATCGCTTTGAAATTTTCGATTACCCGTCCGTTTTTGACTTACAGGGGCACCTCCTGAAGGACTAGAATTCTTTCATATCATTCTTTATCTGAAAAACAAAGAAGGAAATATACAAATCATATTAACAGTACCTATATATAAATTAATTATCACTGAAAAATCATTCAATCTATCAAATCTCTTTGTGTCTAAATATAAACTATAAAGAGTCACTCGATTCTCTTCGATATCCCAACAATTTGGTATCGCCGAGTCGTGGGCAATTTGCAGAGAAAGCTTTTCTTGTTGGCAATAAGTCACGCGGCTAGTTAGCGAAACCTCCGTGTCAGTGGCGCTGCCTGCCGGAAGTGTAGCCATAGCAACTCGGCAGCCACATCGATTGCCGCCGTTGGTGAATCCAGTGGTGTCTCCGAAGTTAATCACGAAGTTTGTTTCCCATCGATAAACTATTGAAAGATAGATACATGAGGCATTTTACGGGGTAGAGTTGGTATTTTTAATCGCTGATTTAAACTATGAAGATAAATGCTGTACTATTCATTTGTTACTTCGAAGTTACATGTACCTGTCCAAAAACCACAATACCTATTTGACAATCATCAGGGTTTTTCTACGATCAGTACACAAGGAAATAGCATGGTAACTGACCCAGTAGCAACTTGGAGTCTATTTCTACATCAGAAAACTTGACTCAAAAATAATTTCAGTGCGTCAACATCTGCAAGCTAATAGCCGGTCAATTTTCTATAAACAGGTCATGACGTTCAACCCCGATATAAACATAGATTTGGCATTTCTCTCTTTATCCAAGTGGTTCGAAATAGTATTACAGAAAATCACTATAGATTCATATGTTGCCTTGGAAAAAATTCAGTTGACATACAATAGAAAGTATTATGTTCTTCACTTGCAAACACCATCGATTTCTCACAAAAAATTCATCCCAGTGATGAAAAAATTCTATGTTTGTCGATAAATGTTTTTGTGGTTGTTTTCCCTATCGTGGGCCATGCACAGGTTTCACCTTACAGTTTTCTCCTTTCAGTTGTAGGGGTTGCAACCATCTAACCAGCGATAGTTCTTGGACTTCCAGTGTACTCTTTCGGAGATGATAGATAACAACTTCTTAAAAGCGGGAGTTATATCGAATCCGATTTTGCGTGGTACTCGCGTCTTTTACCTTGCTCGGCCTACAATCCCCACCAACTAGGAATTGTATGTACAGGATGTCACATAATATGGGATAGATGATTAGTGATGAATTAATTTGAAATCATAATGAATATATTCTTGAAAATAGTGATGAAGCAGATAAACAAATTCATACATATATTATATATATATATATATATATATATATATATATATATAATATATATATATATACATATATATATATATATATATATATATATATATATATATATATATATATATATATATATATATATTTATATATAGGTTTTCACGGATGGTAGAATATGATGTGTTGTTTTTCCGGGTGTTCATCCGTTGTGTACTATTCGATAGTTGACGTTTCGCCATCATCTCAGATGGCATTATCAAGACGAGTTACTGCTTCGCTTCAAGAGGTGTAACTGTAACTGTAACTGGTTTGCCAATAATTTTTCTTGAGTGCTGTTCCGACTAATCCTTTCCTTTTTGAGTTAAATCATAGACACTCGATAACACCTCTTTCTATATATTTATATCCTGGACTCGGAAGTCACGCAGGTAGCTGTAGCTGCCTCCGTGGTGATGTTATGATATCCTAGAAATTCTAGGTCTCCTAATTGAAATCACAAATGTGCGGTAGGCTTCTGTTGGTGACTCCGTTCGTTTTGTGCTGTTTTTTTCGTTTTTGACAACCAAGTGTTGCCCATCTCTGCACTTGTCTACACCGCGCTGATGAGGCCAATAGCCAGAAACACGTGTCCGCGGTTTGCCAATAATTTTTCTTGAGTGCTGTTCCGACTGATGCAACTAATTTTCCTTTATTTTGAGTATTTCAATATTAAATTCTACAAAAAGGATTTGAAGCTTTATATCTTCTATTAATTATCTGCGAGCGCTTTCGACAGTTGGTAATACTGTCATCTTCTGGCACTCCTCAAACTGGCAGCTTCAAATCCTTTTTGTAGAATTTAATATTGAAATATCTATCTATATATATATATATATAGATATATATATATATATATATATATATATATATATATATATATATATATTTATATATATATTTATATATATATATATATATATATATATATATATATATATATATATATATATATATATATATATATATATATATATATTGTACTTCTTTTGTTCTAGAGTCATCTGACCACGAACTCATTTCAGTTTCGAGTGATTTACAGACAGACAGACAGACGCTGTGCGAAGATTCTGTTTGAAAATATGTAATAACGATCTGACGAAAAATTAGACATAGATTCAAGGCGTAATTTCAATTTGTACTGTAATTTTGAAAACAAATAATTATTATTGAAACTTTTTCAAAATATTTTTTATTTTCTTCGTTTCATTAATTTGGTTAAGCGAATTAAATATACCTAATGTTTTTCTCTGTAAGTATCCTAAAATATAAGTTTCATTTGAAATACCTGAATGTCAGGAAGTCTACACATATGATACGTCACTGATTGAATTTTCGTATGATTTCGAATTATATTTAGACAACAATACCAACGTAATTATTTCTCCTACCTACATGTTTGTAGTATCTTAGTTAAACTGTTCTCACTTTTATCAAATGAAAAGTTGATAGACCGAACCTTCTGTTGTTCTGTAAATCCGTGATCATCCTATGGGTATTCAGGTGTCAAGCGAACGTAAGGAAAACATTTTTTGTCAAAAATTGAATCACTGTTACATATAGGAAATTTCTTCCACATTTTATGTAGGTACTTTATGTATGTATGGGATAGTCACGGATTTTCGCGATTTTTTCTGGGATGATACTACATGATGGTAGGATATCAGAACACTTTTTATTTTCAGTCGTACTCAATTAGTTTTTGATATATAGCCTGTCAAAGTAAATATAATGTTTTTGGAGCGAGTCTACAGAGGAGATGGATGTCAAGTTTACGACTCCAACGGACCTCCCTGTAAATTTAGTTCAGGAGCGAGAGCTTCTCAACTCCCCAACTCCTGATCCACAACTGAACCTTAAAAAAAAAGATTTAGTGATGCAGTCAGGAAACGACTGAGTCATCTACCCAAGAGCGGGGTACCTTATAAAACCGCCTTGCATCAAATTCTTGAACGGCGTACGCAGAATCTGTCTCAGGTGGGGGAACAAACCCCCCATGAGCAGGTTAGCAAACGTTTGCTCTCAAGTGATGATTCACTAAAACCAGAGGCGAAAAAGCCCTGCACGGCTGAATCTAAGGCATTGTCTGGTGTAGCTGACGTGCAAAAATCCTCATATGGAAAGGTTGTCGTGGGTATCAAGGTGGGAATCTTGCAACTTGACTATCCGTCTACCTCATTAACAGAGCATAAACTTTGTGCCTGCCCCGCTGGGGACCAAATCAGGTCTTTAGAGTTCGGCAGAGCCGTACTCTTACCATCTAACCTGAAATACCACTCACCATACAAACTAATCGGCTTCGTTAAGAAGTTGGGTTAATTTGGCCGAGAGTGAATAGGTGTGAGCCACAATAGACCCTTGCGGGTTGCGGTGGGGATCAAATAGACCCACTCACTTTGGACCTAACCTAACATAACCTAGTAAAATATTTTATTTTACCTTTTACAATTCACATATTTTTTATTCAACACATTTTTTCTATATCATGGCACCTTTTTCTTTCCCTTTTCATTCACTTGAAATCAGATTAAGGTTCCACAATTTTTCAGGTGCTTAGGTATTTAATACAAATCACTTTTTGTAAATTGCATAAAGTTTCACTATTGGGATTGGAAAATTCTCAACCAACCAAAAATTATATTTTTCGATAATAACTTAAGAACTCATAACGTTTTTGAATTTTTTAACTTTCATTTGATTATGAAATTTATAACTAAAATGAGAACGATAAATGACATGGATGAATAAAATATTGAAAAATAGTGATGTGCACATTTGTTGAATTGTAAGTGCCTAGCTGCGCACGTTTATCTGTCAAGCGGTTGTCTTTTTCAAGTTAGATGTTCTCTCTCTAAATTTCAATAAGTATTTCAAATATTTACATATCTTTTTCCGTATTATCGCAACTCTTTCCACCCCTTTTCTAAAATACATGAGGTTTTCAATTTAGTAGGTCGAGTTGCATGTTGAGAAAAAATTGTTTTTTCAAAGTTAAATATTCGAAAATAAATTTGTTTTTGAATTCGAAGGTCAGGTTAGATGTTGAGGAAATTTAGTTTTCACAAAATTGAATATTCGAAAATACTGTCTTTCAGAATTCGAAGGTTAGGATAGGTGTTGGGGATAGATAGTTTAAAAAAATTCTATATCTGATTTTCTGAAATACATGAGTTTTTCAATTTAGTAGGTCAGGTTAGATGTTAAAGAAAGGTTATTTTTTCAAAGTAAAGTATTCGAAAAAACGTTCGTTTTCGAATTCGGAGGTCAGGTTAGATGTTTAGGAAAATTTTTTTTCATCAAATATGCGAAATAAATTAGGTACTTTCCTTTTAGAATTCGGAGGTCAGGTTAGATGATATGTCATTCCATTTGTTTTTTTCGGTTAGGTGTTCTCTCTGTAAATTTCAATATTTCGAATGTCATTTGTGAAAAAAATGGAATATGACGTCATAGATACTTTGACAGGTTATATTTCCAAAAGTAATTGAGTCCGAAAATAATAATTGTTCTGAATTTCCTCCATTATCATACAAAAAAATCGTAATTTTTTTTTAGAAATTTTTTAAATATCAAAGTCAATGCATTTCATACACAGAAAGCGGCTGTTTTTTTTTGTTCGGTCGTTCTCTTTATCTCCATATTTGAAATGTCAGTGCTTAAAAAAATAACATTATTTTGATAATGTGACAGGCTATATCTCGAAAACTAATCGAGTCCGACTAAAAAAATGTTCTGAATTCCTACCATCATGTAGTATCATCCCAGAAAAAATCGAGAAAATCCGTGAGTATCCCATAAAGTACAATTTTCCCCAATTTTCACTCACCAAATTGACGTTATCAGCAGTTGATCTAATACATCATCGTGACATTTTCACTTGACAGTGAAAACGTAATATGAAAACAACAATCCAAAATCCTGGAGCCGCCAGCCTCAGATCATTTCAGCAAAGGTATTGATTTGACAGTGCGATATAGTGTATAGTTGAAAGTGTAGGTGGGCAAGCCTCTATGTATAAAATATATTTGTGACCCTTTGCATCGAAAGTGGATTATTTAAATTTAAGCATTTGTTCTCAATGCTAGTATTCGAGAATAGATATCTATACAAGTACCAAGCTTCCAAATGTGCATGCATAATCAACTACATATATCATCTTATATAATGAAATATTAGCGTTGATGAAAATATCTACCGGATGATCTGAAATCTTGGAAAATACCATATCATGAATAACACAATATAAAATTCATTTACGAATATCATGATGGATATAAAGCACTGGACTATGCAGAAGACTTATTTTTTCTAGGCTAGGAAAAACAAAGTTAGTGAACACATTCAGTAAACTTTGACCATTATAATAAAATTCACCTAAAATTCACCATGAAAGTCATTTAAGCTTAAATTAGGTAAGAATCTCGGAATTCGAGATACCCAGCTGTAAGTCTGTAAATACTTATATATTGACACCCTGAAAGTTGTCTTGAAACCTACATATGGTAGGGTGTACGCAACTATTTAATTTCAAGGTCAAAGGTCACAAAAATCGTTTTTTGCGCTTTTTTTGTAAATACCTCATTTCCTATGGGTTTTTTGCTATTTGTATTCACGATCAATATTGTAGAATACAAAATTCTCTACAAATTTTGTTTGAAAAAATTTTTCATACGGTGAACCGTTTTCGAGATAGAGGGCGGAGAGCGCGCGGTCATAGGATCACTTCAGGTCAACCGGTGCCTCCGGTCGAAAATGCGCCATATATAGTTGATGAACAAAGTCTTATGAAAACCATGAAAACCGAAGGAGGAGTATCTCGTGGTTGAAGTATGAAAGAAAGTGTTTTGTGTAAATGGGTATATGCTATGTACGCCACAAATACTATTTGTGAGGAAATGGAGAAGTTCTGTAATATCTCCTTGGAGTCGACCGAGCAACACGTAGATTCCAGAGACTCAAGAGTGAAAAAAGACAATGCTGACGTAAATATACTATTTGATAAACTCCATGATCCTTTTCCAAATACTACGCAGTTAATATCGATAGCTTCTGGAATTGTTGGAAATGAGCAAATTAACTGACACAGAGCTTACGAAATTGGATTAGAGTCTATGAAGAAGATCACCGGCTTATCATTTAATGAAATAAAGTTGAAACGTTCCAAAAAAGTAATATCGCTTTCCAGTGTTAACAAATGTGTAAAAATAAATGATTGTAAAGTTTCAGTGGACCCATTATTACTCTTCCAAAGAATTACTGTCAGCAAACAATTTGAAAGTAATCTTGAAGAATATTTTCAATATGAATTGAGTCCGTATCCAACAGCTCTATTTGATAATGATGGCATGAAAAAAAAACAAAATCGTCATTGTATGTCAACATGAGCCCAATTGATTTTGTTCACAATGAAAATAATGTGACGTTCATTATTGATGGCGGATTTCTGCTTCATCATGTTGTATGGAGCAGAGAAGATACTTTTTCTATTACTTTTGATAAATACATGAATTATTCACAAAGGCATTACAGTTCTAAAATAATTGTTATATTTGACGGATATTCAGACTACAGTAAGAACGTAAAAGCTATGGAGCAGCAGAGATGAACTGCTGCACTTTCAAAAACATATGAAGTCTGTTTCGTTGAAACAATGGTTGTACCAGTTACTCAAGAAAAATTCTTATCGAATAGAAATAACAAAGATGTGCTCGTCAATATGTTAATTGAAAAATTACAAGCTACAAATATTAGTACTAAACAAGCCAGAGATGATGCGGATGTTCTTATTGTTGAAACTGCAATAGAAGAATCAGAGTCTGAAAACACTGCAGTTATAATAGGGCAATATGGGGTTGGAGCCTATCATGACAATTTTATCACCTGCTCCAGAAAATTTGCTAAATACAATTTTCTGCAACTGCAAGAGTGGTTGTGATTCGCGATGCGGATGCAAGAAAGCAGGCTTGCAGTGCTCTTTAGCTTGTGGCCAATGTAATGGGCAAGCTTGTCTCAATGCTCTACCATATCAGAGCGACATTAACGAAGATGGGACCTTTGACCCCGAAATCATGGAAGAACTTGAAACAAATGTCGTTGAAGACGATAATGAAGACCAGTTTAAAATTACCAGCAGCCGGAAGACGACGATGAAGAGGAAGAAGTTCATTAAAATTATAAATTGTAGTTTTTGTACCCTCTATTCCATTTTTTACTTTTAATAAAAATAAATGTATTGATTCATGATTTATTTAATTTTTTTCATCATTTAAGAAGTTATTAATTAGGTTAAAATTCAAATATAATTCCTATATTTTCATTAACAATTCTGCAATTATATACATGGGCAGGTGAGTGTTGTTAAATACATTAATACTGAATAAAAAGTGGATAGGTTAGGAAAAAAATTATAAAATATAATATAATAGTTTATAAAAATTGACAAATATTTATAATCATTGATTTATCGATAGTTCATCAACTATATATGGCGCGTTTTCGACCGGAGGCACCGGTTGAACTGAAGTGATCCTGTGGCCGCGCGCTCTCCGCCCTCTATCTCGAAAACGGTTCACCGTATGAAAACTTTTTTTTAAATTTGTAGAGAATTTTGTATTCTACAATATTGATGATGATTATAAATAGCAAAAAACCCATAGGAAATGAGATATTTACAAAAAAAAGCGCAAAAAAACGAGTTTTGTGACCTTTGACCTTCAAATTTGATAGTTGCGTACACCTTACCATATGTAGGTTTTGAGACAACTTTTAGGGTGTCAATATACAAGTATTCACAGACTTACAGCTGGGTATCTCGAATTCCGAGGTGAACTTACTATAATGACTGGACTAATAATAATAATAATACTAATAAAGCTTAACATAAGTTCATTCAGATCGACCATAGTAGCAGTCACAAAGAGGACTAAAACAGAAGGGTAAAAACTCAAAGAATATTCAACTGTCGAAGACGACAAAATATGTGAGAGAATTACTAGATCCCAGAAAAGCGGAGGCAGCATTGATGCTGAGAAAAACCAAGGGGACTTAAACCAGAATTGAGTGGCTACACTTAATGGTAGTTGAACTCAGGATAACATTTGGTGGGCAAAATGGAATATGAAAAAAGTAATAGTTGATATGAGAAACTGAGCAGTATATAAAAACTTATTTGGAAATACCGAGACCAATAGAAACCTCATCACCAGCAGCATTAGAACTCTTCTCCTACATTTTGTAGGAGAAGCAAGAGTGGGTCATTTCAGACTAGAAAGTTTAGATGAAAGGGATCCGGCAAAATTGAAATTTCGGAATATCTATAAAGGAACGGGAATCAGGCATGTTTATGGGCCACATGACACCAAAGAATACATTCGACATAAACCGTGGAGAGTAAATTATGAACAGTCATCATGGGAACTTACTTGTTAGAAACACCTTTGCGTCCAGAAAATCATATTACAGCTAACCGGCTGGTCAATACACATCCGCCATATAGGTAGAAGTGTATTGTAGTCGTGTAGCACGCTAAAAATAATGATTCATAGGATCCATTGTTAACAGATAGCCAGAGAGGACACTCCGAGCATTGATCCAAGAGTAATATCGAAATTGATATGGGAACGCTGTGACGAACTTCTGGATAGAAATAAATTCACTCATTACCGGTGTTCGTTCAAAATCCTTGTTTGTTTGTCGTCCATATTGATAACTTGTTGCTAGTTCATCAACTTGAGTTATATAAACCCACTTATTTTGGTTTATTATGTTTGTGTCTGCGTAAACGAAGGCTCAACTTAGACAAAAGTGACAACGAACATATTTCGTTGAACTATAAACCAATTGTACCTACTACAACCTATAATATTACTAAGGTTTTTCTTGAGTGAAAAAGCATTGTTTAATCGGCCGGTGGAGCTCATAAAGACATTTCTGCTGAATCATAAAGGATACATAAGTGAAAAGTAATGTGGAACTCTCTCACATACCTCACAATTCACTTAGCCTCATTTTGTTGTGAATAAAACTTGAGCTGATCAGTGTGATAGACAAAATTCACCACCTCCATTTATTGGCGTGAAAAAATTCTAAGGGTACCAAAATCAATAGTACTGAATTAGTAAATGTCTTGATAAAAAATACAAAGAAAAATGCTCCTGAGTAAACATACACAGAAGAACCTTTGAGGAGAAAACATTTGAGAAATGAACCAAAGAACAGTTCTAACAGAACAGGAGTAACTCAGATTAATTACAGACACTATCTATTAAGACAACACCTGAATGAAATTTGAATTATGGAGTAGCCAGCTTCATGGGCTTATTGCGTTCTTCCTTATCTTTTACATGCATCCTATTTCAACAATTTTATTTCCTGTACCAGTTTATACAATGTCTTCATTGAATGTTTGTTATATTCTTCTGAACATAATTTGGGTTGAACATGAATTATTTGTGAAGACGAGGACATATCTGCTTATGAAGACGCTGTGTCGATTCCATAGATCGCTGTCTGGTGTTGGATCACAAGTTCATCATAAATTATTTGTTTCAGTATCCCACATGCGCATAAAACATGTCCCTTTGCTGCATTGTTTGTAGGTAAACCGTTTATACAGTGTTTTCATTGAATGTCATATTCTTCTGCACAATTTGAGTTGTCCATAACTTGTTTGTAAAGGCGATGACATCTCTTCTTACGAAGGCACTATATATGGGATTGATAGAAGACTCATTCCTCGAACATCAAAGGTAAACGAGGCTCTGTCGATTCCATAGATTGAAACAACGCTGTTTGGTGTTGGATGATAAGTTCATCATGGATTGCTGTTTCAGTATCTCATATATTTTGTTCAGGTATCTTCTCAATGGACAGTGTCCATTGAGTAACCCAGTAATTATTCTGAATCAATCTCTGCTTCGTTGAAGTATTTCTTCAGTGCTTTTTTCCGACGATCTCTTTCCAGAGGTTCTTCTGTATGTGTTCCAGAGTATATTTTCCTAGTATTCTTCAGGTTTTTTTGAACCATTTCCCAATTTGGTTCCGTACCAATCTGGTATCCCATCAGCTGGTTCAGGGAGTTAATGATTTGTGTCTGGTAGATTAACCAGCATTTTTGCTGCCTGTGATACCTGAATCTTCTGATATCCAGTTTATAGTCAGTTCTTCAACATTCCTAAATCAGTTTTGATGTCTCTTTTCATGTCATCAGTACCCCAAGTCTATAAAAATATTGATTCGCTGGTTAAGTCTTGCAAATGATAGGATCAAGTAAAGTCTAACAAAGAGGAAAAATTCGTACAAGGAACAAGATGTGAGGAATAATGCAATAAGCCTAAGTTTTCCGGTGATTTCTGAGCAATGGATAAGTTAGTCAGCTTACAAGAAGCATAAAACCATATTCATATTGGATCTATCAGTGCGTCATCATCCATCGTGAATTTTGTACAAAGTTCTGTACATACTGGGAAGCATCATTTGCGAATATATCTAATCGGTGAATATCAATTTTTCCTCGAACGGCCGTCACCCTACTGACAGCCAGTATCATGATTTTTCTCACGTTCCATCCGCTCGATGAATTCGGAACGACGAAAATAACAACAAACCATTAAAATTTATCATTTCCATCGTGATTTAGTGTATCGTGTTTATGCACCAACACCATGAGTGCCCCATCGCCGACCCTTTGAGGGTCGCTCGACTGAAATAAGTTCAATAAATTAATGTTGAAAAGCGTACCGTGTTCTGGCCGAGTGCATTCGGTCACGTGGCAGGGGTGCACTATGACCGAAGTTCGCGACTGAAAAATTCCCGAGTTGACCTTCGAACGAGTCCGGGGATTGAGTTTTATCGTGTTTTCTCGTTTGCTCGTACGTGTTTTCGCAATCGCCCGGGCAATGTGTTGCTGAAAATTTATTATGTAATATATTTTGGAATTTATAAGGCTGGAGATTTCTTTTAACAAAATGTGTTGGTGAACTGAGAAATTCCGTGTTTGCGGATTGTAATGTATAATAAATGAGACTTTATTCTCAACAATCTAAAGTACAACAATAAAAAATTTAAGTAAATATTTACCGTTTGTTCATTTTAAAATGGAAACAATTTCATTGGCATATCAGCAGCAATAACGAGCGATGTAATAATTGGAATGTAAAAAAACATTTTTTTGACATTTATGCAATAATACAAATGAATAGAGAGATGAAATATTCATTTCCAAAAATACCAATATTACATTTCGTAGGGATAACATTATCATATAAGAAATATGAATGGAAGTTGATCAGTTCTCAATTTGTACATCGCATTTGAAAAATTTAAGGAGCGTACAGAAAATACGGTGGAATTTTTTCAGTACATTTTTAGTGGCGTTGAAATATGGTTCGTAAATTTTCATACCAGAATATAGAGAGGCCACCTGGGTGGCCTGTTGTACTTGTAGTTGGGTAGGATGACAGATTAATCCCGGACATAATAAACATTTTCATGTTTTATGAATTTGACGTAATACCTTACGCGTTGATAAGGGTAAATATTTTGTGGTTTGCGAAGTATAACAATAATATTGGGATTGCACCTACAGATGTGCTCCAAAACTCTATATCAAATTTTAAGATACTATGAAAATAAGTGTAGCAACTGTGAATCTTCATGATGAACAATGAGGCTAGTGTCATCGGCAATAAATGGAGAGATTAATCCTAGAAAATCGATGATAATGTCGTTGATATAGATAAGAAATAGTTAGGACCAAGTATGGATTCATGGGGAACACTATTTCTAACTATCGCAATTTCTGAAAAATATTTTGTTATATCCCCATTAATAATTGACTCAGTTCTCAAACACATTCTCCTATTACAAAGATAACTTTGAACCATCTCTTAGGGATAATAAGTGTGCCGTAGTACTAAAACTGTTCAGAAGTATACCATGGTCAACGCAATCCATTCTAGAAATTCAGAAAAACTGGGCAATGGGGAGATGCCTCTATAATTTTTCACTTTCAATTTATTTCCTTTTTATGAAAAGATTTTACCTACAGTGGAAGTTTCAAATAATCTGAAAATATTCCAGTGGACAGAGTTTTGTTGAATGATAAACTTGAAGCATTAACAGGAAGGTCGATATGTGATGGAATTGACCGAAGATCCAAAATGTATTCAAGAGACAATTTATTGTGAAATATCCGCTGAATGGTTTGTACAACCACGTGTTTCGCTATACAGTAGCTTTCTCAGGCGTTTCATGCTAATTAAATTGTACTTCAATTGTAACAATTTCCACATCAGAAAACAGATTCAACAGAGTGGAAGTATTCAATTATATTTGGTAATTGAGTATATTTTACGAATTCTTAAACCTATTCATTTCCAAGCACTTCAAAAGATTGGTATGTCAACATTATTTTTCATTGGCAAATACAAAGTACACCAGAAATGTACATAATTTATCCATTGATATACCTCTTTACAAAAAAAGTCATACCCAACGTTCAGTTTACTATTTCGCTCCAAAACTGTATAACATGCTTCCCCTTGAAATAAAGATAAATACCACATTTTTAAAGTATAAAAAAAAATACAAAAGAATTCATAATTGTAAATAATACCCGTATAAACAGTTTATTCAAACATACCCAATAACCCAGAAATATCACTCAGTACATTTTCTAATCTTCCAAAGTGTCTTTCAGTATATGTGTACCTATTTCCAATATTATGTAAACCTAGATGTATAGATAATTATAGGTACTTATTCTCATAAAATATACCAGCTTCCTCTGTCTATTCACTAATACAACTGCAACAGTTATTTAATCTTTTGTTACTTTTGTGCCTGATATATTTTTAAAGTACTTCCACAGGGAGACAGACGAAAACACATTACAAGCCACCTGCGCTTAGGCTGCTTTCCTCAAACTCCTAGTGGTCCTAACCATAATATTAATAAATTGTATATTAACATATTCCAAATAAAATTGAATTGAATTGAATTGAATTGAATTGGAATGGATCATTGATTTTTCATCAATTCATATGTCAGTCTCTGACTTACACATCAAATCGTCACAGAGTCATTCAGAGAGACTTTAAAAAACCTTATCCTTACAATCTTGGTCGGTGTAGTTCTCTATGAGTGATCCAGTGCATGAAACATGAGCTTTCCCTGTCACTTTGCTGCGTCCGCTAAATATTGAATATTGAATATTGAATATTTTTCAACATTGCATATTGGAACTTTTCAATAACAATAAGTATGTGTATTCATGTGTCACTCTTGAAAGTCGCTTTCTTGAATGTTGAAACACTGTTATTGAATTGAATTTTTAGACTTGGCAACAAAGGAAATTCGAACAAATTACTAATTTTTGACAGAGTAGTTCGTTTATTATTGAGTTTTGAAGGTTGATTTGGGATGGGTTTTATTCATTCTATTATTTGTACGAAACAATAGACAATGGAAAGAAAGAGAACTTCTAAAAAACAATTTAAAATTTATATAGACTATATAAAATCACATAAAATATTACTAACGGGAAAACGGAGTCCTTCGAATAATCCGGAGGACATGGAAGCTCTCTGGAGGAATTTGACTCAAGAATTGAATTCCTGTGGAGATGGTCCCATTAGAGATACGAATGGCTGGAAAAAGGTAAGTAAACTGGCATAAGAAAATGTTAAATGAAACTATATAATACCTATCAAGACAAAATTCTGAATTTTCGTAGTTTCTGTTAAATTATATTGATACTGCCTATAGGTAGGTAAAAATTTAAAAATTATAAATGCTTGTATTTTAAGGTTTTCACAGAGTGGAAAGGCGTCTGCCGAAAAAAGGCTAGGGAAAGCAAAGCTCTATCTGAGCTTGAGGCTGAAATAATTAAGCTGACTGGCCAAGGAGCAGTAACAGGGCTCGACTTGGGTGAACTAGGTCTTAACCCGAGTTGTTCTTCAACGAAAACGACAACAAAGCAGCCAGGTACTTCATATACTCTAGTGAGTACTGTGGTAGGTATATTCATCTTAAAAGCCATTTCTTCAACTCTAAATCGCTTTTACGATATACATTATATTAATTTTAGCACTCTGAAGAAAGAGAGCAATCAGATGAGGAAACAAAACCTGCTTCATCCCCTGAAAACCAACCATCCACTAGTAAGGGTACAGTTAAAAATAAAAGGAGCAGTAAGTTGAATGTAACATCTGTAAAGATAAGAATGAATGCAATTAAAATGAATTTTGAAAGAACAGCTTTAAGCTATGCTCATTCAGTTAACTTATTTTTTGTTTGTATTATAGAACTCAGAAGAACAAGAACTGGTGATATTCTTTGTCAGACATATGAAAATGCGGTAAACATTCTAGGAGGAAAACTGTTTGATATAAGCCTTGCAATTTTAGAGGTTGCAAATGCCATCAATAGATATTGTGATATAGTGGAAAATAACATTGAAAACACAGTTATCATTGACCAAGAATGAAATATTTAAAAAAATATTCAATATTTTGCTTTAGTACATAATGAGAAGATTGTTTTTTTTAGATTAGGGAGAGAGTTTGACTTTTATTTAATAAAAATGTGTTTTTTGTTGTTTTATAAAATTTTTAAAGATTATTTTTTGTTGAATTTCATGTAGGTATTATAATAAATTTTATAACTATACTATTAGTAATTTTTCTGTATTTACTTTTTGTAACAGAAGGCAATCTTTTTAGAGTCAAAAAAATTGGTTTACAAACAGTATGCATTGTACATACAATTCTTGGAAAATAGGAACAAAGACTTATGTGAAGAATTGAACAAGGTGCCTGGTGGCGCTTGCAAAAAGATTAAAGAATGGCAAGAGGCATTTTGGAGATGGAAAAATTATGTGAAAAGGAAAGCCAGGGATATTTACATTGATCAGCATCTCACAGGTGGTGGTTTGCCAATTCCAATAATATTAACTGAGCTTGAAAAAAAACTGTTAGCCATTCTGAGTGTGCTGTGTATTGAGGGGATGTTAGTTCCCGAGCTAGGGTTTTTAAAACAAAAGGTATGTAGCCTTGAAGCACTATTAAATATTACCACACCATGATTTTAGGAACTTGGACATATGATGAAGCTCAAGCAACCTACAACAAAAAAAGTTGTAAAATGGTGCTACACCAGGAAACAAAGAAGTACGAAAAAATATAAGACAGTTTTGAATTTGTTGAAAGCTACAAGCAACAAGTTGGAGAATAGCATGGACGATTTAACTATAGCCATTCAAAAAGTTGTAGATGCTATGGAAAGATATTTTTCTTTGAGTTGAAAGGAATGAATATCAAATGTAAACATTATTTAAATAAAAATCTATTTCGAAATGTTGAGTATATTTTATAGTGACAAAAAATCAAAAATACATATTGATTATCCTGTTTCTGGTGCGTACACCTTCATTAAAATAATTCTGACTTATATTCAGATCATCAAAATTGATTGGCTGATCTGGAATAGGTGCATCATCCTCCGAATTCTCTTCTTCAAAAAAGTCCTCCCTTTCCAGCAATATATTGTGAAGAATAGCACAAGCATTTACAATTTTTGCTGCTTTCAATGGGGCATAATGTAGGGCTCTGTGACCAAAGCAGCATCTAAATCTGGATTTGAAGATGCCAATAACTCGCTCAATTATATTTCTTATTCTTTTGAAACGAATGTTGAATCTTCTTTCCTGCTCAGTCATATCTCCTATGACAGGAGTAATAAACCAAGGTTCTAAGGGATATCCACTATCTCCCAATAACCAGGAGGATCTGTCTCCATTTCTAAATTGTTGCATTAAATGAAGCCTGGGTAAACTTGTGCTCCATACTGCTGAATCATGCACACTCCCTGGATATCTGGAATTAAGCGCAAGAATCTTATAATCTGCAAAACAAATGATTTGAACATTGAGGCTGTAAAAGCCTTTACGATTGTAGAAGAGAATCGCCGGAAAATTTTGATCATCAGCAGGTGGTGCTACTATTTTTACGTGAGTTCCATCTACAACTCCAATGATGCCTTCAATAAAAAACAATATATTATTCAAAGGGGCCAATTTGAAATTTAAACAATTATAATAAAGAACAGCTAGTTAATATTTAAGCAATAACCAACCTGGAAATGCATTGAAGTTGTTGAAAAACTTAACTTTTTCCTCATTTTTTTCTTCATCTGTTTGAGGAAAATGAACCTTATATCCAAAGTGTTCATTTAGGATTTCAGTAATTATGCCGATGCACCTGCTAACGGAAGATTGACTCATGGGACAATTCATATCTTGTCCAGTGGATTTTTGATATGTCCCTTGGGCATAAAAATGTAGGGCACATAGAATAATTTGGGATTTTGGAATTTTTAATTCATTTCTTTCTGGGTCGCCTATAAATGGTTCAATTTCATCTATTAGGTACCTTGCTGTATCTTTGTTGACTCTATACACAGATTTGAAAACGATTTCAGGCAGATCAAGAGGATCTGATGTATTTCTTACATTTTTTTTCCTCAGGTTGTGCTCAAGTCTGAAAAATGTTTTGTAAATGCCTACAGAAAAAATTATTTATATATTCCTGTTGTTTTTACTTTTTACCTTTCTTCTTCGTTTTGCAATGCTGCAATTAAAAGAGGAAAATTTAATAAATCGCCCATTTTTCTCTCTAAAAAAGTAGACTAGTTGATTATAAATACCTATATAACCTATAAACAATATTCAATATTTCAAGATACAACTTTATAAACAGTTCCTTAATCATTTGCTTATGATATATGGAACTTGGAAAACTGTTGTTGGAAGTTTTGGGTCACCTGAATAAGAAAAATTGAAAAATATTCAATAGTCGAGAATTTTTCAATAATCAACATTCAATATGTTTTTCGACAAACACCTGAATAGAAATTCGCCATACTTTGCAATATTCAATTCAATATACAATATTCAAGGTGCACCTGAATAAGGCTGAATATCATGATGTAGCAGTGGACGAAGTATTCTAGTTATCCTCGCCGTTGTTTTTGATTTGGTTCTATACATATCATTTTGCTAGTTGAGGTCCATATATATGCTGGTTGTTGATCAATATATGGAGTATTACTGGTAGCATTAATGAACCTCCCGTGATTAATGAACATAAAATTGAAATTTGGAAAAATGAAACGAATGAATGAATACTATTTTGAAATAAAATTGACAGATGAAACTTTCAAGATGGCGACTGGGCGCCATCTGGGAAAAAATTAAATGGAAAGGGGGTCTTGTGACATATCTTTTTGAAGCTCCTGACAAATGATTCACAACCCTACAATATAATGTCAATATCTTCAATTACTACAGAATGACGGAACTTTCAATAATTGCCTGAATACATTGACATTTAACTATATAATATTAGGTAATAATCTTGAGGTCAGTTCAGAGGATGCTCGAAATGAAGCAGGTTCAGTTTTGTACACTTTTTGCTTCAAATAACCCCATAAAAGAAAGTCCAAAGGTGTCAAATCTGGCGAGCGGGCTGGTCATTCTGTAGTACCTTGACGGACAATCCAACGACAGGGAAAAGTAGTATCCAAATAGTTTATTACTTGCCTGGAGTAATGCGGTGGTGCTCCATCTTGTTGGAATACAATATCCATATCGAATTCATTAGGATTCGCTCCGACGATTTCAGTGATGAGAGGGTCAACAGTAGTTTTCACCATATTCAAATACAGTTCCCCTGTTGAATTTTGATCAATAAATAGAGGAGGTCCTACAATATGGTTCCCCAATATTCCTGCCCAAACGTTAATTTTTTCTGGAGATTGGGTATGTGTTTCCCGGAAAACGTGAGGGTTGGTGTCACTCCAATAACGACACGGTCTGTGAACATGGCCGTTTAAAAAAAAGTACATTCGTCACTAAAACAAATATTGTGGAGATAAGTAGGATGCCTTGCAATGGTTTCCGTCATGATTTCGCAGAATTCTGTTCTTCAGTTAATTGGTGTACTATTTTAATTTTTTATGGATGATACCTATTCCTCTTCGAAAGTCTCCACACAGTAGAAGGTGACACGTCACAAACATTCGCGACGGAATAAGTAGACTGTTCAGGATTTACTACCATCTCACCAATTATTTGCACTTGCTGTTCTTCCGGAATGGACGGATGACCTGGGGGCTTTTTGTTATGTACACTACTAGTAGTTGTGAATTTGGATACAATTTCCCTCAGATATTTTCTACAGATAGGACGATTCAGAAAACGTTCATTAAAAATCCTTTCGGTATCGTGAAAGTTATGCGTCGCACCATAAATAAAAATCGCTTCAATTTTTTCTTCCAATGGACAAGAATTGACCATTTTAGAGATTCTTGACGTGGTACTTTTCTACTAGTAAAACCGAAAACTAAATGAGAATATTTATTCTAACTGAACAATGATGTTCATTGCTGTACTGACATTTTTGTTGTTTCTATGAACAAAAAATAACTTAACAAACCTTATCGGGTTGTTGGAATTTCCATATGTCAAATGGAATATTTCTAGAAATATCGATAATAATGTGTTTGTCTTCAGGAAATCATTAAATGTTCCGCCATTTTTTACATTTAGTTTTTTTTCCCAGATGGCGCCCAGTCACCATCTTTCAATCTGTTTCATCTGTCGATTTCACTTCAAAATAAAGTATCCATGCAATAATTTCACTATCCCAAATTTCGATTTTTTGAGTTGACCCTTTCAAAAAATAAAAGGGGGGTGGCATTTAAGAAATGCACTGTATCTAGATACTATATTGCCTGGAGATTGTAAAATTTCGTAAACTTCCTCATGTAATACGCCTTCATACTGACCAAACAGGTAGCTGTAGTGAAAATTTTTGCCTACATAATATAGATATTCCTTCTGTTCAATGTTCGAATTTTGAACCATGATAATACCTGGTGTTCTTGGGATGACTGTTCATCGTCCACTCTTCATGGTGACTGATATTCGTTCCTCCAAATATACTGAAATATTCCCCTTTCCGCTCTTATCTCCCTATTTAATAATCAGATTCATAGGATAGATTTCAGAATGTCTCCATTGAAGCTGCTGTGGTAGATTTTTTTCCTTCCGTTATTCTCAAACGAGTAAGTCCTTGCAACCTGCCTGGCTTATTAATAGTATAATCATGTAGTTATTCACGTCAGTAACCTCATCAGTTCACTTTCATAAATAAATTTTTTGCATGTCGAAGAAATGCAAAGGTTTAGAGTGATCGAGAAATAAAGGAGTTAATGCTGCAAAAACTTTCGCTCGGCTCTGAAAAGTATCCACATTAATTGATAAATACATTGGGAAGACTCGTCATTCAAGATTAATGTTTCACTCTTGTTTATTCGAGCGATCTTTTCAATGTTTTTTTTCGTTTTTTTTGTAGATGTGAAAGGCTTTCATACTTTTCCATTTCAATGTCACAGTTCTGTCGAAAACACGAAGTTAATTACTACATCCAATGGTGGATCCAGCGAGGAGTGAATGGGGCGTCCGCCTCTCCGTCAGCAAAAAAAAGCCAGACTGAAATTTTATTTGAAATTATAACAGACTTACTACTCGTTTTCTGTAATGAGCTAGTCAAGTGTGTAAGTTGGGTTAATTTATTAGTTAGTAGGCTTAGGTGAATTTTTGAGGGAAATAGTGTCAGAATACGTACATAGGTAGGTTGGTTACCTCAGTTTAAAAAAAAATGAGGTAAGATGCTTATTACGTATATGAACGACAAAATAATTATACATTCGTGTTTAGGATACATTTCCATAAGATTTGAATAACCACAATGTTATGCTTCGTTCAGAATACTTTTCTAGATATTTGGTGGTTTTTTAATTTTTTTATCTGTCTACTTTGAGAAAAAAGTATAATTTGTTGGATCACTGTGAAATTTCAAAGATTTTGGTATTGAGATTTTGAAAATTTTTTTCTATTTAAATTTTTCAATTTATTCAACACACAAAATGGATATTTACAGTAATTGAGTATATTGAAAAAGATATATTGTCAGTCAGCAGCTCAGAATTCACCTAAGCATAAGATGTGCTTGTGCTGTAATCATTCTGTTTCTCTGACTGACAATTAAAAACATATCCTGTACATTTAATTTAGTCACTACTTCGTGTTTACCATATATCAAATAGTCTAGATGCGAGGAAATACAGTTGAAGTATCAGTATCAGTCGAGTATTAAAGTTTTATTTTCAAAAATAAAATTACTAATATTAATTTTGAGTAGTAGAATATTATTTAGATTAGGACAACTAATAAAACAGAAACCTTTGCGTGTGAGTTTTTTGAAGAGAGGCAGCTTGAGTGAAAGACTCCGCATAGATCTCATTTCAGTTTTTGGCTGTGCATGTTCAAATTTACGTTTATTAATAAAAATCCAGGTTAGGCAATGATAAGTATATAAACAATGGACATTGAGAAGTTTCAAATCTTTATATAGTGTTTCAGAAGAAAGTAGTATATTATTTCAAATGAAATTTTCAAACATGTATTTTGAGTTGTCTGTAGTCGATTTAGGGAATTATTGAACATGCCATCCCATACTTCAAATCAATGAGTCATTGATTCAGCTAGAGAGTGATAGACGAGCATGTCTCTCAAAGCATAAAACTGTCTGAAAAACATTCTTATACGTTTTGTTACATAATTAGCATGGACATCCCATGTTACATGTTTATCTACCATGACCCCCAAGTATTGCATTTCTTGTGGTGGTTCTATTAAAGGACAAGAGCATATTTCAGTTTCACATTCAACTTCATATGTGCAGAGTGTATCTTTATAAGGCTGGTCGCTTTGGAGTATCGAAAATGTTATAAATTCAGTTTTATGTATGTTCAGGCTCAATAAGTTGTAGTTCAGCCATACTTGGATATTCTGCAATATCTCTTCAGAATATGTGTACATTTTGTCACAAGAATTTCCAGTTACAGTTATAGCCGTGCCATCGGTATAGGAAATTATGTGTCCTTCGGAATTGAGAATAGAACTAATGCTATTGATGTAGATCAGGAACAGAACTGGACTTAGTACCGTCCCTTGAAGTATCCCAATTTTCACTCTGGTACGGTTTTATGATCTAGTTTGACTGTTTGCATCCTACATTTCAAGTAGTTTCGAATCAGAGACAGACTTAACGGAATTCGGAACTTTTAACCCATTCTTTTGACTACCGCGTCAACATATCCTTGATCCACCCTTGCTACATCCCTCTAGTGCAATTGAATACGAAGGCTTTATTAAATAGTTCTATATCGACCAAACGGTCCTTGTATCAACACATTTTTTCCATTAACCAGCTATCGCACCCCTATGAACGACAATCCTCAGAAGTCGAAACTTGTGCGAGCTAAGGACTAACAAGGTCTTACCAGTTCCAACACAGGTTGGAAGATAGCAAGTGAAAATCGCCTGGGGCTTGAATCATCGACTCACACATCGGCCGATTGACTGAGTGAACAAAGCACCCACGTCGAACCACCCGGCTACCCACCGAAGAGCATACAAAAAGCTTTTGAGTGTTTTATTGAAATAAGATCTCATATCTGTTGCTCCCTGAATTAGAAGAATACAAACACGAGAACTAGAAAAATTGCTATCAATTTTTGGATTCCTTATTCACCTACATTCTATCATTGTAAGATTTTTATGTAATAAATGTTTTGAAAAATCCCAAATGAAGGCCAAGAGAATTGTTTTTCCAAGAAGCAAGGATTTTTATAGAAAGTAATTTTCCTTCAATTTTATATCTTCTGGAATCTTGTGAAAGTTATTTTCACATTTATCAGTTTGGAGTTCCTGCTGCCTTACCAGAGTAAGGCAGCAGGAACATAAGTATTTCTAACATTTCCAGAATTACACGATACTAGTGGTCCTTGAAAAATAATCGCTTTGCATAATCAATTAACAAAAATCTCCACTCCTTCAAACTCTTTTATTTACACGAAATCGAAATTGTGCTCGTCGAACACTCTGCAAAAAGAAATTGCCTTCCCGAAAGAAGAAAGTGAACACAATACAGAAATGGTATACAGACCTCGTTTGCCGACGTCCTGCGAGTGAAAGCGTCGAGAGTCCGTCGTCCGGGAGCGGATCCGGAGTGTGTGCGGAAAGCGCTCGCTCCGGGTGAAATTGGCCGGGGCCCCGGGGAGGAAGTGCCCCGGAGACAGCGGTATCCGCCGGCAGCCCGCTTCCGACTACACCGGCTCCGACCACTTCACACAAAATTTATTTTATTCGTTACGTATTATGCTGATGTTTTATCAAACTGCCAGATGACTCTATTTACGTCAACCGTAACTTTGCGACCATGTGAATTTTTGGGCGGGTTCTCTATAAGGTGGCGAATTGAACTTCCGTCTGTGAATCTATGTTATCTTGTTGTTAAGATGTTTACTTTCAATGGTTTTTTTTGCTACTCAAGAGCCATCTGACTTGATGACACCCATTCTAACAATATTTATCCTTTTACAGAGTGGTCCAACTTGAACACTTTTTATGGAAAACTCCTGTTTTCATACTAGATATATGGAAACTGATGGCTGTGTCTGAAGGTGAATTTCGTGACAAACTTAATCGTGAAAACCGCATAACGATATCTATCATCGTTTCTAAGTGTTTTCTGAAAATGTGCGTTTTGAAAAAGTTGCTGTAACTTTTTTTCTGTCAAAAATTTCTTGTTTCTATGAGCACTTTTTACGTGGAATTCATTGGTGTAAAAAACTAATTTTTTCAATTGAGATATCAATAGTTATTTATGAAAAACTATTTTCCAACATATTTCAATAGACCCTAAAATTACCTTTCCAAAAATGTAACACACTTGATGCTTTGCTAGTGTCATCTTTGAAATACAGACTTTTAAACGCACACTTTGATCAAGTAGGCTTCACACGATGCGGCGGTAAAACAGAATGCAAATCTTTACTGGTAGCTGTCAAATTTTGATTTAAGTAGTACTTCAATTAGTGGTTTTTGTTCATTTTTTCAAACACATTTGCAATGAAGTTGGAGTATTATGAAAAATGGTATATGATAGTGTGTTTTATACAAACCGGGGAAAATGTAGAAGCAGCAAGAAATTTGTGTCACAGACGTATCCACAAGACGTATCCACAGACAAAACAACCTTTTAGAGACACTTTCGCAAGATTGCGACACAACCTAATTGATGGTGATCAATTATATCAATTAAATAGGGATGAGAAATCAGAAGAAATAGTCGTTTCAGGAGCTGTTGAAAATTATCCCAAAATTTGAAAATATCAACAGGCCTACCAAGAACTAACGTTAGGAGAATTTCGATAAATCACAAATTCAAGCCATACCTACAGTACCAGAAGAGTTCATCATCTTAGACCCGAAGATTTTGAACGCCGCATGGCTATTTGCCAGTAGTTTCTGGAAAGTTGCAATCAAGCGCCTAATTTTTTGTTAAATTGTATTAGATCAGATGAAGCATATTTTCAATTAATCAATTCTTGAATTTGGGCTCAACAAACTACTCATTTCATTGTGGAGCATGTGTGTGGTGTGTTGGCAGGTGTTTTCAGTGGTAGAATTGTCGGCCCGTTCGTTTATAATGAGTATTGAACCCCTTGTGGATGAATTGCTAGTAATGGAGCTCAGAAAAATATATTTTCAACAAGACAGGGATTCACCTCACAACACTGCAATTATCACAAATTTTCCGGTTGCAAATTCGGGTAATAATTGGATAACCAACCAAGGACCCAACTGTTGGGAGGTCAGGCCACCGGACACCTAAAACATATGGACTTTTACCTCTGGGAATGTTCTTCATATGAATTGGAAGCGGCAGTGATACAACGTTTTGCTTCTCTCCCTTCTATTAAAACAATTAATTGGCCAAAAAACGTTCAGAAAAGGTGTCGCCTAGGAGGTGCTAGTTGATATTTCGAACACCTCCTCTGAAGAAATATATTTCATTGTTTCAAGTTTTATTCATTAGTAGTAAATATAGTATAAATTTTTATCAGTTTTATTGAGAATATGCGTTTCAATTGATGCTGTGAAAATATTTTGAACATTTGATAGCTACTATTGAACAATTTCTTTCCGTTTTATCGCCGCGCCGTTGAAAACAATTTCCATCAATAACTATTGACATCTCACTTAAAAAAAATAATGTTTGCACTATTGAACGTAAGAAGTGCTTTGAAAATATTTTTATAGAAACATAAAATATTCACAGGAAAAAAGTTACAGCAACTTTTCGTAAATACACATTTTCGAAAAACCTGCTGTAATTCAGAAATAATGATAGATATCGATATGCGGTTTTCACCATTTAGTTTGTCATAAAATTTGACCCCTAGACACAGTTTACATCTATCTAGTTTGAAAACAGGAGTTATCCTTTGAATGTGTCCAATTTGGCCCAATCTGTACTAGTTAGTACAGATCTCTTGTTGGATCTTTCTTCTTTGATCAAATTCCTTATATTCGCAAGAAACATGACAAACTGTCTCTGTTCATTTACTGCGTTGTCTCCAGATAAGATCTTCATTGTGTTATCTACTTCAGGTGTTCTATGAATGGACAATGTACGGTATTGTACATTGTGATTATTCTGAGCCAATTTCTGCTGAGTTGAAGCAGTTCTCCGTTTTTTTTCAGCTGGTTCGTTCATAAAGGTTTTCCATATGCATTCCCAGGTGAATTTTTCCAGAACTCTAGTTTCTTGTTGATAATTTTCGATCTAATCCCGTACCATAGATTTTTGTATCCCCATAGAGGGTTTACAGTCAATATGCGGAACTCTAGTTTCTTGTTGATAATTTTTGATCTAATCCCGTACCATAGATTTTTGTACCCCCATAGAGGGTTTAGGGTCAATATGCGGAACTTATGAGGCGTATTCAGCCCACTCATCAACTTTTTTGTTGCCTGGGATTCCCATGTACTCAGGGTAGTCAAATTAAGGAAGTGTTTTCTCAATAAGTTTTCAGAAACAAATTTTATTTCAATGATTTTCTCATATAATTTGAAATAAGAAACATCCAGTATGTAGACAGAATTATTTATATCGTTTAAACAATGTGTATGATATTTATATAAGGGAATCAGTTAGTTCTACATGGCTTTTTTTATTCTTCGTAAGTTGATTGATATAACAACAGTATATTAGATGTAAAGGAAACAACATCTTCCCTCATAAAAGGTCTTTGATATCATAATTCATCAATTTATGAATTATATTGTACGTTATATTGGTCTCGATGAAAATTCAATGAATATGTTTCATTCTCATTTGGTTGATAGGTCACGTGATGTAAGACTCAATGTTTCTAGCTATCTCAAAATCACTAAAAGTGTACCTCGGTGATCCATTCTGGGGAAACTTTTTTCATATATACATATCCAGTCTTCCTAGGGCGCAACGTTCTTATCCTGCTCATATCTTCCTTTTCAGATGAAGCTAATCAGGCAGTTTATGCAATAAATATTGATTTATGCAGTTTACACGTTTTTTCAGATTCACATTTTCTCAAATTGAATATTTTTATAACAATTAGTATCGTATTTGATAAGATCTTTACCGATCTATCTAGTCTGTAGAGTGTGTATCCTAGCAAAATAACAACTTCATCGATAATATTTGAAGTGAACCAAGTCTCAGATATTGTGATGATATCATAAATATTCAGCACACAAGTTTTGAAGTTGGTATAGTTTGCTAATACAGATCTGGCATTGACATGACAAAGTGAGAAACGTTTAATCATATTTTAAAACACAGTTATAGACATTGAAGGTGTCCTTTGGTAACAGTTTTGGGTCAACACTGAACCTAAGAGATAAACTTAGTTCTTCAACAGATGATGCCGGGAGAGTATTGGGCTATGCATTTCTTGGAGCCGTGAAAAAATATTTCAAATACGGGGAAGTGTTTTGGGCGAGAGCTTTAGGGTTTTCAAAAACAGAAAACTTCGCAAACCAAATCAGCATTTTAGACATATGATTCAACTTGTGCGAACTTGTTTGCTCCAGTCGACCAGAAGATGAAATATACCATGTTTCCAACACTATCTTCAAGAATTCTCGGACGTAAAACTTTACTAGTGGTTCATCTCTGCCAAACTTCAGATTGCTTATAACTTTGAAATAATTTTCTGAACTGGGATTATTTCTATTGAATTGAAGGGGTTATATTTTTAGGAGTGATTAATTTTTTGGGAAAGAAAGTTTTTGGCTTTCTACTATTCCATCTGATACAAAAAAAAGGGATGAGAGAATCTTCCAAAGAAAGGAAGGAAGTAATCAATTTGAAACTCTATACATGAATGTGTAGATCATGATTACATTGACAGATTGATTACTTCCTTCCTTTCTTTGGAAGATTCTCTCATCCCTTTTTTTGTATCAGATGGAGTAGTAGAAAGCCAAAAACTTTATTTCTATTGGTTTTTACATGTATCAGAATCTTATACCTTGATATAAATGCCAGGGAAAGTTGATATCTAATTTTGTATACATATAAAGAGGTATTTTAAATTAAAAATGAGTCTAATAATATGCGTTTGACTAACAAAAATTATATCGGAATTCTCACAGTCTCCCCAAAGTTTATAATGTGAGAGATGGCAGTATATTAATGAATAGTGAACGTCAATCAATACCTACTTATCCAGAGATAATTTTAGTTTGAGAATTGCAAAGAAACCAGAGTTGATTTTTTTAAGTAAATTGTAATGGACCAGGTGATATTCTCATTCGTAGGATGCCCTAAAACTTTGGTCACTGGGGAGAGATGCAAGTCAGCTGTAATTAGCATTTGAAATAAGGTTATTTTTTCACACCAGTTGTCAAATGCACTGGTGACTGTGACCACTCCAACCTCTAGTTCCTCAGAAATCTCTTTTGAGACCGCCACTGAAGAATCGTCTGCATACATTGTAGTCAACTCATATGGTGAGTATTTAAATACTCAGAAACAAGGAACCAAAAAATATAATCGAAAAAAAAAATTATACACTACAACATTCTCGAATATGTCAATTTCGAATTGTATTTTCATTAGTTTTATTTACATATCTATAGAGACTAGTATTAGTGTTCTTCAAATGGACGCATCGGAGATTCTTTCGAATTTTATTTCGAAACTATATTGATTTTTCACAAAAAACATCGGTCAATTACGATTCTCCGAAATTTTCCATTTCCCCATATTCTATGTCAAACAAAAAATATGCTTTATCGTCTGTAAAAGTGAGCATATGGCAAGCTTCCATGAACAATATAGACGAAATATAATAGGCAGTGTGAGCTTTCATTCGTTTCGTAACTGAAATCCACTGAAAGTCAGCTCCTGTCGCGTTGAATGGCTGAAACTTTACCGCAATTGTCAGTCGCTTCACACTCGAGCCGATAGAGGTACCACTTAGCACAAGTGACTAATGAATAGAGACTGATTGGAGTTGAAACCGTACCTTTTCAGCACATTCTGTTCCAGGGTTGTAGCGAGAAATGGTAGAAAATTAGAACTAAGTTTTTTGTGGTGAAATGACTCCCGTTTTTAATAAAAAAGGAATCAAAGATTCAATAGATTTATACCTACGATAATATGAGTCACCACTGTAGCAAAATGTAGTGATCCCACTGAACTGTCTAATGTACGTCCCGCTTCGTACTTTGTCCAAAACTCTGTAAATAATCATTAAAGACCAGATTTACAATTAAACTACAGACAAAAATCTCATATCTAACTTGCATCAGGTTTTCATTCACGCTTTAGTACAACTACAGCATTGACTCTTATTACCGATGATATTTTCAAATAATGTGACGAAAAAAATTCACCTGCTTCATTTTGCTTGATCGCAGGGGTCATCACTACACTTCTTTCAATTTGTATGAAATTAAAGAAGTCGAAGGAAGGATTAATGCATTCACCCGAAACCGGTGGTAAAAATGAAATAATTAGTGAAAATTAGATTAAAATGTTTTCATTCATTTCATTAAAAAACAGAACATATCAATCAAGCATGCAAGACTTCTTTCAACGTACTGAGCAGACCCCAGACCACAGCAGAGCTTTTTCGTATAAAAACTTGGAACTGGCGTTATATAATTGATGCTCGGATTGGGAAAAAACATAGTAGTTGTATCCAATTTGGATATGGATCTCTCTACTACTACACCCATAAAATTTTGGTGTGGCAACTCTACCTTATCACTTATTTCGGAGTATGACCAAAGTTCACATTTCTAGACAAAATGGTACAACAGCCAGAGAATGAGCAAAATTTCAATCCTCAATGATAAAAATTACTTTTTGTCAACGCCTAATTGAACGAATCCTGAACCAATCTTCAACATCAACAAAGCTTCCGTATCTTGTGAATTATTCATTATTGTACAACTGGAGTGTTTTTTTGAGGTTTTATTTTTCTAATCCCGTAAAAATATAATTTCGAATTACTTTGGTATATTATTCAGATGCACGAATATCAATAGACTTAGAGCTATGAGTGAATATGTACAAATTCCTTTTCAACTTCACCAATAATTTCAGACTTAGAGATTTATCAAACAGGTTAGAAGTTATGAACAGACCTTAATGTTTTATTTTATATAATTGAATATAAAATCTGTTAAGATTTTGAAAATGTTTGGTGCACTGAAAGTAAAATAACATTAATATTGCAGAGACTGAAGTAAACAAATTTCAGTAGAATCTAATTTTACCTGTACTATTTCTAAATACGAATGCTAGAAATTTTTTTTGCATTCTCTTGTTCGAACAAACAACGAAATAAACTGAATTCTGAAGCAAATTGTAGGTATAATTATGGAAAACCAGTTTCTATCAACCTTCTTTGTGAAAAATACTTTGAGTTCATGCGGTAACTTATTGGGATAAATTAGAAAGTTTTTCCTTCCTAGACGTGTATTCTTCATCACCATGTTCATATTTTACAGATTATGGTAGGTAAAAATACCCAATGAATATCGATAAAAACTGAATATTGAAATTTTGATTATATTATCATACAACTTCTCGTACTATTTAATATCTTATTCACGATATTTCTATTATATTTCCAGTAGATGTCTTTTGAATTCATATTCAATAAAATGATTTTCAATGGAAACCTATTACAAATCATCCAAGATGATAGCGAAGCAAAAACAATAAAACAATCTGTTGATAGTACTCAATTTTGTATTTTTAAATTCAGAAAATGATTTCAATGTGACAGTGATGTAAAAAACTTCAGGAAGATTGACGAACCAAATCTCAGTAAGTAAAACACCAGCAGTATTGAAATCTGTATTAGTTAAAATTTATATTTTTTACGTACAATAGAATTTAACAATTATCTAGATTGAATAATATCTTAAATGTGAAAAATCTAATGAATTCTCCAGAAAGTATATCTGTTATCGGTTCATAAAAGAATTAGCACGTTATTAGGTAAGACCTAGTTAATCCGTAACTTGCACAAGTTTCACCGTCTGGAAGTTGTCTTCGTAAGGAGCGACAGCTTGTTAACGAAAAAATGACATTTTTTTAATGAACTTATTTCATGAAACGGATGACTTTTCAAGTCCGGTTCTGCTCATCTTTTCTCTATTGCTCTTGTCGGTTTAAAACGCTTAAGCGTTTTCATGAAAACTGTTTCTTGTGTATTCAAGTCGGTGTTAGGAGCAAAATTGGCGCGTTCTGCCTGGTTCGAGGGAGCGATGGTCTTCAGTAATGATAGCAATTTTCTGCAGAAAATGTCTCGTTCACATGAATACATTTGTCACTCGTTGATGGCATGTGTGGTGTTTGAATTGAAGGAGGATTACTGATTTGAAAAGAATCCGTAAGACAGGAAATATATATTGAGAAACTTTGATAATATAAAAATATTCAATATTCCAGTTTCGGTTCACCATACATTCTTAGAAAACAATTATGGAACTGATTTTACGCTACATCGGTATCGATTAGAATTCTATGACTACTTAAAAATGAGGTATTTCACAACGATATAAAGCTGAATAATATATTGGCGACTCAAAAAATCATGCCAAATATGAGCCTGATAATTTTTTTCCTTCAAAACTCTGGAGAACTTTTGCCCCAAACCATGATATTCAAGTAGGTATTTGGATATACCAAATACGTTGTGTTTGTTCAGTATTTATATTTACTATTATTTGTTTACTCTCTGTTTTACAATTTTGAATGAATCAATATATCTAAGCGGTTGATCTCAATAATTTTTGCCACTTTGAAAATTTATTTAGGTCAGTCGTTACTACCTTCTTTATCGTTCATATCTACATGAATCAGTACATTATTTTCTTCCATGTCTACTTTTTGTCCATTATTATTTGTACTGAATTTTTCTTCAACAGGCCAAAATTCTGGAGTCATGTACAAAAATTCTGGTCCCTTTAACCACCTAATGTCAGAAGAAAAATCCATCTTCGAGTACTGGTTTGTTGCTTCATCTGCTACGTTTTCTTTTGTTCCAACATATCTCCAATCACAAGTATTCGTGAGCTCTTGAATTTCTCCCAAACGTTGCGCTTCAAACATTTTGAAGCGTCGAGCTTCCGATCGACTCCAATAACATACTGTTTTTGAGTCAGTCCAATATATTGTATCATCAATTTTCAAGTTCAGAACCCTAGCTGTGATCCAATTAATGCTGCCTGTAGTTCAAGTCTTGGTATAGATAGTTGTTTTATTGGTGATACTCTGGTTCGTACGTTCAAAAAACAAATTTCAATGCCATCTTCTCTAGACCATCTCGAATATGCGACATTTGCATACGCATTTTCAGGGGTATCACAGAAGATATGAAGCTGAATTTCAGAATCGGACCTGTTCATTTCACGATATTGTCTTGGCAGTTTGAAATCATCGACTTTTCTCAAATCTTATATGAATTTCCCCCATTTGATAATCAAACTGTCTGGTTCTTCTTCGTCCCATCCTATCTGACTTCTCCACGCATTCTGCAATATGAGTTTACCTTGTATCAAAATGTTTGCGACAAATCCGACAGGATCGAAGACTGACATGACGATATTCAGTACTTCTCGTTTTGTCGGTCTTCTGTTACCTTTCAATAAATTTTAGTCAATTTTGTGGAATTTTGTTTTGAATTGAAAGACATCTTATCTGGGGTTCCAGTGTAGACTAAGCAAGCTAGACTTATTCAAATTAGTTTTCATCAGATTCATGTCGTAATATCCAGAATGTTGCAAACTAACATTGCAACTAACATTGCAGTCTACACGAGTTTCAAGATATTTGACCTCATTTGCAAAAGGAATATCATCAGCCATACATTTATTCATGAAATTGATTTGGATATGTTGTCATTTCTGTCACACCAGGATTTGAAATCGTAAACAAAAGCTCTGAACTTTACGAATAGTTCCTTAATGTCACCAGATATAGTTATTGTAGTGTTATCCGCAAACATTGAATTTCCATATACGTATCTGTTCAAAAAATCAAGTGAATGTTCAAATTTCGCGGGCTACATACATTCGGAGAGCGATTTTTCATGTTCACATGAAATATAATATGTTTCGTGTTATACTCTTCTCGAACATATGTTCAGAGTTTCAGCTGTTTAGCATGTTTAGTTTGTTAATGAGTGGCATAAAAGTAAATGTTTCGCTTGTTCGACGATTTTCTACTATCGAAAAACATAAATCACAAAATTTGCATCAAATTTTGTATGAAAAATGGAATTGAGTGCTCAAAAATACCTGAAATGATGATTGTGTCAGAAAAATTTTCACGAGTGGAACAAGCTTTTCATAGATGGTCGATAAGATGTGAGTGATGACTGCCGCTCTGGACGCCCCAGCACATCAACAACCGATGATAATGTTGAGAAAGTGTGGAAAATTGTTGTGGAGAATTGTTGAATCACTATTGGAGAAGTTGCTGAGGATGTTGGCATGTCGGTTGAAACCAAAGTCCAATCATCCTGAAGGAAGAGCCCAAGGAGAGCCAAGACCAAAAACGGTACGTCGAATTTAATCAAATGTCAAGGTGTTGTTCACTGTTTTTTTCGATTACCGTGGCGTAGTGCATCAGTTTTTGTCACATAAGAAGTATTATCTTGAAGTTACGCGCCACTTGCGAGAAGAAATACGAGAAAAACGTCCAGTAGTGTGGAAAAACATGGATTTGCATCACGATAATGCACCTGCTCATTCAACACTGCTTGTTTGTGATTTTTTGTCCAGAAACAACACCGTTAAGTTGCTTCTGCCTTTGTATTCACCAGAATTGTCCCTTTACGACTTTTTTTGTTCCCAAGATTGACTCATAAAACGATGGCGTTTTGTGACGATTGAGAAGATAAAAACCGAATCACTGAAACAGCTCAAAGACGTTCCAAAAAGTGCATATCAGAACTGCTTCGAGGATTGGAAAAAAGCTGGTACAAATGTGTTTTATCTCTGGGGGACTACTTTGAAGGAAGCAATAAGAAAATTGAAGAATAAATGAATATTTTTTTGAGAAAAATGAAAATTCACCCTATTTTTTTAACAGACAGCGTATATTGGGGCAAAACGTTCATCTATAACAAGAACAAAGACGGTCCAAGAATGAAACCCTGAGGCATTTCATACCGGAAGCTACTTCAAAAAAACTATCCAGGATTATAAGAATTTGACAATTGAAAAAATGGAAGTTACATCTCCGGGAATCTAGACAAGCTGATTAGGGATGCTTCAGAGACGGACATGAAACGACAGTGTTTTGTGACGATTGAGAAGATAAAAACTGAATCACTGAGAGAGCTCAAAGACATACCAAAAAGTGCGTATCAGAACTGCTTCGAGGATTAGAAAAAAAGCTGGCACAAGTGTGTTATATCTATGGGGGACTACTTTGAAGGAAACAGAATAGAAATTGATGAATAAATAAATATTGTGTGGGAAAAAATTAATATTATTTTTTTACAGACATCGTATATTGGGGCAAAACATTCACCTATAACAAAAACAATGACGGTCCAAAAATGGAATCCTGAGGCATTTCATTCCTGAGCTAATTTGAAAACCTATCCAGGATGATGGCAATAGACATTTTTTTTTAATCTGAGAATATGGAAAAATGGAGAGCCATATCAGGTAAATCGATTCTGAAACTGTTATGAATCGTGAAGCGGTTGAATATCCAAAATATTCAAAAAGCAAGTTTTTGGAAAAATCAACAACATTCATTCATCTCTAGTTTAATTCAACAATTATAATATTCATTAAAAGAATTTTTCTAGATAAAGAAATCTGATATATGATGTTTATAGATTGACTCTGACAAACGGAAGTAATTAATTTTCCTCTCAATCTTGCTTCGAAGTTGTGGATGGATCATGGTTGTTATATAGGAAAGACTCTGAACACTCTTCCAGTCTCTTCATGATTTCCAAACTCAATTGAATGAATTCTAAGTGTTTTTTTGACATAAACGTATTCCTCAAATCTCGTTACAGTCACGACTCAAAGATTTCCCTTTGTCGAAATCCAGTTTTATGTCTTCCTTTCATATTTTATAGGATCTATTCTACCGTACCAGGTTCATGGTTTGAAATGGAAAAAAATCGGGTCAAATGTGGAAGTGATATATATTACTATTATCTTTTCTGTCAGAGATGAAGTTCTTGAATTTCTGGAATATTTTTGTACCAACTATATTTCACTTTAATAGATATGATATATAATGCTCTTGCGTAGCCAGGCGGTTCGACGTGAGTGCTTTGTTCACTCACTCGAATTGACTGCCGTGTTGGTCGGTGGTTCAAGCCCCAGTGTGAACGATCGATTTTCACTTGCTATCGTCCAACCTGTGTTAGGAATCACACGTTAAAATGTTAGACCTCGTTGATCTTTAGCTCGCACAAGTATCGAATTCTGAGGGTTATCTTTCGTAGGGGTGCGCCAGCTGTTTAACGGAAAAAACAGTTTTTTCTGTTTTTTAAACAGAAAGCGCAACGGCTGATGTTAATAAAGGCTTCTGAGAAAACACGTATAACGTTCAAGATTTCTGAATCCTTCAAAGTCATCCTCACCAAAGAGTCGTCATTAAAAGTTTTGAAGTCTCCTACTCATGAGTACAAATTGACAACAATCACTAGCAAAATAACAAATAAGAGTAAAAAAGTAACCTTGGTGGGTAGAGGCGATGAAATTCACCCTCATCGAAGATAAAAGAGGTGGTCCGTTGCAAAGCCAAGCTTCAACATCGACCACCGAGTGACATTCGATCTCTTTCTTTCACTGCAGCTCTCACTGCAAGACAACCAGTGTGAACCATAACCTAAAAACAAACCATTTGTGTTGCAACACCAAACGCCCCGCCATAGGTTTCATCAGCCTTGCTTATCTTTGACATCCGTGAATTAAGAGTTCTGTCAATTCTATAGATGGCATCTTCATAAAGGGAGATGATCATAATATCTTTTTATAATGCATTCTTTTAGACATATACCCAGATTATATTGGGACCATACACAGAAATTATTCTCTACTATTAAATGAAAAACTCAGTTAGCTGCAACTCAATCGCCAAACGGGCTTTTCCAGCGTCTAATAATCTAAAACACTGTTGAGATGAAAAATTTGGTTTGAATAACTATAAGAATCCATTAACAAAATCGAATTTTCCTTTAAAAGAATTACCATTCGATAATAATTAAATCGGGTATAAATTTTGTGTAATTTCATCTCGGCAGAAACGGTTAATTTTTCTGCAGCTGCTTCTAAACTTGATTTATAGAAAGCCGTAAAATGAATTTCTATCGAGTAATGTCGATATTAATGGCAGTCTATCTTGAGACTGAGCTATTTCCTGCCTACTGGTGCAGTTCCGAAATGAAGGAACACTTACGAGAGACAGAAAATAGTTAAATTCATCGAATAACTGTACGGAAAATAATGAAGCAGAAAGTATACAATACTGGGATTACCAAATTTTGTTTTGCGTTCAAATAAGTAGAGTGACGTAAAAATATCGAACAAGATAAATTGAAGGTATTCCTGATCTGAGAATAAGAGATTTTTGTCTGAATTGATTTCGAAACCTTCTTCAAGAAAATTTATATTTTGGTACATTTAGCAGGGATGCATATATAATCAAAGTTGAAAGTTGAGGAACATCATGAAACTTATTAAGAGTTTTAAACTAATTACGTGACGTTATTTCAGAAAATATTTTTAGATCATCGGCATATGAAACACAATTTGGAAATATTGTTCGAAACATTTTATGAAGATGGGAACAATAAAGGGCCCAAACAGGATTCTTATAGATGGAACAGTGAAGGATGTTAATTTGAAACCATTGAAAGTAATGGAGCAATGTTTGTCAGAATTTAGGTGAAGTACATTCAGTGGCAGTATTCGTGAAATGTGTTCGTCATTTTGTATAAGAAAATAGTCAACCTGTAAATTTTCAGAACACTTGCTCGTTATGAGATCCGAAAGACTGAAGTTTTTTTGAGGAATCAATTAGTTTTCTCCAAAATCAAGAAAAACTATCAAGAGTCGTATATTATTAAAATCATATTGGAGATTATTAAAGGAGCATGTGTATTTTAAAAGGCTGGTTCCTACCTTTTAAACTACACATTGAACAAGTTCCTCAAGTTATGAAGTTTTTCTGGAAGTTTAACAGCATCCTTCGCCACTGGTTTTTGCTTATAGTATGAGAAAGTTCTATGGAAATTTTGCAAAACGAAAAAATATCGTGAGATTTTCTTTTCAATTGTATCATAGATGAATTCTTGTTGTGAGTGTATGTTCATCATTATATTATTCTATATTAGCAATATCATTAACGTACTGTTATTTTAATGTTTTTTGATTGTACAATTGTTCCTTTTATTCATAAACGGACATTTTATTATGTATTTATTTTGTATTTGTATTGTTATAGCTTGTACGTTCTGTTATGACTAGTCCAATAAGTTTATATGATGTGTCTTTTATACATTTGTATGGCCTTCGGTGATGAATATATTTGATAAACTTGTATATATTTATATTACTCGAACATCCTCCATGGTTTATAATGATACCAAAAATGTCTACATTTCAATAAAGAATTTAGTTTGAAATAATGCAATAAAAACGTTATTCGAGAGATAATTCTGAATCTGAAGAATGAGGAGAGTAAGTTTCAGAATTGAATCGATGAGTGTTATTTGTTCAAGATGAAGAATAGGCTTACAAAGTTTCTCATGAATTGGGTTTCACTCTTATATCTCTAACGAATTATGTGGATGAATGGTGTTGTGTGTGCAATTGTGAAGAAGGTCAGTCAGAGATTCAATTATGGTGAACGGAAGAAACCTCTGGGATTACATTTGATATTGTGAATGTGAATATATAGTGTTTCACGATTCTTGTTTCCAGAAAGAAATATCTCTACGTATAAATGAACTTCTTATCTTTCAATTCTGTATCCAACCCTGTAATATTTTTGAAATTATAACTATAAGTTACATCAGATAAAAAATGAAATGCTTTTCTAGAGTTATGCAATTCATTTATAACTGAAAAGAAACCAAACATTCTGAAGAATATTAGGTGTTGGTAGCTTACAGATCTTGCATCTTGTTAACTCCTGATATCAATAATTTACATTGAATAAAGTCCACTAGAGTCCAAATCTCTTCTTCCAATCTGTCAACCAAAAGATATTATCAAGGAACCATCTTGGTAAAAAACTACTCCACTTCAATGAAGGATCTAATTGGATAGCTCTGTTAATGCTAAGTATAACTTGATTATTCAGCAAATTGAAAAATCATTCACCATATATACAGTATTATATGAACTTGCGGTAAACTTATCTCTGTGGAAGTGTGAACTCATAAATTTATTGATTTATCGACAGCTGGTTAACAGAAAAACAAATTTTGAAACAGATTTACAGATTTTGAGTATAATGTTCCATTTCCTCAATAGTATCTGATCTTGGAGTTGTCTTTCGTATTTTTGAAAAAGAATATTACGGTAGATAGATCTAACAACGAATATTAGAATATTTCTTACTATGTATTTGGCAATTATTCTTCCTCAAACTAAACAAAGTAATTTTTTTAAAGGACAAAGCACAGACACTACAGGAATATATTTCATCAGTTCGGACTTCCATTGCCTAATATAATATAAATTGATATGAAATCCCTGAAAAAAATAAAAGATTACCCGAAAATAACAATTTTAATAAAAATAACTGAAATTACAAGTTATCACCCGAAGACGATTGTGGATACTAACAATCGAAACGTCGTGACGTAATTTGGTTTGGATTCTTTTGATTTTTATTTTTCATTTTTGTTGATAAAAAAAAATATATTTTTTAATTTTCAGCTTTTATTAATATTTCAATTTTTTATTTCCTGGTTGTAGCTTGTATGTTATTTCCTTGTAATTTCAGTTTTTTGTTTTAGTAAAATTGTTATTTTCGGTTAATCTTTTATTTTTTTTTCAGGGATTTCAAATCAGTTTATATTATATTAGACATTGGAAGTCCGAACTGATGAATACACCACGAAACATTGTCAACCACCTTCAAACAGTTCTCCAGATGAAAAAGTTCTCAAACAGTGACGTTGGAGGTGTACTGAGTTGAACCTCTAAACGATGAGCAGCCACAATCCGTCGCGTATTTCTGATATGTACCGCTCTTTGTGGAATGTGCCAAATCACTTGAACACTTTCCGTGAAAGAATCTATAGAAGAAAGATAAATCTCCAACCTTTCTTCAATGTTCCAGACTATCAAGGTTGCAAGTGATGTTCGCGTCTCCATTAGGTGGACGGCTCTTTTCTGGATGGAATCCAGCAGCTTCAGGGTATGTTAGGGGGCGGAGCTCCATACATGAGAACAATACTCCAAGGAAGGTCTGATCTGAGCTTTATGAAGCATCAAAAGTTGCTTCATAAAGCTCAGATCTAATTTCTAGTTCGGAACAGTGTTCCAAGCTTCTGAGAAGCAGCCTTTGCGATCCCAGCGACATGATTGTGCCAAGACATATTGGTATTTCAACTCCCAAAAAACTTCGAAGCAGAAAGCGAAATTGTCTGACCTCACATTATTAGGTTTGTTCTGGTTCTACGAAATTCAGGTTCTAGGACGTCAGGATCATGCGCAGTTGATATAGAACGTTCTGGTTTATTGAGGATAAGTTCGGATTGATGAATCCTATGTTCTGGTTTTGACTGCGAAATGATCCAAAACTGTCTTGAACCGTCCCGAATCATTTTTGCTTTCGAGACTGAACTGTTGAGAACTGTTCCCGTTGCTCATGCGCATTCATGTGGAAATTTGTTTGGGCTAGTTTCTGGAAAGGGTTTTTTTAATTATTTGGTTGAAATAATTGATGATTGAGGTTAGATAACATTTTAACTGACTACAAGGATACGCTACATAACAAAATGGACATGATCAACAGTACTTTCTCGTCTTCATCTCTTCATATATACCACAGGTGGCACAGTGGTCTCCTCAAAATACGTTCTGGTTTAAACAAGTGTCCGAGACTATTTCGGACTGTTTGAGATTTTTTGCTTGTACGCATCATATCTTGCGCAGTTTCCAAACAGTTTCGGATGTTAGAACCAGAACAAACCTATTATATCCGGTTCGGAGACATTTATCTTCATGGAGAAAACCGATGCCTGGGTTTTTGTGGCATTGAATTGAACCTGGTTACTTTCACCCCAATTCAAAATAACTTCAAGATCCTTATTAAGATATTCAACCTCCTGCTGGCGGTGAAGATGTGCTTCCGCAGCCGAAGACCTGGGATCCAAATGTAATGACGAGATGAGTGTGCTGTCAGTCAGTGAAACAATATATTGGATTCTCGGTTTTTTCCAATAAGTCGTTGATATACAATAAAAAGAGAGTTGTAGACAATATAGATCCCTGGTGAACACCAGCATTGATGGTGAAAGTATTCGAAAGATATCCATCGTAAGCCACTTGCAAGGAACGTTCTTTCAAGAAGCTGAAGAGCCATATACAAAAATGATCCGACAAGCCATAGCATCGAAGTATGGCCAGCAAACCCTCATGCCACACACGGTCAAAGGCCTCAGAAATATCAAGCGCATCAGCTCTTGACTGAAGGTATATCAGTAAAAAATCTGCTGAAGTGTAATAAACTGAAAAATTCACGTCTAAAAGTTAGTGCATAATATAAACCATTGAAGAGTCCAATTACTTAGTAACTTGTCGTATTCAGAAAAATTTTTTACTCACAAAAAACGTCTTTCAAAGAATATTTGAATGTTTGTAACTACGGTTCAATTTTAAAAACCGAATAAGCCTCGTTAAGAAATCCCGTCCAATAATAATTGAATCGGGTATGCCTTTTGTGTAATTTCATCTCGGCAGTGACGGTTTATCCTCCAAAGTGGATTTGTAGAAAGCCGTAAAATGAATTTCCATCGAGTAATGACGATATTAATGGCAATCTACCTCAAGACCGAGTTATTTCCTGCCTGCTGGTGCAGTTTCGAAGCGAGAGAACACTTTTCGAGAGATAGTACATTAGATAATCCGGAGGCGCAGCCGGCAAATGGAGGGGGGCTTTATCCGGGTTTAATTTAAAATTAATATAGCACAGGCGGCGAATGCCGGAAATGAGCTTCAGAAGGTGTGGGAGATGAGGGGAAGTCGGGAGGTATTAACGGAGGCGGCAACCAGCGCAACTCCGGGAATCCAGACAAGCTGATTAGGGATCCTTCAGGGACGACCACCACTTAGCTATTCTAGAAATCTATTAGGATACTTGAGGTTGACTACTGGAATATTCTGAATAAATCATGAATTCCAGATAACGATAACTTGTACGGAAATTTCTTCAAATTAATGCTAAAATTTAGATCGTCAACAATAAACATTTGTTTTCTTGGTCTTCAATTTTTCATGATAGAAAAAATGAATAAATTTAGTTCAACAGAAAATATGCTCAATGTAATAAAGGACAAACCGAAATGTTCACCCCGAAAAGATATGAAAAATTCCAAACTGTGTTTTGGCAAAATCCTTCGAAATTATCAATCATAAACTTCTCCTGAAAAAACTCAAAAATATAAAAGGAATGTTTAAATTTTTTTTAAAGTTATCTGACCAATTGGTAACAGCATGTCCAACTAGAGAGCAATATAAGCACTGCTAGAACCCGTGATGTGCCTCAATGAGCGGTTTGGGGTTCATGTTAATAATGAATAACAGTGCATTTGTTTAATGTCCCCCTCTTTCATTTTTTGAACGCGTCAACCCAAAAATTGAAAGTTGAGATAATGAAATTAATGCATGAATACTTTATTTTGAAGTGAAATTGACAGATGAAACTTTCAAGATGGCAACTAGGCGCCATCCGGGAAAAAAATTGAATGTGGAAAGGGGGGTCTTGTGATACTTTCTTTTTAGGCTCTTGACAAATGCTTCACAATCCTAGAATTTAATGTCAATATCTTCAACTACTACAAAATGGCGAAACTTTTAATAATTGCCTGAATACATTGACATTTAACTACATAATATGAGGTAATAAGCTTAAGGTCAGTGCAAAAGCTGCTCGAAATGGTTGTCTTGAACTTCTTGACATATGAACAGAAAATCCGATATTTCACGCCGAACACAGTAACGTCAATATCTCAACAAATAATTATTATTCTCTGCCGTATATCCAGTATTGAAGCAGGTTCAATTTCGTACACCTTCTGCTTCAAATAGCCCTATGAAAAAAAATCCAAAGGTGTCAAATCTGGCGAGCGGGCTAGTCATTCTGTAGGACCTCGACGGCCAATCCAACGACCGAGAAAAGTAGTATACAAATAGTGTCTTACTTGTCTGGAGTGATGTGATGGTGCTCCATCTTGTTGGACTACAATATCCATATCGAATTCATTAGGATTCGCTCCGACGATTTCAGTGATGAGAGGGTCAACAGTAGTTTCCAGCATATTCAAATACAGTTCCCCTGTTGAATTTTGATCAATAAATAGAGGTCCTACAATATGGTTTCCCAATATTCCTGTCGAAACGTTAATTTTTTACGAGATATTGGATGTTTCCCTGAAAACGTGACGGTTGGTGTCACTCCAATAATGACAATTTTGTTTGTGAACATTGCCGTTTGAAAAAAAATGTACATTCGTCACTAAAAAAATATTGTGGAGATTAGGTGGGATGCCTTGCAATGGTTTCCGTCATGATTTTGCAGAAATCTGTTCTTCGATCAGGGTCATCTTCACTTAATTGATGTACCATTTTAATTTTGTATGGATGATACCTATTCCTCTTCAAAAGTCTCCACACAGTAAAAGGAGATACCTCACAAACAGTCGCGCCGGAATAAGTAGACTGTTCAGGATTTACTACCATCTCACTAATTATTTGCACTTGCTGTTCTTCCGGAATGGATGGATGAACTGGGGGCTTTTTGTTATGTACACTACTGGTAGTTGTGAGTTTGGATACAATTTGCCTCAAATATTTTCTACAGATAGGACGATTCAGAAAACGTTCATTGAAAATCCTTTCGGTATCGTGAAAGTTACGCGTCGCACCATAAATAAAAATCGCTTCAATTTTTTCTTCCAATGGACAAAAATTGACCATTTTAGAGATTGTTGACGTGGTACCTTTCGACTAGTAAAACCGAAAACCAAATGAGAATATTCGAACTAAACAATGATGTTCATTGTCGTATTACATTTTCTGCCGTTTTTATAAACAAAAAAACTTAACAAACCTTATCGGGTTGTTGCAATTGCCATATGGCAGATAAAAAGGAATATTTCCAGAAATATCAATGTTCCGCCATTTTGTAGTAGGTGAAGGTATTGACTTCATATTCTGTGGTTGTGAAGCATTTATCAGGAGCTTCAAAATGATGAGTCACAAGACCCCCCTTTCCTTTTAATTTTTCTTCCCAGATGGCGCCTAGTTGCCATCTTAAAAGTTTCATCCGTCAATTTCACTTCAAAATAAAGTATTCAGGCATTTATTTTATTATCCCAAATTCCAATTTTTTGAGTTGACACGTTCAAAAAATAAAAGTAGGGGGGGCATTAAAGAAATGCACTGTATACTTGAATTATTTGCTAAGAATAGATCATTATAGTACTATTGTTTCGTTTGCGAATGACACCATCGTCATGTATGATGGAAATGCATTAGAAGAATTGGTTGAACCAACTGAACACATTTCACTAGTTCGGACTTCCATTGTCTACTATATAAAATGATTTGAAATCTCTGAAACAACTGAAAAAGAAGAATTGAAAATGAATAGCTGAAAATAACAATTATATTAACCACTATAAACCTGAAATGCAATAATAGTGAAATAAAATACAAGTAAGAAAATAGAATAATTGAATAAATAAAAATAATGAAATCAAATGATTGAAGAAATTATTACTGAAGCTGAAAACATTATATAATTCTCTAGCGGAATCTATAAATGCAATACGGTATGATATCTGGGAAGGTATTAGAAAAACAACATCGAGGCCTTAAGAAATTTTGAAAATATACCCCTTTTGTACCTGCCGTCATGCTGTTTGCTATTCTTGAATTTCTCAGAATGAGATTCCATATTCGATTGAGGTTCACTGCTTCTTCTTTTGTATTGAAATTATCCATGTGTTTGTGGATTTCTATTGTCTCCCGTACCAGACGGCTATGGTATCCCTGGTTGAGGGCAATGAGATTCGTGTTTTCAAACATAATCCTGTGGTTTCCTTTACTGAGAGCGTGTTCTGTCACAGCTGACTTGTCTGTTTGACTTAGTCTGCAGTTTCCTTCATGCTCCTTCAGTCTTGTTTCCATGGATCCTTTGGTGGTTCCACATATCCTTATGGTAAGAGTGAAGATGACTCCTCTCTTTTGATTAGGGTAGTGTTTCCATAGTGCCTGCAGGTACCTATCCATGTGCGTGGGTTTTTGGTACACTTTGTGAGTTAGTTTACCACCAGATCGTACGATGAGTACATCTAAGAATTCTATCCACTGCTCCCGTTCGGTCTCCATAGTGAACTTGATACTTGGGTTTTGAGCTTTCAAGTGGAAGACTCTCTGAGGGGGATAACCTACTTGTTTCCAAGTGATATCGTCGAACTCTTCAGATCATGTCTCACGGGAAGTTACTTAAAATGGAGGAAAGCCTTCTGTGAGCAACTAGATGGCGTGGCGATAGGAAGTCCACTCAGCCCAGTGATAGCCAATTACTTCATGAAACGTTTCGAGGAGAAAGCAACTAACAGCTTTGAATTAAAATCGACCTAGTGGCTACGTTATGTAGAAAACACCTTCGTCAGCTGAAAACATAAAAAGAACGCTCTAAACCTTTTTCAAGACCACTTGATTGCTCAACACCCAAGCATCAAGTTCATCATTGAGACTGAACAGGAGCAGCGGATAGCATGCCTAGATATACTAATTGAACGATGTGATGCCATCCTAGTCAAAAGAGAGGAGCCGTCTGCACTCTAATGGAACGGGCTCCAATATGTGGACCAGACCATATCTAGAGGAAGAACTTGAACATATTCAACTGAACTTGAGATTGAATGGATACATTGTACCCGAGGTCAACAAAGTCATGAAACTGGAGAGTTCTACGGCTCAAAACGAGGAGAAGGCTTAGATGGTTGCACGCGCGTATCTACCTCATATCCTTAGGGTCACAGACAGAATTGAAAAACTCTTGGGAAAACACAACATCAAAACAGTTTTCAAACCCGCCTCAGGCGGGCTAAAGACAAAAGGGATTCACTATCAGTAGCAGGGGTTTATAGCATGCCGTGCACTTGTGGACGGCATGCTATAAACATCGAAACTGCGTGTAAACATCGGAACAACCAAAAGATTCATAGGAAAAAGACTGAAGAAGCATAAAATAAACTGCAGACTAGGCCAAACAGAACAGAAAAGAACAAGCACTCATTGCCCCCGACCAGGGATACCAAGGCCTACTGGTACGAGAGGCAATAGAAATCCACAAACACACAAATAATTTCAACAGAAGAAAGAAGCTGTGAATCTCAATCGAATATGGTTTCCTATTTTAAGAAGTTTAATAATAGCAAATAGCATGACTGCAGGTAGAAAAGGGTCAACGGACGTTATTGACAATTTACCAAATCCAGGTATAGGTATTATCACACCAGACTACCTGAATCAATGTAAACACGCATCACCCAATTCACATAAGCCAGATACATGTAGTAGCACACCTGAAGGGTCAACATGAATACGCGTTGCGCAGCCGTAATATCATCGGAGATATCAACTCAGGATGTACAAACCTCTGGGGAAGCTAGACACTCGCGCCAGCGAATCGTAAAGAAGATATTCTAATAGTTCACGAACTTCAACCTCGGAAAATAGTGACCACTCGATACCTTTCATAACCTTTGTTCAACAAACTTGGTATCATGGACTGAAGATACCTTTATTGGAAAACTCACACTTATGATGAGCTAGTACCTCTGGACTAGGGCAACTAATGAATTCTTAACAAGAGCCCAGAAATAAATATATTTCATCCAAAATACTCCACTACTGAGAAATATGGAATCCATGGCACTGAAATAAATTGATATAAAAAAAAGTGATAGCTTGGATTATGTTTACGATGACTCACATATTGTTTCATATCGTTGTTGAATCGTGATTCAGTTGTCAAAGAGTATATTTGTCCTTCCTATTTTCGTATCGATATTTTGTATTTTCATCAGGACTAGTGACTCAATTTGTTTTACTTCTATGTGCAAACTAACATATACAGGCTGATTCACGGTGGATGGCACATTAGACGTTTCTGGTGAACCAGACAACGGATCACTTTAAAAATTTAATGGAGGGCATATTCGGACATTCTCTAGCCAACTAAAATATTTTCGACAATGCGGTGTTGCCGCTTCTATTAGAAAGCAGTAGCAACTTTGATTTTTCAAATGGAACACTCTGTATATAATATTATTTTTGGAATCTCCAACAATTGCCCGACAACTTTTCTTGATATTTCCCTATACCTATCTGTTACCGTTTTCGAAATAAAAATTAATTTCAATTTTTTTCTTCGAAAATCATGACTTCTAAAAATGCCGATATCTTTTAGTTAAGAAGTACTATGATATCGAAATTTGGTTTGAAGTTAGGTGATACTTGGACACTTCCCACACGTCAGCCTAATCTCCGTCACTTCAATACAGGGTGGTAAAAAAATACAGTTTTTTCGTTTGCTTGAAAAAGTTGCTGAAATTTGATTATTTTAAATGGAACACCCTGTATATTATTGAAAATTCGGAAAGCTGCTGAAATTTGCTTTCTTTCTATGTATATCATACCTATACCTAACTAGTCAAGTTTCGGACTTATGAACATTTATTTGTGAAAATGTCCCTTCAGAATGGTATTTCCATTCGGTATTTGGTAAGCAGGCCATGATTACTATTTGACAGTAGCGTTGTGACATTCTCCTAATAATATCGACATTTTCGTCACTTCAGAAGTTGCAAATACCTTCAAAACGATGGAACAAAACTATTCAAACGAAGTTCTTATGAATTTGTTTATTATTTTTGGACAGTGTGACAAAATTATCAGCAGAACATGTAGAAAGTTCAATGAAATGTATCCGAATCTACCGCCAATGAACCTCAAGAAATTTATACGAATTCAGAACAATTTCAATGCATTTGGATCAACTTTAAAAGCACCAAGAAACTTGCCTCGACCCGTAACTTTCGAAGACAACCAGATTAATGTCTTAGCATATTTTCACGCATTTCCCGAGTCATCGATAAGAAGTGCTGAAGAAGATTTGTGTATAAAATATTCATCGGTTCAAAGAATCTTGCGAAGACATAAAATGCATGATTATAAATTCACCAAAATTCAAGCAATGGAGCCTCAAGATCCTCAACAGAGAGTAGAATTTTGTGAAATGTTGTTGACACGCATTCAAGAAGATCCACTTTTTTTAAATAAAATTATTTGGACTGATGAATCGAAATTTTCGAGAGAAGGGATTTTCAATAGAAAAAATCGTCATTATTGGTCCAGTGAAAATCCTCACGTCACAAAAGAAGCCGGATTTCAAGAAACATTTAGTTTTAATGGCTTCTGCATGTTGATGGACAACAAATTGAGGTACGTGATATGCGAGGAGTCATTAACATCCAGAAGCTACCTGAATATTTTGGAGAATACTGTAGACAGTTTCGTGGATAATCTGCCACTCGAAGATTATCGAAACTGTTGGTACCAACTAGACGGAGCTCCTGCACATTGCACAAGAGAAGTGAGCGCAGAACTGGATAGACTATTTGACGATCGGTGGATGAGGCGCTTGGGACCATGGAATTGGCCAGCGAGATCACCCGATCTTAATCCATTAGATTTTTATTTGTGGGGAATGTTTAAAGAAAAAGTTTACAAAATACCCGTGCGTTCGAGAGATGAATTGTTAGAAAGGATTGCCCAAACATTTGAAGATTTGGATCCCAATGAAATCAGATCTGCCACCACGAAAGCAGTCAACACCCGCATTTTAAAGTGCTTGGAAGTGAACGGCCAGCGATTCGAACATATTTTGAAATATTCCACATGATTGTTTTACTTTTTTATAATTATTCATATCAATATTTCCAATTTCATGTTTCTTGGTGCCTTTTTAAAGTTTATCCAAACATATTGAAATTGTTCTGAATTCGTATAAATTTCTTGAGGTTCATTGGCGGTAGATTCGGATACATTTCATTGAACTTTCTACATGTTCTGCTGATAATTTTGTCACACTGTCCAAAAATAATAAACAAATTCATAAGAACTTCGTTTGAATAGTTTTGTTCCATCGTTTTGAAGGTATTTGCAACTTCTGAAGTGACGAAAATGTCGATATTATTAGGAAAATGTCACAACGCTACTGTCAAATAGTAATCATGGCCTGCTCACCAAATACCGAATGGAAATACCATTCTGAAGGGACATTTTCACAAATAAATGTTCATAAGTCCGAAACTTGACTAGTTAGGTATAGGTATGATATACATAGAAAGAAAGCAAATTCCAGCAGCTTTCCGAATTTTCAATAATATACAGGGTGTTCCATTTAAAATAATCAAATTTCAGCAACTTTTTCAAGCAAACGAAAAAACTGTATTTTTTTACCACCCTGTATTGAAGTAACGGAGATAAGGCTGACGTGTGGGAAGTGTCCAAGTATCACCTAACTCCAAACCAAATTTCGATATCATAGTACTTCTTAACTAAAAGATATCGGCATTTTTAGAAGTCATGATTTTTGAAGAAAAAAATTGAAATTAATTTTTATTTCGAAAACGGTAACAGATAGGTATAGGGAAATATCAAGAAAAGTTGTCGGGCAATTGTTGGAGATTCCAAAAATAATATTATATACAGAGTATTCCATTTGAAAAATCAAAGTTGCTACTGCTTTCTAATAGAAGCGGCAACACCGCATTGTCGAAAATATTTTAGTTGGCTAGAGAATGTCCGAATATGCCCTCCATTGAATTTTCAAAGTGATCCGTTGTCTGGTTCACCAGAAACGTCTAATGTGCCATCCACCGTGAATCAGCCTGAATTAAGAGTAAGCCATAAGAGTTAGCCATGAAGATGATGATGATTATTATGAAAACTTCATAGATACGTCTCATTAAAGCTTGTCTTTGGGGGCAACGTTGGGAAACTAAAAATGGTCAAAAATGATGTTAGTCATTTCTCTATAAGAACTTCACCTATTGAAAATATTGAATGCTAAAGTATTCCATACAAAACATTTTTCCAGTGTTGATAGCTTCGACTATCATAACCATAATAGACTATAATAACCATAAGACTTGTTCCCTAGGTTGACTATGATAATATTTTCTGAGCCACTAGAAAGCCGGCCCATCTGCCATGTAACGCAGCAGAGTCAGTCCATCTTCAACTTGACAAATTCTTGCGAAAGAATATCTGATCAAAGGAGGATTCGAAACAAATATTTTTGGATCGCGAATCTGGCACACTACCACTTGCTCCAACTGGTCGTTTATTGAAGATAATATATTGCTATTCAGTTTATTCGGTACCTAATTTGAAATAAGAGGTCATTAGTGAGGGGTTAAGAAAACTCAAAACCTAAGAAAAAAAGGTGACATGTCCACTCACAAAACCACTCTCTATCAAATCAACAGAAGACTCAATCTACGAATACCTTTCAAAGATGATGGCCACGAATGTTCATGAAATGTGTATTTTTCATTAGGTCTAAAAATTAAGCCTTTCAATTTTTCATTCGGAAGAAATTAAAGTTTTACTTCTAATTCCCAATAATTTTCACAAATTTTTTGAAGGTAATGCACATTTTAATATTGAATTGAAACAGACACAATGCGTGTTTCCATCGTGAATATTTTCACTGAACTCTAAAAATTGTTTACCCTTCGTGGGTGCATCACCCTAGTGGACAGCAGTTAAACTGAGTTTTATTGATCTGGTCGAAGCAGGATTGATGTGAGCGCCCTCTTTTAAACGGAAGCTATACTACAGGAATTTCAGCAGGAACGTTTCAAACATTTCCTGCGGATCCGGAAGGAGTTCCAAAGCGCGAATTACAGAGTCCTCGTGATAGATGCTAATCGGAACCTTCAACTTTGAAGAACGCTTGGAAGTAGCAACACATAATTTGTGCAGGAAACTATCACAGAATGAAAATATTTTCTGGGAAATTGGAGAGATTCCGACCTGAAAAGAATGTTTATCAATATCTCTGTTTGAATATTGAGCCGAAGAGGAACATGTATTGTCCCGATTCTTCGAAGTACACCAGGAATTTGATTAGACTTTCGTGTAAGTGGAATTTCATAAAATTATTTTTTCATATATTACGTTTTGAGGTATTTTTGTGAATGATATCTGTTTCAATTCCATTACGAATTTTTGTAGAAGTCTCCTACATTTTTTGTTTCACGATAGAGAAGAAGAAAACCGAAAAGCTTCTTTCCAAAACAAACCAATCACTCCTAAAACTATCCTTCTCATCAACTCAGAGCGGTGTTCATTCTGTAGGAAATCCTACAAGTGGAAAGATGATTTTATCAAATAAGCAAGAGAAGAGATATAACATTAGGACCACAAGAATGCTCATCTAATAATTTATGTTTGATAAAATGAAGCTATTTGAAATGAAGCTATATTTTCTTTACTGATGACAAGAAACTCATTTACGGATTTTCTTCATTTTATTAGATTTTGCTGTTATGATCAATTCATTCATTATGTGCTTTTTATCCTGCATATATTGTTTGACAAAACATTTTGAAGGTGAGATCAATTCTTTGAATTTTGACTAGATTTCCTAATGTCTTTGTTCTTTTATTCTTCTTAACTTTTTTACTGTTTTGTGTAACAAACTACGCTTTATTGAAGTGAGAAATCGAAGAGCTCTGTTACGCAAGCGACGCAAAGAACGAAAATCGCATTCAGAAAATGTCACAATTAGGTACTTTTCAGGTGCTTTTTAGGTACCGAAGTCAAAAATTAGGTGCTCTGTAACTTACACCGCAACTCAATACTCAAAGTTGCGTTGCTAGCATTATGTAATACTAGCAACGCAATGAAAATAATAATGAAATAATGAATATTCAGGAAACACTATTAGGTGCTAATTAAGTGCTAAACGGTGAGGATGGTAAAATTTTCTGATCAATAAACAAAAGCTTCCAATTTCGCTAAACAGCGGGTCTAAGAATAAGGTCTCCCGAAAACGAGAACGAATGCTCAATCAGGTATAAACTAAGCGTGGTAATAAGGTGCTAACTAGGTGCTTGCAAGAAATTAAGATGAAAACGACCGTGAATACGCGGAAAAAAGTTCGGGAAACCTGATTTGAGAGAAAATTTAACAATATACAATAAAGTCTTGAAATTCTCGTAAACTCATAAATAGACAATCAAAATAAAGTGCTAATTAAGTGCTCACTAGATATTTATAGTAAACCTAGATTCTATAATGTCTATGATGCTCATGGACCTGAAAATCACCATTATTGATGTACTGAGTTTTTATAGTATGTTTCTCAATAAATAATGACAAGAAAATAAAGTGCTAATTAGGTGCTCATTAGATATTTATAGTAAACCGAGATTCCATAATTGCTATGGGGCTAATGGTCCTCAAAACCATCATGAATGATGTACTGAGTTCCTATAGAACGTTCCTCAATAAATAAGGGCAAGAGAATAAAGTGCTAATTAGGTGCTCACTAGATATTTATAGTAAACCTAGATTCCATAATGCCTATGAGGTTTATGGATCTGAAAACTACTATGACTGATGGACTGACTTCTTATAGTACCTTCCTCAATAAATAAGGGCAAGAGAATAAAGTGCTAATTAGGTGCTTACTAGATAAATAATAGTAAACTTAGATTCCATAATGCCTATGGGGCTTATGGATCTGAAAACCACTATGACTGATGGACTGAGTTCTTACAGTATGTTCCGCAATAAGTAAGGGCATCAGAATAAAGTGCTAATTAGGTACTCATTATATATTCATGGAACACCTGAGTTCCATAATGCTTATTGACTTTCGCGCTCAAATTTTCCGTACTTGATGTTCTTTATTGGATTGGTATGCGATTCATTTCGTTAGTGCACGTCTGAGAGAATAATCTATTTCTATGAAAATGTCAAGAATTGAATAAAATAACGTTTTGATCCTCATTTTCACAAAAAACAATTGGAAAGAAAGTCATAACTTTCTTATTTTAAAAACATATTATTTTTTATTAGCGGGCGTTTGCAAGATGACTTTTAACTGGTTCGTCTATATTCTATATGAATGGAGTGATTCAATAAAAACAGTATTTCGCTTACCGTCTAGAATTTTTTTTTAGAATGTTACAAAAATTCTTTCAGAAGTGCAGCTCGATATCTCAAGTCTTTATGGAGGTCACTGAATTTATAATATTCTTTCTAAATAACACAAAAAACTTTTTTTCCGTTTTCTTTCAGTAGAACTACGAAAATGTCGACTTAATAGTTGAGGATGTATGAAGCTCTGAAAACCTGCGAGGATAAATATTTGCTATTATTATAGTAAAAAAATAAAAATTCGAAATCTTCTCTTTAATCTGTTTGAGATAATATCTCATACTTCTTATGTTAAATCGAATGGTGGTTATCGGGTCTATGGTGGTTATCGGGTCCATAAGCCCCATAGGAATTATGGAATCTAGATTTACTATAAATATCTAATGAGCACTTAATTAGCACTTCATTCTCATGCCATTATTAATTGAAAAACCTACTATAAAAACTATAAAACATCAGTTATGGTGGTTTTCAGGTCCATGAACCACATAGGCATTATAGAATCTAGGTTTACTATGAATATCTAGTGAGCACCTAATTAGCACTTTATTCTCTGGCCCTTATTTATTGAGGAACATCAGTTATGGCTAAATCGAAGTGTCGAGGAAATTATTAATTTATCTTCAAAATAAAATAATGTATAGCTTACCCCAAAATTTTAATTATAAAAAAATATTGTCAGAACAGGTGAAATCAATTATTTGAATTTTGTTTACATTTCCTAACGTCTAAGCTGAACGTTTATAGATAATGTTTTGGGTCTAATCGGGCTTTCTGCTTCGATAAGTTTGTTGGGGGTTAAAATGGACACCAATATGTCTTGGTACAATCATGTCGCTGGAATTGCAAAGGCTGCTTCTCAAAATCTTGGAACACTGTTCCGAACCAGAAAACTGTACACACCTCAGTAACTTTTGATGCTTTATAAAGGTCAAGTCAGACCTTCTTAGGAGTATTGTTCTCATATATAGAGCTCTGCCCCCAAACATACCCTGAAGTTGCTGGATTCCATCCAGAAAAGAGCCATTGTCTGCGAACATCGAAGTAGGGTTGAAGATTTGTCTCTCTTCTATAGATAATTTCACGGGAAATCTTCAAGTGACTTGGCACATACCAGAAATACGCGATGGACTGTTGCTGTTCATCGTTTTGAGGTCACTGTTAATTCTTTCATCTGGAGAACTGTGTTTATGTGGAATAAACTTCCTGAGAACGTTTTTCCAAATGGATTGAATCTCCAGCGATTCAAATCTAATGTGAATCGCTACTTTCGCACAGGTACCGCTCAGAGAGTGCCTTAAGGATTTTTCTATAGTGCTTGTGTTTTGTCCTTAAAAACACTTTGATTCAACGGAGAAATTAATGTGTCGAAGAAATTATTAAATAGTGCGATATTCTGACAGTTTATTATTATCTGGTACCTGGATATCTTTTTTTGACGAAAAATCTACATATTAAATGTGACATAAGTAGTTCGGTTGGTTCAACTTGTACAAAAATGGCCGCGGATTTTGAGAATATGGTTTGATTACAGGTTATGATGATAATTGACATTTCTCCTGTTACATAGTCAATGTCCCTACTTCTTGAAAAGCAGTGAGATAATTTTTCCTTTCATCATCTGCTTCGATTGAGAATGACATTGTTTCGTCACAACAGCTTTCAAGAAATACTGCCTCAGTTCATTTCAATCAACATCAAGACATTTACAATAAAAAACTATCTTGTCAGAGACCAGTATTAAATCAGAGAAGTTTTGTTGTCGTTTGCGAGAGTAATATAAAGTCGTTATCAGATTATTCAACCCTAGTAGGGAACTTACGAACTACTAAATGGGTGGATTGCAGTCTATTAATCAAGCCAGCCAACCGGGAGGGTTGCTCCACTGAATATCTACATTTCGCTTCCATAAATACGGGGTGATAGCGATTGCAGATACGACGAATGTAAATTACGTTTTATTATACCATAACCGAGTACTGTCAACGTGTATAATGTGTATAACATGCTGATATGTATTCAATTTTATATGGCCAAGAAATGATTTGATAGTGGGAAATTATGTTATACTTCCCTATTTGGAATATTAATGGAAATATATGATTGTCCAAAGCTTCATGAAAATCCATGTTGAGTGAAATTTTATTGTGAGATTTCCACTAAATACTTCGCAAAACCGCACCACGTATTAAGTTAGGTTAGGTTATGTCAAAAGTGAGTGGGTCTATTCGACCCTCCACCGCAACCCGCAAGTGTTTATTGTGGCTCACACTTATTCACACTCGACTAAATAAACCCATCTTCTTAACGAAGCCGATTGGTTTGTATGGTGAGTGAGATTTCCACTAAATTCTTCGCAAAACCGCACCACGTGTTAAGTTAGCTTAGGTTATGTCAAAAGTGAGTGGGTCTATTCGACCCTCCACCATAACCCGCAAGGGTTTATTGTAGCTCACACCTATTCACACTCGACCAAATAAATCTAGGTTCCTAACGAAGCCGATTAGTTTGTATGGGAGTAGTCTTTGTCAGAGTACGGCTCTGCCAAATTAGGAAAACCTGATTAGATCTCCAGTGGGTATGCGATTTTTGGGCAATTATTCTCTACTAATTCAAATTGAACCAAACAGCCCGAAAAAATCAACCAGACATTTGGTAATGATAGTGTTAATGAACGCACTATTCGACGTTGATTTATGAAATTTCGTTCTGGAGATTTTAGCCTCGAAGATGAGCCCTGAAGTAGTCGACCTACAATAATACAGGACGAGGATTTAAGGACCCTGGTGGAGACTAGCCCATCACAAATGATGCGTGGGATGGTGGAAGAACTAGGTTTAAAAGATATTGGAAATGTCAATAAGCTCGAAAAATGATTGTCCCAAGGAATTGTCACCTTTTGAGAGGTCTGTTCTTCTTTGCTTCTGCGCAACTAAAATTTTCATTTTTTGGATCGCATCGTGATGAAACGTGGATCGTCTAAGACAACAGGAGACGTTCAGGACGTTGGACACCGATGAGTTACTCAGGCACTTTCCAAAGGCGAAAGCCCATCAAAAATAGATCATGGTAACTGTATGTTAGTCAGCGGCTGGTGTGATTCACTATAACTTTCTGCAATCAGGCCAAACCATCACAGCAGAGTCCTATCGTGTCCTATTGTTGATCTGCAAGCTTATGCAGATGACCTTATCATCCTGGCAAGGTCTACGTCGGGAAGGATAGCTTGTTATATCCTTCAAAGCACATTGGACGTTGTTCACAGTTGGTGTCTGAGGGAGCAGATGTCTGTCAACCCAAGCAAAACTGTGTTAATCCCCTTCACCAAGAGGAGAAAATTGAATGATCTAACGCCAATTTCCCTCAACGGTGAGGTCATTCCATTTGGAAGGGAGGTGAAATATCTTGGCATTGTCCTTGATAAAAGACTCTCCTGGAACGCTCACTTGGAAAAAGTTTAACACAAAGCCAGACTGTCTCTGTGGACATGTCGAAGGATTTGTGGTAAAACTTGGGGCTCTGGTCCCAAACAAATCCATTGGATTTATGTGATGATTATCAGACCAATGATCACTTATGGTGCAGTTGCTTGGTGGCCGAAGGCTTTACAGAAAACGTCCCAAGCGAAACTCTCTAGCTTACAGGGACAGACTTGTCTTTGTATCACCGGTGCCATCAGTACCACACCGTCAGCGGTCATGGAGATCCTTCTAGATTTACCTCCTCTCCACATTTTTCTGGAGAGAGGCTAGATGGGCTGCATACAGACTTGTGCACATTGCCAATTGCACAAATCAATTGAATGCAGAGTGCAACAGACTGTTAGTTGACACTGGAAGTAACAGAATTCTGGAAATTACCTCTGATTTTATGCATCCAACTGTCAACTACGAACTGCCTTATAAAGTACTATTCTCGAGTAGAGGGGACTGAATCCTCCAGGAGAAGGAAATATTAAGAGCAGATAGTTGTTGGTTCACAGATACATCAAAAACACCTTCCGGTTCTGGTGCAGTTGTTTTTAGTCGCAGAACCAGGACAGAGACCTGCCTATGAACTTATGCGACTGTATTTCAAGCGGAAAGTGACGCTATTGAATTGTGTGCAATGTGCATTGTGTGCAATGTGCATTCAAGTCAATGAAAATATTCTCGGACAGTTAAGCTCTTGGCTTCTAAATTGGTAGCAAATTGCCAAAAATTACTCTCCTTGATAGGAATACTTTACAAATTGTCTCTGGTCTTGATACTGGCCTGGAAGGTAATGAAGCTGCTGACTCTCTTGAAAGGAGGGTGCTGCAAGCGGCTTCATCGGACCAGAATCTGTCATTGGCATCGCTTTTGGTTTTGCCAAACAAACATTGAACATCTGGATGGCAAGAATATGGACTTCTGGCAGAATCTTCCAGGATTGGCTCACTCCAAGGCGTTTATCCATCCTTCGAAGCTTGATACCAAACAGTTGTTAGTAGTTGTCTAAGGCCGCTTGAGGACCTCCCCCCACCATTTGACCTTGTCCTTGAATGACGTCATATGACCTTCAGTTACGTGTCAGATGATATGACCTTGATCATAGGTGTCGACCTTGAGATTTGAGTCTGTTCCTCGATATGTGACCTTGAAGTTTGGTCTTGAAAGATACCTCATGATCTTGCATTATGCACGTTCAATATGACCATGCGATTCGACCTTGAGATTTATCCTTGCTCAATACGTGACCTCGATGTTAAACCTTGTCACATCATATGATCTTCATTTTATCCATTATATCTGCAATACATGACTCTGAACTTGTGCTTTACCTTCAAGATCAACCTTGAGCTATGTGTATGCTATATAACTTCGAACATGAAATTTGAACTTGAGAATTCAAGCTATTCCTAATATGTGACCTTGAGGTTCAACCTTGGAGAGCATCTTACGACCTTGATATATATGCATGTCATATAACCTTGAACATGTAGTGGTGGGGGGGGAATACTTTTAACGGGAGTGCTATGTGAATGTTTCACTCAGTTCGCATTCTCCTCCTAATCTTGTGGTTCATATAATTTCATACAAAATGTATATGTGCAACGAATGTGGGAAAAATTTCACACGCAGTGACAACCTACGTCGTCATCAGCGCGATTCATGTACGTTGATGCATTATGGAGGACCATCAACTGAGAATGATAGTGAAGCATCAACTCCGAAGAGGATGAGGTTAAACCCCCCAGCACCTCCGGTAATGCAGACATGCCAGTGCTGCAATTTGACAATTTTAAGTGATCAGATGAATGTACATCGTAGAACTTTGCACCATAGAACGAATGCATGTGTGCATTATGGGGAAGGTGTTAAAATTGTAGGCACAGCGTTCAAGTGTAGAATTGTGAGCTATAGGGTGGATAGTCAAAATCACCATATGGATTACAACACATTCTTCAATGAATTGAAGCAGAAAGTGTTGAAACTACTGGAAGAAGTGTTGGTCATTCATAAAATTGTGAAAGTGAATATGGAGGTGTTTGGGCGCTACAATCTACAAACTAAAGAGTACTGTGATGTTAAAGCATTCAATAGTTCCAATCAAGTTATTGATCAATCGAATGATTTGAATGTGGTATATAACAATTTTGCTGATAGTTTGACTGCCCAAGCGATGGAATTTCAACATCGAGATTCAGGTATGTGATCTATTCTAAACATCATCAATTGAGTGTGTCGAAAAATAATCTCTGTTTTCAGGTTGGACAATTGAGAAAATTTTGTATTTGGAGGTGAATGTTAATAAGTTTAGCCCCCTTGGTGGATCTTCTTACATCAAACTTCCCAAATTCATCGAGTCCAAGAAAAGTGTGGTGAATGTTGTGAATCAGGACCATTACTGCTTTGCATGGGCTGTGACTTCAGCTTTATATCCTGCCAGTGCGAGAGTGTGTGAACTTTCGTCATACCCGCACTTTTCAACCGTATTGAATGTTGCAGGTATGGAATTTCCAGTTAAGTTGAAAGATATCCCTAAATTTGAGGTTATGAATAATTGCTCTATCAATGTTTATGGGTTGGAGAACACTTTCAAAAATGGCAAAATCGAATATGAAGTTGTAGGCCCATTACATTATTCAAAATCTAGGCTTAACAGTCACGTGAATCTATTGAATATCACAGACGAATCTGGTAATAGTCATTATTGTTGGATAAAGGATTTATCGAGACTAGTATCATCCCAAATATCTGCACACCACCACAAAAAATATTTTTGTGATGGTTGTTTATTGTACTTTAGTGATGAGCGGGCTTTATTGCGACACCAGTTAAATGATTGTAATCACATATCAACAACAACACCGAACACTAATTTAAGAATTGACAAATTTGGTAAATGTGTACCTGAAAATATTTTGAAATTTGAAAATTTCGAAAAACAATTGAAAGTTCCATTCGTTGTGTATGCTGATTTTGAATCTATTTTGAAACCAGTGCACACAAATGAACCAAATCCTGCACACTCTTTCACAAATAAAACTTATCTTCATGAACCATATGCTTTCTCATATATCATAAAGTGTTCTTTCGATGATTCAATCTCCAAATTTGTATTATACAGAGGTGCTGATGCAGCTAAAGTATTTGTTTCAAACTTGGAGGCTGACGTAACCAATATTTATCACAAATATTTGAAAAATGTGGTTCCGATGAGTCCTTTGACTGCTGAGGAAGAGCATGACTTCAATATTGCCACCACATGTGGGATATGTGGAAATAAATTTGAAGAGGGTGATATTAAAGTACGTGATCATTGCCATCTAACGGGAAAAAAAAGAAATGGAGCTACTCATTCCATTTGTAATCTCAATTTCAAATTGCCCGAATTCATTCCAATCATTTTCCATAATCTCAGCGGGTATGACTGCCACTTATTCATAAAGGAGTTATGTACCGATAAAAATAAAGTTGATGTCATCGCTCAAACTAAAGAGAAATATGTTTCTTTCACGAAACATCTATTCATGGAAAATACATTGTATCGAAATGGTCAAATAAAAAAAAAATATTTGAAATTGAGATTTGTGGACAGCTTCAAATTTTTGGCTGCATCTCTACAAGAGTTGGGTGATAATTTGGATGAAAAACATTTTGTTGAAACTAAAAAATATTTTCCAGAAAATGATAAATTTCAGCTAATGAGGCAGAAAGGTGTTTTTCCTTATAACTTTATCGATTGTTTGGATAAATTGAATTATTCAAGTATACCATCGAAGTTGGACTTTTATGATAAACTGAATGAGAAGCATATTTCTGATGAGGATTATGATAGAGTGAAACAGGTATGGGGCATGTTCAATTGTCGGGATTTAGGTGAATATTCTGACATTTACTTGAAATCTGATGTTCTGTTGTTGTGTGATATTTTTGAAAATTTCAGAAATATGAGTTTGGGTACATACAAATTGGATCCTGCTCATTATTTCACATCTCCAGGTCTATCTTGGGATGCTATGTTGAAGTTTACAGGGGTCGAGTTAGAATTACTAACTGATATCGATATGGTGCATTTTTTCCAAAATGGTATACGCGGCGGTGTTAGCCAATGTTCGGAAAGGAAGCATATTGCAAATAATCAATTTCTTCCGAATTATAATCCCAACGAACCTTCATCCTTCATAATGTATTTGGATGCAACCAATCTATATGGCCATAGTATGTGTCAATCACTACCTGTTGACGGATTCACTTGGTTGACCGCCGATGAAATAAGTCAGCTAGATATCAATAGCATCCCAGATGATGGCTGTCAAGGATACATTCTTGAAGTAGATGTGCACTATCCTATAGAATTGCACGATTTACATTCAGATTTGCCATTTTTGGTGGAGAGCATTATACCACCTGGTTCAAAGTCTAAAATACCCAAACTCATACCGAATTTGAATGATAAAAAAAAATATATTGTTCACTATAGAAATTTGAAACAGGCGGTTCGTAATGGTTTGATGGTGATGAGAACTCATAGAATTCTCAGATTCAATCAATCACCATGGTTGAAGAAATATATTGATTTGAATACAACCCTAAGAAATAATGCCAAGAATAAGTTTGAGAAGAACTATTTCAAACTAAACGTGAATTCCATATATGGTAAAACAATGGAGAATGTTAATAATAGAAGAGACATTCGCATTGTTACACATTGGGAATCTATAAGAAGAGGTATGGGTGCCAACGCTCTTATAGCTCGTCCCAATTTCAAAACATTATCTATATTTTCGGAAGACTTTGTCGCCATTCATATGGGTAGAGTTAAGGTTTGCTACAATAAACCATTATATCTGGGATTTTGCATATTGGATATGTCGAAAACTGTTATCTACGACTTTTTCTATGACGTCATCAAAAAGCATTACGGATCTCAAGCTTCTCTTCTATATACCGATACGGATTCTTTGATATTGAAAATAATGACTGATAATTTCTATGATTTCATGAGTGAGAACATTGATAAATTTGACACTTCCAACTATGTGATGAATAATAAATTCAATGTGCCAGTAACGAAATCGATACTTGGAAAGATGAAGGATGAACTCCCGAGTGATCCCATCATTAGTTTCCACGGCACAGGTGCCAAAGCTTATCACGTTCAAAGTGTATCAGATGAAATAAAGAAGGCAAAAGGTATCAAAAAATCCGTTATAAGAAATCAAATATCAGTTGATGATTACATAAAGATTGTTGAAACAGGTGGTACAATATTGCGAAAGATGAATATATTTCGAAGTGATTTACATGAAGTATATACATTGATGTGCAATAAAGTTGCTCTATCACATAAGGATGATAAAAGGTTCATAATACCTAATACCACCAAGACATTACCTTGGGGACATAACGACATTGAGTTTTATCAAACATCCCCCAATCAGAATTTCAGAATTTTTTTGGAAGTGTTGAAAGATGAAAGCAATGTCGGCAATGGAAAATTAGATCTACTCATTAAATTATTGGAAGAGCAATTGACTAATTGAATATTAAAAATATATATACCTATTTTTTTAATGTTCAACAATAATTGGAAAATTCATACCAATTGAATATAGTTAATGAATGTTATCGTTCTCTCCCACTTCACCCCCACCACAACCCCCACACAGTGCACAACTGATGGTGGGGTTGTAGAGAGGGAAGTGGGTGGAGCTTATTCTTTTAAAATGCGAGAGGAGGCCAGAGTAAATCATTCGCTTGCAGTAGTCCTTCGAGTGAACTTACCTCCAGTGCCCAGTCGAGCCAACCTGCTTCCAGTGGAAATTTTTTCGATTCAATGTAAGTTCATAATTTCAATAACTATATATATATATTGTATTGACTTATATTTTATTTTTTTCAGAAGCATGTCTTTCTTACGAGCTGCCCTGATGGATGGAACCATTCGTACTGAAGCCCAAGAGAGGGAGATCATGCGCAGGAAGGGGTTAATGGCTGGAACCCCACTATCTGAAGCCCAGCTAGATGAAGCCATGCGCAGGAGGGTGGTTGTCCATCAGGACGTGGTGATCCAGCCACCTAGGACCCAGATGGCAACGATGGCTCCGACGACGACGACTTCCAATGTCAAGTCCCTCTTTCGTGATTTCAACCCAGACCAGGAAGCGGAATCAATGATGGACCTATCCATCGAGGCGGTACCGTCGTCTCAGAGTTTGGAAGGGTTGTTGGAGACGTTGAATCCAAACTTGGAGGAACCACTGCCAGATCTTCTAGATCTATCGGATGTGGAAGATGTGATGTTGGCACAGCTACCTGGTGTGTTATCCCAGATCGACTCCGAGGATGAGTTTGAAAACCCGAAGAAGCGGATACGGGCCAACAACAAGGTGGTGAAGTCTGAAGAGCGGAGTTCCAAGAAGACGAAACCACCATCCGCGAAGTCGAAGTCGAAGCCATCAATCCGGAGGAAGGGCGATAAACTGAGCGTCTTCAGAAAAAGGTGTGAAAGAAACACGGCCATTAGAGCTTGGCCGGAAGCAACCCGTTCTTCGGAAATATCTAAAGCTGGACCATCCTCCCTTGTAGCACCCGTCCACCAGGTGCAAGTGGTTGTAGATGTCCATCGGGAAGCTAGCCCGTCTCCTTTACATCAGGATGGGAGATCAACCTCACCAGCCCTCCCTGAGGAAAACATTCCTTCGCCCACACGAGAGGTCGCTGCGGAAGTTCCTCTATCACAGAGCACATGTGAGGACCAGAAAGTTGTTAATTCTTTCTCATACATGCGATCTGTGATGGATGAATTGAGCAAGAAGCGACAGCGTCGAGGTGAGTGCGATTCCCGCCGCCGAGCCATGAGTGCAAAAATTGAAGGCATTCAGGCTCAGAAGCGGGAATTAGATAAGCAGCTGTCTCGCATTGAAGCGGATCTTCGCAAAGAAGATCAACTTGAAGGCGAGCTAGTGGCTTACATTGAGAAGTACGAGCCTCGGGTGCGGCGATGGAAGGACATGATTGCCGGCTTACCGATGGATTTGTAAATATATGTATATATGTAGTGCATGTTAATTTTAAGATATATTTAAGTTGTTTATAAAATATTTTTTGCATGTTAATTTTAAGGTTGTAATTTTTTTCATGATGAAATTAAATAAAAAATAAACAAGGAATTGAAAGGAGTGCATATACTTTGGTTGTTGCACACAGAATACTGCGAGGTTGGGGCAGTATTTATTCCTTTAATCTAGTCATGTTCTAGCCATATTTAGCATGTAGAAATTAACCATAGAAATAGTACAATCTATGTTAGTAATTATTTGCAATATGAGTTAGTGCAAAATAAGATCTAGGAGAAATAAACTTTGTATGGTAAAACTAATGAGTTTGATTAATAATAAAGAAGCTAAAAACCTTGCCCCATCCCTCAGCATCATTCAATTCGAATGTGACGTTTCCATATATAAATAATGAAAGAAATTATTCATTAGAGTAGTTCAACAAATAGACGTTACATCATTAGTCATTAGCTCACACAAGTTGCGACTTCTGATGGTTGTCGTTTATAAGGGTGTGGCAGCTAGCTAATGAAAAAAAACAGGAAAGAATAGATGAATAATGGAAGTAACTATCATTTAGTGTGTTCGAATAAGTAGATGTGAATATGAATGATTGCATACAGTTGGTTAGGTTAGGTCAGTTTAGGTGAAATTTTTCTCCTGAGCGGATTGCAAAAAGAACCAATTGATGATGATCCATAGAGAAAATAGTGTATTTTATTTCATATATATGTGATGTTTTACTTAATATATACATGTGATGTACGATATCTGGGAATAAACTACATATTCTCAACTCCTAAGGTATTGTTAACTGTGCGGTTGACCCGCAGGGTCAAAAAATTTTTCGACCCGCGAATTAAATTAATTCGCGGCCGCGAATTAAAATTATCCGCGGATAAAGTCGCGGATCCGCGGCCGCGGCCGCGGATCCGCGGATAATCCGCCGATAAAACCGCGGGTCCGCGGCCAAGGCCGCGGACCCGCGGTTTTATCGGCGGGCTATCCGCGGATCCGTGGCCGTGACCGCAAATTCGCGAATCCGCAGAATAATTTCAACGGCGATCGCGAATTAATTCAATTGGCGGGTCGAAAAATTTTCTAAGCGGAGCGGAGCGAAGCGGAGCGAAGCTGACCACATCTGTTTTTCATTTTCATCCCTCATATTATGATTCATTTAACAAATACTTCTACTCCCTCCATCACCCCCTCCATCACCCCCTCCACTCTCCCTCCTTCTACAAATCATATATAAAAGGTTGCATTCTCAATAACTCATAGACTTGTTCACTCATCATGAATCGAGTAACTCCAATTGTGCAGGAAGCTGATTCCTCAAGTGAGCCTCATGTCGATTCTCCCGAGAGTTCGTCCTATGGAGATATCCAAGTGCAAGATATCACTTCAACGTGTCCGGACGACTTCGATGGGTATTCAGATACCACCATTGATTTGAATGAGGAACGACGTTATTTCGAATATGAAGCTGATGAGTATGGCCAATTTGATGACCCAATGGATCCAGATGCCGACTTTGGGGTGATGAACGAGTTTTTTCTGATAGTTCGGGAAGAATCACCCAGCCCCGACATTATGGAGCCGTATTTGGATGATCAAGTCGGAGAACAAAATCAATTCGATGACCCCCTCGAGATACCCGACTCTCCGGATCCTGACATAATCATTATAGATGACGATTAAAATGGTTGGGTTAGGTTAGTTTTCTCGGAGTGCACATAATCTGGTTGGTGCACACGGAATACTGCGTGGTTTGGGGCAGTGTTCAACCTAACCCAATATTTTTTTTAAAGCTAATTACCCATATGTATCACTCATATCTGATAGAAAAAAAATAGAGAAGTCCAATACATTCAACGAATCATTGGAAGATATATTCAAAATCAACTAGTAACAGTTTGGATATCTAACCATACACTTCAGTTCATCCACTATTTGTGTCAATAATTTTTTTTTGAGAAGGATTTGTTTTTTTTCCATCAAAAGGTTTAGTGTTAAACAAAAAAAAACAACAACAATAAAAAATATATAATATTTATTAAAACAAATCATTGTGAGGGTACATGGTTACAAATTATGCAAACATCCAATCGACGAAAGTTCGTCAGTGGCCTGTCACAAGCTTCGCAAAAAGTTTGCGTCATCCCCATCATCGAAATAGTGTAATGGATATCAATATGTTGATACTCACCCCCATTATTATTTCGATGGGAATAAAACCTAAAACAGCACCAACATAACATGTAGATGGTATCATCAATGGTTCGTATACGAACATGAGAGTCCGTTACACAATATAAATCTAAATTATTTTCCACCGTATCACTGACATTCAACCAACGACTTCCTATAATGATGTTCCCATTGTCAGTCGCCGGGTCATCGTCGATACCCTCATCTACCATGGCTACACCGTCTTCTTCTACATCGATACCCTCATCTACCATGGCTACACCGTCTTCTTCTACGTCGATGTCATCTACGATGTCGATTATGTAATCCCCTCCTTCGACGATATCATCCTCTTCTTCAATAACGTCGATGGGAAGTTCATCCTCTTCATCAATAATGTCGTTGGGGGGAAGTTCATCATCTTCATCAGAAAACCGATTATTTTCGTCTTCGAGAGACAATCTCATCAAAACTTCATTGATTTTTTTAGCGTTCATTTTTTTTATTTTTCGATAAGTTTCGTCAAAGGTACTACTAGCACTAGTGAATAGTAATTGGAGTTTAGAGTTGCGAGTCGATTTTTATATGTTTTTTTTCTTGTAGAGGTGGTAACCCCACCACTACACCACCCCTCCTCTTTTCACTCTATGTGTTTATAATAGGAAGAGAAGTTCATGAGAGTACATTTGAATTCATCAGTTGAATATTTCGACATCCAATAGTGAATACTAATATGCCTTTTCCAAAAGAGTGGGATTCAAAACCGAAAGTACGCGGTCATCCAATCAAAGTCAATCAAGTTATAATGTGTAGTAATTGTCAAGGTTATTGGCTTGAAGCATATATTAATCCATGTACCGGTCTGTGTCGTAGATGTGTATTGAAAAATCCAACCCAAGTTCCGAGTCCAATTAAAGTTTCGAAGGCGACAAATAATTCAACTCTAGAAGTATGCCCCCACCATCAGTGCTGCAAATGTTCCATAGGAATCGTGTGTGACAATATGGGAATTTATAGAAATATTTGTGTGAACTGTGCAGCAAATTGTGAGTTACTACTTCAACGTTGTCTACGTTGTGATAACTATAAAGTAGATTGTTGGAACAATTTATGTACCGTATGCAGAAGTGGATTGATATTATGTGAAAATGTTGGTGATTTCTATCCCGATGAGAACATTCACTTCCGGGATTGTTGGTGTTTGAACAGTGAAGATCAGGTGAAAAGACGAGAAATATATGGTAACGCTATTCGGACATATATTCCATTGGTTACAGTGCCACCCATCACAGCTAATGTCAATATTCAATACATGTGAAATTATATGTTGAATAAATAAATTGCTTTAATATTCAATAATAAAAATTCAATTTCATCATATTGTCTTTATTTTTCCATTTACTACAATAATATTTCAATTAAACTAATGAACTTTCATCGATCCAAGAGTTATGATCTCCAGAGAATCCCAACCACTTCACAAATAGGCGACGTCCTTTTCTTTTCAAAACTCGCTCAACCAAATATGTATTGGGATCTCTCGCTTTATTCAATTCCATTTTATAAAAGCAACCTTTTATCGGATCTCCATTCACATCTTCTAGCTCATAAGTTATAGGCTCTGTACTATTAATTTTCACAACTTTAAAAAGTTCAGTAGTGAAATTTGCTGTATAACCTTTGGCGAATGCATTTTTAAACTTACTGATTCGCACCATATCTCCAATTTTGAATTCTTTTTTTTCACGTTTTCCATGCTGCTTCTTTGATCTTGCATAAACTGTCATTTTTGTGGATGGTTTTACGTCTACGGGCTTCATACCAATGGTACGATGAACTTTGTTGTTATATTGACTGGTAATTTTAGGAAGAATATTCAACCAACTGTAATGGCCTTGAAGTGAAAATTGCCTATAAAGCCAACTTTTCAACGTCCTGATGACTCTTTCCGCAATTGCAGCCTTTTTTGTGCTGAATGTTGAGTAATGATTAATACGGTGCTCTCTCATTAGCGATGAAAATTTTGAATTATAAAACTCGGTACCGTGATCAGATTGTAAGTTCCTTGGGACATGCTTCGCATCTTTCAACACACTCGCCATAGCTGCAGTAACTGAATCAGCTGTTTTATTTCTCAGTGGTCTTGACCATACATACTTTGAATAACAGTTGATAACTATGAGGATGTACCTATAACCATTATTTTCTTTAGCATATGGTTGCATTTCCATCAGATCCATCTGCCACAAGTCATAAAATCCCTTTATTAGTGTCTTTCGACGGGGAAAATTTCGACGCGCCGGCTTATGTATTTCCTTCACAACCTGCCATTTTGCATCACTCATATTACTGCTATATGACTTCTTCGAAGTGATGAAGTCGAGAATTCAGTTCGCTACTGTTCACGTGCAGGTTTAACAACTGACTGTTCAACTTCAATAACTCGCTCAGTAAAAGTATCAACCAACTCGGTTACAACACCAATTCGCTTTTCCATATTAGTCAATCGATCAGCTAATGCTGAAGTGATGAGTGCATTTTTGTCAATGATGATTCGCAGTTCGGTATTTTTTGAATCAATGTTTTTTTTGACGTATCGTAGCGCTGGCGCAATGAATTCTTCGAAATAGTTCAGGGTTGATTCCTTGGTTTCTTTAATATGATTATCAACGTATCTTTTAGTTACAGAGTCTTCACCGTCTACAGGTTCACCAATATTCTGCAATCGCTTATTCTGAATGTCATAATCACCATGTGGTGTAAGAATGAATCCAACACCCGATCTTCCAACAAGTGGTTTACCAACACCACCCCTTCTACGACCAAATTTATCAATTGTGGTATGCATAGTTAGATCATCTGTGAGTAACTGAGTCAGCTTCATACATTGTGTTCATTATATTACGCTCAATAGACTAATCCTTCTTCACGTAATTCCTCAATTATGGCCAATATTTCATTATCGTGCCCGGTATGTCCAGCCATTCGTGAACTCCAAAGCAATTGAAGGCGATCAACCAATTCTTCGAGTTTATTCCAATAAACATAATCTATATGCTTATTTCTGATATATTTTTTTTGAGTGGGTATTTTGATTATACCGGTACCTTCTCTACTGGGATTCTGCAGTGGGTTTCCATTAGATAATAGTGGTACGATTATTTCTCGATATTTCTTCCAATTATTTGATAGTAGACCCTGTTTTCTTTCATTGTATTTATATGCTGCCTTCGTTAATTTGAGTATATCACCATAAGTGGTCATATCGGAAGAGGGGATATTTCCCGATGGTACTTTCATGAATATCAATTTATATAGTTTTGGGGTACCCTGATAAGTGGCAATAGTTTTACCATTTTTCTTGAACACAATTTTCTCATCGATGAACTCCACATCAGCTACACCCATTTGTAAATTTCCCGTTTCAGTGTTCATGTGTACTCCAAAGACGGTATCGTATGAGGGATTTCCTGATATTAACTTTTGTATGTGCTTTTGTACCTCATCACCATTATCAAGCACATTAGATGATTCTAAATCTGAAGTTGTTGATGAAGAAGCTTGAAGATCCTTCGAAAAAGCCTCTTCAAATTTCGTTTTTAGCTCACTTTTAATTATATTTTTGGCGGTGAGTGGTGTAGCACTCTTTGTTGTCTGCATCACCTGATTTATTTGAGATGCTCCTCCAGTATTGGCAGATATTGCTTTCAAAGGTGTTATTATTGGCTCATAGATTCTTTCGAGTGCTGATTGATCACCTAAGCGACTATTCTTGATATAATTGAATTTCTTCCGAACGGCATCTGTTGCTTCAATTAACTTTCTTTTCAAACACATTTCATCATCATTTTTTCCCTCCATAATGTATTCACTTCAAGAATGTGTACAATGAAGCGTCGTCCACACTATCTAGCACTCGAATGATTCAATTGTTTCAAGAACGTCAAGGATATATGAAAGCATCAAATCCTTTTCGATAACGTCCATCTTGCACTTCTCGATCCTTATCAATTACTAAAAATCCATATTTATCCACCCAACATCTCGCACACATATCTTTAAATTGCTTGTATGTCACATCTGGTGACACGTGGTCAGAAAAAATATGATTGAGATTCATATCATCTTGTTTGAACAGCACAATAAAATTTGCATTATCTCGAATCAATTGTTTCGGGACTCGTGAATATGTTTGGGCTAGATAGAAGCAATCCACATTTTTATGACGACCCATACTGAAATATGATCGTATAACATCCTGTTTCTCACACATCACATCATCGAAAATGAATATTGAATCGGTTCTGGCATCTGAAGGCTCTACTATTTCAGCTGCATTATTGGTGAAAGTGTAAAATCCCAACCCTTCAATTGGAGCTAATACTTCACGTAAATACTCATATTTGGGTTGATAAAGGGACTTTGAATAAAGATAAACATTTGCAAATCGTAATCCTAGAGGGTGAGTCAGTAGAGAAATCATAACATTTGTCTTGCCGCAATTGGAAGGTCCGATAATCAGACCGCGAATGGATAGTGGAAGTAAGGATCCATGACGCTGTTTCACACCGCTTTCCGATCCACCACCCACTTTTTCATCGAAATTATCGATGGAAAATTGGAGCTTCTGCTTCAGTATGCGCATTGTATGACAGTTGGAGACTATATAAGCAGGTCTCCATATCGATTCCTTTATTTAAATGGAGGTTATGAGCCGATGTAGATCTCCTGAGTGGCATTCAAATAAAGCTGGTAGGGGATTGGTCAATTCCCTCATCAATAATCTACCTTTCGAATTACACTTACCTGGCTATCAGTATTGCGGCCCTGGCACCAAATTGCAGAAAAGATTGGCGAGAGGTGATCCGGGTGTCAATCAACTGGATTCTGAATGTCGAAAACACGATATTGCATATTCACAAAATCCTAACAATCTTTCAGCTAGACACAGAGCAGATCAGGAGCTTGCAGAAAGTGCTTGGAATCGATTCAAGGCAAAAGACGCATCTATTGGAGAGAAAGGAGCCGCTTGGCTGATTACGAATATAATGAAGGGGAAACGGCGATTTGGTATGGGTTGCGAGTCACCATCCAAACAGTCACGGATACAGAAAAAAAAAGGTCCTACCAAGAAAAAAAAATCAAAAAAACTATTGAAAGACTCTAAGGTGATAGCTTTTGGTTCTGGAATCGTTAAGAAAGTGCGTGATGTTCTACACAAAGCGGGCGGAAGTGAATTTGTTGTCAAAAATGCTAAAAGAGCAGCTGAAATTGCACTGAAAGCAGCACGCAAATATACGCGGGCTGCGGGTGGGAAAAAGAAAATTCGCACACCGCGAATCATACCAATTCCTAAAATTGGTGGAATACTACCACTCATTCCAATTTTTGCTGGTTTATCGGCGCTAGGTAGTTTAGCCGGTGCTACAGCTGGCATAACAAAAGCAGTACAAGCAGCGAAAGCGAGTAGGGAGCAATTGAGTGAGGCAAATCGACATAATAAAAACATGGAGGCAATCGCTCTAGGTAAACGAGGAAGCGGTATCTACTTGAAGCCTTACCGTAAAGGATTAGGGGTCTATTTGAAACCTCAAATTTCAAAAAACTCATAGATTTGCTACCTCAAAGAGCTCTCTCCAACATCGACCTCAACTATCATGCTGAGAAAATGATGATTCCATATTTTCGGGGGGTATATATGCGTGACGATTTGCCAAAATCGGGACCACTCCGTTATGAATCTGCCATAGTAAATTTGGATAGTCGACATGGTCAAGGGACACATTGGGTAGCATACAAAAAATGTGACACTTCAGTGAAATATTTTGATAGTTTCGGTGATTTACCCCCTCCAAAAGAATTGATTCACTATTTTTATAGGGGTTCAAATCCTATCAATATTATCACATATAACTATGAGCGTAAACAACAATTCAACACAGTATGGTGTGGTCATTTGTGTTTGGAATTTCTACAGAGCAAGACATGGAGATAACACCAGCGCAGGATAGGGAAAGTATCAAGAGGATGAGTCATTCATTGATCGCATATTCCAGAGTACGCACTTTACGAAAAATGAGTAAAGAACAACTCGCTGATATGCCGAAAGAGGTGTTGATTGGGTGTGCATCGCATGAAATTGCATCTGTATGGGATAAGTTACCACAAAATCTACAAAATGATATTGATGTCTTGAAGTATCAGTACTGCGAAGACCATCAGAATAATTCCAGCGGTAGCAGCAATAATTCCGATGTGAATGATGGACCACCTACAAGAAAAATTTTCTGTTGTTATTGTAAAGTGAATGATGTGAATGTAGTCACACATAATGGGATGGATCATCTGGACAGACCACCTAAAAAACGACGATTACTCCACAATTTCTGCTGTCAGCAATAAAAAGACATGAGTCAATGAAAATTCATCAGTCATGTCACGCACGTTTTCATTGTCGGGGCACTCTAGCGAGTTGAGCGCCAACTTCTACCCACCCATCGAATTGGATAGTGGCGCTAATTATGGTCTGGGCTTACACGGTTTCTATTCCTACAACTCCATATTCAATGTGGATGTGAAAAATAATGTTATCGCCTATTCTAAAGAAGCTAACTCACCTCCTATCATTATAAAAATTCCACCTGGAGCATATGAAATTGATGAAATCAATAAGGTGATTCAAAAATTCATCAAATCCAAAGAAATGCAATTGGAGAATGGAGCTGAGGAGAATATCGATGGAGTATTTCTCCTACACGCAAACAACAACACTCTGAAATGTGAAATGAGGTCGAAATATTACATCCATCTCAAACATGAAAACACTATTGCCGAACTTTTAGGGTTCGAAGCCGATGTGTTTGGCATCGATGAAACTCATGAATCAACATTGCCCGTAAATATCAATAAGGTGAGAATTATTCGTGTGGATTGTAATGTCACAGCTGGAGCATATTCAAATGGTGATGAAATCCATAGCATCTTTGAATTTGATATTGATGTAGAGCCCGGTTACAAACTCACCAAGGAACCGCAAAATATTATTTATATGCCAATACAGCCTGGCGGTCGTAAGTACCTCGACAATATCACTTTACGCATATTGGATGATAATGGTAATCTAATCAATTTCAATGGTGAAAAAATAATAGTTAAATTGGAATTGATTAGGCTATAACGATCATCATTTCTCATATGTTGATTCACAACATCGACGACCGTCATAAGTGTATCACAAAAATGAGTGGAGCAAGCATCGACAAGTTTGGTCGCAGAAGTAAGGCAGTTTCAAATAATGTTTTGCGAGGAAAACCTGGAGTTGGTTTTAAATTGACTTCCGATGGAAACTTTGATATGGAAAATAAACGATTGAAAAATATAGCCGAGCCTAAAGAGAGTACGGATTGTGTTAATCGGGAATATGTTGGTTTTTACATCTCGAAGATCAGAGGAGAATTAGATTCTGATATTGATGAAATCAATTTGAGATTAGATGGAGTAGAAAAATATTCCGCATCAGTCAGGGAAGATCTCATTACGCTTGGGCTGAAATTAGTGGAAATTGTAAAAAAATGTGAACATATGGAAAAGGATATCAAATCGATGCAATCTGATATAATAAAACAACCCTCGATAAGCATTCAAACAATTGAGCAAAAAAGATGGTGAGCGATGATAATCTGTGAAAAAATCAGTATAAAGCAGGAGTTGACTAAATTTTAACTCATTATTTATCATTTCCTAACGCTGAGCAGATGTCAATAATTGATAAAGCTATAGATTTCACCATAATTGTTTCTAAAAAATGGGGTTGTGCTTCAATATCCAGCGATTGCAGCAGCGGCAGCAGTTGAATCAGCGTAATGCATTTGGTGGAGACTATAATCATGTACATTTAAAGAAGAAAAAATCTAAAAGTCGATTCATTCCACGTATGCCCGCCGAACGATCAAGATATAGGCTGAGCGCTAGTAGTTTAAACTTCCTCAAATCTATTGGCTTGAAGGTGCGATATAAAAAATAGTAATAACATGGCGACCATTACCACAAGCGATAAACTGGAGGTGTTCGAAGAGCCCCTGTTCGACCATTCCCTCATTAGCCTTCATGAGCATACATATAAGCCGTATGGTTCACCATATTACAAAAATTCAGATGAAATAAGAATTCCAATCAATTTTCAAGATCTTATACTCGATATTGCAGATAGTTACATATATATCGAGGGGAAGTTCACACCATCTGATGCCACGAAGCAGTGCTACCTATCTAATAACGCCCTCGCCTTCCTCTTCGACGAAATTCGCTATGAAATGGGTGGAGAGCAAGTGGCCGTTGTTCGAAAACCCGGCATAACTACCACAATGAAAACGATGATATCATTTGGACAAACACATGCAAATTCGCTACTACCGATAGGATGGGGTCTTGATGTGAATAAACAAGATATATTGGATTCTGTCAGCAATGTATTCAGCGGTAAATTACCCTTGAAGTATCTCATGGGTTTTGCTGAAGATTACAATAAGGGGATACTGAATGTAAAACAGGAGCTCATTTTAATTATAGCACGATCATTCAAAAATTCATTTATTGGGGAAGTCGATGCAGATTTGGAAATCAATAAAATAGAATGGAGAATCAGACACATTGTGCCGGAAGATCGACAGAAACTGAAGTTATTGAATCGCATCAATAAAAATGGTAATAATGCTAACGTGAAGGTGGCTTATCGTATGTGGGACCTTTATGAATTACCCACACTTCGTGACACATCCTCAGATATATGGGCCGTGAAGACGACCAACAGTCTTGAAAGACCTCGATACATCATCATCGGCTTTCAAAACACCGACCATTCCGAAAATATATCAAAAGATGTAACGAAATTCATACATGTGAATATTAATAATATTCGACTATCTCTGAACTCTGAAGTATACCCATATGAGCGTTGGAATCTGGATTTCGACAAGAAGTTAGACTCATCAGCCTATTATGCATATGAAAACTTCCAACGCAGCTACTATGATAAAGCTATGAGTGAACCGATGATGGATATTGGCAGCTTTCGCAACAACCCACTATTCATCATCGACTGCTCCCATCAACCTGAAGCTATGAAGTCATCCACTGTCGACATCAAAATTGAATTCGAAACACGCAAGGTGAAGTTTCCAGCGAACACCAAAGTATATGCACTAATCCTCCACGATGCTGTTTTATCTTATAATGCTCTTAATGGTTCTGTTCAGACTGGATTGTAATAAGATTGACATGTAATTCACCATGAAATATTCGATATTAAAACACTCAATAATTATTTCCTGCCTTTTATTCATCAAACAATTATATATAGATGGATATGAATTGAAACATAATTTGATTATCACATATACAACACATTTAAAATATTCTAAACACCATCATGTAAGGATTCTTCCAGTTGTGGGTTGGGACTCCGTGGTTCCAATTGATATTTCTCTATGATATTCTGCGGTAGGTAGGTGCATATATCGTAAAGGAATTGTTTTAAGTCTGCTTCAATTATCAGCTCACAGAACTCGTCCAAATTTCTGCTTCCATACGAATATTTATGACACAATGCCACACCGAGTTCATACTTCTCACTAAGCTCCAGAAGTTTTCGCACCTCCTCAGCATCATAACATACACTCAAATCATAATTTGATGAATGTAGAGCGTCAAAACTTAGATCAGCCAATTCCCAAGCCATTTTTCTTATGGCAGAATCCAAATCCACTGCTTCTGGCCACTCTTGCGCTGAATATTGCATCCACATATTTATAGGATGGAGAGCTCTGAAAATACACCAATTGCATTCATTATTTTGGTAATTATATTGTGAAAAAATTAAAATACTCACGTGAAATTCGACTATGTCTATGAAATGAGCAAGTTGATACATATTTTATATTATTATACCATATTTTCACTATTTACAAAAAAAAAAAGATTGTAGTTATACTCTCAAAACTTTCAATCCAAAACATTGAATTTCATCAATGATCGGGTTTTAGCACCAGGATAGTCCTGTGAACTTTGACCCATATAAGTAAGTGTGAATTTGGCTTTGGATGAATTCACTTCACGAATGAAGTCTTCTGTGAATTGCTCTGTGACACGTTTTGGAAGCCATGCTTTAAAAGGAGTATTACTTTCCTCATCCAATAGAACTACTTGAATGGATTTACCATATCGTGTGGAATACATTGACATTTTTTCTATTTTATATTCTCTATCAATAACCAGGGCGGTTATAGGTTTTTGCTCTAAAGCTTCACTTTGTTGAATTATAGCAAAATTGATTTTTTCAATGTCAAATTTCAAATTATCCATATTCATAAATATAGTGAAATTACGGTTCAAAAATATAAACTATGTTCACCTGTGTGATGATGATGTTCACTTTTTGGATTGGTAAATACTAGCTGCTGTCGTCAACACAACTCAACAAATACTCACTAACTATTCAATTACGTTAGGTAGTCTGAACTGAGTGAGAATATATGATACACTAAGCTTATATAGAAAATCATCCTCGAAAAGAGGGAGGGGTTCAAGGTTATGCATCGATGACAGTTATATCTCAAGGTCAAAGCACAAGTCCAGGGCCATGCCTCGAGGACCTATGATGTGACATCATACAAGGTCAAACATCGAGGTCACGTATTGAGCAAGGATAAATCTCAAGGTCGAACCGCATGGTCATATTGAATGTGCATAATGCAAGATCATGAGGTATCTTTCAAGACCAAACTTCAAGGTCACATATTGAGGAACAGACTCAAATCTCAAGGTCGACACCCATGATCAAGGTCATATCATCTGACACGTAACTGAAGGTCATATGACGTCATTCAAGGACAAGGTCAAATGGTGGGGGGAGGTCCTCAAGCGGCCTTAGACAACTACTGTTGTTCAGGCCTTCTTACTGGTCACTGTCATTTGAATCATAATATGCAGAGACTTGGACTGTCGGAAGACAGTGTATGTCGCCTCTGTTTGTAAAATGATGAAACAGCAAAGCAGATACTTTGTGCCTGCTCCGCTAATGACCAAATCAGGTTCTTAGAGTTCGGCAGATCCGTACTCTTATCATCTCACCTGAAAGACCACTCATCATACAAACTAATCGGCTGGGTTCATTTGGCCGAGGGTGAATAGGCGTGAGCCACAATAAACCCTTGAGGGTTGCGGTGTAGGGTCGAATAGACCCACTTACTTTAGACCTGATCTAACCTAACCAATCGTGAGGAAATCCACGAAATATACCGAAATATGCATCAGCAGTCTCCAATACTGGTCAACAGAAAAATACGATCCTGTTCCACGACAACACCTGCCCGCACGTCTCACAAATCAGCATCCGAAAATTAAGCGCGGACTTAATCGACTTATGTTACGTTAGCAAAAGTACACTGATTCAAATGACACTTATTTCGATTAAATTCACTAATATATTACAGTTCAACATAAACTCATAAAAATGAATAACACTTTTTAAACAACCTATAATAGGGAAACATTTTTATGAACTTCAACTCAAGTCAACCTTTCCATATCTGGTTAGGAATAAGATGTTCCTTTTACAAATAATTGTTGTTGAAAAATTTAAGATTCAATAACTCTCCTACTTTCTAATAGCCTCATAAGAACGATGATGTACACTTGGCTCTCGAAACGTCAAAGATTATTCAAAAAATCCTCGTAATAGTACAAATGCATCCGTTAATATATATGCATTATTTCAACACACAATCCAGTGAGAAACCAGGCGGTCATTTTGGTTTTCTTCGAAATAGTTGGTATATTCCCACTCAATTAAAGTGCGTGTTTCAACAATTTTTTCCAAGTCACTCGCATAATAAATAGTGACACTGCTCACTTTATGTAACAATAACCGTTAATTGCATAGTTCGGGGTTGTTTTGTTTGGTTAGCGGTTGTTGGCACGCATCGGCATCAAGTCACCCGTGGGAAGCTTAGGGCGGACCACCCCTAACTTTCAGATACACTTTATAACGATGTACGGATCAAGCCCTAATTCGTTAAATGGCTGGAAACATATGCTTTTCGTTCCCTTGGAGAGTAGGAAGATAATGACGATTTCTATTTATTTGTAGCATAATTGTCTTGCTTGGATGACATCGTGAATCTTGATTGCGCTGACGAAATACATTCGAACATTCACGGGAAGACTGAAATATGAATGTGACTGCAATGACAAAGAATGGAAATTAGTTTTCCAATCTGCATGTGAGATAATTTTGTACCTTGTTCAAATTTTGGCTATTCTATTAGATGAGTTACTGCGAATTTTTCACGAAGAATAATTATCTATTTATCAGTAACTTACCTTACCACATACCTCAGCCATACTCTAAAAAAGTAATTTTGAATAACAGTTTCCCATCAATAAAATAAAAATGTTTGATGTTTTGGTAATGAGGAGCCAATATGGAGGGCTAGAATACGACGTATTTAGAAAGGAAACAAGCACGTACTTGTATATTCCTGACGGATCATATCACTGTGTACAGCACAAACGTGCTGGACTGAATTTTTTAGTGCATCGTCTTTTGACTTTTCCTCACACACATGTTAGTTTACAAAAAAACGTACAATACAGGAAAAAGCATACAGTGACGGTTTCTCGAGTGGTATTGCAGATGATATAATAAGAAAGGAAAAGTTTAGGTTGAGAATGAACGAAATCTCGACTTTTAAAAACGACGAAAACCAAGATAAATATATCTCACTTCCATACCAGCAATACACGAAGAACTTTGGAAACATTTTCAAGGAACTAGGTATGAAGGTGGTTTTTGAAACAAGTCATACACTACAGATCCTTTTAGGAAACCCAAAAGACAAAGTCGAGAATTCGGAATTTACGAAATTGAATGTGAGGACTGCGATGCAAAATATTTTGGACAGACAAAAATATCTATAAAAATAAGATATAAGATATAAGCACACTTACCATATGGAAGAACTGAGAAATCAGCAGTCGCTCATAATATTTTGCAACAAAACCATTCCATGGACGTTGCTTCATTAAGATTAATTAGACAAGTTAATAACAACAGGCATCTTTAGATGCCTATGAGAGTGTAGAAATGAGTAAACATAATAATATTATGAATAACGATTATGGACCATTACCTAATAGTATACTTTATAGCTTGTTGAAATTATATTTCAATTTTATCAGTTTTACCTGACTATTACATAAGGACACATTGTAAAATTAATTTAAGACTAGTAGATAAGGCAATATTGTGAAATAAATTTAAGACTCTCAAGACACAGGTACTTAGAATAGGTATCAGTAGTATAAATAAGAATAATATTGTAAGTATATTCAGTTTGATCTTTCTCTTGAAGATGATCACTTAGTGATCTAAACACGTGTCAAGGTGTTAAAATAACGGTTTTGTGTTGGGAAAAAACTCCAGTAATATTCATTACTACACCAAAGGTTTCAAACAGTGCATCACAAGTACTTATTTTAATGTTTCGGAGGTTAAAATCTGCCTCCAACTTCAGAATTGGAAAGAATCTAATGATCTGTGTACTGGCGAAATTGGAACAGACGTTGTACAGAGAGCACGTTGTACTACATTCTACTTCTCCTTCTTGTACAAAGAAGATAGAAAAACTTCCGATGGAAGGAAGAAACCAATGAAGTTCGAAATAAACTATTTATGAAGATGTGTAGATCATGCAGGTCTCCATTTTTTCTAAGATGGTGGCTCATAATCTTCAGTTTTATCTAGTTCTTCAACGTTTTCGCTATGTAAATGATAACGAAGATGACAGTGCCTAATATATAATAGCAAAGAATCTATTATAGTGTATAAGATATTGAAATGAGAAAATTGAAAAAAAAATCTGATTTTTTAATGAACACACGTATAGCATTTGTGAAAAATGGTTCCTCAGTATGAATTACAAGTGGTAGAAAAAAAATTGTTGATTAATAAATCCGTTCTCAAGCAATAAAAACCTTTTTTTTTGGAAACGATTTTCAATTCAAAATCATAATTTTCAACAGAGATTATCTTTCAAAAAAAATTTTCATATCATCTTATAAACAACGCATTTGTTTATAACATTTTTTTAAACAACAGAGCAGATACACATTTTTTTGAAATCATACTGAAAATAAAGTGTTATATATGTACAGCTGAATCACTCTGTATTTGTGGTCAGGATAGCATTATAAAAACGAAGTATTTTTTTATATTTTTTATATTCTGTAATGAATATTCAGTAATGAATAAACTCTAATTCAAATTAGTTGGATTCTATTTACATCATTCTGTTAGGATATTCAAATTAATATCAAGACAGAACATTGGCGACGAGGATAATTTGTTCTCACATTAAGTTATTTATCTGAAGTAAAGTGTTTTTTGTACAATTTAGACAATGTCTGAAAAAATTGTGGGACTTCTTGGCTCATTAAATACGTTCGATCCGAAAAACTCAAGTTTTGCCGTTTTTTAAGAAAGGCTAAAACAGTTTTTTGTGGCAAACAGAATTGAAGAGGAAGATCGCAAAAAAGCGATCCTACTCAACACTTTAAGTGAAGATGCATATGTATTGGTGCGAAATTTATGTGTACCGGATTTGCCGGACACAAAAACTTATAAAACACTCGTCGAGTTGTTAAAAGAACATTTTTCACCGGTTAAATCGTACTTTGCGGAGAGAATGAAATTTTATACAGCTAAGCGGAACTCTCAGGAAAGTGTAGCGGATTGGGAAGCGAGAATAAAAAGTTTAGTTTCCACTTGTAAATTTAGTACTCCAATGTTGGATATACTCATGAGGGATATATTCGTTCTAGGCATGAATGATACCAAAATATTGGACAGATTATGCGAAGAAGATGCCTCTGACGATACAGTGACATTTAAGAAAATTGTGAAATTAGCTTTATCCAAGGAGTCAGCGCTTCACGAACATAAGGCCAGAGAAGTGTCGATTGTAAAAATGGAGCCGATAAATTATTACAAACAACGCCATCTCAGGAAGGGGTTTGAAAATTTTTCAACCAATCGGGATAGATCCGAAGTTGGAACCTCTAATCAGGGAGGTAAGGACACTAACAGGAACCATCCGAAAGTAAAAGGTAGTATTTCTCCTAGACAACAGTCAAGTAAGTGTTTTGTTTGTGGCAGAACAAATCATTTAGCAAGCGCTTGTATTTACAAGAACTGTAATTGCCACAAATGCGGCAAGAAGGGATATTTAGCTCCCCAATGTAAAAGATATTCTCTTAATTTTTTTACTGAAAATGATCATAAAGATGAGTGTATATATACTACTTTACATACTGAATCAATTTTTAATTTGAATTCAAGGCACGACGTGGCTGATAGCCAGTCGAATGTGAAACCGATTTATGTTAAATTGATAGTAGAAAAAATTCCAATTAGTTTTGAAGTAGATTCCGGGTTTGCACAGTCCGCTATTTCGGAAAATTTATATTTAAAATATTTCAAGAACATCCCTTTGAAATCAAATGATTTGTGTTTAAAAGACTATGTAGGGATGACATTTGAACCATTAGGATATGCAAATTTCAATGTTATATTCGAAGATAGCTCTTATGTTCTTAAAACTTATGTTATAAAAAATGGTGGACCTCCTCTTATCGGTCGTAATGGATTGAATATGTTGAATTATGGAATATGTAAATTACACTTTGTTGAAAGTAACAATAGAGACAATAAATTAGTCCAAATTCCTAACAAAATTGAAACCCTGCTTGAAAAATATCATGAAATTTTTGAGAATAAACTAGGAACTTTCAATAAATTTTCAGTAAATTTAAGTTTGAAAGAGGGTACCGTTCCAAAATTTTGTAAAGCCCGACCTGTACCATTTGCCTTAAAGTTGAAAATTGAAAGGGAAATTGATAGGTTAGTTGAAAATAATGTTTTGGTTCCTATTGAATTCTCGGAATGGGCAACACCTATTGTGCCGATTCTCAAATCAAATGGAGAATTGAGACTGTGTGGCGACTTTAAAATCACTTTGAATCCTCATTTGAACATTCAGTACTTTCCTTTACCGCGCATAGAATATTTATTTTCGCAATTGGAGGGTGGTGAGAAGTTTTCGAAAATAGATTTAAGTGAGGCTTATCAACAAGTACTTTTGTCTGAAGAGTCTCAGAAACAGGTAACTATAACTACACATAAGGGAGAATTTTTTCATATACCCGTCTTCCTTATGGTATTGTTAGCGCTCCTTCTATTTTCCAGAAAATAATGGATCAAATGTTCCAGAATATGCCGGGAGTTGATTGCTTTTTGGACGACATCCTCGTAACTGGAAGAAATGATCAAGAACATTTTGAACGTTTAGATAAAGTCTTGTATCGGTTACAAGAATGCGGATTGAAAGTGAAAAAGGAGAAATGTTCTTTATTTCAAGAATCTGTAACCTATTTGGGTCACGTGATTAATAAAGAGGGTCTCCATACCTCTGAGGAACGAATATTAGCAATTAAATTGATTCCAATTCCAAAAAATATAACTGAACTCAGATCTTTCCTGGGTACTTTAAATTTCTATTGCAAATTTTTACAAAATATTTCTGATATACTAAGGTCATTGTACAGTATATTAAAGAAAGAATCTAAATGGGTTTGGTCAAATGAATGCCATATTGCATTTGAAAAGGCAAAAAAAATGCTCATGTCTGCTCCGATTTTGGCTCATTTTGATCCAGATCGAAGTGTCAAATTGACAGTTGATGCATCCCAATTTGCTCTTGGTGCAACAATCAGTCACATTTATAATAATAATAAGGAAAGACCTATAGCATTTGCCTCACGTTTGCTAAATTCTACAGAAATAAAATACTCGCAAATAGAAAAGGAAGCGGCGGCAATAATTTTCGGTTTGAAAAAGTTTTTTCAATATTTATACGGTAAGAAGTTTCTTCTTTTCACAGATCATAAACCACTTTTGACAATATTTGGTGATAAGAAGGGCCTTCCAATATTTGCTGTGAACCGCCTGCAAAGGTGGGCACATATCTTGTCAAGTTTTGAATATGAGAGTAGGGTGCTAATGCCGACTGAACGCCTCCCCCCACCCCTTTTGACCTTGAGACGTCACACGACCTTGAATGACGTCACCTAACCTTGAACGTCGTACACGTAGTATGAGCTTGAATGCGGTGTTTGACCTTGAGTGTGGGGTTTGACCTTGACGTTCGACACTTCGACTACCTTGAGCTTGCTCCATGGCATTGAATGTTGACCTTGAATGAAATCGTGACGTGTACAGAATATAACCTTGAACAGTGGGCGTTCGGCGTTGTCCACTCCCTTGTTGGTAATTCCTATATAAGTTCAGAATATCGTATGACGTCACCTAACCTTGAACGTCGTACACATAGTATGAGATTGAATGCGGTGTTTGACCTTGAGTGTGGGGTTTGACCTTGACGTTCGACACTTCGACTACCTTGAGCTTGCTCCATGGCATTGAATGTTGACCTTGAATGAAATCGTGACGTGTACAGAATATACAGTGGGATTAGGCGTTGCGGTGTTTGACCTTGAGTGTGGGGTTTGACATTGACGTTCGTCACTTCGACTACCTTGAGCTTGCTCTGTGGCATTGAATGTTGACCTTGTAGCTCTCATTTGGGTTATGGTGGGGGGGGAGGAGTTGGGCTTTTATAAGGAGTGTGGTGTGAACGTTTCACTCATTTCAAATTCTCCTTATCGTACGGTATATATTTCTATATACAAGATGTATTCGTGCGTTGATTGTAAAAAAAGTTTCACTCGTAGTGACAACCTACGTCGTCATCAGCGGGATTCCTGCACACCCGCAAATGGTGATGGACCTCCAACATCGAAGAGGCAACGGTTGACACCCCCAGCACTTCCAACACTGCAAACATACGTTTGCTGCAATTTGACTATTGCAAGCGATCAGATGAATGTACATCGGAGGACGTTGCAGCACAGAACAAATGCATGTGTTCAATATGGGGAAGGTGTGAAAATTGTCAATACAGCTTTCAAGTGTCGAATTGTGAGCTACCGAGTGGACAGTGAAAACCACCACATGGATTACCCAACATTCTTCAATGAAATTAAGCAGAAAGTAGTGAAACTACTCGAAGAAGTGTTGGATATCCATAAATGCATGAAAGTGAACATGAAAGTGTTTGGGCGGTACAGTCTGCAAACTAAGGATCTTTCAGACATCAAATCATTTAATAGTCCCAATGAAGTAATTGATCAATCGAATGATTTGGATGTGGTTTATAGCAGTTTTGCAGATAGTTTAACTGTTAAAGCAGCGGAATTTCAAGATCGGGATTCAGGTATGTGATCTAGTCAAAATGTTGATGATGATGGACTTATAGAGAAAACCTATATTTTCAGGTTGGACCATTGAGAAAATTTTGTACTTGGAGGTGAATATCAACAAGTATAGCCCCTTCGGAGGGTCTTCATACATCAAATTGCCAACGTTCATCGAATTGAAGAAAAGTGTGGTGAATGTTCTTAATCAAGATCAGTGCTGCTTTGCGTGGGCTGTGACTTCAGCTTTATACCCTGCCAGTCAGAAACTTAATGAAATTTCATCATATCCCCACTTCTCAACCGTCTTGAATGTAGCAGGTATGGAATTTCCAGTTAAGTTGAAAGATATTCCTAAGTTTGAGGTTATGAACGATTGCTCTATCAATGTTTATGGGTTGGAAAATGTTTTTAAAAATGGTAGAATTGAATATGAAGTTGTGGGTCCGTTACACTATTCTAAACGTAGATTAAATAGTCATGTTAATCTGTTGATTATTACAGATGATTCTGGTAATAGTCATTATTGTTGGATTAAGGATTTATCGAGACTAGTATCATCACAAATATCTGCCCGTGGTCATAAAAAGTATTTTTGTGATGGTTGTTTATTGTACTTTGATAATGAACGAACTTTATTGCGACATCAGTTGAATGATTGTAATCACATATCGACAACGACACCATCCACAAATTTCAGGGTTGATAAATTTGGTAAAAGGGTACCTGAGAATATTTTGAAATTTGAAAATATCGAGAAACAGTTGAGGGTTCCATTCGTTGTATATGCTGATTTCGAATCTATTCTGAAACCAGTGCATACTAATGAGCCAAATCCTGCTAACTCTTATACAAATCGAACATATCTTCATGAACCATATGCTTTTTCTTACCTCATAAAGTGCTCTTTTGATGATTCTATATCTAAATTTGTGCTATATAGAGGTGCTGATGCAGCTAAAGTGTTTGTGTCAAACTTGGAGGCTGATGTCACCAATATTTATCACAAATATTTGAAGAAAGTCATTCCAATGAGTCCATTGACTGATGAGGAAGAGCATGATTTCAATATTGCCGCCACATGTGGTATATGTGGAGAACCATTTGGTGATGGTGATATTAAGGTGCGTGACCACTGCCATCTAACGGGGAAAAAAAGAAATGGAGCTGCACATAGTATTTGTAACCTCAATTTCAAATTGCCCAACTTTATACCCATAATTTTTCATAATCTCAGTGGGTATGACTGTCATTTGTTCATAAAAGAGTTATGCACAAACAAAACAAAAGTTGATGTCATTGCTCAAACTAAAGAAAAGTATGTTTCCTTCACGAAACATATAATTATGGAGAGAATAGTAGATCACAATGGAGTGACGAAAAATAAGTTTTTGAAATTAAGGTTCATCGATAGTTTTAAATTTATGGCTGCTTCCCTTCAAGAGTTAGGTGACAATTTAGATGAAAAACATTTTGTGGAAACAAGAAAATATTTTCCGGAACAGGATAAATTCAAACTTATGAGGCAGAAAGGTGTTTTTCCGTACAGTTTTATCGATTCTTTAGATAAATTAAATTATTCTAGTATACCATCAAAGGTGGACTTTTATGATAAATTAAATGAAAAACATGTTTCTGATGAGGATTATGATAGAGTAAAGCAGGTATGGAACACATTCAATTGTCAAGATTTGGGTGAATATTCTGACATATACCTAAAATCTGATGTTCTACTGTTGTGCGATATTTTTGAAAATTTTAGAAATATGAGTTTAGATACATATAAATTGGATCCTGCTCACTATTTCACTTCTCCAGGTCTTTCTTGGGATGCTATGTTGAAGTATACGGGTGTCAACTTGGAATTATTAACTGATATCGATATGGTGCATTTTCTCCAAAACGGTATACGTGGTGGTGTAAGCCAGTGTTCGGAGAGAAAGCATATTGCAAACAATCAGTTTCTTCCAAATTATAATCCCGAAGAACCTTCATCTTTCATAATGTATTTGGATGCAACAAATCTGTATGGTCATAGCATGTCTCAATCATTACCTTTTGGTGGGTTCACTTGGTTGACCGCCAGTGAAATATGTCAGTTGGATATCAATAGTATTCCAGATGATAGCCCCCAAGGATACATACTTGAAGTAGATGTGCATTATCCTGTCGAGTTACACGATCTACATTCGGATTTACCATTTTTGGTTGAAAGTATTATACCACCTGGTTCAAAGTCCAAAATACCCAAACTTATTCCTAATTTGAATGATAAAAAGAAATATATCGTTCATTATAGGAATTTGAAACAAGCGGTCCGTAATGGTTTGATGGTGATGAAAACTCATAGAATTCTCAGATTCAATCAGTCACCGTGGCTGAAAAAATATATCGATTTAAATACAAATTTGAGAAATAAGGCTACCAATAAGTTTGAGAAGGGTTACTTCAAATTGAATATAAATTCCATATTTGGCAAAACGATGGAAAATGTAAACAATAGAAGAGACATTCGAATTGTCACACATTGGGAATCCATAAGAAGAGGTATGGGTGCCAATGCTTTGATAGCTCGTCCCAATTTCAAAACATTATCCATATTTTCGGAAGACTTTGTCGTCATACATATGGATAAAGTTAAGGTTTGTTATAATAAACCATTGTATTTGGGGTTCAGTATATTGGATATGTCGAAAACAGTCATTTATGATTTTTTCTATGATGTCATCAAAAAACATTACGGACCACAAGCTTCTCTTCTCTATACCGATACGGATTCTTTGATACTGAAAATAATGACGGATAATTTTTATAATTTTATGATTGCAAATGTTGACAAATTTGACACTTCTAACTATAGGTTGGGTAATAAATTCAATGTGCCAGTTAGCAAATCGGTGATTGGAAATATGAAGGATGAACTTCCGAGTGATCCCATCATCAGTTTCCATGGCACCGGTGCGAAAGCATATCATGTACAAAGTGTGTCTGATGAAATAAAGAAAGCAAAAGGTATTAAAAAATCCGTTATAAAAAATCAAATTTCAATTGAAGATTACATTAGGATTGTTGAAACAGGCGGTATAATATTTAGAAAGATGAATGTATTCAGGAGTGATTTACATGATATTTACACGTTGATGTGCAATAAAGTCGCGCTATCACATAATGATGATAAGCGATTCATCATTCCTAATACCACCAAGACATTACCTTGGGGCCACAACGATATTGAATTCTATCAGACAAGTTCCGAACAAAATTTAAGAATTCTTTTGAATGTACTGAAAGATGAAAACAGTATAAGTGACAAGAAATTAAATTTACTCATTGCCTTATTGGAAGAGCAATCGAGTAATTGAATTTTTTCACTCATTACCTGGTTTGTTCAACAAATTGTAAAATTCATACTTGTCGAATATTTCAAACGAATTATCCTACCCCACTTCCACCCCCACTCCCATTCCCACCCGAAATGGTAGGGAGCATACGGCTATAAAACATGAGGAGGAGGCCACAGTTCATCATTCGATTGCAGTCTTCCTTCGAAAGAAGCAGCCAACCTGAGATACCTGCCAGCCAACTTAGTTGAAAATTCCAAGCAGCTTGATGTAAGTACACACTTCCATACTATTTATATTATATTGTCTAATATTTTCATTTTCTCTTTCTAGAATCATGTCTTTTCTGAGGAATGCTCTGATGACCCCGATTACCACTCTCAGTGAGAGACAGTTGGAGGATGTAGAGCGGAGGAGGGTGGTTGTCCTACAGGACATCATGGTACAACCACCAGCTGCAACACCAGCTGCAGCTCCCATTCCACCACCGGGGATGACTTCCACCCAGGAAGTGGCGGCTCCCATTCCACCACCGGGGATGACTTCCACCCAGGAAGTGGCGGCTCCTGACTTGAAGTTCTTTTTCGAGGACTTCAAACCAACCCCCGAGGAGGAGGAGATTGACCCCCCACCAACTTTGTCGACATTCAGTGGACCAACTTCTTCGTCAGCACCCCAAATTGAAGATTTACTGAATGTCTACAACCCGGACCTGGACGAGTCTCTGGCGGATTTATCGCATCTTCAAAGCTTCTTATCGCCCATCGAACCATTATCCCCCATCGATTCAGGGGATGAGTTCGAGAAACCGGTGAAGAGGGCCAAGAAGATGAAGAAGTCCGCACCTGTGAAGAAGTCCGCACCTGTGAAGAAGTCCGCACCTGTGAAGGCATCCAAAGCCAAAGGTGGGAGGGGTGGTAAGTTGAGTGCTTTTCGCAAAAAGTGTGAAAAGAACTCACCTTACGGTGGTTGGCCTACAGCACCCCTTCCAGTGATGGAGGTGCAGAACTTGGTGGAAGTCGTCGCCCAGGTCCATCGGGATGCGTCACCCCCTTCAGCCACCCCCCAGGTCCATCGGAATGCGTCACCCCCTCCAGTCACCCCCCAGGTACGTGTTGAGCATTCCGAACAAGAGGTTGGCCCGGAAAATGTCCTTTCACAGACTGTGGTAGAGGGTAATAAACTCAAAGAGTCTATTACCTATGCACAGTCTGTGAAAAAGAAATATTTGAGGGAAAAGAAGGTTGTGGATGGTTCTGATTCCAGAAAAAGGGCCTTGATGGCGGATATTTCCACCATCGAGGCCCAGAAACTGGAATTAGAGAAGCGACTCTCTTTGCTTAGGGCGAAACTTCAAGAAGAAGATTCGCAACAAGGAAAGAGTTTGGCTTACATCCAAAAATATGGACCTCTTGTTCAGGAATGGGATGCCATGTGCCAGGGATTCCTTAATACCTAACCCCTTTTGTAAATATATTTTTGTTTAGTTTAAGTTAGATGTATGTTTAGAATAAAAAAATTGTAATTTTAGGAATATAATAAAAACTTGCATGTTAATTTTAAGGTTATGAATGTTATGAATGAAAAAATAAAATAAGGAATATTGGAGTGCATATCTATTTTGGTTGTTGCACACAAAATACTGCGTGGTTGGGGCAGTATTTATTCCTTCATTCTAGTCATTTTCTAGTCACATGTAGTATATAGAATAAAATTAGTTAAATAGAATAATTGTATAGAATTTCCATCATTTGAAAGTGTGTGAATTGTAAAATAGTTTTTTTTTCTAGAGAATAAATAAAGGTGATTCTAGTAATGCTCTGAGTATAATTCCAAAACCTTTTGACACTTCTCTCATCATTACTTCTCTCAACATTATTCAAACAAATTTCATTTATGTGAATGTGTAAAAATGAAATCATGAATCTAATGAATATTATATTGGATTTATTCCCCAATTCTCACATCAATACTTGAATAAATAACCTAGTGGGTCTTTATTTTTCACATATTCCCCTTCCCTTACTCTACCCCACTTTCTTCAAATCATATAAATAAGATTGTATTCTCAATATTCTTCAACTTGTTCGTTCATCATGAATCAAGCAACACCAATTATTCGGGAAGCTGATTCCACCAGTGAACCTCATTTTGCCCCACCAGAGAATTGGTCCTATGGTGACATTCAAGTTGCTGTAGTTGATTCAACATCTCCCGATGATGAATTCGATGGGTATTCAGATACAACAATAGAGCTGAATGAAGAACAAGATGTAACCTCAGACGAAGATGAGTATGAACATGATGAATTTGCCAGCCCAGAACTTGTGGATCAACTGTGGCTTGAAGATCATCAAATCGCTCCACCAAATATCATCGTGGTGGTTGATTCTCCCGAACCTGACATCATCATTATAGATGATGATGATGATGATCAGGTAGGTTAGGTTAGGTTTTCCTCGGAGTGCACATAGTACCTGGTTGGTGCACACGGAATGCTGCGTGGGTGGGGCAGCATTCAACCTAACCACTCTATTTGGTAGTAGTGAAAAAAATAGGGCTATATCGGTACACCCTTGCGGTGAAACGTTAGTTGTTTCGCTATAAAATGAACTAATTAGAAAATGGAAACAGTTAATCATTATCTTTGAATATCTTTGGAACATTATTTCAATAATGTTGATAAAAATTCGTATCATAAAGAAATTTCAAGCAATGTATATTCGGATAAGTAACGAAGGGAAAGGTTGTATAGGCGATCGCGAAGCGATCGCTTCGCGGCCTGGGGCGCTCAACATCCACCACTTGCATCCGGGGCGCGTTTTTTGCGACCCCCACCTCCCCCCCACTCCGCCTCCCACTATACCCCCTCCTGTGCAAGAGTATAAATGTAGGAGTTCCTCAATGTAATCTTCAGTTGAGTAGCTATCGTCAGCATGTCAACATACCAGGAAGCCGATTCCACGACCGGACCCCAGGCGGAAGAACCTACAGCGCCACTCCCGGATCTTCAGTTGGAGGATTCCGATATGGAGAATCCAGATATGGAGGCCGATTCAACCACCACGCCTCATCACCCTTCCACATCTTCGGTCCAGGTACTGCATGTGACCAGTACCGAAGACCACTCCGAAGACTCTTGCAGCTCGGATGATGATGATGACGATCTCTGGGACGACGACGCATTTGCGGAGGAAATGGCGTTTTCTGAGGGTTCGGTGATGTGGCAGTACTTCCCCCGACCCGATGACAGCGACGACGACGACGACTTGTAATCCTTTCCTTTTTTTTCCCTATTTTTTTCCCTATTTCACCCATCCTTTATCCTTCCTCGGAGTACACATTTTGTTTGGTTGGTGTACACGAGACACTGCGTGGTTGGGGCAGTGTCTACCTCCCTCTCTCCTTTCCACCTTTGAAATAAATATTCTGAATTACAATACCAATTACTCTTATTGACTACTCTGAATAAACACCCCTCGAATTTGAAATATTGTCTTATGAAAATTATATTTCCAAATCTTGACATGAATTCTGCAATTGTTCAGATAAGAGAGAGCTAGTATGTTATCAAACAGATTCAAATCCACTCGGACGCTTAAACAATCATTTTTCAATGTGATTTATTTTACAAAGATAAGATATTCAGAGAACTTACATATTCTATAACACATTTGTGCATACCTCATATGTATATGGATGTACATTTTAGAGGTATATCCATATATTACAAACTACTCTTCGTATGATTATGTGACACTCAAAATATTCTATTTCTTTGACTGAGTGATCAATCTTATTATTAGATATCTACACTTTGTTTGTAGCTCTGAAAAGAGCTGTATTTTTGTTGACCCGAAAGTCCACGGTAACTGCTCCGCAGATGGGGTGTTGTTGCAATCTCATTATGAGATATCTACTCTTTGTTTAAATAATGTAGCCCTGAAAAGGGCTGTTTTTTTTTGTTGACCCGAAGGTCCACGGTTACATCTCCAGAGGTGGGGTGTTGTTACATATGATACAGACGGCTATTCTCCTAAAGTTGGTCAAAGGTCTATCACATGCTTTACACCATGTTTGCCCCATCTCCATGAAGCGGGCGGTGTAATGAATGTCGACGTGCTCATAATACCCTCCATTGTTATTCCGCACAGAATAAAAGCGGAAGCAACACCAACACAACTTCTCTATTTCACCGTCAATCGTTTTGATCCTGACATGGCTATCCGTTACACAATACAAATCTAACGGATCATCCAATGTCTCAGTGATATTCAACCACTCAACATTGCCAATAACTACTCCGCTGTCGTCAGTCTCGTGAGTCGAATCTGTTGCGATACCTTCATCTTCTTCTTCAACAAGACCTTCTTCATCATCATCAATGTCTAAATCCCCAACACCTTGCTCAATTGCCTCATCGTCTTCGATATTTAAGCCACCTTCTGCACCTTGCTCATTCACCTCATACTGCATATCTCCACCATCATTTTCTTCGTCAACACCCACTATCTGTCCAACGTCTTCAAACTCTTCCACCAGCTCATGGTTATTAATATCTCTCTGAGATAATAATGCTAACACAGCAGCTCTCTGGGCAGACATATTAATGTATTCTTGTGGTGATACTTGAATACTGACTGAAGTTTACAATCACTCACCGATTTTTATATGATTTTTGACAGTGGTGGTGGTAGCTCCCTCCACTCTACCCCACTCTTCACGGTACCTGTTTATAAGAGGGAAACATGGGAGCGTGAGAGTGTAGTTAAATTCATCGATTGAATATTTGTACATCTATCAGTGAATATGTCTTTCCCTAAAGAGTGGGATACAAAACCGACAATACGCGGCTTTCCAATCAAAATTGGCAAACATATAGTGTGTTACAACTGCCATGGGTATTGGCCTGAAACATATATCAACCCATGTACCGGCCTGTGTCGTAGATGTGTTGTGGCAAGGAATCCAGACCCACTTCGGAAGAGGATAAATGGTTCAACTCTAGAAGTAAGTGACTACCGCCAGCAGTGCAGAGAATGTTCGAAAGAGATTATGTGTAATAATATGGGCATTTCAAGGAATATATGCATAAATTGTGTAGCGACTTGCGATACATTAGTCCAGCGATGTCAACAATGTGGTGAATATAGTGTGGATTGTTGGAACAATTTATGCAGTGCTTGTAGAAATGATTGGCAATTGTGTGAGAATGTCGGCCAATTTCACCCCAACAGAGATGTCCACTTTCGAGAGTGCTGGTGTCTAACCCATGAAGAGCGGATAGAGAGACGGAGGATTCATGGAAATCTTATGCTAACATACACATCTTGAAGTGATTTCAATATGTTGAATTTATGAAAAATAAAACCAATAGTTTACATATTACTTGCATCATTTCTAAGGTTATTATTCTATTTAGTTTTTAATAAATAAAACAATTTTAATACACTATTTTTTTATTTTTTATCTAATATTGAGTACAATCATGATAATGTCATTACACTAAAGAATTTTCATCGATCCATGAGTTGTGATCTTCAGAGAACCCCAGCCACTTTACATAGAGGCGATGTCCTTTTCTTTTTAAAACTCGCTCCACCAAATACGTATTGGGATCTTTCGTTTTATTCAACTCCAGCCCATAAAAACAGCCTTTGATTGGTTGCCCATTCACATCTTCTAATGCATAAGTTATAGGTTCTGTATTATTAACTTTCACAACTTTGAATATTTCAGCTGTAAAATTTGCTGTATAACCTTTATCGAATGCATTTTTATATTTGCTGATTCGAACACTATCCCCAATTTTAAACGTATTTTTTTTACGTTTCACATGTGGACTCTTAGATTCGGCATACATTGACAATTTAGTAGACTGTTTCACATCTGCAGGTTTCATACCAATCGTACGATAAACTTTGTTGTTATACTGACGAGTAATTCTAGGAAGAATGTTCAACCACTTGTAATGACCTTGAAGTGAAAACTCCTTATAAAGCCAACTCTTCAATGTTCTGATTACTCGTTCTGCAATTGCAGCTTTTTTTGTGCTGAATGTTGAGTAATGATTGATGCTGTGTTTCTTCATTAACGATGAGAATTTCGAATTATAGAACTCAGTACCATGATCAGATTGTAAATTTTTTGGAGTATATTTAGCATCTTTCAACACGCTTGCCATAGCTGCAGTAACTGAATCACCAGTTTTATTCTTCAACGGCCTTGACCATACAAACTTTGAATAACAGTTGATAACTATAAGGATGTACCTACATCCCTCATTTTCTTTAGAATATGGTTGCATTTCCATCAAATCCATCTGCCACAAGTCAGAAAAACCCTTTATTATTGTCTTCCGACGGGGGAAATTTCGACGCGCCGGCTTGTGTATTTCTTTCACAACCTGCCATTTTGCATTACTCATATTACTGCTCTAAGACTTCTTCAAGATGATAAAATTGAGGAATCACTTTTCTACTGTTCAGGTGCAAGTGTAACGATTGACTATTAAACTTCAATGACTCGCTCAGTAAAAGTATCAACCAACTTAGCTATTACGTCAGTTCGCTTTTCCACATTACTCAATTGATCAGCTAATGCAGAAGTGATGAGTGCATTTTTGTCAATGATTATTTGCACCTCATTATGTTTTGAATCAATATGTTTTCCGATGTTACGTAGCGTTGATGCAATGAATTCTTGGAAATACTTCAGAGTTGTCTCATTGACTTTTCTAATGTGATCGTCAACATATCCTTTAGTAACAGAATCTTTACTGTCTACAGGTTCACCAACATTTTGAAACCGCTTATTCTGAATATCATAATCACCATTTGGTGTGAGAATGAATCCAACACCAGATCTTCCAACTATTGGTTTACTAACACCACCTCTTCTACGACCAAATTTATCAATTGTGGTATGCATAGTTAGATCGTTTGTGATCGACTGAGCCAGTTTCACACATCATGTTCATGATATTGCGGTCAATAGACTAATCCTTCTTCACGTAATTCCTCAATTATGGCTAATATTTCATTATCATGTCCGGTATGTCCAGCCAGTCGTGAACTCCAAAGTAGTCGAAGGCGATCAATCAATTCTTCGAGTTCATTCCAATAAACATAATCTGTATGCTTATTTCTGATATATTTTTTCTGGGTGGGTATTTTGATCATGCCAGCACCTTCTCTACTAGGGTTTCCATTGGATAATAATGGTAGGATTATTTCTCTATATTTCTTCCAATTATTCGATAGAAGACCTTGTTTTCTCTCATTGTATTTATATGCAGCCTTTGTTAATTTGAGTATATCACCATATGTGGTCATATCGGAAGAGGGGATATTTCTCGATGGTACTTTCATGAATATCAAGTTATATAGTTTTGGAGTGCCCTGATAAGAGCCAATAGTTTTACCATTTTTCATAAACACAATTTTCTCATCGATAAATTCCACATCAGCTACTCCCATTTGTAAATTTCCCGTTTCAGTGTTCATGTGTACTCCAAAGACTGTATCGTAAGAGGGATTTCCTGATAGTAACTTTTTTATATGCTTTTGTACTTCATCACCATCATCGAATACATTAGGTGATTGTGAATCTAAAGTTGTCAATTGAGAGGTTTGAAGATCCTTCGAGGAAGCCCCTTCAAATTTCGGTTTCCACTCACTTTCAATTATAGTTTTGGCTGTTAATGGTGTAGCAGGCTTTGTTTTCTGCATCACTTGATTCATTTGAGATGCTCCTTCAGTATTGGCAGATATTACTTTCAAAGGTGTTATTATTGGCTCATAGATCCTCTCGAGTGCTGATTGATCACCTAGACGACTACTTTTGATATAATTGAATTTCTTCCGAACGGCATCCGTTGCATCAATTAACTTTCTTTTTAAACATATTTCATCATCATTTTTTCCCTCCATAATTCACTCCAAGAATTTGTATAATGAAGTGTTATCTCCACTATCTAGCACTCAAGTGATTCAATTCTTCAAGAACGTCAAGGATATATGAAAGCGTCGAATCCTTTTCGATAACGTCCATTTACCACTTCTCGATCCTTATCAATTACTAAAAATCCATATTTATCTTCCCAACATCTCGCACACATATCTTGAAATTGCTTATATGTTACATCTGGTGATACATGGTCGGAAAAAATATGATTGAGATTCATGTTTGAACATTACGATAAAATTTGCATTATCTCGTATCAATTGTTTCGGAACTCGTGAATATGTTTGGGTTAAATAGAAACAATCCACATTTTTATGACGACCCATACTGAAATATGATCGTATAACATCCTGTTTCTCGCACATAACATCATCAAAAATGAATATCGAATCAGGTTTGGCGTCTGAAGGCTCTACTATTTCACCTGCATTATTGGCAAAAGTGTAAAAACCCAACCCTTCGATTGGAGATAATACTTCACGTAAATACTCGTATTTAGGTTGATAAAGAGACTTTGAATAAAGATAAACATTTGCGAATCGTAATCCTAGAGGATGCGTTAGCAAAGAAATCATAACATTTGTCTTGCCACAGTTAGAAGGTCCAATAATCAGGCCGCGAATAGAAAGTGGAAGTAAAGATCCGTGACGTTGTTTGACACCGCTTCCCGATCCACCACCCACTTTTTCATCGAAATTATCGATGGAAAATTGCTGCTTCTGCTTCAATATGCGCATTGTATGACAGTTGGAGACTATATAAGCAGGGTTCCACATCGATTCCTTTATTTAAATAGGGGTTATGAGTCGATGCAGATCTACTGAATTGCATTCAAATAAAACTGGTAGAGGATTGATCAATTCCCTCATCAATAATCTACCATTTGAATTACACTTACCTGGCTATCAGTATTGCGGTCCGGGCACCAAATTGCAGAAAAGATTGTTGAGAGGTGATTCGGGTGTCAATCAGCTGGATTTTGCATGCAAAAAACACGATATTGCATATTCACAGAACCCTGATAATCTTGCAGCTAGACACATAGCGGATAAGGAGCTTGCAGAAAGTGCTTGGAATCGTGTCAAAGCAAAAGACGCTACTATTGGAGAAAAAGGAGCTGCTTGGCTAGTTACGAATATAATGAAAGGGAAACGCCGATTTGGTATGGGTTGTGACTCATCTCCCAAGCAGTCACACATTCCGAAGAAAAAGCGTTCTATTAAGAAAAAAAAAGTTAAAAAAATATTGAAAGCTTCTAAGGTGATAGCTTTTGGTTCTGGGATCGTTCAGAAAGTGCGTGATGTTCTACACAAAGCGGGTGGAAGTGAATTTGTTGTCAAAAATTCTAAAAGAGCAGCTGAAATTGCACTCAAAGCAGCACGCAAATATATGAGGGCTGCAGGTGGGAAAAAGAAAATTCGCACACCGCGAATCATACCGATTCCTAAAATTGGTGGAATACTACCACTCATTCCAATTTTTGCTGGTTTATCAGCACTAGGTAGTTTAGCCGGTGCTACTGCTGGTATAACGAAAGCAGTTCAAGCAGCAAAAGCGAGTAGGGAGCAGTTGAGTGAGACAAATCGCCATAATAAACACATGGAGGCAATTGCTATAGGTAAACAAGGAAGTGGTATCTACTTGAAGCCTTACCGCAAAGGATTAGGAGTCTATTTGAAACCTCAAAATTCAAAAAACTCATAAATTTGCTACCTAAAAAAGCTCTCTCCAATATCGACCTCAACTATTACGCTAAGAAAATGACGATTCCATATTTTCGGGGGGTATATATGCGTGACGATTTACCAAAATCAGGACCACTCCGATATGAATCTGCCATAGTAAATTTGGATAGTCGACATGGTCAAGGGACACATTGGGTAGCATATAGAAAAAGGGGAACTTCGATAAAATATTTTGATAGTTTTGGCGATTTACCCCCTCCCAAAGAACTGATTCACTATTTTTATATGGGTTCGAATCCTATCAATACTATCACATATAACTATAAGCGTGAACAACGATTCAACACAGTATGGTGTGACCATTTGTGTTTGAAGTTTCTTCAGAACAAGACATGGAGTTAACACCAGTACAGGATAGGGAGAGTATCAAGAGGATGAGTCATTCATTGATCGCATATTCCAGAGTACGCACTTTACAAAAAATGAGTAAAGAACAACTCGCTGATATGCCGAAAGAGGTGTTGATTGGGTGTGCATCACATGAAATTGCATCTGTATGGGATAAGTTACCACAAAACCTACAAAATGATATTGATGTCTTGAAGTATCAGTACTGTCAAGAGCATTACAATGATTCCAGCGGTAGCAGTAGTAATTCCGATATGAATGATGGTCCACCTACAAGAAAAATTTTTTGTTGTTATTGTAAAGTGAATGATGTGAATGTAGTCACACATAATGATATGGATAGACCACCGAAAAAGCGACGATTGGTCCACAATTTCTGCTGTCAGCAATGAAAAGACATGAATCATCGAAAATTCGTCAGTCATGTCACGCACGTTTTCATTGTCGGGATTCTCTAGCGAGTTGAGTGCCAACTTCTACCCACCCATCGAATTGGATACCAATAGTAATTATGGTCTGGGATTACATGGTTTCTACTCCTACAATTCCATATTCAATGTAGATGCTAAGAATAATGTTATCGGCTATTCGAAGACAATTATCTCACCCCCCACTATTATAAAAATTCCACCTGGGGCATATGAAATTGATGAAATTAATAAGGTGATTCAAAGATTCATGAAATCCAAAGAAGTGCAACTAGAAAATGGAATTGAAGAAAATATCGACGAAGTATTTCTCCTACGTGCAAACAACAACACTCTGAAATGTGAAATGCGATCGAAATATTACATTCATCTCAAACATGAAAACAGCATTGCTGAACTTCTAGGGTTCGATGACAATGTCTTCAATTGTGGTGAAATACATGAATCAACATTGCCCGTGAATATCAATAAGGTGAGGATTATTCGTGTGGATTGTAATGTCACAGCTGGAGCATATTCGAATGGCGATGAAATCCATAGCATCTTTGAATTTGATATTGATGTAGAGCCCGGTTACAAACTCACCAAGGAGCCACAAAATATTATTTATATGCCAATCCGACCTGGTGGTCGTCAGTACCTCGACAATATCACTCTTCGCATATTGGATGATAATGGTAATCTGATCAATTTCAATGGTGAAAAAATAATAGTCAAATTGGAATTGATAAAGCTATAATAATCATCATTTCTCATATATTTATTCACAACATCGACAACAGTCATTAGTAACAATCATCGTTCCTCATACGTTGATTCAGAACATCGATGACTGTCATTAGTGTATCATAAAGAAAATGAGTAAAGGAAGCATCGATAAGTTTGGTCGCAGAAGTAAGGCAGTTTCAAATACTGTTTTGCGTGGGCAGCCTGGAGTTGGTTTCAAATTAACAACCGATGGAAACTTTGATATGGAAAATAAACGTTTGAAAAATATAGCAGAGCCTGAAGAGAGTACGGATTGTGTTAATCGAGGATATGTCGGTTTTTACATCTCAAAGATGAGAGGAGAATTAGATACTGATATTGACAAAATTAATTTGAAATTAGATGGAGTAGAAAAATATTCCGTATCAGTGAGGGAAGATCTCATTACGCTTGGACTGAAATTAGTAGAATTTGTAAAAAAGTATGTGCATATGGATAAGGATATCAAATCGCTGCAATCTGATTTGAAAAAACAACCCTCGATAAGCATTCAAACGATCGAGCAAAAACGATGGTGAGCGATGATCATCTGTGAAAAAAGTCAATATAAAGCTGAAGTTGATCAAATTGTTACTCAGTATTTGTTACTTCCTAACGCTGAGCAGGTGATATTCATTGATGGAACTATAAATTCTGCGATTATCGTTTCTAAAAATGGGGTTGTGCTTCAATAGTCAGCGATTGCCGCAGCGGCAGCAGTTGAGTCAGCATAATGTATTTGGTGGAGGCTATGATCATGTGCATTTAAAGAAGCGAAAATCCAGCAGTCGATTCATTCCACGTATATCTGCCAAACGGTCAAGATATAGAATAAGTGCTAGTAGCCTGAACTTTCTCAAATCTATTGGCTTGAAGGTGCGATATAAAAAATAGTAATAACATGGCGACAATCACCACAAGTGATAAATTGGAAGTGTTCGAGGAGCCCATGTTCGACCATTCCCTCATCAGCCTTCATGAGCATACATATAAGCCGTATGGTTCACCATATTACAAAAATTCAGATGAAATACGAATTCCAATCAATTATCAAGATCTCATACTCGATATTGCAGATAGTTACATTTATATCGAGGGGAAGTTCACACCATCTGATGCCACAAAGCGGTGCTACCTATCCAATAATGCTCTCGCCTTTCTCTTCGACGAAATTCGCTATGAAATGGGTGGTGAGCAAGTGGTTGTTGTTCGAAAACCCGGCATAACTACCACAATGAAAACGATGATATCATTCGGAAAAACGCATGCAAATTCGCTACTACCGATAGGATGGGGACTCGATGTGAATAAACAAGATATATTCGATCCCGTTAGCAATGTATTTAGTGGTAAATTACCCTTGAAGTATCTCATGGGTTTTGCTGAAGATTACAATAAGGGGATAATGAATGTGAAGCAGGAGCTCATTTTGATTATAGCTCGCTCATTCAAAAATTCATTCATTGGGGAAGTCGATGCAGATTTGGAAATCAATAAAATAGAATGGAGAATCAGGCACATTGTGCCGGAAGATCGACAGAAACTGAAACTATTGAATCGCATAAATAAAAATGGTAATAATGCTAAAGTGAAGGTGGCTTATCGTATGTGGGACCTTTATGAATTACCCACACTTCGTGATACATCCTCGGATATATGGGCGGTGAAGACAACCAGCAGCCTCGAAAGACCACGATATATCATCATCGGCTTTCAAAACACCGACCAATCCGAAAATATGTCAAAAGATGTAACGAAATTCACACATGTGAATATTAATAATATTCGACTATCTCTGAACTCTGAAGTATACCCATATGAGCGTTGGAATCTGGATTTCGACAAGAAGTTAGACTCATCAGCTTACTATGCATATGAAAACTTCCAACGTAGCTACTATTATAAAACTATGAGTGAACCGATGATGGATATTGGTAGCTTTCGCAACAACCCACTATTCATTATCGACTGCTCCCATCAACCCGAAGCTATGAAGTCATCCACTGTCGACATCAAAATAGAATTCGAAACACGCAAGGTGAAGTTTCCAGCAAACACCAAAGTATATGCACTCATCCTCCACGATGCTGTTCTATCATATAATGCTCTTAATGGCTCTGTTCAAACTGGATTGTAATAAGATTGACATGTAATATGCTATGAAATATTCGATATTGATGAATAATAAAACACTCAATAATTATGTTATATCTTTTATTCACCAAACAATTAGATACAAACAAATATGGATTGAAACATTATTTTATTCACAAACATATACAACAGATTTCAAATATTTACAACACCATCATTTATCGCTTCTTCCAGTTGCGGGTTGGGACTCTGTGGTTCCAATTGATATTTCTCTATGATATTTTGCGGTAGGTAGGTGCATATGTCTTGAAGAAAATGTTTCAAGTCTGCTTCAATTATTAACTCACAGAACTCATCCAAATTTCTACTCCCATATGAATATTTATGACACAATGCCACACCGAGTTCATACTTCTCACTAAGCTCCAAAAGTTTTCGCACCTCTTCAGCATCGTAACATACACTCAAATCATAATTTGATGAATGTAGAGCATCAAAACTCAGATCAGCCATCTCCCAAGCCATTTTTCTTATGGCGGAATCCAAATCCACTGCTTCCGGCCACTCTTGGGCTGAATATTGCATCCACATATTTATAGAATGGTGAGTTCTGGAAATTCATAAATGGCATTCATTAGTTTGCAAATAATATAAAAAAAAATACTCACTTGAAATCTGACTATGTCTATGAAGTGACCAAGTTGATACATATTTTATATTAATCTACCATATTTTCACTATTTACAAAAAAAAATCATAATTTCAAAATGTTCAATCTAAAACATTGAATTTCATCAATGATCGGGTTTTAGCACCAGGATAATCCTGCGAACTTTGACCCATATAAGTAAGTGTGAATTTGGCTTTGGATGAATTCACTTCACGAATGAAGTCTTCTGGTAATTGCTCTGTGACACGTTTTGGAAGCCATGCTTTAAAAGGAGTATCACTTTCCTCATCCAATAAAACTACTTGAATTGATTTACCATATCGTGTGGAATACATTGACATTTTTTCAATTTTATATTCTTTATCAATAACCAGAGCGTTTATAGGTTTCTGCTCTAAAGCTTCACTTTGTTGAATTATAGAAAAATTAATTTTTTCAATGTCAAATTTCAAATTATCCATATTCATAAATATAGTGAAATTACGGTTAATTAAAATAAAATATATATTCACCTCACTGACGAAAACGCCCTCTCGGATGGGTTGATACTCGTTGTCTTCACTTTGGAATTCGACAAGTACTTCTGTTTACCTATTTGGGTATTTTAGAGTGTCTAAACTGAATGTGGAAGCATGATATTCTGAACTTATATAGGAATTACCAACAAGGGAGGGGGCAACGCCGAACCCCACTGTTCAAGGTTATATTCTGTGCACGTCACGATTTCATTCAAGGTCAACATGCAATGCCACAGAGCAAGCTCAAGGTAGTCGAAGTGTCGAACGTCAAGGTCAAACCCCACACTCAAGGTAAAACACCGCATTCAATCTCATACTATGTGTACGACGTTCAAGGTTAGGTGACGTCATACGATATTCTGAACTTATATAGGAATTACCAACAAGGGAGGGGACAACGCCGAACGCCCACTGTTCAAGGTTATATTCTGTACACGTCACGATTTCATTCAAGGTCAACATTCAATGCCATGGAGCAAGCTCGAGGTAGTCAAACCCCACACTCAAGGTCAAACACCGCATTCAGGCTCATACTACGTGTACGACGTTCAAGGTTAGGTGACGTCATTCAAGGTCGTGTGACGTCTCAAGGTTAAAAGGGGTGGGGGGAGGCGTTCAGTCGGCATTAGCACCCTACTTATGAGATTCGATATGTGAAATCTACGAATAATACAGCCGATTTTTTGTCCAGACTGCCTATGGAGTGTGAAAAACAGGATGATATCCTTTCGAATATCTCTTATTTGCAGTACTTGGAACAATCAGATCTTAAATTATATTTCAAAAGTATTAAACATAGTACAGTAGTTGATCCCATTCTAAGCAAAATATCTTTTTATGTACGAAATGGTTGGCCAGGTAAATGCCCCTCGAAAGAATTTATTCCATTTTTTATTAGCACGTTCATATTTTTGGTGGCCCTCATTAGACAATCAAATCGAATTAATCGCAAAAACTTGTGATGCATGTAAAATTTATGGTAGTAATCCACCAAAATCAGTTCTAGTTACTTGGAACTGGCCTGAAGAACCCTGGACCAGACTTCATGCTGATTTTTTCGGCCCAGTTGGTAGTAAAAATTTTTTTGTTATAGAAGATGCTACGTCCAAGTGGATTGAATGTTTTGAAGTGGGTAATATTACGGCTTCCACTACAATCAAAATTTTTAGGGAACTTTTCGCAAGATTTGGGTTACCTTTTCAACTTTGTACGGATAATGCCACAACCTTTTTGTCTGAAAGTTTTCAAAGTTTTCTTGAAGCCAGCGGTGTTGAACACATTACAGGCGCTCCTTACCATCCTGCAACTAACGGACAAGCGGAGAGTGCAGTTAAAATCATGAAAAAGGCAATTTTGAAAGCAAAACATGATAGCAATATTATTGATTTGAATTTAATAATAAATCGGTTTCTGTTCCATTACAGAAATACCCCTCATACTACGACAGGTGAAACACCAGCAAAATTGTTGCTGGGACGTAATTTGAGATGTAGATTTGATTTATGTTTGCCGTCTGTGAAAAATACGGTCAATAAGAAACAAAACATTCAAATTAATAATTTCAAGGGGAGAAAAAGGGATATGATATGATATGGAAACGTCATTTGAATCAAATTAAAAAGGATTTTACACCTGTGAATACATCAGCAGCGTGTAACATCGATATCATTTCTCGTTCAGACTTACTTGTAAATAATGTAAATACTGTACATGTAGATAGTAATGATAAGGTGAGTGAAAACAGTAATATAAGTGGTGATAGTGGCGGTAAAGATAACGAAAGTGAGGATTTTGATCATAATAATCGTTTATTGAGAAGAAGAAGCCAAATTAAACCTCCAGAACGTTTTGGCTATTAATTGTGTTTTTTTTATTAATTTTATTGTATAATATTAAAGGGGAAGGTGTTATATATGTACAACTGAATCACTCTGTATTTGTGGTCAGGATAGCATTATAAAAACGAAGTATTTTTTATATTTTTTATATTTTGATTTGCGACCGACGATCGCAGACTTTCCTATTTTCAACAGTAATGAATAAACTCTAATTCAAATTAGTTGGATTTTCACTAGTTCAGACTTCCATTGTCTATTATATAAAATGATTTGAAATCCCTGAAACAAGTAAAAAAGAATAATTAAAAAAGAATAGTTGAAAATAACAATTATATTAAGCAACAATAAACCTGAAATGAAATGATAGTAAAATAACCTACAAGTAAAAATATAATAATTGAATAAATAAAAATTAAAGGAATGCAAAAAGAAAATAATAAAAAAATAAAAAAGTGTAGAGATTCCAAGTCACGTTAGTTCACGACGTTTCGATTGTTGGTATCTACAATCGTCTTCGGGTGATGACTGGTCATCACCCGATTATTTTCAACTATTCTTTTTTAATTATTCTTTTTTACTTGTATCAGGGATTTCAAATCATTTTATATAATAGACAATGGAAGTCCGAACTAGTGAAATTCATCACGAAACATTGTCAATCACCTTCAAACAAAATAGTTGGATTTTATTTACATCATTCTGTTAGGATATTCAAATTAATATCAATGGTATTTGTCTAACAGGAATTTATTCTCAGATTTTTCAGAAGTAGCTCCAAAAAAGAAAAGAATCGCATATTTGTTATTTAACAATCTTCGCACTTGCAATGTTCCTGTTTAATTAGAAAAAAATCATTATTCAACTAATGCATAATTAATGCATCCATCCAGTAGGTGCCTGAATTTTTTCAATTCTCAATTCTGATTTGTATTAAGTTGAAGTTATATTTTTTTGAAGGTCCAAAGTTGGCGTGTTTTGCGTAAACCAGAGTACCCGTTTTAGGACATATTTTCAACCCTCTGGCAATTTAATGAATATTTGTCCTACTGTTCCAGGTGGTGGGAAGGTTTTTTGGAAAATTCCCTACCGTTTTTTAATCTTTTTAAAATTTGGAAAATGTCTGACAATTTTTGAAATATTTGCAAAAACCAAACCCTTTTTTTCAGTTCATTGCTTATAACTTCTGCAATTTTTGCAAGCGGCATAAAGAACGAATTTTGGGAAAGCTGTAGGTACGGGGTCACATGCAGAGGTCACTTTTCCGAAAATAATTTTTTTTTTCTATTTTCCTGTCCCGCTTTTCTGTGCGGGTTTTGGTTAGGAAATATAAGTTAGGTTAAGTTAGGTCAAAAAGTGATTGAGTCTATTCGACACTCCACCGCAACCCGCAAAGGAATATTGTGGCCCACACTCGACCAAGTAAATTTAGTCCCCAGCGGGACAGGCATAAAGTTTGTGCTCTGTTGTTTCATTTTCCACACAGATGCGACACACACTGTCTTCCAACAATCCGAGGCTCTGCATATGATGATTCAAATGACAGTGACTTGTGAGAAAGCCTGTTAGACATCGTAGTTCATCCCTGCTGTAGTCCAAGAACTGTTTGGTTTCAAGCTTCGAAGGGTAAATGAACGCCTTGAAGTGAGCCAGAAGTCCATGAACGAAATTTATGAGTCATGATTATAATTCAAAATTATGAAAGTCATGAAAGAATTTTTGAGAAATTAACCACACTTTTCCAAGATATTCAAATGCTTTCAACTGAAGGCATCAGGCTGAAACGAATTTTTTACTTCAGTTCTCTAAAAAAATCATACATCTTTAGAAGGAATCATATGGCTCCATAAAAATTTAGCATGGACTTACGGTGTATTACTTCTAATGAAACAAACTTACGTTATACTATTCTGTCAATATGACACACTAACTTTTGATAAGATTCATATAATCTTTTATTTATTTATTGAGGATGAAAAACCCGTGAATACCAGAAAAAAGCAGACTTTATTCTGAACCAGTGATCTACTTTCGAAGTATCTTGAAAATTCACAACATGACTGAATATTCTGCTGTCCGTTCAAATATCAAAGAAATTATGCCAATAATTCACCTTAATTTTCAGTTTGTCCAAATGTTTTGAGTATAATTATCGAATTAGTCACTCAATGTGGAAAATAGACCTGATAAGTATTTTAAATATTTGTCTTGCGTGTACCCATTATCATTGATACTGAAATAAAGAAATGTGACACAAAATACCAATTAATCGAATTGAAAAAACTCTCTGCAATTCTGAAATTTTTTGTAAGAGAGGCCATAAAAGCGAAATGACTTCTTTTTATAGTGACAAAATACTTAAAAAGAAGGTGTGGAGATACCGTCAAGTATTCAGTTGGCAGACCCGCTTTTCCGGCGCGATAATGATAATTACAACTGACAAGTATTTTTAATTTTTCTTCTTTACTCGGATCTTTTACTTATTTACATAATACGTAAGCGTTTTGACTTTTGATGTCTCTAGAAGGGGAGTAGCTTCAGTGGCGTCACTACTACAGTTGGTCTACAAGAATTTCTGAAACAAAAGCGCATCCCAGCAACCACCATCATTCCTGCACTAATGAGGGGTAATATCTTGAAATCGGCGTGAATCTATTCGATTGATTTCAGCCTAACTCTGCGGGTACATGAATGAGAGGCATCCAAAAGGAAGTAGTTGTTTTCTGACTTGCGTTTACTCGATAAAACTATTTGGAAACATTGAAAAAGGTGATTGTTTCGAAATTTCATTTCCAAATATTTAGTTTTTCATACGTACCTATCTATATATCTCTCATGTACGTACGTTAATCTCAATATACTTAGAAAAACAATAGATTCAGCGTTACCCAAAAAGCGGTACTCGAACCATTATTGTTTCTATTTACTTGCATAATTTTTTTTAAATTTTGATGGGAAAATATAGAGACAGAGAGAAATTAGAAAATTCGTGGACGACACTATTTTTACCTAACCTGGAAAGGAAAAACTATCGAATCAGTACTAGACTCCTGATATTCAATCTTGAAAATATTTTTTTTAATAAGCTTAAAACAATAACGAACGAAAAATACTACTATAATTGTGAAAAAACCGACGGGCGCTTGATATACAAAAAATATGGCACAAAGCGCTCATGTTTTTTTCACAATAATACTAGTATTTTTCGTTGGCGTGTTCTTTTTAGTTATTTAAAATATATTTATTTTTACTGAGGATACACTACAAAACACACTTTTGTCTATTTTCCACTATATTTCTTTATTGTTGACCGGTTTCGGCTATTATACCATTTTCAATGGTATAATATGGTATAATATGGTATAATATGGTATATGGTATAAAATGGTATAATAGCCGAAACCGGTCAACAATAAAGAAATATAGTGGAAAATAGACAAAAGTGTGTTTTGTAGTGTATCCTCAGTGAACATGAATTTCCACAAAATAAACAAGTCGTCAATCGAAGAAGTGAAATATTTATTTTTAATTTTTTAGTTTCGTATGCTATAAAAGCGTGTTTTTTAGTATTTTTAAATTATATTTATTTTATCTAAACTTTGGGATCAATCAACCGTATATTGTAAACAAAGAAAAATGACTACCTACTGATATTTTCCGATTCTGGAGAGGGAGCCTGAAAATCAGCTACCAAGCCCAAGGCAACAGACGCGCAAAAGAGGGTTACGAATAAGCAAGCAGGCGCGCGTGTTAATAAAAAAATAATACTTTTTTCAAATGAAGAAATACATGTAAAGTGAGTTCGAATGATATCAAGGAGGTAACGTACAGCGCCATCTGGCCGTGAATAGATCAAGCAATAATGTCGATATATCAAGGAGTTACGTTTTAGCAAGTTACAACTCATTCGTCAAACTTTTGGAAAAACAAGGTGACTTTCATTTTACCTCCCAACGAAAAAGACTTACAACCTGCATTGACGATTATGTTGAAGGAGCTAATCTCAAGTGAGTTATTACTTACTGCAGGTAATAAAAATATTCCTCTCTCTGGAACTATAATTAGAGAAAAAGCTAAAGAATTTGCTGTTGCTTTGAATCGCGAAGATATTTCATCTAGTGTAGGATGATTAGACAAATTTGAAGAATGGCATTATATCTTCAAAATGTTAATGAAAGTTCTTCTGCAGATTTGCAATTTAGCGAAGACTGGAAAAAATGTTTTGCCAGATTTCATGAGACAATACGATGAAAGCGACGATGGAACGGGCATCTTTTCTAACTGATTATCGAACAAAACGCCAGCGTTAAAAGTTAAAAATGGCTTTGGTGGCAAAAATAGCAAAGGAAGAATTACTGTTACGGTTGCAAGCAATATGAGTAGAACGTAAAAGTTGACATTGTTCGTTATTGACAAGTCGAAAAATCCACGCTGTTTTAAAGGCATGATATCACTTGATGTGGATTATGAACACAACAAAAAAGTGTGGACGACAAGTGAAATTTACAAGAAGTAGCTTAAAAAGCTTGAAAATATCTTTGCTGCTCAAAATAGGAAGTTTCTACTGTTTGTTGACAATAGGGAATGTTCCTCCTGACGAAAATCAAGTAGTTTTCATATAAGGCTCTAAAACAACGCATTTTAAACTTATCATTTTAACCTTTGTCTTTGAGAAATTATTTAAATACTTAAAAAAGAGGAATGAAATAATGCATTCAACATTTAAAGGGATTCGTTTCTATTTCACCATTTGGCAACATCGGTTATAGCTAATGAAAGGCAATGAATCTGTTACCTGTATGAGACAAACAAAGATGACATATTTCAGAGGCGTGCTGTTCTCTTTACTTATTTTTCGAGTTCTGAGACATTCTGTGAAATATGACATTTTGTGCACCTAATCTATCTTCCTCCATATCAATAAATAACAAAACAACTGGTGTTCATGTGGCTTGTGGAGGTGGTATTGAACTATAATTTATATTTTGCCTTTATTGTTGATTTATAAAGATACTTTTCCTTTTTTAAAGTAGAACATCTAGGGACGTATAAATTATTTCAACTTGATATAGGCGCTGTTGCCAATATTTGAATTAGAAACAAATCCCTTTAAAAATTAAAACCCAACATTTGAAACATCAATTTGAATACTTTTCGAAGTGAATTTGAAAAATTCATGAATTAAACTCAACTTTATTTTGTTCAAACTTGCATCTGCTGTAATAACCCAAATTAAGGAACATTCCCCATTGTCTCGCACATCTAAAGACTGTAGAAACAAGCCTGAGAACAATAAACAAAAAAAAATTCTGCTAGTCTAATGCCTGTTCTACAACCAATGGACCGAGGGATTATTGAAAATCCTGAGCATCATTGTAGAAAACGAATCGCAATGAAAATCTTGGCTCAGACAATGTCGTTACGTAATGCGATCAGAAATCTAAACAAAATCGGAAAGCAGTTTTGCTAAAGATACATTAATGCAGAATAACTGAAATGAATGAGATGAATTGAAACTGTCTGAATTAAAACAAATTAGACCACATACAAACAGCCAATGGAAAGCCATGATATTTCCTCTGAAGATTATGTTGATATTGACGATGGTGTACAAACAATGGGCGAAGACATTTTAAATAGCATTATGAATAATCCTTGTGAAAAGAGTAAACTTAAAAAAATGTAGCATTCTAAGACAAAAATATTTTTTACATGTTATTTCAGGCTTAGATGAGGAGAAAAACTCTAGTGAAAGCGGCGTTCAATCAGCCAAACCTACATTCAACCAGGCCTATTCTGCTATCCAAATTCTAAAAGATTTTGCTTCGTCAAGAAAAAATGTTTTGATTACAGTGCATGCATCGCTGAATGAAATGGAAGATTTTATAAAAAAGTTAGATGGTCCATTTTTGAACATAAAAAGTTATGAATTTTCAAATAAAAATCTACGTTGTATTAGGTATTTAGTTTATCATTATTATGCAATCATGCATGCTATTACATAATGTATGTATGTACCAAGATTACAAATAGACAAATAAATGATTGAGTTTAAGGTCAGTGAAGCAAATGTGTTGCAAAATTATAAAAAGTGAAACACGTGATATGACGCCGTCGAAATAATGCTTTTAACTTGATTTTGAACCTCTCATATTTATTCAAATCGAGAAAATGTGATACTCGACAAAATTTTCGTAAAATTCAAGAAATAATATAATAATAGTGATAAAAATACACTCAAATCTCTTATTTTGAATATTGTAATACCTACTATCACGATGCATATAGACCAGGGTATTGATAGATGGTACAAGTTTGGAACTCTATGGCGAATGTATTATTCAGATCATCATATTGTAAAAATAATCTTTCACCTGCTACCAATTTGCTTCCAAATGGATACATTATTGAAAATTTAGTTGAACTCAGCACCTCTGTGAATGAATTACCGAAATTCATTTTTTATTGATTTATCAAGAGTATCATAGATCGAGAAATTTCAACTGAATAGTTTACATGGAAAAGGGATTCAAGTGATCATACCAGGGATATTCTATACATCTTGCCTACTACGGATAGAATTGCTGTTAATCAGGAGAACAATTTCATTTAACCGCTGAGTACGTACATGATTTATAAAATCTCTGAATTTACTTCAGGCGAAGAAACCAGCTATTCATAGATATTCATGAAAGCAGAATAATTTTGTGGAAATACGTTCCAAATATTATTTTCTCAACATTTTTGGGGTTAAGTCCTTAGCCAGTTGATGAAATTGAAAATAATTAATGCGTTTGGCAACACACCTGAATGAATAACATGTTGAATTGTGAGTATTAATTTTCAATATATTTCAGACCACAAATCATGAAATTATAAAACAACAACAAAAATTAATTGGCGCTCCGGAGAGACTTCATTGATTCCAGTGGCGCATATGCTTTTTCACCTGCAGGAGAACCCAAAATACGTGCAGCACCACATCATCTGAAGATCTTGAACTGCCAATATCCTCTTTCTCCTGAAACAAAATGTAGGGAGGCCCCACTTGATTCACTGCATCGCCAGAACACTTAATGACACGACTATCGTCAAACGTAAACCAGTCCGTTTCGTCTTTGACCAAGGCGTAATAATAACCAGATTCAACCAGAACCACAGTGAAACAATGACTGCATGAAGACTATAATAGTGATCTGCTAGATTGAAGTGTTCATCTATTTCGAACCTTCGTAAGAGTTTGGTGCTTCAGTCGGAGGTTGAGTCATGTTTGAAGATCATCAGTGTTATTATTAGATTGACTGGTGCATCAGCTATACTTGTTCTTATAACAGTCAGTTAGTTAGGCGCATGTTTGGCAATACAGTCGATCATAACCTGTTGAAAGTTCCATTTTCAGATGATTTAACAATAAGCTTCGCACGGACTGGTTATCAGTCATATTAGGAAACGCTAGTTGAAGTTCCAGAAATTCACATACGTTTTGCTACCTCTTGAACATTTACCACAAAGTAAACAAGTGAGAATTTTTCCAGCAAAAGATTTACAAACATAAGACGAGATAGACTATAAGGAATCATTTAATCCAGAGTGGTCAGGAGTATTGATTCTGCTATTTTTTGCTCACGAAGAATATTCAACAAGAACTCCAAGAATTCAGAACAATCTGCTTGTTGTCATAACGAGTACCTATCTAGTAGGTTTCAAAGAATCCAGGAAATCGGTTGGAGCGAAAGATGACACATTCTTACAAAACTGCAGCTGAATAAACAGATGTTTGAGTTTCGTGAATAGGTAGGAAATATTTTCGCCTCAGATTCAAATATTACCATTTTGAGCGGCTGTGAAGATATTACAAACAAAAATAGGCAACGAAGTATCTAACTAACATTTACGAATATGGTGAATTTTCTAAATTCATCTGTATAGTTTAGGTGAAGGTGATACGTTTCATGGTCTTCTTGAAGATATAATAAAATAATTGGCTATTACAAAAAAATAGAATTTGTGAGAGTGGTTGGCAATATTTCTCGGTTAATGTTCACGACGTTCCGATTGTTACTATCCACATCCACATCGTTATCCTGAATGATACAGATGTGTGTATCGGCTCCGATTATCATAACGAATTTAAGTGGTTTTAAGAGCTAAGGGAATTTCAATCTTAATGTTTTTGTCAGAAATTCGAAAATTTGCCTCAGTGCGTGGAAATCCCATCGACTATAATAATTAGTAGCAATCATTTTCCACTTCAAATATTGTAAAAATCGTGCTTATTGCAAAATTTCTTTTTATGTTTGGTATTTATTTGACATATTCCTCTACCACCATAGGTGTCTGGACTTTGTGAAGAGTGCTCATGAGAACTTTATCCGCAAAGCTAACAGGAAGCAAGCAACTAGTTTACAAGTTTTTGAGGCTCGAAAAAAATATTTGGAAAGTCAAATATCAAAAAGTATCTCAGATATTACCTTAAAAGTTAAGAATACCACTGCTGATGTTGAAAAGTTGAAACGACAAAACTTTTAGATACAAAGAAAAAAAAATAACATTGCAGTTTTGGACTCGATATAGAAAAGTATTCCTTGATAGAAAGTATATTGTCGCAGTTGAACAAAACACTAGACTTGAATCTTTCTAAGGCTGATATCAACAATGCAGTGAAATCAATGAACAAGCTTGTAACCATCTTCTTGGTAAACTAGGATTATGGTTTTCAGCTAATCAACTAAATGCAAAAATATATCAAATTCGATGTATGCGGAATGTGGTTGATATGGGCAGTCTGAGAAATTTCTACTTTGCTGAAATACAACATCTATTTCTTATTCAGAAAAAAGCAGTAATAACTATAAAAAATGTATCACCCAGAAATTCCCGCAAACCATTGTTTGCCGAAAAGGATATTTTTCCTCTGGGCTTTCTTTATATTGTGGAAGTTGTCTGCTACATTCATAAATTAAAACACTCTTCCCAGGCATTCGGACATGCATGTCTACCAAACCAGAAACACTCAGCTAATCTATCTCCAAATAACATCAAATGGACCACTCTCAACAGGTGTAAGAATTTACAATCAATTATCCACTGGCATTCAGACTACCTACATACTTCAAATTTCGAAACTCCATAAAACGCTTTCTGCAAGAAAATTCATTTTATAACAATGATGAATTTTTAGCAAATAATTTATATTGCTGTTAGTTTTTGTTGTTTTGCAGTTACATACTTAGTCTTTACTATATTTATATACATGTACTAAGACATTATATCGTGACATGTTCTATACCCTAATGGGTCCTTTGAATGAATAAACTGATTTGATTTGATTTGAATATAGGTATTTGTTGCTGGAGAATCAGAAAAGTCCCCTATTATAATAGACTTAATTTCTTTCTTGAAGAAGTCTTTGATTTTCCCAAACATTCAAAAATTGAAAGGTTCCCAAATCGTTATCACAAATGGTTTGTATCCTCAAGATAGAGAGCAGCAGTATATTTTGAAGTTTCATCTGAAAAGAGCAAGGAAACAATATCTTACAGCCGTTATCAGAAATCACGATCTTATCATCGAAGTGTATGTTACACCGTCCACTATTTCGAAGAGCTCCAAATTAGAGAGTCTGATTGTGCAGGAGGCAGGGAAAAAGAAAAAGAAACCAGCAGTTCATCTGTACCCAGTGAGAAAACTTCAAACGGGAAAGACGAAAACGGAGGAAAATTACTTTCAGCCCGAACAAAACTACCAGTGGTGAAAGCAGAATAACACGCAGACAGAAAAAGAACTGATAAGTAGGCTGATTTATTTTTGTCATCCTTCACTTACAAAAACATTAATTTTTTAGTTAATAGGATTGAACTAGTTAAAACATTTTGCTTTTATTTCTTTTTTATATTATGGTTAACTAACTATAATACACAATGTCAATAAAATTTTGCAATATTAATGCCACATCAATTTTATCCAACTTTGCTAGTTTTGAAAATTTGGTATATAATAAATATAACGTTATAGCTGTCTCAGAAAAGTGCCTCCGCGCTGATATAGAATTACAAGGGTATAAGTTATATCGTCGAGATATACTTGAAAAGAGAAGAGGTGGCTTGGCATTTTATATTAAAAATACTCATTCTTCGGTTTAAAACTTCTCTTTTTTAGTCATCTTTTTTCTAGAATATCAAGGTTTATAATTGTATACCTATGGAAGTGAGAAATCTTTCTCCATTTGCATTTCGAAAATCAGTCACCGCTCTTATTGCAAATGACAAATTAAGTATAGATTAGTTCATATGATCTTATATTGTATTTTTCTTTGTGATAGTTATACTCATTTTGAGTTTCCTTGTATTGGTCTGGAAAATCTTTTGGAAAATTATTTGTTACCAGGTTGAGTGGAAGAGCGCGTTTTTCGGTAACTCACCTTACCGTCAAGACCGAACTCTGTCTTGCCGAAGCCTCGATATATTCGGAAAGGCGAGCCAGCAATATTAACCAAAGATCACTCCCACACCGAGAATCATATGCCCTGAGTAAGTGCAGTGATCCAAAAATGACAGCCTTCTGCATCTGTCCGGCTTTTATTATTATTATCATTCATATTCAATATTCTATCATGCTATATTTTTATTTCGGTGTATTATTGTTTATATATGATTGATGTTTCACTCATTAACCAACTCATTATTATTATTACAGGTCGCGATAATTTGTTTTGTCTACGAATTATGGTTCTTTCAATTTCCATGATTCATTTTCTGTTTGTTTTTTTTTGACATTAAATATTACTGGACCGTCAATGAATTTGTTGTTATAGAATGTGAGTATATTGGTAAACGAACGCCACTGTCGTACTATCTTTTCTTCGAAAGGGGCAAATTCTCCAAGTCATTCTTCTGACGGTAGGTGGTGCGATAAGCGACGGCCGAGGGTGTCGATAAAGGACTCTAAAAGGATGCCCCGGAGAGTTGTGAGTGATGGTGTCACATGGAGTATTATTTATTATGGAAACGAAGGCGGTAGAGGGCCTGATATCATTTCTCATTTCTAATGTGTGTCTTACCGGTGTCTGTAAACGCATTGGGGGTTTTCATCTTCCACAAACTGCAAATAATGAAAATTTTAATAAAGGTGAAATAAATTAAGGAATACAATAATGAAGTTTACATTTTTTTTATTTATCCCATAGTATTATCCTAATAATATATAAGAGTTTAATTCTGCACATGTAATAAATACAAAATTAAGATAGTAATGTACTTTGGCCTAGAGTGCATGTTTTATGGTGATTCTTATCACGTATACAGTTAGATTTGTTTTACTATATAACTGTCTTTTCAGGTGAGTCCAATACTGAATTAAATTCTACATATTGCTTCTCATATAATGTAGTGGAAGTTATTTAAAAATATAAATTACAAATATGAACTTAAAATGAAATCACTGAAATAAAAGAAATAACGCTTAATGATTTCATAGAATGACGAACAACTGACACAATAACACATGATTAAATACTTGTATACTCAAAATTGTTGTAATATTACTGGAATTTCAAGGAAGGTATGTTTGGATAGGTTTCCGAGTTCAACATATTGAGTTTCTGAAAGTAGGGTTGAACCGTGTCTTGAGTTTTGCGTTGTTCGACGATTTGGCTTTGAAGCCTCTTTTATCAACTGAAAAAATGGATATATTGAGGTCTCAATCTGCCTACTATTGAGTTTTGCGTTATTCGACGTTTCGGCTTTGCAGCCATTTTCATCATCTTGAAAGAATGCCAACACTGAGGTCTCAATCTGCCTACTCCTCAGGTAGTGACACTCTTCCAGGGTTTTATGAGTTACCATCAGGGTATCAATCTGGTATGCCACAAACACGTTTTTCAGGCTTTAGGTCTATCATCGGTATGATGCAACCAAGTGTAAGGATGGGCAACTCTTGATTGCCATTCGGTTCCATGAAATCATACAAATATATACAAGCATATCGGATGTCATAAATACCCACAACAATCAATAATATTATTAAATCTCATCTACTTACATTTTTGTTATGTTCTGTGTTATGTTTGATATGTTCTGTGTTTTGATTTAATATTTGATGTTGAAATCGAAATTATATTAAAATTCTGAATTTTGGCGTTCTTTTTATAAGTATATCTGCCCTTAATGATATTTTCCACAAAAATATACTAACAGTGATTTTGTTTTGTAGTTGATTTATTAGATTATTTGTTTGGTTCGTTTCTTATGCAGAGCCAAATTTCAAAATGAAGATGAAAAGTTATTTCTTAGTGCCTAATCATTGAAAAATCATTTTCAATGCTGACATTGAAAATATTTTCAATGCCTGCAAGTTAAAATGTGACTTCTATATGATCGAAAAATGTTAATAAAATTGTCTAATGCCAAATGAATTCAAACTACAGCAATTCAACTACAATATTAATATCTATTTTCGCTCAGGTGCCTCTTAAAAATTGTTCTGCAGTGCTTGTGCATCAAAATAAAAGAAATATTCGTCAGTAATAAATATTGTAGATGACTTTTCTTCAAACTACAGAAATTAACACAAAAATGTTCAAAATCACAGTATTTACTCGACATCGGAATATGAACATTGCCGTCACACATTTTTAAATGACACGCTTTTATTAGCTTCACCTGTACGCCTGTTTGTTTGTAACAGACTCCTTTGGACTCGATTATGACTAATTTTCAACGGACAGATGTATTTCAAACTTTGCACACTTATCAAGAATCGGAGACAATACAATAATTTTATCCCATTGTCCTGATCAGGATCAACAGGAATAATATCCTCACACAGTCTCTGTGTAAGAGCAAGTGAGACAACCACACTGTCTGTGCATACGTATGAATTTTATATTGAAACAAACTGGCTTGAAATAGCCAGCCAAACTGAAAAGTGAAAAATAAATCATAGTTTAAAAAACTGAAAAACACGCTTTAATAGCAACACAAACTAAAAAATGAAAAATAATTCAAAAATAATGTAAGAGATTGTGTTCAACATCTATAATAAGTCCTATGGCTTGATGTAACTAATGACTTTCAATCTATTTGCAAACAAAATAATTTTGTTGTAGAAAAGCGTAGGGTGCTAAATATCCATTGTTATAAATACTTGGTTAGGAGCTGTTTGCCAGATTAGAGCCATAATAAAAATATAATTAAAAGGGGTTTTTTTTATAAATAGATTTATTCTGATTTCAGACTTACTGAAAGTCAGTATTTACATCAAGCCATAGGACTCATTACCGATGTTGAATACAATCTTAAATTAGGTTCGAATTATTTTTATTTTTGTGTTTGTGTTACTATTAAAGCGTTTTTTAGGCTTTAAAACTATAATTTATTCTGATAGAGAAACATCCTCGCTAGACTCCACACTTGAACATTTTAGGAGACATAAGTTTTTTGGGAAAAAACAATTCTTTTCATAAATATGTGTAATCCAAGAAACTTTTTTTCCATTGAAGAGATATTTGTTGTTTTAAAAAAAATGTATTGTTCCTACTAGATTTAATATTACTGAACATTTAAGCTGTCTTGCTTGTTGACCTGCTAAAAAAATATTACTTTATAATATAGTACACAGAAGTATTATATCAAACTAACTAACTATTTACTAATAGTATTAGCCTGAACTGCCATCAAACTGTCAATTATTCTGTACGAAAGTAAAACGGCAAATCTGTTCGGATTAGGTTTCTCACGAACGAAGAATGGAAAGCTATTAAGAGCGAGTGAATATCGCACGCATCGTCGGTGGCCGCGGCCAATATATCAATTAGCAGCACCCGTTAACCAGCAGGGCGTGGCGAATACAATATCATCGCTTCGCAACCCCCGACGCATCATTTCTGACCCCCCGATGCGGCATGCACGACACTCGATATTTATTTCGGCACTATCGACGATCAGTCACAGTCAATTATTATTATGGGAAATAATCTCATTCCGTGTCGACGTTTCGGTTGTGGTAAGCTATCATTATCATCAATAAATAAATATAACTTTTCGACCTGGTCTCCTGATTCATCGTTGGAAAATCTTTGACCACTGAGCCATTTTTTCAAGTTTGTGTACAGAAAATAATCCGAGGTAGCTAAATCTGGCGAATAGGGCGCATGAGATAGCAATTCAAACTTTATTTCGTTAATTTTGGTCATTGCAATAATGGATTCGTGTGCTGGTGCATTGTCTTGAAGAAATAACACTTTTTTCTTAGCCGAATGCTTTCGTTTTAGCTGGATTTCATCACTCAAACGTTGCAATAAGTTCGCGGAATACTCGCCGTTGATTGTTATACCTTTTTCAAGATAGTCAATAAAAATTATACCAAAAAACCGAAGATATGACCTTGCCTGTAGATGAAACGATTTTTGCTTTCTTTTGATCTGATCCTTCTTTTTTTTTGAGACCACTCTTTTGATTGTCCTTTGTCTCGGTTGAAAAGTGATGGAGCCATGTTGTTCGGTCTCAAAATTTCACCATCGAAATTATTATGTTTTTCAAGTGAATCTTAATTTTTAGTAGTTAGCCTAGATTTGCCAGCTCTAAAATTTGTACAACAAAACAGAATGTTTTATAGCATTATTTTTATTTTATGTATGGTCAACTAATCGTGTTTAAGTTATTTAATTTTTCATTATTCATAATCTGGGTTTCCCTGTTGGTCTCAAATTTGCGGGTCTTTCTAATCCACTTATGCTCATAAAATTCAATATTCCCAAATATCTTTTCCCGAGCAACCGTACATTTGTAATTCCTTAATAATTCCTTGTATCCATTATTTTCTGAATTACCCGCTATTATAATCTCTCCTACCTATGTTGATCCAAAGACCAATCTGACCCGTTCTCTAAAATACCTACCGATGTGAAACATTGCATTTGTGTGAAATTCATTTCATTTACGTTTCAAACCTTGTAGCACTAGAGTTAGAATTAAATCTTGTCTTGCGATGTTCATCGTCGTTTTAATCAGGCTGGAGCCTTGCTCCCTTACCCTTTGGGCTGATTTTCGTCAGAGGGACAAATGAGTCATGACTGATTTTTGATGGTGGCATGAAAGTTCTCAGACATCCATACCACCCTGGCTGGGGTGAGATGGATGAAGATTTTATTCATCTGTTAACGGAGGACATAGAGGCCTCATTCGACAGAGTGTCGGGGCCTTCTATATCGAGAGGGGTCGTCTATAGCGTAATCTATAGCTTCCCCGACTAAGAAATCTTCTCTTATCTACAGTACATCTAGCTAGTTATTTTTCTCATCCTATCTTTTCACAAGAGTTATTGTAATTCTTGTGTTCATTCAGGATTCATACTCACGATAAAACATTCGTGGGTCAAAACACATGTTTCATCCATGGTTATCAAACGACGCAAGAATTCTGCATTGTTGCTGTGAAACTTCGCTAAACACTCAATTGAAACATCTTCACGACACTGTTTTTGCTCAAGTGCGAGCAAACGCGGTACCCATATTGCACATATGCACATAGCTTTCTTATGTCTAATTTTTTAAATAATATTCTATGTACCGCTTTGTCGATTTTCTTCACCGTTTCAGGAGTCGTCACCTCATTTGTTCGACCACTGCGATGCTCGTTACGGACTCGTTTGAACTCTGCTACTCAATATTTTACTGTTGTAAACAAAGGAACAGACTCACCCAGAGTAGAATCGCGTTCAGAGATACTAATGAAACTGTCATTTTTGTGGGTCAAGATATTGATCTTTTAATCCTTTGAAATCAATTGAATTCAAACAATCATTACATTCTCAAACCAGGTTCTGTAAATGTAAAGGGTCTAGTTCTAGTTTTAAACCTGAATCCTTCAAAAATATTGTTGCATTTCTGTATTATTTTTCCGGTTGCGATACAACCTCTGACTTTGCCGGAAAAGGAAAAAAATAATTATCATAAATTCATTATTAGATACTAAAAATTTGTTTTTTATAAGAAAGATGCAAGTAAAGAAGATATAAAAAATGGATTACAGTTAATCAAATCTATTTATGAATGTAAAAATGAAAAAATAACACTGAATCAATTAAGATTCCAAAAATATCAATTGACAAAAATTATATCATCTTTCATTTTGGCAAACCTCCCTCCCACAGAAGGAGCAGCAGTACAACATTGTTACAAGGCATATTATCGACTTCGTTTAATTTTCAGGCTTTGATTTGTGAAACGTGCGAACGAGCGTGTTCATGGAGCAGAAGCGCGCCTTTTCTGGTGACCAGTGCCGCTGCTGCTGACGCAATTTTTGGAACGTTCCGCCGATTTACTCACAATTGGACTCTGCTGTGATAGTTTTGCCTGGTTGCAGAAAGTTATAGTGAATCACACCAGCCGCTGACCACCATACAGTAAACATTGCCTCTCTTTGGTGGGTTTTCGCCTTTAGGAAGTGCCTAGGTGGTTCATTGGTATCCAACCAATGTCCTGAACGTTTCCTGTTGTAGAAGAAGATAAACTTTTCATCACGCACCTGACGATCCGATCCAAAAAAGGATCGTTTTTATTGCACAAAAGCAAAGATGAACAGACCTCAAAACGTGACAATTTCTGTCGATCAATCAAATCGTGAGGCATTAACTTTTTGGTCTTCCTCATCTTTCCAATACGTTTTAAACCATTAAAAACCCCATAGGAGCTGGCGGACGGTTCTTCCGACATCCCACCCACCAGAGTTCCCAAATCCTCATGCTGGATTATTGTGGGTCGACCATTTCAGGCTCATCTTCGAGCCTAAAATCTCCCGAACGAAATTTCGCAAACCAACGTCGAACAATGCGTTCACATGACATTAAAACGGATAAAACAACCTAAAATCTAATTTCAATAATAATAAACCACCGTTTTCGCACAATGCTTGTGAATATCAATTTGAAAAGCTCAACATTGTACCTGCAATAAATTTTCCAAATTCGAATTGGTACTGTTTAGGCATCAAACCTCGTGACATCCAGCTCGCAACTCCTAGCAAAACCACACAAATCGTATCGGCCTGGACGATCGAGAGGTTGATGCGAAAACAATCAGAGCAGTAAGCCGCGATAACGGACCGAGCACAATTAAGCTCTCCGATTCAACATGGCGACAGGAAGCTTTGCATCAATCACTTCGCACACGTCAATTAGCCCCCGGAAGCACGTCACTATCAATTTGAGCAACGCCCGTTCGGATCACATAACCTATATTGATTTGATGCGATTTTTTTGTTGTCGGGGTAATTTGTTGCTGCCGATGAAAATGCGGTGTCTTCGATTATTCGATGAACGAGCAGTATGATAAATTGCGAGCATTCATCAACGGTTTGGAAAAGTGAGGCGCTCTGCTGGGTCAAGGTTTATAGTGTGGTGTGACTGTTAAAGCGACAAGTAATCACTGAGTGTTTCGAAATTAAATGAAGTGAGTGAAGCAACGTCACTCTCTGAGAAAGAAAGTCATGGATTTTCCAGAACAGGTGGAAGAATTGTGAGAATTTTCACACTGTAATTTAAATATCGAAGGAGCCAACCGACCTAGTACCGACATTTGTAACGTCTTGAAAAATGAAGCTTCAAATGTGTCAAATCTAATAATAACATGCCTATTAAAAATAACAAAAACGATAGTTTGCTGACAAAATTACTCGGGGGATCATGAATTGCTCATGTGGTTCATCTACCACATAGGTCAAAATAGAAAAACATTTGACGCTGGTTCAAAAAATATAGAAACATTTTTATGTTTTTTATCACTTTTATTTGTAACTAACGTTACTGCAGTTTCGTCTAATATGGACATTCTCAAATTTATACAATAAACTAACAATGATTCATTACATTTGCCAATATATACCATTGAGGTACAGTCCACAATGCGGATGTGCCAATTTAAAAACCGAAAAGTAAATCAAATTGATTTGATCATTTAACAGGTTGCACCCGCAATGTTTATGCTTGTGAATTTCCAAGGATTCTAAATAATTGAGTTTGCAACCCTTTCTTGCATAGTGCAGAATTTCGTATCGTTTAGATACGTGGAAGTAGCATTGAGACCACATGCCAGGTTATCTCATTTCCTTTTCAATGCCAAAGATAAGGTCGACAAGTTGGAAAAATCTGGAGTTTGTAAACTCAAGTGTCTGGAGTGTAATAGTGTTTATGTGGGACAATGCGGACATGAAAGGTTCTTCAGACTAGGAAAAAATGATTCGACGTTTTCAAACCATTTCTTGCAACCACAAGTTTCCGAATCTATACGATACGAAAATTCTGCACTATGCAAGGAAGGGTTGCAAACTCAATTATTTAGAATCCTTGGAAATTCACAAGCATAAACATTGCGGGTGCAACCTGTTAAATGATCAAATCGATTTAATTTACTCTCCGGTTTTTAAATTGGCACATCCGCATTGTGAACTGTAAATTCAGGTACTCAATCAAGTACTCAATCAAGTGTTATATATTGGCGAATGTAATGAATCATTGTTAGTTTATTGTATAAGTTTGAGAATGTCCATATAGGACGAAACTGCAGTAACGTTAGTTACAAATAAAAGTGATAAAAAACATAGAAATTTTCATTTCTCAAAGACAGCATGAGTTCAATTATGAATTTAAAACTCTTCACTTCTAGAAGAAAGGTTTGGAGCTTATATAAGAAAATATAAGAATTATTGAATTGAAAAGTTCTCGATACCTGATAAACGATCAAATCGATTTGAATTCGAATCTGTTTCTATCTCTTGGCCATACTTATAGTCTCTTTAGAATATTAACTATGTGATAATCGTTAATTTATTGACTTTTTTACCTATTTATACCTGTTTTCACTAGTGAATTGAATGTTGTATAAGATTGAATTATATTCATATTTAACCATTATAATAATTAAACAACTTTCACAAACATTTTTATGTCTAGACCCGTAGCTTCCACGGTAGAAATGGAGCTACGGTGTTAGCGAAAGGCATCAAGAAATGAAAATGTATGTTTGAATTTTTTAATTATAATCATGGATAGTGTTATAGATCTTCATCATCATAATCTTTATATTTATTTATAATCATTTATATTTCTCACATAGCAAGCTTGTTCAATACAATTATGTTTCGAAATCATTTATTACGAGGAATTTCAGTTGTGATTCATTCACAATAATTGTTATCAACTTATCTAAAGAATTATCTATGAACTAGGTAGACAATAACATTATCCTGAGGTGGGTTAAGGGGCACGATAGGAGTAAAGTTAATCGCATTGCCGACTCTCTAGCCAAGGAAGCGGCTCGACTAAGAATTTTAGGACACAGTGACCCCTACGGCCGATTACTTCGACAATTGCGGAATTAGCCAAACGTCACAACCATGCTCAATCCCCAAAGAGATGGGATGAAATGAAAGGATGTAGTCTTGCCACGATCACCCTGGGCGACCCTGGGAAGCTGGCGACAAAGAAATATCTGGTGATGACCAGAAAATACCTACGCTTAACAGTAGGATCTCTGACTGGTCACTGTCAACTAAGGAAACACCTCCATATTATGGGGCTAGTAGACACACCTCTATGCAGGATGTGTGAACTGTCAGGCATGTCTTATGTGAGTGTCCGGAGTTATCGTCAATATGAGAGTGTGTATGTTCGGTGAGTCTTGGCCTACACCTGCTGATAAAAAGGAGATGTCTCTTAGTGACCTGTCCACCTTCCTGGAAAGGACAGGATGGACGATGACCTAGGAGGACAACTCCTCGGGGAGGATGTTCAATGTCAACAGACATCTATGAACTATTTTACATAAAAATCTCACTTGAGGTAGTAACATAATATGTGACTAAGGTGTGCGGTAAACTCAATTTGGTCTATTCTTCAATCAAACTGTTAAAACTATTCACGATGATAATTATACAATTTTCACATATGTGATGGAATCGGCCGATACTTAATGAAAATCAATAACGTATTCAAAAAAACACTTCATTGTGAGATTTTCACTAAGCAGTTTCACAAAAACCCAACACGTGATTCGTTATATAATAGCTTCTTCAGTGGTGTATAGTATAGACACGACTGAAAAAGCTATTGTATACACGTGTTGCGTGTTCAATGTTTAGTGGAAGTCTTACAATGTTTAGTAAGAATCTCACTACAAAACACATACTACAGAAAAATTCATGAAGCACTCTGAGAGCGGTGCCTGTGCGAAAGTAAAGATTCACGTTGGGTTTGAATCGCTGAAAATAACATTCATTTCTCTCCAAATGGAAAAGTTCTCAAACAGTGAAGTTCGTTCGAAGGGTACTGAGTTGAACCTCAAAACGATGAGCAGCCACAGTCCGTCGCGTATTTCTGATATGACCCGCTCTTGGTGGAATAAAGTCACTTGAACACCTTCCGTGGAAGTATTTATAAAAGAGAGACAAATCTCCAACCTTTCTTCGATGTTCCAGACTATCGAGGTTGCAAGTGATGTTCGCGTCTTCAATCAGGCGGATGGCTCTTTTTTGGATGAAATCCAGTAACTTCAGGGTATGCTTAGGGGCTAAAAACAAAAATGGGAAAAATGTTCCAAAGAATGTCTGATCTGAGCTCCATGGAGCATCAAAAGTTCTTGAGGTGTGCCCAGTTTTCTGTTTCGGAACAATGTTTCAGGTTTTTGAGAAGCAGCCTTTGCAATTTCAGCGACATGATTATGCCAAGACATATTGATGTCCATTTCAATACCCAGCAAACTTATCGAAGTAGAAAGCGGAATTGTCCGTACTGACATTATTATATCCGATTCGGAGACATTTATCTTTTTGAAGAAAACCAATGCCTGGGTTTTCGTGGCATTGAATTGAACCTGATTACTTTCATCTCAATTCGAAATCACGAAGATCCTTATCGAGATATGCAACCTACTGCTGCCGGTGAAGATGTGCATCTGCAGCCTATGTCATGGAATCCAAATGGAATGACGAGACGAGTGTGCTGTCATCAGCAAATCAATATATTGCATTCTTGCCTTTTTTTCAATAAGTCGTTGATATACAATAAAAAAGATTGGAGACATCATGGATACCTGGGGAACACCAGCGTTGATGATAAAAGTATTCGAGAGATATCCATCGACGGCCATTTGCAGGGAACGTTCTTTCAGGAAGCTGGAGAGCCATACACAAAAATGATCCGACAAGCCATAGCATCGAAGTTTGACCAGCAAACCCCCATGCTAGACACGGCCATATGCCTCAGAAATATCAAGCGCAACAGCTCTGGTCGCTCCATGTTTCTTGATTGCGTAATTAGAAATATGGATGACATACGATAGAAGGTCGCCTGTTGATCTTCATTCCCGAAAACCATATTGATGTTCGCTCAAGATGTTAAAGTCTTACAAATTTTTAAGAATATGGTGGTTCACGGCATACTCCATGATTTTTGTTATCACTGATAGCAAAGCGACTGGGTCATTGTTATTTAGAAGATTTTTCTTGATTTTTTTGGGAATAGACTGTTTCTTGAATACAATTTTCACAAACATTTTAATTTCTAGTCGGGTTTCGCTAATACCCCAGCTCCCTCAATAGAAATTAAAATGTTTCAAGACACATTCAAGAAACAGCCTATTCCCAAAAAAGGCAAGAAAAATCTTTCAAATAACTATATACCAGTCGCTTTGCTAAAAGTGATATAAAAAATCACGGAGTAAGCCGTAAACCACCAAATCCTCAAAGAATAGGGAATGTTCCTCCTGACGAAAATTAAGTAGTTTTCATAGAAGAGCTCTAAAAAACGCATTTTAAACTTATCATTTTAACCTTTTTCTTTAAAAAATTATTTAAATACTTAAAAAAGAGGAATGAAATAATCCATTCAACATTTAAAGAGATTCGTTTCTATTTCACCATTTGGCAACATCGGTTATAGCTAATAAAGGACAATGAATCTGTTACCTGTATGAGACAAACATAGACGACATATTTCAGAGGCGTGCTGTTCTGTTTACTTATGTTTCGAGTTCTGAGACATTCTGTAACATATGACATTTTGTGCACCTAACCTATCTTCCTCTATATAAATGAATAACAAAACAACTGTTGTTTGTGTGGCTTGTGGAGGTGGTATTGAACTATAATTTATATTTTGCCTTAATTGTTGATTTACAAAGATAATTTTCCTTTTTTAAAGTAGAATATCTAGGTACGTATAAATTATTTCGACTTCATATAGGTGCTGTTGCCAATATGTGAATTAGAAACAAATCCCTTTAAAAATTAAAACCCAACATTTCAAACATCAATTTGAATACTTTTCGAAGTGAATTTGAAAAACTCATAAATTGAACTCAACTTTATTTTGTTCAAATTTGCATTTGCTGTAATAACCCAAATTGAGGAACATTTCCCATTGGAAGGCCTCATTTTCATTAATAATGGATTGATTTTCATTTAGTAACTGGTCAGTGCATTCATAAACTGTAAAAAGATTATTGGAATGGGTTTGTCTGCTGAAAGTTTGTTTTGCGAATGCATATTCACACATCAATTGGAACACAATGACTTGTGGATATGTGATGGAATTTTCTATAGTACTTATTTCTCAGAAAGGGCTAACAAGATTGTATTCAATCTGGGGTTCCAGAAGAGTTGTATTTATTATCAAATGTGTCGTTTATGTGGTTATATACATAAAACCTTTATTGCTTATTTGCAGCAATGGATTTTGTTGAGAGAACAGTGGACCGTATGTGTAAATCGTGAACTTGATCGTGAGACTTACCAATTTCGATTTCATCTAAAGATTTGGGGGCCCCCAGGAATGAAATATCCTTGCCAATTATCATTGGTATAAACTTGATTGTTCAAAGTAACAGTTTTATTTATAAACATCAAAGTTACATCTAGAAAACTCAAATCCCACTCCTCTCTCAAGAATATTTCATTATCCTTAAAAAAACGCGGAAAAAAGTAAAAAAACGATTTCTTATCAAAAATGAAAGCAGTAGCAAATTTTCGTCATAGGCCTAGACATAATTTAATAAATAATAGGGCTTTATATTCAGTAGAAGAAGTGAGAAACTACTACCTTTATTTTGCTATATTATCTGCAAGTGTTAGGAAAATTGTCTTTTCATCTGTTACACAATTATTACAAATTTCACCTACATTGAAATGGGCATCGCAAATGGAAAAGCTGGCATTTATTGACATTTCTTTTGAAACATGCTGTGTTACTTTCATTTATTTTATTCATGTGGCACTTGTATAATAACTTTCTACCATATACAAGGTAGTGCTTTTGTTATACGGCACTATATAAGATTCCTAAGCCATTATTTCTGTTACGAATTTGTCTTGCTGTTATGGAAAATAACTCACAAATACATTCACGTCATGTGAATTCATTGTTTTTAACAGCCATCCAGGTTCAACTGCATTTGAAAGTGCACACTAGTATTCACTGATGGTTTGTTGCTTTTTTCAAATGATTGAATTTCTATCCTTTCCATCACCTTCCAAAATTGTGATATTCGGAAAACCAACTTTGAAGGGAGTTTTTTTGCCATTAAAAAATACGAGCGAGTTATGTTGTATTTACTTTTGATTCAGTTTTCTGATGGTGATTTTACCTGTTGATGAATGTTTTCGCAAGCACAATTGACATATTTTCATTGATTACATCAAATTTACTAATTATATCAAAGTGATCAATAAATTTTCATTACTATTGTTGGTTGATTATGTTTTAAATTATGCCTATCCATCAATTCAAGTCACCACATCATTTTTCAATATACGTTTTCAAATCAGTAAGTTCAATGCTTTGACAAATCACCGACAAAAACGATAATGTTTTTTTCAATTCGAGTCATGTAAGGCAACGATTAACCATTCTCAGGTGGAATCGAAAGACCGTACTCTCTCGGCCACCATTTCCGGACCCTCCAACTTTCGACTCCGGGAGAATCCGGCACGCCATCTTGGCCTCCCACCGCAATAAATCATTAATTTCAAAAGTGAACACTCTTTTATTATTTTTTATTGTATTCCTCCTTCGCCGCGGAACTTTTATGACGAGAGAGTTTCTTTAGGGACCCCTTCGAGTTTTGTTTCCTTTGAATACGTAATTTGAAAAAAGGGATTCTTTATTTCTCTTTCGTTCTTTGTTCTCGTCCTGTCTCTTCCAGTCGAATTTTATTATTTAATTAGTGTTATTTATTAGGGTTCAACGCAGGGTAGGACTCTGCCGGAAGGCCCAGTGGCAGGTGCCCCTCCGAAGCGAGGGAATTATTCATTTAAACTGAAACTATTTTCAAACAGAAGTATTTTTTTAGAAGAAATTGAAGTTTTTCATTTCCTCTTCTTGGGATTTTGACTTCTCACAATCTGAAAACAATTGTCACGGTAACTTTATAGGTACATGTCTAGAAATAGAAAAACTGGTTCACCCTGATGAGGAACTGAGCAAATTCACTATATTTTTCACAAAGAAAAATGTTCTGTTCATCAGTAACTTGTCCTGAATGATAATGTTGGTTGAATCTCGAGCTAGGTGATTACGTAACTGCTCTCAAATAACCTTCTATAGTACCTTTATTGAAATACTCATTCCGAAAATGTTGAGATAGGTCTTTAGGAACAGGTATACCATGGAATACTTTCCCACATAGAAAAATCATTTAAAGAGTTGGAAGTTTCAGAGATCAACCATGTTTTATTCTGCTTTATTTCTTTCTAAGAATGTTGAGTCGAGATACTGTGCAGGTTATGGCTCGCCCAGATACAGAGAGAGAGAGAGATAGAGAGAAATGCTTCATTTCTTTTTAAGAATGTTGAGTCGGGGGACTGTGCAGGTTATGGCTCGCCCAGATACAGAGAGAGAGAGAGAGAGAGAAAGAGAAATAGGATTTACGTAATGAACAAATTAATAGTTTCTTCATAAGAAATCCCATAATCTATAAACGTGTTACTGCAAAATATATTCAAATCTTAGCAGGCTTTATCATTAAAAATATAGCTGAATTTTTTCCTGAAAATAATCAAGGGATCACTTTTCAGACTCATTTTCATTTCATTCTACATAATGAATGTTTTATTATCGTTATCCAAGACAGGGGAAGTCTAATCAAGTTAGCTTGCCGTGTATTGTAGTACGACTGGTTGGCGTTATTAAGGATAGTTATACTTTTATGTCATGGAATTGGCCGATACTTGATGAAAATCCATAATGTATTTGATTAAGATTTTCACTTCAAAAAAACCGCTCTACAATAGTTTTCTCAGGCATGTTCATACTGGGTAAATTCTACTCAATTAGTGCTTTATATCAATCAGAATCATACGCCTTCTATCTTTTGACGACTAATAATCTACTTGAGTTCAGGTATAAACTAATCAAAAAGTTCAACATCATAAATTTCAACAACTCATCAAGTACTCATGTAATAAACTGATTACCAATGTCCACATTAGAAAACAAATTCAACAGAGGAGAAGAATTCAATTTCTGAGTATTCCAAAAACAATCAGTTTAAAATTTGTCTTTTCCAAATGTAATATGTCATATTCGTAGTTGAATTCATGTCCCTCTGCCAAAATATTGTTTGCGAATATGGAATTGGTCTTCACATTCAAGAAACTACTCTCCCTGTTTGGCCAATATAAAGTTTTGTGCAAGTATCACAAGTCAACTCATATACTTGGCTTGAACTAGCTTGAATTTTATCTTGCTGTAAGCAAGGTAAAATTCTTTTTTTTTTGGAAACAAACGACATCATTGGTGGATTCATCAAAGTATGTCAATGTCTTATGACGCTTATTATCGTTTCTTGAAGTGGGATAGTCTTGGTAATGGCTTGTAACCGTAGGTTTTTAAAGAATAGGCTAATAATATCTAGCTTATAACCGTTGTTGACAGCAACTTGTTTGATAAAACTCAGCTCTCTCTGAAAACTGTCTTGATAACGAAACATCTGAATTATAGAGGTTTATTACTGATGTGAAGTCAATGATGTTATCATCAGGTAAGTTGTGTAGATGAAAACTTGTTTGAGTCGTATCAGATCTTCAACTTTTCCATATCTTAATTGGCATCCTGAACTAGTTTCCCTCCCACAGAAATGTGGTGTCATCTACGAGTAATGCGATGTGAGTAGTTATATCCAACTATGATATCCACCTTGATTTTATTTTAAAATATTATAACGCATTCGCGTCTTCTAGTGTGTCTTTTATTTTATATTTTATTCAAATGCCTTATTTTATTTTCTATTTATATGTCCTATCAAATGTTGTGTTCGTTATTGCACAAAATATTTTCAAAATATGTAACCATTGCATCAATATAGTTTTAGTTATATTGACAAATTCAATTCTTAGCATTGCAAGTCTTATAATAATAAGTGATTCAATTGGTATTCAATGAAAGCAAGATGAGTCTCAGAGTGAAACCTCGAGGGACACCTTATTTAATTTATTTCACATTAGAGAGTGTTGAAAGTCCAACAAAATGCTTTCGGTGCAATGAGTATGGTTCGAATTATCTAATGCTTACGTGTAATGAATATTGCCGCTCCCGCAGTATAATTTCATAATCAACATGCTCACAGAATAAAACTGCTCCATCGTAGGTACTTTGGTTGTTTTGAAAAACGTATTTCCTACTACTCAAGATATTATTACAAGCTTTTATTGAACTTGCTTTGTATCTATGTATGTAAGTATGTATGTATGTCTTCCCAAAGGGACTTCCGAACTTTGACGATTGATAACGAAAATCTTGTTGAAGCTACATCTGTCAAATTAGTTGTCATTTATTCAGTCTGTTTTGCCCAATCACCTTGAAAGGATATGATGAATTGTTTTATCAAAATGGGTGTTTTGTTCGAGCAACGTATCGCGCGTTTAAGTCATTTTACGTTCGTCCTATCAAAAGGAAACATCGCCGCTGTGTGAGAGAGTGTGCAGGAGAATCCGAGGCAATCGATTTCGCTTCGCTCACAAGTTTTTCGCACAACTTGCGAATTTTTCGCTGTGACTTGGGCCTTCACCCATACAACTTCATTGAAAAATCATCTTCAACGATGAGACTCATTTCTGGATGAATGGGTACGTGAACAAACAAAATTGTCTAATTTGGAACGATATCAATCCACATGAGATCCAAGAACGTCCAATGCATCCCGAGAAAGTCACTGTTTGGTGTGGATTTCTGGCTGTAGGTGTCATCGGTCCATATTTATTTGAGGACGGATTGGCCAGTCCATCACTGTCAACGACGAGCACTATAAGTCGATCATCACCAATTTCTTTTGGCCTGAATTGGATGATCTGGACACTGAGATGTGGTTCCAACAGGACAGCGCTACGTTCCACAAAACTCATGCCACATGAGATAACCATGCCCTCAAAACGCACTAGCCATCGGTCAAATTCAGCTTGATTCAAGAAATGCTATGTCCAACACGGCGGACCACCCATGATGGTGGATTACTTTTTTATATATCCTCATAACATGGGTATCAAAATGAAGGATTTGCTGAAAAGAATACAATATTGCAGTCCGCCCAATATAGTGTACTATATAGTTTTGTTTTGAGCACTTGAGTATCGAATGAAAAGATTTGCTGAAAACATTCTAAACATTATATCATTTAATTTGGTCCAATATGACGGACCGATCAAGATGGCGGACCAGTGGCCGGGTCACAGCCACATCGCCTTTGATAATGTCTTCCGCAGTAGTATACGAAACGACAGGCATAAAAACCTGCCGATCACGACCAAAAAATCCAGAAAATAGCTTTCATACATTACGAAATATGACATGACGTTCCCCACGATAGTGGTTCAAGGGAAAACAATTCATAACGTCAGAAAACACGAGGCTACCATAAAAAATAACAGATTTATTATTTGAGAAACGTAAGGGATAGTTTGGTTGTGGTCAAACAAATGTAGGAACCAACCATGCAACAATGACGCATTACAGGCAACAAAGAACTTGTCCAGCGAAAATAAAATAAAAATGAATTGATAGTAAAGATATTTTCGAAAGCAGTATTTTATTAACTTTCTAGAAAGAAAAAAATTGGTGTCTCAAATAAATCAAAACCCATCAATTTGTCACATTACACAATTTATATGATACGAAACTTTGTCGTGCAGATAAATGAGATTATAATATAATATAATTACATGATCTTGACGAAAAAAATTAGGTTTTTATAAAATAGGTATATCTTATCACAAGCGACATATAATTTGTGCAATGTGATAAATCAATTGATCTTGATTAATTTAAAACTTATTTGTTCATTTTTGGACATGTTAATAGAAGCTCATTTTTCAAAAAAAAAAAATTATTAGTTATTTATTATTATAGAGCTAGTCCGACACTGGCTCACGGTGTACCGTTATCTTTGCTTCTGCCGGTGGAAAATATGTCGCGATGGCAACTCCAGGAGGAGGACGGAAAGAAGGGAAAACTCCGCAGGAACAACGGAGAGGACGTCGGTCCAATAAGATTCGGGCGGGGGTTGCTATGGATACGCGGCCTCATCCTGCCGGATTGCCATCTTACATTCAGGAATTCGAGAAACTAAACACAAATACTACCTACCGGTCTTATCGTTTAGATGAGATGTTGCCGGCAGGAATTGGTGTTTTTATTGGACATATTTCTGGGATTTATTGTCCGTTCGGGTACAGAAAATTGTGGCGACAATTATTCTATTTATCAACGGTTTTGTAAACATAATCGTAAATAGAAAGTTATGTGGTTTCCAGGAAAACAGGAAAATGATATAAAGACTTTCAAGATTCAATAGAATTTGTAGCGTTGTGATGACTTTTTTCAGAATAAATATCATGAATGTACAAGTGTGAAACTAATGGAATTTTGTTCGTTGTACAATCAACATCTATCACTTTTTCAACATTTTTTTATTACTTTAGTTTGATACTATTTATCAGTAGTTTTAGTTCAATTATATAGTTTAAATTAAATAATTTAGGGAAATTTAACGTACATACAAAAAAAACTCTGAATGGAAATATGGAATATGTATTTCTAGGTCTTTGTGTTCGTCGTGCATTGAACAGTTCAGAGTTAAATAACCATTTGAATGAGCCTTTTTCCTGAGAATAGTATAGCAAACGTGTCACGAGAGGCAGCACTAGTAGTAGGGATAAACATAAACTATTCACGTGTAAAACAGTGTTATTTACGTATAATTAATTTATTATTTAAAATATAAATCTGATATGAAAAATTATTTTGTGCTAGTATAATGCCAACAAAGCATTGCTGTTTTGCGAATTGTACGTCGGATAATCGATATGCGGAAGAAAACGTGTTTTTTATACTATTTATAAAACTTCATATTGATGAGGTTATATGTAAATAATGGATACATGCTTCGAGGAGAGTGGATATAACAGTACAAAAAATAAATAAATATTCATATGTATGCTCTAAACATGAAATGAATAGTAAATTTTTCATAGTTAATTACCATTGATTTGATTGAGATATAACTTCAATCGTATATTCATTATGTTTAATGAATTTATTTCATTACCATCTATATTTGATTCATATTTCACTCGGAAATAAGTCTGAAATTCACAATTATTTTAAATTTCTTTCATTACAGTTTGAATCTATCGCTACTCTATTACTAGAGTCTGTATACTAACCTGTCTATTAATTCACTTTTTTTTCAGCTACTTTTAAATTACGGCATGCAAGCCAACGTTTTAATGTTACAACATTGGTATCCTTCACAGTTGCAAATTTTAGTTTTGCTCCAGGAACATTTTCTTCTGTTAAAAACATTCTTTTTTAATTTTACTTTACCATATGTTTATATGAGGATAAGGCAGTGTTCGTCCCTACCGAACTATTAGCGCTGCTAGTGAGTGATTTTTCGTACTTCAGGAAAATGATTAATTTAAAGGGGTATATTTCACGGAAATAATAATTTTTGGAAAAGAAAGGTTTTGGCTTTCCACTTCTCCATTTTCATACAAAAAAGTGGGAATTTTCCAAAGGAAGGAAAAAAGCAATTAGCTTCAAATAATATCTATATAAAGATATGTACCTAGTTCATGCAAAAAAGAAACTTTGAGACATAAAGTGGAGAAAAAACCTCTTGAAATAACTACTTAAATCAAATAAGAACACTGTCTTCGATGATGAGAGTCGATTCAACTCATTCGTGACATAAAGTCGTGATTGAATGAATGTGCTCCATCTTGTAATGTTATCCAGATTGATGCTGGAGAGTCAATAAGGCAGGTGTCGTATTCCGAAACATCGGATGTCAAACATTGAGGATGATAGTGTTTCATGTAAGTAATATTTCACCTCTTTCATATTGAGAAGGAATTCAGTGATATCTGATTCAATCCGAAACATCGAATGTTGAACATTGAGGATGACAGTGTTCAATGTAAGTGTAGCTATCTTGTAAATTATGTCTGAGTCAATTTCATAATGAATGTTTGGAGTACAAACTTAGTAGAAAAGGGTTTTTCGTATAATTCGATTTTCATAAAAAAATTGTTTCGAAAGTATTCTTTCTCTAGTGTGATCCAACGTAGTTGGATCCAAGTAGTTGTTTCGGGAGGGCTTTTTGTTCCAGTTTATGTTTGAAAATTACTTTTTTGTATGAACTTCACATCTTTGTACATCTTTCTTCCTTTTTTTGAAAGATTCCCATATTTTTGTATAAAGATGGAGAGGCAGGAAACCAAAACCTCTAATAACTACTATTCTGTGAAATCAACGATAATTCATATCATCATCTTGAAGAATTCACAACAATGTAATTTACTGTGAAATCTACTGCAGAAGAAATGACATCTGAGGTTATTTTGTAAACACTACTCTGAATGAAATCAAGTGATTTGCATGAAAATCATGAACGTGGAGTTGCTATACTAATGCATTAGCATCTTAGATTGTAGATATTTAGTTCGACAATTTGGTTTATGCTAGATGTTTTGAAGTGTATCTGTCGAGAGATGTCGTTTCTCTTCAGTATCAACAACGCTGACTGCCATGGTCAATAGCTTTTTGTTCTGGGTGAGTTATGTTATATGTATTCAAAGTCCCGTCAGCCATATAACGTAGCAGAATCAATACATCTCCTTCAACTGAATACAGTTTAACGAAAATAAATATTTTTTCAAAGGGTATTCAGTTTTTGAGTATTTTTGAATTTTCCGATAGAAAAAGTTTTCATATAGGTATTTCTTTATCGATAGGCAAACACATGAAAATTAAAAAAAACCTGTTTTGGATTCTGTTACAGAGATCAGTTGAAATGGGTAAAAAATGCGTAAAGCTGCAGATAATTTTAAAAAAAGTATATACATAAAGACAGGTTGCGAATCTAATGATCAGTAGAATTTTTAAACAGTTTGAATACACAGAATGATTAGCAGATACTCATAATACCGTAGCGTATGCACAGAATGAGAAATACTATACGGATGTAACGTCAGAGGAAAAATGGATTTGTATGAAGCTACAGGAATGATTGAAAGGCCTCCCTGTGTTCAATACTTTATATATCGCACCCAGCTAACTACAAAGAAGTAGCAAAATAATGTATTCATGCAGAAAAATAGAATCGCGATTATTCTGTCGGAAATGGTGAATGCGCAGTTATTTCCGCCAGGGTAAAACTAACTCACGCGGATAGAAGTTTTAGTTACAAAAGTTGCACAGATGACAATAAAAAAGCGAAGTAACCTAATTAATAATAGTAGTTGTTGAATCTAATATGTTCTGTGAGCATAGCCCATCGAATAAAAAAGGTACAGTCATGAGCAGAATTTCTTATTTTGTAGTTTTTCGCAGAAAAGCTATAGTGAATTTTTTGGTATGATTTTGATATAACTTTGAAGTGAACAAAATCACCTCAATCCAACCGCCCCTCTATTTCATATCGTTTACAAGATTCTTTACAGAAACTCGAATTTAAATAAACCCGTATATGAGAGGATCCTGCACAAAATATAAAAAAGCATACAGTCATTTGAGTCGAAATCATTTTAACTGTATTTTTTTAGAATACTGAAAAAAGTTCTTATGTGCGATATGTCCCATATGTCCCTATATTGTGGATATACGATATTCTGATATTCACAATATGGCTATACATGTGTTTGAAGATTTTTAGCTTTATGGGGGCTGTGATAATAAGTGTACAGTTATTGTAGGTATATTGATCAAAATAGTTCTTATAGAAATCTTCTTTGATCTGTATCCAATATTCTCAAGGTCATTTGAGAATATTAAAATTTTACAGTTCATTACAATTTGTTTTATGAAATCACGGTTTTGTCATAATTTGACTCATAAGTTGTAACAAAAAATTAGGTCATTATTTTATGTGGAATCTATAGATCCAAGACGAACACTTTTCCCAAACACCAGAACTACATCACTCTTCTCGATGCACGTTTCAACAAATCAGTTGGCGTCTTCAGGAGATGGATAAAACTGATTTCTGACTGTAAACTCTTTAACAGAGTACTAACTTTCCGATATACATCAATGATTTCGGCAGAAATTTGCGAAAAATTTTCTCGTGTGAGTTTCCGCAAATTTTGATTGAGGACGATACACATCAATGATTTCGGGTGGAAAATTGTGGAAAAATTTCTCGTGAGAGTTTCAGCTAATTTTACCCAGGTTATTCTTAAAAACGTATACAATGGGTTGTTTGAAATGGAACCTTTGTCACTGTCCATGTCCATAGTTCTCATGATACACATGCAACACTAGATTTTTTCTGGTCTTCAGAATCGGATATGTGCTGCGTGGTCTTTAAAAAGAGCTTTAATGGCACGCTCAGTCTGACCGATATTTTTTATCACATTCCTCACAGCTATTTCATATATTCTCGACATTTTATTCTTCAACATCTTGTCTTCAGGTTACCTAACATTTGTTGAAGTCGGCAAAACGTTTTGAATGCTACTTTCATGTTCAAATCTAAAGCTCAATGTGGTTCGCATTTGATAACTGTTTGCTAGAACATACAAATGATACTTTTGTAGAAGTAGGTTCTACACTATGTTTGAAAAATATCTAAATCTAATGAATATGTTCAAAAATAAAAGAAGTTAGAAAAAACAAAAGCAATAAATATGATGAAGAAAACAATAAAAATTGAGAAGCTGAGAAGCTCAAGATACAGGAAATAAAATAAAATAATGAAACATAACAATAAAATGAATACTGACGCACGTCTACGCTAGAATGAGGAATCACACGTTAAAAGGTAAGTTTCTCAACTTCTGAGAGTTGTCGTTCGTATGGGGGTGACAGCTGATTAACGGAAAAACAGATTTTGAACAAATTTTTTTATTATTGTAAAATAATTCTTACGACAAAAATATAATCTATGAGCTATTTGCCAAAATGAAAGTCGTTATATTCTCATTTCAAATAATATTTTCCACCCTCCATATGACTCCACATGTTTGAATAACTCCTAGTTGTGTCATGCCACTCAAAAATGAATATCTGTAAATCAAATCGTATCTCCCACGAAATATTGGGCATTTGCATGGGTTTCTTAGCAAAAAGACCAATTAATCTACAAATAATGACTTTGGAAATTCAGGTACCTACAGGTCATAATCAAGCTCAAGTACTGTTCTGATCCATATGTCTAAAATTATTAAAACCTACGAACACAAAAAGCCATTTCGCGATCTTCAGATGTGCGTAATTCAAAATTTAGGAACTTGTGAAACTGATTGCAAATGATGTACCGATGGTTAGACTTTGGACTTTCTTCAGTTCATGAAATTCTTTCATTCTTTGGAAGGTTGCTGATAGCTGATTGTGGGTTCAAACGATTTAATAGTTAACAAGAACACTCAAACACTCACCTGTTCTCTTGATATCATTCTCGGAATTGTCTCTAAGTCTACTAGAACTGTCTTGAATATTGTCCGGAGATCGTCCAGTAGACACGTTGTACAAATCACTAAACGCACTACCGTTTCCGAAAAACCCGCTTCTATCCTGAAAGAAGAATACAGCCTGCATTAACAACTCTTCCAAATAATGATTATGATGAACAAGTAACTAGTTGGTAATTCATGGGGTCATTTCATTATCATTTTCGAGAACTGAAGGTTTCAACAACATGTATGACACTTTAGGCCAGTTTATATGGCAAAAAAGGGTGCTTGAAGACTGATGTTGTTCCTATGAATTTTTTTTGTTTGGCTCACCTGAAGTGCTGCCTTGGCTTTTTCCACACTTTGCTTGAGCTGCTCGAATGTACTGGGATTGCAGAATCGATAAGTTGGCCAGTCGGCTGTCGTACCAAAATCTTCAGTTTTGATTCCCAGAGGACACGTAGTAGAGGCACTTCTTTTCAGTTCTAACGCTCCTTGATAGGAGCACGAACTCTCGTACATTTTACGACGTAGTGGACACTTTTTCCTGAAAACATGAAGCAATTAAATATCAGAAAGTCATTCCAGCAGAATTTATATGAAGCAGATGGAAAATTGTAGGAAACATCTAAGAAAGAGTACTGAAATACGTTACTCCATCAATAACACAACACAACAAAAAAATATTTTTTGAATGTTTCCTACACTAAATTAGTCAATTTCTACTAATTTTGGGGTGATAAAAACGAAAATAACAATGAAAAATTTTTATTAGCTCTGGTTTTTGAGATACACAGTACTTAATCTTAAAGAGTAGTAATACTATACGTGAAAAGTGAAAGTACATAAAACAATATTGTTATGTTTCTTTTAGAATATTTAAAGTACAAAATTAATAAAAAAAAACATTATTCTTAGTGTTTTGACAAATAAAAGAAGTTTGTACCACCAAATTTCAATTAAGTCCATCCGATTCATTGTAATATCGCTGCCGTTTAGCTTGTCTTTTATAAAACACTTCTGGAGCATCCCTACACACAGACCAGCAGTAGTCTGCAAGCATTGCTTCATTCCAACGGCCCTGATATCTCTGTTCCATTAAGGCAATGTCTTGATGGAATCTTTCTCCATGTTCGTCACTCACAGCTCCACAGTTTTGTGGGAAGAAATTAAGATGAGAGTGAAGAAAATGAATTTTTAAGGACATGTTGCATCTAAGTTGGTGGTAAGCTTGAAGAAGCTTTTTAACCAATGCTGTGAAGTTATCATCTCTTTTGTTACCTAAAAACCCATGTACAACCCCATTAAAGGCTTCCCAGGCTCTTTTTTCATTTCCTGTTAAAATCATGTCAAAAGCAGGATCATTTACGATTTCACGGATTTGAGGCCCAATAAAGATGCCTTCCTTGACTTTAGCATCACTCAACCTGGGAAACTTTGCTCTCAAGTACTTAAAAGCTTGTCCTTCCTGGTCCATGGCCTTCACAAAGTTTTTCATTAGTCCCAACTTAATATGTAATGGGGGAAGGAGAACATCCTTAGGATCTACAAGAGGCTCGTAAACTACATTTTTCTCATTAGGGTTTAGGTCTCGTGTAGGCCAGTTCATTTTTTCATAGTGAGATTTTCTATCCCGTCTGTCCCACAGACACAAAAAACAACAGTACTTGGTGAACCCTAATTGCATTCCTAGGAGTATAGCAATGACTTTCAGATCACCACAGATGTGCCACTTGTGTTGTTCATATTTGATTGATTGGAGAAGTGTTTTCATATTTATATACGTTTCCTTCATGTGAACTGCATGACCTATAACATCAGAACTCTTGAAAATATATATTGTACTTAGTATTTTGAAGAAGTAAATCATACAAGAATTCGGGACTACTACATTGATTCACAATAAAGTTGGAGTGATCATACTTATTTTGTTTTATATAAACTGTTCAGGCACTTTTTCGTCATTGAGAAACACGCATATATTTATTATGTACTCAATTATTGTATAGTTTGCTATAGCAACTGCAATATAATAAACTAGCTTCTAGTTATTCAGAAGAAGATCCTTGAAATTTTTTGTCTCATAAATGTTGGTGATTCATGTAGAGAGTGTTCAAAAACTTTAGGTGTTTAACGGTCATACCTCTATAAATCTTCAGTTCCATTATGTATATTTAAAAAAACAGTGACAAGTTGGAGGTTAGGGAAGTTTCTCAAGCACTACAGGAGGCGCTCTTAGAGCGGTTCCTGTGGAAATTAAAGATTCACATTGGATTTGAATCGATGGAGATTACATCCATTTGGAAAAACATTCTCAGGAAGTTTATTCAACGTAAACGCCGTTCTTCAAATGGTAGAGGTGTACTGAGTTGAACCTCAAAAAAATGAGCAGCCACAGTTGTCGCGTATTTTTGATATGTATCGCTCTTGGTGGAATTGAATGTACCAAGTCACTTGAACACTTCTCGTGAAAGTATCTATAGAAGAGAGACAAATTTCCAACCTTTTACCGAAGCTCCGGATTATCAAAGTTGCAAGTGATGTTCGCGTCTCCAATTAGGCGAATAGCTCTTTTTTGGATGGAATCCAGCAGCTTCAGGTTATGCTTAGGGGCGGAGCTCCATACATGAGAACAATACTCCAAAGAAGGTATGATCTGAGCTTTATATAGCATCAAAAGTTGCTGAGGTGTGTACAGTTTTTTGGTTCGGAACAGTGTTCCAAGCTTTTGATAAGCAGCCTTTGCAATTCCAGCGACATGATTGTGCCAAGACATACTGGTGTCTATTTTAACCCCCAATAAACTTTTCGAAGCAGAAAGCGAAATTGTCTGTCCTAACATTATTATATTCGGTTCAGAAACATTTATTTTTCAGAAAAAACCGATGCCTGGGTTTTTGTGGCATTGAATTGAATCTGGTTACTTTCATCCCAATTCGAAATTACTTCTAGATCCCCATCAAAATATTCAACCTCCTGCTGCCGGTGAAGATGTGCGTCCACAGCCGATGTCCTGAAATCCTAATATAATGACGAGACAAGTGTGCTGTGGTCAGCTAAGCTAAGCTAAGTCGTTGATATACAATAGAAAGAGGGTTGGAGACAATATGGATCCCTGGAGAACACCAGAGTTGATGTTGAAAGTATTCGAAAAATATCCATCGACGGCCACTTGCAGGGAACGTTCTTTTAGGAAGCTGAAGCGTAATACACCAATATCATCCGACAAGCCATAGCATCGAAGTTTGGCCAGCAAACCCTCATGCCACACATGGTCAAAGGCCTTAGAAATATCAAGCGCAACACCTCTTGACTCTCCATGTTTCTCGATTGCGTTATTCAAAATATGGGTGACATACTATAGAAGGTCACTTGTTGCTCTTTGTTTCCGTTACTTGTTACTTGAATTACTTTGGACTACACAAAATCACTATTACATGATACCTCTCAGAAGCTGATAGTTGTATCCAATGGTACTCAAAATATATCTATTATTTCATATGACAAAATCCCAACTACCATTGGGAAGATAACTAGATTATACTCTTTCAACAATAACGTAAAACAATCGATGAATTTATTTGTTTTTGTTTGATTGATCAATTAATATGGAAGACATGACGGAACTTTTGAAGAAAATATCAACCTATGTCGATGATAACTCTTTAGCAAACTGACGGATCATGCACATTTTTTCTTTTGGTCAAAAACCATAACAAATATGCCTTATTAAGCAAGTACTTCCCCCTATCTAAACTAAATCACAAAGAAATCACTCTTTCTCTCTCAGTTTGTATACCAAAATAATATAAATGAAACTGAAATAATGTCTTTGATTCATGAGAAACGCGCAACAGAATGTAATGAATGAAAATCTGATGTCTGCTTGCAGGATAAATAAAAGATACCTATATACACGCCAAGAAGATGAATTGTATTCGTCATTATCAAAATCTCCCAGCGAAAACCTGAAGGGAAACCATCAGTTTCCTGGCTAATAGCACGTCTGATATTGGATTTCATCCCACAGGAATTTTTACCTGAATATTTTTATAGAATGCTTCTCGATCGATCGAGTGAGGATTTTTTGAAGGAAGAGAAGTAACTGCAAGAACTCCCACTCCTACGATGTAGAGGATTCCAGATTCTTAATAATGGGTTTAAGGTAAGGGGGCACCACCTATTCTTTTTTGTTATGGAGACATTTCAAGGACACTTCCGGTATAAACATTCTTGTGTTCATTTGAATATAACACAATTCAATTTAGTGAGCGATAATCCGTGTTGTTTCTGCTTTGTTATCATCACAGGAATTTTTTTTGAATATCAACTCACCTCATTATCCCAACCCCCACAACTGCAAGTTGTACAATTAAAACACTAGCATTCGGCACTCATACGACGCCACTGTAAATCTCGGAACGCGCGGAAACTAGTTTTTTCTCAAATTTTCACGATCGGCGCTCTCTCAATGCTCTATCGGCAGCCTTATCAGTAAATTCAAGTCAAGCAAGCCACGCGAGTTTGTCGCGGCCAACACGATTGTTCGTTTCCGTTTCAATTAGTGTACAGGAAGAGCTCCCTCATCTCATTATGCACTGTTTTACAAATTTTATTTATAGACGGCCATTTTCATATTCCCACATCGGAATTGTGTAATTAGGCATTTTTGTTTTTATTCTATCAGGAAATTTGACATTGTGTAAATTGCCAATAATTTTATCCTTTGAATTTTGTGTGATCCTGATCGATGGGATTGAAAAAATGAGAGGTGCTCTTTCAAGTAAACTCAAAGATATTTCAGATATGTCTCAAAACATTTCTTGAATTAATTGACGAATAACGCAAGAACTTCATGTCACACTTTATAATAACACAAAATATTGTACAATACTGCAGTATTTTCCACTTTTATTTATTTTTTTCTATATTCTGGTTTATCACATCATGCCTAAGTGTTCCACTCAAAATCTATGTTTCGAAGTGGTTGACAATGTTTCTTGATGAATATCAAATGTTGAGTATAATATAAGTTTCTTGGATTATTTTTTTCGATGGAGAATGAAATTGCATTTCATTATTTCGGACTTCTATTGTCTAATATGATATAAACTTGTTTGAAACCCCGGAAAAAATCATTAAAATTGAAAAGATTAGCTGGAAACTAACTACTATATTAGGCAAAATTACTGAAATTGAAATGAAATAAAATACAAACAACAATTGAAAATTGAATAATTAACAAAAAATTTAGATTTAAAAAATCAAAAGATTTCAAGCCAACTTACTTCACGACGTTTCAATAGTTAGTATCCACAATCGTCTTCGGGTGATGAATGAACTCATTCCTCCGAGAGATGACTATTTATAGGTCATTCGAGTGCTTTTACCTATACTCTCTTCCCGCTCTACATTTCACCGGTTTAGCGGGAGCTGACCGTTTGGCGGGAGTTTGCCGTTTTCCGCTTGATTATGGGTTTCCATATGTTGCCAATCTTTATGCTAGCTTGGCTAAATGGGTTGTTGGACAGCATTTTTGCGGCTTCTTTGAATTTTCTCCTAAACCAGTGTTCCTCCTTGTGGATGATTTCAGGTTGGGATCAGTATATGTTATGTTGAAGAATCCAAATCCAAACATGCTCTGTTATTAGCAATTTGGTGATTCTTGTATTCGACAATGCGAACTTTCAATGGCCTCTCAGTTTCACCGATGTGGGAGTCTCCGCACTCGCAGGGTATCCGGTAAGTGCCATTCTTGGAATCGCAGTCTGCGTTTGGTGACCTGGTTTTTGTGAAGCTACTACAGATAGTGTTTCCGGATCTGAAGCATGTTCTGATGTTATACATGGTCCCAATTCTTCTTATCCTTTCTGGCAATCCTCTGATGTAGGGAAGTACAAGCACTAGTTGAGACGGCTTCTCTTCCTTGCGAGGCTCTTGCTGTCTTCTAGCTAAAGTCCACCATCACTTTGGAGTAATCATTCCGTTGAAGATCATTTTTGATGATGTTCCTTCTCGAGACCTTCCTTCGCATTATAGAGCCCGAAAGCACGATTCCTGTCGGTCCTCTTCACCAATACGTCTGAGAATGGCAATTCGTTGTGGACTTCCTTCTCCATTGTAAATGTGATGGAAGGTCTTACGTTGTTGAGGAAGGTGTCTAGTTCTGTATTTCCATGGTTCCATATCATAAAGATGACGTCAACCTATTTCAGACTCGTGGCTTCTTGTGGGCTTCTTCATTGGCCAGAGTTTCAAACCATTCTATATATATGTTGACTGTAACCGGTGGAAGTGGAGTTCCAACTGGCAGTCCCTCATCTTGCGTCCTTCATTGCGAAATAGCAGTTTCGTACACATCATCCTGGTAATTCCATGATCACCTATATCGGTATTTACCGGATACCCTGCGACTGCGGAGAATCCTACATCCTACAATCGGGAGTAGCAGAGCATGTTTGGATTTGGACTCATCAACATAACATCAAGTGGTCTCAAGCCAATATCATCCACAAGGCGGGACACTGGCTTAGGAGACAATTTCAAAAAGCCGCATACATGCTGTCCAACAATGCATTTAGCCAAGCTAGCATAGGGATGCGCAACATATGGAAATCCATAATCAAGCGGAAAACGGCAAACTCCCGCCAAACGGATAGCTCGCGCTAAACCGGTGAAGCGTAGAGAGGAAAGAGGGGATAGGTGAAAGCACTCGGATGACCTATAAATAGTCATCTCCCGGAGGAATGAGTCCAGTCATCACCCGAAGACGATTGTAGATACTAAAAATCGAAACGTCGTAAAGTAACTTGGCTTCAAATCTTTCAATTTTGAATTTTCATTTCTCAAAGGTTAGTTGAATTTTATTTCATAGTAATTTCAGTTTTTTTGCTTAATATACTTGTAATTTTTCAGGTAATCTTTTCAATTTTATTGATTTTTTCGAGGTTTCAAACTATTTTATATCATATTAGACAATGAAAGTCCATACTAATGAAACGCACCATGAAACATTGTCAACCACCTTCAAACAAATGAGAATGAAATTATTTGCTTATACTTCCTTCCTTTGGAAGTTTTCCACTTTTTTTGTAGGAAGATGGTGGTTTAGAATTCCAAAACCTTTTTTTCTTAAAAATTATTCTCTCCATGAATTATACCCCTTTCAATTTAAACAAGATTCCTATGGCTGGGATTGAATCAAATAAGTAATAAGCGATTGAATGTCATTTCGTACTGTTATCGATGACATGAGTAGGTTTGACTCATTGGTGACATAAACTAGTGATTTTATGAATGAATTGAGTGCTACATCTTGTATTGTTATCCAGATAGGTGCTAAAGAGGCAATAAGGCAGATATGTTCTTCCTGAACATCGGATGTCCATCAGTGAAATTTAACCTCTCTCATGTTGCAATGCTTTCAATGATATCTGATTCAATTCCATGTAGAATATTTGGAGAATAAACTGAATTCTTTGTATAACTCGAAGTTCATATAAAAATTGTTGTTTCGAAAGTATTTTTTCTTTTGTGAAATACAAAGTTTGTGTGAAAGTAGTTGTTTCGAGAGAATGTTTTCTTCCAGTTTGTGCCTGAACGTTACTCCTTTACATGACCTACATATCTTTGTGTTAAGAATCACACGTTGAAAGGTAAGACCTCGTTAGTCCCCAGCTCGCACAAGTTTCGACTTCTGATGATTGTCGCTCGTAGGGGTGCAACAGCTGGTTAACGGAAAAACAGATTTTAAACAAAACAGACAGATTTTTTTTTAACAGAGTTGATTTTTATTTAATTGCTTTATTCTTTTCGTTGAAAGATTCCCACATGTTTTGTGTGAAGATTGAGAAGTATAATAGGGTCTTCCAACGGAGACTTCCGAACTAAGACAATTGATAACGGTCATCTTGTTGAAGCTACATCTGTCAATATTGTTGTCATTTATTCACTCTGTTTTGACAAATCATCATGGGCAGATATAGCATTCAACAACAGGTGCAAATGATAAAATTGTTTCATCAAAATGGGTGTTTACCAGTGCATATACCGTATACCCTGCGAGTGCGGAGAATCATACATCGGAGAAACTAAGAGGCCATTGAAAGTTCGCACTGCTGGGCACAAGATACACACACAGCGAGGAGTAACCAGCAAATCCGGAATAGCAGAGCATATTTGGACTCATCAACATAACATCACGTTGGCTCAAGCTGAAATCATCTACAAGGAGGAACATTGGTTTAGGAGAAAATTCAAAGAAGCCGCGTATATGTTGTCCAACAACGCATTTAGTCAAGCTAGCGTAGATAAGTGGAAACCTCTAATCAAGCGAAAAACGACCAACTCCCGCCAAACGGTTATCTCCCCCTAAAACCAATGAAGCGGAGAGAGGGAAGAAGGAATAGGTGAAAGCACTCGAATGACCTATAAATAGTCAGATCTCGCAGGAATAAGTCCAGTTATCACACGAAGACGATTGTGGATACTAACAATCGAAATGTCGTGACGTAACTTGGTTTGAAATGTTTTAATTTTTTTTTTTATTTTTTGTTAATAATATTTTTATTTTTTATTTTCCAGCTTTTATTGATATTTCAATTTTTTTTGTTGCTTGTATATTATTTCTTTGTAATTTCAGTTTTTGTTTAATAAAACTGTTTTTTTCGGTTAATCTTTTCAATTTTTTTTTTTCAGGTATTTCAAATCAGTTTATATTATATTACACAACGGATATCCGAACTGATGAAATACACCACGCAACATTGTCAACTACCTTCAAACAAAAGACAAGTGCCTTATTCCGAAACATCGAGGTCCGTTATTGAGGATGAGAATGTTCCATGTAGTGAAATTTTATAACTCTCTCATATACTATATTGTGTATCGTTTCTATAGATGATGTCTAATTCAATTCCATAATGAATACAATACAATGTTAATATAGAAGTAGTTGTTTCGAAAGTCTATTTCTTCGTGTAATTCAATATTTCTCACAATCAATTTTTCATTCATGGACTCGAAATGGTTTTCCGAGTTCATCAACTCTTGGAATATTCAACATTATAAATAATTGAAAATTGTGTCTGGTTTGAAATTGATAAAACTTCCATTCTCATTGCAGTATCTTTGAAAAATAAACTAAATATGCTTTATTCATCTTTCTTCAGCATAACCTAAAGAATAAAAGAAACATATATCCATGAAATGGCGATAAAAAGCTTGCACTCGTAGGATGCAAGCTTATCAGTTTGGATTGTATCCACGGAGTATATTTCAACATTTTATCAGTTCCGCTTTGTAACAAAACTCTCGTTGTCGTTAACCATTTCTAATAGCTACGTCGACATTGGCGATGGGATTGAATTGAATCAGGGATTTTTTTCACAGGAGATGTGTGTCGTAGTTTTATAACATTATATAAAATACTAGCTGACCCGGCAAACGTTGTTTTGCCACATAACTCATTTCTATCAGAACAATAACACTCACAAATAATATTAATACCTCAGTGCTTTAGTTTACAATATTTTTCATTAGTTCATGCTTAGCTAACACACACAAACTGGATTGTTTGCCTTGGGACTCATTAATAGTCATTGGAAATGTCAATTCAATTGAAAATTGCACACGTTTAAAATGAATTGGCACATCCGTAGGTATAATAGAGGTTCGTGAAATTAATATATTTTCACTTAGGAACAAAATGCTGGCGACAATATTTTTCATTAATTTTTTAATGAGTAATCGCGTACGGTTGCACAGCCGTGGTGGATCGAAATTACGGAACGATCCAACCTTCAATTGTGAATCATGCGGTTCCATGCAAATCCAATGGGTTCAAAAACTCTGTTGGATAATTCACAGCTTCGGTGGCATCGCAAACTGTATCTACTTTCGATGGATGAACAATAAAACTGGTCGAAAGCTATGTAGGGAGTTAGAGAACACTTATTGTGTGACAGAAACAGGGGACCGGCTTCGTTCTCATCCCTACGCCGTGCTGTTCACTGAGTGAGAAGTGACACAGATATATGCCTGGCGTAACTGATCTATGAGATCTATGGTCTAAAATGACTATTATTAAATAGGAGTTGGTGAGAGAAGGATAAATATTGGGGGTTGTATGTATTTTCTTATGCCACATCATAAAAAAATTAAAACAAAAAAATATGTTCAGATGTTTTTCAATGTTTGGAGTGGAGCACCCTTATCACTTAGGGGTATGAAAAAGAGATCAAGAACTATTCTCAGACCTACCAAATATACACATGAAATTTCATGGAAATTGGTCGATATACAGGGTGTCAATTTGAAAATTTCTATGTCAGGAATCAAAAACGGTTTGAATGACAGGAATGAATGTATTACGCGTGGGATTTTTCATTTGTTGGCTTTTGCCTTTCACAAAAAAAAAAAATTAATTTGCGAGAAAGGCATTTCAAACCCAAAATCTACTTACGCTGATCTTATAAACTGTTACAAAATGTCCATTTTGCTCTAAACAGTAATAAAGTCTGTTGTTGAACTCCTCCCTAACATTGAGGAGAACTTCAGTAGGAATTGACTGGCATGCTGCTGTAATTCGTCTTTTAAGTTATTCAATATCAGTAGCTTGTATTTCATTAACAACGGATTCAAAATGCCCCTGATGAAAAAAATCTGAGGGGGTTGAATCCGGTGAGATCTGGGAGGTCATTCAGCTGCTTCCCTTTTGCTGATCCATCGTCACAGAAATCTCTCGTTTAACCACTGTCGTAACCACTTGAGTTTCTAGCTCATGAGTTATAAGAGGATCGATAGTCTCCTCAAGTATTCCAAGGTAACAGATTGCTAGACAAGTTTTCTTCCAGAAATAAATGACCAATAATAAGAATTCCAAGAATACGAGCCCAAACATTAACTTTTTATGGGTGTTGTGTATGACTTTCCCGACAAATATGTGGGTTTTCATTACGCCAATAGCAACAATTTTGTCCATTAACATTTCCATCCAGAAAAAAGAACACTAATCGCTGAAACAGATGTTTAACATAAGATTGGGGATGGTATTGACTCGATGGGACATGATTTCATAAAACTCTATCCTTTTATCATAATCATTCTCGTGGAGAATCTGCATTATATTAGGATGAAATTTATGCATTTTCAATGCTTCTCGTAAGGAGATTAATGTGCTCTACAGCAAATGTTTCCCGAATTTCAATTTGAGCTGCTTCATTAAGTACTCTGGGGTTATTTATTTTTTTATTTGTCACTGAACCAGTTTCGTAAAAGTTATTCACTAAATCAAGCATATACCAGTGACTTACATCACAATTTGGATGTCTTTCGTTAAAAAGACATGCCGCTTTTCGTGCGCACTTTCCAACTTCTCCATAAATTATAATAATTTCAATTCTCAGTGTTACTATGTTCATTTGGGTTTGTGTAGAACTGCATCCTAACACGATTGTCTGGCTTCTTCGGAGGTTTATTCATCTCAATGATTCACCGATGACTGGTGATTTCGAGTTCATTCGATCTTTTGTTGTTACCGATATAAACTTTCCCGCAGATGCATGGTATACGATACACCCCCGCAGCTGATAGTGGATCTCTTTTGTCTTTCGCAGATCAAAGGCTCTGTTGTATTTTCCTGGTGGGTTTGAACACTGTTTTTATTTCATGCTTTCCTAAGATTTTTCCGATTATGTCTGTAACCCTAGGGATGAACGGTGGAAATGCACGTGCAACCGTTTGAGTTTCCTCCCTATTTTGACTTGTGGAAGTCTTCAATTCCATGGTCTTGTTGGACTCGGTTACACTGTATCCAATCGATCTCAAAGCCACTTGAAGATGCTCCAATTCTTCTTGTAGGTATTCCGGGTCACATATTCTACGGGCACGTTTCGTTTGGGTGTTGATAATTTCCCGCTTTTGACTTGGATGGTGGTTCGAAAGTACATGCAGATATCTTTTCGTATGTGGCGGTTTTCGGTATACTTTATGTGTCAGTCGTGTGCCATGCCTTTCGACGAGTACATCTAGAAAAGCCATCCGTTGTTTCTGTTCAGTCTCCATGGTGAACATGATGCTAGGGTATTGAGCATTTATGTGGTCCAGAAATATGTTCAGTCTAGTTTGAAATCGAAAGCGTCTATTGCCTTCTCCTCAATTTAAGAAAATGGGAAAAACAGACTGAACCTATTTCTATACCACGAGGTAAAAAACTCAAAAGTACAAAGTTCATTATCAAAACAAAATTCTGCAGAAGGACGCCATATCTAAGTTTTTCAAGAAAAAAAAGCATCGTTGGTCCTCTAGCAGCACTACTGACCAGTAAATTGTACAGGTATCTGTACTTGATTTCTCTCTGCCAGTCATATTGGAGGGATTTTGCAGCTTCAAGACAATTTAGTCTCACTAGTTATTGATTTCAGAGCTTCTGGTTTGTACATTGTGGCTGTGTTTAGTAGCTGTCTAAGATCATTTTGAACTTAACCTCAAAATCGTATCTTAGTAGCATGACTTTTGTAGGTTTCGATATAGATTCTACTGAGATTAGGTCCAGAATGTTCATCATTACTACCAGTAACTCATCAGGAATATTTTAATTTCAGCAATTTCAAATAAATGTTGAAGACAACAGTCATCACTTGAGTTACTGGAGTTTGAATAATTGGACATAAGCTATTCGATAAGTGTCGATTCACAAGTGTATAAGTCCTCTGGTGAATTTGAATCCAGAAAAGGACACTCGAGTATACATAGCAAGATAGAAATTTTTTGCACTGCACAAAAAAATCATCTATAGAGAAGAAATTGCGAATTATATTGAGAGATATCACAGTGATTCCGGACAACAATATTCGAAATTGTACATTATAGAAATTTCGTAGAAAAATAAATAAGTAATATATTCAAAAAACACTTTATTGTGGAATTTTCACTAAACAGTTTTACAAAAACTCAACACGTGTTTTACCATGCAATGACGAACGTGTCTTTACTGTATATTCTATAGTCTATATTCAAAATTCAGGTATGAAAATTGAATCTTGAATACAATTCATAATTTAGCAAACGAAAACCGTCTGGTTGGGATGATACTACTCTAATTTGCTCCCACAACAGGTGAGTGAGCAAATACAAACATCTTTAACTTTTATTATCATCAAGTCTTTCGAGTTAGGAAAATTTCCACATTGTATAAAATTGGATTCTAGCAAACCATTACATGACATTGGAAGTGATAATAGGGGAGCCTAAGATGCAAAATGGGGATTTACTCGAGCGTCATATAGACATATTAGGTTGCAAAGCTTAGATGATAAAAAGAAAAAAATGTTATATAATATATACCTTTTCATCGGTGGGGGAAGCGGCTATTGATTTTTAAATATGTAAAAAAATACTGTTGCATGGACATACTCGAGCTCGTCAGAAATTGATAGCATCAATGTCCTATGTATTTTTAATAATGTTGGTATGTTAATCTGATCGTTTGCATGATGTGGGTGGTTGTACGTAAGGGTTAAAAGTGAAAAGAAAAAAAATTTAATCGAGCGCATTAGATTTTCTAAGGGGGTGTTAAGTTCAACAAAAAAATCTCTCATTTAATAATCTGAAGATTTCGATCTGACGCAAACTCGCGGCCATTATTATGATGTGCAAAAAAAATTCGCCATTTTGAAATATTCAAGCGCATCAGATTAAGATATATATCGTTCATCTTTATGTTTTAGACGTGCTGTCTAAATCTGACAAAAAAAAATATTTTTTAATTTTTTTTTTAAATCATTGAACTTAAATAAAAAGCTCAGGAAATAGCATGAAAATAAATAAGTGTATGTTTTTTAAGTAGAATACTTGTATTTATAAGGAAATAATTATAAAGAAATGCTCAAAAAAAATTAATTTTTCATAATCAATTGATTAATTAATCATCATCTTCATCACGAACGAGTCTCTGTGATCAGCAGTGAGACGGAGTGTGAGTAATAGATAGAGAGAAAGTGAAAGACGAATAGAAACTCGGTGAGGAAAATATAGGTATCACACAGCTGCACGCATTGAACTTTATCGACGAATTTTTGTTATTTCGGTTTGCGGAAATCGTCAGATTATATATTTTTCGTTATCCTTGAATTATTTCCTTCAAAATTAAAAAAATAGCTACACTCGAGAATGTCGAAATGACGTTTTTTTTTACAACTTTGCTGCCCTACCCTTTCTTTACGTCACTCTCAAATTGTCAGATTACTGAAATATACACTTTTTAGCATGTGAATAACTCACCCTACCTTAATCTGACGCGCTCGAGAATTTCTGATGATCAATTTTTTTTTACTAATCTAATCCTTTATCCTTCACGGGCGGCCTTATATATGGGGCTCATATTTGGTGGAGGTACTTAACCGGGTACAAGGTTTCCCCCTGTATATTAATCTGCCGCGCTTTAGTAAATCCCGAAATCCCCACTTGGACTCCCCTATTATGAGCATTACTGGTGTTTTATCCCTAAAACATTCCGTTTTTTTAACACCTCTATACGTGTTTCGATCACCAAGAGAAAGATTAATCTTTCTCCTGAAGATGAGCACTTGGTGATCGAAACACTCGTCGAGGTGTCAAATTAATGGTTTGGTGTTGGTATAAAACTCCAGTAATATTCATTACTACACCGAAGGTTCCTAACAGTGCATCACAAAAATGGTAAGTGAGAATAACATTTTGAAAATAGTGAATATATGAATTTCTGGATGAATTCAAAGTTTGTTATGAAAATCAATTGAAGAAGTGTAATGAAAGAAGTGTAATGAAGCTACTGCGAAACTCCGAGCGAGCGTCAGCAGTAATGGCAGGAAGGATTATCGGAAGTGGCGATTCTTCAACGAGGTGGAGAGGTCCAAGGTTGCTTGACTTTTTTCTGACAGTTATTTAGAAGGGGGTTTTGCATTTCCAACTCAATTTACACAAAGTAGTCAATCATTTCTGTGCTATTGGATGGTCTTAATCCTGGCACCACCAGGTACTTCCATCGAGATACATCACAGCGCATGTCTCTGTAGCAAGTAATTCTGCCTGATAGACGGTGGGGGCGATAGCAAGAAGTTTCTGGAGCTTGAATCTTTGCTATCGACCACAACAACCCCTTCAAGTATCTTGGACCCATCAGTACACCATACCAAAGTGTTTCCACCTTACTGTCGCTCATATGAAACTCCGTTTGGTGTTTTTTATGGCCACTTCAAATCTCACCTAGAAATAGTACCAAACTGGTACAACGTCTATGAATCATCATGTGCGTACATAGATTTCCTGCTCTCAAACTAGTTGTCTGGTAAAATTTGAACAAATTCAACACAACACATTAGTCTAATTAAAAACACTTTTCTTGGACACTAGAACTCCGATGCCCTCTTCTAATCTGATCTTGAAGCATTTTGACAACGTTAGATGGTATAATGATGAACAATTGTACCTTATATATATATATATATATATATATATATATATATATATATATATATATATATATATATATATATATATATATATAATATATATATATATACATATATTATATATATATATATATATATATATATATATATATATATATATATATATATATATATATATATCAGAAATACAGGGTGAGTCAAGAAGATTTCCTCGGTCCATTGGTATCAGAGGAAACAAGTTTTTGAACTGCTCATTTTTTTGCAGTCATATCGATAAATACAATCTTTCAAAATTATTTTCTCGCAAACTGGGTGATTTAGCCGAGCTTGGCCAATCAAAGTTATATTTTTTAGTAGAACAGTATGTGAATATGTCATTCGATTGATTTCATATTTTTTTAATTCTCTAAGGAATTATTGTTCTCGAATTTCCATTGTGGCATTGCCAAGTTATTCTAAAAAAACCTATTCTGCTCTAATTTTTTTTTCTTTGATTCACCACTCGCATGTCTACATCAATTGAGTGGATTTTTTAGGAATAGTTAGTCAACATCACTTCACTTTTTCAAATGGAACACCCTGTATTTTTTCATTTATATGAAATGTTCTAACATTTCAGTACATATTTCATCAGAGGTATTCGAAAAACTTATATTTTACAAATTATACCAAGTTTTAGTAATTGTTGTAAACACAAAAAATGTATTTTCTTACGTTCACTTACTCAAATTTGTTTTTCGAATATTCAAACTAATCGCTAGTTCATTAGCATTTTTCATAACATCTAGTGATTTCAGCGGTAAGAAATGCGTAAAAAACCTGAAGAATATCCATGACTGACATAAAAAAATGAATCTCGGAATTTGTCAATAACGCCATGTGTAGTTTATTTCGCATGCAGATTGAATCATTTTCAGTAAGAATTATGCATTGGAAGATATGGTGCAAATGATCTATGCTTTGGGAGAAAGTGACGGAAACTGCCTCCTTGCATCTATGATTTACAAAGACACCTTTCCCAAAATAAGACAACCAGTTGGCCGCGATGGTAGTGCGCCCGACTCACGATCGGAAGATCGTGGGTTCGATTTCTGCCTCGACCAGATATTTTTCTAGAGAGAATTTATCTGGTTGAAGCGGGGATGATTCTGCAACCGTGTTAGGAATCACACGTTAAAAGGTAAGACCTCGTTAGACCTTAGCTCGCACAAATTTCTCAACTTCTGAGAGTTGTCGTTCGTATGGGGGCGACAGCTGATCAACGGAAAAACAGATTTTGAACAGATTTTTTTTTAAACAGATGGAAGGGCATTTCAAGCTCTAAAAACAAGATTTAAAAGAACTGGCAATGTCAATCACGAGAAGTGCGAACGTGTCTACCCTGTAACAAATGAAGAGAATACATTTCAAATTGCTCTTCACCTTGTTGAAAATCTCCATGTGAGTACCCGAGACCTGGGCTGGAAATTAGGATTTTCTCAAACCAGCGTATCTCGAATGAAACGAGCAAGCAAATTTCATCGTTACCACATGCAATTGATGCAAAAGTTAAAAGGAAGAGATTTTGTAAAACGTGTTCAATTTTGCCGATGGGGCTTACAAAAGATCAATCGGGAAAATGGTTTTTTCGATTTTGTGTTATTTTCTGATGGAGCGACTTTTCATAAAAATGGAACTGTGAATGGAACAAGCATTATTATGCAACGGAAAACCACCATTTTGTTCGTTGCCTGAACCATCAACACCTTTGGTAACTGAATGTTTGGGGTGGAATTCTTAGAAAAATAGTTATCGTTCCGTATTTTATGGATGAGCATCTCACTGGAATAAAATATGTAAGATTTCTTCGGCATGAGTTTTCGAATTTATTGGATGGGGTTCCGTATGAAACAAGACTTAGAATGTAGCTACAAGAAGACGTTGCACCACCACATTTCAAAACTGAGGTAAGGTAATACCTCTACGATCATTTCAATCAAAACTGAATAGGTAGGGGTGGGCCTATGGCGTTGCCACCCAGATCACTTGACCTGACCAAAATGTTTTTTATGAGGGTATATTAAATGGATTGTCTAACGAACTCCTCCAACATCTATAGAAGACACTAGAACTTTCAGGGAAATCCCAGAGGATATGCTGGAACGTGTAGAGAATTCGTTTAAAAAAAGCTGAAATTTTGTGTTGCTGAAAATCGTCGCCATTTTGAACATCTACTAGACTCCTCTATTCAATAAAAAATTTAGACGTTATTGTTGATATTGAGAAAATTTTGAGTAAGTGAACGTAAATAAATGAATTTTATGTGGTTACAACAATTGATAAAACTGGGTATAATTTGTGAAATATATGTTTTTTGTATAGTATACTTCTGATGAAAAATGTAGTAAAATGTCATACAAATGACAAAATACATGGTGTTCTATTTGCAAAAGTTGAACTATGTCTGTTTGAAAATTAATGAAGCTTGACCGGTTTTACCGAGCACCCTATATAATGTTTCCGAATGTTGAAATTTCCGAAATCATTATAGTGATGTTGAATAACTATTTATAAAAAAAACCACTTAATTTCTGTAGACATGCAGGTAGTGAATTGAAAAATTATTGTCTGCAAAATAGGTTTTTCTGGAATAACTTGGCAATGCTGCAATGGAAAATTCCTTAGAGAGCTAAAAAAATATGGAATGGAATGACGTATTCTTATACTGGGTGTTCCATTTGAAAAAATATAATTTTGGTTGGCCCCGCTCAGCTGAGTCACCCAGTATGCAAGAACATTTTTAAAGATGGTATTTATCGATATGAGTGTGAAAAAAAAATTGAGCAATCTGAAAAATTGTTTTCCCTAATAGCAATGGACCGAGAGAATCTTGTTGACTCACCCCGTATTTTACTTTCAGTATTTTAAATAATGGGACTCCTGACGGATAATGAAGTTTTCTCAAAAATCTAAAAATCCCTCAAGTTCAAATTGGAAGTAGTTATATATTTAGGAGAGATTAGTTTTGGTCAAAATAAGGTTTTGGCTGTCTGCTTATCCGTCTTTATATAACAAATTTGGGAAAACTTTCGAAGGAAAAAAAATCAATTGATTTCAAAATGTTACTTTCAGATACAAACTGGAAGCCATTTCGAAAAAGCCATTTCGAAACAACTTCTTTCACATAAACATTGAATTACAGAAATAAAAATCACTTTCGAAGTAACTACTTTTTTATAACCATTGAACTGAAAGTTTTTGTATAAAGATGGAGAAGGATGAAGAAAGCTAAAACCTCAAGTTTGTTTATGAGGGTGTTATCCTACGAATGATACCTTATTGAAAAGTGCCTTCGATTCTCTATCCATTGATGCCATCAATGCCTTGTTTTTGGTCTACTCGTTCAGAAGATATGAACTTTCGAAATGCCATCATTTTCAGAAGAATGCAAAACTCGATTTTGAATGAAAAACTATTACATCAATTTAAATGCTACAGATAAATTCCTTTGGAACAAATTGCAGTTTTTGCCGTTCAGCCAGCAATGGATTTTTGCTTGCCAAAATAAATAGATGAAAACAGTCTGGCTTGTGAATTGTGAAGAAGTGCTTTAATCTTCGAAATCTGTTAGTTACGGGGTACTCAATTTCGGAAAGGGTGGAAATTGAACCTTATTTTGAAAATGATGAAACGGAAAATGGAGTTACTGAGTCATTCAACAAACGACCTTGACAGACATATTTTTAGGAAAATTGTTCGCAAATTATTGAAATTCCAAAGATCCATATCTGAGGAAAATTAGTCAAAACAGTAAACAAAACTCTGAGAAGTATTGGTTAATATATTATTTACAGAGGTTAAGAAAAGTATTGGTAAATATGTGTTTCAGAGATTGATTTGTTGTAGTTTGTGGTATTTCAAACTTCTTCCAAGTTCTGATGCTTGCTGTTTGGTGAAGAGATTCACTAAAAGTTTTTGGGTGAAAAGGCATTATATTCATCCCATATTGATAAAGATTATGCTTTTGAACAAACGTTTTCAATATTTAAAATAATCTTCAGTGATCGAGAAAATTTCAAAAATTCTCGGGTTATTTATTGTTGGAGATAAAGAATTGAGAAAGAAGCATCTATATATAATGAAATAGATATCATGTTTTCCACTTTACTAATTTTGGGTTCACGAAAATATCTCCTACGTAATTCTTCTGAACGGTGAATATAAATCTTGAATAAATTTTGACAAATTGAGTTTCGACAAAGAACAAAAGATTGCAATGAGTTGGTTATCCATGCAGAAACTAGAAACTTACCCTCGATATTTTCACTACTTTCAAAATTTGATCAAACCAGTTACGAATCAATTATATAGAACACGAGACAAAATACTCAAAAGTACAACATCCATTCTCAAAACGAAATCTTGCTATCAGCAGGAACACGCGACATCCGACTTGTCTGAGAAAAAAAGGACGATCGCGTCGTTGGTCGTCCAGGAGCACTACTGACCGGTTAATTGTGCAGGAATCTGGTGTGACAGATCAGGAAAGACAGCGTTGACAGGAAGTGTAGTGAAGCTCCTGCGGAACACCGAGCGAGCGCCAGCAGGAATGGCAGGAAGCAATATCGCAAGTGGCGGTTCCTCCACGGGGCGGGGCGGTTCCTACCCCCTCCATTGGCGCCACCTCTACAGGGGTTGCTCATCACTTCGCCACCGCTGCAGGATCGCGGGAGGACGTTACCACTGGATCCGTCCTTTGTTTGACATTTTCGGGGTGACGATCATTGGGGTTGAAGTGTTTATGCTGCGTTTGTTTCTGTAATGAGAATATAATGTTCGGTTTCTTTGAGAAAAGTTGTTGTTTTATTGGTGAGGTAGAAATAGTGTTGAATTATTTCTCAGTAATTATTGAAGAGAATTTAAAATCATAAGAAAGATTATTAGTAACATAAACAGACCCGATTATCATAAAACTCAATTCATATCATACAATATGTATAAACATATATTTTCAAAATGATCTCATCATAAAATGAGCTGTTTCTGAGGACAGTATCTTTAATGAAATCACTAATAGCAGGACACTATAAGAAATTCAAAGTGAGCGATACTCCCTCTAGTGTCGATGTTGCGAACTAGAGTCAATAACATTGTTCATCTTGGTACCCATTGATACTCATTTATTTTTTTCGAAATGTGAGATGTGGGAAAAAGTATTTGATGCAGTGACATGAATTTTCATTATTTTACACGAAAAAATTAAGTTGAAGTTGTGGTGGAAACTATTTCGAGAGTGAAAAAAAATATAGATGAACAAACAAAAAACACGTTGAAAATTTGAAAAACTGGCTCTACTTTTTCAGTCATTCAATGTGATTCAACAAACAGGTTTCACTTTAGACAAATCTGCATTACTCTTTTCTAACTCACCTAAAACTCACTTAATTGCCAACGGTATTATGAGACCAAATTCGGAAATAAGGAGCATGTATGAAAATATCAATATAAATCAACATGAAACATCGGAAACCAAGTTTCGGGATATGAAACGACTTTGAAAAAATTAAGAAAACGAAACAAATGATTCGCGCGAACTACATAAACACAAATCAATCCTCTAAAATCCTAAAACGTTCCCAAAAAAAATCCAATGAAAATAGTTTAACTCTTTCAAACACACTAGTTCCCATATGTAATGAGCCTTTTTTCTGAGAATAGTACAGCAAACGTGTCACGAGAGGTAGCACTAGTACTAGGGACAAACGATAAACTATTCACATGTAAAACAGTGTTATTTACGTAATATTGATTTATTATTTAAAAATATAAATCTGATATAAAAAATTATTTTGTGCTAGTATAATGCCAACAAAGAATTGCTGTTTTGCGAATTGTACATCGTATAATCGATATCCGGAAGAAAACGTGTTTTTTATACCATTTATAAAACCTCATAATAATGAGGTTAGATGTAAGAAATGGATGCATGCTTCGAGAAGAGTGGATTTAACAGTGCAAAAAATAAATAAATATTCAAATGTATGCTCTAAACATGAAATTAATAGTAAATTCCTCATAGTTAATTACCATTCTTTAGAATGAGATATAACCTCAATCGTTTATTAAGTTATATTCATTATATTTAATTAAATTTATTTCATTACCATCTATATTTGATTCATATATCACTCGGAAATAAGTCTGGAATTCATAATTATTTTAAATTACAGTTTGAATCTACCGTTACTCGTTTACTAGAGTATGTATACTAACCTGTCTATTAATTCTCTTTTTTTCCAGTTACTTTTAAATTACGGCATGCAAGCCAACGTTTTAATGTTACAACATTGTTATCCTTTACAGTTGCAAATTTTAGTTTTGCTCCAGGAACATTTTCTTCTGTTAAAAACATTATTTTTCAATTGTACCTTACCATATGTTTAAATGAGGATTATTCAGTGTTTGTCCCTACCGAACTACTAGCGCTACTAGTGAGTGATTTTTCGTACTTCAGGAGTTCATTGAACGTATAACCACGGTACGAATATTTTCTTTCAAATATTCGAGAGATATGGGTGAATTATTGTAATGAATTTATACTTCTAAGAGATGAACATTTTTTCCAAAATATATTTTTTTGACGAAAATTTCATTCAAATTTCTCATTGAACTCTCTCCGCGGCAAATACAAGCTCCGACATATTTGGGCATAAGAACCAACGGAAAAGAACAAAATTGCTGCTACGAAAATGCTTTCGTTCCAATCTTACTCTACCCATCTGGAGTAATGAAGTGATGTCAGGAGGAGATATATTAACTCCACGTGAAAACCCGTACAATGATGCATCCCCATCCTCAATTAGCCATTTCACGGTTATGCATTCCTCTACAACTGGGAGGCCGTGGACTTTTGAGTTTGTAGTGTCTCTATGGTAAGAGTTCGGCTGCTCTCCTACGCATGCTCCATGACCATAGACAATTTCTCTTTAATGCATAGTGTCCTCTTTTACGAGTGGTTTCAAGTCGGAAATTGAGGGATTCAACGTCAGCTACCAAAATGATGCCTTCAACATCTTATTCTACCGTAGTCGCATCTGAAACCCTAACGTCCTCAGGAGTAATTTACTACCGCTTTCGGTGCTTCTATGGTATTGACAAGACATCGGTGATCCCCTTAGTACTACTACTTAATTCACTACGAAAAAGCTATTGCACTAGCGAAACATGTCGTGATATATTTCGTTAAATAAAGTTTATGGACATCAAATCGTAAGGCGTTGTTTATGAAATTACTATGGATCTTCATCAAGTAAGGGCCGAATCAATCAGAAAAAAAAAAGAAACTGAATCTGTTGTGGAACTACTCATGCTCTACCCTCAAGCTACAAGCTAATAAGCCTGATGTATTTCTTCTCGACTATCAAAGTAAGATGATATTCGTCATGAGATTTTCACTCCGATAGAATTGAGTATCGAGATGTATTCTTCGATCTCAGCAGACTCTACCCAGACAGATCACTCTGTCGAAATGGTTGTTCTGATTATAGGAGATAATTTTGTGATGCACTGGATAAATGCAGGGGGCTATAGGAGGCTGTTATTGTTGGTTCGATATTTGCTCTGGGTATATGATTCTCGGACCCTATGATCCCATTGGTTAACGATTCTGGAGTTTCGGGTACAGGGCCTGACCAGCAACCCCTACTCAGATAATAATAATAATCACTATAATATTATTCATTGTATCTGCGTAGGGCACATGATTTTCAGATGCAATGATCACTCACCTTACGGTCATTGGTTGATTATGCTGGCGCGGCCGCCTGAATGATTGGAGGCTGCCGGGACAGGACTTGACGAAAAATTATATAAATTGGATAAACCACATACTATGTCACCAAGAGACTAAAAACTTGTCTTGAGAAAATAAGTTCAGGTGAAAACTATTATTTTATTTGACATGAAAAAATAAAAGTTATACAAATAAAATGTATAAAATGAATGTATTTCATCAGTTCGGACTTCCATTGTCTAATATAATATAAATTGATTTGAAATCCCTGAAAAAAAATTAAAAAGATCGACCGAAAATAACAATTTTATTGAACAAAAAACTGAAATTACAAAAAAATAACATAAAAGCAACAGATCGAGGCAGAAGAATTCAGATGGAAAATCACAGAACAGCTAGATCGCGAACCAGTTCCAACTTTTAACATCAAAAATGAAGAACGAAGAGTCCTGAACGGGCCTCGTAGAGACAACACCATTAAGATCTTACCTGCAGATAAGGAAAACGCTACTGTTGTGATGGATACACCATTAAGATCTTACCTGCAGATAAGGAAAACGCTACTGTTGTGATGGATACTAATCTCTATGAATAGAAGATCGAAGAGGTGCTTCAGAAAGGAAAATACACGAAGATCGTAAGAGACCCTACTACATTAATTGAAAGGAAGTTGTACCAGACTTTAAAAAAACACCAAGTCTATTTTTCGGAAAAAGAAAGATCATCACTAACACCGCATCACAGTAAGCCCCCTCACTTGTATGGACTACCCATAATCCACAAAAAGGATGTGCCGCTCAGACCGATCATTAGCTCCAGAGATTCAGCCACTCAGAACTTGTCCAGATTTTTGCTACCAACAATTAAACCACTGCCATGTAAAACATCATCTTTTATGGAAAATTCAAGACATTTCGTTGAACTACTAGGGGAAATCGAAGTCATATAGAACCATGGGAATGCAGAACTAGACCCTTCCCTGAATCACATCAACAATGTAAGTCCTTCCATCACTTCCACAATGGAGAAGGAAGTCCACAACGAATTGCTTTCCTTAGACGTGTTGGTGAAGAGGACCGACACTAAATGGGAAATATTTGTATATTGAAAACCCGGGCTCTGTAATACAAAGGAATGTCTCGAAAAGGAACTAGGCATCATCAAAAATGACCTTCAACGGATTGGTTACTACAGAGTGATGGTAGAAGAGGCTTCAGCTAGAAAACAGCAAGAGCTCCATAAGGAAGAGAAGCGGCCACAACTAGTACTTGTACTTCCCTACATCAGAGGATTGTCAGAAAGGATAGGAAGAATTGGGTCCAAGTATAACATCAGGACCTGCTTCAGATTTGAAAACACTATCCGTAGCAGCCTCACAAAACCAGACCACCAAATGCGGACTGCGATTCCAAGAATTGCATTTACCGGATACCCTGCGAGTGCGGAGAATCATACATCAGTGAAACTAAGAGGCCATTGAAAGTTCGCATTGCTGAGCACAAGAAACACACACAGCGAGGAGAAACCAGCAAATCCAGAATAGCAGAGCATGTTTGGACTCATCAACATAACATCAAGTGGGCTCAAGCTGAAATCATCCACAAAGAGGAACACTCGTTTAGGAGAAAATGCAAAAAAGCCGAGTATATGTTGTCCAACAACGCATTTAGTCAAACTAGTGTAAAGATACGTAACATATGGAAACCTCTGATCAAGCGAAAAACGACCAACTCCCGCCAAACGGTCATCTACCGCTAAAACCAATGAAGGGAAGAGGGGATAGGTGAAAGCACTCGAATGACCTATAAATAGGAGAGAGGGAAGAAGGGATAGGTGAAAGCACTCGAATGACCTATAAATAGTCAGATCTCGGAGGAATAAGTCCAGTTATCACCCGAAGACGATTGTGAATACCAACAACCGAAACATCGTGACGTAACTTGGTTTGGAATCTTTCAATTTTGTTAATAATGTTTTTTTAATTTTCAGCTTTCATTATTATTTTAATTTTTTATTTTTTTGGTTGTTGCTTGTATGTTATTTCTTCGTAATTTCAGTTTTTCGGTTGATACAATTTTTTTTTCAGGGATTTCGGTCTCACTCGAAGATGAATTATTTTCGTTATAGTTTTTGACATTGACAGTATAATATACAAGTGTCAAAAGTATGTGTTGCCATCTGACTTATACAAATCAAAACGGAGTGAAGTTGTTTCATGTCGAGGATTTTTGTGTGTGAATTCAGTGAGTATGAGAAAAATGTTTGAAATGAATCAGTTTGGAGAAGCTCCTTTGTTTTTCTTTTAGTAATAATACATGTAAATTAGTTTTTACTGCTCCGTCACAAAAACAAAATCCCATGGAGTAGGCGACTTACAACTGAAATTTATTAGAATGTTAGTATAGTATAGTATAGTATAGTATAGTATAGTATAGTATAGTATAGTATAGTATAATATAGTATAGTATAGTATAGTATAGTATAGTATATTATAGTATAGTATAGTATAGTATAGTATAGGGTAGCATATTATAGCATAGCATAGCATATTATACTATATATATTATAGAAAACGGTATATTTCCACGACTGATCTGACCTAGAGAATAAATCAAATCCACCAGACAGTACGCCGAATTTTCTATTCCAGTAGCATACATACATGTTTCCCGTAATTTACAAACCTTCCTTGGACAATCTGTAATTAAATTTGGCAGCATACCGGTATTGCCGTTGTAGGTGTACGTGCATATTTTCCAATAAATAATCAGGCAGTGGCTAAGTGAACATACACCATCGTACACTTTATTAATGGATATCGCGTGCTAACGTGAATACTGATTTTGACCCTCGCCTGTTGTAACGTCTGTAACGTCCACGACCGGCTGATTTATAAGCTCAGTGTCGAGATACTGAAATAGCAACTGTTCTCTCTTTTATTGTTGACAGGTCAAACGCGATCTCTTTGGGTTTTATTCACTTTTGACTCACGTGAACAAACTGACCCTCTCTTGATAGCTGTGCTTTATGTCGAAATATTAAAAACTTCGATATTTTCAGCCTGCCCTAGTTTTTGGAAATTTTTCAGTGAGATTTCCGAAGGATAAACAGTTCAATCTTCCTCTTCAAGATGATCACTTTGTGATAGAAACACGTATCGAAGATTAAAACAACGATTTGGTGTTGGGATAAAACTCCAGTAATATTCATTACTGCACCAAAGGTTCCAAATAGTGCATCACAAAAAATATTGTCCAACACACGTTAATATTTGATGGTTTTGATGTGCTTATTCTTGTTAATATAAGAATAATTTAGTTGGACACAAATAATATAATGAAAGTTCATTATATTATACAGGCCGTATTTTTTAGCCTGATACCACTATTGCTATCTCGGAAACGATAGATCCTATATGGACGGTTAAATGGAACAAAAGTTGCCTATTTAGGAATGCAACACACTGGTATTTTCAGATCTATAAAATCATCAACGGTTTCTGAGATATTTGCAAAAAACTGAAAGTGAGATTTTAATTTTTTGCTCTACCGCCTCCATTTTCAATAATATTCATTTTTCAATGCAACATTTCGTTCATTCAATTCCATCATGAATATATTTTTCAAATACGGACCTGTATATTTTTTTATAAATTTTCGTAGTCATTATAATTACAAATTCGTTGACATATCACAACATATGTATTTCTCGACGTTTCTTCCTGAAAACACATCATCAATATTCTATCATTCAACTTTTTTTATTCAATGAGGAATCAAATATCAAACTATAGTTGTAACACATAGTTAACAGTATCATTAATCACATTGAAAAAAAGACAGTTACGAAATAAAATGTAACGAAATAATAAAAGATAGAAGATGAACACCATAACGGAATGTCTCACGTTACATTTTTTAAGTTACCGTCTCACGCGATATCGCATCAAATGTTCAAATTGTCTTCCATCATTTCTTAAACAAATACTTGTTCTAGAAATAGTGTGCTTGTGGCAGTTCTCTAACATCTGTGGAGTGATAGCGGTGCAGGCACTTCTTATTGAATCTTTCAATTTTTCAATATTTTCAAAATTTGTTCTGAATACTTGTTCTTTTATAAAACCCCACAACAAAAAATCTAGAAGAGAAAGGTCCCGTGAACGTGGTGGCCACTCAATAGGACCATTATTTCCTATCCACCTTCCTGGCATAGTTGTATTGAGATAATCTCTGCAGATTCTCCTGCGATGTGGTGGAGCTCCGTCGTGTTGGAAATACTCATATTTTCTTATGAGGCTGAGTGGCAAATCTTCTAATAACTTAATTAGAGTATAATTTTCCTGTCAGAGATGTTTCAAAAAAGTGGGGGCCAATAATTTTATTATCAAGAACACCAAGCCATACGTTAACACCATATCTCTCTTGAAAATTGGTAACTCTATGTAAATATTCATTTTCTTGTCGCCAATGATACTGTATATTCCTGTTGAACCATCCGTTATTGGTAAATGTACTTTCATCACACCATAATTTTTTTTTACAAATTTTATTATCTTGGCGAAATTTTCCAATGAGCCATCTACAAAAAACTCTTCTCCTGTTGAAGTCCGTTAAACACAAATGGTGAACTTTCCTGCCTCGATAAGGCTTGAATTTATTTTTTATTTTATTTATATTTTATTTATTTACAGACGTAGTGGATATGGCCGAATTATGAGCAATACCCCTCAGAGATACTTCCTTGTTCTTAATTTTTTTATTTTCCATAAATCCTAAATCAAATTAATGTCACTTTATCATAATTGTGAATATTCTTTGAACTCACCTAAAACGCCGATTTCATTATCGCCACCACATTCAGTAACCGTACATTTTCTTTCAGAGGGTTTTTCAGAAGATCCATAATTCCGTAAAGTATTTTCGATTCGTTGAAAATATCTGTGATTAGGTTGTCGTCGTTCAGGATACAATTCCTGATACATTTCCAGAGATTTGGTAGCATTCCTCAAACATCTCGAGTATACAAAAAGCAAATCCACTTTTTCATCATTGGAAAAATTCATGTTTCTCCCTTAACATCGCTCAACGATTTGAATAACTTTTATTTTGTGTGTGACAATTAACTTGACACTCACATTCATGTATTTCATGGCTTACTTTAAAAAAAGAAATTATCGCTCATGTTTCTCGTGAAAATCATCTATGACTTTTTTGATACATTATTTTTATCAGTGAATTCTTGTTGATATCCTCTTTTTCTGAACAGAAATTTTTGGGTAGCTAAAAGACATTTAGAAATTGTGAATCGCTTGGTATTAATACAAAGATTATATTGGTCTCTCTTTTTCAAGACGAACCTGACAGAAATTTAGTTGGATTTCAGTGAATAAAAATAATTATAATCTCAATGAATGACACTATCGACAGGAGAACTTTGGATCTCAGTAATATTCGGAAGACACGTCAAAATTCTCAATTCTAAGACCAATGTCATTCCATCTCAGATCGATAACAGGAAATATAACCAAAACTTTTCTAAACTTTTTTTGAGTGAAATAGGTGATGGTGACATTAGGTCAGCTAGTAGAATTTTGAGCTCCAGTGATACGTTGGCCGAATACGATGAATGCATACTATCAGTTATCCGATCAAAACACCCTCGATTAGATTTCTTCACGCACTCTCTGGATTCGCAATCACCACACGCTGTTTCAGAGTTCCCGCTGCTCCAATTTCCAGAACATGAAGTATCGAAGACAAGTAAATTTTTTCGTTCTGGTTCTGCAGGTGGTTCAGGTTCTTTTTTTTTCGGCCTAGCCATATGCAAGACTTCATTAGTCACAGCTCTGGAAATTCAGGACGGAAACTTCTTTCTTCTTTTACAAAATTATGTAACTTCATTCCTACTGGTAGGGTTTCTCCAGAGATTTTTCCTATATTTTTTGGCGCTTCACTGTGTGCTCTTCGGAAAAACGTTGGAGGAGTAAGACCGATTGCTGTCGGTACCTTTTATCATCGATTGGTAGCTTAACTTGGTTGTATGAGGATTTAAGAAGAAATGGATCGATGTTACGTCCACTACAGTTTGGTTTCGGTACTGCAGGTGAATGTGAAGCTGTTGCTCATGCTACTCGTAGATATATTAATCTTCATCCAAATCCCAATTCAGAAAATTTTCTGAAAAAAGATTTTAAAAATGCCTTCAACATGATTGATAGAAACATCATGCTTCGTAAGATTAAATATTCGTTTCCAGGATTATATCCCATCTTAAGTAGGTGTCTGAGAGAAGTGTTCAACAAGGTGAATACTTAGGACCTGCTTTTTTGTGTCTGACCATCGACGAACTCACTAGAAGTGAGTATTTGGACGATGGCTCAATCGCCGACGATTAAAACATTGTTTCAAAGAATTTGATTACTCTTTCAACTCCTAATAATATTTCTGAATCCATCATTTTGAAGTTGGCTCCTGGTATTAGAATTTTGAAAAAGTCTAAATGGAGTGTCCTGGGTGCTCCTCTTTCAAAAGATTCACTTTCAGAACATCTTCGAGAAAAACGGGAATCACTCAAATTGCTGACCACCAGATTGGATGAAGTTCCTAAGTACGTTGTTTGGCGATTTCAAAACTCTTGTACGCCCTCAGATATTCCCACACTTGGTCAAGTCAGTTAGAGCTTTCCCAAGCAACGCTTTCTGTAAACCGACTAGGGCTACGTTCGGCTTTTTCCTTAGCTTTACCAGCTTTTCTGTCGTCAGTCAATAGTGTCTCTGATCTTATTGATTCTATATTTATCAATATCAAAGACGTTTTTTATGATGATTCTTTCAGAATAGCAGTAGAACTTAGGATAGGTTTATAGTAGTAGTATAGTTGATGAGAAAGGTACACATGGTTTGAGTTGCAGCAGAAGTGCAGGGAGTACATCTCGACATCACCAGCTGAACGACATATTGAAAAGAGCTATGGTGTCAGCGTATGTTCCTGCAATTCTGGAACCCTTAGGTACCAGTTCCGAATCGATCCCTCCATGAAACCCTTCACCACATGGAAATATCGATTGCAGCTTGAGAAATGGTTCTGATGCAGATTCTGTGGATTATGTAGACAGTGGTCCTAAAAATCTTGCGAAAAAAATTGGATTAGATAATTTAGAAAACACTTGCTACACGAATAGCATTTTAGAAGTGTTGTTCATGACGAAGAATTTCAAGTACGAGGTTTTAAAGATGAGCGAGAACAAGAATGTTTCTTTCTTATTCACCAAACTCAAACACCTGTTCATGCAGCAGCAGTTCGTAAAAATATATCATCTTTCTCACCCCCCGTTTTTCTAGAGTTTATGAAGTCCACTAGATACTCGTTGGAACAACAAGAGTATTGTTCCAAATTCTTGGAGTTCTTGTTGAATACTCTTCGTGAGCAGGAAAATAACAGAATAAATACTCCCGACCGCTCTGAATTGAATGATTCCGTACAATCTATCTCGTCTTGTGTTTGTAGATATTTTGCTGGAGAAATCCTCACTAGTTTACTTTGTAGTACATGTTCAAGAGGTAGCAAAAACGTATGTGACTTTCTAGAACTTCAACTAACGTTTCATAAACTACACCTCACGATTGGATCTCCACAAACATTATTTGAAAAATATATCACGACATGTTTTCCTAACATAGTAGCTTCTTCAACAGTGATTTGAATATCTACTAACGTTTCCTAATATGAATTTGCACTCCGTGCAAAGCTCCGTGAAAATAGAACTTTTAACAAGTGATTAATCAATTGTATTTTCAAATATGCGCCAAACTAACTGACTATTATAAGACAACAAGTATAGCTGAGGCACCAGTCAATCTAATGATAACACTGATGATCTTCAAGCATGACTCAACCTCTGATGGAAGCATCGAAACTGCAAAAAAAATTCTATAGTACTTTGATAGAGAAATCTTAAAATAAAAATAAAACCTCTTGGGAAATCTTCAACAAGCTAAGAAATAAAACAAGTAACTCTTCTAACTTGAAAATTTTGCATGATAATAGTGGAATTACCAACCCCAAGATAATAGCTGACACATTCAACAATTTTTTTACTGAAGCACCTAGGAGCGTAGTTCTTTTCGGGGAAAAGAAACACAAACTCTATTGCTTTGATTCCATTTACTGAAGATGAAATGTTACATATTGTATCAAAACTGAAAAATAAAATGTCTACAGGTCCAGATGAAATTCCCTCTGCTTTAATAAAGGAATTTGGTGAAGTTATAGTCTGTATTCTAACCCATTCAGTAAACCACTCATTTGCATCGGGCATATTTCCAAACTGTTTTAAATCAGCAAAGCTAACTCCAGTGCATAAAATAAAATTAAAAAACCAACATTAACAATTACAGACCCGTATCAGGTCTCTCTCCGTTTGCAAAGGTGAAGGAATATTATATGCTAGACAGACTAACTCCCTTCATCAATAATGTATTGTCCGAAACCGACAAAAGAAACTCACCTGTTGGAATTTTTCGCGACTTAAGTAGGGCTTTTGACTGTATTCCTCATAAGGCACTGCTACAAAAACTTTGGCTTTGTGGCATTTCTACTTTGCTGAAATCCAGTCTATTCTACTTTATGGCATTTTACTATGGGGAAACTCTCCGGCTGCACAGCATATATTTCTTATTCAGAAAAAAGCAGTAAGAACTATAAAAAATGTATCACCCAGGAATTCCTGCAAACTATTGTTTGCCAAATTGAATATTCTTCCTTTGGCCTGTCTTTATATTATGGAAGTTGCCTGCTACATTCATAAAATAAAAAACACTCTTCCCAGGCATTCGGACATGCATGTCTACCAAACCAGAAACAATCAGCTAATCTATCCAAATCAAAGCAATCTCCAAATAACATCAAATGGAACACTCTCAACAGGTGTAAGACTTTACAATAAATTATCCACTGGCATTAAAATTCAGCCTACACAGTACACACTTCAAATTTCGAAACTCCATAAAACGCTCTCTGCAAGAAAATTTATTTTATAACATTGATGAATTTTTAATGTAACTTTCTAAGCAAATTATTTATATTGCTTTTGTTGTTTTTTTGTCACGTACGTAGTCTTTACTATATTTATATGTATGTACAAAGACATTATATCCTGACATGTTCTATACCCTAATAGGTCCTTTGAATGAATAAACTGATTTGATTTGATTGGATGGACATATACACCAAGCACACCGAATTTAAGTATGACATTAATAAAAGTAGATATCTTCTTCTGTACCCCACTTCTCACTTTACATTACATTACACTATGAAAGTTTTGATATGATTCGCTATTTCCACTTGTCCAATTTGGATTATATACGAGCAGAATTTTTAAATGAAAAGTGTGAGTAAGTGTTTTTCAGATGACCAGTTCTCGCTCCCTTACAAACAACAATCCCTAGAAGTCAAAACTTTCTCGAAATAAGAATTAACGACATATTATCGTTCATTATGCGGTTGGTAGCACAAATTAGTCGTTTCACAGATCGAACCATCGTTAGTGGTTACCGTCCAACCGGCGCATTGAAAATCTTGCTTGAGTGAGTCGATTTATTATTATTACTATTATATTTCCTTTCCAATCTCCCCTCCTCATTTTCATGTCATTTGCGGTAACTGCATCCTTCTAACTATGAAATATTCTTCATGAGAGTAGCGACATTCAACAATGAGGAACTTTCGTTCAAGATTACCACCGAAGCGATGTTCAGGAAGGCATGAGCGAGCATTCGAGATCATAATGACGATCATCAGCTTTGATCGGTTACCCGTGAAGAGTTCGTATTCAGTTTTCCCAAATTACATCCTACATTATTTGAGTACAAGTTATTAATCCTATTAATAATGCGAAAATAATGCCATAATCACCATCATACAAATGATTTATTGAACATGTTTTTTGGGAATCTGCTTCTTCCATCCTTGTCTGTAATATATTTCGAAATGATTGAGAAAAATATTGTTATTTCTTTGGAAGAATTAAACTTTCTTTCTATGGAGATGCAGAAGTAGAAAACCAAAACCTTTCGTTCCTGAAAATGAATCTCTTCTATAAATATACTCCTTTCAATTTAAACAAGATTCCTATGGCTGGGATCAAATCAAATAAGCGAATGAATGTCATTATATGACATGAGTAGATTCAAGTCATTCGTGACATAACGTCGTAATTTTATGTATGAATGAGTGTTTGGTGCTGAAGAGATCCAATATCCGCCATCAAGAATGACAGTGTTCCATATAAATGACACTTTACCTCTTTCATATACTATACTAGCAACCTACCCCGGCTCCGCACGGGTGCAATATATAAGGAAGAAGAAAAAGTATACAATATCATATAAAACATATTACTAACAAAGAAATTGAAAATATTTGAAATTAAAACTTAAAATGTAGATAGTAAAATGTATTAAAAATACAGAAAACAACTTACAGATACTATATTTATTTATATTATCTATCTATCTATATTTCAATACCTGTTTTTTTAATTTTTAATGAAGGACTAGATATAATTTCATTTGGTAATTTATTGTATGCATCAAACCCTTTGAAAAATAAAGAATTCATGGCACTTCTCCTATTTGTTCTGCATAAATGTAAATTGGTAATATTTCTTGTGGCATATTTGTGCACTTCTGAATTTAAACTAACAAATTCAGAAAAATATAAAGGTGATGAGTTATTCAGAATTTCATATTGTATAAATGTCATAGTTAAGTAATACAACCGTACAGAAACTGGTAGCCACCGCAAAGTTTGTAACATAATTCCGATTTCAGTGAATCTATTCATACCGCAATTTTAAAGTTTTTGTAATTGAGATGTTTGATTTAGATTGAACAAGAAAATGATAGAAATAAGATAATAGAATAATAGAAGCAAGAAAATAGTAATCAAAATGTGGTTGGATTATCGCATTGTACACACAGTAATTTTAGACTGAGTGGATAAATTACCAGAAATTCTTGCAAAGAAATACAGTTTTTCAGATATTTTTTACATATATAATCAAAATGGTTGCCAAAAAGTGATAAATTACCTAATTGGAATCCAAGATATTTGATACATGACACAATTTCAATGTTTTCATTATCGATTTGTAGATGTATACCCATTTGAATCGAGGTAGTTCCATTTATATTATGTTGTGATGATCATTCCTTTAGTTTTCATTTTATTCAGTTTCAATTTATTTGCCATGAGGTACTCATTTACATCCTTTAATGTAATGCGGCATTCATTTTATCGATAGCTTTATCAAAGTTTGTATCGTAGCATGCCAATAGTGTATCATCTGCAAACATATTTACAAAATCAACATTATATATATATATATATATATATATATATATATATATATATATATATATATATATATATATATAGATATATAAAGAGTGGGAAATTTAAATCTCGAAAATTCATTGAATTGAAAAACAGATAACCGATATAAGTTATAAATAAATGTCGGATGAAATCAAATTGATATTTGTGATGAAAAATTGAAAAAGACATATTAAACTCATTGTTATCATTTAGGAATGATGAAAAATTCAAAAATTATTGGTTGTGAACCATTTCCTTAGAAACGGACATCAAGTGATGCTTTTAAAAAATATTTATATTTAGACATAAGTGGAGTCAATTATTTTTGTACAAAATTGTTAAATGAAAATGTATCTAAATTTAAGAACCAATGTGAAAATCGTAGAATAGATAATTTTTCTGATATTGAAGGTGGAAATTTGTAGTTATGAAAACTGAGAGGTGATAACTAGATTTAGTAAGAGATTTTCAACATTATTGTCAACAAATGAATTCTTCTCAAGGCGACGAAGATGAATGCCACGCGAAATTTCTCTCTCCAGAAATTTGTAAAATATTGTAAAAGAAAACTTAAGAATTGATCATAATTGTATTGTGTACTGTTGATTGAAAGAAAAATTCAGTGAAAGCCTACCTGTCAAGCCCACTTCCAGTGAAATATCCACAAGTTCCAGCTCCGAAGTGTAGAAAAATCACACCACACACCAACGTTGGAGGAAAACAAGGTATTTACCGATTCCATTTTACATCAAAATAGGTACATGCATTAATAATGAAATTGTCCAAGAATATAATAGGACATTCAAAATAAAGTTTGCAAACGAATTACAGTGACCTTGAATAATAAACTGACATTTTACAGACAAAGGGTGCGTTCGGATATTCACACTTAAATAGTTCGGTGTAGGTTTAGGATATTTTTAGAATTAAGTAATTTTCCCTTTTGCTAATTTATATATTTTTTTGACTTCAACATTTTTATATTCATTATTGAAATTGTTCCACATTTTCTGAAATCAGTTGTGTCTTTTTCCAATTTCTTCACAGGAACATCTGCAAGTAAGATCAAATTTGGGTAAGTAATTGTTGTGTTTGTGCCTGAATCCACCTGAGGTGTTGAGAAAAATCTCTATACACTGAGGTATAGGATTTAAACTCAACATATGAGTCTAGCCAATCAAAATTTACATCTCAAGAAATAATAAAAATAATAATAATTAAAAATTCATTTTTCAAAACCCACTTAACATTCTAACATCTTATAATAATATATATATATATTGAGTCGTTTTCGCGTGAACCCGTAACAAACAAACGTACATTCGCATTTATAATATAAGTAGGGAAGTAGAGAAGTAGGGATTGTGAGCAATCCTGTGAATGATATTGGATTCAATTACATAACGAATGTTTGGAATACAAACTGAATAGTAAAAAAAGTTTTTTGTATATTTCAGTAGTTGTTCCAAAATTTTTTTTTTCGTGTAATTCAATGTTCAGGAAGTAAAATTTCAGAGATGAAGTCTCTGATGATATTTCTTTCAATGTGCGATGTTCTTCATTGACTTTGGAAGATAAGGTGAAACTCGATTTGTCAGTATTCACTTCTTTCGTATCAAACAGAAAAAACTCACAAAAACATTCATTCTGTAGATAAAGACCCCGTCTAGCAAAAATACCAATTAATTATTTTATCTGAACAATCGCCACCCGCCATGACACCCTCTTAATTAAAAAACTCGTTATCGTTTTGGCCTCGCCACGCGGCTAATTACTAAGACATTTTGTTCTTTTTTTGAAATCATTAGAGACGAGACTGTTTCGCCACTTGAAAGAGGGCTGAATTTGGTAACAGTTTCTTAAAATGTTTGTCCTTGGGACAGAATAGAAATATTAGGGCTCATTTAGATACCCAGTTTCAATCAGGGGCAATTTTGAAAATTCTAAAATTATATCCTGGGATATTTTTAAAACTGCAAACAAATTGAAAAATTCAGTACATTGTCCCGAATCCGTTATTCTGAATTGAAAACTGTCGGATGTAAATTGAAAGAAGAGTTAACGAAGTTCAGTTCAATCAATCAATCAATTTACTTGTTAAAGAAGTGTTCAATCAGAATACAGAAGTAAGTTGTTTCTTACGCTAATAAATCACAAAAATAAATAACTAAAGTAATACATACATACATACATATTTATATCCCACAGGTAACTGCAATTGGGACTACCTCCATCAAATTACCGAAACCTCTACAACTTTTATATACCTGAAAGATCGTTCCCTGCAAGTGGCCGTCGATGGATATCTCTCGAATACTTTCACCATCAATACTGGTGTTTCCCAGGGATCCATATTGTCTTCAACCCTCTTTTTATTGCATATCAAACAAGAATCCAATTATTGCTTTGCTGAGGACAGCACACTTGTGTGGTCATTCCTTTTGGATTCCAGAACATCGGCTACGGAGACACATCTTCACCGGCAGCGGGAGGTTGCATATCTTAATGAGGATCTGGACATGGTTTCGAATTGGGGTGAAAGTAACCAGGTTCAATTCAATGCCATAAAAACCCAGGCATCGGTTTTCTCCAAAAAAATATAAATGTCTCCGAATTAGAGATAATAATGCCAGGACGGACAATTCAGCTTTCTGCTTCGAAAAGTTTGTTAGGGGTTAAAATGGACACCAATATGTGTTGGCACAATCATGTCGCTGAAATTGTAAAGACTACTTCTGAAAAGCTTGAAACACTGTTCCGAAGTAGAAAACTGTACACACCTCAGCAACTTTTGATGCTTTATAAAGCTCACATCAGACCTTCTTTGGAGTATTGTTCTCATGTATGGAGCTCTGCCCCCAAACATACCCTGCAGTTGCTGGATTCCATCCAAAAAAGAGCCATCTGCCTGATTGGAGACGCGAACATCACGTGCAACCTTGATAGCCTGGAACATCGAAAAACGGTTGAGAGTTTGTCTCTTTTCTATAGATAATTTCACGGGAAGTGTTCAAGTGACTTGGCACATTTGATTCCACCAAGAGCGGTACATACCAGAACTACGCGACGGATTGTGACTGCTCACCATTTTGAGGTTCAACTCAGTACATCTCGAACTTCATGTTTAAGAACTGTTTCATCTGGAGAGCTGCGTTCATGTGGAATAAACTTCCTGAGAACGTTTTTCCGAATGGATTTATTCTCCAGCGATTCACATCCAATGTGAATCGCTATTTTCACAGAGGCACTGTTCTGGGAGCACCTTAAGGATTTTCCTGTAGTGCTTGTGTTTTGTGTTTGGGGAAAAAATCGATTATTCGGTAAAACCACTATTCGGCACATCTCTACTAGCAATTAATACACTGACATTAAATTCCAAAAGAGAAATGACAAATATGTTTTTCATCTAAATTGATCTTCTTATTTTGAAATAATCAGAAAACTGAGAAATTTAATTGAAAACGATTTCTTAACATGGTTTCTCTCAAAAAGTGTGAAAAATTCACCACACCGTACGAGTAGCTTTGGGCCTAGCAAGTCGAATTTATCTTATAGTCAAATGTCTAATAAAACAATATAGTAGAAGATCTGAATCAAAAACCACCTTCACCCATTTAATCAATGAATGAAAAGAAATTATATGAAATTTAGTATATTAAACTTAATCGCGAGTGTGTTGTCTGAAAAAAATTCTGACCAGGATATGTAAAATTCAAAAATGACTTTTATTTTATTATAGTCATTTGTTTAAGGAACAAATTTTATCTATATCAATGTTGAGGGTAAATCATGTAGATTATGCAAACATTACGCTGTTCAACTAACGGCTGAAGTGGCACTCAAATCAATTACTATTATAAAACAGATATTGCTCCAAAAAATAAATACAATGGAGGATTTATTGATTTTAGTACAGAAGACAGACACATTGAATAATATATAATTCTTCTATAAATATCCCGTCAATATTCAATTTTTAATGATAGAATGACTTCAAATCGTGAAATCAAACCTATGCTCTTTTCTACTTATCGACATACGTTAACTTCTAATTACTTCTTCAAAAGATAAAGGATTTTTGTTACGTAATTAGGCTGGAACATTTATAATTTTTGCAATTTCCTGTAATATTCTTCATGAAATTTTCATTTCATTACAAAAATGTACTTCTAGATGCACGTCAGTAATTCTACCGCTGATAAAGTACCAGAAAGTCTGAATTATAGTGACCATTCTCAAAAAGTTATATTGGACGAATTTTCAATCAATCAATGTCTGTCTGTCTAGGATTTTTCCAGCCAATAACTGATTTGAATATAAAATTTAATGAAAAAATTGTAATGTTCTGAGATGAGCTTATTTCAATGCAATATACATATAATAATACACCTTTCTTTAGGATGAACAAGTACGAATACAAAGAAGATGTCATAAAAACACATTGTGTAGATCACATAAATCAAACACTGGGGTTAATCAACAAAATAATTCAAATAATTTGAACTGATGTTGATAAAGTTGAAGATGAAATGTAGCTTATGCCAAGATAGTTAAAAAACTTGGTATTAGTTCGCAGATCATTTCATAGAGAAAATGAAATAATAAAATGAGTTAGATAATAGAAAGCATAACTGAAATACAGTGTTCAATTTGTGAATGTAGATTATTGAACAGTGTTATGAAATTTGAATGAATATATTATATTTTCAGAGAAGAACTATTGATAGTTTAAAAGAGAATGATAAAACCAGCTGTAGGAGCTAGACAAAGATTAAAGTAATTCATTTTTGTGTTTGCAATCTCCAGTCAAGATACTTGAGTCTTCTGTGTTACATTTTTGTAGATTCATCAGTTTCAAGTATCGCTACCAAAAATTTTTGAAAAAATGTCATATAAGTGTTGAAGAATTGGTGCAGTCCAACCATTGTTGGACTAAGGCAAAGCACTATCATCTTTTGTGATAAATTTGTTGAAAAGAAAATTTGAAAAGGTAAATATAAATTCGAAAGAAGGTAATCGGACTTGCATTCCATATGGAGAATAAAGTAGTTGAGAAATGAAAGCAATATCTGCTGACGTGTTGTAAAGGGCCAACTGAAAAGTTCACCCCATAAAGTTACGGTGAAATTTAAACTACTAGAGAGTCCAAATAGTGAGTAACTTGTCGTAGTAACTTGTAGGCAAAATTTATGAATACGACAAATTACTGACTAATTCTACTCTCTAGTAGTTTAAATCACACAGTAACTTTTTGAGGTGAACTTTTCAGTTTACCTTTCATTACACTTCAGCAGAGTCTCTAGTGATTAAGCTTTCATATTTTCAGATTATATAAGCTTATAAACCCAAAAAAACAGTTTAAAATACTGATAATAATGCATTTCTTCTTGAAGTGAACCAAATTGGAATCACAATATTTCTATATACAGGTCGTTTCTTTTATCATGTGGTAACATTGCTATATTCTATACCGTATCAGATACGAAGACGATTAAATGGGAAAAAAAGTAACTTTTATCGGGAACAATACAATGATCGAAAAAAATTTACGGTGACTCTCGCCCGTCCCGAATTATACGGAAAAACCAAAAATGCGGTTTTTCGTCTTTTTCGAATGGAATTGTAATTTCGGAGAATATCAAAATATGGAAAAGGAAAATGTTATTGGATTCAAAGTGTACTATGACGATGTGATGATAAATATTCGATGAAACGTTTCGTGACAACATGGCCACCATCAACTTTTTTTTAAATACGGACCTGTCTTTTTCATTACAGATATTGATGGAGCAATAAATTCACAATCCAAGGGTACATCACATTTGATATTTTTGAAGCATTTCATTTGAAATAACTACCATCAACAGTGTCGACAATTTTAAATTACGGTCCTGTCGTTACATCTTTTGTAAAAAGATGGATTGGAAACAATGGATCAATCAACTACCAACTCGCACCCCAGATCTTAATCCTTTAGATTTTTTGTCGGGGGATATATAGAGGATGAAGTTTTTTCAACAGTAAGTACAGATATCGAGCATCTCAAAGCATTTCATAATTTGTATTACTTTCTTTTTTTTTTAAACCATGTTTAAATTAAAAAAAAAATACATTATTTCAGCAAAATTTCACTGATAAATAATTCAAATGTCTAAATATAAAACATATGTGTGAAAAAATAAATAATAATGAAAAAAAAAGTGAATTTTGACACCTAGTTGTGATAATCTCATAAAGAAGATTATTTGAAACGAAATATTTATAATTAATCTGAAATTAGTAACCACTCTTCAACTTACCCCAATTTCCACGAGCAGTTGTCTTCCAAACAAATATCAGGGCAATGGTGGAATTATACTACCCCGCATTAAAAAAATCAATGATCTTTCATCCGAATCGAGTTGGAAGTATCTTTTTCATGGTCGAACGGACTTTTGTTACAGCTATAATGACTGCAATTTCGTGCCCTAGAACCTAATTTAGCGGAAGGAAAAGTTCTTTTGATACAAGAGTGAAATCGATAGTGGATGCTGCAAGATTTTGTGTTGAGTTACTACTATAATGTAATAGAAATTATAGTATCGAGTGAAACTGAAATTCTGGGCAGAAAAATGTAATATGGATGATTTATTTTATTTACTTAGTCAAAACCAATCGATACAAACAAGAGGAATGAACAATTACTTGGTTTAGATATACAATCACCATAATAGTCAAACTGCTGTCGTGAGATGATGCAGCTTTAACTCTCACCGTTCCACAACAGAGAGTATTTGTTTGAAGGTGATTGACAATGTTTTATGATGAATTTCATTAGTTCGGACTTCCATTGTCTAATATTTTATAAAATGATTTGAAATCCCTGAAAAAACCAATTAAATTGAAAATTAAAATAAATAGCTGAAAATAACAATAATATTAATCAAAAAACACAAAAATGAAATTACAGTGAAATGAAATATAAGTAAAAATAAAACAATTAAATGAAAAATGAAAAATTAAGGGATTCCAAGCCAAGTTACTTCACGACGTTTCGATTGTTAGTATCGACAATCGTCTTTGGGTAATGACTAGACTAATTCCTCCGAGAGATGCCTATTTATGGGTACTTTCACTTATCTCCTCGTTCCGCTTCATCGGTTTAGCGGGAGATGACCGTTTGGCGAGAGTTGGCCATTTTTTGCTTGATTATGGGTGTCCATATGTTGCGTATCTCTACGCTAGCTTCTCTGAATACATTGTTGAGCAACATGTATGCTGTTTCTTTGAATTTCCTCCTGAACCAGTGTTCCTCCGTGTGTATGATCTCAGCTTGGGATCACTCGATGTTATGTTGATGGGTCCAAACAAGCTCTGCTATTTCTGATTTGATAGTTTCCTCTCGCTGTCTGTATTTCTTGTACTGGGTATTGCGAGGTTTCAATGGCCTCTTCGTTTCACCGATATAGGATTTTCCACACTCACAGGGTATCCGGTAAATGAAATTCTGGGAATCGCAGTCCACGTTTGGTGGTCTGGTTTTTGTGAAGCTGCTACGGATAGTGTTTCCGGATCTGAAGCAGGTTCTGATGTTGTACTTGAACCCAATTCTTCTAATTCTTTTCGATAATCTTCTGATGTAGGGAAGTGCAAGCACTGGTTGTGACGGCTTCTGTTCCTTGCGAGGCTCCTGGTGTCTTTTAGCCAAAGTCTGTTCCACCATCGCTTTGGAGTAGCCATTCCGTTGAAGATCAGTTTTAATGATGTCTAATTCCTTCTCAAGAGCTTCCTTCGTATTACAGAGCCCGAAAGCACGGTCTAATAGAGTCTTGATGATTCCTCTTTTAGTCAATTGATGGTGGTTGGATTCGTGGTTCAGATACTGTCCCGTGTTAGTGGGTTTTCGATACACTTAGTGTCGGTCCTCTCCACCAATACATCTTCTTAGACGGAAGTCATGGAATGTCTTACGCTGTTGATGTGTTTCAGGAAGGCATCTAGTTCAGTATTCCCATGGTTCCATATTATGAAGGTGTCGTCAACGTATCTCAACCAGACTCAGGATTTCTTGTGGGCTTCTTCAATGGCCAGAGTTTCAAACCACTCCACATATATGCTGGCTACAACCGGTGGCGATCCCATTGCCAAAGAATTCGTCCTTCAGTTGAAAATTACAGTTTCATACACAGCATCCTAGTAATTCCATAATTACTTATATAGGTTCGTTTTATCTTTCAGGTCCCTGTCTTCGGATAGCTTCCTCTGTATGATTGGGAGTGCTTCTTAAACCGGAACGTTACTGTAAAGGCTTTCCAGGTCGAAACTGATTAGTTGATCTTGCTAAGTCATCACCCAAAGACGATTTTGGATACCAACAATCGAAACGCCGTGAATTGCTACTTTCGCACAGGCACCGCTCTGAGAGCGCCTGAAGGATTTTTCTGTAGTGCTTGTGATTTGTCCTTAAAAAAAGTAACTTGGCTTGGAATCTGTTGATGTATTTTTCGTTTAATTGTTCTATTTTTACTTGTATTTTATTTCACTGTAATTTCATTTCAGGGTTTTTTTCTTAATATAATTATTATTTTCAACTATTCGTTTTTTGATAACTCTTTTTTATTGATTCTTTCAGGTATTTCAAGTCATTTTATATTATAATAGACAATGGAAGTCCGAACTAATGAAATTCAACAGAGTTTCTAATCTCCGATAAAAAAATTGATAAAGAAATATGTCTAGAAAAAGAATTCCTCAATTATCCTACCAACTATCAGAGAAAGTTAATTTGCTGTTTATTTTTTCATGCCAAGTTTCGCTATTTACAAATTTTTGAAGGCATCAAGGAATCTAATGTCCTGTCTGAACAAGATATTTCTCAAATGTAACGTTTTTCTCTCAAACAAGATTTAAATCTATAGTTACTCACTGATTTGTTAACTGGCATTGAATAATTTGAATATTGAACCAGATGAGCTACGTAACAAATCTGTGAATAATTAATTATTTTCTCCCGCAGCTATTACTGTGAACAGTTGTGTGAGGTATGAGAAATATATCTGGAAGAACTGCTATTATTCTCATTCACACAATTTGAAAGTAGTTGAAATATTACTTTCCAAAAGTATGTTGATATATTTACCTAATCAAAGGCATTTCGAAGATAACGCAATATATAATACGTGAATACAACTTTTACATTGCTTCCCAGATTGCCAAATCTTTATGATACATCAATTAAATATTTAAAAAAAACCGAATCTCTTTCATGTTTTTTAACCAAATTAATAAAATGAATGGCAAAAATCAAAATAGATATCGTCAGTGATGTGACAATACCTTCTATCTTCCTTTGACATGATTTTACAGGAAGCGATAAAAATGTTCTTATTATCCTGACAATATCGATTTCAAGTATTTTTCTGCAAATATACCATTGGAAAAGGAAATGAAACTCAGAAAATTTATATTTTCATGTATTTCCAAAATTTTTAGTATTCATAATTAACATAGGAGATATTGCGTCTGAAAATATTGAAGTTAGGAGGTATTAAAATGAATTTAATACCCGTCAATAAAACTTAAGTAACACTTGTGCAGAGAAGTTTTTTTAAATTAAGATGAATTTGATATCGAAGATATCAAACTAACTATCGTTTATATAAGGAAGATTATCATAGTAAGACCAGCAGTCTTTTGGAATAACACTTTTCAGTGCTTGCAAGTGTAACCACTTTTTTTTCTTCAGTGGCAATTGGGAAGTATATTATGTAAGGACCTACAGTTTTTCTTCTCAAAGGCAGCGATTCCCATTCCTTACCGAAATCTAATTTGATCTGTAAATCACCATGTGAGTACTTTATAGCAACAATGTCTGTAACAGTAGGATCTGATGACTTTTTTCCGAGCCTTATAGACGCATACTGAAAGTTTGCTACATTTGAGTAATCATTAAAAAAATCGTATTCTAATTTTATAGCGTTATAAGGCTCCGGGTGTTGTCGTGCATTTTCTGTTGCCGTTAAATAGTCACTAGGTAAATGAATTTTGCGATTTTTCAATTTTCTCTCTATGCAGCTATGTACTGAGTCTACTTCCATTTGTGAGTGACCTTTTTCTAAAAACTTCTGCATAATCGTTACCTTGTGAAGAGTTGAGAAGTTAAGAAGGGCATTAGACATGATCGCATTCCGATTTTGGAACGTACAGCTGTCGTTATAGATGACAATAGGAAGTTTTCGATGCAAACAGTTTCTTGTGATATAGTCTAATAAACAAGTTACGAAAGTAGAAGCATTAAGGTTTGTATCAATTTCTGTAAACCAGTAGCAAGACACTTTGTGATCTTCAACATTGTATACAGTGAAGTTATGACATGATAATTTTGTTTTGAAATAAATGGAGGTGGCATTTAAATAAGGAGCTACTTTCACTGCCTGCAAATCCATTGTTAATAGAATGCACTTTTTTTCTCCAGCTTCCTTAACGTCGTTCTCTTTCTCTTTGCGAACTCTTTCTTTCTTATCGATGTGATATTTCCATTTATCATCTGCTACATTTTTATGTTCATACTGTATACAAATATCACAACGATCCTTTTTTGGCGAGAACAAACACAGATTTTTTTCCTCAAATATTTTTTCAAAGACGTATCTTCCCAAAAGTGTTACGTCATCTTCTTAACATTTGTCTGTATATTTATGAAACAGCTGCTTCATAGATGTAAAATGTTCTTCAAGGTACAGCTTGCTAGTATTTTTCCTTACATAATGGGACGGTTGTTTAGGTAATTCTTCAAATAAAGCATTCAAATACTCATTCTGTTCTTTAAACTTCTTGACACGGTAATTTTTATTCTTTTTTTTTTTGTTCTGTTGTTGTTTTTATTCTCGCATTCCATTTATACTTTATTTCACCCAGCTTTGTACAGTAAAAGGTCGAAGGCCCAATGTGCTTGCACACAGGTACTTTTATTTGACCATTGCTCAACGTGTAATTGAAACTTCCTTCTCTACGAGATATTTCATTCAGAGTAGCAGGTTGTTTGTGGGTTACCACTCGTGATACGTGCGAACAAACATACATTTTCTTCTGATCCCAACTTAATGACGACCAGAAGTGTTCAAAAAGTTCTCTTCTTTTTTCCTCGGAAAATGCGCCACATTGTCTTTTGGAAGATTTTCTACAGAAACGCGAATTGCACGCTTGTCCCATGTTTCTTTCAGATATCATGCTCTCTTGTTTAATTCTTCCATCTCTACTCCTGCTGTATCCTAAGTACTCTTTTCCCTTTTCACGCAATTTTGCATTCCTTTTTTTCTTCCACTCAGCTTGTATAGCTTTCTTCTTCCTTTTACGATCCTTTTCCATATTTCCATACATGGGCTGCTCCAACTGAGTCTCAGGCAAATTGATTTCCTGCCGTTCTTTAGAAGCACTAGAACTCGAATCACCATTTTGTTCCGCCTCATAAACAGACCCACTAGAACAACTTTCGGAGTCATTATTTTCTTCTACTATTCTCTTAGAAGTACAAGATATGCCTGAAGTGGAAGGAGTCTCAAATGTTATATTTTCAGATCTCAAATTTGAGGATATTATTTTCTCACTTGCATAAGGAATGCTTCCGTTAGGATGATTCGAACTCTGGTTGTTATTTTCTACCATAACTTGATCAGAGGTTTGATTATGGCTTTGGATATTTCCACAAGGAATTGTTGAGACTAACTGATCTTCGAAGACAATCGGAATGTCATTGATATTTATCACGAAACCATTTTCTTGTGTGAGAAGCTCTTGTACTGGAAGCTCTTGATTGGAAAGCTCTGTCACGGGTACAATATGATTTTGCGTATCTTCAGAAACTAGGTTCAGAATCTTCAACGTACGTGAAGTCATGATGTGGTCAGTCTGAAAAAAACCTCCTATGTACAGGTTGAATTTGTGATTTTTTCAATTGTTCCTATCATCTTACTGAGCAATCATTGAATAAACAACAGAAAATAAAAAAAATTAGGAAAACTTCTTGAAACGTCCATTTTGAAAATAGGCACATGCATTTCAGAAAAGGAAGTTGAATGATGTTTTGAAAATTTCTGATCGAATGAAATGTAACCTGACCTGAAAAAATTATGTACTTACCGGCTTTTCCGTGGAATACAGATTAGAACAACAATACACAACCAGTTTCTCTCAAAAAACTTTTAATTTTTGCAAAAAACAATGCGACCTCAGCGAACGATCTGTTCAGGTTCACACACGCAAAAAGATAGGCGGTATTAGCCCGATACATGAGAGCATAAACAGATAGGAGGTATTGTTTTTACGAAGAAACTTGACAACAGTACAGTTTTTGCAAGTTAGGTCGTTTTTGAATCATGCGCGGTATCGTTAGGAATCACTTTCTAGGAAAACTGAATTTTTCATTTTTTGGAAGATAGGAGGTATTGTTACATCACTGACGATATGGTTGAGAAGAGAGCAAAAAAATGTACACGGTATCACATGCTCAGTAGTCTATGTGTACAAATATCAAAAAAATTAAAATGCGAATGACTGAAGAGAGTTGATTTAATATAGGGTGAATTTGGGACTAGGAATTTCGTAATTCCACCATTATGTCAGATTTTTTTAAAAGAATGTTCATTAGAAAGAGAACAGAGTTAGTAACATATTTTGTAACAAATGAGTGTTTATTTCGGGGGCATGAAACGAAAGCATTTTATGTTAACCTCGTTATTAAAATCAATTGAGCAAATTTTCAAAAGTTACCTCCAACTACCTTACAGTGAAACAGCCTATTTTCGCACTCATTGGGGCAATGCTCCAGGTTCAGGTGAAAACACCTTACCCCTTGTAGTGTAGCGTAGTGGACATCCCACTGAATCAACTGCAGAAAGATTTCATGACTAGCTGGAATTATATTTGATTGGACGTGATACTCAAGACGGTTCACAACGTTATGAAGAGAGCATGCCTAGTACTGATAATGGGGCAAGTACCCCTAAACCGGTCTATCGGTTGGTCATATCGACCAAACGAAATCAATTTCTGCTTTTCATAATGGGAAATAACTTGCGACGAATCTTCCAAATCGAAGACGTTGCACAGGTGCCTGATGGTTTTACTTCAACTCTCTGCGCGGCTGGGTTAGTTGTTGTTTTTCTATTGGGTATCTGCCACACGTACCTGCAAAGTCGTAGGTCTACATGAGAGGCAAGGAGTAAGGTGTTTTCACCTGAACCTGGAGCATGTCATACGCACCTCTCCCAAATATTAATCATTATTATTTATTGATCATTAATTATCATATTAACCATTTTGATCATTCCCTTATTGATTTTAATTTGATTCTGTCTCCGTATTTTTTCATTGGCTTTTGAAACGAACCAAACTCGGTGATATTTTGATCCAATAACTTGAACATAGTTCGATGTGGTTGTCGTCTCTCAGGATACAAATTTAAATACATATTTGTAATAGATTTGTATCATATCCCCTTTTCCTTCATTCGTGAAAGCCATTTTCTCCAAAAATTCAATGACTTGTACAATAACAAAATGTCATTGAGTGTAACAAATTGAAAGTCAAATTTGGAAACATCAAAGTCAAAACCTATTATGATAAGAATGAATTTTTTTCAATATCTCCAATTTTTCGAGAAAGAATGATAACTTATGATATATCATTGAAAAATTAGATTCTGGTTATATTTAAAACAGAAAGAATCCAATGTAGCGCCTATAAGAAAAAATCAGGTTGATGATGGTGGCCGGAAGACGAAAAATCGGATAGCAAATCTGAAAACACCATTATGTAGCAGGGGAAAAGTGGCAATGTGAAAGTGCAATTTATTTTCGAATCTTTCGAAAAATAAAGCCAGAAAAAAATAAAAAACATTTTCCGAAATTCCTGTTTTTCCGTTTGTTTTTCGTTTGTTTCATGTCGTTATGTTTTGGTGTTGTATCGCAATTTTGGATATTTGCGAAGACCTCACCTTTTTTAAGTATTTTTAAGGTGCAATTAATATTTTTTCTTCAATTTGTTGATTATCAATAAGTAAAAGTGTCGAAAACTGCATAACGTTGTGATTTGAAGATAAAAAATAAAGACTGACTGATTATAATAACGTTTTCATAATTTTTCCCTCAAAATATAATCCTTGTAAGGGAGTTTCGGTTTCGGTTCCGGCCGAAACTAATACCGTTGCCGAAATTCGGTTTCGGTTTGGGTCGTAAAAACCAGTTTCGGTCGGACATTAATCTCTTGTGAACTTTTTAGGTGTTTATCAATATTAGAGAAATATAAAAATCCCTAAAAGTTACCACTTTGTTTATTCTGTAATTAATTGCTTTCTTCCTTTCTTTGTAATATTTCTACATTTTTTGAATAAAGATCTAGAATTGGAAATCAAAAATCTTTCTTTCCTATAAAAATCACCTCTTTTAATACCTTCAATTTTCTTTCCTGGTCTACATTAACACAACGCAATTTCACCTGTCAAATCCAATTCAAAGATTATGTATGTTCGGAGATCATAAATCCCACCAAATTGTTGGTTGGTGAAAAATGACACGTTCCACACAAAGTGCGTGTCAGAGAGCAATCAAGAAAGCACATAGGAAACGTTGCAGGCTGAACTAGAAGCCACTAAAATGCGTAAGACATAGTCGTAGGTTCAGCGTTTTCATCACAGGATAAGGAATGAATCCTTATATTGAAGTGACTGAATTCACATGAATGAAAATGAGATGAATAGAAAATGTTACTTTATATATGTTCTATTTGAATAAATGAGATACTACACGTACGAGGATGTGCTACACAATTCTTAACCTACTATACAGGGTGTAACTGAATAAGTGTGAAACATTTGAGGAGGTGATTCCTCATCGAAAAAAAGATAGGATCTTTCATATAAAGAAACTTCATTGGAGCATCCCTTGTTAAGATACGGCCCCTTGAAGGGGGTACATTAAATTTGTATAACAATTTTATTCACAAGTACTGAAAAAGTTACAATATTGAAATCAACCTGGCGTTTTTTACTATCAAAAAGACACTTAGCCAGTAATTTATTTGGTTTACCCCATGGTTGTAAAGGGTGGAAAACGCAAATCCTAAAATTTATTTCCAATGTAACTTTTTGTCTTATTATTTGTTTACCATTTGAAAATTCATTTCCAATAGCCTATTTCATTCTAAACAAAAAATGTCTCTTGGGTTTTTTGCCCAAAATAAACCAGTTCGCAGCAAAAAATTATTTTACGAACAACTACAGAGATACATCGTCATAAATGCCAACTGGATTTATTATTATTTTGTAGTTAGTACCTGCATTAAACGATTAAAGGGTAATAAACAAAACTAACTTATCAATAACAAAACACACAACATGTAGAAATCATAGTAAATGTTCAATATGTCTACCTTCAGACATTACGCATGCGTCTAGACGTCGGCGCATTGAGCCACGTATTGGCTCAAATATTCCTGGAGTCTCTCTGATTACCCTGCACGCATCGATGATGCGGTTTCATAAGTCCTCTACATCGCGAACAGGAGTACGATAAACCAAATGCTGTAAATGACCCCAAATAGAGAAATCGAAAGTATTGAGATCCGGAGATCGAGCGGGCCAGTTCTGTGGTCCTCCTCGACCTATCCACTGATTTGCATATGTTACAGTTAAATGCTGACGTGCTACTTGACTAAAATGGGCGGGAGTCCCATCATGCATAAAAAACATATCCCTTCTGACGCCCAAAGAAACTTCCTCCAGCAGTACTGAATGCACTTCTCTTAAAAATTGAACGTATGCCTCACCATTCAATCGAGGAGGTAGAAAATGAGTCCTAATTAAATCATTCCCAATAACTCCGAGCCACACGTTAAGAGACAACTGTTCATGATGATTAGTTTCAACAATAGCGTGAGGGTTTTCATCAGCCCATATGTGGTGATTATCTGTGAATTCTTTCGTCTTCAGAAAGTCACAATTTCTTCTAATCATTTCCAGCATCCAATTGCAAAATTCAAGACGGTTCGGAAAGTCTCGTGGTAACAGTGCCTGTACCCGTTGCAGATGGTAAAATTCGAAATACCGTCATATGATCAACATTCAGCTGGAAAGCAATATTTCTAGTACTGGTAGAAAGTTGTTCTTCAATCAAATCAAGTACTGCCTCTTCAAACTATGGTGTTCGTACTTCTCGATGGCGACCACGATCCTGCGTTCATTTGTCGAATGAACCATATTCTCGTAATCGTTGATGAAGTCGAGCAAATATTCTATGTGAAGGATGCTGCCGTTGAGGATACATTTCAGCATATCTTCTAGAAGCTTCTAACTCAATCCTCTGGGACAGACCGTAAACGTAATGCATATCACCCATTTCCTCATTTGTGTATGCCATTTTAATAACAATAAACTTATTAAAGTAACAAATTAAGAACAGAACAACAACACACAGTTAGTATTAATTCTATTTCGAAAATTCACAAACTGACAGCGTCATACCAATTTAATTGTCACTATCGCTAATAGCGACCTACTAGATAGATTAGTTTCGTATTTTCGCATATATGACGATGTATCTCTGTAGTTGTTCGTAAAATAATTTTTTGCTGCGAACTGGTTTATTTTGGGCAAAAAACCCAAGAGACATTTTTTTTTAGAATGAAACAGGCTATCGGAAATAAATTTTCAAATGGTAAACAAATAAAAAGACAAAAAGTTACATTGGAAATAAATTTTAGGGGTTGCGTTTTCCACCCCTTACAACCATGGGGTAAACCGAATAAATTTCTGGCTTTTTAGTAGTACAAAACGTCAGGTTAATTTCAATATTGTAACCTTTTTAGTGCATGTGAAAAAAATTGTTATACAAAATTCATGTACCCCCTTTAAGGGGATGTATCTTAACAAGGGATGCTCCAATGGAATTTCTTTATATGAAAGATCCTATCTTTTTTTTCGATGAGGAATCACCTCCTCAAATGTTTTACACATATTTAGTTACACCCTGTATATAGAAACGAACTACATTTGCAAGAAAACGTATGTTATCACTCAATATACTCTCCCCTCAATTGTACATATTCATCACAGCGGACCTACATTTTTCCTAGAAAAAAATATTATCTTGCGCCGCAACCAGGCCTCAACAACTTTCATCAACTCTTCGTTGAAAGAACACTCAAAACCTTTCAGACATTTTTCGCATCTTTTCTCTATAATTTTGTCTCGTGGTCAATAACGTCGAATAAAAATTCTCAGTTATTGTTTTACTTTTTCCCATAAAATCAATCATAATTACTTGGTTATCTCAAAAAACTGAAGCAGAAACTTTTCTGCCACATGTCTGAACAAAAAATTGCTCAGACCTTGGAAAACCAAAGTCTCCATTTCAGCTATTGTTGGTTTGTTTTTGGGTTTAAGAAATATACCCAACTTTCATCCACATTAACATAACGAACTAAAAAGTTTGCAACTTCTTCAAAACATAAATCAAATGCGCACAAGTTTCGACTTCTGCGTGTTGCCGTTTTCAAGGGGGCAACAGCCGGTAAAGGCAAAACGTATTCAACAGATTTTTTCAACTATTGGTTAAACCATAACATGCATTAAAGAGAATATATAAATTATACGATAATAAATTATCGTATAACACTCAGTTATTGATATTAGGGTATGTACAATTCATACTGACAAAAAAAGGGAAACAGCTATAAATGTTCTTTTAGAAATCAGGACCCGTCAACACACTATTGAATCTATTTTTTCAGTGAGTAAGCCAAATAAAGCTGAAAGTTTGATAATTCACCAAGTAAGTAAGAACAATCGTACTAAAATCAGAATACAGTGAGTATGTTTCTTGTCATTCATGTGATGAACACAGAACATCCACTAATACTGCAAATAACATCATGAGCTCCGATGATACCGGAGTCGACATTGCTGGAGTGGATCACAGACGTCGAGGAGGTGATCGCAACCATTAAGCGCCTAGGGAAAAACAAAACCCCAGGCGCCGATGGGATTGAGAGTTTTACTCCGTAATCTGCCGCGAAAGGGTGTTGTACAACTAGTATAGTCACTGCTATAATCAAGCACCAGCTCTACCCAGATTGTCTGAAACATACTCAGATATTTCTCATCCATAAGTCTGGAAAACGAAAAAATCTTATCGATAGTTATCGCCTGATCTCGCTGCTCTGTGCGGTGGCGAAGGTCATTAATGAGATTCTCTTGAGTAGACTTTTTCGCCTGGAAGATATGATTAAACTCATCTCCGAGGGGTTCCGGCGAGGTCGTAATACAACTTCCCAATTTATCCGGATGGTTCACGGGGTGAAAAAATTCTTCAACCTGGGAAGGAATACAGTAATGGTTCTGTTAGACATCCAAAAAGCTTTCGATAGAGTTTGGATAGAGGGACTTATCGCCAAGATGTAGTTGCCAGGCATGTCCTTATCACCCGAGTTATCACCCAAAGACGATTGTGGATACTAACAATCGAAACGTCGTGACATAACTTGGTTTGGAATCTTTTAATTTTTATTTTTAATTTTTTGTTAATAATAATTTTTAATTTTCAGCTTTTATTAATATTTCAATTTTTATTTTTTTGATTGTTGTTTGGTTTTATGTTATTTCTTTGTAATTTCAGCTTTTTTGTGCGAATAAAATTATTATTTTTGGTTAATCTTATTAATATTTTTTAGGAATTTCAAATTAATTTATATTATATTAGACAATGGAAGTCCGAACTGATGAAATTCACCACGAAACATTGTCAACTACCTTCAAACAAATGTCCTTATTTGTTATTAGGATTCTTCAATCCTACCTGAGCGACCGAACTTTTCATGAGAGAGTGAATCAAACCACATCAACGAATTATCCAATTGACGCAGGTGTCCCGCAGGGTTTCTGCCTGTCACCGCACTTGTACGGCACTACTTTCCGATGTTTCCGAGTACGAATGTGGGTATATACGCAGATGACACTGCGATATACGCACATTCGTTCTCGAGCGAGGTGGCGAAACAACAGCTTTAGATCCACCTCAATGGGTTGGTCGTGCCGTACTTCGAGCGTAATAAAATCGAGATTAACCCTAACAAGACAGAACTCGTCAACTTCACGAAAAAATTTACTAACGTGAAGATCTTCGAGAAGTTGCGAGTAAAAGGCAATTGCGTAGACGAGCAGAGGAGCGTGAAATAAACAACTTTTTTTAATAAAATGCTTATTCAAAAATCATTCGTTTTCAAAATACAAATTGTTGAAATTTTTCAAAACATGGTTGTTTTTGTCTCATAAGTTTTTTGCAGTTTTAGTTTTTTGTTTCTGGAAAATAAATGATTTTCCGATAAACACATTAAAGGAAAAATTGTTTATTTTGTCGAGATCCACCACATACTTAGTTTTTGTAATGTTTTCATCAGCTTCACTTAGCGCCTTAAGTAATAATAGGAACTAAGTAATATGCATCGATATAGAAAATTGCAAATATCTCGAAAACGATCACGTCCAGCGTTGTTGGGGAAGTATACTTTTTTTATTGGAAAAGGTGTGGGAATTAGTTTTTTTCACGAAATGTACCAAAAGTTCACTATCAAAAAAGTTAGGACAATTTGAAATGAATAATTACAGCGTACGTAGCGTACAAAATGAGTTACCTCTTCGAAAAAACGTCGGGTACCAAATTTCTTGCAAATAACTTATGTTTTGCAAAAGTTATTTTGAAAAAATCAATACACGGTGTACCTCCGAAACGAAGCCTTTCCGGACACGAGTTTATATAGTCTTTTTTTCTTGAAATTATCTCGGAAATACGTCACCTGAACGTACTTATGTTACCCCCTGTATGTGTGAAAAATCTATATCTCATCAGGTTTGTCTTTGGTGTTGAAAACTCAATAGGAGAACTTCTCAGGTGTTTATCAACCGGAATATTCAGTAGCCTTCTCCAAGATCATAGGTGGCAACGCAGAAGATAGGAATCTGTTTCAAAGCACATAGTTTTAAAAAAAAATTCCATGTCGTCATTTCGTTTTGCCTCAGTATTGAATAGGAATCTTCAGATAGGACACATTCTCTATCGTTAGGTTATCTATGAGTAAAACACATAAAGGCTTATCTCCACGATTAATCAAGTTTCAATTGTAGGTGGCCGGTTCAGATAATATTTACCCATCAGCGTAAAAATGTAAATGGTTTACAAACTCTCGATCACAGTCATCAGAAAACATGGAAACTCAATTCTATGAAGATATCACGAAGATGTCACTCTTTCCCATTTCAAGCACTCCACTCATTCAAATGTAGAATCAAAACATGTATATTGCAGACACCGAGATTAAAAATCCACAAACTCATAGATGTGAAAAATTAATAATATGATATATATTTACATATTGGGATGTGCTATACAAATTTGTTGATGTATTTGTAGGCCATCAGATAGGAGAATTTTTTTTGCATAAAATTGTATCATGTACCTACTTGAACTCATTGTCACCGAAGTATCATTCACGAAAAGAATGAGTGGAACTTTAAAGAAAACTCAAGCATAAGCCCAGCATTTTTTAACCAAGGCAGCATTTATTTACTTCTGCCTGTGGTAAAACAACTGAATATTCATTCATATTATTAACCAAATTCTTTATCATATCCTATATCACAAAACTTTTCATCAGATGATTTCTCTGTAGTATTTTATATGTGAATGAATATAATCATCATCATTAACAGTTCATTTTCACTCACTGCCTTCTGCAAAGCATAGAACAGTATTTGCTCAGAATTTGTCAATCTTTCCATTCCAGGACTCATTTTCAATGAAATACTTTTCACCACCAAAAAAGGTGGAACCACTAAGATAAGAGCAACCCCTGTACACAACTTTCAAGAATAGGGTAAACAGATTTTAAATCCAACTTTTTGTGCCGATCGGTGCTGCTTAACAAAATTAGACACTATTTTATCTCCAATGACTGTACTCCCTCACTCGTATAGATGATCAGTTGAATAAGTTACAAAGAAACATATACTTTGTAGTACATATACTTTGTACATATACTTTGTAACGTAATTCCATTCGGACTTACAAACACTCGGCTTTCTTGGTAGCCTGGAAGTTATTTCACTATATAAAAAAAACGTGTGCCTTTCGGGATGCCCGACAGAAATGATAACTCAAACTTATCTAAGTTGAACGATTCAATATTGAAATTGTTCAACTTGAGAATAGCTTAGGTTATCACTTAAATTTCATGTGTATTGATATAATAATGAAAGAGAAGGTTATTTATCAATTAAATATTTAATTGATTATTTTGTGTATGTACATATATATCATAGCTACCATAAGTCAACTGTTACTTTTGTAGGATTAAATAATGATACTAATAATGTAATCATTCAATATATATATATATATATATATATATATATATATATATATATATATATATATATAATATTTATGATTAATATAAAAATCTAACCAACAATCACGTATAATTGTTTTATTATACGAAACGTGGCTTGAAATTGATGATATTAATTTTGTGTAGGTACATTATTAGTATCATTATTTAATCCTATATATATATATATATATATATATATATATACAATATATATATATATATATATATATTGCAATACCCCACAATCCAACAGTTTTTTTTCTATATATATATATATATATATATATATATATATTAATATGTATCATTTCATCATAAAATGAATTTTGAAAATTCAAATATTTTAGATAGAGAAACCAATACAACTAAAAGAATATTTTTGGAAATGATACATATTAATAACGAAGAACATTCAATGAATAAACGAACTGATATTGATAGTCTTAGCAAAATTCACACGTACCTACTGAAATATGATAAAGAAAATAATAGATCTAGTAATTCGAGTATCATTCAGAATTTTCCCACTTGACATTCAGCCAAAAACTTTTATCAAGTGTCATTATTTAATGTTTTTCTATCTGTTTTTGAACCATTTTATATTTTATTCTCACGTTAGTAAGTTCTCCATATTTATATATTTTTTACAAGATATATAATCTTATTATTGTAGTTGTCCTGACGAAGGTGTGAAATATACCGAAAACTTGACATATAACAAAGAGTTTTCTTTGTAACAGCCCAGCTGTTGACTGCAACCTCACAAATTGAACCGATTTATAGTTAATCCAGTCACTAATTATTCTGTTTGCTGTATTTTCACATATTTTATATTTTCACAAACTCTTGTCTGATTTGAACCATGAAATTCCTGTTGGGTTATGAATCTGCTTTGAAAATAAGTATAAAAATATAGTGGTCTGATAATGGACGCCCATGGATGAAATGTAAATCATTCCATAATCCAAACGACTACCGCTTCGGGTATATAGCTGCGAAAAACATCTGTGTGTGAATGTTTTTACGACCTGCTGGACGGATGTATTGTTTTGTAGTTTACACCTGGTTATGAAAGTATAATCAGCTCATTTGTTATCCTAATTGCGTCAATTATGAAACAGTTACTCATTCTAGGCTGAATTATTCGGTCATTAAAATACGGTACAATACCAAGAAAATTTTTTCGCAGATATGGTACACATTGAAAAATAAGCGCCAATAAATTCAAATTCTTTCTTTCTCAACACTCGTATAATATTATTTACTTATAGTCTAAGATCTAGTATTCGAAATATATAACCTCATCTGCTATTTGAAGACGACAAAGATTATATGTTTAATGACACAGAAAAACCCTGATGAACCCGTACTCAGGTCAATCGAAATGGTTCATTTGAAAAAATAACACATTTAACAATCACCGTTTTCATATCATAAAATTCGTAACTATTGAAACAATTAATGTTTCAACAACAACTCAACATTCAAAATCCAGGCAACTGTGGATGTGACAAATCTAAACAACCTAATTTTGTTGGTTATGAAATAACTTTTCATTAAAATATGGATTAAATAACTTATGAGGATATATTACTAATGCTTGCTTATCTGTTTGTACATGTCACTGCCAACATATATTTTTCCAACAACTTGTGCGATGTTATCTCTGTTCGGTTTTTCGAATAACAGAAAAGCTTAGCCACTCATTTACAATTCAACTTACATATAATATTTGTTTTCATCAAATCACAGATGAGTGTATATATTTCCAATTCCGAATCTTCAACTAGTAAGAATTGTTTTTCAGTGGCAGATTTTAGAAGAACTACGAGGTTGGATCTGGATCAATGTTGATCAAAGGGAAAACATTAAACATCAAACATGTTCTCAATTCGCATGTGTCACAAAAATACATGTTTTAAACAAACTTCACAGTTAAAATCTTGAATCGCGAAAAGTGAAGAATGAAAAATCATGCCATGAACATGCTCTGCAGCACTTTGTATATAGTCAGGTTGAAAACCGAACATGGGATGGGAAATGAAATACCATGTGCGGAGAGAAATCTTCATTTCAGTTACTCACTCAATCAGTATTCTAGACTGCAGTTTATATAATCTTGCAATGCACAAGAAACATTCAAAAGTGACATCAAGCTAGTGTGGAAATTCTGTGGAAAACTCAGGAAACTGGCGGATAGGTATAGATTGACTCTATAGTAAACGCCAGGTAACTCAAGTGTCACAGTCAACGAGAAAGCACATGAGTGAGCTAGACACTGATTACCAACTTCATATATAAGCTCTAAACCTTCTATGGGAGTATCAAAATCTTTCGTACAGAGCCAGATTGGAAAGTAGATATATAATGAACATAAAAATTTCTGGGAAAATATACTCGGGAACATACCCAGGAGAAAATATTCATAAAAGTGAAGAACTGCTTAAACAAAGCAAGGATCGATTACAGGGCTCCTCACTGGATATTATCCACTGAACAAAATAGGGCTGTACAATGGGGACCTCGGCTGCAGGTATTGCAGGAAATGGACGAAGAAGCTCGTCATATTTTATGATTACAAGAGGTGAACACCTTATGGAACAGGGAACAATATTGCTGGAATGAATGTCATGGTCTGCAGATTTTTATGCCTGAATTTTTTTTGGTAGACATTATGAAAGGCGATGAGGCAGCGAACGAAGTGCTCAAATTGTCATCACATCAGATACTACATATTCTGATACCCGGGCAATTTAGTGCAGGTAACCACAATCAATAAAAATTTCCCCGTTCTTTCGATTCCAGTTAAATCTGTGGAATTACTGTCGCCTTCTTGCAGACTTGCAGACCGGCAAATTTGTAAACACACTGTGCGATAGAGCGCAGGATGGGCTCAAATTGATAGAAACATGGTGTAAGGAACACTCACTGTCGATCAATCCCAAGAAGACTGAGATGGTACTTTTCACCAGGAAAAGAAGTTTAACGGGCTTAAAACATCCCGAAATCTTCAAAAGCCAACTAAACTTCTCTGAAGAGGTGAAATACCTTGGTATTATCCTCGACAAGAAGCTAACATGGAACTCTCATCTACAGAGTAGAGCAAAAAGAGCATACGTGGCTTATGAGCAATGTCGGAGGACAGTGGGACGCGCATGGGGTCTTTCACCCCGTGTAGTCGCCTGGATATACACTGCAATAATAAGACCTATGTTAACGTATGGAGCCATTGCATGGGGACCGAAAGTTCTACAAGCAACGGCCATCCAAAAATTATATCAAATACAGCGACTGGCTTGTTTAAACATCACAGGAGCCATGAGAACAACACCAACCGCGGCAATGGAATTAATCACGGGTCTGACCCCTCTGGATCTGTACGTTAAGGAGGTTGCGTTAATGGCCATGGTACGATTGCACACGGCTGGTGTAAACCTAGAAGTAGGAATGGGTCGATTGAGGCTGGGCCTATGGCGGGAAGCGCTTACTGCGCAACCTCTGCTGCAAGCAACAAGTGATGCAATTGAACCCAGGTTTTTGTTTAATAAACCCTACAAAATACAAATTAAGCAGAACACAGAATCAGATGCTACAAATGCAATACGGATTTATACAGATGGCTCAAAAACCAAAGAAGGTTCAGGATGTGGAGTGTACTCCAGATCACTAAGCCTAAAGATTAAATGGTCAATGGGAAGAAATACCAGCGTGGTCCAAACAGAACTGGCTGGTATCTCAATCGCCACAAAAGAAATAACCAAGAAAAGAATTTCTGGCAAAAACATAACAATCTGCACTGATAGTAAACAAGCACTATTAGCCTTGAACAGACACCGTGTTACTTCAGGGCTAGCACTAGAGTGCCACCAAGATTTAGCCAAAGCCTCGGTAGATAATAACATTATCCTGAGGTGGGTTAAAGGGCACGAAAGGAGTAAAGGTAATCGCATTGCCGACTCTTTAGCCAAGGAAGCGGCTGGACTAAGAATTTTAGGACCAAGTGGCACCCACGGCCTGATGACTTCGACAATTGCGGAACTAGTCAAATGTTACACCCATGCTCAATCTTTAAAGAGATGGGATGAAATCAAAGGATGTAATCTTGCCAGGATCACCTTGGGCGACCCTGGGAAGCTGGCGCCGAAGAAATATCTGGCGATGACCAGGGAAAATCTACGCCTTACAGTAGGATTTCTGACTGGCCACTGTCAGCTAAGGAAACACCTACATAATATGGGGCTAGTGGACACACTTCTATGCAGGATGTGTGAACAGGAAGATGAGACTGTCAGGCATGTCCTGTGCGAGTGCCCGGAGTTATCGTCAATAAGAGAGTGTGTTTGGCGAGTCTTGGCCTACACCTGCCTACACCTTCCTGGAAAGGACAGGATGGACGACGACCTAGGAGGACAATTCCTCGGGAGGATGTACAATGGGTCACATGTGGCCTAAGTGCGTGGGCTTACACTCACCCTCCCTACTCTACAGATACAGATACTGTCGCCTTCCTGTATTGTCATAGACAAAAGCTCTGAGTTCGGTCGAGCCTATGGGTCTTTTCAAACTTGATGGGTGCCTTCTCTTAGTGCATGTTCCGTTACTACCGATTTGTCAGTACGTCTCAGGCGACAATTTCTCTTGGGTTTGTAAAGCCTTTTTTTCGGGGTTACAATGTAGACCACAGCTACTTACGGGGTTCTGAGCTAACATTGAAGTATGTCTGATGGTTTTCGTTAACCAGAGTGTTGATTGCATAATGTGTCTCTCCAGAATTATTTGAATTTGGTCGGTAACATTCTCAACTTAGAAAAAGAAAGTTGTTCCATTAGATGATCCATCTGGAATTACGCTGACATCATCATTTCTAGGTTGCATTTTTCGCTCGAATTCGGGTTCGCCCTATTGTTTGCTTCATATTTCTGACACTATTTTTGGACATCCTCATGTCGGTCGTGAAGAAGAACTAATCCTCAACTTACTGAAAAAGAGAAAGAGTTCGAAAATAATATTTAAAGATACTCTTGAAACATATACAGGGCTATTCAGATTCGTTTCTGTACATGGGGATCTCGTAAACGATAAGAGATAGAGTGTCGATTAAATTGTGGCAAAGTTGCGTGTTTCAGAGACCTATTCAATGATGTGAAAAAATCGAATATAGATCTTTCGGTCGTGGAGATATACAGAAAAAAACAAAAAATCCCAAATTATTTTTTGCCTATACCTATCTTCTTTATTCGCAGACATAATGAAAATTTGTCCACTTTTTGCTATTGGCACTTGATGTGGATTATCAGAATATGTCCATGAATCTTTTATACAGGGTGTCATCTTACTTGGGCCACCCCAATCTTTAAATTTTTAATCACGGACCTGTTTTTTTGTTGTAGTTTTTTTATCGTCGACGTTCACTTCATACTGAGAAATTCAATTTTATCTTATATTTCGGAATGTTTCGGTAATATTTGATTATAATTGTGTGAATTATTCCCTTTTAAATTACGGCCCTGGAAATTGGTTGACTGAGTTAAATAAAAACACAGTAGCAACTTTCACGCCTCCCTATGTACCGTCGAGTTTTTCAAGAGTTTTTAGGTACCTATTGATATTTTTTTCGTTCTCAGCGATTTCTACATTGAACTTCGAATAAGAAAACCTTTTATGATCATCTACATCAAAAATATATTATATGTGTTTAAATAAGCATAAAAAGAAATGATAGCAATAATAACATCCGAAAAGAACACTATAATTGTAATAAAAATTGAAATAAAGTAATTTATATACACAAAAATATTAATGGCGCAATAAATGTTCAAATTGGAATCCCTATTACACTTATTTAAAATCACCAATCTCGAGTCTTCCAAATTTTCTATCTCTCTGCCAGCGTAAATCCTATTTTTCAATGTCCCCCATAGAAAATAGTCCAAAATAGTAAGATCTGGTGATCTTGCAGGCCATCTTATTGGCCCATTATTATTTGTCTCGAAATGGAAGGACTCCAATTCGAACATTTATTGGGCCATTAATTTTTTTGTGTATATAAGTTACTTCATTTCAATATTCATTAGAATTATAGTGTTCGTTTCGGATGTTATTATTGCTATCATTTCTTTTTCTGCTTATTAAAACACATATAATATATTTTTCATGTAGATATTTTCCAGATAATAAAAGGTTTTCTTATTCGAAGTTCATTGTAGAAAACGCTCAGAGCAATGGAAATATGAAAAAACATGAATAGGTACCTAAAAATGAAAAAAAAACTTTCTGAAAACTTTACGATACATAGGGAGACGTGAAAGTTGCTATTGTGTTTTTATTTAACTCAGTCAACCAATTTCCAGGGCCGTAATTTAAAAGGGAATAATTCACCCAATTATAATCAAATATTACCGAAACATTCCGAAATATAAAATAAAATTGAATTCTTCAGTATGAAGCGAACGTCTACGATCCAAAAACTACAAAAAAAATACAGGTCCTTATTTGAAAATTCAAAGATGGGGGTGGCCCAAGTCAAATGACACCCTATATAAAAGATTCATGGACATATTCTGATAGCCCATATCAAATGCCAATACCAAAATGTGGATAGATTTTCAATATGCCTGCGAATAAAGAAGATGTACGCAAAAAAATAATTTGGGATTTTTTGGTTTTTCCTGTATACCTCCAGAACAAAAAAAGCTATATTCGATTTTTTCACATCATTGAATAGGTCTCCAAAATACGCAACTTTGCCACGATTCAACAGACACTCTATCTCTTATCGTTTACGAGATCCTCATGTAATAGCCCTGTATATTGAAAACTGAGTTCTGAGCATCGGGATTAACTACGATGGACTTTTCACTCTCAAACCTCGAAGTTATATTCTGGAAAAAGGTGAAAACCCTAACTGAACGAATTATTTATCGTTGCATTCTTTCAGAGTATTTCATTATCGGTCCTAGTAATTTTTGACCTCATAGGTGTTAGAAATAAAGAACAGCGAGAAGAGATGGAGGTGTTAAATTCTTCAATATGTATACAGAGTGTTTCAAATTCGATTTTCACCATTGGGATCTCGGAAACTATGAGAGACACGAAGATGGCTGAATTGGGGCAAAGTTGCACATTTACCTAACTAACAATATGCCGTTGAGAAAATTCTGACATTCCGAATATATTCGGAGATATCCGGAAAAAACTGAAATTTCAGAAAATGGTTTTTATTTTTTTTCTGGCTTTATTTTTCGAAGTATTCGAAAATAAATTGCAATTCCACATTGGCACATTTTCCCTGTTCCATAATGGTGCTTTCAGATATCCTATCCGACGTTTCGTCTTCCGGCCACCATCATCAACTACATTTTTTGTTATAGTCACTACATTGGATTCTTTCTGTTTTGAATAGAACCAGATTTTACCTTTTCAATGATGTATCATGAGTTATAATTTTTTTCGAGCAATTGGAGATATTGAAAAAAAATAATTCTTATCATATCAAGTTAATGGGTCAAAATCTCACCGAGTTTAGTTCGTTTGAAAAGCCAATGAAAAAATGTGGAAGTGTAATTCATTTTCGAATCCTTAGAAAAATAAAAACCATTTTTCGTAATTTCTGTTTTTTCCGGGTATCTTCGGATATACTCGGAAGTTCAGAACTTTCTCAACATCATATTGTTAGTCAGGTAAATGCGTAACTTTGCCCCAATTCAACCATCTTCGTATCTCTCATAGTTTCCAAGATCCCAATGATGAGGATCGAATTTGAAAAACCCTGTATACATAACGACGTAGTTGTAAAAAAGAGCATTTCAGTCTGAGATTAAAAAAAAGTAAAAAATGAAGTTCATTAGTGAAATAAGTGTTATTTTATTTTTCAGTCATCAAATAATTTTTTTAATTTCCCATGTGCCACTTACTGAAAGAACTCGTGGGCAAAGCAATTCCAATAGCTTAGGTTCCTCAAATGTTCAGCTTATGTCTGTCAAGTTCTATGTTCATACAACTTTGTCCATATATTCTGCAATATAATTAATGTGAAATTACATTCAAATAACACTGTCAACAACTTCAGCAAAATAATAAACCTCACAATCATACCATTATTTTCCGGTCTGAAATATTTCTCATTTCACTCATGATGACAAAAATCGTCAGCGAATATATTTCAAAATACTAAAGTTCAAAAACCTCCAAAACAATTTACAGGGAACAAATGAATATTGATGATATGAATCAGCACGATATTCATTAAGGGCTCTTTAGTTGAAATCGTAGCGGACAGGGGTAACATATCAAAGACCCATTGAATCAAATGAAACAAAATCGTTATCATATTAACAAGGTGAAAAGTCTAACCACACCTGCCCCAAACCTATTTATTACGGCATGCGTAACCGTCAGGGGGTTGGTGTGATGAATATCTATTACAAAGTGTTCGGGCACACATAAAACAATGTTGCAATACGATCAGCTATAGTCACTTCGACAAGGCAGTGAATGCAAAACATTTACGAAGTGTAGGTACCAAAAATTATGAGGAGTCGACAAATGAAGCTGGTATATGGACCTTTCAGAAAATGGGACATGTTCTACTCGAATATATCAATACCTCATTAGAATATTATGGGGTTAAACTGTTTAATCTTCTTCTTGAAGATGATCACTTGGTGATCGAAACACGTGTCAAAGTGTTAAAAATAACGATTTGATATTGGAATAAAACTCCAGTAATATTTATTACTACACCAAAGGTTCTAAACAGTGCATCACAAGTACCTCATTAGAAATAAGTGAAATTCCAGTCATTGAAAATCATCACTGTATGTCCAGTACACAAAGGTAATAAAATATTTGATCTCTACAATTATCCTATCTTGGAATTGCCAGTACGTATACAAGCAAATTCATGATATCAAAAATAACAAATTTTATTTAACTAACACTTCATTGTAAGATTTTCACTGATCTGTTCACGAAACTGCAACAATGGCTGCTTGATTCTTTTTCAAGATTCGATACTGGGAGAATTAAATAATAAACATCAAAGGCAATGCCAAAAAAAACTTCTAATGAAATTACTTGGTTGTCTCGCTATAATTTCTAATTGTGGATTTAGTATTGGTCTTCAGGTTTTCTTCACGTTATTCATTTGAGCCACAGTTCTCTCGATTAATAGCACCTCTTCTATTGTTGTTTGATGTACAGCTCTAAATCTAAGTAGGCCTTTCAATGTGGAATCAATTGGGAGAAGATATAAGAGATCCCACCGATCCAAACAATTGTACTCTATTCGAAACAGTTACAGATCTTACCCCATTTAAAAAATTGGGGGTTGTACCTACCATTCGAAGGGGGTTGAAGGTAGGGGTGGTATTTTCACGTTGAAGAATGTCAAATTATAATTTTTATTTGAGGTGTTTCGGAATTTTCAAATATGTCACAGTAAAAAGTATTTCTTTAAAAGAAGATCATAGGTTGCTTTGAAATTTGTATCTCTATTGGAAAAACTATTACTTTATGCCAACATCGCCATGTTCCACCAGAAAATCACACTTTTTTCAACAAAGAAATCAAATTTCTTGGCCTTTCAACGTCATCATTCCTTTGATGATATCATTGCGAAAATGAACTTTTTTGAATCAAGAAAATATAATATCATCTCAAAATCCACCACCTATTTGAAGGGAAAAATAAACTGTTTCAAATGGAGAACAATATCAACTTGATCTGAACTCATAGTGTTTGTTTGAATTTAATACTGTATCCCTTCAAATAACTCAATTCGTTTATAACAAGAGTTTTGTAAATCTACATACAAAACTATATTATGATCGACTGAAAATAACAGGAATTTTGTATAGAATAAACGGGGTTTCTTTTAAAGAAGTATTTCATTCATTTCAGTTTGAAAAAAACTGTGGTGCTCTGGTCTTTCTATGACCCTCTTAAGTGAGAGGGGAGCGGGAAATTCCGTTGTAAGCATCGCGTACGCGCCAGCATGTGTTGGAAAGTGATGTTGGTGTGTTGCGATTTTGAGGAGGAAGTGTTTTATGTGTCTGTAGGCAGTGCAATTACTTTCCGATTATTTTGTATGTACCATAATGGAACAAATTTTACAAGACTGGGGTCTTACACAATTGAAAGATATTTTCATGGGTAAGTATTTTAATTGGATGAAACTCCGCTATATCAGTAAGTACCGCGTTGTATACGTAGTACCGAAGAGAAAGTGGTAAACTTGGACGGCAACTCTTAATTTTTCCCTCATTTTGCGAAAATTATACCAATGCACCGTAATTTTTCACACATGCATTATTACATTTGCCGAGCTCTGCAAGTGTATATTAATTTAAACTGAAAAATTCTCTACGTTGATTCAAATTTGCCAATCTCTTGTTTTGAACATACATTTTATCTTGTTTCAAATAAGAGCATTTTCTCTAAATAAAATTTGATTTTCTCTCAGGCCAAATTCATTTTTTATTGAAAGGTAGAGGTACTTATAGTTTCGACAATAAATTATAATACAAAAAATACCAAAATAGGCACCAGTGGGTATAAAAAGCTTCTATATGTGACAGCCACTTTCTGATTTCAACATGTAAATATTTGTTGAATTCCGAAATGTCTTTGCTTTCTGTAATCACTTCAGAAATGTTTTTATGTTATTCATTGGGAACAAATTGCATATACCCTACTCAGCTTGAAATTATTTGATAGATTTCCTTTAGGAATGTAAGAAATAGGTAGAAATATTACCAAACTCACTAGAGATGAAATATGAATTTCCAAAAACGTGAAAACAGTGAATGCTGTTATTCAAATAGCGAATCATATTCCTTTAAGTATATTTGTATCATGAGTTATATTTTTATAATGAAACATTTTATATTTTTCATTGATCCTCTAATAATAATACTCATACGACACTTTTTTATGTCCCTTTTTTATATATGTTTTCTTATTGAATATTTATTTCTGTTATTTGTATAACTGTATTATCTCTCAAAAGTGTGCGGTTGGAATATGATATTTAAGCAAAGATTAGCAAAGAAAATTACTACGTTTTGTTTTTTATCACATACTTTTTCAGGATAATATTTATGATTTGCAATTGCTTCAAATAAACCAATCATAATATGTAATGTATTATTTAGTTTATTTTCTTACCACTTATAGCTGGTCATATACAGATAAGATACTTTGGATTCAAGTAACTAAATACATCCAAATGAGAGTGACAGTTTATAAACAGAAGCATAAGTTCATCTTTAATGAAGTAAATGAGTTTATTTGATTTATACAAATAGAAGCGTCAATGAAAAATGCTTCTCTTCAAAAGAAAACAATTAATTTCTCATACGGAGACATTTAAATAATGTTCCAATTGAACATATCATTCTTTCAAAACTCAAAACAACTGTTTTGAGTTTTGAAAGAATGATATGTTCAATTGGAATCTCGAAGCAAAACTTTGCTTCGAGATTAATTTTGCTCAGACTAAAGAATGCATACTTACCTACTTTTCTTGAGCTAATGTGATTATTTATATTGAAATGTATGCACAATCTTGGTGGAATATTTTTTTTTACTTAAAAGAAGCGTTCATTCAGTCCATTTGAAATAATGATTCAAATTCAACTCGAGAGAATATGTTTCTCAGTTAAAAAAAATATTTCTTCATGAAGATAAGAGAGCAAGATTTCTTTAAATCGAGATGATGTTCTTCACTTTAAGATTTTTATTTTTGAACAATACCCGAAATAATGAATTTATAACATTTGGCTTTTACATAATGTATGTGTATCCCACCATTCCTAAAATCAAAACAGATACTTCCTAAGCCTCTTTAGATTCACTAAAGAACATCTATTTCTAAAACATAGAACAATATAGAACATAAACATGTTGAAATATAACACATCTGAAAAGACTATTAGTTATACCCTAGAAACATGTGATCATTAAAATTCTATAATGCTTCGATATCGGTTATTCATAACTGTAATATTCGGCGGACTAACTACTAAATATGTGCATATGTAATAACGATAGCCATAAAGATTTATCGCGCTGATAACGTATGAATTATTAATGATCGAAATTCAAATATCCCTGATTTAATTGAACTGATAAATTGCTCACCCCCAGCTCAATGCGATGTACCACATCGTGTTCATTTGCTGAAATGATGCAATGTGATTTTTGTGTGTTTCACTCTTCATATTCAAAAAGGACCCAACACAAACATTCAAGTGAAAATAAGTTAGGTGAAAATCGTTGAATTTTTGATGCTCTTCATGCTCTTCTGATAAAAATTTACCACGATCAAATCAACTTTCTGACCTCAATCGTTCGTAAGTAAAAGAATTTTTTTTGAGTTTCTTGAAGAGTTTTTTTCGTTAACTCGAGCAATGGTAAGCTGTAAAATAGTAACTGCTGGACATGTATATGTTTTTAGAAAAGAAATGTTTTGGTTTTCTACTTTTTCTCCATCTGTATACAAAAAAAAGGGAGAATCTGCCAAAGAAAGGAAAAAACGAAGTGATTTCGAAATAAACCCTTTACGAAGATGCGTGTATCGTGCAAATTGAAAAAAAGAGCCAACTCTAAACAACTACTTTTATGAAAACATTGAATTACACGGAAAAAAATACTTACATATGAACACTGAATAGTGCAAAAAACACTTTCCTATTCAATTTGTACGTCAAACAATCATTATGGGATTGAATCATGCATGATCTACACATCTGTGTATGGAGTTTATTTCGAAATTAATTCATTCATTTACCTGGAGGATTCACACTTTTTTCGCATGAAGATGAAGAACAAGAAAGCTTGAACCTTTCTTTCCCAAAAAATTTGTCTCTCCTAAAAATATACCGCTTTCAATTTGAACAAGATTCCTATAGCTGGGAATAAATTAAATAAGCGAATGAATGTCATGTACTGTCATCGTAACATGAGTAGATTCAACTGATCCGTGACATAAAGTCGTAAATTCATGAATGAATTGACTGTTTCTTCTTGTAATGTTATTCAGATTGGTGCTGAAGAGACAATAAGGTAAGTGTCTTATTCCGAAACATTGGATGTCAGCCATTGAGGATGTCAGTGTTCCATGTAAGTGAAATTTTACCGCTTTCATAATATATTATATTTTGTAGCAATCCTGTGAATGATATCTGATTCAATTCCATCACGGATGTTTGTAGTAGAAGCTGAATAGGAAAAAGTGTTTTTTGTATAATCCAAAGTAGTCGTTTAGAAATTTTATTTTTCGTATGATTCAATGTTTATATGAGAGTAGTTGTATAGAAATGGCTTTTTCTTTCAGTTTGTGCCTGAAAGTTACTTCTTTGCATGATCTACAAATTTGTTTCCTTTCTTTCTTTGGAAGATTCCCACATTTTTTGTGTAAAGATGGAGAAGTAGAAAGCCGAAACATTTTCTTGATCGAACCATATCCTCAAATATTTGGAAGGTTCTGATCTCCAGTAGGTAGCATTCGTAAGTTACAATAGAAAACGCATAATATACCTTTCGTAGATGAACAGTGTTGCACTTAACTCATTCAAAATGTTGCTCCCTCCTCAAATTTAGCAATCAGGTACTTAATTCTGACGTGGCCAACTAGCAGTTTCGTCATCGTCATAAAGTGATTATTTATCAACGGGTTTCTCATTAGAGTTAGTTCAATATGATGAACTGTCATCAGCTCTAAATGTTTGATGTAGCTTAGAACAAATATCTTTTCTTGATCCAGCATACTTTCATCTGAACTCAGTGTTCATAGCTCTCTTGTCCAATATCTACGGCAAACTTGAGCAGACTTTCTGGTTTGTGTAACTGACTGCATGGTAATTTTATTTCGATCATTTTCTAATGGATTATTGGGAGTAGAGTGGCATAGTATGCATCTTTTTGACTGCTGATGTTTGCAACGATTGTTGGAACAGTTTTATTCGAAACCAGCTGATGCCTGTGATTTCATTCTCGTTTTCTCCAGTGTTGTAATTTTCAAGATTTTCTATTAGCGGAAAACTCTCATGTATTTGCATACCTTTGATGTACAAAGAAATTGTGAGCCGTCACGGGACGCGTGGCAGATGTGAAACATCAATAGTAATGTTTGAAGGTGATTGACAATGTTTCATGATGAATTTCACTAGTTCGGACTTCCATTGTCTACTATATAAAATGATTTGAAATCCCTGAAACAACTAAAAAAGAAGAATTAAAAATGAATAGCTGAAAATAACAATTATATTAAGCAAAAAAACCTGCAATGAAATAATAGTGAAATAAAATACAAGTAAAATAGAACAATTGAACAAAAATAAATAAAAATAAAGAAATGAAAAAAGAAAATAAAAATAAAAAGTTGAGAGATTACAAGTCACGTTAGTTCACGACGTTTCGAACGTTTCGATTTTAAGTATCTACAATCGTCTTCGGGTGATGACTGGACTGATTCCTCCGAGAGATGACTGTTTATAGAGACCGTGCTTTCGAGCTCTGTAACATGAAGGAAGGTCTTGAGAAGGAACTAGACATCATCAAAAATGATCTTCAACGAAATGACTACTCCAAAGCGATGGTAGAAAAGATCTTGGCTAAAAGACAGCAGGAGCCTCGCAAGGAAGAGAAGCCGTCACAACCAGTGCTTGCACTTCCCTACATCAGAGGATTATCGGAGAGGATAAGAAGAATTGGTTTCAAGTACAACATCAGAACCTGCTTCAGATCCGGTAACAGTATCCGTAGCAGCCTCATGAAAACCAGGCCACCAAACGCGGACTGCGATTCCAAGAATTGCATTTACCGGATACCCTGTGAGTGCGGAAAATCCTATATTGGTGAAACTAAGAGGCCATTGAATGTTCGCATTGTCGAGCACAAGAAACACACACAGCGAGGGAAAACCAGCAAATCAGGAATAGCAGACCATGTTTGGACCCATCAACACAACATCGAGTGGTCCCAAGCTGAGATCTTGCACAGGGAGGAACATTGGTTTAGGAGAAAATTCAAGGAAGCCGCTTACATGTTGCCCAACAACGTATTCAGCCAAGCCAGCGTAGAAATACGCAACATATGGAAACCCATCATCAAGCGAAAAATGGCCAACTCCCGCCAAACGGTCATCTCCCACGGAACCAGTGAAGTGGAAAATGGAAAGCGGGAATAAGTGAGAGTACTCGAACGACCTATAAATAGTCATCACCCGAAGACGATTGTAGATACTAACAATCGAAACGTCGTGAACTAACGTGACTTGGAATCTCTCAACTTTTTATTTTTATTTTCTTTTTTCATTTCTTTATTTCCATTTATTTTCGTTCAATTGTTCTATTTTACTTGTATTTTATTTCACTATTATTTCATTGCAGGTTTTTTTGCTTAATAAAATTGTTATTTTCAGCTATTCATTTTTAATTCTTCTTTTTTAGTTGTTTCAGGGATTTCAAATCATTTTATATAGTAGACAATGGAAGTCCGAACTAGTGAAATTCATCAATAGTAATATTGTGTGACCCCTGTGATGATTGTTGGAAACTGAAATATTAGGTAATTGATATATACATGTGACTTTAATATACTTAGCTAGTTATTGAAATATATTACTGTAGATCTTAAATTTTAAATATCAACCTCAATTTGATGCACAAATGTTTCAATGCAAATTTCACCATCATTAAAAAATTGATTGATTAATTATTTTTTGATGTTTCTGCTAATAACAAATATGAAAAACATTCGTACGCTGCTCGCTATCAGCTGATTTTGAAATACAATTTTGTCAGTTTATATGAAATGTATTCTTCTAGCAAGTGTTTTAGTGCATTATTTTTCATAAGAATGAAATTATAATTAATAACTAATTAATTTAAAAATATGTATGATATGAAAATTATGTGAATTTTGATCTACCAAGAGAGTGAATTTTACATTTACTGACCCTTAAGACAGACCAAGTATACGCGGGCTTAATGCACAGATAAAATATAAAAATATAATTTACTTACTGGTGACTTGAAAGTGTGTTGTAGTGTGATTTTGCGTTCTTTGCAGAAGGCTGCTAACTTTCACTTTCTCTTTTCAAATTATCACCCTCAGACATAATTTATTTTTAATTATTTTGCAAATTTATTTATTTAGTAAAACGCAGGTTATGTATAATGTAGTGAACACAACTGAATGCGCTGTAGGTATCCGAGCTTAGTGTGGCGAGAGAGATAGCGTAGCGCCGACCCAGTGGAAAGAGAATCGCAGTCGCTTGCGCATGGCAACCTGTCGCCACGGCAGCAATCGTTTTTACCTTTATTACTATTTTTCAGTATTTGTTTTGCAATGAATATTTGACGTGATTATCTGAATTGATAAACTTTTTTTAGATATAAACTGGTTAGCCGTCGACAAATAGAACTTGTAGAAACAAACATTTCTTCTACTACTGCAGCAGACATCATCAAAGTTATATGCGTTGAGTGCCAGGAAGAATGTTATATCTCGAAGTCTCAGTAAAGACTGACTGGCGAGCTCCGTATTCACTCTTATTTATTATTTTAGACGTAGGGGCAATGACAGTGGAAGTGATGGTGGGGATATGGTGGGGTGGACATGGAGTGAAGTGCAAATGCTCACTGCTGATTGGTCCGCACTTTCTCCGGGTTGTTCTGATTGAGTGCGTAAGGGCTGTTGTAAACGCCCCAAGATATGTACCGAATAGGTACAAATTTCGGGATCTAGACCTGAACATACACTACGTGGACGCATACATGAGGAAACACGCAGAGGACACATTCGACAGAATTCGAGCGCACGACAACGCAGCGCTAAGCGACTTACACAACGCTCCAAACAGGGATGAGCCCAGATTCCGAAAGAGGGACAAATACAAGAGGCCGACGAAGCAAAACCAAAGACCACCTCCGAGAGTCGCTGTCAGGCGACTTCGGTAAGTATAAAAACTTCTCAACCAGATCAAATAATCTCTTTTCAGACACACTGAGAAACAACACTCGTACGCGATAAAAAGACACTCGTCTCCGGTTAGTTTTTGGGGACCCCATGCAAAATTCAGTTAGGGAAGTCATGATGAAATAATCCAATAGATCAGAAAGTAATAGCACCTAAAGGCTGACTTTCGACCGAAGAAAGGTCAGATGTCAATCTTGCTGAAGTGCCCATCAGTAGGATTGAGGGCCGCTCAAGTTTTCCTCACAAAATTTATTTTGTGGGGCAAACTACTCCAGGACACTTAACCCGAGAGGGGGCATGGGGGGATTCTGATTGATCCACGTTTTTGACAGGTACTTTGCTGGTGGGATGTGATCGGAGTTTTATTCTAGTCTATTTCTGACCGTTTCGAGGGAATGGATAGATACCAAGTTCTGTTGACCCTTATACTTTCTTCTTTTTCGTTGAAATCAGTGGGATGCTGATATATCTCAGTGGCCTCCCCATAAAGGCGTGCATGGTAATGCATCCAATTCATTTTGTGTTTCACTTCATTTTATAAATTCAAATTGTCAAAATTTTTTGAGGCGAGTTCCTTTATTCTTTCAATGAAATTTGAATAAGTTTTCCAACATTTCCTGGATTACCTCGATGAACCTTGAATCTATTTTCAACCAGATTCCATGATTATTTTCGGATGCACATCTGATGGCGCCTAAATTAGTGCCCTTTAAGGTATTTCTAAGCTATAAGTGAACTGACGATCAAAAACTATCAAGACATAACATTGAAGTTCAATTAGAGAATTCCCATGCCACTAATAAATGCTCATTTTAGGTTGCCTTTTGTTATAGAATTCAAAGATTGTTTCAATTCGAGATATCCTTCACGAATCAAGCTCATTTTTGAATTTTCCTTACATACGTTATAGAAAAGTACAGTATTTTACTCATGAGAAATGGTCTTATCCGCTCGAATGATTTGTGCTAAAACTAGAGAACAGCTGGACCTAATTTTGATTTTGAATTATTTTTTGGAAGTCCAGGGAAAATTTGAAAGGTGATAATAATAATATTAATAATAGAAGAACTCAAGAACGGCTAGGATAGTAAGTATTAGAATATGATATTTCGTCAATAGAAATAATAATAATAATAAAATATATAATATAAATATGGATTGATGGAATGGTGGAATGATGCCCTCTCTACTCTCGAATCTTAAAATCATACCGGATTGCCGCACTAAGGCAGAAATCTTAGCCGCACAGATCTGTCTGTCATTCTTGCCTCACTGTGCTTGCTCAGGGCACATTATTCTCGGACCCAATGATCACTTACCCCACGGTGTGGGGAGTGGTCATTGGTTGATAATGCTGGCGCGCCCTCCTGAATGTATCGGGACTTCGGAGGATAGCGCCTGACCAGCGCTCACTATGGCGAACAAAAAAATATATATGGATTGAAATATGATATTTTACCAATGAGAATGAAAGAGACAAAACATGAGTGATATTAGTGACGTGTTATAATGAAAAGCAACTGACAGCTGACATATATCACATTATATAACAATACTATAAATTTCATTATTCTTAATAATTTTGTATCAATTTAAAAAAAATAAATCTGTTCATTCATTGACTTTTAGGCGAAACGAAGCAGGTTCCGCTAGTTATTCAATAAAATAGATGCTTTATTGAATTATTTTCAAAAATAATGATTTTATATTTCACCTATTACATTTTTCATTTCAATTGCCAGTTCGACATCAGTATTTCTCAGTCCTGGGAACTGGAAACAGCCATAAAACGAATCACAAAAAGGCCATGCAGATCCATAACAAATAAGCACCCCAAACACACTTTTCGATTCGTTTTGCAGTCATCGAAATCGCAGCGTCGCTAATCGAGGCACTCCCCTGCTATCAGTATTCATTGTCGAAAAATAAGTATCCAGCGACGTCGTTCTAATGTGCTCACATAGACGCTCTTATACCGGGTGTTACGCCTTAATTTACTTACTCTTTCATTGCCCTTTTCAAGTGCCCTAATGGTTTGTTATGTGGAAACAAAAAAGAAAAAGTACCAGCTCATTGAGAACCCTGTGCATTGAGCGAAAGAGTGTGTTATTTCAAATAGGTAAAAATGTTTCTATAAGCCATTATAGGAAATTACAATGCTTTATTTCGTGAATTATACGGAAGTGTGGAAAGGCCAAACTATTTAAAAATTGTATACCTTTCGACTTCAAACTCTGAACTCAGAATTTCAGTTTCAAAATTTCAACTGTAATCATGAAATATCGATTCGAAACTCGAAATAAAATTCCAACGTTGATTTTTCAATCGCGGTTTCAAACTCAAAATTTTGATTTTTAATTCAAAATTCCTACCTTGAAAACAAATTTGATTTTTTGTATACTTGTTTGTGAAGAATGAGAACTTGAAAATTATTATTTACCTGACTTTAAAAATGCTTTCTTAGATAGAAAGCTACATCATCAACGAATAACACTTACTATATATATTAGTGCCATACTGTATTCAAATTATTTACTCTCAACGAATTGAATAAATGAATTTATACGACGAAAATACAATATTTAATCTTGAAAAATATCATTCATAACAAACAAAATAACAAATCTACTATGACGAATGTTAAAATATGTCCAGTAGTAACCAAGACATTCTCCAACAAACAGGTATTTAGTTGAAGGGGAGTAAAAAAGCATTTTTTTAAGGCGGTATAAATAGATATTCCTTTGAATTATACTATCAACAGACACATCGCACCCATCAATAAGACCAACTTGGTTTTTTAGCGGGGTTATTCGTGATATTCTTCAGTTAACTTCGAGAGCGCGTTGAATAAACAGCTCTACAACACGGAAGCGAGTTGTTCAGGAATCGTGAAGCGTCCGAAATTGTCACCATTAAAAAATATAAATGAAAAAACAATTGTTATGAATGTATATAATTCTTTTAGAATACAATATCCGCCCGAAATAAAAAGTAAGGAAGTAGTGCAAAAATGCGCGAGTATGACCGGTGTCAATAGATCGACAATTTTTAGAATTTTCAAGGAACTAAAGGAAAACAACAATTTTTTCGAGCCGAAAGTATCCACTGGTAGAAAGTGTTGGTTTGGGCTAAAGTTAAAGACTTCATCGCAAGGAATAATAAAACCTTCAAGATGTGTGAAGTGAAGAAATACAGTGCTCTGGAAACAGTCGACCAAAAAGCAAGGGAAAAATGTATTCACAAAACAATCAGAATCGAAGCAAAGATGTGGGATCTAGATGATCGCATAGACTCATTATCAGAAAAAATTATTCCAGTTTTGTCATCAATCCTAATGAAACTGATTCATCCAGTGAAGAATCACTCAACGAATCCCTGTAGACTTTTTTCAGATTAAAATTATCGCAATGTCTTATTCGAAGTAAGTATTCCCATTAAATCTATAAAATTCGATATGGGGAATATGAATCTTCATTTCCAAACCAACAAGAATGTATAAAGTGTATCTCTCAGTGCAGCCACACTTTTCTACTTCCTGAAAATGTCAAATTCGAAGCCGAAACCTCGAACAACGCAAAATTTTGAACGCAGATCAACTCGAAATTAGATGTTAAAATTTCTAACCGCGGAAATCTTTTCTATTTGTATACTTATCTGGTGATATTTCGGAAAATTTATTCATCTTCATTATCATACTGACGATTAATTTGATATTATCAGTGTCAATGATAATATTAATATCAAATTTATTTACATCAAACGACGAATCATAACTACAAATTATAATGTTTTGATTTATATAGGTTGGATAAAGAAAATGGAAAGAGTCTTTAAAACGTCACCAGATGATACATATTTCTTTTAGTATGCAAAATTTTTTAAATTCAAGTGCATGACAAATTTGATTTTTTTTTCCAAAAAGCTAATCAAATGCAGTAACTTTTTGCCCTCCCTACATTTGTATTTATTTGTAAAAATAATATTCTGATTTGATTTGAAAGGGTTATATTTTTAGGAGTGATTAATTTTTTGGGAAAGAAAGTTTTTGGCTTTCTACTACTCCATCTGATACAAAAAAAATGGATGAGAGAATCTTCCAAAGAAAGGAAGGATTAATCAATTTGAAAATAAGTAACTCTATACATGGATGTGTAGATCATGCAAAGAAGTAACTTTCAGACACAAACTGAAAGAAAGTCCTCCTGAAACAGCTACTTTCATATAAACATTGAATTACACGAAAGAAAAAATTCTTTCGAAACAAATACTTCTATATGAACACTGAATTATACAGAATATACTTTTCTCTATTCAGTTTGTATATCGAACATTCGTGGAGGAATAAGAATCAGATATCATTCACATGAGTTCTACTTTGAATGAATGGTAATAAATTGTACTCACATGGAACACTGTCACCCTAACTGGTATACACGTGTTTCGCCTTAAGACACTTGCCCTAAGGCTCTTCAGTACCAAATTGGATAACATTATAGAAAATACACACACTTCATTCATGAATTACGATTTTGAATGTCACGGAAAAAGCTTGATCTGCTTATGTCATCGATGACATCGTAATGACATTCATTCACCTATTTGATTTAATCCCAGCCATGAGGAATCTTATTTGATTTGAAAGGGTTATATTTTTAGGAGTGATTAATTTTTTGGGAAAGAAAGTTTTTGGCTTTCTACTACTCCATCTGATACAAAAAAAATGGATGAGAGAATCTTCCAAAGAAAGGAAGGATTAATCAATTTGAAAATAAGTAACTCTATACATGGATGTGTAGATCATGCAAAGAAGTAACTTTCTTTGGAAGATTCTCTCATCCATTTTTTTGTATCAGATGGAGTAGTAGAAAGCCAAAAACTTTCTTTCCCAAAAAATATTCTGATTATTTTATAGATCTGTAGAAGGTAACAATTCTTAATAATAAAAAAGTATTTCAAATATAAATTGTCCTTCCCAACATAAAATATTTAAACAAAATTAGTTTTCATCATATTTTAATTATCTTCTCATCATACAGAATATATCAATGGAAAATTTATATTAATACCCCCAGTCCAACGCCTATTAATATTATCTCAAACGTAATATCAGAAAAAACATCGAGCGGTTCTTTCAGCGGTATTTTCGCATTCTTTGTCGGTGTTTTCGCGTTCTTTGTCGCATATCCCTATTTTAATGGCTCGTTAGCGGCATCCTCGAGGGATACAGAGGGTAGACATATCTCAATGACTTTGTGGGTGAATTGCAGTGCTATTTGCTTGAGACAACTATGTTGCTTTTTTTGATGTAGCGACATGTTTGCATTCTTGAATTTATTTTACTCTTAGACAATACCGAACGAACTAAAGTTATATTCAATGGTTTTATTTAGCTTGTCTTTTTTGTTTGGGACAAATTTTGTAATTGAGGTTTGACCCCCTTTCTGTTGACAGATTGATCTGATATTTGGTACACACATTTACTTTTGATGCAAAATGCTACAAAATGGCGGATTACCCATTCTTTCGCAACTACCTCAATATGGGTATCAAATGACAGGGCTTAGCTAGTAGACTGGTAGTACACTTTGGAAAAGATGCAAATTCATGATGACCACAGCTACAAAATGGCGGATTACATATTTTTTCACAACTACCTGAGTGGTCCGAAATAAATCTTCTAACGATAAATGTATCATTTAAATCCATTTCTATATTGATTATGACGTTTTTGTCAGTTAGTGCTGAAATGTATTCATACATTTATACTTTTCAACTAAAAAATGAAGATTTATTATTATTATTTTTTTAATTCTGGCATCGACTACTGAGGTCATTAGCCATTTTGTAGTATACAATAACTGTTTATATTTTGTTGAGAAGGTCTGTTGCTTCCAGAAAGTTCAAAACATTTCTTATAGCTTTGGTACCGAGGCAAGTTCTGATATTATCCGGTAAGTTATATCGTTGTCGATCGGCTTCATACTGGTGGCATTCTAAGAGAAGGTGTTTAACCGTCATCAAAGTTTGGCAATTTTCACAATTTTTCTATTAAAAAGCAGGCGGAAGGAAACAATGAAAACACTCCGACTTGTTCAACTATCAGCAAGAAACTGCTTTATTAGAAAAGGAACGGGAATACAAAGTAACTGCTACATATGCTACTAGAGGGCGCGACAACTAACATCTTTTATTTTTAAGCTAATATCAACACCCCCACTAGGTTAAACAATAAAAATCATTCTATTCCAAGAGTCTTCAGAAACTTATAATGCTTACCAGAAGGTAAAGCCTTAGTCAAGATGTCAGCCACCATTTCATTTGTTTGAATGTACACAACATTTATAAATTTGTTAGTAACAACATCTCTGATGTAATGGTGTCGTACATCTATATGCTTTGTTCTTTTGTGATATACAGGATTATTACACAATTTAATTGCGCTTTGATTGTCACAGTATAACTGAACACAATTAAATGAGCCTTTAATTTCACCTAACAAGTTCCTCAGATAAACGGCTTCTTTCGATGCCTCAGACAAGGCCATATATTCGGCTTCCGTCGTTGAGAGTGCTACAGTTTTTTGTTTGGTGCTTTCCCAGGAAATAACACACTCGGAATATTTAAAACAGAAACCAGTATAAGACCTCCTGTCAACTGTGCTGCTACCCCAGTCAGAGTCTACAAAACCCAGTAATTGACCAGAACCCTTTTTATACTTAAGACAAAAATTTCTGGTTTTCTGCAAATATTTTAAAACTCTTTTTGCGGATTTCCAATGACTAACATCAAAGCAACTATTGTACTGACTAAGATAGCTGACTGAGTAAGAAATATCAGGTCTCGTCATTACGGCGAGATACATTAATCCACCAATGAGCTGCCTATATGGTAACAATGAATTACAGTTTTTGTCACCCTTATTTAAGCTTAAACCATTTTCCATAGGAGTATCAATAGGTTTACAGTCAATCATGTTGAATCGAGTCAATAGTGAATCAATGTATTTACTTTGATCTAGGGTTATAACTTTGTTTTTCTTATCAATGCACACACTTACTCCCAAAATATGTTTGGCCTGACCTAAGTCTTTTAGTTTAAAATGGTCTGCCAATTTCTCTTTCAAATCCGTACTTTCGGCTATGTTGTTTGAGAAAATTAAAAAATCGTCAACGTATAGTGCAATCACAGTAAGAAAACTATTGACATGCTTTATAAAAACGCAAGGTTCAAGAGCTGATTCACTATAGCCTAGACACAACAATATATCCTCGACTTTTTTATACCAGACACGTGACGCTTGTTTTAAGCCATAAAGGGCACGTTTTAACCTTAAAACTTTGCCTTCATATCCTGATTTGATAAAACCCTCAGGTTGTCTCATATATACAACTTCGTCTAAGTGTCCGTGTAAAAAGGCCGTAGTTACATCTAAGTGACTTACGTCTAGACCTAAATCTACAGACAATGCCATTAGTAACCTAAGTGTAGAATACCTAACTACCGGTGAGAAGGTTTCACCATAGTCCACTCCTTCTCTTTGAGTAAAACCTTTCGCCACTAATCTAGCACGATAGCTTTTATTATTTTCAGTATCACATTTTATTTTATATACCCACTTGCACTCAACCAATGTACCGTTCGATGGTAGGTCGACAACTTCCCACGATTCATTTTCCACCAGGTTGTTCATCTCTTCCTGCATGGCCTTTTGCCACTCGTCTTTGTCGTTTCTACCCATAGCCTGTGAGTATGTGGTTGGGAACTCCTCAAAACAGATGTTGCTATCTGCAGCGCTCAGATAAGTAACATAATCCTCAAATTTCTTTTCTTTTCTTTCTCTTCCAGATCTTCTTACTTCTGTTCGAGTTTCAACATCATCAGCATTGTTTGGAATATAGTCTGGATCTAAATCGTCCAAGTCAGTGAACGAACTGCCTTCACTAATATTCTCAACAGCTGGATTGTAATTTAAATCCCCCACTGCTTCTGACATTTCAACAACTTCTTCATAGTTTACTACTTCTGATGTATTTTCAAATCTTTTACTTGTATAGTCTTCATAAACTATGACATCTCTACTGGTTGTTATGTCATCAATGTCTGGGTTATAGACTCTATAACCTTTGATATTCTCTGAATAGCCAACAAGTATGTGTCTTTTTGCCTTTTTTTCAAATTTTGTACGCTTGTCCTTAGGTATATGCACCATACAGGAACTTCCAAAAATTTTGAGCTTTGACAGGTCCGGTTTTTGTCCTACCCAAATTTCATATGGTGTTTTTCCATCAATACCACTTGCTACACAACGATTTCTTAGATAACTAGCAGTGTTGACTGCTTCTGCCCAGAAACGTTTTTCTAAGCCAGCATCAAACAGTAGGCATCTTGCTTTTTCTATAAGGGTTCGATTATGGCGCTCAGCAACCCCATTTTGTTCTGGCGTGTAGGCATTGGTCATTTGGTGTATTATTCCTTCGGTTTTTAAAAATGTCTTAAACTCATTTGAACAAAATTCACCACCTTGATCTGTGCGGAATACTTTTATTTTTCTGCTTTTCTGTTTTTCTGCCATAGCTTTAAATTCTTTAAACTTAGAAAAAGCTTGACTTTTAGACTTTAAGAAATACACAAATGACATGCGACTACAGTCATCGACTAAAAGTAGAAAATACCTAGAGCCGCCAATGGACACATTTTCCATGGGACCACAGATGTCACCATGTATTATGTCTAATAAGTTCAGACTAAGCTTACTTGTATTTGAAAAAGGTAATCTTGTTTGTTTGCCCTCACAGCAAACTATGCAGTTAGATTTATCTATGTTTACCTTCTCTTTTAGTGATAATCCATTCACACAATCCTTCATTTTGTACATATCTTGGCTGTTGATGTGAGCTAATCGTCTGTGCCACGTTTCAGGGGATATGGCCAATAAGCATTGTTCTATCTTCAAGTTTAGTTTATAAACGCCGTCTACTAAGCTTGCTGTAGCTATCTGTACACCAGAGCTATTAACAATCGAACATCCTTCGTGGGTGAATATAACTCTGTTACCTTTAGCAATAATCTCACTTACTGATATGAGGTTTGTGGTTAGTTTTGGTATGCACAAAACTTCTTCAACTTCTATTTCATGAGATTTTCCATTACAATCTGTGACAATATTCAAACTCCCAGAGAATTTTACTGGTAAAATTTCTTCGTTTGCCACTAAAATTTCTTTTACAGTTGCTTCTGAACAGTTATGCAGCCAACTTTCATTAGGAGTCATATGTTTACTGGCTCCGGAGTCTAGGTAAAAATCGTTTTTATTATATTTGCCACTAAGAAATACTGCACTAAAGGCATTTCTTTGTGATGAATTTGATTTTTCCGGACAATGAGACATGTAATGCCCAGTTTTCTTGCACTTAAAACAAATAATTTCGGTTAAATCCTTTTGTTTTTGTTTTTGATATTTGTCGTTTTGACTTTGACAACTGTCTGACGATTTTCTGTTAAATGTCTTTGCCTTGCCATCTCTTGGTTGTGTCGTAAAGTTTCGCTTAGCTACGAAAGCGTTTCCACTTTTGCCTCTGGTGGTGCCATCTGTGCACATGTCTAATAACTTTGTTTTAATTGAATCGGTAGTAATCTTCATACCTGAATGCTCCACTGCCATGATCATGGGTGCAAACCTTTCTGGGAGACCGGCCAAAAGCAGAGAACCGATCCATTCCTCGTCGATGTTGAAACCTGTCCTTTTCAATTTCTGAGACGTTTCAACGACTTGGTTGACGTAGCTTTCCATGTTTTCACAGCTTTCCAAACGAAGGGATATTAACGTACGCAGGAGCCCGATTTTTCTGACAAAACCAGTGTCTTCATAGAGGTTTTTAATTTTTAACCAGACGTCCTTTGCGGTAGCGGCATCTTTAACGTGCATATATAAAGAGGGATCAATGGTAAGGATGAGTTTTGCCTTCGCTTTCGCGATTAAAACTGTGTCCGTCTCGGTCCCATCAATACATTTGGTCAAGCCCTCCAAGACAAAGATGTTTTCCAGTGCAAAACTCCACTCGTCGAAGTTCTCGCGACCGAGTAGTTTTGGACAACTGTTTAAATAGTTGATCGACATTTCACTTTACTGAATGAACAAACTGCGGTAACACTTGTTTCAATGTTTTTATTTACACGTGGTGTTCTGGGCACATAACCTATTAAAAAGCAGGCGGAAGGAAACAATGAAAACACTCCGACTTGTTCAACTATCAGCAAGAAACTGCTTTATTAGAAAAGGAACGGGAATACAAAGTAACTGCTACATATGCTACTAGAGGGCGCGACAACTAACATCTTTTATTTTTAAGCTAATATCAACATTTTCTTCTCAGTATATAAGAGGATGTTAAGTTCGTATGTCCTATCCTAAGTCGTGTTATTGTGACTTGTTCTCTTCTCGTTAGCCCTTGTGGAAGTCGCATGGCTGCAATATCAGGTTTGATATCTTTCAATTTTGAATCGTTGTTTGTCCATTCGTGTTGCCATGTGTTGAGTATTTAGTTTTTATGAATTTTTTTGTATCATTTGGACTCATAGGTATATTCAGATTGACATTATTCTCAGTTGCAGCTCTTGCTACAGTGTTAGCTTTCTCATTATCGTCAATTTCTATATGACTAGGAACCCAAACAAATATGATCGATTTTCCTTTGAACTGGAGACAACACATCAGTGTTAAGATTCTTTGTACCAGCGGATATTTACTGAAAGAGTTTTCAATTGCTTGAATAGAACTCAGCGAATTTGTGCAAAGGATGTATGAATGAAAATTACATGAGTCCATGTAAAGTAATGCTTGCCAGATTGCATATAGTTCTGCTGTGAAAACACTCGCTTGATTCGGTAAGGTCCAGAAGTGGGTTGATCCCAAACATACGAAAGCACTTCCAGTTCCTTGCTCAGTCTACGATCCATTCGTGTACACCATATGGCTATTCAGGTATGTTTCAATTATTCTTTTGAATTCAGCCCTGATCACCGCTGGGTTAATTTCCTCTTTGTTGAATACAGAACAATCTAAGTTGCTTTCAATTGGTTTCATTTTCCACGGGGGAGACTCGCAGAATCCTAGCTTATATGTATCTGGAAAGCGGGTATCTATTGAAGACATCAGCTCTTTCAGTCGTACACCGGTTGGGCGGGAAATGGAAAATTAGGGTGTGATGGTTGGGTACAAATTCTAATCCCGTATGCTGTTAAAAGTTTGCTCTGGTGGTCGAGAAGGACCACATCAGGCTTATTAGCTCGTATGAGCCTGAGGGTGGGGAACGAATAGTTCCAATAAATTCGGCACTTCTCGTTCCCCACAAAGGGATTCAATATCCCCTGGAGCGTAGGGCAACACCGGTGTCTCGTCAATAACGTAAGAGTGCCGTTGATGGTAATATAGCACTCTTAGGGCCACGTTATGTCGATGGATATAGGCCGAGACCGCATATGCTGGACATGCTGTTAGCAAGTGCATTAGGGTCTCGGGCGCCTCGCGGCAGGCCCTGCACCTTGTGTCGGGAATCTCATCACGCGACTGCGGTAGACTAAGGTGTTGAAGACACCATCCGGGCAAGCCATGATGAACCCCTCAGTTTCCGACTTCAGCTCACTCGCCCTGAGAAAAGCGAAGGTCAGGCGCTTTGATAAGCCAAGGTCTCCAATGTTATTGAAGAAGCCCCATGCACTGGCTTATCCTTGTTTCCGCAGAACTAAGGTAATTTCTGCGGCTTTTATCTGAGCTTTTTGCTGAACAGGTTCCAACTAGTTGACAGAGTTGTGGTCACCTCGTTCAGTATCGAAAACCATACCGAGTTCATCAGCTGCTCGGGCAGTTGCCCTAAAGAGAAATGCTCCAATCCCTTTTGTTTGATGGTGATTGACAATGTTTCATGATGAATTTCACTAGTTCGGACTTCCATTGTCTACTATATAAAATGATTTGAAATCCCTAAAACAACTAAAAAAGAAGAATTGGAAATGAATAGCTGAAAATAACAATTATATTAACCAAAATAAACCTGAAATGAAATAATAGTGAAATAAAATGCAAGTGAAAATAGAACAATTGAATAAATAAAAATGAAGAAATGAAAAAAGAAAATAAAAATAAAAAGTGGAGAGATTTCAAGTCACGTTAGTTCACGACGTTTCGATTGTTAGTATCTACAATCGTATCTACAATTTATAGGTCGTTCGAGTACTTTCACTTATTCCCGCTTTCCATTTTCCGCTTCACTGGTTCCGTGGGAGATGGCCGTTTTGGCGGGAGTTAGCCATTTTTCGCTTGATGATGGGTTTCCATATGTTGCGTATTTCTTCGCTGGCTTGGCTGAATACGTTGTTGGACAACATGTATGCGGCTTCCTTGAATTTTCTCCTAAACCAATGTTCCTCTCTGTGCAAGATCTCAGCTTGGGACCACTCGATGTTGTGTTGATGGGTCCAAACATGGTCTGCTATTCCTGATTTACTGGTTTCCCCTCGCTGTGTGTGTTTCTTGTGCTCGGCAATGCGAACATTCAATGGCCTCTTAGTTTCACCAATATAGGATTTTCCCCACTCACAGGGTATCCGGTAAATGCAATTTTTGGAATCGCAGTCCGCGTTTGGTGGCCTGGTTTTCGTAAGGCTGCTACGGATAGTGTTACCGGATCTGAAGCAGGTTCTGATGTTGTATTTGGAACCAATTCTTCTTATCCTCTCCGACAATTCTCTGATGTAGGGAAGTGCAAGCACTGGTTCTCTTCCTTGCGAGGCTCCTGCTGTCTTTTAGCCAAAGTCTTTTCTACCATCGGCTAAAAGATGTTATGGCGAGTTCGCCAGAGTGGAATCAGTTGTTCAATGCATCTCACTATGTTGTCGGGTACCGCAAGGCATCTAAGCAAATGCACGATGAGCACATGCGAAATTGTATCAAATGCCTTACGGTAATCGATCCAAGCCATAGAGAGGATACGCTTATATTGTATCAAGTCCTGCGTTACACATCTATCGATGAGCAGGTTTTCTTTATATCCAGCGACTCCCCTCTTAGACCCTCTCTGCTCATATATCCGTTCGAACACTCGGTCAACTGTGGTGAGTATTCGTGTGTAGAAGATGCTTGTAAACAACTTATAACACGAATTCAAGCATTTTATCGGTCTGTAATTCTTAGGATTCGACAAATCTCCGCTTTTGGGGATAAGAACGGTCCGCTTCGAACTGCGCTGGAGTGTCTAAGTTGAGTGGCTGCGGGTGTTCATAGATATCCTTCCAGAAGGATTCCACCTGATCAGCAGTCGGCGGATTATCTACAACACGTGGAGGCTCTTGGAATAAGCGAGAAGGTTTCTCGCGGAACCTAAGGTTTTCCGCAATACTTCTCGCTCACCTCACCAGTGACTTCTTAGCAGCCACTAGCATTCGTATCCTATCAAGGCAGTGCTGTTTGGTGGTCAGCAGCACGCCTTGGCTTAGAGTGTGATGGATACGTCGTAGATTGGCGGCTATTCGCCGCACTGCGGGCGTGAAAGGCCTATTGGCCGCCCTGTAGTCCATCACACATTGGATACGAGACGCGTGTTGTCTCGCCAACGGGATTTCGTCCTTCCGATTCGTAAAGCGATTGGACGACGAAATACACGGCGGTGTTGATTTGCCAGATGTCAGCCTCTTCTGTTAGAACACTATGAACCTTGGCAACCAAACAAGCCAGTTCTTGTGGCTTCAGGGGCCTACTCCTGTGGAGCGCCCTGCGTGTTCTGATTGACTCCATTGGTGGCATAATGCGAGTCTCTTCTCCAGCCGTGCCAACGGGTGGTAGAACTGCCACTTCTACCATTTCGTTAGCAGGCTGGGGAGGAGCTATATAGCCCTGCCGCCGAAGATAGGATACGTAATCCCTAAGATTTTGGGCGGAAAAGGCGGCATGCTCCGGATGTGTTTCACACCACAGACTATGCATTCTCGCCATATACCTTCTTCGCGCGGGCTCACTACCCTCGTAGCAATGCATAAGGCCATCTCTCAGCTCATGCGTCCACTCAAAGCGTCCGTTGTCGTTGCCAGGGTTGTCGTCGGTAGGCAAATCATCGTTAGGGGCCCCATCACCTTGCCTCTGACCCCTCCGAGCGGGTCGATTGTGGGGGCCTCTTTCTTGATTATTGAGAACCAAGTGTTGGGTCCACCGGGTGGTTAGCCCTGTGGACCCACAGCCGGCACCGGAGGGAGAATAGAGTTCTCCTTCCCGGGTGCGCCTGGGATGCCGGTCCGGTTTTTCACCAGTTGCTCGGGTAAGTGGTGTCGCAACTCACCAAAGGCCAAGGGTGTTAGTGGCCATCCCTGCTTATTTATTATTATTATTATTGTGGCGCTGTAGAACATTTTTTTTGAAAGCACTGTTCTATAACGCTGCCCACGCCTAAGTTCGTTGATTCTGATTCTGTCAAAACATTGGAACAGCAGCGATACAGCAATATAGTACTATATATATATATATATATATATATATATATATATATATATATATATATATATATATATATATATATATATATATATATATATATATAATATATAAAAATGGATGTTTGTTGGATGGTTGGTTGGTTGGTAAGTGATAAACTTCTACATCGCTCAACCGATCGTGATGAAACTTGACATGTATAAGTAATTTTCCAAAGAGAAGGTTTTTAGCCTATCAATTTCTCTGTAACTCGCCACTAGATGGCGCTGTAGAACAATTTTTTGAAATCATTGTTCTATAACGCTGCGCACGCCTAAGTTCGTTGATTCTGATTCTGTCAAAACATTGGAACAGCAGCGACACAGCAACATAGTACTAGTCTAATATATAAAAATGGATATTTGTTAGTTGGTTGGTTGGTTGGTTGGTTGGTTGGTTGGTAAGTGATAAACTTCTACATCGCTCAACCGATCGTTATGAAACTTGACATGTACAAGTAATTTTTCATAGAGAAGGTTTTTAGGCTATCAATTTCTTTGTAAATCGCCACTAGATGGCGCTGTAGAACATTTTTTTCAACGCACTGTTCTATAACGCTGCGCACGCCTAAGTTCGTTGATTCTGATTCAGTCAAAATATTGGAACACCAGCGATACAGCAACATACTACTACTACTACCAAATTCTATCGGCTTTGCTCTGCATGTTGATATGAGACTGTGTGGTATTCGGAATGAAAGGATAAACTTCAAATTATAAAATGTCGACGGATTTGGCTTTGAAATTAAAGGGTCTTGTACCTCGATCATCCTTCACGATCAAAACCATGAAAAACAAACTGAGAAGAACTGAAGATTTACAGTTGGCTGCAGACTAATTATCTCTACGTATAAAATAGATTGTCTTATAGTGTTTCTGGTAGTTAGAATGAAACAAGGACCTTGAAACAAATCAGTCTCATGAATTTGAGATGAAACAAATCAGTCTCATGAATTTGAGATGAAACAAATCAGTCTCATGAAATTTGAAATAAAACATCAGAAAAACTATTTGATATATGAGTACATAAAAGAGGTATGATACTGGCAAAAAGACTACTCCATTCAGACCAAAAAAAAGTTCCATGTCGGGTCAGAGAAAAAGATGAATATACTTACAAGAACAAGAAAGTACCTTTAGCAACTTCCTTTGAGGTGCATTCGATAATACTCTTAGAATCAATTATCCAGGCGTCGAGGTGAAGAGAGATCAAAGATGCAAGCTGATGTTGGTATACTGTATGGTATTCAATAATATTTTGTCTAAGCTTAATTGGGAAAACGGTAATGGCACGAATAGCAATGGGTACTTCTTGAAGGAGTTTTGTTCTTACTTAGGGAACCTTGAACAAGTCACTACCTCTTCTGGATCTTAAAGTACTGGAATATGCAGGAATATGTAACAAATATAATAATATAGTGTGATAACGCATGCAACTGACCATTAATATCATAGCAAGATAGGGCAAGCAAGAAGGTCTTGACATAAGTCTTTTTATATCCCTTGAATAAAAATATTTCTCGTGTCAAGAGCAAAACTCACATCATCATAACATTTCTGATAGTCGAACCATTTCCCTGGCAAACTATAACAAAATATATTCACGAAATAGTCGTAATAATCAAAGCAGGCGGCGAAACATAGGAAGAAGGCAGTAAAGGACCAAAAGCGGCACGCATTCTCTGTTGCCGGCAGGCAAGAGAGTTGGAGAGCATTCGAATCCTGGCTGCATGGAGCTCGTTTCCGGCAGCGAGTGCACAATGCAACTTCCGGCCCACCAATGACAATTGACTGACGCTCCACGCACTGCTAGCGACCGCGTCGTTGGAGGATCGTATACTGTGTGTTGCGCCGCCGTTCATCATGCGACACAATGCTTGGAAGTTGTTACCCTTCGTGTAGTGTATTTATTGTAATAATTGCGAGGGTTGGTGAGCGAAATGTTCGAGAAAAATTGCTATGAAAATGATATGGAGATGAAATTCGGTTTGGGTGCTATAAAATGCACAAAGCTGAAAAATGAATATAAAGATATTTGATGGAAATGACTGATACTTGATACACGCTTCCTCAGCCGTGTTCATACTAACCAAATTCTTTCTAATTTATATAACAACTTGAATTAGAGACTATACTAATTGTAATTTTTAAAAGATTATGAAATAAATTTTACCAACCCATTAAACGGGCATGTTATAAACTATCCACCAATTTCCATAGTAGAAAAAAAAAAGATTTAACATGGGGAAAGATTTCAATTCAATTTATAAATTTTACGAATTTTTAAATCAATTAATTTCAACGCATTTCAAACGATTGAGTTCCAAACCTTCCTCTTCCAAACGCTTCTACTAGACTATTACATGTTAGTATTCAATGTCTATCGAACAAGACGGAACCTCTAGAACTATTTTTTGAACAAAATCATTTCAGTGTTATATGTTCAAGTGAACATTGGCTGAACGAATCAAACCTAAAAATGATTCATCTGTCTAATTATAAACTGCAATCATTTTTCTGTCTGTATATTCTCTGAAAATAAACTCAAGTGTCAAGTCTTAAATTTAAAAAACTGGAAATGCATACTGAGTTTTGTGGCATTGTGTTGAAACCTCTTAAAGTAGCTATATTCGTGGTGTACAGATCTTGCAGCCACGGTAAGTTCGAAACTTTCATTAACAAATTCATTGCTCAGGTCTCAATAAATAATCTGAAAACAAATACGGGGGAGTATACAAAAACCGGAGAAGAGACTATCAGAGAGCTTTTCCGGGTACACTTTCCCGGGTCAGAAATTACAAATCTAACACCGGAGTCCTGTGCGAATTCAGAACTGGAGACCCCGAAAAGGGCATTCAGGTTGTACTGGCAAATAACAAAGAATAAATCTTCGAATAAATGAAGATCTCAAAGCTTTCAAGGGGCAGCCTCAAACCACTGTCTGATTATTAATAATAGTAAATCTAATGTCATTGTTTTCGGCTTCAAAATCAATCGCAGTACTGTACTTAATTATTTTTATGTTAATATAAATGAAACTTCTCTCATAACTGTTCAAGAAGCAAAAAGTCTGGGAGTTCTCCTAGATGCCGATCTCAGATTTAAAAAACACGTCAATATACTCTTACAACGTGCATATTTCATGTTGAGGATTATATACGGTCAAAGACATTTCTTTTCATTGAGGTTGAGGACAATATTATGTGAGGCAACAGTACTTTCCAATTTCAATTATGCACATGTGCTCTTTGGTCCATGTTTAACAATTCAGAAATTACAAATCTAACACCGAAGTCCTGAGCGAATTCAGAACTGGAGACCCCGAAGAAGGCATCCAGGTTGGACTGGCAAATGACAAAGAAGGTGATAGATATGGAGAAAATTAAATGGACTCATTTCAACCCTATAAGTCACCGGGACATGATGGCATATACTCAGTAATGCTTCAAAAGGGATCGGAAGTCCTTTTCAAAAAATTGTGTATAATTCTCAGGTCAAGCTTAGCACTGGGACACATACCAAAAACTTGGAGACTGATCAGGGCCACCTTCATTCCGAAACCTGGGAAAATCGGACAGGACTCGGCGAAGGCTTCGAGACCAATTAGTCTCATATAATTTGCGTTGAAAACGATAGAAAAACTTCTTGACAGGCATATCAGGGACGTATCACTGGCTACCAGACCATTACATCGAGACCAATATACATAAGGGTCAGGTATGCCAACAGAAACGGCTTTATGTCGAGTAACAGAAAAATTAGAATATACTTAAAAAACAAGGAAGTACTTTGAGCTGCTTTCTTGGACATAGAGGGCGCATTTGATAATACGTCGTTAAAATCAATCATCCATCATCTATCTCCTCTGTTATGGAACCTTGTAATGGACGAGCTACTATGTCTCTTGGACCATAATGGGTATAAAGCACTGGGATACGCAGACTACTTAGTCATCTAAGTCCAGGGTAAATACAATAATGTAGTGAAGGGATGCATGCAGCAGGCCCTGAACATTATAACAAGATGGATCGAAGAAGAAGGGCTTAACATAAGCCCATCCAAATCGACCATAGTAGCATTCACCAAGAGGACTAAAACGGAGGGTCTCGGGCATCTAAAACTTTGAGGTGAAGGAATACAACTGTCGGGGGAGGTTAAATATCTGGGAGTAATCCTAGATTCCAAACTGACCTGGAACCAACACTTGGACAGGATAAACAGGAAAGTGTAGGTAGCACTGATGCTCGCCAGACGCACCTATGAAAAAACATGGGGGCTGAAACCAGACATGGTATATTGGCTATACACGATGTATAACCATGATAACATACGCATCTCTGGTCTGGTGGCCAAAGATGAAGCAGGCGACCGCCATCAACAAACTAGGCAAGGTGCAAAGACTCTTTGGGAATGACGGGAGCAATGAGAACTATCCCAACAGCTGCATTGGAGACACTCCTGAATCTACCTCCTTTACACTTTGTGACAATGGGGGAGGCCAGGATGGGCCAATTCAGACTGAAAAACTCGCCGAACTACAAAAGATCGAACCGAACAGAAATTTCGGAACAAGTCTGTTTAAAATCTGTTTTTCCGTTAACCAGCTGTCGCACCCCTACGAACGACAACCCTCAGAAGTCGAAACTTGTGCGAGCTAAGGATTAACGAGGTCTTGCCTTTTAACGTGTGATTCCTAACACGGGTTGGACGGTAGCAAGTGAAGATCGATCGTTCAGACTAGGGCTTGAACCACCGACCAACACGGCAGTCAATTCGAGTGAATGAACAAAGCACCCACGCCGAACCGCTTGGCTACCGACTGAAGTGGAGGAGCACATATTGAATATGTGCATAGACCACATGACACCGAAATACACCTTTAACACAAAATTCACGGCCGAAATCATAAGCCGTGAAGAGTGGAAGACCATTAGTCATCCCGAAAACATGTTTGGAAAAAACACCTGGTATACAGTTGGATCGAAGACCAAACATGGAACGGGAGCTGGAATATACCGAGCGGATAGAAATCTAAACTACAGCTATCCGCTAGGACTATACTATATACTATAAGTTTACTTTACTTTATTTTAATACCGCATAGTCGTAGTTGAACTTATGCCCCTCTGTCAAATAATGATATGTTAAGGTCCCCACATTCAAAAATCTCTTCCTGTGTTCATTTATTCTTTAAGGAAAAGGTTCTCCCGATTTATCCGACACTCACGTTTTTTTTCATTGTTTTTGAAAATTTGCAACAGCAATGTTATTGATGGATTCTAGAAGTCTGATAGACTTGGAAAATGACTTGTTTCTGTCGTTTTTTGAAATGAATGGGGACAATTCATTATCGTCAATGTTGACAGCAATTTGTTCAATAAAAATCAATTGAGAATGAAAATTACTTTCTGACAGTGGAATATGCAATACGCAATAGTCTATTGAGCATATTATTGAATACTACCTTATGCTAATAGAAATGTGTCGAAAAATTATGTATGACAATGTCCGTATAAGATGGTTTGTGGAAAATTGCAAAATCCTGTTTGATATTAATTTTAGTAATAGTCAAGTGTAGAAAATTTATTGGATTATTCACCTCCATACGTATGGTGAATGTTTGAAGGGTGAATTGACAAATTCGACAAACTTGTTCAATTACCTGTACCAGTAAAACAGACTGGAAAAATACCCTCTCGAAACAGCTATTTTCGTATAAACATTGAGTTACACGAAATAAAAATACTTGTAAAACGAATGCTTTTATATGAACGCTGAATTATACGAAAAATACTCTTCTCTTTTCCGTTTGTATTCCAAACATTATGTTACGTTATAAATTCTTATAATTATAATCTTGGTCTAAACGATGATATTTCACCTTTATCTTCGATGAGTAACAAATTTATTTATATGGTCACTTCTAACAAAAAAAAATATATGTTACTGTGGTGATTGGTTAAGAATGACCACTCGGCTAGCCTAGCGGTTTTGTAGGGGGTGGGTAAGGTAAATGAATCCACCACTAGGGTGATGTTTTGAAATTAACCTGATTTATTGATTTATAAATTAATACACAACAATAAGTATGGAAAGTCCTTCTGAATCTAATTAAAAACAAATAAGAGCTTGTGTGATCACACCTCATCTACAATGGCAGCTACCCCAGTTGTATATGAAATATTATTATAAATATGAAACATATGAACAATATGAAACCGACAATTACTAATTCGGTGAGATGGCTGTCTGCGAAGCGGATGTCACTATTATGCGCACTATAGTCTATGCATAGCATGCATGAAGCGTTCGGTGTGATCAAGCTAACTGGAAATTCTTCGATGATGACTATTACTGGTTGTTATTCAGCTGTTGACTGTCGCGTAAGCAACAAGGAAGGTTGCAGCATGCAGGAATTGGAAAATATGATAACTCACCCCAGGCGTTACCTAGCACTTATCTTGTTATAACTTATTCCTGCAATATGGAGGGCTGCTAAACTGCTTTATACCATGCAGTGTAGAAAGCAGGGGTGACTTCGGAATGAAGTTGGCCTGGAACCTTGGATCCGACAATCTGTCGATGATGTCGCAAGAAAACACTAAATCTTGCGCCTTGAATCGTCTGCTCTGTTTGAAACTCGAAATGCTTTTCGTAATTGGTAAAAACCACAAATTCCACCATAAAATACAGAGAAGACGTCTTGCTCCCATGCACAACCATTACTGACTGCCCCTCCTCCCTTTTTTTCCTTCCTGTCCCCTTTTTATGCTTCTCACAATACACTGGAGTTACCTACATCTATTCCTCTGTTCTATATGTTCTAAAATTCGCGGAAAATTCAATAACAACAGTTGCGACCGTTAACGGTTGCGTAACGTCACTTGTGATACGTTTAAATAACTAAATTCAAATATTGCCGCCCGGAACTTGAATTGACCAGCTCAGTCATCTACAATCAGTGACATCCAATACCTACTGAGCAGCTGACAAGAATTTGACAAACGACACATATAAAGTTTACAATTTACTAATTAATTCTATATCTGATTATGTACAATAAATATTCGTTAGGTAAGTAACAAGTTATACTACTACATAATATTAAATCACTATATTTCTCTGATTTATTTTTTTGAATGTTATTTCCAGGTACTATTGGACCAGTGACTAATCGACCACAAAGAATGTAAACAAATTACAGAAATCGGATCAATTTTCAAAAATTATTGCTAGGAGCATTAAAATGGATGCATATTTACTGGAATTACCGATATAATATAGGCATCGTACCATCGGCAGACGAAACATGGCCAGATAGTGTTCGAGTGATAATTCCTGATACTGAATAAAATTGTTTTTAATAAGAGACAACTTGATGATTCAAATACTGTGCATTCTGTTACGGTTCTTTGTGCATCTAGATATACTCTTTCTCTTGTGTTTTGAATGATAATCTCTTCTTTTTATATAAACTATGCTATTTTAGTTTTCATTTATTTCTGCTATGTTTGATATGCAACCCATTATACATTTCCCCGATGAACTGGTTGTCTATTTAAAAGGTGAAGAGTACCCATGAATTATTCCTTCAAATATTTGTTACGTGGCAATACTTTGGCACGTAACAATTACTATAAAATCGAATCAGATATCATTCACAGGATTCCCACACAATATAATTAGTGAAATTACACATACATGGAACACCGTCATCCTCACTGGTAGACATTCCATGTTTTGCCGTAAGATACTTGCCGTATCAGCTCTTCATTAGCGAATTCGAATAACATTATAAGAAAAAAATAAATAAAAATAATTCAAATATTTGTAGAAAAAATATGTATATGGAACTTTTTGGGGTTCTACAGTAATATCAAAAATATTACATGCTCATGACCTACATCTTATTGAAATTGGAATTGTTCAAATTGACAAGAATAATATCAATTTGAATAATTCCATTGTATAAAAAATGTCAATAACTTTTTTCGAGATCAATTGCCCTAACACCAAACTGATATTTTTGCACTCGACCCGCGTTTCGCCAACAAAGTTTGCATCTTCAGGAGAAAAAAATTGATACCTAGTCTAGTCTGGTTAGTCCTTATATACTAAAATTTGTTACCTGAGGTTGTATGCATGAAGTCCAATATGGAATTTCTCGGTAATCAACTACCTGCAAGTTCTTAGTAATTATTCTCTAGCTAACAGAGGATTAAAAAGCGGGCTAAACGGGATGGGTCCCTTATCGCCATTCATGCTGTTTTTATATTTTGCTATTTCTAGACTCTCACATGCATCGAGTAGCCTGGTGTCATGCACATGCTCAATCAGTTTCAGATTGTTTTCACCAATTATGTGGTCCTGGTCTTGAGCATGTTGGGCGACACTGGATTTTTCTATCCTTCCGTATTTAATGTGTGCACAATGCTCCTTGAAGCGGGTTTTAATCGCTCGTCGGCTCTGGCCGATGAATTTGCTGTTGCAATCTTGACAACTGATTTCGTAAATCCCAGACCTTTCTGTGTTTTCTAGTCTATCTTTTGGATTACCAAGAAGCTGTTGCAATTTATGAGAAGTTTTATATGCAACTTTCATATTTACTATAAACTTGTTATTACTCTCATCTTTTTGAAAAGTCGAAGATTTACGAAGTGCTTCCCTAAACTTGCATTTTATAATTATCTTGTCAACTATATCTGGGTTAAAACCGTTTGCTTCAGCAACAGCAAATACATCGGCCAGAGCCGAAGAGCGATTAAAACCCGCTTCAAGGAGCATTGTGCACACATGAAATACGGAAGGATAGAAAAATCCAGTGTCGCCCAACATGCTCTAGACAAGGACTACAGAATTGGTGAAAACAATCTGAAACTGATTAAGTATATGCATGACACCAGGCTACTCGATGCATGTGAGAGTCTAGAAATAGCAAAATATAAAAACAGCATGAATGGCGATAAGGGACCCATCCCGTTTAGCCTGCTTTTTAATCTTCTGTCAGGAAGAGAATAATTACTAAGAACTTGCAGGTAGTTAAGAACCGAGAAATTCCATATTGAACTTCAAGTATACAACCTCAGGTAACAAATTTTAGTATATAAGGACTAACCAGACTAGACTAGGTATCAATTTTCTTCTCCTGAGGATGCTAACTTTGTTGGCGAAACGCGCGTCGAGTGCAAAAATATCAGTTTGGTGTTAAGGCAATTGATCTCGAAAAAAGTTATTCAACTTTCACACCAAAGATTCCAATCTCATCGTTATTCGATGAATCTATCAATTCTTCTTCCTCAGAAATTCACCCCTCTGTATCTCGAATTGCTTATTACGTCAGAAGCTCCGTCTTCACCTAATACGAGTATAAAGTCCCATCACATTCGCCAAATATTCAAAGTAGTTCTGAAAGTAACCATCCGGTTCGGAATTAATAAACAACTTTCACTATGGAGAAACCGTAATCATTCATTCTGTGGAGGTTGCTATTTCAATTCACCTAAATCACAATAGTTGAATAAAATTATTGTTTGACCGGCAAGAACCCTCATAATTCAGGATATAAGAAACATGCGTCTCACGGTAACGTACCCTAATGTAATTTCCTATAACAAATATATGCGACAAGCTGTTAGGAAACTGTTAGTACGAGGGCTGAAAACAATCAATTTTTTTAAATTTCAGTAAAATCAACAATATTGTTATGAACTTCATTTTTTTTATCTATTATCCACTGTCATAACCCACTCAAATATACCCAGACAATAATAGATAATTCTATTGAATATTAGAATCTATAAAGTATACTTTTTAATATGCTACAAAAATATGTAATTTGCAAAATCAATTCAAGTACGTTTCTAGCATTTCAAGGAGAAATTGCGTTTTTGTAACATAAAAAAGAAGGATACAAGATTTTTAAACAATTCATCATGACTCTTCTAGGAACTCCGCTAACACCTAGGTAGTAGCTAATAGTTGAAGTATAAAAAAAAACATTAGGCATAGTAAATTAGACTACTTTTCCGCAAAAATTAGTAATGCTACCAATAAAACTAGGGAAACGTGGAATATAATAAACAATCAGCTTGGCAAACGTGGGTTTTCCTGTGCTGATAGTAACATCAACCTGAAACTTGAATCCAAAACCATTGGGAAGCCCTTAGAAGTAGCTGAAGCATTTGCTGAGCATTTTTCAAAAGCCGCCGAATCTCTCATAAATAATCACTTTGGACTAAACTTATCACTGCCTTGCACTACAAGTACTAAGCTTAATATTCTCTATCCATACGAAGACAGTCCGATAACTAAACGTGAGATACATGATACCCTAAAATTAATGAAAAATAAAAAGTCATCAGGCGTTGATGATCTATCTATGAGTACTATTAAGAGCATAATAGATGCTATAATCGACCCACTCACTTATCTTTTCAATCAATCATTCATCCAAGGATATTTTCCTGATGAATTCAAAAAAGCTCTAATTTTACCGTTGTTTAAAAAAGGTAGTAGAGACGAAATAGATAACTACAGACAAATTTCTCTGCTTTGTGAACTTTCCGAACTATATGAGAAATTAGTGGCTCGCAGAATTATCAGCTATCTGGAGAGTAATAGGTACCCTGCTATCAAACTGCCAACACGGTTTTAGGAAAAATCATTCTATTGAAACACTTGATAAAAATGATTTTATTATCAGTGTGTTTTTTGACCTGTCAAAAGCATTTGATACGGTATCAACTAATTTTGTGTTGACCAAATTAAGTGTGCTTGGTTTGCCTAATAACATAGTACAATGGTTTAAGTCTCACTTGAGTGGTCGTAGCATAATTGTAAAGCAAATAAATTCAATGTCTAATGAACGCGAGGTTGGATTGGGGGTTCCCCAAGGCTCTGTTCTTGGTCCCCTATTGTTTTTAATTTTTGTCAATGATCTGTCGGAATATATGAGTGATTGCTATTTAACTATGTTCGCTGACGACACCACCATTACAGTCGCTGGACCTACTACAGATGATTTGCTAACAAGAGTTAGACTGATTATAGACCAGTTCACAAGCTGGTGTGATCGTAATCGTCTAGTTCTGAATACCTCAAAGTCGGTATCGATGAGATTTTATAATAGAAGTAGGGGTACCATAAGTGAATTAGCTCAGTGCGATAATATCAATATCAATGCAGCAAACGAAGTTAAATTTTTGGAACAATTTTGGATGAAACATTAAGTTGGGATCAACACATCGATAGTGTCTGTAAAAAACTAAATAAAGCATATTTTGCAATCAAGCAAATGAAAAACTGTGTTGACCATCAAGGTCTATTGGCAATCTATTTCGCTATGGCTTATTCCCATATTTCACTCAATATAATGTCTTGGAGTTCTGGCAGAGATTTTAATAGGATATTTGTAGCACAAAAACGTATTGTAAGATTGATTTTCAATATGGAATATAGAGATAGCTGTAAACCGATATTTGTCAGAATGCGACTATTATCGGCACCATCAATTTATCAGTTCAAATGTGTTAATTTTACGAGAAAAAATCTGTCCACTTTTGCAACCAATGCATCATCCCACAATCATAACACGCGGCATGGTAGCTTATTGAGAATACCAGCCCACACCACATCTAAATTTAAAAACTCTCCCCAGTATAGTGCTATTACGTTTTATAATAAACTACCCAACTTTTTAAAAAACTCCAAATCAGACAATATTTTTTATGAAAGTACTAAGGAATTTTTTATTGAAAAATGTTTTTATAATGTATCTGGATGGCAACTTCAGCTGAGTTTTATTTTGTTTAGTATACCAACAAACTCTCATTGAGATTTTGAACTTTATATCTTACTTACTTGCTATATTTTAAATGTATATGTTTAGTATAAATAGTAACTGTTGACATACCATATGTACATATTGTATCTCAGTGGCTAAATAAAATTATTATTATTATTATTATAAATTTCTAAATTGGAAATAATTCATTCATCTTGCTTGAGCAAGATATTGTATACCAAAACGTAATCACCTTTCATAATAAGTAAGTTTAGGACAATTTTTCCAAGAGTTCAGGAGTACCCTTCATACAGCAGTTCAAAAATTTTTGTAGGCTCTGCTCATCGATGACTATTAGTGCCGGTCAGTAAAAAAATCACAATAAGCAAAACTTGTGGAGATTTAAGAAAAAATCGGAACCCAAAAACCAAGTATTCGTGATCTAACATCGAATCGCGCTGTTTCAACCTGGCAGGGTCTCATCAGTGTTGCTAGACTGAACCTTGTAGGCCTCGCTTAACTCAACTATTCTCAAAGAACAAGCCTGAGTAAGTTGAAGTAATGACATATACCCTTACGAAGACGTAACCTATGGGGTCAGCAGAAAGCTCAATCTTCGAATATCTAACGAGGTTTTGTATGGCGGTCTGTTGCAAATATAAGGTTCAACATCGACCGCCTGATTTTTTACTTTACTGCACCTTTCACTGTGAGGTAACTGAATAAAACCATGGATCAAAAAAGGCATTCATGATCTAACACATCAGACTGCACTGTTTCGACCCACAACAGTTATCATCACTGGTGCTAGGCTGAATGACGAATATATTGCTGGACACAACTATCCTTGAGGGAAAAGCCTGAGTAAATAAAGGCGATTATATCACACATAAACGAATATCACACATAAACGAGGCACCCCAAAGCCGTCCTTTGCAAAGTCAAGCTTCAACATCGATCTCCGAACGAGACTCGTCCTCTGAACATGTCATCAGCAAACTCATCCAGTGCAAAAGCACTGGATCAAGTATGTCTTCAACCTGATTGACAACTATTCTCACAAGAATTTTAAATAGAATAGGTAGGATACTAGACCTAAAATGTAACATTCCTGTAGGATTATTCATTTAGGGGATCGGATAAATGAAAGATTTCTTTCAATTGTCAACAAGAATATTCTGGCTCAGACAGGTATTGATAACTGAAGTTAATGTATTACTGAAATGGGACACAGTTGACAGTAATATTTTTAGGTTTATTCCGTCTGCTCCACATGAGAGTTCAAGTTAGTTGCAGGGGTCGTAAGCACTGGTTTCTTTCTTAGACTTTCCAGGGCTTATTTTCCATAACTTCAAATTTGATTTCGTCATGAATATGAAACGCTAGCCCTCATCTTGTCTCGCTAATCTATAATATGAAATTTTATTCAAATTATCAGCCAAATTTCTGAAAGACCTAAACCGAATAAGGTTCTAAGGAGGAGACCTCACAAAATTCATGAAAACCTTCGCGTTGTGACCGCACATTTAATTGATCAAAGTTAAAGTTATTTTTTTTATGTTCCATAATAATATTTAGTAATTGCTAACGTGAAGCTTTGGTTAGTGTCTGCATCAGAAATTTCCTGGTATTCTCTTTAGTCTTTCATAATCATACATTGTTAAAGGTCATACGATATATTTCAAGCTAACGGTTGCTATATAGTAATAAATGTAAGTATAATAAAATGCAATAATCATTCAGTGACGTGCCACTCATAAGAAACAAAAAAATTCTTTTCAATAATTGGCTCAAACAAATATTGGAAAAGTAGGTAAAACTATCAGAGACTGCAAACTGAGCGTAGAACGAATGCACTGCCGGTAAAACCATGAACTATTTTATACAGAAATGTGATGCTTTGAGACATTATTTTGTGAATTAGAAGTTAAATCTTAGTAATGAAAGATCTCAAGCACTGCCTCTCACCGGATATCTGCCATCAATTAAAAAAAAAAATTCAAAAAATATCGCTGAACATTGTCTAAAGCAGGGTTGTGCTTCTTATATGTACATAAGATTCCTCACTGATGTATAATATTTTGATTAAGAGTAAACTAATGAAAAATATATAGTTTTCAATTCTGATATATTCGTAAATGATTTACAAGTGTGGATCACAAACCCCAAAATTTTCAAACTGAAAAACATATTATTCATATATTTGACAGAAGTAAGTAAGTATATTATGGAATAAATTCGTAAATCGCTTGTCTTCCCGATAACTAAGAGAGCTGAGTTATTGAACTCCACCAAGGTTATATTCCGACTGCATGTACTCATTCTGCATTTTGATAAATGTAGTATCAAATAGTATCTAGTAGTATCTAACCTGACCCCTATTATCAATATTATCAGGAGTGACTTGTTTAATGACAATTAAATTAGATGCATTTGCCCTCATACCCATTGAACCATCTTGGTGAGGTTGAATCAAATATCTCACTTGAAAACTGACATTTCGAAAGCCTTAGCAAAATTACTAAATTGAAATGAATATTACTGGAGTTCTTTCCCAACACCAAATCGTTAATTTTAACACCTCGACACGTGTTCCGATCACCTGGTGATCATCTTCAAAGAGGAAGATTCAAACTTTTTAATCTTCAAAGACGAAGATTAAAACATTTTAATCTTCCTCTTTGAAGATGATCACTTGGTGATCGAAACACGTGTCGAAGTGTTAAAAATAACGATTTGGTGGTGGGAAAAAACTCCAGTAATATTCATTACTACACCAAAGGTTCCAAGCAGTGCATCATACATTGAAATGAGTCTATAATTTTCAACTCAATAATACAGTTTATTGTATGATTTTCAGTATAGAGGGTTTCACAAACACTGCGACACGTATTTCACTATACAATAGCTTTATCAAGCGTCAATAATAATTTACTTCTGAATTACAAATTATAAGCATTAATAATGAGTTACTGCTAAATTACAATAGTTGAAATTTAAAAGTAACTTATTATTAACGCTTTTGAGAGCTATTGTATAGCGAGACATGTGTCGTGGTTTTTGTAAAACCCTTTCTAGTGAAAATCATACAATAAACTGTATCAATGAGTTTTTATATGGATTTTCTTGAAGTATTGGCCAGTTCTATTCAATTACTATAATTTTCAATATAATTCCACTATCTGAAAAAATGTTTTGAACGAATTGTTACCAACAACGGTTACAAAGTGAATATCATAATCTGTTGAAACACCTTCCTCACACCAGAACAAACACTGTCTCATGATGTGCATTTTGTTAACCATATTAGCAACATCAGCAAAGGAGCAGAAGTATCGGCCAATTTCATAACTTTTCTCTCATTTTCCTATTACATGTGGTACTTTTCACTGTGATAGTAGTTTTCACTGTGGTGGTACTTTTCAGTCACTGTCGCATAAATTTTGAAAATGTGAACAGGATCAGTATAACAAACTTCAATATGTCTTGGAACAATCATGTCGATGAAATTGCAAAGGATGCTGTTCTGAACCAGAAAACTGTACACACTTCTGCAACTTTTGATGCTTTATACCGCTCAGATCGGACATTCTTTGCTTTATTGTTCTCATATATGGAGCTCCGCCTCTAAGCATACCCTGAAGCTGCTGGATTCCATCCAGAAAAGAGCTGTCCGCCTGATTGGAGACGCGAACATCACTTGCAACCTTGATAGTCTGGAACATCGAAGAAAGGTTGAGGATTGGTCTCTCACTTATATAGATACTTTCAAATGTGTTCATGTGGAATAAATATCCTGAGAACATTTTTTCAAATGAATTCAATCTCCAACGATTCAAATCCAACGTAAATCGCTATTTTCGCACAGGCACCGCTCTTAGAGCGCTCAAGGTTGTTTGTTTAGTTTAAAATAATAATGAAAGCGAGAAACGGGATAATATTGTTTGTTGATGTGCATTTCACATAATGCAATACACTTTTGCTGCTGAAGTTACCCGTTCCTTCAGTTCCATTTGTTCGTCGGCCCAAGGACTAAACGGCGAACAGTTGCTTTACATGTCCGGTCAACGCGACGTGGCCGCAAGTTTCCCGCGAAACGGGAAACAATGCGTCAAGCGTTTCTTTTACTTCACGAAGTGACGACGATCAGGTCACAAATCATTCCGCTTGGACAATAAATTCGAGATGCCATATTCTGAACGTTATGTAAATAGAATGACAAACAGAAAGTTGTGATGGTTTTCCTATGCAAATTGGCGGAGGCGAAGTTGTGGCGAATGCGCCGATTCGTTCGAAAAGTTTGAAGTTCGATTCTCGAGTCGTCCAAGTTGGCGATACTTCATTATAGAAAAACACAAATCATTTTCTTGCAGTCGTCTTTGTATTTTCGAACTGCAACTCTGAAAGCAAAGCTTACAAAGTGATTTGGCATTTCCGTATTTCATGTATTGTTGGGCTTCTTTTAAAATTAGTTGATTTCGTATGGAAAGATGGGGATCTCGAAAACGGTAAAAGTTACAGAAAAGGTTGAGTGAAACCAAATTCGAGAATAATGAAAGCTCTTATGATGTTACAAAATATGAGCAAGCTCTTTTACGTTTAGAGATACAAGGTGAATTTTGATTTTCACTTATATCCAGTTCATCCAAACATATTCACAAACACTATTTACACTTCATCACTGCAGCTATCAGACAGCAAAAATTTGCGAAAGAAGTGTTTTACGCGGAGTTTAATTTATAAATACAGTCCCGTATTTCTTATCATATTTTGTTTGTTGAATCCCATTATTTTGTCAACTCCCGCAGTTGGATGATTGAACTAATTCCAGCTGCTTCCATTTGGTGCACTGTGACAAAAATACAAATTGAAGTTTGAATAATAATACAATAATTAACGAAACTTCATCACAACTACTTGAAGAAAATATATCATATATTGTTCGAAACAGTTATTTATGATATTAGTGTTAAAAGTAAGGTTTTATTTTGTGAGTGATAAAGTTTGCGAAAGGAGCGTAGCGAGTTGAACAATTTCACGAACAGAATAAAACTAACTTTTAACACAAATTTCATACAAAGTTTTTTGTACAACTGTCCTGTTTTCATAATGAAATAGATACATTTAATATTCCTATAGAAACACATTTTGACATCTCTTATCAGTTAACTATTTTCATTTATTGCATTTGCTGTGGAGTCGACGGGTCAAGTGACGCCAAATCACCTGGTTACCAACAAACAGTATTGTTTTCAGCTCACGCGTTTTATTTAAAGTCACATTAAAGTTCTTGCTGGTGTTTAATGTATATAATACAGAATTTAATTGTATCTATATCTATTGTTCATAATAAAACTTCCTTGAAAACTTAATAATTATGTTTTGTTTATGGCTATTTGGTCGAAAAAAATCGTATTAAAAATACTTTTAATACTAGTGTTAAAAATATTTTCAACACGCTATGTATCTGACTTGGTTTTACTTTTCAACTTGGTCAAGACTTTGGTTTTGTTTGATATTTGAAAACGAGAAGACAATTTTTCGTACCTTCACAACAACTTTTTATTTACAAATTACACTCTCAATTATTTTTATACGGGGTCGAACAGGAAAACTGACACAAAACATACTATAAAATTGAATGAACAAAATGAACGAAGACAAACATGACGAAATCTTATTCGTCACTATTCTTCATGTTCATCAACATTTAGAAGACAAAGTTTCGTAACAGGTCTTCTGTATGTACCAATATTTGTTTTTACATACGACCACTCGTACATCACCATGCGTACCTGGATATGTTGCAGTGTTTTTTGGCCCAAAGGCCAAAAAACCAAGGAGCCAATATGAATCTGGATTTCTTCGGCTTCAAAAATATTGGAAACATAATAACGGGAAATGGACAAAGTTGAGATATTTTCATCCGATCCAATTTTTAAACGCCAAAAGTCCTGAAGAAGAATTCGTGCAACTATTGTGAAAGTATTTAGGAAGCCAAAGGAATCAAATATTGACATGACTGTTTTAGTACTTTTCTTTTTGTTATGTTTTTAGCAAGTAACATTTTGAGGCCTTCAGAGTCCCACTTTATTGAAAAGGAAAAAACATCTTGATTTTGGTTCCAAAATAGTCCTCTCAACTCCTTTTCTAGGTCCATATTGTAAGGTTATTTCGTAATGAAGGGCTTGAAATTAAAAATCGATGGAGTTTTCACTCTAGTCTTTTCTCCGATCCAGATTTACAATTAACAACTCGTTGATTCACAATATAGTTTACATATTATACATAAATATATTTGCAATTTTAGCTTTATCATTTGATTAATGTACAAGGTGTATATACATGAATGAGTATTCAAAAGAATAAGTACAATTATCTAAGGGGCACTACATCTATCTTTTTTGGAAAAATGAACTCCATTTCGGCCAAAAATTGAGATCATTCATCCTTACGAATACAAAAGAAAATGGGGGACATGTATTGCCGACCCTTTTAAAATTACAGATAAAAATTTTACAACCTGATCTATTATGCAGGCAAAGTATAAACGGAATGAAAAACTGTTTTTTTTTTGTTTTTAAATAATCCCCTTCTCCTATAACCCTTTCGAAGGTGTAGTCCTACTAAGACTAGCAGAAGGAACGTAATAATGTATATAAGCACCCTTATATCGTTCGAAATTTTCAACACGTTTTCTTCTACAATGAAATTGGAGTTAACTACACCATTGCTCGCAACATCACTTTGTTTTGAGTTGGTGGTACCCATTCCACATTTAACCTTCATTTACTTTTAACTAACACTTTAAACGCGTTAGCCTTCATAATGAAGGGCTTGAAATTAAAAATCGATGGAGTTTTCACTTTAGTCTATTGTCCTCTTTTCTCTGATCTAGATTTACAATTAACAATTCGTCGATTCACAATATAGTTTACATATCATACATAAATATATTTGCAATATTAGCAAAACATAGTTGACCTAGTTATAAGTAAAAATGATGTACAGGGTGTATATTATATATGTATGTATATTATATGTATATATATATATATATATATATATATATATATATATATATATATATATATATATATATATACAGGGCTATTTTTTTCTCAGTATGAAGTAAACGTTTACGATCCAAAACCTACAACAAAAAATACAGGTCCGTATTTAAAAATTCAAATATGGGGGTGGCCCAAGTCAGATGACACCCTGTATAAAAGATTCATGGATATATTCTGAGAGCCCACATCAAGTGCCAATAGCAAACTGTGGACAGATTTTCAATATGTCTGCGAATAAAGAAGATATAGGCAAGAAAATAATTTGGGATTATTTGGTTTTTCCTGTATATCTCCAGAATCAAAAGAGCGATATATATATATATATATATATATATATATATATATATATATATATATATATAGAGGAAGGGTAGTCGTTGCTGACTAGTTAAGAATAAAAACTATTGGATAGTGGGGTATTGCAGCATTTACTTGCTGCAATACCCCACTATCCAATAGTTTATATATATATATATATATATATATATATATATATATATATATATATATATATATATATATATATATATATATACATATATATATATATATATATATATATATATATATATATATATATATATATATATATATACATATATGAATGAATATTCGAGAATATTCGAAAGAATAAGTACAATTATCTAAAGGGCACTACAATATTTTTTCTCTCTGAAATTTCGAAGCTTTTCTGGAATATGCTTCAAAACATCTTTGGAATTATTAGACCAGTTTCGTATGACAAAACCTCCTCGACTATGAACTTCGATCACATTCGATGATATTTTCTTTGCTTCTTCAATGGTGTCTACACTATCTGGGTAGTCATCGACGTAGTGTTGCTCTATTATGGCTTTTACAGCTTGTGGAAATTCTTCTCATAACATATTGGGCCGATGTTGAAGATGATAACTGCCTCGAAAATCATAGCCGTCATTTTATATTTTTGCGTATTTTCGTCATGACTTCTTCTGTCTCTCCGTCTCACCACAAAAATTTATGTGCATTCCTATCCATAGATCTGATTTAGATTATACATAACATATCCTAAATATCTGCAGTCACAGCTATATTTCTCTGCCTGAATTTGAAGACGATGCCAAGTAAGGAATTCAGCAGGCCTGGACCTTTCAGAAGAACCTCATTGAGACTAAATCCACAAATCTTTGTTGTTTCTTTGAACTGATTAACGAAATTAATCCACTCACCAGCTTATCCAGAAAATATTGGAAGTTCCTTTCTGAACGACTGTCTATCCATGAATTTGTTCATTTTCTGGTCTTCTGTTATATCTTTGTGAGAGAAACTGTGGAGTTGCGTTTTCTCTATGATATCATTTATTGATTATGCCCAATTTTTAATGAATGATGATTTACTAGTTTGTGTTTTTGTTTCTTCGTCTCGTTTTGAAGAAATGGATACACCACGGCTTTCAAGTTCAGCTTGTTTGAACATATCTTCTTTCTCTATTAGACGTTTTTCAATTTCTGCTGGACGTATTTCCTTTTCAAGTTCAATTTCCAACTGTCTGCGTCGAATGAATTTTTACTTGAAAATTCGCTACTTTCAGGAACTTTAATCGATATTTCTAAAAGTATTTCTTCCTTTTTACTTTCAAATTCCGCCGGGATTTCTAGTTTTCCATACTTTCAAAATTATGTTTTTTTCAGATGTGTCATGAAAAACTGTACGAAACTGCTACTTCCAACTAAAGTACGAATTATTTACGATGCCTAATAGGCAAACCACTCCATATATATATATATATATATATATATATATATATATATATATATATATATATATATATATATATATATATATATATATGTGTTGTTTCCTCCTTCATAATATGGAACAATGAAAATGTAGAACTAGACAACAACATAAGTTCTTCCATCACTTTCACAATGGAGAAGGAAGTCCACAACGAATTGCCTTTCTTAGACGTATTGGTGAAGAGGACCGACACTAAATGGGAAACATCTGTATATCGAAAACCCACTCATACAGGACAGTATCTGAATCAGAAGTCCAACCATCATCAATCGACTAAGAGAGGAATCATCAAGGCTCTACTAGACCTTGCTTTCGGGCTCTGTAATACAAAAGAAGGTCTCCAAAAGGAACTAGGCATCATCAAAAATTACCTTCAACGGAATGGTTACTCCAGAATTATGATAGAACAAGCTTTAGCTAGAAGACAGCAAGAACTCCACAAGGAAGCCGCCACAACCAGTACTTATACTTCCCTACATCAGAGGATTATCGGAAAGGATAAGAAGAATTGGGCCCAAGTATAACATCAGGACCTGCTTCAGATCTGGAAACACTATCCGTAGCAGCCTCACGAAAACCAGGCCACCAAACGCGAACTGCGATTCCAAGAATTGCATTTACCGGATACCCTGCGAGTGCGGAGAATCATACATCGGTGAAACGAAGAGGCCATTGAAAGTTCGCATTGCTGAGCACAAGAAACACACAGAGCGAGGAGAAACCAGCAAATCCGGAATAGCAGTGGATGTTTGGACTCATCAACATAACATCAAGTGGGCTCAAGCTGAAATCATCCACAAAGAGGAACACTGCTTTAGGAGAAAATTCAAAGAAGCCGCGTATAAGCGAAAAACGACCAACTCCCGCCAAACGGCCATCTCCCGCTAAAACCAATGAAGCGGAGAGAGGAAAGAAGGGATAGGTGAAAGCACTCGAATGACCTATAAATAGTCAGATCTCGGAGGAATAAGTCCAGGTATCACCCGAAGACTATTGTGAATACTAACAATCGCAACGTCGTGACGTAACTTGGTTTGGAATCATTCAATTTTTATTTTTCATTTTTGTTAATAATATTTTTAATTTTCTTAATTTTCAGCTTTTATTAATATTCCAATTTTTTATTTTTTTGGTTGGTGTCTTGTATGTTATTTCTTTGTAATTTCAGTTTTTTGTTTAATAAAATTGTTATTTTCGGTTAATCTTCTTAATTTTTTTTTAGGGATTTCAAATCAATTTATATTATATCAGACAATGGAAGTCCGAACTGATGAAATACTATCTTCGGTTCTTTTTAACGAGCTCATACTTTCATTATTGTTTTTTGAAACGCACCGTACTCAGCCAAGGGTTTGTTCAAAATACCAAATAATGTTCTATCCGGCTGTTGTCTTTCCGAAAATAATTAAAAATAAATTTGTGCTGTTTTCGTACTATTCCTACCAAATTTATAATAATGTAGTTTCAACATATCTCGTTTCTCTTTATTTGAGAATTGAGAACATTTCGACTGAAATATTTATACAAACTTATCATGTTTGATGAGTTCTGACAACTAGTGTTCATTAAACAAAATTTTTCAGTAGAGTCATGACCATCTCAGATGGAGTTGTTTTTATTTTAATACCTGTGGTTTCAGAAGAGCAAATCATAAATAATTATACATCAATGAAATCAGAATGAGAAGCACTATTTTTCTGTATAAAAAACAATATGGCGCCCATTATAGAAAAAAAGTTGATGATTGCCAGAATACGAAAAGTCGGATAATAAATCTGAACATGAAAAACTGTAGCTGAAAAAAGAGTATCAATAAAAATTATTCAATGTCAAAAAGTTGTCATTTTGATGTTGAAGACTTCTTTCAAAATTGAAATTTTCAAATTGAATATTCTCAAATAGCACAGGTATTCTGTTTTATCCGTTATTATGTTTTATATATTTATCATGTCCTTTTTATATTACAGCCCTCGATAAAGCTAATAAACATTAGCGAAAGCTCGGGCAGCTAAAAAGAGTAAATATTTATTCTAATCAGACCGAATCCCCGAAAAACTACTATTCTATACATACATACGGTCGTTACACTATCAATTATATATATATATATATATATATATATATATATATATATATATATATGTGTAATATATATATATATATATATATATATATATATATATATATAAATATATATATATATATATATATATATATATATATATATATATATATATATATATATATATATATATATATATATAAATCGGTTTAATTCGTGAGGTTGCAGTCAATAGCTGGGCTGTTACAAAGAAAACTCTTTGTTACATGTCAAGCTTTCGGTATATTTCACACCTTCGTCAGGACAACTACAATAAGAAGATTATATATTTTGTAAAAAATATATAAATATGGAGAACTTACTAACGTGAAAATAAAATATAAAATGTTTTTGAACACTAAGATTTTTTGCGATCGAACAATAATAATCATTGATTTTATCAGCACTAAGTGATATTCCCACATGTTTTTTTTTATTTCCCCGTAATATCACTGATAGCAGACCATGCTTCTTTCATTTTATTAGTCGATTTACCGATTTGGTTATCATAATGGATTTCCTTCGCTCTCTTAATAGTGGATCTATATATTCTGCGGTAGTTTTTGAAGAAGTCGTGGAAGTAAAGATTGTCAGTAAATTTTCATATGTTATGCAGTGTACGTAAATTTTTCGAAGAAATTTTCAGTCCTGTTGAAATCCATGGTTTGCTTTTTTTGATTTTTTGCATGGGAAATGATTTAATAAATACATTCAATAGCGCGTTGTGATATGCGAGGAAAGGTTCACTTTGGGACAGCATACCTTCCCAGTTAATCTTCAGACAATTCTGATAAAACCTATTGTAATTTGTTCTACTGTAAAGTCTCCCAAACTTGAGTTTACGTTGTGTACTTGATGAGTCAAGACGTACAGAACAAGTAATAGCTTCGTGATCTGATAAACCTGATGGTATCACTGAGCATGATACGTTCTGTACATCAAAATTGCTACAAACATGCATAACGTGCATATCCAAGTCAAAAGTTAGAAATACATTTTTGAGTGAGTCTGTGTCTGTCGAATCCTCATTGTTATAATTTATGGTAAAATCACCAGTCAATAATATAGATGAGTTGACAGATAACTCAGATAATGAATAGCTTAGGTTATTAAAAAATATATCTACATCAGCAAAAAGTGAACGGTAAATACATAAAATGTACAGATTATTATTTTTTACTGTAGCAGACGATAAACTCAAACGATTTGTCTTCAGACAAGTATGAATCTTTGTGTGAAAATTGTGTCTGAAAATTGTATTATTCCACTATTCATTAAAAAAGTGGTTGTGATAGAAATGGGATGCCTTAACACATAGGTAACTATTAAATTTTAGTTTAATAATGATAATATTATAATGATTTATTCATCAGTAAATAATAATACATACATTTGAAGTGAAGTATGTGGGGAACATTATACTGATACTGTGGGTAAAATCATGTGTGTGGGTTAGGAACAATTGGAGAACAGAAAATGTGTGACAATTAAAACCAATAAGGGTCAAAATATTTAGATTTAGATATAAAATAAAGATTCAAAATTCACAGCTTTTGTATAAATAAAAACACTACAATGAATTAGTACAAAGTCACGAAATAAAATACATTCAATATGAAACCATCTGAAAGTACAATCTTTGTATAAATAAAAGCACTCGACATTTTTTCACTCTTCTATAATTTTACTTATTCTCTTTCTATTTCTGTAAAAATATTTTCAAACGCTTTTGAATTTTTTGAGAGAGGGTAGTCGGTAGGTAGGTAGACAGTTGAACAATTTCCGGGCTATATAATTAAAGTTTTTTGCCTGACTGTTTTGTTCATTTTTTGAAAAACATATATATTTTTCTGTCTCGTGGTAGGAATAGCTGAGTACTTTTAATTTTTCTTGGTCCATATATTGTTTAATACATACTTGTATGGTATAAAATTGGCTACGTCCATTACATGCGTTTTAGAATAAAGGAAATCACTAGAATATATTGGATTTGTCAGAACTGGTGGTAGATGAATTATTATTTAGACTTAGACGAACACAGCGTTTATCAACTACAAAATTTATTAACAATAAAACACAACGACAAACAAACCACGAAAGAGAAAATTATAGAGTAACCTCGAGGAACCAACGCCAAGTTTTTTCTCGATCAGCGAGGAGCGGATTTAGTTCTCGGCGGAAACCCCAGAATAAAAAATGGTTCTCGGCCGAAATCCCAGAAAAGAAATGAATTGCCTCGGCTAAAAAATGTGTTCGAAGTAACTCTCGAAGAATCATCACTGACAATGGTCGGGGTCATAAATATAGTCTAAAAGTGTCAACCACTTGGGCACGAATTCCTTGTCTTAATCCATAAGAGTGTTAACCACCTCGAAACATCTCAAGTGGTGTCATTCTAAATATTCATTTGTTTTTCGGCAATCAACTTTGGTTTCGAAAGAAGAGAGAATTTCAATGATATACAATGAGAAAATACGAAAATGATAAGTTAAAATTGAAATAAAAGAATATAAAAACCCAAGCAGATGGATATTTTGGACGACTGCTCGATAATAGAGTTATGAAAAGTTTTTTTTTTGTCCCTTGGGAGCTGTCTGACTTGTCCATTTAGTCCAAGTCTCCAGAAAACACTACAGCCTCTTGGGCTTATTGCGTTTATTCTCCCATCTTCTCATGACACCCATTCCATCAGTCTCGTTCCCTGTACTAGTTTGTACAGGTTCTGTGTTGGATGTTCGTCATATTCTTCTGGACGTAATTTTGTACGTCCATATATTGCCTGCCTCCTGTGATTCAGTGCCTCACATAAGATGTAGAGCTGTTTCTATCCCTTCGTTGCATAATCTGCAGCTGAGATCTCCGTTGTACAGCCCCATTTTTTCCAGGTGTCCTCTAAGCGGACAATGACCGGTTAGTAACCCTGTGATTATTCTGAGCCGATCCATTCTATATTGAAGTAGTCCTTCGGTTCTTTTCTCGAACGGTTCCCTAATGAAGGTTCTACTGTGTTTGTTACCAGGTACTTTTGTCCAGTACTCTGTGTGCTTCTTATTGCTCCATGTCCTAATCAGGTTTCGTACCATTGATTTTGGTACCCCCAGAGCTGGTTCAGGACCTATATATGAAGTTGATGATCCGCGTCTAGCGCATTCATCAGCTTTATCATTACCTGTGATTCCTGAATGTCCTGGCACCCAGTAAAAAGTTAATTTGTTCCTGTTTGAAAGTTCATTCAGTTTTTCATGGCATTCCCAGATCAGTTTTGAAGTCACCTTCGGAATTGTTAGAGCCACTAGTGCGCTCTTGCTGTCTGTTAAAATATTGATCCGCTCATTTCTTTGAGGTCTCAATTCAATAAGCCTTGCACACTGCAAGATAGCATACACTTCCGCCTGAAAGACGGATGTGTATAGTCTTAGCGGATAACTGTAGTTTAAATTTCTATCCGCTCGGTATATTCCAGCTCCCGTTCCATGTTTGGTCTTCAATCCATCTGTATACCAGGTGTTTTTTCCAAAGATGTTTTCGGGATGACTAATGGTCGTCCACTCTTCACGGCTTATTAACATAAGCCGTGAAGCTTATGTTAAAGGTGTACTTTGGTGTCATGTGATCCGTGCACATATTCAATGTGTGCCCCTCACCCTCACCCTGACCAATATGTTCGGTCCGTTCTTTTGTAGTTCGGTGAGTTTTCCAGTCTAAATTGACTCATATTGGCCTCCTCCGTTATCACAAAGTGAAAAGGAGGTTGATTCAGGAGTGTCTCCAATGCAGCTGTTGGGGTACTTCCCATTGCTCCCGTCATTCCCAAACATGCAAGTTTTTGAACCTTGCCTAGTTTTTTGATAGCGGTCGCCTGCTTCATCTTTGGCCACCAGACCATTCTTTTGTCTCTTCATTCGCACAGGTAATCCATAGGACCCCAGTACCAAATGAGGTATTTTTAAATTGTAGATTTTTGAAGCTACTAGAGGGAGTATGATCCAATTCGCGGACAAGTCCCTCCTGGATCAGGTCTGCTTGACCCTGACTCAGGGTGACCTCAGGGTGAGGCATGTCAGTGACCGCCACCCTCAGGCTCCTAGCAGCCTCACAATAAACTCCAGTTTCTTTAGAAGCCCTGGGTTTTTTCAGTAACTTCTGTGGGGGAATTTTTACATCCTCTCTAGGTCTCTTTTTGGCCATCTTTACAGAAGTTACTTGAGTGTTTTCTAGTTTTGTGCGGTCTTTTGTATTACATGTTTTTTCAATCCACGTTCACGCAGTTATTTTCTTTGCTTTCATCAGTTTGCGCCTTTGTGCCCCTGATAGTCTTTTCTTCTGCATTTCGACTTTCGTCAATCCTGCAGTTATGCTTTCGGCGGGACTGGTGTCTCCCGCCATTTGACTATGACTTTCCTGGTCAGTTTGCACCTCCAGGATAGTCTTATTTTGAAAGGAGTCGCTCAAAGAGTCCTCCTCTGATGTGTTAATAATTCTTTGATCCATTCAAGTCCCACGAATATAGGGGAAAGGGTTGTCCACATCCATGGTGCGCCCTGTATGGATGTAAGGCTGGATACTTTGGGAGGTCGCCTGGTATCCCAAAGGCTCCGTTAGTGATACCTAATGGGGCTCAGGTACCATTCATCCTTTGGCACGGGTCGCATAACACCTTGGATTAGGCCTGGGTCCTTCTTAGTCTGACTGCTCTGTTACGACCTCTTCGGCATCGGAGACCCTACCAGCACCTGAGATGCCGCCGACATAGCCTGTAACTTCATCACAGTATGCAAGCCCTCCCACCACGACAAGGTGAAGACCCCTCGGGAGAGGTTATGAAAAGTTAATTTCCGATCAAAAACTCATAATACAAATAAAAATAAAAATCAAGTAGTTGTAGGGAAGACCCTACAGATCTTTCTGCAACATCATTTTGGGGAATCTTTTTTGAGAGACTTTTATCGTGTTCAGGTAAGTTCGAGATATACCTTCCCACACTATGATCTCATGATTTAAATGAGTTTCCATTAAACTTTTGAATATAATTTTTTTTCGTTTATTGGGATACACACTGATCTCAAAGCATTTCTTTATTATTATGGCTAAGAGATAGGCCAATCCCTGTTTTAAACTCTTCAATATTTCATTACATCGTCCATACATATTGAGAGTGGAACAATCATAAACAATAGAATTTGCGGTCTGATCCAATGATATTTTGCTTGAGAAATAATAGTGTATTATACAGGGTGTCCCTGGACTTCCTCTTTTCCTCTCGGGAATGTATAGATGGGGTCAAAATATCACCAGTACTTCATATAATTTTTTTCCTAAAATCCTTCGTTACCAAGTAACGGGCCCTCGAAGTTACAAAATGAAAAATGTTTTTCTTTGATAACTTTTCAAGTGAATATTCAAAATCATCCAAATTTTGGTAATTGACTAAACAAATGAATTCCTTCGATGAGCTTTCATGCAGGAGTCAGTTGTTTTGCTACAAAGTCAGGAACGGACTACCCCCGATGGTCCACACCCCAAAACTTTGAAATGACAGATATTTTTCAATATTTTTCAACAAATTAAGGTTACTTGGACAATTTTATGAATAAAAGTACTCGTGTGGAAAGTCGATCGGAGCAACGAGTCTTGATAAAAATGTAGTTCTACTCGACGACATCAAACCCGCTCGTCCACCATTATTTGAAATGAATAATTATCAAAGCAGAAATAATAATGATAACGTTAATTCAACAACATTTATCCTGAGATGTCTACCATTATTCGAAAATATTAGTTTTTAAGGAAAATGGAAATGATAGGTAAAATGTTCATAACGAATTTTTATAATGCAAACACGTTTAACTAACGAAACTCAAGAGCCTCAAGAGCAGACAGAAATGAAAAATCCGCTACAGAAACTGCTCGATATGACCACCTTCTCTCTCTATACATTTTCTTAGTCTGCGAAGACACCCTCTCTGTACTTGAAATAGCATTCCAGGGTCGTTTCGTATGGCTTCACAATGTAATGTTATTCTATTCAACAATGCATCTCTTGTGTGAATAGGTGTAGCGTAAACAAGGCTTTTTAGATACCCCCACAGAAAGAAATCCAATGGATTTAAATCCGGAGTCCGCGATGGCCATTAATATGGCCCACCTCTACCAATCCATCTATTGTGGAAAATATGGTTCAGATGGTCACGCACAATCAAACTAAAATGAGGAGGAGCGCCATCATGCATAAACCACATATCTCTTCGGGTTTGCAATGGAACATGTTCCAAAAGTCCATTCAAATCGTTCTGAATGAACTCCAAATAACGTTCTCCATTCAATCGGTCCTGTAGAACGAATGGTCCTATAAGATGGTTTCCTATGATACCAGCCCAAACATTCACGTTGAATTTCCGTTGGTGTTTGGTTTGCAATATCCCATGGGGATTTTCTTCGGCTCATATATGGAGATTATGAGAATTGATAACTCCATCTCTACTGAAACCTGCTTCATCAGTGAATAAAACTCGATTAATAAAAGTCATATCCTCTCTTTGCCTATCCATGAACCAATTGGCATATTCCAGTCGTGCTGGAAAATCTTGCGGTGTCATGGCATGTACCTTCTGGATGTGAAATGGGTGGAGCAGTTGTTCCCTAATTATTCTATGAATAGTGGACTTGGATGTATGGAACTGTTCTGATAGATTTCTGATGCTCATTGAAGGATCATCAGCGACGGCTTCCAAAATATTTTCCTCCAATACAGTCCTAGGAGCGCCCTCACCACCTCGTTTTGGCAAAACTGTACCTACAATAATATCGAAATAAAACAACGTGCTCAAATTAATTATCAATTATTACATACATGTCTCCCTCAAGCTGCGATCGACACGCTCGAATGTTTCTCTTGACGGTACCGTTCGATTGGGAAAATGCTCGGAATACAGACGACGAGCTTCTGCAGCATTACAAAATGCTCGTCCATAAAATACATGCATATCTGCATATTCATTGAATGTAAACTGTTCGGCCATATCAAAAAAATTCAAAATACCCTATAGAATATTGACAATACAATGATAGTCATATGACAACGCACCACTCAACAAAACAAAATCCCATTCCAGTTTCTCATTTTTTATCAAAACTTTCTAAAAGGTTTTTTTGTCAACATCTGTGAAAGAAATGGAACATAATTATTCCCTGGATATTTTTCACCTGATCATGTGCAGCCGTTTTTGTAGTTCATTCGTTTGCTTTTTATTAGTATAGTAAATATTTTTTCCGATGTGCGTTTTTTCAGCTAAATTTAGATTCGTGTTAAAGAATTTCTCCCATAAAATTATAATTATCAGTGAAACTCCTCAACAGTTTAGCTGTGAAGAAGAATTTGAAACATTCGAATGTTGAGTTTCATGAGATTCAGATAACTGATCAACACGAAACGTGATTATTCCACACGTATTATGTACATACAAAATATGGAATGAATTCGATATTTCATAGTAGAGTAGCTTGTTAGTTTAAAAACACCACGAATCTACAGAACTTGATATTTCTTTTGAAAAAATATCTGCTATCACAATTGTGACTTAAACTTCCATATAGGTACTGTACTTTTTGTTTACGACTTCATTTTAGCATACTTTGTATTATTCCTGTTATAAATGTTGTTGAATTAACGTTATTATTATTATTTCTGCTTTGATAATTATTCATTTCAAATAATGGTGGACGAGCGGGTTTGATGTCGTCGAGTAGAACTACATTTTTATCAAGACTCGTTGCTCCGATCGACTTTCTACACGAGTACTTTTATTCATAAAATTGTCCAAGTAACCTTATTTTGTTGAAAAATATTGAAAAATATCTGTCATTTCAAAGTTTTGGGGTGTGGACCATCGGGGGTAGTCCGTTCCTGACTTTGTAGCAAAACAACTGACTCCTGCATGAAAGCTCATCGACGGAATTCATTTGTTTAGTCAATTACCAAAATTTGGATGATTTTGAATATTCACTTGAAAAGTTATCAAAGAAAAACATTTTTCATTTTGTAACTTCGAGGGCCCGTAACTTGGTTACGAAGACTTTTAGGAAAAAAAGTTATATGAAGTACTGGTGATATTTTGACCCCATCTATACATTCCCGAGAGGAAAAGAGGAAGTCCAGGGACACCCTGTATATCAAGTAGGATAAGAAACCAATTACCCACGAGGCGTTAGCCGAGTGCGATAATTCGCGAGTGGACGTAATTGGCCTTATCCTCGAGGTGCGTACTATACTTTTTCGACGACTGACCATAGAACTATATTTATTTGAGATTATGGCTTTGAATAATAAACTCATTCAGTCAGTCAGTCAGAACTGACACGCCTTACCGCTGAGCTACTCTGGCGATTACCAATGTGATGTCTGATTGAGATATGAGTAGTAAATATGATTGATATTCATTTCGTGAGTGAATAAATAAATTTGAAAAGTTTTAAATAATATAATAATATCAAATACAAGTGCGTATACGTGTTTTTATTCTGTAAAATATTTTCAATTCCTTTTGCTTGGCTGTTATAGTTCATCATAGAATTAACGGAAGTAGGATTTGCTTTAGAGGCGTCTGGCAAATGAAATATAATTGGCTATTAGCTGGGTAAGTTTGAATTATTGTTTTAATCTTTATGCCTTAGTATTTCAAAATTGTTGCAAAATGTTCACGAAAAATGAATAGAAGTAAAAAGCGGAGTTGTGTTACCTTCGAAAACAAATATTAATGAATTGATTTATTTGTTCAGTGTTTTAGAGAGGCACGTAATTTGGAATATTTGCTGATGTCCACATTTTTCTTGATATTCAGGGTACTTCTCAGCATGGAGTAAATTGCCCATAATGACGATGGTTTCAAAGTTTTTGCTAAAAATTCGAAATAAACGAGAAGAACTTTTCGAAAAATGAAATTATGTTTTTTTTTCTCTCCAACTCATAACATTTTTGAAATTATATTCGTATTTTCTCTTGATTCTGCTGGCAGCAAATTATTCATAGCAATATTTACTTGCTCGGAAATATCTGGTGGGTAGCACAAATTTGTTGTTGATTCACAGATATAGCTAGATTCATTACCAACCCACAAACTGTTGAACAATAAATTTACTGAAAATATGATATTTATTTCGATTTTACAGAGAATTTGGAGAGGAAATTCACTGATTTTGGCTTTTGGACAATTGAATGTATTCATGAGATCATATTCATCAGAGTGAATGTTACATATCTCATAATTTTTTTAAATTTTTCACGGGAAGTGGCTGCCGTTAATTTAGAATAAACGTGTATTCTAAATGAGCCATTACCTACCTGCTGTCAAACACGTAATGATTAGTTTAAAATGAAGGGAGTAGAAGGAATAAATTTTTCCATATCCACTCTAATTTATATTCAGTTGTTACTTTATTGACAAATTTCCAAAATTGGTCAAGAAGTATTTGAAATAAAATTTCGAATACATCTCTACCTTGCCTGACAATATTGTGTTCGTGCAACTCTCCAGCTTGCAGTGTTTCAAATTTTCAACAATGCTTTTTTGGTTTCATTTAAAAAAAAATCGTATCGAGCATAGTGTACAATATGTGATTATTCACCCTTGTTGTCAATGAAGAGTTCTGATTGAAAAAATAATAGAGTTTATGAATGCATCATCGGCTCGCTAAATCTAGCACACTGACAGTCCAGAACAATGGAATGTCACCACGAAATGTGATTTCTAGTAAAAAGCTATCTAAATCAGATCTGCTGCAGCGTGCAAGTAACATATCCATCCCAGCTATCGATATTTCATTTAGGGGTGGAATGTTCGAGGCTGGTATCCTTGAATTTATGGGGTGATTTACTTTCGGCAATCAGTACGGAAATTTTATAATCTCTCAATATGCATACCCTAAAGAAATAATACAACAAAAGCAATACAAGAGCATTCAAAAGCAGAGTGACGAGGTAGAACAAGAAAATAATAGTTAGGGATATGAACTTAAAAATGCAAACATTGAAATTCAGTACTTGGAAAAACTGAACAACAAATTTGAAAAGTGTATACAGGACAAAGAAGTCATCATAAAATCACTACATAAATATTCATCCGAAAATTCAAACTTAGATACAGTAGTGTGTGTATAGGCGACGGTAGGTGCGCTAATATTATAGTACTGTTACTTATGAATTACGAATGGATTGACCTGTTACTTGATGAAAATTGATAAAACTATCCATGATGATAATTTTTAAATAATGTTCACAATTTTTTTCATTCTAGACGCGTTTCGCTAACACTGTAGCTTCATCTATAGTAATGTGTACTATTTATTACTACCTGTTTATGAAGCTACGATGTTAGCGAAACGCGTCTAGAATTCGAAAAACTGTTTGTGAAAACTTTTTAATCATTATCATGGGTACTACAGTTATTTATTATCCAAAATCTGGATAGGCATATTAACTAGAAATATATAGAAACAGATAGGTATACCTTCAATGACATAAGAAATGCATCTTGTCACCAAAAATGTTTGTGCTGAAATATAGTGTATGACTATAAAATAGGGAAAAATGAATAAACACATACATATATACCTACATGTACACACACATACACACATGAGCCCATAGACTCCAGCAGCTTGAATTTACGTTCTTTATTTTTTGTATGGAGTATGTCGTAGTTAATAATAGTTAAGTTAGGTTAAGTCCAAAGTGAGTGGGTCTATTCGCCTCTCCGCCGCAATCCGCAAGGGTTTATTGTGGCTCACACCAATTCACACTCGACCAAATGAACCCAGCTTCTCAACGAAGCAGACTGGTTGTATGGTAAGTGGTCTTTCAGGTCAGATGGTAAGAAACAACTTTCCCAAACTCTAAAAACCTGATTCGGTCACCAGTCGGGCAGGCACAAAGTATGTGTTATGCTCTTTCATCATTTTCCAAATAGAGGCGACACACGCTGTCGTCCGACAGTCCGAGTCTCTGCATATGATTATTCAAATGACTAACCTGTGAGAAAGCCTGTTAGACATCGTAGTTCATTCCTTCTATAGTCCAACAACTGTTTGGTATCAAGCTTCAACGGTTGATTAAACGCCTTGGAGTAAGTCAATCCTGGAAGATTCTGCCAGAAGTCCATAAATCTTCTTGCCATCCAGGTGTTCAATCTTTGTTTGGCAAAGCCTAAAGCGATGCTAATGACAGGTTCTACTTCGATGACAATCTGTTAAGTCTTCCTATCGAGGAGAGTCGTTTTTGGCAATTTTCTACCAATTTAGACGTTGCTCGGTAGGAGCCAAGAGCTTCCAACGCTGCTTGACTGTCCGAGAACATTTTTAATGACTTGTGTATGAGGTTGGATTCTTCCAATCTCTTCAAACACATTTCAGTAGCGTAAATTTCCTCTTGAAATACAGTCGCATCGGTTCCTAGGCAAGTACATCACTGTCCTGGATCTGGGACTGAAAACACCTGCACCAGAACCTGAAGGTGTTTTTAGTGTGAACCAACAACTATCTGCTCTTAATATTTCCTCCTCCCGGATTATCCAGTCCTCTCTATTTGGAAACAGTATTTTATAAGGCAGTTCGTAGTTGATAGTTGGGGGCACAAAGTCAGAGGCCATGTCCAGAATGCTGTGACTTCAAGTGTCAACCAACAGTCTGTTGCACTCTGCATTTAATTGATTTGAGCAAGCTAATAATAGTTAGTAACAGTTTATAATGGTTAATAATAAATTTAATCTAGTGGTGTCGATGGAAAGAGCAAACTTTCAAAATCCCTATTGGACGACCAACAAGAGGTTAACCACTCACCATTGTCAAACCTTTTTTCATAAAGTCAAGAATGATCGAAAGAATATTCAATGTCTAAGAATTGAGATTGTAATGGTTTTTCAAATTCTACCTGTTATCTCATTAACCAATTAGGTGCAGTAACTACTACTGTTGTGTATAATAATTGTAGAGTACTATTACGGTAGTACTATTACGAGTACTACCGATGAAGCTACGGTGTTAGCGTACTGTATGCTATGTGTGGAAGTTATCCTCCAAAACTTCATCTAATATATAGTAAGCCTTTTTGACAAAAATTGCCTCCTAAAAGTTATTAACCTGACACATTCTGTTGAGTTTTTAGGTAACTTGTTGCACATTTCCACTCTATTGCCTATAATTGAGTTCTTGATTTGACTACTCGTTGGGATATGAATCTTTGACTGGCAAGCCTGTCTGCTATTGTGGTGAGGATGAGAAGTGTATAATGCATGCTGATTCAGAAACGAACAATGAAGTCACAGTTGAAGTCTGAATGTATAACTGAATGTAGACTTTCACGGCTGACGTCAATGTTTTTGGTTGGTTTCCGGGTTTTGCCTTGGTGTTCTTTCATTATATTCTTCAAACATTTCAACTGCAACTGCGGCAGTCATGTTCGATGGCGTGGTCGAAAGACTCTTCTTGACGTATCAACTGAAACTGTTTCAGTTGACACGTCAACAAGAGTATTGAAACTATTTCAACTGATACGTCAAGAAGGGTACTTAGACCACGCCACTGAAGATGACTGTTGCTGTTGAAGCGTTTGGAGAATGTTACCAAAAAAGACCATTGCAAAACCCGGAAGCCAACCAAAACCTGAGATAACATAGTTTGTAACATAATTCGTACATATATAAAATCCATTTTGTGAGTGGAGATTACTTCAACAGAAATTGGAAATTTTGCCGATTATTCAAAAAAAAAGTTAATACATAATCCAAATTTGGTATCTCTCTGCATTGTTCTGATGAAAACAACAGGTAAGCAGTATTAATTTCAGAAACGGATTGGGTTTCTTTGTATATAACTTTTCAAGGCAGCTTTGAATTTTCTCATACCATTCATAGTTTCCAGGTTTTCATGAACAAGATTGAAAAATTTTGGGCCATAATAAAAGAGATACTATAACAACTTTCAATTGAAGGTGATTCATTAGCAACGTCGCACTTGAAGTGACCAACGGATAATTCTCTTACCAACTCTGCAGAGGCGTACCAAAATAATATTTTTATTCATTTAAACACATAGGTAATTACGTAAAAATTCTTATAGTAGGTGGCGCTACCTGTTGTCAATGGTAGAACTGATTACATCTTCTTATTATGCCTAATACAGTACTTCAAAAAAACAGAAAAATTTACAAAATAATTATTATGTTCCTATTATATAGAAAGAGAACTACAAAGCAAAAAAATAATTACCTATGTTAGGCTTATGAAATTTCAGAATCCATTGACTCGTCCGAAGAGAAATCCACAGTCACACTTAAATCTATTATTATTTGGTCGAAAACAGTGTCTACCATCCCGACTAATCTCCACATTTTCTCTTCTTTCTTGATCACATGGGCTACAGCATTAGCCCAATCTTCCGTATCCGTTCCATTGCGAGTTTTAATAAACGTTGGATATCAGGAATTTTAAATGTCACGTTTTCATGAGCTACGTGAGCCCAGATTAATTCTATCGGGTTTAACTCGCAATGTTAAGGAGGAAGTCTCAAAATGGTGATGCCTTCAGCACGAGCTATTGTATCCACCACATGCTGGCGATATCTGTCACGATGCTGTATAATGACACTCATAAGCTCGGCCTTAACCATGTCCTCGGAAAATGGAATTCCTTTTTGTCCTAACTAACTCTGCATGTCTACTTTTCTGGTGGTCATAGTTAGCAGCTGTTCTACTGATCGGCTGTGATAAGAAGCGTTATCCATTACTTTTACCGAATTTGGTTCGACTCGTGAAAGAAGGGATTCAAACCATCCTTTAAAGCGTTGGGCGTCCATGTCTTCGTGATAATCCCCCGTTTTTTAGATAGAAAAATGTGTGCACTATCATCTAAAAAGCCACTCTCGCTACCTATATGGTCGACAATTAGTGTTGCCCTTTACCCGTTGGTCCGCGTAACTCTGTTGATAAATCGTCCACAAATGCTTGACGATAACTAGTTACAGTACTATCTTGCCAGATCTTAGATACTGTGTGACCAGCATTCATCCACGTCTCGTCCAGATAATAAATCTTTTTGTGAGCAAAACGCATTTCTCTAATCCAATGTACTTTTCGAACTTGCACAATCCCAGTCACCTTTTTTTCGCGTACAATGCAATGCGTTAAATTGTCGAAACGAATATTCCCGTTAAAAATGAACACTGGGCTACAGCTTCCACTGTACGGAGTGTATTTTTTAAATTTTCGCACACTCTACAGACAATCTGTTTTTCTTCTAACGACATGAACTTCCACTTTCTTTGTACATTACTTGGACCTTCAATGATATGCAGCTATTTGTCAGTTGTTTACTTGCCTCAAAAACTATTTTGAAGTTAATGTATTTTGAAAAACACTTTATTGTGAGATTTTCACTAGAACAGATTAACAAATCCGCAACACGTGTTTCGCTGCACCGTAGCTTTTTCAAGCGTGTTCACTAACAAACTGAATTCTACATACATTGTGATTTATATATACTTTTTGAAATTTTACTATCTACCTAGAAACTAATAATATTCTAGGAACTAATTAATGACTAGGTCAACTAATTATCTCACAATAAAGTGTGAATGTGATGAAAATCTATGATAATGTATTTTGAAAAACAAGTATCGGCCAACTCTGTCTTATATTTTAAAGTTAATAAATATAACAGTTTATTTAATAAATATAATAAAACGTATTTAATAGAAACAAAATCACTTTTACAAGAAACAAAACACACTACGCCTATGCAGATAAGGATGCTTGATAATGATGAAACCGAATGACTAGTTATGGCATTTTAAAGACGCAAATATAATAGACCTGCGAAGTATTGATCAGTTTACCGATGTTTTAAAGTACATCCTATCGATATGCATAAGCTATCTTGTTACGGGGGCAAATTTTATGGAATCATCTTACTTTTCAATTATTTACAATGGCGATGCATAGACAATAAAAATGACCCCGGTAAGAATTTAGTTCTAACATTTAACATTGTTGCCGTTAGCTCTCAGTTCAATTTTCATATGAGTTACCTTCGATTGAAAATTGTTATAGTATACCTAAAATTGTTACTCAAGATAAAATATATCTATGTTACTATCTTCATTCAGGTTTGAAGGACGTCGTAGTTTGGAACTGCATCCTAACGTTTCGCCAGCACGAGTGGATGTCTTCTTCAGATGTTTGTTCATCTTGATAATTCAAAGATGACTGGTGATTTCTAGTTCGTGGGTTGTATTTGTGTTGACTCAGGTAATGTCTCTCTTGTTGATGCGTTGCTATTGGCCGAAGTGTTATTACCTGTTAATGACGTAACATTGCATTGCGCTGTTGCCACTTCAGCATCTTTTAATATGAGATTCCAAATCCGGTTAAGCGTTACCGCCTCATATTTTCTGATATAGTTTTCCGTGTGTTTATGGATTTCGATGGCTTTCCGTATAAGCCGATTGTGATATCCATTATCGTGGGTAAGTAGTTAGGATGCAGTTCCAAATTACAACCGTCTTCAAACCATAATGAAGATAGTAACACTGAAAATCTCGGGCGTGAAACCTTAACCAATTTATAAAATATATTTGTTTTCAATGGCACAATTCTGAATTCTGAAAACATCTTCCGTATTCCATCTTTAAAAAAGGTAACAGGTTTGACACGAAAAAGTACAGAGCCATTTCATCACTAGCAAATTTCAATAAATTACTAGAATGGATTCAATCACCAACTTGATTAATGCCTTCTAATTGAAATGAGAAATATTATTGGAAAAGATCAGTTTTACGGAAAGAAAGCTTTTTGGCTTTCTACAGAAAAAAATAAATATTACAGTAATAACTCTGTAAAAATATGCACTGCACACACAAAAATTTTTTACAGATACAAACTGGAAGAAATATCCCTTTCGAAATAATAACTCCCGCATGAACATTGAATTACATGAACGGAAAACACGCTTTCAAAACAACTACTTCCAGAATAACAATGAATTTCCTCAAAGAAAAAAATTATTTTAAAGGACTCCTTTCAAATGAACGTTGAACTACACAAATTCAAGTTTTCTCATTCAGTTTGTACAAATATTCATCATGGTATTGAAAGAGATAATTCGTAGGAACTCGAAGTTTTGGGAGAAGACACTTGTCTTATCACTTCATCAGCATCATTTTGTTTGGATAACATTATAAGACGAAGATGTCATTTTTTCATAACATTTCGACTTTGTCACTGGAAGAGACAACTCTGCACTTGTCATGAATAACAGTACGGTTAAATTCAGTTAGTTTTTTTCCTTTAGTGTAATGTTCATGTGAAAGTAGTTGTTTGAAAAGGGTTTTTTCTTCCAGTTCGTATTTTAAAGAAACTTCTACGCATGATCTACATATCTTTATGAAAAGTTTTCATTGTTATTATTGTCTTTCTTCCATTCTTCAGAAGTTTCCCAGCTTTTTATTCAATAATGAAGGAATGAAAGCCGAAATCTTTTTCTAAAAAATAACTTATCTTCCCAGAATATGTTTTGTTTTCAATGTTCGCTGAAGTGACAAATTAGTCAATAGACAAATTGTTGAAGTTTATTTTTTAATGCTTCAGATTATTTTTTGAATAAAGCTCTATAAAATCACTTGAATTGAAGGTACTTGAAAGTACTCTGAATTGAAGAGTAAGAGTACCTTCAAGCTTCTTGCTATTCTCACAAATTATTATCAAACTTCAAGTAGTCGATTTTCTATTTTGTCTAAAAGCCTGAATGCCGAAAACATTCGAAAATATATATACCTATATGTGTTTAATTTTAAAGACATAGATAAGTCACAAAATTACTGATTATTAAGTCAATTTCAAGTTCATTAAGAAAAAATTAAGATTCATAACCACGCTAAGATATAATTAATGTTCGAAACAAGCTGATTAACGGTAAAACAGATTTTTTTTTTTTTAAGTAGATTACACTCATTTTGCACTCTGAATGTAGAGGTTACGGTTGGTGCTTAAACTAAACCAGATGTTGAATAGAACTGGCCAATACTTGATGAAAATCCATAATAAAAAACTAAGGGTTTTGTAAAACCCTTTTATAGTAAAAAGCATACAATAAACTGTATTGATTAGTTTTTCAAACCAGATATGTCTAATACGACAAGTTGCAGAAGCAAAAATCTCATTAAATACACAACTGAGTAAATGGTGAGATTTTGTGAAACTTGAAAGGATGAGTATGAAGAAAACTGTAATCAGTTAGTTACAAGAAACCGTGTAGAATGTATAGTATTTCCAATACCAATTGGAACAGCACAGAGAAGGAATTCCCGCCTCGACATAGGCGTCGGCATATTATTTTTCAGAGGGAGTTTTTCAGTTACTTATTCTTACAATCATAGCAATTGATCACTCCATGAAAAAGTTATCTCAACTGAATTTTTCCACCATAGGTAATTATGAAAAACTTCGAACTATAAGGTAGTTGATTTCCGAGTCGAAAACTATAAAATACAATGAAAACACAAATAATCACACAGAATTCTCGTCAAACATATATTTACAAAATAATAGAGGCCAACAAAATTACTAGAAAAATCAAAATTCTTCTTCGCTATATTCGGATGAGGTGGAATCATCATCGGCTTGAATATCGATCGGATTTATGGAACTTTGCAAATAATATTTGTTCTCTTCTTTTATAACGTGGGCCACACAGTTCTTCCACACATCACTATTACCTACTTCATTCAACACTCGCCTTATATTGTCAAGCACTATAGCATTCAAAGTCGGTGACTGATTATATTTCCACAAGATTTCTTTCATTGTGGCCCAAACCATTTCAATTGGATTGAACACACAATAGTATGGAGGCAAACGTAAGAGAATATGACCACGTGTATTCACACATCGAATCAATAATATATTCTTTTTTGAAATTACGTTGTTTTATGGTCGCCAGTAATACCTTTTCCGTTGGAATCTTTTCGGATATTTCCATGTCATGATTTCGCATGAAATCAACAATATCTGCTTTTTTGTGTTATTGTTTGGTATTGTAGTCAATAACCGAGAATGATACGAAGCGTTATCCATAACAATAACCGAGTTTGAAGGAATATTTGAGAGAAGCTGCTCACTGAACCAGGTTTCGAATAAAGCCGCAGTCATATCTTCGTGGTAATCAGCAGACGAATCTTTTATATTTTTGTCCGACAGAAGCAAAGCGTTTAGGTACGAAACCACTTTTATTGCCGGCATGCAAAATTATAACACGTTTTCCCCTTGAGGAAGGTGTGTTCAACGCACAATACTTGGTTTCGTCTACCCAGCCATATTTGACAACATCATAGGTGTCAAACAACGTTTCGTTGAGGCAGAATATATGTCTGCTGGATTCTCAGTAGCTTTTCATTCGCCTCAAATATTCTTGTCGGAGTTGAACAATGCGTGTCTATTCCATTATGACCATCCGATTGTCCAATTTTTTATATTTGAAACCACAAGACAATAAGACACCTCGTAGAGTTTCTAAAGATTTGTATTTGTAATCGACATAGTCGAGTAATTTATACCAAATCATTTCCAAAGATGGTACTTCATTTTTTTGTATATACCATAAATTGTTCGCCGAATCACATCTTTTGTAGCACACCATCAACGTTTGCGAATTTTTCATTCCTTTGTTTTCGTTTCATTGCATAGTCAATGACATCCCCTATTTTAATGACTCGAAGAACTGTTGAACGAGATAATTTCGTTAACTCGCATATTCTTTTCACAATAGCATTCTGTGAAGTGTGACAATTTTCCTTCTTCAAGCATTCATGAATATTTAAAATTACTTTCTGAACTTGACCATGTAAATCCTTATTTTCAAATTCCGGATCCCTGTCGATTGACACAGATTCCTCACACTTAATGTTATCATTTGTTTCAAAAGGTCTCCAGAAAGCTATATTGATGAAAGTACCCAAAAACACTAAGATTTTCATAAAAATCGGTTTAAACGATGAGATTGGAACCTTTGGTGTAAAAGTTGAAAACCGTTTCTATTGATCAATTACCCTAACACCAAACTGATGTTTTTGTACTTGACGCGCGTTTCGCCAACAAGGTTAGGAGAAGCAAATTGATACCGAATCTAAAGACAAGGGTTAGCTGTTTATATACCTGAAGTTTTTTGGTCAGATGTGGACTTTGTTTGTTAAATGATGATTATCCTAATTGATTTTTCGGTAATTACCTAGTGGAACCACTACCTGAAAATTAATTTGTCAACAATAGATTAAAGATCGGACAAATTAATAATAATTTAAAAACACAGCTCACGACAAATGTGTTTCCTTGCTGGCAGCCATACTCTTTTCAAAATTGTCAATTCTGGACAATAATATGAAAAATATGAAAAGTACAGAATATGAAATAACGAAGCAATTTTTATCAAACTATTCCAAACCGTTCCTTGATTTCATAGAAATCAACTCATTATAACACTGACCTCTAGTACAATCACAGAACAATATTCACAAAAGAGAATACTGCAATTTTGAGAACAATTACAGAACCCCTTATAACTCACAGAACGCACCCTCTTGCGGTTTCAAGGGAAGCATAAAATTATATTATTGATTATTCTAGACTACCCTCATGCTTGAAAGAACGAATCAATAGATAGCCTGGGAGTAGACGATTGAATAATGCAGTTGGAAGGTTTCTTCATAAAAATATCATATAATAAGAACATTACCGTTGAAAGTTTCGAGAATATAAGGCAGATAACGTTCGAAGAGAAACCACCGAGATACATAAAATTTCAGTTAAAATTTCCTACAATGAATTGTTGCTAAGGTGACAATGAACGCAATGCGTATAATTTCGATTAAAGGTGAGATTATTACAGTTTTCAATTACTAGAAGAAATTCACTAAGGTAAGGTCTGGACTCAGCTGACCATACCATGAACCTCTATCCATTGTCTGAAAAATATTTATTTGTGGGGAAAGTGACTTTTTGACTTTCTACTTCTCCATCTTGAAACAAATGTATGAATCTCCCAAAGAAAGGAAAAGAGCAATCGATTTCAAAAAAGTAACTGCATACAAAGATATGTAGATCATGCAAAAAAGTTACTTTCAGACAGAAACTGGGAGAAAAAGCCCTCTCGAAACAGCTACTTTCATATAAACACTGAATTATACAAAAAACACCTTTCTCTATTCAGTTTGTTTTCCAATTATTCGTTATGGAATTGACTCAGATATCATTTACAGGATTGCTACACAATATAGTATGAAAGAGGTAAAATTTATTTTACATGGAACACTGTCATCCTCACTGCTAGACATCCGATGTTTCGCCATAAGACCTTATCAGCTCTTTAGTACCAATTCTGGATAACATTATAAGATAAAAAACGCATTTCATATGTTCATTACTGGAGTTTTTCCTAACATTAAACCGTTATTTCAACACCTTGACACGTGTTTCGATCACCAAGTGATCATCTTCAAGAGGAAGAACAAAAATCAAACAACAACAGTTTTGATCTTCCTCCTGAAGATGATCACTTGGTGATCGTAACACGTATCGAGGTGTTAAAATAACTGATTGGTGTTGGAAAAAACTCCAGTAATATTCATTACTACACCAGAGGTTCCAAACAGTGCATCACAAATTCATGTGTTCTTCTGAAAAACGAATATTCTTGATTTTCATCAACACTTTCAGGATTTATATTCCGTGTACATACTATTATTCAGCAAAGTATTAGACGATGATTACCCTATCAACTCTGCAGTCATTAAGATGGTAATCTTGCATCTTGAACATCTAACAACCTCATCATCGTCTAATCATTTGGAATCTCTTCAGTATGCCGTTATGACTGACAAAGAGGATATTTCAGTAGAAGGTCCGCAGGTAAGATTCTAGAGATGTACATTTCGGCAACTCTTGGTCGGAGGGTGCAGTTAATACCTTGCACCCATGGGAGGGCACATCTCTTAAATTCGTCACAGTAGAACTACTTCCCAAGCCATACATTGGTGTTGCTGACATACCTGTCAAAGGTAGTCGCAGACTGATCAGGTACTCACTAGATCGAGGAAACTTCAACTATTCATCACAAATGAATTCAGCTCTGGTAGTAGAGCACATGCCTACGTACTTTCTAAAAGAAGATTTGGATGAAATTTTCTGGGGACACTAGTCAACAAGTACAATTCAACGCTATAGACACCCAAGCATTCCTTTTCTCTAACGAAGTGAAATAAACAGAACCGGGCAGAATAATGTCAGCGCACACAGTTCCGCTAGCTGCCTCGGGTATCAAATTCCATACAGCTTGTCAAATCTGGGAAAAGACTTGGGAATTATCTCTCTCTGTCGCTCTCATATTCTTCTAACTACGCACATATAGTGGACGGGACCATAACGGAATTCAGAAAACTTTTCTCACATTTGACAAACTGTACTGATACGTCTTGGCACAATCACGATACTGGAATAGCATAGGCAGCTTCTCAGAAGTTTGGAAAACTATTTTGAATCAGGAAGTTATACAAACCCCAGCAATTTTGAATGCTGTACAAAGTTCAAATTAGATCTTCTTGTCCACACATAAGAAGCTCTCCTACAAATAATACACTGAGGTTTTTTTCGCCTAATAAAAAGACATCCATCGCAAACAACTTCAATAGTCTAGATTCAAGATCATCTAAGGAAGGTTGGTACATGTACGTGTGAAATACATTTTTCGAGATGGTTTTTGCAGATGAATATGTTCGTTGCTTAAGGGTTTTTCTGCAGTGCTTGTGCATACTCATAATAAATTAATGACTTCAAAAATTCCTGCAATATTAAAAAAAGAAGAGAAAGAAGTTAACTTTTGAACTTTCATGATAATAATATATACTTCTATATCATCATTCTCTAGTATCAATATTAACAACAGTTGGATGTTAGAATGTATTCTGAACGTGTATTCTACTGTCTTCCACGTGATACGAAATTGAAGATATTCAATGAAAGAGAAAGTGATGAGTAACAATTTTTCTCAGTGTAAGAACTCGACACTCCACTTTCGACGCCCTTGTGCGAAGGGATGATTTGAGCCAACGCCGTCGCGGTGCTGGCGTCGGCATGATGTCTGCTGTTCGATTTTTCGACATCGGCCGTCATACTCACCGTCACCATCTAATATCTCAATATTAGAAAACATGAGAAGCTAAAATAACAAAAAAAATGGTCGGCATGGCGAATATGGAGGATCATGAAAGGAAAATCGTGATGGAGTTCGTTCATTTATTAGAAAAATCCAAACAACTATTCAATGGTTTGAGGTGAGTGAGAATTTATTGTATCTAAGCGGTCAGGTATGAGTCACGTTTCTATCAAGGAATGTTTCGTCCTTCATTGAAAGGAAATGGCTTCATTTTGTTTCAGGGACCTGCCGCAATACGGCCATAAACAGTGGCAAGCTTATTTCGGAAGGACTTTTGATATCTATACTAAGTTATGGAAATTTCAACAGCAGCACCGTCAAATTTTAGATTCGAAGTATGGTTTGAAGAGGTGGCAAATTGGAGAAATAGCATCTAAAATTGGACAACTTTATTATCATTATTAGTGAGTAGAATATTGAATATTTTTTTCTAATTTACTTGAAATTCAAAAAACATTCTTACACCAAGTACTTCAATGAGGTCAGATCTTACCGATTTATTAACCTATATACAGTGCGAACGTAAATAATTCTGCCCTCTCTTAACTTTTGAATGGGACAAGATATCAAGGTCAGACAAAATTTAGGTTAAAAGGTATGATTTTCAGTACTTTTTGATAAGAAAGAAAATAGTGTTGCGTCACTTGTCGCCTAGAGGGCGCTATCAACTTTTTTCAAATAGAAAGGTGAGTGTTTGATAGGTATTCCAAATCTCCGTCCCACACTTTTTATTTTTGGAATCCAATCAGCGGTTTTTGAGTAAATAGCAATTTTATATTCATTTTACCGTTGATATAATTTCAAGATGGAATGTGTTGAAAACTTACTCCAGGTCATTTCGATAAATGTTCACTATTCACTTCTTGACAATAATGAAGTTTGTTTCAAATTAATTTCCTCCATTATGAAATAATTCAGGAGTAATTGTAACCGTGAGCTCTGGAAAAGACTGCGATTGTTAGAAGTGAACTTTAGACTTCACCAATCGCTACAAAAAAAACTCGAAGGGCAGTATATGAGGTAATCCAGCGAGTTTCCCAAACCGGTAGACTGGCAAACGTGATCGCTTAAAAATGCTTACCAGATCACCTCGTACGCGGATACATGTTTTTGAGAAGATACGTGACATCAATTCAATTTCAATTCAAAATATACTTTATTGTCTAAAGAATGAATTCTTATTGACAAAGCCTGGTGCAAAATATAAATAACATATAAATGAAATCACAAAAGTATCACCAAAGTAAAATCACTAAAAGTAAAAAGAAACTAATCAATAAAGTTTATTGTATGATTTTCACTATAAAGGGTTTTACAAAAACCGCAACACATGTTTCAAGCATGCTTGAGAAAGCTATTATATAGCGAAACACGTGTCGTGGTTTTGTAAAACCCTTTATAGTGAAAATCATACAATAAACTATATTGATTAGAGTTACTTACTCTTAGTTTATGCTTGAAGAAGCTATTGTATAGCGAAACACGTGTCGCGGTTTTTGTAGAACCCTTTATAGTGAAAATCATACTATAAACTGTATTGATTAGTTTTTTAATATGGATTTTCAACAAGTATCGGCTGGTTCTATTCAATCACTAAAAGTAAGTGATAACATGAACTGAAAAGAGACATGTAATTAACAATAACCTAATACAAACGTTCAGGATATAAGAACATGGTCAATGAAATGGAATAAATCAATTTTAACTGAATTGAATCAAATCAATAAAATACCGTAGATATTACAGTTAGTCATACCCAATCAAAATTATCATCATAGAATTGTGCTAAGCTATAATAAGGTCTCACAGAAAGCAGGTCTTTCAACTCTTTCTTAAGAGCGCTAAGGTCATTTGTGGTTCTTATAGCTTGAGGAAAGCGACTTAACATTTTGAGACCGTTGTCAATAATGGAGTTTTCAGCTAGGGTCGAAGAAGGCAACGGTAATTTAAAGCTGAATCTTTGTCTGGTTTGATACATTGGCTCGTCCAAGTTGTTAAACAAGTTCCTATTTTTAAAGAGAATGCAAATTGTCTCATACATAAATAAAGAATAAAGAGACCACAGTTAGGATTCTGTTAGAGGCAAATAGAGGCCGACAAGAGTCCCCAGACTTGGCTTTGCATATGCTTCGTATTGCAGGTTTTGTATCAGTAATACAGATTGAAGGCACACACCCCAAAAGCAAATACCATAAAGAAGATAGGATTCAAAAAGGAAATGATATACCATTCTAGCCACTGCAGATCTGAGCTGAAATACAGAGCATAACATTCAGCATAACATTCAGAGGAGAGCTTGGATTTCAAACAATCTACATTTTTATTGAATTTTAAATTATTTTCAATGACCAAGCCAAGGAATTAAGAAGTTGGTTCATTGTCGATTTGAATATTATTTAGATGTACGACTGGAATCTGGCAGCGTTAGGACACTACTTTTGTTTTTGATAAATTCAAGCTCAAGAGATTTTGTCAACCATTCTTTCACTTTCGTGATGTCATTCTCAATAACTTCATACAACGTATGGTTGTTAGGAGCATGCCTCAAAATAAAGTAAATTTCCCTTGGATATTAATAGACGATAGGTCATTAACGTAAATTAAAAATAAAAGTACCGAACCTTGTGGGACGCCACAAGTAATTTTACCTTCATTTGAGTATAAAGTGGTTTTGACCATCTGGGTGCGATCTGCTAAGTATTACTCAAACCGCTTAAGACTTATTCCAGTTATACCGTATCTACTGAGTTTCCGTAAAAGAATGTTATGATTCACGCAATCAAATGCTTTGGCTATATCACAGAAGACCTCAGCCACTGTTTCTTTGTCATTTATGTTGGGATAAACATTGTAAAGAAATGAACGTGTGGCATCGGAAGTGTTTTTTGCTTTTGGAAACCATACTGGCAATCACTTATTATTTTGTTTTCATTCAGAAAGCAAAGAAGTCTTGTTTTAACTAATTTTTCTATCAATTTAGCCATTGCAGAGATTATAGAAATTGGACGAAGACTTGATGGACCATTGATGACTTCTTCTTTTGGCAGTGTTAACACAATCGACTTCTTCAAAAAAACTGGAAAGATTTCTTCTCTAAATGAATATATTAGACTAACTAATATATTGAGTATTCTTATAGGAATATTTTCTACGATTTTTATAGAGATTTCATGTGAACCTGTGGAGTTTTTCTTTTTAATGGAAAATAATGTTTCATGCAGTTCGGTAATATTTGTGTAATATAATATAAAGGTGTTCGTAACTTCAATATTCACATAGTCTAAGTGGTCACCGGCTGCTTTTATATTTTTTGTCAAGTCCTCGGAAATGAAGTATCTGGAGTGTTGTACATTTTGGAACTTGTGAATAAAAAAAGAGGTACTTGCAGCGAAATTACCCGTGTATCAATTCATAATGTGAGAAATAAATTTATAAAAAGACTTCATTATTGTCAGGAGTGAATAGTAAACATTTCGAACATGTATTGAAATGGAATGCAGTGAGTTTTGAGTACATTTTTTCCTAGAACTAGATATTTATTGTATGTTCACGAATTCTGAAAATGAATATAAACTACCAATTACTCGGAAATAGCTAATCTAATTTATATAAATACAAAATTATTGGATGACGTGTTCATACATACTATGAATAAGCTGAGCAAGCTAGTGTAAAGTATTCAAAAAACCCATTTCAATGTGACAATTCCACTAAAAATTTACAAATCCGCGACAAGTGTTTCGCTATACAATAGCATATTCGGGCGTTCGAAGATGTTATTGTATAGCGAAACATGTGTCTTGATTTTGTAAACTTTCAAGTGGAAATCTAACATTGAAGTGTGTTTTTTTGAATACGATATAATAGATTTTCATCGAGTATCGGTCAATTCTATCACACTATTGTATAGTAATACGTGATGCCGTTTTGTGAACTGTTCGGTGAAAATCTCACAGAAAAGTGCAGTTATTTGACGTTAGGCAAAAAAGTTATACAGATCATACTGTAGTTCCTGAGATGTTTTGAACTGTTTTGGAAAACATTGGTCGCATCAGAGATTAATTTATTGAAATAACAGCGGGCCTATGTGAGATACCTGAGACACTCCTGATGATACATCAATCTTTCTTGATAAAGATTTGAAGTACTGAACTCTTTTACAAAAGTAGTTTTCTTTTCAATGTAAAACATTTTCTTCTATTCTCAATACCATGAGCTGTACAATCACTAGGGTATGATTGACTCATCGAAAGCCTCAGCAAAATCTCTATATACAGAGTCAATCTATAACTTGTTTACTAGGGAACTGACGATGTACTTTTCAGAAAGAAGTAGTCAGTAGTAGTTGATTTTCCTTCATTGATCAATTAGACAATCTAATAATTTGTGCATCTCTGATCGATTGTTAATACCCATATAATTTTCAATTATGGAAAAAATACGAAATAAGTAGAAACATCTACCGAAACTTTTTATAAACTGATTCATCATCTAATAACTGATGATTTGATTTCTGTTTATTTTTTCAGTTTGAGGACTAGCGAAACAAATTATTTAAATGAAGCATATTCATTTTACGCTGCAATCAGAGGTCGAGCATACTATTCTAGAGCAGCAAAAGAAGATAGGTAGGAAATGTTCGAAAAATTCATATACGAATATTCATTTTCTTACATATTCGCAGATCTGAATTGATGGTGAAAAAATTGCGCTACTACGCCCGATTTATAGTAGTTTGCCTGCTTCTCCGGCGAATGAAACTAGTGAGAGAATTGATTGCGGAACTAGATAGACATATCGCCGATTATACTAGTACCTACGAACCTGATGACCAGATTGAATGGAGTCTAGTACTGGACGAAATAAAAGGTTTCATACAGTCCGATTCTTTGGTGCAGGTGCTGCACGCAGATACAAATCCTATAGTTTTATCTCACAGGTATGTTTCATATCGACTATTTCAATATTCCAGTCATCAATAAACCTCATGATACTTTTGTTTGAAGGTAGTTGACATTGTTTCGTGGTGTATTTCATCAGTTCTGACTTGTTATTTTCGGTTTATATTTTTAATTTTTTTTCAAGGATTTCAAATCAAATTATATTATATTAGACCAACTGATGAAATACTCAGGATACTGTTTGTGTCAATAATTCATTAATCGCTTTTTTCAATTAATGTAATATAGGTCATCACAAATTTGACTTCTCCTGACAAAGAATAAATTATTAAATTCAACATTCATGAGATATCAGCCATAGTACCTCCATAATACATATCACAGAATATTTCACGTAGAACATGTTTCCAGAAAGAAAAATAATATGGATTCAATTGTTCAATGTACAATAATTTTTAAGAGTTCCACTATGATTTTATATATTTCTTCGTGATCTTATATGAAATACAGACTACAATTGAAATAATTTCTACACAGCAAAATATAAATTTTATTATTATTATTTATATACGAATCCTCGCATATATTTTGAAATATCTAAAAAAAAATTAATACCAAGGACTCCAATAATCAAAACTACCATCTTGACAGAGTGGTCTGGACGATATTCTCCTCACCCAGAGCTGAAAACTCTACCACGAATATCGTCTTGCTTTGCGAGTGGGAAATGAATAGTTCCAATGAATATGACACTTCTCATTCCTCTTAACGGATCCAATATTCCCCGGATCATAGAGCAACACCGGTGTCTCGTCAATACCGTAAAAGTGCCATAGTTGGAATTATATCCTTCAAAGTTTGATTTGGATCCAAAAACCCAGATATAGATGAAAAATAATTATTTAGGGAAAATAATGATGCCAAAATTCTATGAAAAATATTAAAACAAAGATATTACGAGAGATATTTTTCTGCATAGTGTCTCTCAAAGCCGTGAAATTGATACTGAAATATCCGATTAATAATTATGTCCATGAAAATCATCATAACATCTGTGCAATCAGGATTCAGACCTCAGCATGGTATCACCTAGGCTCTTCTGTCAATTACCGTCGATCTTTTCAAAGTTGTAGATGATGAGAATTTGACCTGTTTGGTACTTCTAAATTATAGCAAGGCCTTTGACACTCTTGATCACGGCATGTTTTGTGACAAACTTGTCTACTCTATATCTACCTGTATCAAAGGGAGTGCCACAATGATCTATTCTTGCGCCCTTGCTTTTTAGCTTGTATATCTGTGACTTTTACCTGTTTGTACAGAATGTAATTCGCATCACAATACAATCTTAAAACTTGGGCTAATGCGAATATCATGTCAAATAATTCTTATTGTAACAGCTTTATAAGACAATCAGAATAGCTGGAAGTTGAGAAACTTGGAACACTGCATCTACTTATCAACACACATAAAGTTTTGATATATCGTCAATCCAGAGCCGTCGCCATGGGGGGATGGGGGAGAAGCCTCCCCCCTACTTTTTCGACTTGAGAAAAAGGTGTGAAATTTTAGGGCGTGAAGATAAAAAAAATAATAGTAAAAAAATTATTAAAAATTTAAAAAAATAAAAATGAAAGAAAAGAAAGGGAGAGGTATCAAGAAAAGGAAAAGAATCAGGGGGAGGTTGGGATTTCCCAATATGCATAACTTGGAGATCGCATACTTTGAAATTCTGAGTTGTTTGAAAACTTAAAAAAGTCTAATTTCTCCCAAGTAAGAGAACAGTCCTGAACAGTCCACAAATTTTCAAGTGACAATTTTACAAAATTCCCAACTTTTCGCTGTTTTTTCGACTTTGAAAAGTTGGGAAATTTTGGGCTGTCAAGATAGAAAAAATAACAGTAGAAAACAATAAGCACAATATTATTTAGGTGTTGTTTCCTTTCATTTGTATTGGATATACATGGTGGATATGGTGGAAGACCAAGGACCTTGGTCCAAAGTAGAATAATTCCCATTATTATGTTTATAATTATCAAAATTTATTTTTGTTTGTGCATACCCTAACGGGAATAAGCATTCAGCCAATCTTTGGATAACTAAGTAAGAAAATTAATATATTATAGTAGTAACTAATCCCTCGGCTTTCCTTTTTCCGAAAGTTGGGAAATTTTGCTGGTGGGGTTGGGAAAATTTGGATTCTGATCACTTACTGAAGAAGCTTATAACATTCTCAACAATTTAATAGTTTCACCACACGGGAGAGTATAATTTCAGTCATCCCACAAATCTTCCATCTTCACCCGCTACTTCTTGTAGAATGCATTATAATCAACTACCCTGTGAGTTTCGATCTCATACAATTGAGAACTCCAAAAAAAATACTTGACTGTCTAGTCTCGTGTCCGCTCCCACCTTGGCAACACAAAAAGGAATTTTCTACAGCGGTTGCATTAAATTATTTTCTGATCTTGTCATCACAGTATCACCTGTTTTTTGTTATTGTTATTTGATTATTGCTATTTCCAGGTTGACTTGAAAAACAGCCTTGGCTGATTCACCTTTATACTGAGAGTTGTTTTCTTTTTCTTCTCTTTGTCTGTTTTAATTGTATTTTTTATGGTGAATGACGATGTATTATTATTATTATCAACAGTATCGATCGTCACTCTAGCCGAGTTGTTCTTTTTTTATAGATTGAGTCCACTCACTACGCCACCCGTGGAAAAGTCCCAGTACATGAACTTAACTTTACAAGAAATACTGATAGTTGGCAGCGCATCAGAACAGGTGAAATTCTCCGAGTTGACGATGGACATGTTTCGAATGATCCAGACCCTTGAACGGGAGCCCCAGGAAGATTTCAACCATATATACGATGCTTCTCCTGCACCTGGTCGAGTTCCATATGCAGTTCCTGGACAAAAAGGGTATTAATTTCTCAATTGTTTAATCATTATTTAATAAAAGTTCGGCCAGCCGCACATTGGCAAGTTAGTAACTTTTTAGACAGACAAATTGAACCCATTACTTCTTTTGAAAACCCTCACATAGGCGATTGTTCAGCTGCGATTTATAATAATGATAATAATAATAATAAACTTAGACACTCCAGCCCTAGCGCAGTTCGAAGCCTTCAACAGAGAGCTTCGACAGCCTGAGCTCAATGAACTGCGCAACCTGATAACCCCGGATGACGTTCGAAGAGCCGGTACTTGTAAGAGGCAACATGTGGTTTATGCACGACGGACTCAAGCTCATTTTAGTGTTCTTGCTGTAATCCCTGGATTGCACGTGCAGATCCTCAAAATTGGACAGCTGGCAGTCCTGATATGAATGATCTAGATTTCTATCCATGTGGTCATCTTAAGGCTCTTGTTTATAAAATTTTGTACTAAATATTAATGACTTGAGGAATCGAATAACTGACAATTACAATCTCATATAAAATACTCTGGGTATTTTTGAACGTGTCAGGCGACGAATGACAAATCTATTGCAGTCGTGTATTTTATGAGAAAGCGGACATTTTGCTCATTTACTATGAGGCCGAAATTGTTCATTATTTATTTACTTTTGGTTTTTATTTTATGTTGTCCATGGATAGTTTTTCCAAGTGATTTTTTTTCTCAAAAACAAAGCTTGATATGAAGAAAGCACAAGCGACTAAAAAGTGATATTTTCAGTTGCTTAATCTGAAAGAATAAAAAAAATACAAAAAAGCCAGTGGCGTTCTGTGCTGCCCACTGAGACGCCACAGGACCTAATAATTTCAATCTAGATCGGGCTATATAAGCGCCTTATTACTTCAAATAACTGTAGCAAAGTTCAACCAACTCCGGACATAATTATGTTCATAGAAACTTTTATAGGAATGTAGGCTTTCACGGCTGGCGTCAATATTTTGGTTGGTTTCCAGGTTTTGTCGTGGTGAAGACCAACCAAAGTATATGAACTTTTTTTCTTAAAACGACGTAACGAATCACCCTCTGAAGTTTTGTACCGTAGTTAGGAAACAACCTGTATTTATAAACTGAGGTCAAGTAACTATACAGTTGCCAGTGGGTGGTTGGAATAACTGTACTCAACTTTCAACTGTCTAGATTATTTGTTCATCGAGATTCAGAAGCTATCAGTGTGCAGCTAGCCTTTTTTTAAGACAAAACACAAGCACTACAGAAAATCTTTAAGGCGCTCCCAGAGCGGTACCTGTGCGAAAGTAGTGATTCACATTGGATTTGTATCGCTGGAGATCAAATCCTTTTGTAATAACGTTCCTAGAACGTTTATTCCACATAAACGCAGCTCTCCAAATGAAAGAGTTCTTGAACAGTGACGTTCAAGGTGTACTGAGTTGAACGTCAAAACGATGAGCAGCCACAGTCCGACGCGTATTTCTGATATGTACCGCTCTTGGTGGCATCAAATGTGCCAAGTCACTTGAACACCTCCCGTGAAATTATCTATAGAAGAGAGACAAATCTTTAACCTTTCTTCGATGTTCCAGACCATCAAGGTCGCAAGTGATGTTCGCGTCTCCAACTAGGCGGATGACTCTTTTCTGGATGGAATTCAGCAGCTTTAGGGTATGCTTAGGGGCGGGACTCCATACATGAGAACAATACTGCAAAGAAGGTCTGAACTGAGCTTTATAAAGCATCAAAAGTTGCTGAGGTGTGTACAGTTTTCTGGTTGGGAACAGTGTTCCAAGCTTTTGTGAAGCGGCTTTTGCAATTCCAGCGACATGATTGTGCCAAGATATATTGTTGCCATTTTAACCCCCCAACAAATGTATCGAGGCAGAAAGCGGAATTGTCAGTCCTGATATTATTATATCCGGTTCGAAGACATATTTCGTGGCATTGAATGGAACCTGGTTACTTTCACCCCAATTCGAAATTACTTCTAGATTCTTATTAAGATACGCAACCTCCTGCTGCCGGTGAAGATGTGCATCCGCCGCTGATGTCCTGGAATCCAAGTTTTTTCTACATTCAATCAGACTGTACCTTGTTGTAATGTAATGCTTGTCATGTTTTAGATCCTACGTAGTGGGGTTGGTTTCCATCCACAATGAACACTTCATCTCGTTCCCGGTATATTTTTCATTCTCCTGTCTTTACAAAAATGTGTATTGCTAGTCAAAAGCAAAGCAAACTGAATTACATGATGTCATCAACAACATGATAAACTGTGATAAATTCATATCTCATTATTTTTTCACCAAACAATTAAATTGACGTCTACAGTCTACTTCATCTCTTGAAGACGCCAACTTGGTTGGTAAAACGCTCATCGACAAGGGTGTAGCAATTCTCGTGTTTGGGAGTAGTGCTTGTTTTGGATTCGTAAAAACTCTTATGTATTCTTTTTTACCAGTATATAAACCTCATAGTTTTGAATTCATACTCAATTTTCATAACAACTTTTTCATTGATTATTTTTCTTCGCGGGATTTTCAAAGTGTTAATTACTGGTAAGACTATTTTTAATTTTTATTCTCTCTTCTGAACTTTTCCGGTTATCTAAATAATCACTTTCTTTCAGGTATTTCGAAAACGGAGAAAGGCCCTTACGAAGGGAAAATCCTCACAAATATCTATTATTCAAGCCAACACTTAGTCAAGTACTAGTATTTTTGGCTAGCGGCTTTAAGGAACTTCCGACTAATGGTGCTTTGTTATTATATTTGTCTGCGGATGGATGCTTTTCGACTACGAAACACCCAGAAGACAGTAAGTTCATAAAACAATAAAGTGGATTTGAAGTGAAATGGGTTATGTTGTTTTCGAAGTCATATCAAGGTGTATCAAGATTGAAATTATCTAAAATATTAAATGAAACTAAAATGAAAGCTGGTTGTCAGTATCAAAATTTAGACATTTTTTTTAACAAAATGAAATCTGACTACAATTTGCCCCGATATCAAGATAATTATGGAAACCTTAACTGGACTCCGGTATGAACATCCATAGCTAACTTTTCTTCTACTAGTTATTTAGTTGTGAATGAGAAGGAAATTCTTCAAGCAATTTGCATCTCTTAATCTGTTAAAATCTGTTTTTCCGTTAACCAGCTGTCGCCCCCCTACGAACAACAACTCTCAAAAGTCGAAACTTGTGCGAGCTAAGGACTAACGAGGTCTTACCATTTAACCTAACTAACCTAACTAACCCAATTTACCTAACATGTCTCGCTCAATCGCCAATAAAACCTTCATAGTTCATAGAATATTAGTCAAATGAGGGCAAGTATCTCAGAGTGGAAGATAAAGTTGTATATACCTTTATTTTGATAAAATCTACTTATCGTAGGATATCCGCGACTATAGATATAGGTATAGATATAGGTCAAAGATTAAAAAGTCGATATTTCCATACATTTATTGCAAGTATCTCGTTTTCTATGGATTTTATGCTATTTGTATGAATATTGTATCATTATCGTTTCCGGGTTACTATTTTTAGAGATATATGAATTTCAAAAAACATATATATTTGTTCCAACCGTCCCCATGCCAGGGGCAGTTGAAACATATACAAATAATACAATAAATAATAATGAAACATGTTTTATTTATTATCAATACTAGTTATAGATACGAATAATCGTTATCAGTCTTCAAGATTTTAATATTTCTAGCCTTTGACGAGTAGTAAACATTAAAAGAAATCACAAGAAACTATAATAACTTCAGAATAAACTTAACGGAAACATATTTTTGAAAACAAATAAACTTAATAAACTAAATAAAAACATTTCAAAAATCAAATAAACATTAATAATAAAATTAACAGTCTGGATAGACTGAAAGAAAACCTTTTGCAAATCTAATAAACATTGGAAATCAACTTAAAGAAAACATTCAGCTCAGAGATCATTTAGAGTCGCAATTGTGGTAAACGTAGCTAAGGCCATCTTCTATACATTCTTCGTGAGCGTACTGTTTACACGAAGTACATTGAATCCCCTTTTCTCTGGATCTACTCTGAGAATATGGTGCTAAGCAAACAATACAGTAGCGTTCTTCCTCTTCTGATTCTTCCGATGACAACTTCTGCCGAGTATTATTTTAAATTTCTCTTGAAATTTTTTTTGCCTTTTATTCCGTTCAATCTTTTCTCAACTTGCTTAGCTTTGGTACGTTCCAATTTTGCTTCATGCTCTTTTCTTATTCCTTCTTTCTCTGGTGTATCAGTATAAATAGTTGGTTTTCTAGTTTTTCGCCCTTTATTACGTTTCTTTGGTAGTGCTTTTGGTGATGGTCTGACAGCCTCCGGAGTAAACATGATACGATCATTAGTATTAGTAGATTGTGCACTTGTTGACGGTCTTAGTGAAATTTCTTGCATACCGATGCTACCAAGTCTAGTTGGTGTATTTATAGTTTCGTCAGGTTCATGAACGTTTACTTGATGGATTATTTGAGGTAGTGAATCATAGATAGCTTGTTGTTCAACTGGTGTTTGGAGAGGCAGCTGTATTTCTTCAGTTAAAAGAGAAGACAATAATGGTGGTGTTCATATTCAGTTGGATTTTCATTGAATATAGGAACAACTGCAGACTCAATTGTATTTTCCGGATTAGGTGTATCTGTTAAAAATGGGGGAGCATGATCTCAGTAACTAGATTCAGGTTATATGGATAAATTCCCGTTTTGCAAAAGTCAGCTTGAGTGTTGGAAGATGTGATAGCGAGGAGCATAGCAGATGTTACAATCCCCGGTACCTATATCGTATATTGACATGGTTTTTCCTGGATGGTTTCTCATCCACGCATCGCAAGTGGAATTTACAGCCTTCTTTCAGGGGCCATATGCGGATTGATCGAGAGGCTGGAGCTTGTAAGAGCAATGATGAGGTAAGGGCAATAAGACGATTCCATTGTTCTTGCAATAGTCCAGTGTGTTTATGTGTACGTGTGAGAAGTGGTTATGTAATATGAGTAACACTTAGTGTTACGGAAAAACCTTAGAATGCTTTTGGAAGTGTTCTAGAAAAGGCAGGAATAGTTCGTCTTGCATCCAACCTGAGGTATTTGCGGTTCCAGCTGATCCTATTGGCCTATCCCTAACAAAATAGTCTTGGTATTGTACTCGCGGTAATACAAAAAATGGTGGGAAAACATTTTCAATGGCATTTACTGCAAAAGATTAATGTCACTAAAGTACCCCTTTCTGCTGAAGTTACTGAACCAACTTGACGAGCACCAACGTCTAGCCTTAACTCTGTCAGGTTTTTGTGCGGTGGTTATGCCGGTTTCTTCTGTGTTATATATATCTTGGGGCTCGAAGTCATAACGGTCCATGACAATGGACGTCTACGTTAGTCTTATTAAAGCTCATCGCTTTTGATAAACTTTTAGCTTGTGCGGCGCGTACGGATAGTTCAGGGTTCCTTTTCATAAACATCTGAAACCATTGCTCACCAGCCATTCCTTTGTCTTCTCAAGATCGGGGTCGTGATAAATTATACTTAATGGTGAGTTCGTAAGCTAATGTTCTCACCTTTTTCTTAAATAGTCCGAAATGTATATCGGAACATCGAATCAAATATTTTGATAATTCTTGCTCCTGATCTTCATTAAAAACACGAGTGTGTGCTTTATAGCCCATACCTTCATCGTCTTTGCCGGACGCTTCTCGCTTTCGAATGTATCTTAACAGGGAACAGGGGAACACGGTTCTGAACCGTGTTTATTATCAAGTTCGGACTTGGTTAGGACATGACTTAGAACCCTAGAATTGGGGTTGGATATTGCATGATGAATCTCTGGAACCTGTTATGACAATGAATCCACCAGCTCCGGAGGGATTACTTATCACAATATTCTGCAACTGCAAGAATAGTTGTGGTTCGCGATGTAGTTGCAGGGTTGCAGAGCTCTTTAGCTTGCGGCCATTGTAATGGGCAAGCTTGTCTTGATGTTTCATCTCAGAGTGATATCAATAAAGACGATACCTTTTTGACCCCGAGATGGTGTAGCTCATGTTGTTACGTTCAACTGATGTTTTCAATTTTTAATTTTTAATGCTGTTTCAGTTGAGTTTAAAAAAAATAGAACTCTGTTTTTTACACTTTCACGAAAACTTTTTTAGTTTCAGTGTAAAATTTCTCAAATGAATGATGATATTCATAAATAAAAACATTAACGAGTTCTAAAAAGTAGAGATATTATTTCAATATAACTTTATTAACATAGGAAATAGGTATTAGAGTAAGAAAAATATTTTCACATTAATTTCGAAATACATCAAATTTGTAAAAGACCCGATTTTCTGCACAAAAGAATAGCTTCACAGACAAACTCTAAATATTTGAATAAAAAAGGTGAATTCCAAATTTAAAAGTAGAGAAGTGTGATTTTTTCTTTCCAAATGACGAGTTTGTTAGAAAATGAATTGAATATACTTTTTGATGAACGTTTCAAATTTTCCCCTCAGATTCACAGATAAACATGTTTCAATAGCATTTGAACTTTCTGGAAATTTGATCCTATACTATACTTCTTTCGTTTAATTTTTTTGAAAATAGGAATCCTTGAAGTAAATGTTCAAGAGGTAGCAAAAACGAATGTGATTTTCTGGAACTAGCGTTTCCTAATATAACTGATAACCAGTCCGTGCAAAGTTTATTGTTAAATCATCTGAAAATATAACTTTTAACAGGTGACGATCAACTGTATTGCCAAACTAACTGACTATTATAAGAAAACAAGTATAGCTGAGGTACCAGTCAACCTAATAATAACACTGATGATCTTCAAACATGACTCAACCTCTGACGGAAGCACCAAACTCTTACGAAGGTTCGAAATAGATGATCACTTCAATCTAGCAGACCACTATTATAATATTTATGCAGTCATTGTTCACTGTGGTTCTGGCATTGAATCTGGTCATTATTACGCATTGGTCAAAGACGAAACAGACTGGTTTAAATTTGACGATAGTAGTGTCACTAAGTGTTCTGGCGATGTCTTGAATTTATTGGAGCCTCTAGAGATACCCTACATTTTGTTCTACGAAAGAGAGGACATTGGCAAATCAAGATCTTCAGATGATGTGGTGCTGCAGGTTTTTCCGGGTTTTCCTGCAGTTGAAAAAGCAAATGCGCCACTGGAATCAATGAAGTCGCCCCGGACCGCCAATTAATTTTTGTTGTTTCATAATTTCATGATTTGTATGTAGTCAACTGAAATTGGGAACCGGGTTATATAATATTGTGTTCATTTAACATCATCTCATCTGATATAGAATTTTGCCTGTGAATTGTGAATTCGTACCAACGAATTATCTAATTCTAGAATTGTTTAAAAGATTCATTTCTGAATGTGTTCACAATTTTGGGTCAAACACTTTCAGAAGTATCAAAAAATCATTTTTTCAAATTATCAATATTTGTCACCTTCCTTTTTTTATTCTCTGCCGACAGATATTGAAAAATTACATCATTCATCTCATGTGTTGAAATGTTGAATCGTTGTTAAAATGTGTTTGTTTGTTTTGTTTAAAAACGATTTTATAAAAACACTAAAGTTCATCCTCACTTCTTTTGTTTGTGCCTCTACTGTGATGTATCAATTATTATTATTATTTTAACAAAAATAACAAAACTGACTGCAACTTTAATTTTTTTATTGATTTGTTATGAAAAAAAAGTGCTATAAATATAGCCATTCTATATTAAAGGACTATGCTGGTAACGACTAATAATTCTTGTTTAGCTGCTTGAAATGTGTTCGATAATAATGCCACGCGGTTAGTATTAAAAATAGAAGAGGATCAGTCATCCTTCAAAATCGGTAAATGTATAAGTTAATTGAATTTGTGAACCCAGTAATGCATCGATGAATCCATTTATCCTCCGCAACTACAACAAATATTAACCTTCCTATCGATCAGCTGTACGGAGTGTCCCAACAAAGAAGCTTCCTCTCAGTTGTAATTTCAGGCGATGAAACATGTATTCTGGTCCAACTCAACTCAAAAAAAAATTAATAGGAAGGTTTTTCACTGAATACTGGATCTTTACCTACAAAAAAGTACATTGAATTCTATGTTCGTGTCATATTTTTTAAACCTTTTTCTTGTGCTGTTCAGAATGATCTTATATATTTGACTATAACTTTGATCAGAAATTGAATTTACGAGAAATATATATCAACTACATTTAAATCAATTTTTAGTGGGCTACGACCTTGGTGGTGTTTTGACCAGTAGTAAAAGAGATGGTGAACACAAGAAACAAAAAGAAGCTCACTGCCTATATCCTGGTGATTTATATCCATTCACAAGGAGACCGTTATTCGTAATAGTGGATTCGGATAATAGTTTTGTTTTCCAACATATTCCTAGGTATTTTGGCCAGCCTTTGGTCACTCTTATGTCACCTCAAGATACACCACCTGCTTTTCAAGGTAACAGTTTCAATATTCTAATACTAAAATGGTTTATATTATAATTAGAACATTCCAACTGAAAAAATAGTTTTTTCACAAAAAACACCCATTAGTGGGCAGTTCTAGAATAAGAAATTCCTGTTCTGAAGGTGTCAACAGTCTCAAATTCTGAAAATGGACATTAGTTTTTGATATATTTCTTGCAACAGTAATAATCCCTGTAAAGTTCCTGCGAATATTTTCAGTTCTCATCTATTAATATAGCCACATTCTTGGGTTCAGTGATGAATACACCGGGTGACATCCAAATCATTATACATGTCGCCATTCAGTTATTTGTGACATTATAAATTTGAAATTAAGTACAATGGTACAGATCATTAGATCCAAAATTGACGTCTTATTTTCAAACAAGTTCACATACTTTTCATTTGTTTTAATAAAATGCTATTTTTCACTTCATCTATCTGTGAAATCTTAATAGCAAGTACTATTTTTTAAAAGTTAACATTAAAGTGTACCTCTTGTGCTACAAAAAAATATCAAAGATACAAAGCGGTTCATTTTTTGTGCCAGTGAAAAAGTGAAAGTTTTGAAGCTTTATTTCATTGTGAATTAACAACTATTTAGTCACTTAGTCACAATGTAACGCATAGTTTCTTCTATGTCGCCATTTTGAATAGAAATGGTCATTTACGTTACATCGATCAGAACAGAATTTTATATCATTTCAAATAGTCTACAAATATATATAGGGTTCTACTTACTTGAAATTACTAACTTGGATTCATTTTCGGTTGAACCGGAAAAGGTTTTCAATTGTTTTATAATGAGAAATATCGGTTCCAATAAACTATACCTTCGTTTCTAATTTCAAATTTCTTACGACACAAACAACTGAATGTATGCAATGGATTTCGTTGTCACCCGGTATATGTTGAGTTACGAGTAATAGTGAGTGAAGTATGATTATAGCACAGAAGAATAATACAACTAGTACCACAGATATTTAATCTGTGCCAGTACTCTTACCACGTGATCCGTCCGAGTTGCCAGGGACCTTCAACCGCTCTTAGGATGAGATTCTCGTCCAACTCGTTCAGTGCTGTAGTATCAAAGGATTCGACGGTTCCACGGGCATCGGATTAGTTATAATAAACGGTCGGAAATGTATATTGTGTTCAGTGTATTCGCTGTTGTTATTATTGCTTTTAGTTTTTGTAGTTAGTTATAAGTACCTACCTTAACACAAAATCTTCTATAATATCTTCAATTTCATTTTTATATGAGCGCACGCTCTTCGTTTCGAAGTCACCGAGAACTTTGTGAAATTATGAATGAAAGTAGTGGTAGTGGACTTACTTCTTGATTTTTACTATGATTATAGTGTCTCTACTTTGAATTGTAGACTCTAAGACAGTGATTCCCAAAGTGGTCGAGATGGTGTTTTTATTTTCAGAAGTTTCATTTTATCAAAGGGCTCTTTTGTTTTTTCATTCGCCAAGTGCATGTTATACTTACAGTCATATACGACTAATATAAAACGACATGATCACTACTATATGTTGAGAGTACTATGGCTAGTTTTCTAAAATTCATAGTGGGAAACCAATTGGCTTCTACTGTTATTTCTTTATGATGTCAGTTACATAATTTAGTAATCTCATAGGATAACAAAGAACCCTGGTTCTATAATCTTATGTATACAGGGTGTTCCAAATTAAGTCGACACCATTGCCAACTCCGTTATTAGTGATGCTACGAATTCGGTTGACTTAAAATAGTAACATTTTTAATGGCCTTCTCGATGCCGAACACAAAAAAAACATTGACAGTCGCGTTTTCAAAATATTTCATAAAATCATTTGTTTTTAAATGAAACACCCTATATTTTATATACAGGGTGTAACTGAATAAGTGTAAAACATTTAGGGAGGTGATTCCTCATCGAAAAAAAGATAGAATCTTTCATATAAAGAAACTTCATTGGAGCATCCCTTGTTAAGATACCGCCCCTTAAAAGGAGTACATAAAATTTGTATAACAATTTTTTTCACAAGCACTAATATTATGACGATGTATCTCTGTAGTTGTTCGTAAAATAATTTTTTGCTGGTTTATTTTGGGCAAAAAACCCAAGAGACATTTTTTGTTTAGAATGAAACAGACTATCGCAAATAAATTTTAAAATGGTAAACAAATAATAAGACAAAAAGTTACATTGGAAATAAATTTTAGGGGTTGCGTTTTCCACCATATACAACCATGGGGTAAATCAAATAAATTACTGGCTAAGTGTCTTTTTGGTAGTACAAAACGTCAGGTTAATTTTAATTTTGTAACTTTTTTAGTGCTTATGAAAAAAATTGTTATACAAATTTTATGTACCCCCTTTAAGGGACTGTATCTTAACAAGGGATGCCGCAATAAAATTTCTTTATATGAAAGATCCTATCTTTTTTTCGATGAGGAATCACCTCCTTAAATGTTTTACACTTATTTAGTTTATCATGCATTTCGATTCGTGAAAACATTCTTAACAACCAAACACATATCACCTTTTTTTCTAAGGTTGAAAATGAGCGGCTTATGTGGAAATATTTATTTATTTTACTAATACAAAAAATTTCTTTGTTTTGGCAAATAAAATCTCAAACACCCAATTTTCGTTCTTTTACGAATGACAATATTTTATTACCAACAGCAAAAAAAAATTGCGCTGGGATTTGAACTCGTTAAACCCGTGGTCATCATGTCGTACCACTTACTTGACACCACTGAGCTATTTGGTATTAATTTACAAAACAATACTTTCCATCTTAAAGCCATTCCACCAGCCGTATTTATTTTGAGAATCAAATACTGGAGCGTCATATTAATGCAGTTGGAAAAAATGTGTTTGATTCGATAAAACAGAATTATCATGAGTAATCAAGTTGAGTAATCAGTAATTTTGTTGAAATAATATTTATCAAATATTCTCAAAAATATCATGACAATATCATAAATTATTATAACTGTCATCTACTAGGTATACAAATATTTTTCGAGATGCCGTTTTCCCATCAAGAAAAATGTGATATGTTAGAATCCTACTTGGTTTGCCAGAAAAATAGCGTAAGAGCACTCCAACACTACTGCAATTCGTTCCCCGATCGTGAATTACCTAATCGGCGTTTGTTTGCTGTGCTTCATCGTCGATTCGAAAAATTTTTTGAGAAGTGGAAAACTAAAAAAATTTTGTAATATCTGAAGATACAGAAATTGAGATTTCAGCCTACTTTGAGGTGAATCCAAATAATTTCATCAGAGATTTATCTAGACAAATTGCTGTTCCACCGTCTGTTATTCAACGAATTTCTGTAGAAACATAAGATTTCTTCCTATAAGTTAAGACTAGTGCGAACACTAGAACCTGGTGACCCTGAGAGACGATTGGGGTTTTGTCGGTGGTTTATGAATAAATGCAGGCAAGATCCAAACTTATATGAAGTTATGAAGCCAATTTTTCAAATTGTGGGATATATAATAGAAAGAATTTTCATTATTGGAGCAGACATAATCCAAGTCTAGTTCATCCCCACAATCCGCAAAGACGATTTAGTATCAATGTTTGATGTGGTCTATTCAGAGACAGATGAATTGCTACAAATGGTCCTGTTAAGTGGCCTCCTCGTTCACCAGACATGACGCCTCTAGATTTTCATTATTGGGTATTTTTTTAAATGAGGTGTACAAAATAAAACGAATATGAACTGAAAAATTATATTGAAACTATAATTAATAGAATTGACGGCCGAATTGTACTGAAAGCAACACGTAGTGTCAAGAGAAGGGCCCAAATATGTGTTCAACAAGAAGGCGGTGTTTTCGAATATTCACTTGATATTGTATAGCTCTTAATTCGCCAAAACAAGGATTTTTTGTACTAGTGAAAGAAACAAATATTTCTACATAAGTCGCTCATTTTCAACTTCAGGAAGAAAGGTGATATGAGCTTTTTGTTGTTGAGAATGTTATTACGAATCGAAATGTATGATAAAATATAAGGTGTTCCATTCAAAAAAATTTCATTTTATGAAATATTTTAAAAACGCGACAGTTTTCGGCATCAAGAAGGTCATTAAAAGGCTACTAGTTTGTCCATTTAACCAAATTCGTAGCGTCAATAATAACGGAGTTGGCAATGGCGCCGACTTAATTTGGAACACCTTGTATACAATAACGTAATTTTCCAAAGTACCTACTCCAAAATATCACTTGCTGAATCCAACTTGTGCTAGAAAATATCTCGGAAACTAACAATTTTCAGCCGTTGATACTTTTAATTAAAACGCTTAGAATTACCTTCTTAACAAATGTTCAGCTTATTCGCCAACCTCCATTGTCCATCAGGATTGAAACTTAGTGTTGATAAGTATATCTATGAACATTTTTCAGATCAACAACATAACGGCTCCCTTTTTACATTATTTCTCCATTCGCCATTAACTGCGTTTTGTTACTGCTGCAACTTAACAAGTATTCCAATTCACCACTGGGAAAGGTGTCAAAGTTTCGTGGACCGATTCGTGACGGAAGCCTCTCGCCTTTTCACAAGATCAAGAGTGGGTGAGTATAATGAAGGTATGTTTTATTTCAGAACTGCGAACTTTTTGCAGTATTGCAGCTATAGTATGCTCAGTATATATAGTAACTCAGAGCAATGAAATATCTAGATTGCCGTATACAACAGTACCCTAAGAACGAAACACAATAACTAGTAATTACAACTTTACCTAAGAAAAATGTCCGGTTATCATGCGCATGTTAACAAACAAAACCTCAATTATTCTTCATTTGCTATTTAACTATAATACTGAAAATATTACTATATAAACAAAAAAAAACACTCTTTCATTCATTTTTTCTATTATTATAATTGATGCATATTTGAAATAATCATTCTGAAATTTCATGGGTCAATGAAAGCTGTAAATATTTCAATTTGGTGTATGCTCATTTTCGTTTTGACCCAAGCTCTTAGTTATTGGTTAAATGTTGGCCAACTTTCTAGGCATAGCTCTCAGTCTTAGCACAGAATACCTTACAGAAGAGACACGCATCCGGCGGCAATTTGATATTAAGGGGTCAAGGTTCTGTGACCTATATTCTGTGATCGAGGTGTTTTCAGCCGGTAAATTCAAATTATTTTGAACTCATCAGATAAATATAATTTGATTGCAGTCAATGAATAATTAGAAGTCATTTCTGTAGGTTGTTAGGTCAACATCACTCGACGTGATTCTCAAAAAGGTCATGGTTTCTGTTCCGTGCTAAGTATCCCATCTGTAAGGTATTCAATGATCTAGTCAAGTTTCTCCGTCGGCGGTCTATGTCGAAGCTTGATTGAGTTCTCTGTCGATCCCTTAGATGGCGTCTTCGTAAAGGTAGATTTCATCACTCTTACTCGAAACTACTACTTTCAACTCAAAATTTCGATTTAAATCTCGAGTTTGAAGTCGAAATTTCGAGAGTGAAGTCGAACCTTCAAGTTTTAAAGTCCCAATTTCCAAAAAACAAATAATAAAAATACGTGGCCCGTCTCCGCTTCCGAAATCTATATATTTAATGTCAAGTTAATGAATGAGCCTTAGCGATTAATTTGTTTATCGACTACCAGGAGAGAGTGGGGTGATTACTTCAGAGAGAACAATATGTGTTTCAATGCATTAGTCAATCTAACGTATATGATGAAATGGGGACCCTTATGAAAAGAATGAATGACGAAAGCGCTTTTTTCAGATACGATTTTATTTTGGCTCTGTGGGTACGTAAATAAACAATTGTTTGATATGTTTCAGTGAAAACTGAGTATGGCCAGAACTATTTATAATATTTTTGCGATATAAATACTTTTTTCTACTTTTCTACTGTTATCTATCAAAAACTTGTATTTTTGGTATTGCATTCTATCTTAAATAACGTGTGTTAAGGCTCACAACAAATGACGACCAAGAATAAACGAAAGTAAAGAACTGCCTCTCCAGAGAATCATAAATCTCTATTGGCTCTTTCAAGTTTTGATTCAGGTTTCTGCCTATTGCAGAAATTCGCCAAAATAAATGTCTGATAGAACGATGAAGTATTTATCTTTTTCTTTTCAAACTATCGAAAATATCTATTATTACTATTCATGGGCTATCAATACCCAAACTCACATATCTATGTAACTAGTGACTGGTTTATTTATTCAGATTTTGTTCCATTATTGAATTTACTAAAATGTTAAAACATAAATCAATCATTGAATCGCATGAATATGTCCTCCAAATTTATTTGCAGAAGCATCGTACTTGCAATTCTTCGGCGACGACTTCCTACGTTTACTCCTGCTCCGCTACGTGTTCTGTGATGTGGTGTTACACCTACATAGGGCCTTTAAAGGCCGCCAATACCGTCCCCGATGCCAGCCTCCCCTTCCCGAAGCGGAGCTACTTGAGCACCCGTCTCTGCAGCACCTCGTATTGGACCTCGCGCTGCACCTAGAAGTTAGAACCCACTTCATGGAGAGCCACGAAATCGAATGATCCAGGTCTTCCTCCTCATGGCCATGTGTGGGGTTTAGTGATATTTGGAGGTCTTCTTCACGGCACACCCATGAGGTTGAAGTCGCGGCCAGAGGAAGATCCTTGAGGCAGACCGTAATGCTGATCGCCTTCGCTCTAGTGTTTCTGCTTACACATACGCGTTTCTTGTGGATAGCCATCGAACTTCTGCAGTTTTTTTGGACTCTTTACTCATTTAATGACAGATTAAGTCGCAAATACTACCCAGTATTAGTCAATATGTTGATCAGTATTAGGGTTTCGACATGCCTTAGTCTGTGCAAGATAGCATCGTCCAGATGTAAATCGTCACTTCACTGGACTTCTTTAAGGAACTCGAATAATCTCTGTAAGGTGATATTAACATAGCTCGAAATGAGCTTGGCGTCTTTCAAAATTCCGTTCACTTGTCGAATTATCGTTACTAATGTCGACTTTCGGACATTACTACAGAATAAGTACGTTTTTAACATTGCCATCTACCTGTTATCGTCATCCTGAGTCCCATGTATCATAAATACTCTCCTCGTTCTGAATCTATGACCAACAGTGATCAATAAGCCTTCACGTACCGAATACGATGATACGTCTTAACTTAACATTAATATTGATCGCATGAAGTTAGAAGTAGAATAGTATATTCAATAACAATTAAAAATTCACTCGTCACACAATTAATTGTAACAATTGATATTTAATGGCACTTATTCGCTCATTATACAAAGGACTCTTCAGATTTTCAATATTCGGCCAGATGAAATTTTATTCAGTTTACGAAAATAGGAAAAAATCAATCCTTCAGAAAAAAGAAAGGTAATTTAAACGTTGCTTGCGAGCATTTGTGAGCCTAAGAGTTTTCTCAAGTACCTAGTCATCTAAAAATACCTCCAAAAGGAATGGTACAGTGAAGTAAAATTTGACTAGGCGCCAAAGTAACTCCATTTAGTCCCATTAATGAAAAATATTTCCTCTTCATGTTGAAAATAGTCAATCTTGAAATATGGATCGTGAAACCTATATTCAGGGCAACGAAAACTATCAGAGAGAGTATAAAGTCATCTGAAAGACTTCAGAGAGTCTTTAGCAAACAAAGAAAAAGGTGTGAGCACTTAATGAACACAAGAGAAAGTGTCGCCTCACTAAAGACAATCACATTATCTTGTTCTGAAAATCACAAACTCTTGACGAAACTCAGAATTACTATGCGATAGAAATTCATGAATATAGAGGCATTTTTATTCAAAAGAAAGAGGGGAATTAACACAAACGAAATCTGGCTACCTTATCTGAATTGTACACAAATTTGGTCATTAAATCCAACCAATAAGAACGAAGTCACACGCAGTACCGATGCAATAAAACTGTAGACGCATCTCAATCAGTATTGTTCCTGATGTTACTTCAGTAATAAAACGTTACTTTTTGTCGTTCAAAATTAGGTACCAAGTTATGTTCATACCGGTTTTTGTTACCTTTTAAAAAGCTTTCAGTTGACAGTTTATGCATCAAAGAACTGACAGTTGACTCAAAACTAACGGTGTCACCTCAGCATTTGTATCGTACCCTAGTTAATGTATCGAAACCGACGGTTGAAGAGCATTTGTTAGTTTTGATACGTCGACTATCATTTTTGGAGATTGTTGCCAACCTCTCGTGGTGACGCTTGTGTGCTATTCATTCGGAATTTCTGTCAAATCTGTTACAAAATTTGGTTCGATAAGGAACAACACTGATTCCAATTATATAGTATCTACTCTGAGGCAACGAGAGCATTTCATTCATTACTTCATCGCTTTCGATAATGTATTCGTCGTAGACGAAACGTCAGTCATAAAAACTCTACAGAACGTGACCAGCAAATCAGTACCTATATCCTCAATATTTTTGCATTCTCTAGTTAATATATACAGGGCTTTTTTTTTATCAGAGAATTTATTATTTTATATATGAAGGCTTAACGAATATTTTGTTTTAACCATTCTAATTTCATAACATTGGTGAAGAAAAAATATACATTAATTTTGAAGAGTTCTTTGTCAAACGCACGTACAGATTCTGATAGTCTTATCAACTGGAAAGAAATATTGTTCCCATATATCCCATATAATTTTTCTTCCATCATTGAAACATAATTTCACACTACTGAGCTAAAAAACTTTTGATTACTGAATACCTAATGAAGGTTATACTTTCCAAATGTTTGGCGTTACCCATGTTACAATTTTCAGATGAAATTTTGTTCAAATACTGTACATATTTTATCAAAGTTAAGTAATTGATAATTAATTGTAGACTAATCGACGCCTCTGCGAGGAAATTCAATCCAAATAATGTGAGGAAACACGTTCCAACAGATTAACGTACATTTGGTCATTTCAGTGTTCTTGAAGACATTTTTGAAATAAAATCTTAATTCAATGCATCTTGGCTAATCAACTATTTGTTTACTCGGGAATGGTTTAATACTAAAAAACATTGAAAAAATTAGTAGTACAAAATAATCTATACACTTTTTAATGAATTCATTTTAAAATTATCTTCACTTAGTTCCTTTTACTCTGAGATAGCAGTTTTCATTCCAAATTATGAAATCACCCAAACTATTTGAAAAAGAAAGTTTTAGTACCCCTGGTGAGAGAGAAGTTAGAATAAAACCCTTTTTCTCTTTTTTTATACTATTTTCAAGACAATTTTTTCTCATTTTTCAGTTGCAATACTCATTCTACAAACAACTTCAGAAAAAATTAACTTTTTTCACTGAGTTTTGAAAGTAGGCCGTCAATTCCCACGAACAAGTGACAAATTTTGATTGAACAGATTAAATAAAATGAAAGGACGTGTTTCCCTAATGAAACATTGAATATTCCAAGCATTCGCTTGTCCCATTGGCGAATAGTGAAACTAGAGAAATTTTTCAACTGCCTGCACACCACGTAGAATGTTTACGATATCTCATTATATTTTCAATGTAGGACTTCAAACTTTCAATCTGATAGTACTATCGAATATTTTGAAACATTTCCAATATTATTTCGAATAATATTTTCAAAAGCCTTCATGGTCCAAAAATCATAAATCCCAAGTCATGAATAGGTAAAGTAAGATTGAATAATATGTGATTGTATGTTTGAACGAGACGTACAATCTGAATGCGAAATACAACAGAAAATGTGGTTGAGTGTAAGAGTAGCTCACACTAAACATCATCATATTAAATAAAGGCAATTTATCATTATCATTAGTAATGTTATTATCATTATTTCTTTCAATAATGTATTCAGCCTATTTCACTTTGAATGACCTCGTTTATCAACAAGGACTATACATAACACGAAATATCGTTCAATGCAATAGACACCAATGAAATGGAAAACTAATGACTTTTTTGAACTCCACATTGTCTGCTCACTTTATATGCAAGTTTAGGTATTAGGTTTTTTTGATATCATATTCTTTTATTGTTTCCAACATTCGATACTACCATTGGTCTGTTACTATATTTGTGAAATTGTCTAGATAAAGTTGGGCATCACAGAATTCTCAGATAAATTCCTAATATACTTTACTTAAGACTTAAATATAATTATCAGTCTTTCATCAAGTTTTTGACTTGTATTCGTAATTTTCTAGAAAAAATGTATTCGGTTCACATGAGATGTCCATCTTTATTTTACCAATATTCGCTTGCCTTTTTATAGTTTTTGTATGAAATTATAAATTAAAGTAATAATCATTATATTTGGAAACAAAAACTAAGAATGAATTAAAAATTAATTTTATAAAAAATATGCTATTTGTTAAACATTTAAATATATTGGAAATGGAACCTTTTTCATTCTTCTATGTTGTATATACTTTCTTGTGGAAATTTTAAAATAAACCTATAACAAATTATAAATACTTATCACTGATTAAAATTGGTTCAAAAATAAAAGTTTCACAAATTTCAGTTTAATGTTTTAATTAAACAACTGAAAAAATATGGCATCACCATATGTTAAATTCTGTTTTTTCGTAACAGCTGTCGCCCCCCTAAGAACGACAACTCTTATTAGAAGTCGAAACTTGTGCTAGCGAATGATTAACGAGGTCTTAAGTTTTAAAGTGCAATTCCTAGCACTCAATCCAAAACTGTTAAAGAAATTACATCGAACAAATTATTAAAATATTGAAGAAAAAATGTGAACTTGTGAAAATAGATACCATAAAGAAACCTAGGGGAGAGTGCATGATATCAAGCATTTATCCCCTATCCAGCATTTATCCCTTATCCAGCATTCATCCCCTTTTAAAAAAATAATGGAATGTGTGAAGGATCTAACTCAAATGGAAAACGTTTATAGTAACATTTCACCTATGAGAGTAAAATTCAACTGAAAAACTTATGATTAAACCTAGGAAATAGATCAAATACCCATCGATGAAGTTCATAAAAAAGGAAAAGTTCAGGTATGACTTTTTACTTTGCAGCTGACTGATAAGGATGATAAGGAACCAGGTAACTTTGCATTTTAAACCTTTTTTTAGAGATTACTTAATAGTGGTGTTGACGCTGTTTGGCGGATGAGTGTAACCTGCCATACACAAGGGCAAAACACAAGCACTACAGAAATTTTTTTAAGGTGCTCTAGGAGCGGTGCCGGTGCGAAAGTAGTGATTCACATTGGATTTGAATCGCTGTAGAATAAATCTATTTTGAAAAACATTCTCAGGAAGTTAATTCCACATAAACGCAGTTCTCCAAATGAAAGAACAGTAAAGTTCGACGCGTACTGAGTTGAACCTCAAAACAGTCTGTCGCGTATTTTTGATATGTGCCGCTCTTGGTGGAATAAAATGTGTCAAGTCACTTGAACACGTCAAAGTATCTATAGAAGAGAGACAAATCTTCAGCCTTTCTTCGATGTTCCAGACTATCAGGTTTCACGTGATGTTCGCGTCTTCAATTAGGCGGATGGTTCTATTCTAGATGTAATTCAGCAGCTTCAGGGTATGCTTTTAGGGACGGAGCTCCATACATGAGAGCAATACTCCAAAAAAGATCTGATCTGAGCTTTATAAAGCATCAAAAGTTGCTGAGGTGTGTACAGTTTTCTGGTTCGGAACAGTGTCCCAATATTTTGAGAAGCAGCCTTTGTCATTTTGCCAGACTAACTATCACCAGACTACTTCCAGTTTTTATTTCTAGAGCAAAATCAGTATTTACCAACTAATGCGCTTACCCTATTTGTAAACTTGACTCGCCTCATCAAACAATAAGATTCATCTCCAATAATTTGAAGTTGTCGTCTCTCGGAATACATGGTCAAATACATTTTCAATGTTTTTACACCGTCTTCATCGTTTTTTTTTGTAAGTCATTCTGATCGACAACAAGATTCACTGTGTTTAAAAATGTTATTTAAATGTAACAGATTCAAAAATCAATGCGTACTTTTTTCCTCGCTTTGGTCATTAGGCTTGTATTTTTATTAGGAACTCCAAGCCACCTAAGGATTATCATGACTATTCGCAGTCCGTCAACCATGTACCATCGGGTCGCTTAATGTTTCTGGGTTTATTATCCAAGTTTGCAGGTTTTCAGAGTTGACGTTTCATCCGATACTGCGGCAGACAATATCAAAGGCAATGCGTCAATGGTCGAAGTGATCTATCTTTCTGTTTGCACATCGCAGCCTGCTGACCACGGCATAATACACCCAGATAGATCCGATAATTTGTCGTATAATAAAGTTGGGACAAAATAAAATAGATTGTACAAAATTTCTGTTTTTTCACAATATTTCAGGAAATACTTCAAATGTATAAACTTCATGAGCGACATTCTGTTAATCACATAATACCCAAAAAAAGGTCGAAAACAAATTAATATCATGATACATCAATCAACGATGAGAAATTAATATGATTATGGTTGATTGATTACTCTCTCAAGCATTTTTATCGTGTCAACGCGATTATCATCATAAGATATTCTGTGCTCGTATTCTTAGTATGTTTTATTATGCGAATAGTATCAAGGCTATTCGCAGTTCCGTCAGTCATGTAACTTGAACTACTCAAATTCTCGTAGATTACTTTCGCCATGGTCGAGGTGCATTCAGAATATTAGCAACTTCAAAATTAAGTTATTCTGACTGAAAGTCTCATCAAAATTTGAATTGACTGGTTTGAATCAGTAAGCTGAATAGCCTTATAATTGGACCGGCCCAATACCCCAATTAACGAGGCCTACAGAATGAATAAATGGAAGAGGAAAATGTGAAACGTCAACTGTCATTTGTCTTTTTGATATTTTTATACCATGTTGTAATAAACTTTCGAAAAAACATTTTAAAAATGACCTATTTAAAATCATGGGAAGAATTCGAAAAGGCGGCTGAAAAATTGTATTTACAAGGTCCGTCCAAAGTGCGGTATACCATGAAATACTTACATTCAAAAAATAAATTAATATTAAAAATGACTGATGATGTAGTGGTATGTGCACACAGGTGTAAATAACCAATCACAATTCAACAGAAAATCCACTTTGTTTTAGTGCCTACAATTTCAAACAGATGTTGCTCAGGATGTTAGAAAAGTAGATAAGTTCATCAATAATTTATTACGCCATATGGTATCCAAGGAGCAGTAATTTTTTCAAACATAATGAACATGAGAATTTTCGAGGGATATTGGTTGTCCTTTCTGGAAAAAAGACTCCAGAAGTAATTTAACAATTTTGTATTGAATATCACTTCATTTGAAATATATTTCATTTTGTTATTTCGTTTATATTTGACTTTGACTCTGATGTTCCCAAAATATATCAGAAACCCTTGTCTTTTCCCCATTGAGCAATGAATTTATATAACTCGGTTCTTTTCTTTGTTTTGATATAAGTTGAAGCTTCGCTAATTTTAATGTTATCCAAATGATTATAATCTGGATAATGTTACCAAGATTTGGTACTGAAGACCTGATAAGTGAAGTGTTACGGCAAAACATCAGCTGTCAACCAGTGAGGATGACAGCGTTTCATGTAAGTGAAATTTTAGCTCTCTCATTTACCATATTCAATTCCATAACGAGTGTTTGGAATACAAACTGATTAAAAAAAAAATTTTTTATGTATAATTCAGTGTTCGTATAAAAGTATTTGTTTCAAAAGTATTTTTCTTGTATAATTCAATGTTTATTTTGCATGATCTATGCATCTTTGTATAGAATTACATTTTTTTGAAAGATTTCCACTTTTTTTGTATCATAGAGAAGTGGAAAGCCAAAACCTTTCTTTCCCAATGAATTGAATCATCTTTTATTCTTGAGGTTTACACTTGCGTTTAAGCAGTTATTTTTTTTCAAGTACTTTTCTTGGTTATTCACATATTGTCTTCAATCGAGGACGGTACTGACGATGCCCAACAGCTGTCTAACGGTGGCTCTTGAATTGAAATAAATATGGGAATGATCAGAAAAGTATTCATCTTTTGATTTTCATGAAATTATTTTCCAGCAGCTTAACTGCATTAACCTTTCTCGATTTCATATCATTTCAAAAGGAAGGCCACATCAATGGAGGTGTCTTATGCTGTATTAAAGCCAAATTCAAACCAATACTTATCTCTAAGAGTATGAATACCGTGGTTGTCTGTCAAAATCTCTATAAAAGATCTCGACGTCACGATCTGTTGTGTGTACATAACATCGAAAGCGAATTCTATTGTAAATGAACAGTTTTCTGAATCCATGGAAAATTGTAATGAGCTCAACGCCACCGAAAAGTTGTTAGTGGGTGACTTCAACGTCTCTGAAATAACATTCAAAATATAACTTGAGAAACGGATCATCAAAAGCGAGATTAATCCATTCCATCATGTGTGAGTATGATCTATATTCCATAAATGATATCTCTAATGGCTCTAATACTTTTGGCTTAATATTAACAAATATCACGGAAGCGAATTTGAAACGCCTTTAGTGCGGTTGGATAACTACCATCCAGCTCTCGAAATAATGTTCACTGTCAATTTTCAAAAAGTAACTGAATCGTCCGGAGGTGAGCACGTTACTGCATTTGACTTCAGGAGGGGAAACTTTGTGTTCTTAAAACTCATGCACGAAATTAAATTAAAAGAAGACTTTTTCAAAATTATGAAAAAAATCCAAAAGATATTATTATTATAAAGAGAAATACAACGAACTCAGAATAGATCTGAAACGTTCGCATAATTTGTGTTATGAATCCTATATAAAAGAAATAGAGGGAGACTTACAGAGTGATCCCAAAAAATTCTGGGGTTATATCAAGGAACGTCGAAAAAACTGTGCTGCTGCTAGACTACTTTTTCAAGACTTACTATGACTTGTTAAAGCAACCACTGACTGACATTGATATTCAATCTTTCTCTGAAAAAAAATCATTTTTCAATCTTTCTCATAGTTGACAGAGATATTTGAAAGGGGAATATATAATCAAATAGACGTTATATACACTCACTTGGATAAGGCATTCGACAGAGTTAGCCACGAGGTTTTGATCCTGAAATTAAAAGCATTTGGCTTCACAAACAATACACTTGATTTCTTTCACTGCTATCTATCCAAAAGAATACAGTTCAACAACGTATCTTCGTTCGAATTCACCGCTACTTCGGAAGTTCCACAGGGCTCGATTTTGTGACCTCTTTTTCGTGTTATTTGTGCCGATGATCTCAAGCTTTTTAGAAGAATCGAAAGTGACAAAGATTCTGATATGCTTCAAGATGATCTCAATAATCTATCTACTTACCTTTCAGTATCTGGCCTATCTCTCAACGAAGCTAAATGCAAAATAATGAGTTTCACACGAAAGAAGTCACCCAGGACTAGTACATTAATCACACCAATTTACAGAGAACCAATGAGATGAAAGATCTCGAGATCATTTTTACTGATGTGTTCAGCTTCTCTCGGCACATTTAATACTTAGTATCTGAATGTTATAGAAAAATGAGCTTTGTATTAAGATCTAGCCATGAATTCAATCACGATACTTGTTTGTCTAATCATGAACTCCTCGATAGAAACAGGAATTTTCCCAGAGTCCTTAAAAGTAGCGAAGGTGATTTCCAAAATCAAAAAATTACTAGAAAACTATAGACAATTGTCTCTTACATCAGTGTTTGCGACACTATTTGAGTATTGTATGTTAGAGAGGTTTACCTCTGATACCAGATGAACAACATGGATTAAGAAAATCCAAATCAACCACAACAGAAACATATATAGACATATTCAAAGAATTGGACTAAAAAAGATGTCCAATACTGCGATCTGAGCAAAGCGTTTGATTGTGTTCCACACAATCGACTGTTAGAAAAGTTTTGGATTTATGGGATCACAGGAAATACACATCAATGGTTTCGGTCTTATCTTGATGGGAGAAAACAATATCTCACATTAAAGATGATGGACGAAACAGCATACACTGCTCAGATTTGATATCGATAAGTGTAGGGGTACCGCAGGGAAGTGTTCTTGCACCTATATTGTTCTCTTTATATATAGCAGATATTGTTAAATACCTATATGAATACAAACTAACACTTTACGCAAATGATCCATCGATCCTAGTAGCAGAAGACTCCTTAGAAGCCATCCAACGCAACTGTAACGATTTAATGATAAGAATTATACTTTGGTTCTCAACAAACAAATTAATTTCAATTCAGGTAAAACAAATTTTTCAATATTTCACTCTAGACAACGGAAGATTGAAAACATAGAAATTAAAATGGGAGAAGTATAACCAATACAATGCGAAAACATAAAATTTTTAGGTATAATTATGAATGACACATTAGATTAGGAATTCCATATCAGAGAAACAATGTTCAAACTAAACAGCAAAATATACCACACTGAAATGCCTGCGAAGAGTTGCCCGTACTAAAAAAAATTTATTATGCTGAAATTCAGTCACGACTCACATATGGAATCATTATGGGGTTCATCATCAGCAGCTCAGAAATTATTTGTAGTGCAGAAAAAATACCTTACAATTGTATTGAATAAAAGTCAGAGAGAATCATGCCAACCATTATTTGCCAATCTGAAAATACTTCCTCTCTCTTGCTTGTATATTCTAGAAATATCTTGTAACATTTTTAAAAATAAAAAAAGCATTAGCACTCAGTAATGATCACAGTTATTCAACTAAATTTAACCACCATCTAAAAACACCTCGAAATAATTTAAATGTAACTCTCAGGGGACCTATCTCCGATGGCATAAGAATTTACAATAAGCTCCCGGAATCAATTTAAAAGGAAACTACTGACTTCAAATTCAGAAAGCATCTCAAAACTTTTCTGTTTTCGAAAATGTTTTATAATATTGAAGAATTTTATTCCAGATAATTGGATAATTTCATTCAATAATATATTTTAATTTACTTACTCTATTTTTAAAATTGTCAGTTTCATATGTGAAATGTCTACCTATATGTAATTTTTGACGTGTTTTATATTACTTTCACTATAATCTGTAAAACCAATTAATACATTGAATTGAATTGTTACTCTTTAACTCCATTGTTCGTTCGTTCTAAGCTGGAATATGGTTGTGTCTATTGAAAGGGTTATATTTTAAAGAGTGACTAATTTTTGAGAAAGAAAGTTTTTGGCTTTCTATTACTCCATCTGGATACAATAAAATGTGGGAATCTTCCAAAGGAAGGAATGAAGTAATCAATTTTAAAATAAATAACTCTATACATGGATGTGTAGATCATGCAAAGAAGTAACTTTCAGACCATGTAAGTGCAATTTTTTTACCATTAATTTAGTGTAGAACGCCTGTGAATGATATCTGATTTTATTTCACAACGAATGTTTGGAATACAAACTGAGTGGAGGATAGTGTCTTCTGTATAATTCAGTGTTCATATGAAAGTATTTGTTTCAAAAGAGTTTTTCTTTCATGTGATTCAATGTTTATATGAAAGTAGCTGTTTCAGGAGGGCTTTTTCTTCCAGTATATGTCTGAAAGTTACTTCTTTGCATGATCTACACATCCATGTATAGAGTTACTTATATTAAAATTGATCAATATGGAGTAGTATAAAGCCAAAAACTTTTTTCCCAAAAATGGTTGTGTCATTCGGAATCAAAAGACTTTTTCATTTTCTGATACTATAGGAAATCCAGAAACGATTATTAAGAACACTCTTTTTCAGAAAACACAATGTCTATTGTGATTTTATTGTACCTGAAGTAAGACTGAGAAGAGACAATTTCGTGTCTCAAACAATTTGTCTCCTCTTCAACAATGTCTCGAAACCATTAACAAAATGGTGAGGAACTGTGAACTGGATATATTCAGTATTACAGAGGGATAACTCCTTCGAATGCTCAAATGTGTCTGAATTTTTATACGGTTATTTTATTATTTATTGTTTTATATTGTTATATTTTCTATCAATTTTAACTGTATCAATGGTACTCAATGAATACTATAAAGAAACTTTCAAACAAACTGTGCATCATGTAAATGGAAACCATTCTGTGTGTTGTTCAGTATAAATAAATTTCTATTCTAATATAATGCATTTATTAAATAAACACTAAAGCACAGTTCAGTATATTATAAAAGGAATATTAGCAAAAGCAATTTCTCTAGAAATATACAAATAAATATTTTAGATAATATTTAAAATTTACATTATACATATAATCAACAGAAAAAAAATACAACTATACATAATCAATTACCTAACAAAACATATTTATAGAGTAAAATCTATCTCAGTATAGTACGGAAATGTTTTTGTTTTTACTTTTTTTGGTTTTACTTTCTAGAATCAAGCCTCATAAAACATATTAATGATTTTAAGAATATCAAACATTATGGCAAAGGGTTCTTCAAAAAATGTATTAATAAAATGCAAACTGTAACATCAAAATCCTGTATATAAATTTCCAATAAAAATACTATGAATTGCATAGATACACTAAAATCTAAAATGTTTGAGGAACCAATTTTGAAAGTCTGACTTTGTTTGGTACTCGTCAAAATACTGATCTACTAAGAAAACTGTCGTACATTCCTTAGAGTCAACCTGGTGTTTCAATTTGCATATTAAGTCACTATATACCCTTTGCACGAATATGCATAGTGAATTTAATGAAGTAATTATGCCAGGCTTAGCTAGTGGACACTTGCCATACAATCAAATGGCTCAGTTCACCTCCTTGGTTTTGACTTCCCTGAGCCGTTTCGAGAAAATTTGTTTCCCCTGTACTCATCATACTTTCCTCCATATCGTCACCTGAAGAATAAATATCAACTTATAAAGGTGATTTAACAATTGCATCTTGCTTCAAACAATTTTTGTACCCGTCAGTTTATTAACCAGTACCAAAACTGATGACTGATTTCATGAAATTGAATATAATAACATATGTGATGGCTGGACCGATTCTTGATGAAAATGTTTTCAAGTGAAGCTTTTTCGTGAGATTTTTACGAAGCATTTTATAAAACCGTGACATGTGTTTCACTATTCGGTAATGCGGTTTCAAAATCTGTTCAGTGGAAATTTCACTTGAATATAATAAACATTTTTTCATTATGAAATACTTTGTATGAAAAACTGATGAATGTTTGGAAACAAAAAACAAAAATAAATTGAAAAACTTTCTTCTTGAAAAAGTATTTTATAATGTTGAAGAATTTTATAATTCGTGATATCTCATAATTGTAAGACTGACTATTGTATGTACAATTTTTCTGGTTTGTTTGCGATTAACAACTTATTTGTAGATACCTTCTTTTCTTTTTTGACTAGTCTGATAAGTGTTATGTATGTGTATGTATATTGCCTTGTATAACCTTTGATTGATGAATAAATTCTATTATTATTATTATTATTGAATATTCTTCATATTTTTTGTCAACTAATTTAGTGACTGTACCTTATTTATTGTTGCAAGTGCTTTGCCAAGAAAAATCTGAGGCTTAGATTCTGGTAAATGATGTGTCATGTGACAATAATGAACTACTGGTAGTAGTAGATTTCTCGGATGCAAAACATTAACTCCATTGGCCCAGATATTTTGCTTCTACTGAACACATTTCAATTGTTAAAAAAACAAACTCACAGCTTATTGTGAGATGTTCATCTGTATTAGTTCTGATATGACTTTTCATCTAGTATCGGCCAGTTTCATTCAACAGTTCAATGTGTTTTGTAATCCAGACTTCAAAAGATATCTTCATCTCTCAAACTTGAGTACCTAATGATCATCTAGGTGGTTTTCATATTCTTTAAACATTTACATTATATTGAAAGGCTGCGAATCAAAAGAAGTCCTCTTCAAGCATTACAACATCATGACTTACTCAAACTATCAAATATTACTTAAATCTATTTGAAACCTGGAATGGTGAAACTTCTAGAAAGTGAATTAATTATCTTGACGTCGCAGAAAATTGATCTCCACCCTTCAAGAAACGTAGAAAACCGATCAACATTTCATGAAATGTATATGCTTTCTATAGTAATTCCTAATGAATAGTACAAAAATGACGAAAAACTTTTACTCATTGCCTTCCCGAAGAACCAGAATGAAACAATACATCCAAAGATTTAATGATCTTGAATCCATTTTGACCTTGAATGTAATTTGATATCCTATTTTTTTATTCTGTGACTGTATCAAGTGGTTTGATGTTGTCAGTACTTAGACAATTTTTCTGATTGTTATTCAAAGTTGATAACTTATACTTTAGAATATCAAGTCAACTGGAGATGAGGGACAATAAACAGATAATAACTAAATCAGATGTTTACAATAGGGCTTATCTTACAACTGATTCACTCACTTTATTTTTCAAAATATGTCTAAAGACTGTATCAAGATACATTCCTATAAGAAAATTAATATTTCGAAATGCAATCTCGAAACATTCATGTCTACCAACATACCTAGATACAACCAGAATGGAACAATCTATTCAAAGATTTGATTATCTTGAATACAATCTTCAGACTTATCTTGATTTCTGTTAGAGTATTCGTACATAGGATGTTTCTTCCCCACTTGGGGCTTTGGTCATGAGAGGGAGCTGTTACTACTTAACAATCTTTCCCTTAGACGAAGATTTCATACATGCAATCGAGCCGCGTTGAAGTCAATTGAGACTCGGGCACACTGCTTTGTGTCGAATCTTTCCTGCGCTGGTGAAAGGTAATATCTCTTAAATCAGTCTGGAAGTGATATGCTCAATTGACTTCAGCATGGTACTGCTGCTGGATAAACGAGAAACATCTATATGACTAACCTGCGTGAGGTATCTTTCTTAAATGTTTTTCGGATATAATTCAACGTCCATCGTGGTATTAGCCAGGTAAGTAATTGTTTTCCGGCATGTATTTACCAGAACCCAATGTGTAGGTACGTTGTGTAGATACTTTCAACAAATATAATAATGGCATGTTACAAATAAATGAATACTTCCTCTTTTTACCAGGCTGAACACCGTGTTCATACAAAATATTTATTGGTTAAATATTTTATGTTTCATGACCTGTTATAGTAAAAATTGAAATCAGGAAATCACCAATATAATTCTTACGAGTTTAGGAGATTATTTATTATAGGGTTCTGAAATTTAGTTAGACTGGAAATAATGAATATTAAGGAAAGGCTAAATTATTTATCTCAGTTTAATAGAAATTTACACTAGAAAGATAATATTTCTTCATGGCGAAAGATAACTATGCCAGCTACATTGTGATTGGTGTGTTAGTGCCAAATCCAAACTCAAAAATTAGAAAATGTTAAATCAGCTATGGTGAAAAGGTGGCAAATACTTCAAGCCTAGTTACTATAATGCAGAAGTCAGAAATACGTCTATGACCAAACATTGACGAAAAGAATCTTGAAAAAAAAAAGTACGAAATTGCAGTGCAAAATTCACGTTTAAAAAATGAAATTGAAACATTTTCAGCAATTATTATTTTTTATGAAAATCCAAACTGTTCTTAATATCATAGTAGAATCCACGAGTACTGAAAATATTTAATGCAATTCCACTATTACTGAATTTCAAACATGATGTTTCAAGTTGTTTTTATTTAACTCAAAGTGTCAACTTTGCGACTGTTTTCAATTATCATCAAGTTGCAATTGATAAATTATCCACTTCAAAATATGTTCCCTCATCATTGAACTGACAGTACGTTTTAAAATATATAGTTTCCAAAGAAAAACATGGATAAAAACGTGAACTCAAAAAGAAGAATGAGTGATTGAGGGCAATTTTTGTCATACACACCTTCCAAGAGTAGTTGGTAGAATACAGTTCTAGGTTTAAATGCTACTGGACGCCATTTTTTTTTTCAAATTTTCAACTATCCAGTTTTCAAATTATTCAAAATTGACTAGAATAACAATAATAGAAAGTATTTTTCAATAAATTGCTTTTGATTATGAAATTTAATGATATTGGAATGTAGGCTTTCACAGCTGGCGTCAATGTTTTGGTTGGTTTCCGGGTTTGGCAGTGGTCTTTTTTAGTTACAATCTCCAAACGTTTCATCTGTAACTACGTCAGTCATCTTCAGTGGCGTGGTTGAAGTACTCTTCTATCTGTATCAACTGAAACTATGGAATCAACTGAATCTATGGAATCAACTGACAAATACGTCCAAGAAGAGTACTTCGACCACGCCACTGAAGATGCTTGCCGCAGTTGCAGTTGAAACGTTTGGAGATTGTAACCAAAGACCACGGTAGAACCCGGAAACCAACACAAATTTCTGATACGAGTCATAGAAAAAAAATAGTATCCTACTCATCAGACATTTTCATTGCTCACTCAAATGATTTATGATGCAAGCCTACATTTTGCGTCATCAAACTTCATTCTCGCGAGTAATTGCCAAATTTTTGCTCCTTGTATAATTACTTTTTTCTCTTAATTGAAAGGTTTATATTTTCAGGAGTGATAAACTTTATTAATTAATTGTAAATGAATCTATTGAAATTATGAATAATTGATGTAATCACAGCACCTTTACGTGGACTCTATAAAACTCATACTGGCTAAAACTGTGAAAGGAGTTGAGCTAGATGAATCAGAATTTAAAGTATTGGCATGATAAATATGACTGATTTTGTTCAATATGCAGTTATTTCCATTGTTCTGGAAAATGAACAGATTTGAAATGTAGAGACTTGAATAAAATAGAAAAATTGTATGAGTTATTGAAAATTCAACAATTACAATCTAAACCTGTACATTTGATTTGCTCAGATGATATAGAAGTCACTGCCTAATTGCAAATTATGTCAGTTTAATTTGAAACCGTGAGTGAAGTTATTTGCTAAACACTAGTGGAACTGTTTTCTTATGGATATAAAGATATAGAAAAGAGATTAATATTGAAATGGCCACAAATGGCCGATAGGATCGATATTAACTCTGGTAATCAATTTTCATTTCTATGCACAATTTATTCAGTTTTTTATAGTTTTTTTTTTTGGTCTATAACCTCCCACAATCTGGAAAAATGGAAACTAAATCAATAGAGAATATGCTGAAGTGTAGTAGAGAGCAAACTGAAAAGTTCACCCCGAAAAGTTGATATAAACTACTGGCAAGTCCAATTAGTCAGTAACTTAATGTATTCATAAATTTTCAGTTTGCCCTTCACTACACATCAGCAGATTCTCTATTGATTCAGCTTTAATTTTTTCAGATTGTGGAAGGTTATAAACCCAAAACACAGTATAAAATATTGAGTCCTCTACAAAAAAATGTCGTTTAAAGAATATTATTCATAGTGTATGGAAGTTTTTTATATAATTATAATTTATTAATTAGCACCATTCTGAAAATCAACCTTCTGCATTAAAGTAAAAATTTGTAAAAAAAAAAAAGTTTATAAACTTCCCTTCAAGATCGGCCACGTATGGCGGACACCATGGACATTTATTGGGATCCAATCTATCCCCTGTTCATAAAATATAACATTATTATTGCATTTCAATATTTTTCTTGATGACTAATCTGACAGTAAATGAAACATTAAAAGCAATTTGTAACAATTTGAACTGGACCATAATTGAACTTGAAAAACGTTTCAACTGACAATTTTTTTACAAACATCAACCTATATTAGAATTCTGTAAATCTTGCAGCCACAGAAAAATTCTCAATTCGTTTTCATGTCCATCACAAATAGCCTCAATCCAAAAATTAAATCAATTCAAATGAGAATGAGCAGCAGTTAATTTTAACACAATGAACAATGTGAAGCAATAACAAATATTTCAATTATAATTCAAGTTAAGATAAAAACTAAATTCAAAAGCATCAATTAATATATCTTTGAGTTTTATTTTTGAACCATATTGTTTTTTTTTTGTTCATAAAAGAAGTAAGAAGTATTTTTATTGAAAAAATATGTGTTTTTCAGCTTTTAAGATTTTAGTCACTTCGAAACTGTGTGTGTATTGAATCTACAGTAAAATATCCATCAATACCACATAATATAACGATAGTTTTGATCTACCATCTTTATTAGAAACTTTCACTAACTTGGAAAGCATTTACTTTTTTATGTTTTTTAATATGGATTTTCATCAAGTATCGGCCAGTTCTATTCAATTATCGTATTTTATTCATGAAGCATTGTAATCTTTTGTTGCCCAAGTAGTCTGTTAAATTGTACCCAGAAGCACCTAAATATTCCTTTTTGAATTAACTGATCTTTGGAATTCTCTTGAAGAGAAATTCCTTTAATATTGCACTTTCATTCAAAAGTGTTTGATATCAACTTAAACCTACAAAATATATCAATATACAGGAATCTTCAAACTGAAAAATTTATTGGAAAATAAAAATATTGATTGTCACTACCCATACTTTCACTCTTTATTTGTTCGTAATTATACATGAAAAGAAAATACCATCAACTGAATATCAATATTTAAGAAGTTGGTTTTTTCATGAGTTTATCGACTATTTCCAAATTGATCAAAATATATTGAATAAAACAGCCCAGCTCATCATTAACTGTATATTAATTTTTCTTCATTTTCACTGTAAAATTATTCATCTTATTTTGAAAATAACTCAGTACTAACTGAATATCCAATGCTATTTTACTAAAAAAAAAAAACACATATGACCTACAGCAAAACAATAAATAAATCTCTGTCAACCTACCCCATAGGATTCCCAGGAATATCAGATAATAGTTGCCACACTAGGAGATGTGAGGCTCCATCTCTGGGTTCATTATCGTCTTCTGAAAACGTCGATGAACACAATAGAAACATGACTATTTGGATAGGAATCAGTATACAGGTGTTAGTGGTAGAGCAAAAGATGAAATGACCACATTTCCGTTACCCTAACTCATCACAATGATGTAAGGTTAGATAGCACTGCGACAGTTAACTTTTTAAAAGGTCCATCTCCCTGACAAAAAATTATATATAATTAAATAAAAAGGAAGAATATGTCTTTTTTGAACCATTGCTTGAGGCCCATATCATTTCTTTGTTAGTACAAATTCTCAATTAAGCCTTCCATATCATAAATATCAAAACATTTACAGAGCCCTATAGCGGAATATCGGATTTCCATAACACTAAGTTTGAAGCCAAGTTCCAATTGAAACCACTGAATAAAAATTCGCCATCTGCCTATCTCTTCAACTTCCACAGCTAGCCAAAAAGAGGCAGAAAGCAAATTCTCATTTGGCAATTGATGGCAAAGCTTGGCTTTGGGATTTTCGTTTATTCTTGATATTCGTGATTTGAATTTTCTATTGATCTCGTGATGTCTCTATAAGAAGAGTCGCCATCAACATGTCTTGTAGGGTTGTCCTTATAAAGGCAGAAGATTTCCAATGTTGCATTCTGACCAGGCTAGTACCACTTTTGGGCTCTGATATAATCCAATATAATGTTAGAGAGTTTTGAGACATCCTGCTCAAGTTATTGGTATACAAAAAAAAATTCAATGCCTACTTAGAAAAAACAGTCTTTGGTTTGCTAATATATAGCAGTTAGTAACAAGTTACTAGCTGGTGTCATATTTATTAACCAACTAAACATGGCTTATAGGTTTTTAGATCTAAAAACCAAAAAAATTTTAGATATTTTTCAACATAACCTGCTTGCATTGTATTTTTCCAGTGATGTTCAATACTTTTCAATACTGCCTGTGTGAAAGTAGTTTGGATTTGAATCGCTGGAGATTAAATCCATTTGGAAAAACGTTCTCAGGAAGTGTATTCCACACAACGCAGTTCTCCAGATAAAAGAGTTCTTAAACAGGGAAGTTCGAGGTGTACTAAGATGAACCTCAAACCAATGAGCAGCCACAGTCCGTCGCGTATTTCTGATATGTACCGCTCTTGGTGGAATCAAATATGCCAAGTCACTTGAACACATCCCGTTAAAGTATCTGTGGAAGGGAGACAAATCTCTAACCTTTCTTCGATATTCTAGGCTATCAAGGTTGCACGTGATGTTCGCGTCTCCAATCAGGCGGATGGCTCTTTTCTGGATGGAATCCAGCAACTTCAGGGTATGTTTGGGGGCGGAGCTCCATACATGAGAAAAATACTCCAAAAAAGGTCTGATTTGAGCTTCATAAAGCATCAAAAGTGGCTGAGATGTGGAGCAAATTTGATGAATAAGATACGTGAGAAGTAATTCAAAATATAAACAATTTTGGCCATCACTATAATGAATGTGTCAAATGGTGCACTCATTTTCTTCATGAATTATTTTCTTTTTTTAACAATTAAACCATTTTTCTTGTCATAACTGAAATGACTGTAAAATTTGAACATATACGCCATAACACTTGTGAGATTTTCACTGGACAGTTTGCAAAACTGCAACACGTGTTTCTCTATACAATAGCTTCCTTAAGCATTTTGATACTGCAGTGGAAATTTCACAATAAAGTGTTACTTGAATGGATTTTCATCAAGTATTGGCTAATTCCATCACATACGCCGTTGATTTTTTTCCTTTCTCCAGACACACGATCAGAGTCTCCACTCAATCGCTGCCTTAGGCAAGTGAATGATCTAATCGTGCAGTTTAAATAAAATCTATATATCTATCTAAAATGATGAAAAGTAACGATATGACTTGCCAACAGATAGAACTGTCTTGGCCTTCTTTGGAACTGATTGTCGTGTTCTTTGAATCCATTATTTTCTCCATTGGGAAATGAAATACGAGACCAATTTGCAAAACTTAGCTTCACTGGTGTGAAACATCATCCAGATGAGGGAACTATCTTCGTGAAGCTGTGTTTGTTCCATTACAAGAATACCACAGCTTTCTAATGTTTAGATTTTCAGTGAGCAATGTCGATGATCATCTTGAACAATTTTGTTGATTTTCTTTACCATTATTTTCACTTATTTGGTGACCACCGTACTACTTCATTATTAATATTATTTTTACCAAAAAGGTTATGCTAATCTGAATTTTTCACCGAAGCTCCGATACTAAGAATGACCAATGACCACTCCCCACACCATGAGGCGAACATTGAGTCAGAATCCTGAGAATAAACAAGAAAGGCACTCTTCTGCATTTGTCTGACTAAGACTATTGCTGAAGTATGGCAAATTACTATGATTTTGAGGTTCTAGATCAGGGACGGTATAATTCCAAAAAAAAACTCCTACAGATAAAACAACCATTTCAACAGAGTGACTGGGATAGAGTCTGCAGAGTTTGAAGTTATCCAAGGCTGGTACTTCCACCGGAAGAACTTTCTTCACACCAATCAAGATTATAGTCAAGTACTTTTGGGACTGAATACTCAGTTGTAGCTATACTTTTCTTTATGTGATATTGCTTTGTTCAAAAAATAAAGTGAATATTCAAATTTCGCGGGCATTCGAATAGCAATTTTTAATTTTTTTGTGTTGGTACACTCGTCTCGAACATATTTTCACAGTTTCAGCTGTCCTACAAGCTTTTCACAGAAATGTTAAGAAAGTGAAGAAAATTGTTATGAAGAATAATCATATAAAAGAAGTTGCTGAAGATATCGACATATCGGTTGGCTCATGCCATGCAATTTTTTCGAAAATTTTGGGCATGAAGCATCTGACAGCAAAGTTCCAAAATTGCTGAATTTTGACCAAAAAAGGCGTTGCATGAGCATCGCTCAGTAATTGTTGAATTACCTCAACGGCGATCCAGATTTTTAAATGGGTCATAGTCATAACTGGTGACGAATCATAGGTATATGGTATATGTGCCGTTTGCGAAAAACAATAAGAAGAAAACTTCCGGTACTATGGAAAAACAATTCATGGCTTATGCATCACGATAATCCACCTGCTCACTTGTCATTGCTTGTTCGTAATTTTTTAGCCAAAAACAAAACCATAATCATGCTTCAGCCACCAAATTCACCAGACTTCACCCCCTGCGACTTTTTCCTGTTGAATCAACACATGAAAAGACGGCGTTCTGAAACGATTGGGGAGATAAAAACCGAATCACTGAAAGAGCTCAAGGACATACTAAAAAGGACATATCAGAACTGCTTCGAGGATTGGAAAAAACGCAGGCACAAGTTTATTATATCTGAGGTGAACTACTTTGAAGGAGACCAAAAAAAATTGATGAATAAATAAGTATTTTTCAAGAAAAATGAAATTTCACCCCACTGTTTTTGAACAAACAGCTTATGTAGTATCATGCTAAAATCCGTTCTTAAGTTACTAAACGATCAGAATCTAATTTACATTCTTTGAAATCTAATTTAATTGAACATTTCTGTTTTCAAGTGAGAGGATTGAAAAAATGTGGTCACTTTGAATTAGTTACCTCTGAACAACTATATAATAATAAACTTTATAAAATTTCATTGGCAATGTTTGTGGTGTAACTTAAAATTTGAATCCTGAGCAATTTAGTCAAAATTTACAGTATAATCAAATCTTTTTGTTTCAATATACAATTTTTCAAGATATAACTTTAAAATGAACTGATTAATATTTATATTTTTCCTGTCAGGTAAGAAGAAAAATTACCAAATAAAATGTTAAAATGCTTTTACATATATTTCAAAATGAAATCAAAAATGCAATGTCAGAAAATCAAAACAAATACTATCTTTGAGAATATTGTTGGAACCTATTCCCCAGCAGGCTTTTTATGGACCATTTTAGCAGTATTTATAACCTATGAAAATCACAAAGGAATTCTTAAGTGAGGGATCTTACTTATTTTGGACAGGATAAAAAGTGACAGCATTCAAGTGAATGAGAACTTCATACTGTTGCCTCAATTTCATATTCTTATGTGATTAACAACTAAGAAATGGTTGAATGAAAGATATACCATGTGAAATTAATATATTATAAAAGATATTGCAACCTATTACGAGAAATTGAATATTTTCTGACAGAAAAATTATAAATTTCTTATTCTAGATTTATTTCATCATATGTCAAACCCCATGGTATCTTTTCATTTTTCAAGAAAAAAATTGCTGAAAGAAAATTTTGTCCATGTATTCCCATGTTGAAGACAGAAATTAAAATTACAACATTTTGTTTTTCCATACATTGAAAGTGTAACTTCTATTTTGTTTTATGGAATTTCAATACGGTACTCTTCTGTTTAAATCTAAGTGTTATCACTCTGAAGAATATAAAAGTATTTCACGATGAAATGACGAGTGACACCCAATTAGTTATCTACCAACTTGCCAATTAATGAATGAAATAAATCAAAGTTAAGTATGTCAATTAAAATGTAATATCAGGAATCATGAGACACGAATGTTAATAACTATAAAACACAATATTAGCATAATCACATTTCTCAAATTTACATATAGGAACTACCTTCTATTCCCAGGAATCCTTTTTCTTACAAAGAGTTTCTAAAAAAAACTTTCTACTAAAGCAAAAGTATCATGGGACAGTGCATGCAGAAGAAAAAAATAGTGACTAAGCCAAAAGTACCCAAAACATGCAATAAAACTCACCAATCCTAAAATCTACGTATCCTTCCCCACCGGAAATGACCAGCATAGCCGACGGTTGTTTCAAAGTATTCCCGGTAGATGATACTGAAGCAGACATTGCTTCAGAAGGTGTAGAAGCTGCACTCATGCCTACAAAATGTATATATTCGAGTCAAAGGAAAATAAAAAACAAAAATATTACGAGTATTAGAGGCCGCATAAATTATGGCAAAACACAGTTGGTTGTTTGATTCCGAAATACAGTAGGAACTAGAGAATCATTTATTATTTGGGCTCGTAGCAGTGTTTACTTTGTATATTTATTTATACGGGTAATCCCCATGAGGAAAAATCAATAATACAAATACAGTATTTCCTTAAAACTAACTTAAACTTGATATATGTATAAATGTATCAATGTAAATATATAAAATTTAAATGATATGAACCTAAAATCATCATGCCAGTTGGTTATCTCTACCTATAATGTCGCAATTAAGACGGTTGGCTTCTCGCATAAACCTCGACATGGGTGAGAAGTATCTATGGTTTGTATGGTGATTAGGGACAGGAAAAAGATTATTGTTCCTAGTTGAAAGAACAGGTACTCAGAATGAGACTTCATGTAATAGATCATTACAATTAATGTCACCTGATAAGTGAGGCAATGATATCGTTATTTGTTCTACGAAAAAAAAGGGTGTGAAAATTCACAATATCAAGTATATCCTTATAATTATATTCTCCAACTGTGAGGTCAGAATTGAAGGCAACAGGTCTGAGGAATAAATTTTGCATTGCTTCAATATTATTTATATGTACAGTATAATGAGGACAGATTGGTGATGCATACTCCAGAATAGATCTTATATAGGCTAGGTAAAGAATCCTTTCAATTTCGGAAGAGAAAACCAAGAAGTTTCAGAGCTTTATTGATGGTGGTGTTGATGTGGGTGATGAATGAAGAAAGGTTCATATCAAAGATTATACCCAAATCTTTTATTTCATTGAGCCGTTTTAAAAAGACATTGTGAAGAACATAGTTGAATACGATTTTGTTATTCACTCTAGCAAACGTTATACAGAAGCATTTCCTTTGATAAGCAGATATAACTTCAGGTCATCAGCAAACAGCAAGAATTTGCAGTAAAGAATTGAATTGCCAACATCATTTATAAATAGGGTTAACAGCAGGGGTCCCAAATGAGAGCCCTGTGGCACTCCAGAAGGTAGATTCATTCTGATTCAAAGTTTTTCATTTTGACTACCTGTGACCTGTTCTTGAGATAATCGCCTATCCAGTGAGTAATAAAATAGGAAAAACCTAAGGAAACTAACTTCTGTAACAATAGATTACGATTAACACACTCAAAAGCTTTACTAAAATCAGAATAGATTGCATCAATTTGTTCGTTATTTCCATTTGATTATAGTTATTTCATTGTTTGAGATAACGTTTAAAATATATAAGAAAATGTTCTTTCGAAAAATATTCACTTTATAGTTCTATTTACCTTTGGGAATACTTTAATGAACACTATAATCACAAACCCTATGAATTTCAAAAGTTTCAACCTATTTGTTGGCGAGATATCAGTTGTACAATGTTTAAGGAGTTGTCACGCATTTTCTTTCCATAAGGAATCGTTCCGAATTTTATTTAAGGTAGTACTACCGATACCACAGGAGTCAAATGTGTGTTTGTATAGTTCGATTTCCGTATTTGTTTTATTATTATTACTCTTTATTAGCAAAATGCTCTTCATAGTACAGTCAGTCACTTATAAAATACAAAACAATAAAAAAAAAATATATATATATATATATATATATATATATATATATATATATATAAAATTAGAGACAAGTCATATTTAAAAAACAAGAAACTAGAAAACAAGAAGAATTATTGATTACAATTTCTTGAAATATATTCACTACATTTTCTTTTGAATGAATTTAATGAATCATAGCTTTTTATATGACTTGGCAAATTATTAAATGCAATCAGACCAGAACTATACCACGAATCACAACCTATATGTTCTCTGTTGATATAAAAATTTCCTATTCTATTTCTAGTGGACTCTGTATGAATACTACTTGTTTAGGTTAACTGATCACTCAGATAATTTGGCAACATATTGTGTTTAATTTTAAATATAAATATTAGCATATTCATTGTTATCCTTTGTTTAGCAGACATAAGAGACAGTGTTTCCAACATGTGTTTATTACAACTTAATATTGCCCTCATGGATCTGTTTTGAAGCTTCTGTAATCTGTTTAGATTTTCATTGCTCACAAAATAGAGTAATGTACTACAATAGTCAAAGTGGGGTGCTATTATTGATTTATAAATTGTTAATTTTGCATATTCACTTATTTTATTTTTCAATCTATATAAAAGATGAATTTTCGTGGCTATTTTCTTCTGAATATAACTACAGTGCGCATTAAGGATCAATTCTTGATCTAATACCACTCCCAGATATTTAAAAGTTGTTACCCTTTCAATGATGTCATTATCAATATAAAGATTCAATGACAGCTGTTCATCTTGCAGTTGTCTCAAACGATATTTGCTACCTATTAACATGCATTTTGTTTTATTAACATTTAACTTGAGGCCGTTGTCACATAACCACTCGTGTATATTCAATAGTTTCTCATTCAAACATTCTAAGATTTCATTAGTTGTCCCAGAACAGTACAACATAGTGTCGTCGGCAAACAGTTTTATCTTACACCTTTTAACACGTATCACAATATCATTTATGTACAGCAAGAATAGCAGTGGACCCAATAATGACCCTTGAGGGACTCCAGAAAATACATTTAAAGTACTAGATGTCACTTGATTATATTTAACTAGCTGCTTCCGATATATGAGGTAATTTGTGAACCATTTCAATACTTTATTATCTAGTCCATACTTATTTAATTTCATTGAAAGTAACTCAATGTTGACCGTCTCGAATGCCCTTTTGAAATCCAGAAAGACAACTTTCCACGAAGAGATTAAAAATTGCAGTGAAGTTTCACATGAATGGGATTCCCCAAATCCAGATTGTTCTTTAATCAAAATATTATGTTTCGCTATAAATTTCATCAATTGCTCTTTCACTGTGATTTCTAATATTTTCTCATAAATTGGCAGGGTATTTATGGGTCTAAAATCAGATCCTAAAACGGTGTTTGTAATTTTTTCAATAGGAACGATGCTGGCAATTTTCCAACAGTCAGGAAATGTTCCTCTGGTTAACGATAAATTTATCAAGTCCAAAAACCTATTTCCCAGTATTTCAAATGTTAACTTGATTATATTCAGATTAATTCCATTGTCATCTGTATTATTTTTCTTGAGGGAAAAAATTATCTTTTTTAACTCGCACATATTCAATGTTTCAAATTCCCCAAGTATCTCATTTGTTGGTATAATATAACTGAGAACACGATTATAATCATTTATTGGCACTATACTTTCGGTTAGATTTTTCAAACCGTCAACGAAAAATGAATTAAAATATCCTGCTACTTTTGCTTCATTCATGAGAACACTATCAAATTGTATACCTTTGAACTCTAGTATTCTATTTCCCTCTACTAAACCTTTCAGTGCTTTCCACATTGTCCTACTGTTTCCTTTATTTTCGTTGATCTTTGATTCATAATACTTTTTAGTTTCAATTCGTATCTTTTTGGTAACGAAATTACGACTTATTTTATATTTATCCCAGTCACATTGTAGTTTGGTTTCCTTGGCTTTTTTATGAAGAAAATCGCGTCTTTTTAAATCTGCCATGATTTCGTCTGTAAACCACACTTTCAATTTGAAATTATGAAATTATGCTTCCTTTTGAATGGTGCATGTATGTCCAAGCATCTAATAATATTATTGATGAATAAATTGGATATTTCATTAATGTCAGTAATATCATTATTCCATAACGTATTCATTAGGGAAAGTTGGAATTTAATTTCATCAAAGTATGTGGCATCGCCGCGTAAAAGCGAAAGAGATAGAATATAAAAAACCATGTGCAAGAATCGATAGCGCAAACATTTATTTATTCCTTAAAGTCATCAAGCCACAAAAAAAAATTTTTTGCTGGAAAGGTAAAAGGGTTTACGTCATAAATTTAAGGAAATAGTATATATTTGCGAAACACTCTAAAAAAATGGAAATCTTGACACCATTTTGAAGACGTGGCGGGTCCTCTGGTTCCTAATTTTAAAGCCAGGTATCGAGTTTTAGGCTGGTTTAATAATTTTCTTATTTTTGATTATATATATATATATATATAAAACTAATGAATTTATTATTACCTCCATTACCGGGAACAGCTACAAAGAACTTAACATTATCCCGATGACCATGGAAACTTAACTGGGCATGAGCCATTGTACAATAAGGAACAAAACTTCCAGGTATAGGAGGAACCCTCAATCCTAGTCCCGGCAAAGGGGCTAGAACTGAGTTATTTGCTCTTGGAACAATTGCACCTGCAGAAGTACCGCCATCTGAAAGGGGTACTGATATTATAACTCCATTACTGGTTCCTATCCATAGCCGATTAGATGATATCAGAAGACTTGTGATTCTAACTAATGAAAAGCCTAATTTTCCAGTTCCTGTAAAGAAAAATAAAACATAGGTAACAACTCTCCAATCTTCATTTTAGAGACACAAATTCTATAACATACTTAATTATATATAGCAGAGAACAAAATCATGGTAGTATCATGAAGTCTCTTGTAAGGGGTGATGGGGAGTGTTCATGGAAATACTTACTCCTCATTTTTCTTCAATTGTGCCAGGTTATTCCAATTGGTTCTTTTTTAGCACTACAAGTTTCATTCGACCACGGCTTACCAGCCCGGAATTTATTCTCTCTGATCTTAACTTCGGCCATGAGAGACTATGTTATGAATTATGTATTATTTTCTTTTTAGATGACTGCTTTTCTGGAGTTTTATCAGTGTGATAGTTGAACTCTTAAGAAAATAGTGTATTTAACATTAACATTGATATATAATATACTATTTTCGATTTCTCACATATTTAAAGTTTCTGCAGATTACTACAGCCAAAATTTTCTTTTTATTCTGATCCTTAATTTCAGATCTGTCTTTCAACATGAAGAAATTTATTTAAATAACACTTTGTTAGATTTTCACTAAACATTTTACACAACCACAACATATGTTTCACTATACAAGGGATTCTTCAGGTGTGTTCATATTGACTAAATTCTACCTAAAACAGTAGTTATCCATCCATACATTCCTATGAGTATTAAGTAACAGCATTCAAAAGTATGCAAAGGAAAGTAATTTTTAGAGAGAACAAGGTCATCCAACTTCAATAAATGATAGTAGGCATCATAGGATATTGACTACCGATTATGTCGTTCGTTTTTGAAAGAGAAAGACTGGGACATGGCTCGCAGAACAAATAATAATTGAATGAAGTTTAAATTAAAAGGATATATTTTTAGAAGAGATTAATTTTTGAGAAAGAAAGTTTTTGACCTTCTACTTCTCCTTCTTGATATAAAAAATGTGGAAGCCAATTACAAAAAAATAACTCTATACAAAGATGTGGAGATCATGCAAAGAAGTAACTTTCAGACAGAAACTGAAAAAAAAAGCCTTCTTAAAACAGCAAGTTTTATATAAAAATTGAATTACATAAAAGAAAAATACTTTCGAAACAAATACTTTTACATAAACTCTGAATTATATGAAAAACACTTTTCTCTATTCCGTTTGTGTCTGAAAGTTACTTCTTTGTATGATCTACACGTCTTTATATAGAGTTCATTTCTTTGGAAGATTCCCACATTATGTGTCAAAAAGTCGTAATTATGAACGAATTGGCTGTTTTTTTTTAATAATGTCATCTGTATTTACTACTTAAGAGCCGATAAGGCAAGTGTCTCACGGTGAAACATCGGATGTGTAGCAGTGATGATGACAGTGTTTCATGTAAGTGAAATTTTACTTCTTTCATTAGCCAAGTTACTTGGCTTGGAATCTCTTAATTTTCAAATCATTTTATATAATATCAGACAATGGAAGTCCGAACTAATGAAATTGATGAAAATAGCTATTTTGGGAGGGCTTTTCCTTCCAGTTTGTCTGAAAGTTGCTTCTTTGCATGATCCACACATCTTTGTATAGAGTTAATTTTTTGTAATTGATTCCTTCCTTTCTTTGGTGGTTAATGGTGGTGGTTAACGAAAAAAAACACATTTTAAACATACCATAACATATTTTAAACATATTTGGAAGATCCCCACATTTTTGTATCAAGATGGAGAAGCAGAAGGCCAAAAACTTTCCCAATTAAATCAAATTTATTGATAATAATAAAGACAAAAATTCAGTGTTGGATAAATCAGGAGTATATAAGTTGAATTGTAGTTCTTGCCCAATATTGGTCAAATGGAGAGAACCATTTACCAAAGAATAATAACTTAGGAATAGTTTCTTGAATGTGAAAACCAACTACACATTTGAAAATTATCTTTTGATAGAGGAGCATGTGTTCAATCACGAATATGACGTATTACATTTGGAAGAGGAAGGTTTGAAACACGATCATATGGAATGTTTCAAAAGATTTAAAAACTGGGAACATTTGCTGAATGTCCAAATATAATTAGAAAATTCCTCACTATTAAATCTGTTTTATAATGTTGTAATTGGTAATTACTTACATGTCCATTTAAATGAATTTATTTGTAAGATATCTTTCCTAATGTTTTATTTTCTAATGAGTTTATACCTAAACTCAAGTAAAATTATTATTTTAAAGTAGGTAGAAAGTCATATTATTCAAATTGTTAATTTCTATGAAGCACTAATCAGTTGGAATTCAGTTAGTTTGAGCATGCTCGAAAAAGCTATTTTATAGTGAAACACGTGTTGTGGTTTTGTAAACTGTTGAGTAAAAATCTCACAGTAAAGTGTTATTTGAATAAGTTATGGATTTTTATCAAGTGCCACTTTCAGTGGATATGATATTCCGATATAATGTTATGTGATTCAGCAAAGTATATTATTGTGTCATCAGTATATAGTTTAACCTCTCCTTGGAGAGTTAGTATATCAAAAGATGTAAATTTAAAGAACTGTGGTTGTCATAACAACACCTTGTGGTACTCCACAAGGTACTCCCTGGAATTGCTTGACACAAGTTCCCACAATTCCAATCTAAGTAGTTTATCCTCAATAGTACCAAATCAAGTGACACTAGCACACGAGTCTGCATGTTGTCCTCATTTTTAAAATTTTTGTGATAACAGGTACACAAATTGTGTTGATCAACCATATTGACATGGTAACTATATTTTTTTATCAAGATATGCAACAGGTTGACTTTTGACAATTTTTTCAACTATTTATCATTGGTTCAGCTCATATCTTTCAAGATATGACCCGGAAACAGATTTTTAAAATATTTAATCATGGTAATACATCTCTTTCATTTCCTCTGAGGACTCCATTTTAGAGCTGACACTATTTGTTGTATATGTTAATGTTTGTGATAGACACTGAAAATGGTTGCTCCCAGTTTAGCGAGTCTTTCAGTAGTAAAAAGTCGGAAATCAAATACAAAAATTATATAAGTATGCTCCTTTATCACATCATCTCCCCATTAAGTTCATTTCCTATTTCTGCATTATGAAATTTATTGACTTAAGTAGGTATATAAAGAAAATATTTATTTTGGTGTATTTTAAAACTTTCAAGTTTATTCTAATTGAATTAAAAAGTGATGGATATTATTTTGTTTCTAACAAACACTTTTTCAAAGTAGTTTCTTTTTATGATTATTATCAACGTAAAACATAGTATGTATTTGCCACTGCAAGAAAAAGGAAATGGCTAATTTACCTGTTGTGGTTTCTAATACTCTCTTATCCATTTCAATGAAAGGCAAAGATTATTAAATATTTGAATTTCAAAAAACAACTAGAGTTCTAATACTATTTGAAAACTGAAGTATAATGAATTTAATGATTTTTTTCTATAATGTGAGAGTTTTCAACTCTGACAACATATTTGATTATCAATTTTCTAACATTTGCAATATGCAGAAAGACATTTAAGCAAAGGAACAACAATAGTCCTTACCCAGCATTTTACTAACATACGGTTCGATATCCACATCCTGTAGATGTTGATAAGTGTGAGCATGGTATAACCTTAAAGTTGAATCTAATCTAATCGACACCCACACTCCTTCTCCCAACCATGCAATCTGCCTCACCTAGAAAAATCAATTCAAATAATACTTGACGAGTAACAAATCAAAATCACTTACAGGGCTCTCTCTCCTCGGATGAGCTTCTAACGTATAAGCGATCTTCAAATCATTTGGTAGAAGAACGTGTATTTTATTTCGATATCCACACCAGACCTTATCACCTACCACAGCCAACTGACGAATTGATTGATGGGGTAAACCAATCTGTACCAAGTGATACTGGGATAAATCCCATTCACCTTCTTGGTTCCTCCCGAAAATTGCAATCTGCCCACAGGCTAATGCTACCACTACCCTGCCATTTATATGTCTGAAAATAATTCGATTATTATAATATATATATATATATATATATATATATATATATATATATATATATATATAGAGTTTGAGGAGTGCCTAGAAGATGACAGTACGACCAGCTGTCGCAGATAATTAATAGAAGATATAAAGCTTCAAATTCTTTTTGTAAAATTTAATATTAAATTATTATAAAGCTTTTTCAGGGCTATCTAAAATACAATTTGGTTTAATTTTAACAGAAAAATGTTAATAATATATAAGAACGCTGTACTGTATAACATAATTGTAGAAAGTTTGTAAACAATTTTTTGTCAAAAGATTGAATTTAAATTGACTTAATAGTTGTCAGAATTGATATAACTTTGTAACAATTTTGAAAAACAAATAGTTGATATTCATGGAAATATATAGTTATGTTTCAATTATAACAAAATGTCAGAGAAAATTTGTGTTTGACTTAACAAATTGAAAAAAGAACTACATGATGGAAAATTCCCAATGATGTCACTTACTTTTATTTATGTCTAAATGTAATAAATAAGTATATATTGTACTAAGATGATTGATATCTATTCGTTTGTTCATAGTATTGGGCTCTTTCATAATTTCTACCATTTCAAGAAAAAGTATTTTTTTGTAATTGTTTTCTATTTGTAAAATCATACTTTGTTCGTAATTTGGAAAATGATTTTTTGTAATACAATGCACAAGATTTTTTATTGAGTCTTATGTCACTTTTATGGGAAACAATTCGATCTCTAAATGATCTAGAAGTTCCAATGTACTGTAAATCACAATCATTGCAAGGATGTTATATATTTTTGGGAAAGAAAGTTTTTGGCTTTCTACTACTCTATCTTGATACAAAAAAAGGATGAGGGAATACATTTCCAATTTTGGAGACCAGGAAAATCTAGTATCTCTCATCACGCCTTGGAGAATGGTCATAGAATAGAGGGAAACTTTCTGAAATTGTTGAAATAATTATTGTGCGTCGGAAAGCGAAAGTGTAACCAGTTACAAATAAATAGAGATTTTTAGAGTTAGGAACTATTCTCCTGAAGACACCAACTTGGCGTTGAGTAGTGTTATAGTTCTGGTGTCTAGGAAAAGGGTTTGTTATGGATTTATTTTACACCAGAGGTTCCAGTTTTTTATGTATATAGAAAAAAAAAACTTATATTGTCCAAACAGGCACTAGACCTAATTACAGGACACGGTATACAATTTTGGGATGAAAGTGTTGAATATAGGAAATATATACATATCATAATAGTAATAATACATTCATGGAATAGCCAAAAAAAAAGGAAAAAATAATAAATTTCGTAAGTGTTTGATGATTTGCAAACATAATAAACAGTTTTGGGATAAAAGTGTTGAATATAAAAAATATACATATACATTGAACAAAACAAATTTTAAATGAGTAATTATTGCTTTACAAACAAAATGGTTTTTATCTCTTTTTTGAATATATCCAATGTTGTTGAATGAATGTCTACTTTCTAACACAGATGATTAAATTTATAGCAAATTGCAAATAAGGAAGATTTGAAAAACATATTGGTTCTCGGTGTTGGTAGGTAAAAACATTGTTCAGTTCTACCACTGATTCTTGGCACATGAAACTCTAGTTGAGACAGTAGTTATAGTGAGTTGACAAGATTGTTCACCAGTTTTTTTTTAATAAAAATATAACAACAGCATACAGTTCAACATAGACACTATAAATATAAAATATGTTGTTATTCTCCATAATCAGCAAAAATGCTGGTCTCGGGATTCACAAACATTTATATATATATATATATTAAACACAAAAGCTAGTAAACCACTACAAAGCTCATAGTAGTAATGTATCAGACATGTGCCTCGAGGCTCAGATGTTCTTTAAAACTATTGATGAATGAACTATAGCCCGGCAACTCACGTATATGGACAGGTAATTCATTGAAGACTTTTATAGCCTGTGTAAAAGGATTGTATAATCCTTTGGTCGTTCTTACCATGCTCGGGTGTAAGTCATTTCTACCCCTTGTATTATACTCATAAAACTGGTTATTGACTAGTAGATCGTTGTTGCTTTTGATTCTTTAGTTTTTTATTATATATAAGTTCTTGCATTGCTAAAGTTGAAATAAATTATTTTGTAGCTTTTGGATTTTTTTTAAATAGTATATATATGCATTGTAAACCAAGTATTACTGAAACTCAAGTAACTGGAACACCTATATAGAGCTCCTAACATTGGTACAATTTTATCATTAACATGTTCTGTATCCTGACCAGTTTAACTTATCATCTATCATGAGTCCCAAATACTGGGTTTTTGCAACATTCATTAAGGGTAAGTTATTTATTCTTAATTTTTTTTGTTTAAGTAGCATGTAAACGGTTTTTGCAGAGTTCACCTCAAGTTTATTATGTGTAAGCCAGTTTGAGTATTTAGAGAGAACTTCATTAACTGTGTTCTCCAGTAAATGTAAATGATATCCACTGTACAAAAGGACTGTGTCATCGGCGAACGTGAAATACCTTCCCTTAAGCCCGGCCTGCCTCAGTGACAGTACCATCAGTGTATACAACAGGGGTCCCAAAACGGATCTCTGGTACGCCACAATTATTTTTTATATGCTCACTCATACTCTCACTAATAGCGACAAACTTGGATCTTTCCTTTAAAAATATCTCAATGAGAGAATAAGTTTTGCCCCTTATACAAATGCAACATAGTTTGTTCAGAAGAACAGTATGGTCAACAACGTCAAATGCCTTTCTTAAATCAATGAACACTGCAATAACTATTTTTTTTATCCAATTCCGATGTAATATTCTGAAAGAAAACTATTGTGGCGCTCAGAATGCTGCTACCTTTGATAAAACCATACTGATACTCATCAAACCCCACATAACAGTCAACAAAGTCCAATATTCTTGTATTTATTAGAGTTTCAATAATTTTAGAGAATGAGCACACAATTGTTATAGGTCTATAATTTTCTAAGTTTTTGTTATCATCACCCTTAAATATTGGTATTACTTTTCCAGTCTTCGGTATCTCAGGAAATACCCCCGCTTTGAAAATATCGTTTATCAAATTAACGAGTATGGAAATGACATTTTTTCAATTAATATTATGTCTTTAACAGATATGTTGTCGTGCCCTGCTGCAGAGTTTTTATCGAGTGCCACTATGACTTCAGATATCTTTTTAGCATTGGTTTCCTTTGGGAATAATGAGTTGCCACATGATAGTTCCCCAAAATCTACATTTTCTATATTAATATCTATATCGGAAATAATTGATTGTCCTATGCTAGTAAAATACCTGTTTGCCACCTCTTGAGGGTCAGTGATAGTTCTATCATCTGTAACTAATTTAATTGACTCGTTTTTTTCCTTCTTTATATTTATTATCAAGTTTATTACTCTCCATTGTTTTTTGCATTGTTACCTGCTTTTTGCCATTCCGATTTAAATTAAATTGATTTTTGTTTCCTTATCTCATTGGTAACTTTATTTTTGAAAACTTTAAAGACCATCCACAATTTATTTATGTTTTCAGAATTTGGATTTGTTCCACTTATTTTTTTATATATTATCTCGTTCTTTTATTAAGTTCAATAGACCATAGGTCATCCAATCATTCCCCTTGCGATGTTTTAATTTTATCTTATAACTAGAACCTTCTTTACATGCATTTATTACTTTTGTTAGGGTATCCATTGTGTCAATGGATTTAGAATGTTGTGACGTGTCCCTAAATTTTAGTTTGAATAAATCTTACTTAACTATACTAAAGTTTGTTAGTATCTTTAGTTTATAGTATACAGGCTCAATATCTACATTGATATTTGATGGCTTATGATCAGACAGAGCATAGTTGTATATTGAGACATCACACTTTTGTATATGAATACGCAAGAATAATAAGTTTTTCTGACTTCAAGTGAAAAGCTGTAACAATATATTATCATCTATTCCCTGTCTGGGATAGACATCATCTAGTTTGTAGATGACATATTTCATAAACTGTCGTTGGACAGATTCAAGCGATTGAATATGTGTAGTATATATAGGTGACCAGATAAGACAGCCATATTCTAAATGAGATCTAATAAATGGGTCGAAGGGAGTGATAAAACTTTCCATGTTCTTGAAATCTTCACAATTTCTAAATATGAGGCCTAACATTCTCTTCGCAGCAGTTACACTTTCCTCTATGTGAAGTGCCAATGAGAGTTTAGTATCAAACAATACTCCCAAATCTTTGCAGCTCTCTTTTTTTACCAGTAAATAATCATTTATTGAATAATTGTGGTCAACAGTGGTATGTTTGTTACAAAAGGTGGTATATTTACATTTATTTAAATTGACTGGCAGATTGTTAGAACAGAAGAGAGCTAATTTATTCAAATCACTCTATAGCATTTCGTTGTCATTAGGTGACTCTATGACACAAAAAACCTTTAGATAATCAGCAAATAATAGAATTTCGCAATCTATATCTAATCCTATGTCGTTGATGGCCAGGGAAAATAGAAGGGGAGCTAGGTTGCTTCCCTATGGAGCACTGTATTCATCAGATTTGTGTCCTCTGTATTCAACAAATTGGGAGCAATTCGTGAGATAGGAATAAAAGGATTTCAGAAGATTTGAATCAAAACCAATCTCATTCAGTTTTGAAATGAGTATAGTGTGATCCAACTTGACAAAGGCCTTTGAGAAGTATGTATATATTGTGTCTACCAGCTGATTTTCTAAAGCACAACTTATTGTTTGTGTGAACGTTATTAGATTAGCTCTAGTACATTTTTTGCAATAAAGCCATCAGGAATTATTATATTTTGTACTTTGGGAGATATTCTATTATAGATACGTATCTCAAAGCCCTTCGCAGAGTCACACAGTTGAATCCTTTAAAGTACAGTTGACTCGCGATAGTCCGACACTTTACAGTCCGACACGCTCGGTAGTCCGACGCTGCGCCGTATGGGTCATCGGTCTAGTCTACTCGGTCTTACCTGTAAAACCCATTCATGTTGTGTTATGATTTTAATATTAAGTACTTTTTTTTGTAAAAACTAAAGCCTGGCTTCATTACATATTTTGAATATTTTCTAGTCAAATATTACATAAAAATTCGTTAACTAGATTTCCAAACTTATACACTGCAAATTCAATTAAATAGAGCCAATCTTTGGTAATCCGACATTTTTGGTAATCCGACACCCCCGCGGTACCGTAGTGTCAGACTAACGCGAGTACACTGTAGTTTCATAAGTTTCCTTATTTTGTCCACCTTGTAAACATTTCGGATACACATCAACAAACTATGAATTAGTAGTACTGGGTGTTTTACTAAATACTAACCCTTTTCACTGTATGTATTTGCCAATCTATACAAATGTTTTCAGAATGGCTTTAGAGTAAGAACTTCTAATATTCAATAGACAATTTGAAATAATTACCACTTCTCTCAGAAACGATAATTTGTTTTCAGAGATACTGAGAGTATTCACATAAAGATATCAAATTGTTGATCTAGGAAACACTAAAAGTGAAAAAAGTAAAATATCAAGAGGAGTGCCACAAGGGTCAATATTGGGGCCACTTCTGTTTCTAATATATATCAACGACCTACCTCACGTGATGAACTCGTCAGGCATAGAAACTGTATTGTATGCAGATGATGCAACCTTGGGCAAAAAAAAAAATATAAAATAGATGATCCTCATATGATCCATACTGACATATTAGAGAAAGCTCGATCATGGTTCACACCAAATGACTTGATTCTCAATGAACAAAAAACAGAAACTCTAACTTTTGAAACAATTTGCTTAAATCGAGATAATAAAAAGTCTACCAAATTTTTGGGAGTACAAATAGATTCCAACCTGAAATGGATAGACCACATAAATAACATGTGTAGTAAACTTAGTAAGACGGTTTTTGCTATCAGAAGAATCAAAAAAATAGTAAATCAAAATGCGGCACTTGCAACATATCATGAAAAGTGTCGACCAATATTTAAAACTTAAAATAATGACTCTATATTCGGTTATTGTCTATGAAAATCTGCTTCTTGTTCAACAAGACTTGTTGAATTAAGTTGCTCACAAGGATATACACCAACACAATACAAGAAATAAATCAAACCTTGTTCCTACAGCTAATATGTTGAAAAGAACAGATAATATAGGAATTGAGCTATACAATGCCTTATCTGCCGAATTTCGTAACTTGCCATTTAGAAGATTCAAAACCTTAGTGAAGAAAATATTAACCAAACATCCTTTATATGAAATTGATCAATTTTTCGAAGTTATCCAAGAAGAAAGAGACACTTTTGTGATCACCTTACGAACTTTTACTCAACTTTGAATATATATAATACGTTAGCTATGTGTTTATAATTTGTAAAAGCTCATGGCTTTACATTTTAATCAAGTCTTATAAGATTGGAATTTTATCTTCTTAACTTGTATTTTTTTTTGTAAATCTAATTTATCTACAAGCATTTTTTAAAAACTATATTGACATATCTTACCCTCTCAAACCTATTTTAGAAATTGTATTGACGTGTCTAAAAACTGTGTGTTTCTTGAGACTAATAAATATTATTATTATTATTATTAACATTTTAAGAAATTACATTTACTTACACTATTGCTATAACTGCATCTTTCATTTTGACAGTATGCAAACATTGAGCCCAGTTTGCTACTGATGAATGAACATAAATATTTCCATGTTCGTCGCCCATCCACATGCACGCCAGCACACTTGACATGATCTCTTGAGTTTGCGTTCCTTTGCTTTGGTCTTCCTGTGTATTATCATTTTCGGCAGTTTCGGGACTTTTTGGTTCGTTATCAAGTTTTTCAGATTCCGTGGTTGTATCACAAGTCGTATGAGTTTCGTCTAACTTATCTTTATTATTATTATCACATGTCCGTTCTTGTTTGGCATATTTGTCTTTTTTATTGACCACAGTTTCATCTTTTTCTACGAAGGTAACTCTGCCCAACTGCAAAGAAAAATTACTGGTATAGAAGAAGAGATATTTTTATTGAAATGAGTAACCATCAGGGCTATATATTTTGTTAAAAGTGGAGAAAGTTAAAATTACAATTCTCAGAGTGCAAAGCTGATTTCCGTATTTGTTGAGATTTTTGTTCCTGACATTTTGTCTACTACTGCAGTAGATATTATGAAAGGAATGAGGTAATGGACAAACAGCCCGGGTTGTCTTCACAGCTGATACTGCATTCAAAGGTTTCACTCTCTGGTAATATTCCATTCATGACGGACGTGGCTTCGTTTCTATTGGTTGAATTAAATAACTCTAATGAAAACACTCTACACGTCGAATTAAATGACCTCTTTTGAGTATAATTTATTGCAGGTATCCAAATTTTATTATCAATTCCCTCTTCGTTTTGATTGAAATTGTTTGTGTTTTTGAATTTCTACCACCTCACGTTATAGCCTCACGATAATGTTTGAGTTCAAACATGATAACGTGTTGCTTTCTCAAAGTGCATGTTCCGCCACTGCTGATTTGTTGGTACGTCATCTGCGGCATACCAAAAATCACAGACATTTCTCATTATGGTTCCAATGCAAACCAATCTACAGCTACAAGGGATCCGGTATACTCCTGGAATTTCTAAAGGCGTTCTGAGAACCTTAGCTGTCTTCTGAATCTCTTTGATGGTATAAATACTCTTCTCTGAATTTGTCATAACTATCAACTACTTATTTACGATCTGAGTCATAATGAAAAGTATTCATATTTTACTGCAACTATGATAACATTTTTTTTACAAATTTTATAACTGTTTTTGAATTAAAGTATGCTTTTATACATGTATATATTACAACTTTGTAACTTACGGTTTTACCATTTATATCAAATAAATAAATAAATATAATGTTAACTAAATATAAGAGTAGTTGTACATTAAATATGTATTAAATAATAAATTTAAAAATCAGATCAAATTATTTTTCTACCATTTAAAAATGAAGAAAACAACTTTCAAGTCACATTTTCCCAACCAAGCTCCCATCATCACCCGTTCTGGTGAAAAAATGTTTGTCAAGATTAATTTTAGCTCAAGGTTCTAGTGTCACCTATGAATAAATATAAAAACTAATATTTGACAAATAAACTCACAACTGATGCCTCCTCTTGTTCCTCCAAAGATCTGACACTCTGCTTAGAGACAGGTGTCGAACCATCACTGATAGTCTGATTTGAATTGTTATCATTTGGCAGATCTGAATTTTCTTCATTCAAATTCCATTCATTCAGATTTGTATTATTTAAGTTGGATTTATCCAAACTAGAAATTTCATCTTTTTCAGTTCCACTAGCACTCTCTTTATTTACAATGATCTCACTACTGCCTTCGATTTTGGTAAACGTCTGATAATAATCACTCGGACTAGCACCAGGTACACTGGCAATACACAAAATGTGATTCGAACAAACCCCAAAACTATTCAACAACTCGGCCGGATTGTTGGCGTCAATAACAGTCACTATACTTGCTGACATGGTAGTCGTACAGATCCAGACGAGGGATGACAAGCGTGTTTCTAATAAAGCACCTTCCTTTCCATTGTTCAGTTCTTGATCTAAGGTTTCGATTTCATTTTGGGGGTGTTTCGGTGAAGGAAGTTTGGGTTGTTCTGAATAAAATACACTGCCGCCAACCTGAAAATGAAAAGCCTTCATATAAACTACTAGTACTATGTTGCTGTATCGCTGCTGTTCCAATGTTTTGACAGAATCAGAATCAACGAACTTAAACGTGCGCAGCGTTATAGAAGTGCTTTCAAAAAATTGTTCTACAGCGCCATCTAGTGGCGAGTTACAGAAAAATTGATAGCCTAAAAACCTTCTCTATGAAAAATTACTTATACATGCTGTCAAGTTTCATCACGATCGGTTGAGCAATTTTGAAGTTTGTCACTTACCAACCAACCAACCAACAAACATACATTTTTATATATCAGAGTAGTACTATGTTGCTGTATCGCTGCTGTTCCAATGTTTTGACAGAATCAGAATCAACGAACTTAGGCGTGCGCAGCGATATAGAGCAGTGCTTTCAAAAAATTGTTCTACAGCGCCATCTAGTGGCGAGTTACAGAAAAATTGATAGCTTAAAAACCTTCTCTATGAAAAATTACTTGTACATGTCATGTTTCATCACGATCGGTTGAGCGATGTAGTTTATCACTTACCAACCAACCAACATCCATTTTTATATATTAGATTAGATATTATATATTAGATATGTTAGTGTGGAATTGGCCGCGGTGGTAGTGCGCCCGACTCACTATTGGAAGACCGTGGGTTGGATTCCCGCCTCGACTAGATTTTTTTCTCGGGAGAATTTATCTGGTTGAAGCTGGAATGATTCTGCAACCATGTTAGGAATCGCACGTTAAAAGGTAAGACCTCGTTAGTCCTTAGCTCGCACAAGTTACTCAACTTCTGGGACTTGTCGTTCGTATGGGGGCGACATCTGATTAACGGAAAAACAAATTTTTAAACAGATTTTTTTTAGATTATTGTCACACATTTACTATTAACTGTGATTCATTCCATCACATCGTCAAATGTACCTGTCTGTGATTAGTTCCTGATTTACTGAATCCCTGGTATGCATTTTCTTTTTGCATATTCAAAGTTTTGCCAGATATATATTTATTCAACAAATATGACTAATAATGAAATTATGTATACAGTACATTTCTTTAATGCTCCCCCTTTTATTTTTTGAACGGGTCAACTCAAAAAATGTTGTACAAAAGAAAAAGAAATCTATATCTCGCAGATATTCCTCAGAAGTGAAGCAGTTTGCTTTGATCAACTACTTTTCAAGTTCTAGGAATTATAGACAACTTAACAAGTTATTGACTCTTCTAACAAAACGATGTTTGCAAAGGATGACTCAAAAAATATCATGTAGGCCGGGCTTGGAAAATTCAGCAATATTCAAGGCACTTGAAATTAAAATTAAAACAATGCTCGAACAGAACAAGTTCTGAACACTTGAACTCTGTATGAACTTGGAGAACAAGCTCTCCAAGTTCATACATGTTATGTGTGTCACTCTTTCAACACGAAGTGCAGGACTTTGGATGTAAATCGTCTGTTAAGCTATTTTGAAGCTTATACTACGGAAAAAAACATGTTTGGAAATTTGCGCTGACCACCAGATGAATTCATTAATTTTATATATCAGTTGGAATGTTTATTTAACAATCGATTTACAGAAATTTCTTCTGGGGGAGCAGTTTCAAATATATTATTCAACCTAATGAAGGATGTAGATTTTCTTCATCCTTGTGAAACTTTTCCAAAAATATACATAATTAAGCTATTCATACGAATGAAAATTTTTTATAGTATCAAATATATTAATAGAGATATCAATAATACCAAAGGTAAAACTGTAAAAAGGAAACTTAAGATTCTGTCACATTTTTAAATCAAGAGGTTTTGGTAAAATATCTTGTTTCATTATTTTTTAATTTGGAACCTTACTTAACTAGAACCCTCAGATTGTATTGATGTTGTTAATGAAAGTTTAAGTTAAGATTACATAAAATAACAAAAGTCACTTCTATTCATTTCATCCTAAGTGGACTTATTTATTTCAGAGGATATAAAATGATTATAGAATATAAGCATTATTCTATTATCATAACTTTATTTTAATTTTCTATCTAATGAATTGGATTTACAAAATAAAGTAATTTAATGTATTTCTTAAAAGTCAATTCTTCATAAATAATAATAAATTGGCACATAGTTGAATATTCTCTATTGTTACTGCTAAAGTTGTTCAATTAGCAATATAAAAATTGAGTAAGATGCCCTTCACACTATAATTTTATATTTCACAGTGAGCCCACTTACTATACCAGAACGTAAGAGTGTGTATTTTTATTAGTGTATATTGCTGAGAAGTCATTTTTCTCAGTGAACCAGGTTGTCTATCACTCAAAATCTTCGGTTCAGAGTTGGGACACCGAACATCAAAGGATCCGACGTTAATGTCGCTTCTCTGTGGTAGGTATTCTTGGTCAATATCTTCAACTACTACAAAATGGCGGAACTTTTAATAATTGCCTGAATACATTGACATTTAACTACATAATATGACGTAATAAGCTTGAGATCAGTTCAGAAGATGCTCGAAATGGTTGCCTTGAACTTCTTGACATATGAACAGCCTATCCGATATTTCACGCCGAACATTTTCGAACACAGTAACGTCAAATATCTCTAAAAATATTTATTATTCTCTGCCGTATATCCAATATTGAAGCAAGTTCAGTTTCGTACACCTTTTGCTTCAAATAGCCCCATAAAAAAAGTCCAAAGGTGTCAAATCTGCCGAGCGGGCTGGCCATTCTGTAGGACCTCGACGTCCAATCCAACGACCGGGAAAAGTAGTATCCAAATAGTTTCATACTTGTCTCGAATAATGTGGTAGTGCTCCATCTTGTTGGAATACAATATCCATATCGAATTCATTTAAATTTGCTTCGACGATTTCAGTGGTGAGAGGGTCAACAGTAGTTTCCAGCATATTCAAATACAGTTCACCTGATAAATTTTGATCAATAAATAGAGGTCCTCTAATATGGTTTCCCAATATTTCTGCCCAAACGTTAATTTTTTCTGGATATTGGATATGTTTCCCGGAAAACATGAGGGTTGGTGTCACTCCAATAACGTATTTCTTTCAGTTTATATTTGAAATTAGTTGCTTTCTTTCATTGTACAGAAGTTTTTTGTGAAAAATGGAGAAGTAGAAAGTCAAATCAATATCAGTTTATAACACTGATAAGAAATGGCAGAATAACTCAGTTTTGCCAAGCTGATGGGAAATACAACCCATTTAGTATGCCGCATTGTTAAAAGTGCACACACTTACAGTTTTTCTCAAATATATTCCACGTGAAGACAGCAATCAGTTATTACACTTCTCTTTATGTATTGGAATGAAATACTCAATTATAAAGAAAAAAATTTTTGCCTATAAAAAAATATAATAATAATATGTAGTAATAAATGGTCTTTATTTTATGTGGCGGAGTTTAGCAAAGCGCCATTTTTCCACTCAACCACGTTAAAAAAAAAAGAAACATTACAAAAAGTAAATGGCAATTTCAGGACAATATGTCCTCGCCTGAAAAAATCAAAAGAAAATAATTACCATTAATCCTCCATCTTTGGTGTAACCACCCATTAAGTTAACCCCTGCTGCACACCAAATTTTCATTTCTGGTGTAGTTTCAGCTAACGGTCTACAGTACACCGGAACAGGAACAGGAACGCCTCCGCTACTCTGCTTACCAGAGGATCCGGTACTAACCTTTCCTGGCAAACTCCAACCATAAGCTTGCAATCTTCCATCTTCTTTCCTTACATGAGCTCTTACTTGGCGATATTGCTCCCTCCTCTCTAAAGCTTTCCGCGTTGCAAGCTTTTCGAAACCTACAAATCGAAACAGTTTTATCACTTTCAACAAGTTTTTCTGAGTGTTACTTACTATTTGTAACTACTGTCAATCTGTTCTGTGTATACCATAGGCAAAGGACTTTTCACTATTGGTCCTATCTCAGAAACAATAATATTGGCTTCACAAAGAACATGCACAAAATAAAACAAAATATGGAATTAGTAGAATATATTAAACTCAACAGCCACAAATTGAACTTAATTATACTAATTATTGGTAACTATTAACAAATATCAGCATCAAGACTAGATTTCGTTTCATTTTGAGCCTTCAAAGAAATATTAATATGTAACAATCCACAAACATAATGAATACAATGGAATTAAAACTAGCATTTTGTCACTGAGATATTCAAGTCTAGAAACTATTAGAGGAAAACAACACTGCAACTTAAATAATTCTTAACTGTATTTTGAGATTTTCATATGGCTTTCACTTAATTATTGAATAACAATAACAATAGTTAACTAAACTAAATTATTCCGAAGAAACAAAATCTTTGGCAAGAATATGAAATTTAACGGCAATCAAATAAGAGAACATGGCAAAAATCATACTTCTTTCTTTGGGAAGAAGAATATTCTCATTTTTCAGAAACAAAAGTTTCAGGGATGTTTGAAATCAAAACACCCTAAATTGTATCAAGTACAATTATTCCGTGAAATTACAAAAATTCCTGAAGATAGATTTCAGTCATAAATTAAAAAAGGTTTTGTGAACAACCTGTACTTTTTTTACTGTCACTTGTATATTTGAATTAATGTTTAATACAAATCAAACTTAGTCAACTTCTAAAATACTTCCCCCCTCAAAGATCCATTTGAATTGAAAAGGGAATTAGTGATCAGTGTTTGGGAAAAAGTGTTTTGACTTACTACTTCTTCATCTTTATACAAAAAAGTGTGAAGAAAGTATTTAAGTTCAATATAAACTCTAGAGAAAGATGTATAAATCATGCACATAAGTTTTTTTCAGCTACAACCTGAAAAAATTTCCTATTTGAAACAATTACTTTCAAACATATAAACATTGAATGGCACGAAAATATTAATCAAATAAAACACAATCTTTTTATAGTGTGTTTTTTGTGTGAATATTTTTGAGGAAAATCAATTATGAATAAAAATTATAATGTTGAATTCGAACATTAATCTAATATTTCAAACATGGGTCATAACTTTGTGATTTCGGTTTCAAAATCTTGTAGAGTGAAAAATAATCTGAAGATTGAATAAAACTCTGGAAGTCTTATTTCTGAAATATGTTCATATCTGTAAATGATTTGTCAATTGAATGATGTATTTCTAGAAGTCAGTATAAAATGGTAGTTATCATGTAAAAAATTGGAATGGATGGAATATGATGTTTAGGCTCTACATACAACAGAAACAATATGAAATTTGGCTTCTGCAAATGAATTCAAATAAATGACTTATTGACTTTCAAACTTAATAGTTGGAGACTGAAGTATTAATCCAAAACTCGAGAGGAAGTCGCATTGTGTGGTTCAATTCTTGATGATTTTCATACAAAACTACTTTTTCCAATTAGTTTTTGATTGGATTTTCATCAATATTATATCTACTATGAATTTTGTGGTTTATGAATTAATTATTGGTCTAATATATAAGATGTAAGTGTAATTGTTGAAGGTATGGATTCTTGCCCAGGTACAAGTTCCTTAATAAAACTATTTTACAGAAATCAACAGTATAAATAATACTATTATGAACGAACCAGGTTGTGATTGTGATAAAACAAGAAAAACTCAGAAATATTTCATTTCATAATAGCGTTCAAATGACAAAACTAAAACGTCCTCAAGGCTGCTTTGCCTACACAGAAACAGTAAATATTAACAAGATTCATCGGTATGCTCTTATCACAACAAACTTTATCACAGATATAAATTGACAGCAGGTACAAACAACTAAAATCAATCACAATTCCGTACCAATTTCAGGTTCAATAAAATCATGCCCCATTCTCGGTAACGCCTTGAATCCAGGTCCAATTTGACTCGTTGCTGTTTGGTATCTCAAATGAGGTACAACTAACGGTCGCTGGACTCTATCGTTACTACTAAAAAGGTTACTAAAAAACCTCCATATGCTCTTATTACTGTGTTTCTCGAAAGGGGCATCAGTTTTCGAAGCTCTCAACATTTCTGTCCAACGAACCGCTTCTTGAAGCTCCATAAAACGCTCCTAAAATATATTAATTATTTCCCAACATAAAATTTCAACACCGAAGGTGTTCTTACCTTATACTGATTTCGTTCCATAAGGACTCTAGCCATTTCAACTCTGGTGAATCTCTTCCTCTGAGCCATCGGAACATCAGATTCTTCATCAGCATCTTGCTTAGCCTCGTTTGCTTCCTTGGCCTTTTTCAATTCTTCTTCAAGTTCGGTTATTCTGTCTCTCAACTTGGTCCTCGACAGATTGAGGGATAATATCTCTTCCCTCAACATATCAATTTCTCCAGTTAATTCGTCAACTTTTACAATCAAGTCATCTTTCACTACGTTTAAAGCGTTTCTGAAACAACATAATTTGAGAAAAATTGAATATACATGGTTGAAAATATATACTTCGTTGCCATGAGCTCGTTGTTTTCCATTATGAGATTTTCAACTTCTTTGCCCATTCCTGAAAGATAAAATCGTTTCAAAAGGTAGGTATTGGTTGCTCTGTAAGATAGTTCAAGCGAAATTTATACTACATGACCTCAAAAATGTTCTCAATTTGTGATGACAGCTTGAAAATAATAATAATAATAATAAACGCCTTTTTATTGCTATTAGAGAATAGTACATAATTGGTTCATACATAGACTGTTGGCGAAGTCTAGCTCAAAGCTATTCCACCTAACCAACAGAGGGACAGAGCCCAAAAGGAAAAAAAATATAAATATATACCAACAAAACTGACTGACAGACTGTGAACCAATAGAAAACTATGAAATAAAAGAAAAAACTACATTATAAATTGTAAATGAAACATACAAATGGGTTATCCCTGCAAGAAGTTTCAAGTAGTATTATAATACAGTATTCCCCAAAGTCAATTTTTCTTTTTATTCAAATCATTATTTCTGAAATCGTAATAACAAAAAAACTACAGAATGCCATAAATTATCTTGAAACTGTTAATCAAAGGAACGCAAAGTATATAAGTTATATTAGGTGTCCCAAAAGTATGGAAAAAGCGAAATAACCTTTAAAGAATGCATCTCAGTAAAAAAGTTCAAAGATTTTTCTCAGGCTACTCCTTATGACCTTGGTCATACTTTTTGTCACAGATTATGATAATGATAATATTCTTTATTGTGCAAGAAATAAATTATGACTGAAATGGGGAATGTTCCTCCTGACGAAAATCAAGTAGTTTTCATAAAAGAGCTCTAAAACAACGCATTTTAAACTTATCATTTCAACCTTTTTCTTTAGAAAATTATTTAAATACTTAAAAAAGAGGAATGAAATAATGCATTCAGCATTTAAAGGGATTCGTTTCTATTTCACCATTTGGCAACATCGGTTATAGCTAATAAAGGACAATGAATCTGTTACCTGTATGAGACAAAAAAGATGACATATTTCAGAGGCGTGCTGTTCTGTTTACTTATGTTCCGAGTTCCGAGACATTCTGTGACATTGTGCACCTAACCTATCTTCCTCTATATACATAAATAACAAAACAACTGTTGTTTATGTGGCTTGTGGAGGAGGTATTGAACTATAATTTATATTTTGCCTTAATTGTTGATTTATAAAGATAATTTTCCTTTTTTAAAGTAGAATATCTAGGTACGTATAAATTATTTCAACTTGATATAGTCGCTGTTGACAATATGTGAATTAGAAACAAATCACTTCAAAAATTAAAACCCAACATTTGAAACATCAATTTGAATACTTTTCGAAGTGAATTTGAAAAACTCATGAATTAAACTCAACTTTATTTTGTTCAAACTTGCATTTGCTGTAATAACCCAAATTGAGGAACATTCCCCATTCAATAAGGTAATATATCTTAGAGCCATTGTAAATGAATGAGTTTTTAATCAAAGTTGTAGAAAGAAGAAGTTCAATATCACTGTTTTGGCGAGTATTGTAATATGTTTGATGGGAGAGCCATAACTCTCTAAATATTTCTTTAAAATCAATACCGATTCTATAGTGATATTTTATGGGATTTAAATACCTCGAGTGAGTTTCAAATATAGAGTGATACACCATTTTAGGTGTAGAATACCCTAAATCTATCGATATCATCTTAACTCCATAACAAAAGAGAGCTTTTTTCAAATTTTGTTAAATCTTCATCGAATTTGAGTTTATTGTCAATATGGATTCCTGAAAATTATGCAGAGGTTTTTTTATGTGGAACCCCACTTAAACTTAAATTTTCATTAGTTCTTACTATTTGACTATGATTCAATAGGTATGACTATATCTATTGATAAGAAAGTTCTCTGAATCCATAATATTCAGGTTTTTGCAGTAGTATTCCATGATCAGCACAATCAAATGCCTTAGTTAGATCACAGAAAACTGTTGCCATTACTCCAACTTTGATTCCGGTATAAATTTCATGTGAAAGATCAAATATGGCATCGCTAGCGGTTTTTTTATTTTGAAAACCAAATTGTCAGCTGTTAATGATTTTCATTTTCTGTAAAAAAAATATTATTTTTAGTTTTACTTTTTTTTGTACTATTTTTGCTATACTTGTGAGGCACTGTTTGGAACATTTGGTGTAATAATGAATATTACTGGAGTTTTATCCCAACACCAAATCATTATTTTAATGCCACGACACGTGTTTCGATCACCAAGTGATCATCTTCATACCATGTTACCCTTATTTACACTATAGATACCTCTGCTAGGTACCTGCGTCAATTTCACAATAGTCTTAAGAAGTCTTAGAAGGATAAATCTCAATTATCATATTTACCTGACTATTACATAAGGACACATTGTAAAATTAATTAAGATAATGATCTTGTCCTTGGAATCCATTACAATGCAGGTCTAGTTACTGAAGAGGTTACCCTTGCCATAATACCAGGGACAAAATCAGATATTATAACAGTATTTGAAATGTCCTACATTAACTTCTTGGCATTCTTTGAAAGTTATTTCGGTGTTTCTATACTTTTGCGACACCCAGTATGTTTACATAATGTTAGGCAATTATACCATAACAGATTTTGTAGAAATATAACAAATTCATGGACTGCTATTGTAATAACATAATTATATGCTCAGAATTTTTCAAATGAACTGGCCGATTTGCTTTCACAAATAATTTGTAAATTGCTCTAAATATTACTGTTTCACCTTCGTGTTCCACATATTAACATATTTATCTATCAAATATGACAAAATTTACTATCAATAAAAATTTTGTAGATACTACAATCATGACTTTTTATTCTAGTGTGTTTTTTATATTTTTTATTTGTTTTTTACTCTCTCGTTCATTAATCTTTTGTTTCATTTTCATTTTAGTTTTACCTTCTATTTCTGCAAGTGAAAATATTTTTGAAGTCATGACTCAACATTCATTCCTTAATATTTTTGAAAGCATAGAAAACTACTTACCATAAAAGTTATCGTTGACTATCCAAAGCAAGGTTAAATGAAACAAAAAATGGTTAGTGAGTAGAATAAATTATTTGGCATCTACGCTCCTGGCAAAAGTTAATAGAGTTTTGCTAATATAAATTCAAAGAATTCGAGTTAGAAGATAACAGCGAAACAAGCATAAGTATATCATAATTAAACGGTCCATTTTCAAAAGGCTTGCAGTAATAAATAACTTGAAATGAATAATTCAAATAGCTTACTTTTTAGACAGCCATAAATGAAAAAAAAATTGGCTTATCTTTGTTAGGTATTTCCTAAGTATGACGCTTGTAATACAAATTTTCCAGAAAAGTTGTTTCATATCATGCAATCAGTAATTATTACTGCACTACTCTCAAAAATTTACTATAATATAAGCAATGAACAATCCACAATAACTAGATAAGGGACATAAGATACTCTGTTGCATTGAATATTTGAAATAATAATATCCAGAGAAATATAATAATAAGAAAATAAAGATATTCTTGGCTTTTATTTTTGAAGAAAAAAAAAGGTATTCTATCACATTCATTACATTTTAGAGTATGTATTTATGCCTGTATAATAATGACCAAGATACGAACATTATTAGGCTATATAAGATAGTAAAAATATGTATCTTGTAGTAGATAATTTACGTTAATTCGAATTATTGTTTATACAAAATATCAGTTTTTATTCAAAAATAAATAAGGATCATTTCTCAATCAATATTTGTGTCATCGAATTTCCGTTTCAAAGTCACCCTCAAAAACAACCAGTAATGAAGAGAAACAAATGAAATCAGTGGGGTAAAACTAGGAAATTTTAGGTTTGCACAGTTTCTTATTGGGGGCAATATGTACACTACTGTGGCTGTCATTCAGGAATGACGTGTTAGGAATGACGTGTTAGGAATCACACGTTAAAAGGTAAGACCTCGTTAATCCTTAGCTCGCACAAGTTTCTCAACTTCTGAGAGTTGTCGTTCGTATGGGGGCGACAGCTCATTAACGGAAAAACAGATTTTAAACAGAAACAGAATATGTTTTTGTAAAAGGACCCTTCAGATTTTTGATTCAAAATGTGTAGCCTCACATCGAATTATGGGTATTTATACCATTCACCAATTTATATCCGATATTTGGAAATAACTCAAAAAAGAATTCGGTCTAGGTGAAGAAATTATTAACATTCTTTCGAATGTAAAAACATAAAGTAGTTTATACAGTATATTTTCTTTCACAAGGTTCATGCTGATAATTCACCTACAAGAAGATAATTTCTGCCACTGGTACTGTACAGAAAAATGGAATGCTAAAATGTCCACAAACTAACATCAAGTCAAATGGAGAGAACGCACATATGACCACATGAATAATATAACTGTGGAAAAAGGGAACTTGTTAACAATGAAGTTGAAAAAATAACGGAGTTTATATACAGAAGAAAATAGTCGAGCCAATTTATCATAATTATGTTAAAACCCTACTTCAATGAATTTTTCGAAAAACTATAGGCTTATATGCACATCTTCATATTAAGTTTGATAATCCTGTTCATATAATAGAAAAAAACTTTTGAAAAATCAAATGCACTTCAAGAAGCTCCACAACTGACATTTTCATTAATTTTATTATGCTTATATTCCCAACGTTGTATTGAGGCATAGTGTAGAAATTACAATCCAAGCTATTTTTTTACCACTTTCATGCAAAATCATCTATAATAATTTAAGGCATGCTAACTTATCAAAAACTTACCTGAAGAAGCATATTCTCCTGGATGGACCCAACCTCCTACAAGGAAAAAAAAAGTTTTCATCGAATTTAAATTATCAAAATGAAATAATTACCGGTGATTTCACTGGCATCCTCATCTCCATCAATGTCCTGAAAAAGTTCATGGTAGTTATTAAAAATTGGTATGTCAAACTGAGCATAGCTTCTTACGTGATAACTAAGTTCTTGGTACAGAGTATTGGCGCTTCTTTGTTCTTTTTTTGTATTTATTCTACTATTATTATTTTGTGGAGGAGATTGCGGACTTATGGGGGAAGTGACAACACTCTTATTTTCCAAGTTCAGTGAATCTGTAGTCTGCCCCCTTTCCACCTTCTGAACACCATCCCTCATATTATCCAATTCACTATGCAAGCTGTGAAATTATCAGAAGATTTTAATTTGTCACCTTATTATTGTCATCAATTACCTGGGCGAAGAATGGGCGCTACTCAATGGCGAGGACGGCACACTCTCCACATTATCAGTATTCGCTAGTGATTCAAACCCAAATGAAATTGGTCCAGAACTTCTTCCCATACTGATTCTGTTAGAGTTCAATCTGCCAGAGTCAACCCTCTCGTTGGCTAACTGTTGACCAGAGTGTAATAATTTTGTTCTTTCCATGTACTCAACGTGTGTTTTGAATAATTCTGTGTATCTTTCGTGAAGTTTTGCATATTCTTTTTTGAGTTCCGTTTCTCTTTCCTCCAACCGTATGGCATGTTCCACGGAGTTTTTGTGTTTGATTTCCAACATTCTGACAATGCTCTCAAGAGCTTCAAGGCGGCTTGACAATTCTTTCCGCTCTCCTGAAAATCAACGGTATTAGTAACAATAAATAACCATCACCAGTGAGTTCAACTAAAATATAATACAAATTCACAATAGTGTATGTACCTGATGAAATTTAAATTTATATATTGATGCTAGTACTATGTTGCTGTATCGCTGCTGTTCCAATGTTTTGACAGAATCAGAATCAACGAACTTAGGCGTTCGCAGCGTTATAGAACAGGGCTTTCAAAAAATTGTTCTACAGCACCATCTAGTGGCGAGTTACAGAAAAATTGATAGCCTAAAAACCTTCTCTATGAAAAATTACTTATGCATGTCAAGTTTCATCACGATCGGTTGAGCGATGTAGAAGTTTATCACTTACCAACCAACCAACCAACCAACAAACATCCATTTTTATATATTAGATTATTAAAATTTTACAAAATCTAATATAATTTGTCTTTTCTGTACAGCAAAATGATCTTTTACTATGCCCACTTTACTCTTAATTTTACTATGACCACCTATTTTGATTTTAGAGATATTTGCAATTTTGTATTCAAAGATCGCAACTTTACCTCCCTCTACATATTTTAATTATGCATATACATTTTCAGGAATTGAGACCATTTCGTCAAAAGGTCTGATTTGATAGAAACACCAGGAATAAAGACAATTCCAATATAGTAAAAACAAAAACTTAATCTAATAATAATAATGATAATGATAAATTGGTTAAGGCTTTCGCAGCCCAGATTTTCAGTGTTACTATCTTCATTCGGGTTTGAAGGCCGTCATAGTTTAGAACTGCATCCTAACGTTTTGCCAGCACGAGTGGCTGACTTCTTCATCATGAAGATGAATAAACCTCCAAGTGGCGTGTTTTTTCTGACCTGTTTTCTATCGTTTTAACTATATGTACAGCTCATTACTTGAGTTTTTTCCCAATACCAAACCGTTATTTTAACACCTCGACACGTGTTTCGATTACCAAGTGATCATCTTCAAGAGGCAGGTCAAACAGCAATTAAATTGCTGCATTCTTCAACTTTCCATTGTTTTTCAAAATTAAATCTCATTCTTGTTTGAAATAAACAACAATATATAACAAATCAATAAAAATAGCCTTCCTAGTGCCGATAATCGAAATTCATACCCAGCACAGATTAACAGATTAACAAATAAATTAATAATGTCGCCGAACGTTTCCACATACCGGACTCAGTTTACAAAAACACAGACAAAACATCGTAACCTTTTGACCTTTCCGTCTGCCGACAGGACATTTCATTGTTGACAAAAACAGTCGCCCGCAACACAAAGTCTTCAAAACGTTACTTATTTTGACAACTCAAGTTTTTGTTTTGTCGAAATCGATATAGTTGCTGTTTTGTTGTGGTTTTGTACGTTTTGTGGAAATCTGACATTATACATTACAACTTCAACTGAAATTTCGAAAGCTATCTGGAATAATTTGCTCGTGAAAGTCCCAAGTGTCTTCTAATATCTCTCTTGCAACTATAAACCATACACTATTTCTAGGCATTCATTCAAGGAATGCATAGGTATGTGTTTAACACCAAATTTCTAAATCTCGTTTGCCTTTTTCAGTGGCATATTAACATTAGTATGTTGAGTGTTATTTTCAATCTTTTCCTGTCATTGTGTCACCTTCATAGTTAATTTTATTGAATTCTCCATTTTCCCCCTTTTAGACACTAGGATAATGATAAAACCTCCAAATCCTGGTTAACATTTGTTCAAAAGATAAAAAAACATCTAATTTGATAACTTACTGTCTATAATACAATTCAGTCTAATTTTTAGTTAAAATGATTCACATCAATGAATCACCCAATATTGTTTCGTATTATCAGATGCTCCATGATGAGCAGATTTCAACAAAGTATAAAACATATGGTCTGAAGCTTATGGTTCTGGAGCTACAAATTATTTGAGTTGAAAACGAGCCACGCTGAATAACTTTTGAAACAATGATTTGCAGGAAAAATAAAAAAACAGGTCAACAATTATACAGGAGGCTACATTTTGAAATATTCGTTGTAGAGACAAATGTGGAAGCAATAAATCAGAAAAAGAGATTTTTTATTACTTCTTGAATCAAAATCTGATGACTGGACAATGAGAAGAAAAAAATTGTTTATAGTAAATGTTCAAAAACGTTTCCACAAACTTCCATACAATGGTACAAACGAGCTTCCATTGCCGCCCTCACATGGTTGAGAATCTCGGGAGTTATTTCTCTGCAATGCCTCATAATATTCTCCCTCAAATCTTCTTATGTTGTTGATTTTATCTCATACACTTTAGACTTCAATTAACCCCATAGAAAGAAATCTACAGGGTGAGATCCTGAGACCTTGGTGGCCATTCTTAAGAACTTCTTCTGCCAATCTAGCGATCAGGAATGAGGAAGTGCACCATCCTGCTGAAAAACTATTTCATTTTCGAATAAATTTATATCCTCTTCGATTGCCCTATTGAGGCACGGTATTATTCGATTCTCCAACATATCCAAATATTTATCACTAGTCAAATTATCATCGATAAAAAAAGGTCCTATGATGTGGTCACTTTAAATTCCTGCCGAAACATTTTTTTTGATGTCGTTTTTGAGGTCGTTTGGGTATGAACTTGATGGTTTAAATGAGGATTCGTATCACTCCAATATCGACAATTTTGCCAATTCACCTCTCCATTCAAACTAAACGTACATTCATACGAAAAAGAAATTTTATACAAAAAATGCTGATGCAAGTTAACCCGTTCAGTGAAACTTTCACAAAACTCGATACGTCTATCGAAATCATCTTCGTTCAATTCATGAACTAGTCTAATCTTGTATGGATGAAATTTGTACTTATGAAGGATCCTGAAAACATTTGTGTGACTGATTCCTGATTCTGGAGATAACGGTTATGCTTTTTATTGTTAACAGATCCAGTTTCCATAAATGTGTTCAATAATTCCGAAACGTATTTATGCCGTACATTTCTTTCTGGATGATTATCATTGAACATAAGGCAGCAGCTCTAGAACTATTTCCATTATGGAATTATATACAAATTCACTATTTCAATCCGTTCTCGAAGCATATGAACCATTGCCTTTCAAGAATTCACAAAAACAGAAATACCAATCGTAACTTCACCTGGTAGATAATCGTTATTGTAGAATGAGACAAATATAAAAATCGAATTCAAACTTAACTAGGCAAAATTAGACTTTTTTGAAGTATACTTTGTAACGGCTAGTTTAGCGTTACAACAAAATGAGCATGACTATTCAGGAACACCCTGTACTAGCCATTGAACAAAATGAATTTGTGGTTGTCTACTGACAGTTGAAGATTGTAGGAAGTTCGGCAAGCAAAACATTCTACGCACTCCACAAAAAGTGTTAAATGCCAGGGGATTAAAAAAAACAACAAACAAAACGAGTTCTCGAAGTTTGAACGATAGGATAAGTCGAAAAAGTAGCGAACGGTTCACGAAGAATTTGAAGTGATTTCTTTTCATCCAAGTTTTGGGATTTTTCTTTGCTGAATCTTATGTTACACTAGTTTTCATGTTTTCTTGTGTAGATACGTTATAAACGTATTCGTGACATTTGGTTGAAAACTAGTACCTTGAGAGGGATTTACATTCGCTGCTTGTTCCTGCAAAATCGTAAGTCGAAGATTTTCATACACAATTTTCTTGTAACTCGAAACCGAACGTTTTCAGGCAGCACTTTCCAACAAAATCGAGTAGCTGCCGAATTTCATATATGATCGTAGACCCTCATCAAAAGAGGTAGTTTTACTCTTATAAGTAATTAAGTAATAGGTTTCAATTTGTTTTGTTGTGCATTCTAGGGTCTTACTCAAGGGTCTCACTCTAGGATCGTACTCTTACTCTTAGTCTTGAGTCAGTTTCAGTTAGTTGAATCCGTGACACAATTCTGATGTACCTCGATGAATTTGAATGAAATACCTTTTGTGCAGTTGGATTGGAGAGTGCAGTAATGCTGTTCACCCGCCGGTTACCAAGTTACATCTGAACCTGAATCCTGAATTATGTGACAGATAAGATGCATGATATTTGTTTGTGACTGTAGAGAAAACATATATATTTATGATACTTACATTTATATCTATTATATAATTCTCCATATTCTCCATATTCAACTATATAACACCTTACCACTCATTACGAATTAGCCTTAAAGTGTAAGCTTCACGTGCGCACGTTGAATATATATATATATATATATATATATATATATATATATATATATATATATATATATATATATATATATATATATATATATATATATATATATATATATATATATATATATATATATTTATTTTTTTATAGCTACATCACTAACCCTATTTTGACTGATAGGAATTTCATATGTGGTGAACTCAGAAGTAATCTCGAGTATGATACAATGCTGAAATCAGTATTTACTCGTTACTATTAGTAATTAAACTTCTTCACTCAACTCACTCATAAATTAGAACCTTAAAGAATTTTAGTGTACTTATCAATAATATTAATATACCTATTTTTTTGTCATCCAAACATATATCCCTTTTTTAATTTTTTTCTTTTTCTTAATAAATAAGTGGTTCAAGGTGAAGCTTGCTATCTGTCTCTCCCGACAAATCATCATAGTCTTTCCAAACCAAATAAGCATAATTGTACTTGTATCCAAGTTTTCAAGGTATAGTACAGGACGAAATCCAAAAGAACTGAAGGTTCCCCAGTTTGAACCTGCGAAAATAAACTGGTGGCGCCCCCTAGCATTTTTTTTTATATTTTATTATTTTTTTTCTTTATATATATATATATATATATATATATATATATATATATATATATATATATATATGTATATATGTGTGTATATGTATATGTATGTATATGTATATGCATATATGTGTGTATATATAATTTTTTAACCCAGCCTACTCTCCGACTGCGCGCCGTGCATTTTTGGTTTTGCAGCGCGTTAACGCATTTCGTCCTGGGAAAGCTGTTGAAAATTCAGCCGTTGCAACTTCACAAAAACACCTATGAAACCTAGGTAACAGATTGTACAGAAGTTCATTCAGGGTGGCCCGTTTTCAACTCAAATAATTTTTAGCTTCCAAACTATGAGCTTCAGACATAATGTATTCTACTTTGTTGAAATCAGTTCATCATGGAACATTTGATAATGCAGAACAATTGATCGATGCTCTGGTGAATGGTAACATGCTCTGGGGTGCGATAAGGAAAGTTAGATCAAATATGAATATGTCAAAATGTGTCCCCCTGTATACTATTGTTGAGGTGTTTTTGTATTATTCCTGAAAATCATTGTTCCAAAAGTTATTCAGGCGTGCTCGTTTTCAACTCAAATAATTTATAGCTCCCGAACCATAAGCTCAAAGTTTTATACTTTGTTGAAATCTTCTCATCATGGAGCATCTAATGATGCAAAACATTACAGGGTGATCCATTACAAAAATATGTGACATGCTCTGGGGGTACGATAGGGGAAGTAACATCAAATGTGATTATGTCAAAATGTGTCCCCCTGTATACTATGGTTGACGTGTTTTTTTTTTTATTTTTCCTGCAAATCATAGTACCAAAAGATATTCAGGGTGGCTCGTTTTAAATGGAATGCACTGTATATGTTGTCGAAGGGTTCGCGTTGAACAGCGTCTGGAGTTTTGTGTTCGACGTTTCGGCTCCGATTTTGGAGCCATTTTCAAAAAATTGATGTGACTTGACGCCGGAGCCTCAATCTGCCTACTCTGAGGTCTCAATCTGCTTCCTCCATAGATCGAACTTAGATTCAATCTAAATCGAAGATTATCACGGACAAAGTATGATGAGCTGTTTTCTCGGGTTTTGTTCATTGTTCTGTGTTTTTTTGATCCTCACAAGGATTATTTTCACAACATTTTGGTAAACTCTAACTTGCCATCTTCTGGTGATGTCTGGAGTTCTAGTTCCAAACTCCAGATCACTAGAAGATGGCAAATGAGACTCTATGATACGTGTGATGTATGACTTGATATTATAGTAGCAAAGCTGAACTCAATATTCATTTCATAACAGCCGTTTGCATTCGTTTTTCATTTCAGATATGGTTTCATTTATTTCTCTGAATTCAAAATTCAGTAGATATTCAGTAGTTCTTTATGTAGAATAGAATTCATGAAAAACTCTTTCAACTCTTAAATATATGACAGTCACATCAAGGAACACATATCAGATATGTTCCCTGCAGTTTAAATTTGCCAAAAAAAAAAGAAAAACTAATATTTTTTTCAAAGAGATTTTCGTTATCATAGGGCTCATGACTTCACCAATAAATTTGGTGCATTTTACAATAAATTTTTTTGCGAAGTGAGTGCTTTTGCACTTATCTCCATTTTTCTTTATTCAACAATTTTTTTTTACCGAAGTATGCGCGCGAATTAGGCCCTATCGCCCGAAGCCTCGATACGTTCGGGAGGGCGCGCCAGCATTATCAACCAACGACCACTCCCCACACCGTGGGGTAAGTGATCATTGGGTCCGAGAATCATGTGCCCTGAGCAAGCGCAGTGAGCCAAAAATGACAGCCTTCTGCATCTGTCCGGCTAAGATTTCTGCGTTAGTGCGGCAACCCGGTATGATTTCAAGATTCGAGAGTAGAGAGGGCATCATTCCACCAAGGACTCCAATAATCAGAAAAACCTTCACAGAGTGATCTGGATACAGTCTGCGGAATTCGAAGAGAAAATCTCGATATTTTATCCATTTTTCCTCCTCTTTTCTGACGATATTCGTCTCGCCAGGAGCTGAAAACTCCACGACATATATCTTTTTGCTCTGGTGGTCGAGAAGGACTACATCAGGCTTATTAACTTGTATGAGCTTGTATTTGCCGAGTTCATCAGCTGCTCGGGCAGCTGCCCTAAAGAGATGTGCTCCAATTCCTGCTCTCTCATGGTCACGTACCATGCAGAGAAGGGGGTCCGAACTCCTGATGACTTTATAGGCTATATCCAGTACCATTCTGTCATGTAGACACTGCAAACTCAAAAGTCAATGGCCTTCCTGTTGTCGAGGGAAGTACAACCGTGGAACGGACGATTTGGAATGCAAACTCCTACAGAGATGCATCATTTTTCGGGTCTTTACGTCGAGTTGATACAGCTTCTCCCGAGTCCACTACTCCAAACGAGTAGAGTAAGATTGGAACGGCAAGCATATTTGTTGCAGCAACTTTGTTCATCCCCGACAGATCTGATGACCAGATGTGTCGAAGTTTGTGCTGATACTTGCCGCGGAGAGAGTTTTTCACTGCTTTTACCTCTTGTAAGTGGCGTTGTTCCACCTAGGGTTCCCACCTCTCCCGGAATTCCGGGAGTCACCCGGATTTAAGCTCTGAAAATTAAAATCTCCCGGCTCCCGGAAGAAATTTAAAATATACAAAATTCTCCCGGAATAACAAGTTGTGCAAAAGTAACGATGAAAACTCTCTGCCGTTATGTTACATTCCTACTGTTACTTTTTACACAATTCGACACAGATTTTCAACACTGCCATGATTTTGTAACTTGCACAGAATCGCACGATGTTATTATGATTGAAATCCGCCAAAAAATTATAAATAGAAGAAAGGATTTTTTTTGGTAGTTCAGTAAAAGATCTTTTAAAAAAAAACTAAATGAAACAGACAACGCTACGTTTTACAAGGAATCAGACATTTTCTTTCAGAGATGTTCGAATTACCTGAATAAATGTTATGACTTTGAAAATTCTGAGTACAGTAAATTGAGTATACTTTCAATGAAAAAACCGATAACTTGGGATGATTTGAGAGATTTGGCCGTTGATTTGAAGATCAGTTTAGTTAAAAATAAACTTTAAGATTATTGCATTTTAAGGAAAGTTCAAGACAGCATTGTTAAATCAAATGAAAGAGTGGATTTGAGGTGGGCAAAATTTTTCTCAACCATCGAAAATGGAGTTGGTGTTATGTTAAAAAAAATTGTTTCATTTGTTTTATCTGCACCTGTATCTAACGCTGCATGCGAGCGTGTTTTTAGCATAGTATTCGATGTATGGACAAAGGAAAGAAATCGTTTAAATGAAGAACATGTCAAGGCGGAAATTCAAACGTTTTTCAATTTTAAAATGGACTGCAAAGAGTTTTTTTAAATTTGTCTATTCTAGACCAGATATTTTAAAATCTGTTCGTTCAAATGTAAAATATAAGTTCAAAATAAAATAAAAAGTTATGATAATCAATGTTTTTTTTTTCTCCCGGATTTAGACAGCTAAGAGGTGGTAACCCTAGTTCCACCCCAAGGTAAGTATACGTCTCTCCGGCATCCAAATGGTGTAGGATGCTTCCATCTACGAGCTGCATATTTTCTCCGTAGTCCCCGCATCGTCCTCTTGTGAGATGCGTGTTGAGCATGCGTGTACTCTTCCACCACCCTCAAGGACTGATGGAGATTCTTCTCTCCAGAAGCATAAAGTTTAAGATCATCCATATAAAAAAATGGGGAAATCGGTGACATTGTGCCTCCGGTTTCCAGGGTGCCACAGTTATACCCTCGAGTATTTCTGAGCGCAACAGATAATGGCAATAGTGAGATGCAGAAGAGAAGGGGACTGAGGGAATCGCCCTGAAATACACCCCTTCTGAAAGTGACCCACCCTGTTAGGACTCTGGCTTGACCATTATTATTATTATTAATATTATTATTATGTTGTGTGAAACATTTCCAATGAATCAATAAAGTTATTATTATAATGCATTTCCATATATAAGAAAAAACGCAAAAATTGAAAAACGATTTCATTGATATACTCACGGAATAAAACAAATGCACAACACTATACAGGCCGTTTCTTTTATCATGTGGTAACATTGCTATATTCTAAATTGTAACAGATACGAAGACGATTGAATGGGAAAAAAGGTAACTGTCATCGGGAACAATACAATGGTCGAAGAAAATTTACGAGGACTCTCGCCCTTCCCGAATTATACGGGGAAAACCACAAATTCTGTTTTTTGTTTTTTTTTTTTCGAATGGAACTGTTATTTCCGAGAATATAAAAAAATGGAAAAGGAAAATGTTATTATATTCGAAGTGTACTGTGACGATGTAATAATAAATATTCGATAAAACGTTTCGTGTCAACATGGCCACCATCAACTTTTTTTTGAATACGGATCTGTCTTTTTTATTACAGATATTAATAAAACGATAAATTCGCAATCAAAGGGTATATCACATTTGATATTTTTATAATCTACAATAAATACTCGAATTGATGACCTCTTTGTTGAATGCACATAAGTTGTCGGTCCAGACAATTTATGTGGCAATTTTTTAGCGTAATAGGTGTAATACTAATACATGCATCTTATTTTTTGTTTGAGATGGTTGATATCTGTACTTGGTGTTAAAAAAACTTTATCCTTCATGTATCTTCAGACAAAAAAAATCTAAAGGAGTAAGATCTGGGGATCGAGCTGGCCAGTTAATTGGTCCATTGTTTCCAAACCATTGTCTTGGTAATATTCCATCTAAATGTTCCCTTACTTTTGCTGCATTATGGGGAAGAGCGCCGTTCTGTTGAAAATAATGTATTTCATGGCGGATATTCAGTGGCAATTCATCTAAGTAGCCATCGAATTCATTGAATAGAAAATGAAGATACATTTCACTATTCAAATGATCATCATAAAAGAAGGGGCCAAGGATGTTTGTTCCCACAATTCCCAACAAACATTCGTTCCGAACCTTTCTTGGAAATGGGTTTTCCAATGTAAATGTTCATTTGTATTATTCCACCTATAATAGAAATTTCTGTTAAACCAACCGTTGTTGGTCCATATTATTTTTTTACAAATATTTTCAACTTCCCTATTTCTACGTCTTAACCACTTCGCAAATCGTACTCTCCTTTCGTAATCCCTTTCATTGAGGTGAACTTTGCGTATCCTGTAGCATTTATATTCGTTCTTTTTCAAAATAGTTCTGGTGGATTTTACAAAAATCCCCATTTCGTGGGCAATTTCTCGTAAAGAACAATCTTGATTAGCATAATTTTTGTAACTGGTCAATCCTAAATTAAGAAAAAAAAGATGTTTTCACTGTGTAAATTTTTATGTGGTAATATTTGCTTACCCATAACATTTATTTGATTCCTCACATTTCCAGTAACCACACATTTTCTTGTTTTCTTTTTGTCAAATGCACCATAGTCCCTCAAATTTCTTTCTAATCGTCTAAACATTTAGATGTTTGGAATACGACGATTCGGGTATAGCTCAACATACATATTCTTTGCCAAAAGAGGATTTCTATTTGATTTTGCATAACTAAATAGCATAGCACTCCTTTCATCATTTGAATACATCTTTGATATGTTCATAAACGTCTGACAGTTCTCAACAGATATCAACAACGCATTAATTTTTCCTGCCATAGAAACGAAGCAAAGCCTACGCGTTTAAGATGGTGAATGAATTGAGATGCTATTTGATCATACCAAATTATAACTCAAATTTTGACGAAAAACTACTATTTTCGTTACTTCCACGATTGAGAATTATAAAAATATTACGAATTACAATTGATTAGGGAGAAATACGCCTTGAAAGGATAACAGCAATACAATAATTTCCAAAACGAAAAAGTACGAATTTTCATTGTGTTAGGGTACCTACCTGTCGAATTTATTGGGTTGTCTGAATTATATTTTGAAGAAATCAAAACAATTTACAAAAGAAGTAACGACTGGAAAGTAATTTAAAATTGTTGTCAATGATGGTGGTAGTTATTTCAAATGAAACACTATAAAAATATCTAATATGATATACCCTCGGATTGTGAATTAATTGCTTTATCAATATCTGTAATAGAAAAGACAGGTCCGTATTTAAAAAGAAAAAGTTGATGGTGGCCATGTTGACACAAAGCGTTTTATCGAATATTCATTATTACATCGTCATAGTACACTTCGAATACAATATCATTTTTCTTTTACATTTTTTTATATTCTCCGAAATAACAATTCCATTCAAAAAAACGAAAAACAGCATTTTTGTTTTCCCCGTATATCTCGAGAAGGGCGAGAGTCCCCGTAAATTTTCTTCGACTATTGTATTGTTCCCGATGACAGTTACCTTTTTTCCCCATTTAATTATCTTCGTATCTGTTAAGGTTTAGAATATAGCAATGTTACCACATGATAAAAGAAACGACCTCTATATGAGTTGCAAAAAAATTATGAACGGTAAATGAAACAATAAAACACATATAACAGTCTTAATGCAAGCATTCTTCAAAAAAAATTGAAATATCAGTAGATAAATGTGAGGTGAACATAAAAATAAAAGTATACCTAATTATATAGTTCTTGCTAATTGAAATACAGTCGCGGGTAATGAATTTGTAGGTAATACTTTGAGCAATCATTTCATGAATTTTTATTGCCATAAACCGAACTAAGATGAAATTGAACTTTCTGCTCATGAAACAAAAACATTTTCATGTATTCAACAATTCCTGTGAACATTTTTTTCATATTCAAAAACGTTTTCAAAACCTGCAGCAGACAGGTATTGATGAAATTAGTAGTAGCCAATATCGTATGCATTCTACTTTCGTATTTTATAATGATCAATGCTTCTTTAGGCTGACAGTAGATCAAGATTCTCATCGTTATAAAAAAATAAGATTCTATATTGAATTTATAGATATTTTTGGCAATATAAATAACACAAAAGAATAAAAATCTTTATTATCAGACTAATTGTTGTACATAGCATTCTACTCCATGAAGGATTTCCTAAATTTATATTTAGGTATGTTTTTTATAGTTTCTACCATTGTATTTATGTTTGTACAATAATTACTCATGTGTATTATTTTATGTTTGACCAAACAACTGTTTTTCAAACTAGTCCAACAAACTCATGTATACTTTTTTATATTTGTACAGGAGTTTACAATGATCAATAACCTAATTTTGACTCTGAAAAGTAATAAAAAGGTTGGGATACTCTTTAAAAAAATGACTTTTGTGATTTTTTTTTAATTTGACTTTCAAATTTTTTGTAGACACCTTCTGTGAGAAATTGATGGTTTTTGGCATGTCATACAGTGCATTTTTGTGTCCCCGCCCCTTTTATTTTTTGAACGGGTCAACTCAGAAAATTGAAATTTGGAATAATGAAATCAGACTAATAATGACAGTTTATGTGTAAAGGCTGGCAGTGCAAACTACGCAATTTGGAATCTGCGAGACACTGTCTCTATAGAAGTTATAAAACTCATGTATCATGGACTGGTACAATCAAGGATACAGTATGGATTGATCTTCTGGGGTAACTCTGCATATACTGACCGCATTTTTAAGGTTCAGAAAAGAGTAATTCGCTGTATGAACAAATCTCGTCCACTGGACTCTTGTAAACCACTGTATAAAAAATTCAACATCCTACCATTGCCGTGCCTATACATATTACAGCTAGTGTTATTTATCTATGATAATAAACACCTATATCCAAAAAACTCTGATATACATAATTACGCTACTCGGGGCGAACATAGTTTATACCACCCCTACTCTCGCTTGAGTGTGAGTCAAAATTCCTCAAAATACTTAGGTATTAAATGTTTCAATAAAATAACAACTTTTATAGGAATTAATAAAAGTAGAACTGTAATGAAGAATGAACTATATGATTTCTTGTTGGATAACTGCATCTACAATATGAATGAATTTCTTGCTTTTAGTGCTTAGATAAATGACTTAGTTTTATTTTATACATGTAGTCTTCTCTGTTAAGTTTGTTCAAGGTCAAACATTTGTGTTTTGCTTTTAGCGTTTATTTCTAATGCATGCATACTTTATTTTGAAGTGAAATTGACAAATGATACTTTCAAGATGGCGACTGGGCGCCATCTGGGAAAAAAAATTAAATGGAAAGGGGGGGGGGGGTCTTGTGATACATCATTTTGAAGCTCCTAACAAATACTTCACAACCCTAGAATTAAATAGAAAATGGAAAGGGGGGGTCTTGTGATACATAATTTTAAAGCTCGTGACAAATACTTCACAATCCTAGAATAAGTCAATATCTTCACCTACTGCAAAATGGCGGAACATTCAATAATTTCCTGAAGAAAAACACATTACTATCGATATTTCTAAAAATATTTCTTTTTATCTGCCATATGGCAATTCCAACAACCCCTTAAGGTTTGTTAAGTTATGTTTTGTTTATAAAAACGACAAAAAATGAACATCATTGTTCAGTTAGAATATTCTCATTTAGTTTTCAGTTTTCCCAATATCCAGAAAAAAAGTAACGTTTGGGCAGTAATATTGGGAAACCAAATTGTAGGACCTCTATTTATTGATCAAGTTTTAACAGGGGAACTGTATTTGAGTATGCTGGAAACTACTGTTGACCCTCTCATCACTGAAATCTTCGAAGCGAATTCTAATGAATTCGATATAGATATTGTATTCCAACAAAATGGAGAACCACTACATTACTCCAGACAAGTAAGAAACTATTTGGATACTACTTTTCCCGGTCGTTGGATTGGCCGTCGAGGTCCTACAGAATGGCCAGCCCGCTATTCGAAGCAAAAGGTGTACGAAACTGAACCTGCTTCAATATTGGAGATACGGCAGAAAATAATAAATATTTGTAAAGATATTGACGTTACTGTGTTCGAAAATGTTCGGCGTGAAATATCGTATGAACAGCCTTTATATGTCAAGAAGTTCAAGGCAACCATTTCGAGCATCTTCTGAACTGACCTCAAGCTTATTACGTCATATTATGTAGTTAAATGTCAATGTATTCAGGCAATTATTAAATGTTCCGCCATTTTGTGTTAGGTGAAGATATTGACTTCATATTCTAGGGTTGTGAAGTATTCGCCAGGAGCTTCAAAATGATGGCGGTCGGTAGCCAGGCGGTTCGACATGGGTGCTTTGACTGCCGTGTTGGTCGGTAGTTCAAGCCCTAATCTGAACGATCGATTTTCACTTGCTATCGTTCAACCCGTGTTAGGAATCACACGTTAAAAGGTACAACCTCGTTAATCTTTAGCTCGCACAAGTTTCGACTTCTGAGGGTTGTCGTTCGTAGGGGTGCGACTGCTGGTTAACGGAAAAACAGATTTCAAACGTATTTTAAACAGATGTATCACAAGACCCCCCCCCTTTCAATTTAATGTTTTTTCCAGATGGCGCCCAGTCGCCATTTTGGAAGTCTCATCTATCAATTTCACTTCAAAATAAAGTATTCATGCATTAATTTCATTATCCCAAATTTAAATTTTTTGAGTTGACCTGTTCAAAAAATAAAAAGGGGGAGGACATTAAAGAAATGCACTGTATAATTTGGACAGTTAATGGGTAAAATATAGAGCTGGAATTTGATGTAGAATATAAACCTACTTCCAGAATAACTGGACTTGAAACTTTTTTGAATGAATAGTAAATTTTCATTAATTTTTCCTCTATACTTTTTTTAATATCTATCGAAACAGTTCCCACAGAGCACCCTGTATAGGCATATCAAGTATATGTGTTCAGTTCATTTCATTTGATTTCTTTGTCCTTGTCACCCCAATGTTCAAATTTAGACATCAGCTATTCAAAGTCATAATCTCAAAGGTTGAACTCGAGTAACTATCAGACATCTAATAATACTCCAAGGAATTCAAGAATTCCATTCGACCTTTGACATCAACTGAAAACGTATAAACATAAAACACAATGCCAAGGCCAATGCCAGTAAACTAATTTATTTTATGGGTGAGAAAGAAAATTCTTCAAATGAAAGCAACCTCTAAATTTTCCAAAACATAAATAGTTCTGAATTCATACCATTTAAGGAAAGAACTCATTTATTTCAAATATTTGCAAAAGCCCTCATATCCTTTTTTGTTATTTTGATCAAATTGAATATCTTGCTAACAAACAAGATTTTAAAACTAACAACTATATCCATACATACCCTTTAAACCACACATATTGAACAATTAATGAGAAAAGAGACCTCTAAAATGACATGGAATTCAAATATCAGGCACATTAAAGGGAGTTTCAAGGATTCTTCTCCCTGCTCTGTCTCCATGTTCAATCTGTTTAAGTATGTTGATGTTTCATTCATAAACTTTTGAATAAAATACAAGGTGCTAGTAATCGCATGTTAAAAGGTAAGACCTCGTTAACTCTTAGGTCACACAAGATTCAGCTTCTGATGATTATCTTTTAGCATTCTAACCGTAAAATACATTTTGAACATTTGATAACATAGCCATCAAGCCACAATGCCATCAACACAAAAAAAGGAACAGGGAAGAAGTTAATACATTCTTTCGTTTTTATCAGGTGTGTTCAGTACTAACTTAATTTTTACTTCGTGCTTCTTATGCATTCTAGTAATTTGAACATAATGACTTTTACAACCTAACTAATGAAATTTAAAATTTCTGGTAACAAAATTTATCTAAGCCTCATATTAATCATCATTAAAAAACAAATATAATAAAAGTAAATTTTTCAAATATATTTGGTCATTGAAATATTGTTCAAAATTCTTAAATACATTGATTTCTAAGCATTCCAAAACATGATTTTCAAATATGGAATTGGTTTTCACGTTCAAGGAACTACTTCTAAGTGATTTCTCTGGATGAAGTTTTTTCCATTTGGCCATTAAATTGTTTAGGAAAAAAACAAAAGTTTTAATTGTTATCAATAATTATGCTCAAATTATTATTTGTTTGCGTTATATATTATGTGTTTTTCTCTCATTTTTTTCATGACAGCCATTTAAACAATCTTGTGCCATTTACTAGTTCGTACAGTTCCCTTGCTGGGACCTAAGCATAATTTAGGTTGTTCAAAAATTGTTTGCCTCCTGGAATCCAATGCATATCTGTCCCTTTGTTGCATTTTCTGCAGTTAAGTTTTCCATTGTACAACCCTATTTTGTCCAGGTGTCCTCTCAATTGAGTGTTGAGTGACTAGCCCTGTAATTGTTCTTGAGCTGATCCCTGTTTTGTTGAAGCGGTTTTTTGGTACTCTTCTTGGACAGTTCCTTTATAAAGGTTTTTCCATGTTTGTAGAAAGTCTTTTTTAGATTATTTATGAGTTGAGTACAGTTTTTTGTTCCCTCAGGTCAAATGAACATTTTGATGTAAAAAGAAACCTCAGTTCCTCATTTTCAAATGTTTTCCATTTATTATATATTTTCAATGTGTTGAAGATGGAAACTAGGTTCATTGGCCTCCGACAAATTGAATTTCAGCTTTAATATCGTCAGTTTTTTTTTATTATTTTATCTAATTAATCATTTTTGACTTACCATATATACGCTATGTATCACAAATGGTGAATAAATATTTTTTTTACCGAAGTTTGCGGTGGTCAGGCCCTATCCCCTGAAGCCCCGATACATTCAAAAGGGCGCGCTAGTATTACCAACCAACGACCACTCCCCACGCCGTGAGATAAATGATCATTAGTTCCGAGAATCATGTGACCTGCGCAAGCGCAGTGAGCCAAGAATGACAGCCTTTTGCATCTGTCCTTAGTCCAGCAAGCCAGTATGATTAAGAGATTCGAGAGTAGAGAAGACATTATTCCACCAAGGACTTCAATAATCAGATCAACCTCTTGACAGAGTGGCCTGGATAGAGTTCGAAGAGAAAATCTCAATATTCTCTTCTCTTTCGGAAGATATTCGTGTCGCCAGAAGCTGAATACTCCACAACAAATATCGTCGTGCTCTGGTGGTCGGGAAGGACTACATCAGGCTTATTAGCTTGTATGAGCCTGATAGTGGCAAACGAATAGTTCCAATAAATTCGGCACTTCTCGTTCCCCACAACGGATTCAATATCCCCCGGAGCATAGGGCAACACCGATGTCTCATCAATACTGTAAGAGTGGCGTAGGTGGTAATAAAAGCACTCTTAGAACCGCGTTATGTGGATGGATATAGGTAGAGACCGCATATGCTGGACATGCTGACATCAAGTCCACTCGCGGCCTGGCTTATTATTATTATTGTCTGGCACACTCATCAGCTCTTTCGTTGCCTGAGCGTCCTGGCACCCAGTATATAGTCAATTTATTTCTTTCCACCAGTTTTTGAAAATGAAAGATTTGAACGTAGCATATAGAATAAATTATAATTTGAAGAAAATTTATATAGGCCAAACGGGGAGAACTTTCTCCAATTTCACGAACTATCTTTTGGTAGTTCAATCATGATTACGATTTGAAAGAGATAGGTTTAAAACTCAATCTTTTGGAATGCTTAGAAATGAATAGAGTTGATAATTTCCAACAACTGCTCAATACAAAATAGAAATAAATAATTTCCCCTTCTTATATTTGTATTTAAAGACGAAATTAGTAGTTAGGATAGATTTTGATTATAGTAATGAGGCTCATTCAGATTTAATGTTTAATAAATGTACAATTTAATGAGTTTGTTACCAGAAATCATAAAACTTAGGTAGCAAAAGCATTATTTTAAAAGTAATAGAAAATATAAAAAGCATGATGTAGAAATTAAATTTTTACTAAAACCACCTGAAACAGCTATTGTAGTATAGTGAAACATATATTGCAGTAGTGAAACAGTTTTGTGAGCTTGTTTTTATTCATTTATTCATTTTTTCAGTATCCTCAGATTTTGTCCAAAAGAGAAGAGATCTGAATTTATTTGTTGTTTTGAAAGTTGCCCAGATATCATACATCAGAACATTAGACCACATTAGAAACAAAACAATATAAACAACTTTCTTTTCTTAATGTTAGATGAAATCATTTTGCTCTTGACATTTATGAAAATAAAATGCATACACATACACATGGTATAATGAAGGATATAGACAGCTGTATAGATTTCAAACATTATTGTGTAACATGAAAATTATTTTTAAAAAGATGAGATTTATGATGTAGGCCTAGATTTGTTATCGTTAACTACACCATTCACCATTTTCATTTCATCTGAGCAAATAAATTGTTCACAAGATAGAGCCATTCTTTATATTTGCAACCTCATCGTAAAAGAATCATGTGAGAATGTAACAACACTTGAAGAATCCACATATATTTATTTTTCCGGTAACAAGTGTAGTTTCATATGTATGTTTTATGTTGGCTTCCCTGTGATTTTATCATTATTGTTAATTGTTATATGTAGCTGATGTTTGTATAGAGTTTCATTTGCTGTTTTCATTGCATTGGTTTTAACATTTAGTTTTCCTAATATTAATTTGAAGTATAGTAGTGAATTGGCACAGTGATAGTGCCTCCAACTCATGATCAAAAGGTCTATTCCAATTCAATTTTTCTCAAAAGAATGTATTTAGTTGAAGTTGGGATGATTCTGCCACGTTAAATGGCTGACAGGCTGTGAATAGCCATTATGCTCCCTAGGTAGCTCGGGAAGTTATTCACCTAATCTACCCAGAAAACGAAGTTAATGACTAAGCAGTCGATGCCTTCAACACAAAAAAAAATAATTTGAAATGATGTCAAAAACAGGGTTCCCAAATTGTGATGATAAGAATAAGGGACGTGTTTACGGTGCTCAAGTCTATTGTACCGGAGGTACAAATGCCATAGTGGCCTACTTAACATATATTTCTTTGGCTTAGAAGGTTTTATAAAATTTTATTTTTGTGAAAGATGAAATATTTATTTGAAATTTATATCAATCAACATAGTTTCTCAAATTATTCATTTAGATCCACAGCTTCTTTTTCTTTCTGAAAAAATCTTCCCACGCTCATTTCCTTTTCCGCTACAAGGATTTCAATGCAGTCTTTTACTGACGAAAATTCGTCGTATAAATCGTCTAGAGATACCCTATCATCAAGCTTCAACTGCTCAACGATAGACATCAAGTCATTGAATTAAGATTGTGATTTAATGCCATTGTTCTTAAAATAAATAGAGGATTGGCATCATTGAAATCAAACCATTTCTTCAAGTACTTCACGCTGTTTCCAGAAACAACTTGAATTCACCGCTTCAACTTTTTCTTTGCCTCCATTTAATTTCTTCATTGCCTTTCCAACAAAAGATCCGTAAACACTGTCTTCTTTTCTTTTTCCAATTTCTTGACTAACTTAACCATTATTTCATATATCTCAGTTGCTTGCAGCCTCAAAAACAAGTGACACATTACTAAGAAAATGGAAAACTATTGCGATGTCATTAGATTCACAGTCTTCTACTACTATACTGTGCTTTCTTCATTTCAAAGCAACAATCTTTTAAGACACTTGGGAATATCCTCCCCTTGACTGATAAAGACAGGCTGTACATATTACACTGGTGAGGCGTGGCGTGGGCAGACAGACGATTCGTCAAATATTTTGTGTTCAAAATTAGTTTTATCAAATGAAATTGATCCTTCAGCAAAATATGAGACTTTTGCCGTCTCTTATCAAAGTTTAAGAATGATTACTATAACAACTGACACTAATGAAATACACATAGTAGCCAACTCATTTGATATGTTCCATTGACCATACCTGTATTGAATGGATCATCTAGGCATTTGCCATTTTTTGACAATTGTCAATTGTCTGGGTATAAAATTATTTTTTTTAATTCATCTCCTTCAACAGAAAAATCTTATTGACTACCTGATTGGACTGTTTTTTTCAGAAGTTAAAAATTATGCAGTAACTTTTAGCTGTACATTTTCCAGTTTCAGATATAATTAATTTCTCACATTCTGAAAAATGAAAATACGGGTAACAGAAAAGAAAGATTGACCCTTTTCATGAAGTTTAGCTATTTAAATCTGTTTAGCTTTCAACTAATATTGATAAAAGATATTTTTCAAAACTCGTTTTTTCATTATTATGAAGCTCAAGGTGAAATCATACTGTACACTTTGAAATTTCAATTATAAAGTTGTCGATGCCATTTGAAAAAATTATACAGAAGTCATATTAACAATATGTGCCATATGAACTGTACTAGGGTAATGTAAATGCCGAATCTGTTTTGAAATCTGTTCAAAATCTGTTTTTCTGTTAACCAGGTGTCGCACCCCTACGAACGACAACCCTAAGAAATCGAAACTTGTGCGAGCTAAGGATTAACGAGGTCTTACCTTTTAACGTGTGATTCCTAACACGGGTTGGTCGATAGCAAGTGAAGATCGATCGTTCAGACTAGGGCTTGAACCACCGACCAACACGGCAGTCAATTCGAGTGAGTGAACAAATCACCCACGCCGAACCGCTTGGCTACCGACCGACCGAAAAAAAAATCAAGAAACATCTGATAACTATTTGAAAGTGAAAACTAAATTAACAGCCAAATGATTATATTGAAAGGTAATTTCAATATAAATTTGGGTAGACATTAATTTGTTTAATTTTGCCTTATTAAAATTGATTATTATTGGTTAACTGAGTTTGTTTCCAAATACAATCTCCAATATTGAAAAAAAACTTATTAAAAATATTGAAATAACTTTCCAATGTAGAGTTCACAGTAGCCCATGTCAAAATTGGAAGGCAATTCTTTGCAATGATTAATGTATGGCAATTAATAATGTAAGAATGTTGGTAAACATAAGAATTCGTTATCATTGAAATGTAAACACATAGTGATAACTTGAAATAACTTGTATACTTGAAAATGTTGCATTTGATAAAAATTAATATAAGCAACAAAAATTAGTTAATTTTGGCAAGCTACTGAATGGCAAATTGTATTAATCACAATGGATATGGGACTAAATTGAAAATTGTAATTATTAGATCTCACCTTCTGCAATATCTTCGCATTCTAGTAATTTTTGTTCTGCTGTTTTTCTGGCTCCTTTTTCTCTTTCATACTGCGTAACAAGTTGTTCATTATCTTCACGAAGCAACTCCAATTCAACGTCATGCTCCTTTAAAGGATACAGTAGGTATTAATATGTTGTTGAAAGCTTAATATATCAGAAATTTACCTGATTTTGTTGATAGGCCGCATCTAAACATTCTAATACGTTCACAAGTAGTGGCATCAACGTTTTTACAACATCCTCATCATATCTGGCTATCATGCCTTCAAATTCCTGATAAATACTACCTGCAAGAGACTGAACTTTCTCTGACATGACAACATGGGAATCTTCATGGGTTCCATATACAGTCTCAGCTCCGAGTCCGAGACTGCCACCAGAATCTTCCAAATTCATGTCCAAATTATATTATTTCAGAAAGAGAAACCTATTTTACCAATTTGTTGTTGGCTCAAATCTCACATGTTAAATAAAACGATAACGTCATTGAAAACAACACATTTTTGAACTCATTATTATTTAGGCGCAGATGAGAATTTTCTTTGGCTGGCCAGATTTATTAACACCCACTACTTTTGACGAAATTCTTCACATTATTGACAATGACAATTTGACATTAAGACAAAAAGCAAAATGTTTTGTAGAAAGGATGATTTTTATCCTTCATCCAGTGTTGCCAACCATAATAAAACATTTCTAGTTATCTGAATCACAAAGCGTAGTTGTTTAGAATGAATCTAGTAATACGGTTGATTATTGACAGTAAATCGCGCAAAACTTTTCAAGTCTCAATTGTGCGACTACCTTTGACAGTTCAAAAACCGTTCAAATAGCGAACAGCTACAGAATTAGACCGTATTTCACTTCAAATATGTTCCAAACCACTAACCAGAGTTTTTGACGACGGCTGGTAATTGTGCCAGTCAATTGCTAAATATTTTCGATATAGAAAGTGGAAACCATGTAGTGTGGCCATAGGTTTTTCAATTAATTGATCTTCTAAAATTTAAACTGAAAATTGAATTTAGACGTCCTTTTTCAAGAGTTACATTAACATTCTGATGTATCGTCGAAGGAAGATGAATATATCAGAGGGCCTCTAATATCAAAGTATTTCAAGAGGTAACGATGAAAATATCTTCACTATTGTTGTCTTCAGTATGTTATCACTAGCATTTAATACATCAAATACATTGCTGAATGTAGAAAGGGATGATGAGCCGAATGTCTTGATATCAACCCTAGAGATAGTTTTATCGGACATAGCACTTGAAAACGGCAAACCATAGACACGTGTTTCGGGCTTTTGTTTGGTCTATCATCGGTATAGTGCAGCCAAGTGCAAGAATGGGTAACACTTGGTTACCAAAATGAGTGCAAATTCATAGAGCCATCAGCAGAAGCCAGCCGCACATTTATGGTTTGAGTTAACACAAGAATACTACTAAAATTAACACGGAGGTAGCTATATAGCTACCTGCGTGACATCCGGGTCCAGGAAATCATACAAAGATGATTCCCTGGATTTATATCAAAACACTCGGTATCAGTCTGGAGCTGTTTAACAGTGTCAGGCCCTTCACGAACAGTTTCTGAGGGGTGCAAGGGTCAGGCGGGAAAAAGAGAAAAGGTGGAGCTTGTAAGTAGCCAAGATATGTGCATAAACACAATATCGGTACAAAAGCAACTCGACAGTGGTAGTACGTAAAATACGTTGTAATCGTGTGTTTCTAGGTTTGCGGTTGGGTTATTGCTGTTTTATTTCGGTTTAGTTCAGTTCGTGCTTAGTATACATCAAAAGACAAATAGAAGGTTGTTGGACGATATGAATATGGAAAGCAAACATTGTTGGAGAGACGTTGTTCCTAAAAAAAGAATGAGTTTGAGTATAAGACGAATTAGTGCAAAAACAAGAATCGCTAGACTATCCCAACACAAGTAAATTAAAATTTTTGATTTTCAAAGAAATACTTTTGTGAACCGAAACTAGAATTTTATTGGAGGAGTGAAAACTTTATTTACGCCGTACATAAAGTAAAAATTTTACGCGTAGTTTATAAAGTTCAACTTCATGCACTAAGGCGAGAATTACACTTTTTGTACTCACGACATATCATTCGTGTGTTCCATAAATAAAATATGTGTCTTATTCTTTATTATTTCAGGTCCAAAACAAACAATGTAACGAATGAGTTATCTTTAATTTTGGAAAATAATAAGAATAACGATCCAAATATAGAAAATATATCTGCAGATCAATTGGACAGCGATAACAGAGAGATAACATCATCATATACGAATTTTGGTGAAGATACAAAAACCCAAATGGATGGTAAAACCAATGAATTTAAAAAAAGAAATTTCAAAGACACTGTTGAAAAAGAAATTATTTTGGTTGAGAAAAGAATTATAGATATCGACCATTTTTTCAATGCACGGAGAAAACTGTATAGCAATATTCAAGAGAAATATAGTAAATATTACAAAAATTTCTGGTACTATATATGACACTAATATAATATTATAATTCATGAAATGAAATAATTATAACTGAATATAGTAAATTTCATAGTCACCTCATCATATGAAAACAGGTTGAATCCTAAATATCAGGTACCATAATCCTTGAAGAATCAATTTTCATTTATTCATATTTTTATCAAGTAGACATTCAAAAAATCTACTAGAACATCAAATTTTGTGAATAATACTTTGTTTTCAGGGACAACTTCAATTATTTTTCAATTCAAAAACAACAAAAAATGCAATTTTTTTTCGAACAAATCTGACTACACTACTGGATGCACATAGTTTTGAAATGGTTCAAGTCCAAAATAGTTCGTGATGCGTTCGTCATCAAAAATGTTATGACATAAATTAAAATTCTAATAACATATCAAATTTCATTCCCTTACATTTTTCTAATGACGAATGCATTCTGATTCAATTTAGACATGCGCCAGTTCATAACTATGTGTGGTCTAATTTTTAAAAATCACAAAATTTATTATTATCAACATTGAAAAATATCACACAAGTTGACCCTGTAAATGAAGGCTCATTCATGAAGTTTGTTTGAACATGTTTCACACATTATTTAAATCTGTGTAATATCTTCATCAGAGAGTAAAAAATTGAGATTATAATGTTATATCAAATATATATATGTTCATTTGCGTTTGTTATTTCACTTAATAGATCTTGTGTATACATGAAAACTATTAAAATTACAACGGAGGCAGCTATAGCAACCTGCGGGGCATTCGGGTCCAAGATAAAAAAATTATGGATATTGAGTAATATGGTATCAATCAATGAAAAAAAATTGTACAAGCACTCATAGGAAAGTGGGCACACACGTATCAAAAAGGGAATGATCATACCACGGAAGTGATGCACTGTTTGCAACATTTAATATAGTCATGAATATTGCCGGGGTTTTATCCCAACACCAAACCGTTATTTTAACACTTCGTCACGTGTTTCGATCACCAAGTGATCATCTTCAAGAGGAAGAATAATCATCTTGATCGAAACATGTGTCGAGGTGTTAAAATAACAGTTTGGTATTGGGATAAAACTCCAGTAATATTCATACCATGGAAGGTGTGAAAAAATCTCTTAGGGTAACGCTTGATCATAATACATGCAGGTGTTGAAAATGCGTTTGTGTCTAACATTTACTTCAGATGGAAATCAAATTGTAATACAGATGCAATGAAGCAATGGAAATCTCGTTGTGAACGTTGTGAATCTAAACACTTCCTGATGGAAACTATGTACCAACAGTAGGCGAAAATTTATATTATGTAAACACTAAACGGTAAAATAACTTTTCAAAACAAAACAGCGAGTTTCTATTAAAATATATTCACCAAAATTAATTGAACAAAAATAACAATACTGTTCGTAACAACGATCTGTATATGACTAAGTTTTCCCCAAAAATAAAATAACGACTGAAAAACCCACACTTCTTTTATACGATAAGCATTGTCTGATTTAGACAATGCAATAAGTAATTTTATGAATCACGACTTCCCAAGTCATACAATGCAAACACTTTTCTGGAGCGATAGTCGGTTATTACAATTATAATCATTAGGCAACCAATCCATACTGATAAATGTATAGTTATCAACGCTTGCCGAATTTATTTGAGCCAAAATTATTTTTCTAATTAATTGTACTTCCTGAGAAAAGTTGGTAGTGGACAATTACCATATCTCTTTATCATTCGCGCATCTTAGAGGCACAGCTAGGTTTGGCAAGTAGCCAAGTTGTATATAGTCTAATGAAGTGGCTGACTTATCTAAAATGCGGCTCGGTTCATCCATCACTTATTTCAGGCCCAGAAGTTCCAAGATATCATTTGCAGGTAGATGTTAAAATCACCCAAACAAAAAACTTCATTAACAGTTTTGTATTGATTGCTGTAACTTCAGTTTCAAATTTGTTTAAAAAAAATCCAAATAATTTTGTTGTGGAGGTCTGTATATGACTCCAATACCAAAAATATTCGACATTGATCCAAATTTGCTCAATGTCATTTGATGTTTGGATTATGTATTGATGTTTAGAATCCCTCTTTTCCGTAAATGCCAACTCCCCCACCCTTGCTCTCTCTATCAGCACGGAAAAAGTGAAACCCATCAATATTATTTCATTCATTGATTTCATTACCCAACCCAAATGAGACACTAGTTAATATTTGGAACTGTTCAGTGTTGAAAAGTACCTGAGACTGTAACATTACAGTAAAAAACACGGTAGTTTCAAGCCTTGTACGGTAATGCGGTTACTGTACGAATTAAAACGGCAACCACTTCGCAAATAACTGCTAGTTTTCTGTCAACCGCTGGTGATACGAAACTCCAATAGAATCATATCAGATTTTGAATCAGAATTGTCCCGATCATATTATAGAAAAAATTAAGGAAATATGAAAATGGAGCAGGCAGTTCCGCACGAAATATAAAGAAGAGACTGTTTATTGATAAATAAGACTATTTATTGCATTACATTTTATTTTTGTTTCTGTTCTATTCATCCTATACTCGCGATATTGATTCAAAAATTCACCATTTGATATTTTTTTGTGACTTAAGGTGAGTTCGCAAAAAGCTGTATAATGCCGGAATCTTATAGTTACAGATTCGAAATTCCGGAAGTTTTCTGATTGCTGGTAATACAAGCTTCAAGGTTAAAAATTCGTATTTGCACGGATCAGGAAAACTCGAACATCAGATCTGTGACAATCCGTCCTCAGTATCTCATATTCAAGTGCAAAAGTCCTGTCCATGGAGTCAAACGCATCCAAAATTAGTGAAATTAGCAGTTATTATTTTCGTATAATTTTGTCTCATACTTGTGTCTGAGCTTTTCCCAATTGCTTATATATTACATGTTAATTGCATCGAAAATTTATGCTACGAATACTTTCGATCGAATTTTAACAAATTCCACAAAAAATCGTAAATTTCAATAGTTCGGACTTCCATTGTCTGATATGATATGATTTAAAATTTCTGAAATAACAAATGAAAATGAAAATTGAAAAGAAAAGCTGAAAATCACAATGGGGAATGTTCCTCAATTTGGGTTATTTCAGCAAATGCAAGTTTGAACAAAATGAAGTTGAGTTTAATTCATGACTTTTTCAAATTCACTTCGAAAAGTATTCAAATTGATGTTTCAAATGTTGGGTTTTAATTTTTAAAGGTATTTTTTTCTAATTCACATATTGGCAACAGCGCCTATATCAAGTTGAAATAATTTATACGTACCTAGATATTCTACTTTAAAAAAGGAAAATTATCCTTATAAATCAACAATTAAGGCAAAATATAGTTCAATGCCATCTCCACAAGCCACATAAACAACAGTTGTTTTGTTATTTATGTATATAGAGGAAGATAGATTAGGTGCGCAAAATGTCATACGTCACAGAATGTTTCGGAACTCGGAACATAAGTAAACAGAACAGCACGCCTCTGAAATATGTCATCTTTGTTTCTCATACAGGTAACAAATTCATTGTCCTTTATTAACCGATGTTGCCAAATGGTGAAATAGAAACGAATCCCTTTAAATGTTGAATGCATTATTTCATTCCTCTTTTTTGAGTATTAAAATAATTTTTTGAAGAAAAAGGTTGAAATGATAAGTTTAAAATGTGTTGTAACCTCAATCATCAATTATTTAATTCAAATAAATGAAAAAAATCCTAGAAATTAGCCCAAACAAATTTCCACATGAATGCGCATGAACAACGGGAACAGTTCTCAACAGTTCAGCCTCGAGAGCAAGAACGATTCGGGACAGTTCAAAACAGTTTAGGATTATTTCGCAGTCGAAACCAGAACAGAAGATTCATCAGTCCAAAATTAACCTCAATAAACCAGAACGCTCTATAATAACTGCGCATGATTCTGAAGTTCTAGAACCAGAACCATGGAGTACTTAATCTGTTCCAGAACAAACCTACAGTGTGATAGAACCAGAACAAACCTATTGACACTTGGCAATATGGCATAATCGGCACAAACCACTAGAGTAAGTAGTTTGTGATAATCGGTTTTCGGCCATTTATAAGAATTAATTTTGATAGGTTCAAAGTGTGATTTTCAGCAAATATTAGTTTTATTATTAAAAACCTTATAACTTAATATTAGTTAAAAAAAATAAGGATGAGTGATATCAAATCATTTTTACATCAGTTTTGCCAAAAGAATAAGGTAGAACCGACATTCGAAGTTAGACCAACCGGTAAGTAATTTATCGTATATATTCACTTTTAATAATTGAACAATTATTTTCAAGGGCCAAAACACCGGCAGAGGTTCCTTTGTGAGGTCCGCGTAGATGGCTATAATTATGTAGGTGCTGGAAATTCGACAAACAAGAAAGATGCTCAAAGTAATGCGTCCAAAGATTTTGTTTCTTTTCTTGTTCGTCAAGGTCTTGTAAATCAAAAAGATGTTCCCATTGAAATTGATGTTGCTCCAACAACCCCAACGATTCATCGTAAGTATATATTGATTATTTGATTTGCAGATATTATCGAATATTTGCAAGTTATATGTTTTAAGGACTTGCCTTAGTTTTGAAAAATTCACAAGTGGCTGTGGCTAATAACGAATCTATAAGTCAAAACTTGGCATTATGGTTTACTTTCGTAGATATGGCCATAAAAGAGAACATTTCAGGAACTCACTTATGTTAGGAACTGTTATTCGTCTATTTCAAATGTTTTCACAGAATAAAAAGCTTGTATTTCTCCAAAATTACCCTATTTTTGGAATCATGTTCTAAATGATATCAAAGTTTTAGTAGAGTTTTTCTTATCTATTGAAAATATTAGGAATTGTCAAAGTCAAGAAATGAAAATGATGTGGCCAAATTTCAAAAATTCACCTTAAAACAAAAAGATCAACCCTTTTTTAAAGTAAGTTTGATTTGGGATGAACATATCAATCAACTTAGCAGAAAATTAACTTCATCTTGAGGATTATTTCCAAACATTGTAGTAGTCCAAACTTCTCTGGGGCCTTTGCAGATATATTAAATGAGTGAATATAGATATATTTATTTGATCATGTTATGTATAAAATGCATTTATGACAAGTCAGAAAAACAAATAGGTGCAAGGTACAAAGTTTTCTATAAAATAAAATAAACAGTAAAAATTTTTAAGAAGTTTACAGGGTACATTATAACGTATTCAAATTAAGTGGAATGAACACCTGCACTTGGGTTGTGAAAATGCATTAGCCTCAAAATTTCGAGCGGATCGGTGGGCGTGTTCCAGAATATGCAAGTGAGATGATCAAAGACAATTTTTCAAATGGCACATTTCCCAATTTACTGACGATTTCACTACGGAAACGGGCGAGCACATCGTCGCGCAGTCTCCGCCTTTATACTTGCCGTATTCACGGATAAATACCTATACTAAAACCAATAATGATTGAGAGTAGAAGTAAGCCCAGTTGACAGCAAATCGGAGGCGTGCTTATTAATTTTTGAGAGGGTTAAGAATGGTTTTTTCACTATTGGGTTGCAGCAATTATATGTGAACTCTTTATAACTATTCTCAAGCTTTCGAGTAACTTAAATTCATCGTCAGGGGTACTAGAAAATACAAATTACAAATTTTTGATAATAGAATATATTATAAATGTAAATGTACAAATTTTCGTCTAATCTTCAACCTCAGATTCGTCACTGTTGCTACCGCTATCATCAAAGTGAATTATGATTGGTTCAATATTGTGTTCAATACGGTTGTCTACGTCCCACATTTTTTGCTCCTCTTTTAAAACATGCTGCATGCATTTCTTCCAGTCTTCTGCAGAAACAGTTCGAATAGCTTCTTGTAGGTGATGTTGCACGTCCACTAATTTAAATGTTCTGTTTTCTCGTGCCACATATCCTTTTACTTGCGCCCAGATTAATTCTATTGGGTTTAATTCGCAGTGGTATGGTGGTAACCTTAAAACTGTAATTCCACGACTTAACGCCATTTCATCCACCGCGAATTTTTTATATTTGTCTGTGTGTAATTTTGTTAGCTGAAGTAGTTCTGCCTTTAAACTATCTTTGTTATATTGGATGTTCTTATTAATTAACCATTCTTGAATTGCTGCTTTTTTCCATAATTGTTTCGGTAATGGTTCTAAATGTCGACTATGGTATGGGGCATTGTCCATGACGATGACAGACCCAGGTTCCACAAGTTGAATGATGCCTTCAAACCATTTTTCAAACACCTCCGCATTCATCTCTTCATGATAGTCGCAATCCACTGTCGCTTCCTATATGCGTAACTATCAGACGACTACCTTTTCCAGATGGCTGTTTTAACCCAACTGACAAACCTTCAATAAAGGCTTGTCGTGCACTTGTTATATTACCATCCTGCCATACTTTTTTGACCTTATGTTCTTGGTTAACCCATGTCTCGTCCATGAGGTACAATTTTTTTTGAGCTTCCGAAATTCGTCAATTTTTCTTAGATAGTTTCTTCTCCATGCTATTATTTCTTGACGTTCAATGAGAATGCTTTTCCTGTCAACTTTTCCGTACGTAAATTTCATTTCATGTACAAGTTTCCTAAAAGTTTCTTTACCCATTTTTGGTACCAATTCATGATCGCTAAGTGCCTCCAGAACTGTTTGTAGTGTGGGCAGCTCATTTCTGAAAAAGAAACTGAATAGTTCTGCCGTATACTGGTTTTGGCTTCTTCATCAACTGTGATTTTTTTCGTCCGCTACTAGTTTTTGGCGTTTGTACGTCCCCATGAATTTCTGCTTCTCTTAGTATTTTGTAAATCGATGATTTTGATACACCGGTATAATCAGAGCACATATCAACTAATGTATCTTTTGTAATTGTGGAACTTAATGATGTAGAAATGCCCGGTTGGTTATTCGGAGGTACACACGTAGAATTACAGCACATATGCACAAAGTCATCTTTTGGTGGCTGATGATCTCTTTCAAGACAGTGAAATACCCGCAGTACAATTTGTTTTTCTCTTACTGACCGAGACTCCGACCGTTTTACGGTCGGAGTCTCGGAAGGCCCGACCATGTCTCCCATTTTTTGAGTAGTTTGAGAACGGTGTAGAAATATAATTATGTAACGCTTAAACACTTATTAGCACTATTATTTTCACCAATTGTTATCACAACACGTCGATTGATGACTAACTTAACTGTAAAACGTACAATTCACGCTGTATAATTCACAAACCAATGATATGCTTATGGCTGCAAGTACATTAGTGAGGACTGCAACGATGAGATGGAAGTTACGGTAAAGTGACAAAGACAGAAATATCGTTGCGTACAGCGTTGCCACTAGTTGTAATAAATATCTAACACTATACAGAAAATAATGAATTTTAACTGATCAGTAATCAGGAAATGTATAAGTATTACTCATTACAAGCTCATTACTGATTTTTGTCTTAAATAATACCTTTTAATCGTACTAGTATTGTGTATTATCTATAATTTGCCACAACCTACAACTCTACTGCTTACTATATTTTGATTCTGCTATAAACTGGTAACGTAAAATTTAGATATGACAACGCGCTTTACTCTCAATCTTTATTGGTTTTACTATAGGTAACCATATTTCTATCGATAAATACATGTTCGATTGTTTGGAAACTGTATTGTTATGGCAGACAGTCGAGAAGTAGATATGTTGTTTTTTGTCTAAAAACAAAAAAATTGAAAGCAATTTGAAATGTATTTATTTAGGTATCAAAAATATGATGTCGAGTGTATTTGGTGAGGATTAATACGCAGCTAAAGTTTTTTCATTAGTATGTTTTATTGAACGAAAGTCATTTCTGTATGTTTACTGTCGTAGTGGATTACGAATTTCCAATTTCCTCGGGTATCCAGGATCTATCAGTTCGGGCAAGAGGCAAGCCATGTAAAAAATCTCTAATTTTGGTTTCATATCATTCGTCCAAAATAAATCGTCCTTAATGATCTTTAAAAAAAATGCCTATTAATTTTGTTATTTTTTATGCAACATGAAATAAAAATTATTCACAATTTTTTCAACCTAAAATTTCAATATTTATAATCACAAAGTTTTTTAAAAAATAAAGTTAAATTGTTGAAGGCAGATAAAATATGAATAAAAACCAATTTTTTCGTTTCGATATCACAGATTGTGAGATGTTACTAAAGCCCACCTTTTCAACTAGCATTCCCAGCGGAGTTCAAAATACAAAATAACACAAGGAACATAGAATAAAGAAAATACTTTTGTCTAGTTTCTACTGTGTTTATTTATTCGTTACGACTGGTTTCGGCTTATAAGGCCATTTTCAAGTAAGTTATTTTCAAGTAAGTTACTTGAAAATGGCCTTATAAGCCGAAACCGGTCGTAACGAATAAATAAACACAGTAGAAACTAGACAAAAGTATTTTCTTTATTCTATATTCAACATGAATTTCTACAAAATAAATAAGTCATCAATCGAACGAGGAACACAAGGAACGCCTAGTTATGTGTAGCTGCCCTTGTACTTGATAGTAATAATTATGATTTCGTTTCAGCTGCATGTGTAGATTCTCATCTAGAGAACAGGAATTTATAATTATTTGCTCAATTGCTTGCTTGGGATGCATTTTTGACGCAGTTTTGGGACACTTCACCTCAACAATGGCGTCATCTCCAATTAACCCATCAGGACTGGCTCCAAAAATATAATCGAGTTCATCAATGAACATTCCACAAGGTTCAACCTGTGATACAAAAAAAATCAATGTTTGCATTAGTGTGTTATTAGAGTATATTACCTTGACATGAAAATCATTCTCCAGTTGTCTAATTGCAAATGGCTCTTGTTCTGTTCCATACTTGGTGTTTGCATTTCCTTCAAAAGTTGAATAAAGTAAGTTTTTCTCCTTATTGGCACAACATGTTGACTTTCGCATCTTGCAAATTTCACCAAAATATGAAGCTGTTAAGCGAATATGTCTCTCTTGTTGCCATGTATTAAGCTCAATGAGTTTTATCTCCTCGGGAGTTTTTTTCAATGAATTGAGAAAATATTTTTTCTTTCGCTCGAATTGATCAGTAGGTAAATCTGGATCAGGATTAGCATCCGGACCATAATCCTTATCTGGTAGAGCATGTTCCTTCTTAGTTCTGGAAAGTTTTTATTCTTGCGTCTCCTGATTTTCTGAAGTTCACGTCTCCTTTTGATCTTTTCTACATATCTTTTAGTATAAAACGGATCTTTGTTTTTTCCAAGAACATTATAATAGTTCCTAGCAGAATTGAATGATATAGCAGCAGCTTTATAATGTATCGCATAGGATCTTCTAAGGAAATAGTTAATTCTTTTTCCTCCAACAAATTTGCAGATGATGCTGTTGTATTGTTCAGTGATATTGGTATCCAGATCCGCTATCAAGCTGGTTGCATTTAAAACTAAGCGGTTGATACAAACTTCAATATCGTCCGATAGACCACATGCTCTCATGCTGGGGATATGATCAACTTCATTTAACCTTACAGAACACTTGAAATATGCTATCTTCTGACATTTTTTATGCTATCCGAATACATGTGATGGAATATTCTTGAGGTCTCTGCATAAGTTTGCAACTTTTTTCTCTAATCCTGGACATCGCAGCAGATTTTTTTGAGGTGCGTAGTCTACGGGCATTGCCTTCGACTAGTTTCCTTAGGCCTAGAGGTACTGGTAAATTTTTTGAAATACTTCGCTTTCTATCTGTTAATTGAATTTTGTTTATTATCTTCATTTCATTGCACAAATAAAAATGAAGTTACACGGAAATAAGCACTTCTCCATCTGAGATGAGCGGGCTTACTTTATATAATTTTAAAGGTATATTTTCAGAATATTTACCTAACATAAAATTGCAGATTTTTCATTTACCTGACACTAAAATCAGAAAACCAACACTTCATTCCACATTTCAATTTCCTAATTGAATTCGTTCAAAAAATAAGAGGAAAGAAGACAGATTAAAGAAAAGCACTGTAATAGGTCAAAATATAATCTGTACTTTCTAGGAGAAAAACACATTATTATCAGAATGCCAATACTTGTGTGAAGAAGAAAATCATTACGAATGTTTTTGATATAAGCATAAATATTTCGTAAAATATAATTTTTCTTCCATGAAGAAAATTCATTTCTGATGGTAATAATAATTAATGTAGTATCAAAAAGAAAGCTATACTTGTTACTGAAAACTATACCTACTTATTATATGAATACATAAATTTAAATTTTTGAAAAAATAGTTTTTTTCTTGTACGAAGTATATTCAAATCTTAGAGTCAATAGCTATTCTTGATTAAAGAAAAGAACACTTCTCATGTTAATAATTGATGTTTGATCAAAGAGAGAACTGTTATACTCAGTAGTAAGGTTTTAAAGCTTAGAATAAGTATAAAAAACTACTTGAATTTCAAGTGTATAGAAACACGATTCATCTTCAATTCAGTGTAGCTTTTTTTTCGTGTGGAAAGACTTCAGATAATATATAATCAGGTACCTACCACAAATTTCTCGGATCTTTGAAAAATTCCTCATCATGTGATTGCAACACTCAATTTTTTGTATCAGAAGTGTTCCATAAGGTCAAGCTTCCAGAAGTTTTTTATGAACACTACTATCACCATTTCCAATTAACTTGTGGTATATCAAACCATGCATTTCGATGCTCCGTCTGAAACCTTCAACTATGATATCAGATTCCATACTGATGATTCACTCCAATTTTTGTAGCATTTGTGTTCAGGTAAAGGAATTTCTTCATTCACCGCGGAACGCGAGCAGACGGCAAAAAAACTTATTTCTAACGCCCAGGAATAATTTTTTTTTCGTTCTAGCTCCAATTATACAGGACTGTGAAAAAAGAGCTCAATAATGATATATTTGGTGCACGCAGCAACTGGCTACCTACCACTCCTGAAGATGCATTATAATTTGCGGAATATGATCTTTTGCTCCAAGCCCCATCCGCTACTGGTATACCGCTTTCACCCACCTCTCCTAAATCCTGAGCTATTCGAGCCTCTTCTTGACCTGCTTCCTCCATGACCTTCCAAGCAGTCTCTTCAATTATATTAGCTACATTTTCGTGGTGTTGCTGATAAGTATATAGAGTTACTCATGAATGGTACATTTAAAACAGAGAGCATCTCATTTACTGTAGAGTAGCCATTTCCGGTTGAAACTGTGGCCAACGTTAAAACGCTATTTATGTCCATTCCTCCGTTGGTTTCTTCTATAAGATGAATGGTTTTTTCGATGTTGCACATTTTGCATACTAAGATAACTTTGGTTTTCAAACCCATTTTATATTCATGAATTGGATACATATCACTCAATGTACAATCGAATGGTGGGTGCTTGGATATTTCTGCTAATTGCTTCAATAAATATCCGATATCTGTCAAACGTCTCCCCTTCAGAGATATGCCTGTACAAGACCTGAAAAAATAACACATAAGTTCATACCAGAAAGATCAGAACGAATATATTTCTGCCTTTGGGTAATCTTGTCAGTCAAACGTATTCCAAAAACACTTTATTGTGAGATTTTCACTAAATTGTTTTACAAAAACGCAACACGTGTTTCGCCATACAATGGCTTCATCTGGCGTGTCTTTCAACGCGTGTCTTTCAAGTTGAAAGACACGCCAGATGAAGCCATTGTATGGCGAAACACGTGTTGCGTTTTTGTAAAACAATTTAGTGAAAATCTCACAATAAAGTGTTTTTGGAATACGTTAGTTATGGATTTTCATCAAGTATCGGCCGATTCCATCATATATCTTGTCAGTCGTTTCCACATTTTGAACGGGTGAGGCTACGGCAGAGAGATATTTGCTACACATTGACTGAACATCAGCACTGATATTATCACTGAAAAATAATTGTTTGATTAATCTGCTGATGTATCCACAAGGAAGTACTATGTATGTTTCATGGGAATAATGGATTACCTTTCCGAAACTTGAACAGATGTTGGAAAAGTGGAAACGAAGACGTTTTTTTTTTAGAATTGTCGGTAGTTGACTTTGTCCTACAAAAAACGAAATAATGATTTTTCTACGACCTACGACGAAAAGTAACTAATATAATAATGATAATCTACGAATTGACAAGTTTCGAATACCACATACTCGATGAGGCCAAGACCAACATGGGGATATCTGAAATGGTATATGTTCGATCTCAAAAGCTTGCTATTGAAATTATTATGTTTTTCAGGTGAATCCTAATTTTTTAGTATTTAGCCTAGAGTTGCCAGCTCTAAAATTTGTACAACAAAACAGACTGTTTTATGGCATTATTTTTATTTTATGTATTGTTCCCCCCGGTCTTTCTAATCCACTTATGCTCATAAAATTCAGTATTCCCTAATATCTTTTCTCAAGCAACCTGTAAGTACATTTTTATAATTCTATTATAATCTCTCCTACCTATGTTAATACAAACCTTTGTTTATACCTACAATCTGAAATCCCTTCTCTAACTGCCGATGTGGAACATGGCCATTTTGTAAAACTCATTCATTACGTTTCAAACCTTGTAACAGTACAGTTAGAATTAAATCTTGTCTTGTCTATAGTACATCTAGCTAGTTATTTTTCTCATCCTATCTTTTCACAAGAGTTATTGTAATTCTTGTGTGCATTGAGCATTCATACTCACGATAAAACAATCGTGGGTCAAAACAGTATAAGACATAGTTTTGGTCAAGTGAGCAAAAAAAATGGTGTAACACAAGGGCTATTCATTGGAAAGTATTGTATCGGATACGTCCGTTCAGTCATACCTCTTAATAACCAATTATTTCAGGACATATATTTGTCCGAAATTTTATACAGAAACTAAAAAGGTATTACAATTCCATTCAAAAGGTTTTCGAAAAAATTCTCTGGGAGTACCTGAAAAACGTTAAGATATAAATTGTTTCCCGGAAATCCTATGAACGAAAGGAAATTATAAATTTAAAGGAAATATATCCCAAAATGAAAATAATAGCATTATCAAAACGTTTCCTTTCCTAAAATTCCATATTAATACTTCAGTTATGTGTTTTTTGATACTGCTTTGTCGTAGGATAAATTCATAATGAACATTCGTGCAATATATGCATGTATGATTCTTTATAATAAAAACTGTTTTTGAGAGATATCCTAAAAGTTCAAATAATTTATCAATAAATGAAACTTCGACAACCTGTATCCCAATAAACTATGGATCTAAGACTTTCATATGAAAAAAACGCGATTTTTTTCTTCTATGAATATAGAATCGGGCATGATTACTCGTTTTGTCATATTAAATAAAAATTGCATGCGAAGTTGAATTCCAATAAATTTGTCCTAATCATCGTTGCTCAGTTATATTGAAATTGTTCAAATTTCCAAAATGGTGTGATGAAACTAATTATTTGAATAGTCAAAAACACTTACCTTGTCATCAATGATTTCTTTCCGACATTTCTACGACTACGTCTTTTCTCACTTGCGAACAATCGTTTTCCCTCCGCAACGCCTAGCCTGCCTTTTATCTTTTCCATGATCACAAAAGAACCAAAAAGTATATATTTACTGAAACGTAATAACGTTATTTGTATAAATACAAACTCACACTGATACAGTGAATGTAATATGTCTGCGCAAGATTCCGTACGCCTGTGGGTTCGTGGTGGCTTGCAATTGCAATCTCGGAAAACGAATTCTCGGATGATTAGAGGGCGCCATGAACTGGATGCCGAAAATGCATTTTCTATTTTACTTCTCAATGGTTTAATTTGAAAATGTAATGATTTGGAAATGTACCGAATTTTTAAAACATATATTCACTGGAGGGAAACTCCCATTTTCCATTATTTATAAATAATCAAGTATAGATATTTTTTTCTTGGAGAAAAATCGAGAACCAATAGTTACCCATCTCAAGAATATTTTTTCGAAGCGATCGGTGTAAGCTGCATGAAAATCTGACAACTTTTCGTGAAATTATAAGTAAAATCATTTCAAAGTGACTATGGATTCCTCTTAAGTGTGGAGGTTCGGCGAGCATCTTCCTTGCGTCAAAAGTATGTCTACGCAAATGTTCTAAATATTCTGAAGTGGAATAAAAACAGTTTTTTTAAAATATTTTTTATAACTTTTTAAAAACAAAACATTCATATTTTTAATATTGGTAGGAAGTGCATTATACAATTTAAAATCATAAGTTTTTTTTTTATTTCATCAGCCTGAAACGTTGAGGTCTAATAAAATTGCTGTGTGTATCATGATTGTGTGAACTGGATTGCCTGGGAAACAAGGGGGCCCTTTTGTGAATATCTAATAGGCTTGAGTAAATATACAAAGAAGGCACCGACATAATTTCATCAGTGATGAATGATTCATGGCAAGAATCCCTAAAACCGATTCCAGCAAGAATTCTCAGAGCTTTTTTCTGTAATGTTCATTTCAACAACTCTCAAGATGATAAAGCACGTGGAGTTTCTGATCTATTTGAGTCTTTCGGCCTAAAACAAACACTCTTTGAGACTACTCATATACAAGGGAAATGTCTTGACAACATTTTCACAAATGAAAACTTTAATATCTCAAATCTATGGTGGGGTGCTTCAGATCATAAGTGCCAAATGATTGACCTGCTAGACGCCACTCAGGTAGAAAAAAGAAAAGTTGACGACCACTTAAAAAATAGCAGAAGGCTGTACTCTCAATATAATATTGAACAATTAAATGGATTTTTGGAACTTGAGACATGGCGTAGTGTGTTTATTGAAGAAACTGCTAATACAAAATATAATAATTTCCATGAGACTTTCTTTCACCATTTTAACAATTCCTTTCCTTTAACTTTGATAGGACAATATAAAACTAACAATACAAACTGGGTAACACCGGAAGTTTTTAGAGCTAGAGAGCAAGTACTGTTTCTATATGACTTTTATAAAAACCACCCGACCGAAAATAACAAAGCTGCATATAGACTTAGTAAAAATGTATATAATAAAATGTTAACGTACTCACGTAAAACTTTTAATGAAAGTAAAATTACAAATTCTGAAAATGTCAGTAAAACTATTTGGAACATTATAAAAACTGAAACAGGGAAAAGAAGTACACAAAGGGTGTATCCAAAAAACATAAGTTTAAATAATTTGAACTTGTCATTTATCACTCATGCTGAAAATCTAGTAAACAGTTTACCAAACAGTTCAAAGGATATAGAAGAATATTTAGGCAAAACGAATAATACTGGATATTCAATGTTTTTTAGAGCGATTGATAGATATGATGTTCTAGCCGTGATACAGACGTTGAAAAACAAGAAGACTGAAGATATATATGGAATAAGTGTCTATGTTGTTAAACAGTGTGGTCATTTATTGTTGGACGTTCTTGAAAATATCATTAATACTTCTCTAAATGAAGGATGTTTTCCCTCATGCTTAAGTTGGCAAGAATCTCCCCAATCTATAAAAAAGGATCCCCAGAACTAACTCCAAACTTCAGGCAAATATCAATCTTGCCTTGCTTTTCAAAAATATTTGAAACTATTTTTTATAATCAACTAGTTGATTACTTCGAAAAGAACAAAATCCTGAGTCCTCAGCAGTATGGTTTTAGGAAAAATATGTCCACTTTGGATGCTATCAAGTCATTAACTCGTGCTATAAAAGCTAGTTTTGAAAGAAACAAAAAATTTTTGGGAATCTTCACAGACCTAAGTGCAGCTTTTGATTGTGTTGATCATGACATACTACTGAGGAAAACGGAGTACTACGAAATAAGAGGAGTGGCACTGAAACTAATCAAATCCTACTTGTCCAATCGATTTCAAGTAGTTTGTATTGAAAATCAGAGAAGCACTCCTCAGATAATAAGTAGGGGAGTTCCTCAGGGATCAATATTGGGCCCCCTTCTCTTTATTATTTATATAAACGATTTGCCAAATATGTTCTCCTCAAATATCGAGACAATTATGTATGCTGATGACACCACATTTGGCATCAGTATCAATAAAGGGGAGTGTCCGGCTACAATACTTGGGGAAGTTATGGAACAAGCAAAAACCTGCTTCTTGACAAACAAGCTCATACTCAATGAAAAAAAAACCAAAAGTCTCATTTTCGAATCCAGGCTACTCTACAATGTAGAAAACGACCTAGACATGCTGCACACTAAATTTCTGGGTGTAGATATAGATGTCAGGCTATTATGGAACATACATATATATACAATTTGCAATAGACTAAATAGTGCAGTATTTGCTATAAGAAAAGTTAAACAACTTATTAACCAATCCGCTGCAATAACTACTTATTATGCACTGTTCGTATCCATTATTAGATATGGCTTGTCTGTCTGGAGCTCGGCAGCTCAGTTTCATTTAAATGCTATATTCGTCATTCAGAAGAGGGCTGTAAGATGTATCATAGGAGCTAATTTTGAAGACTCCTGCAAACCAATCTTTAAAACGTTGAAAATAATGACACTTTACTCTCTGATAATTTTTGTAAAGTTACTATATGTCAAACAAAACATTAATAGTTACTCTGTTGTGTCCGATATACACGGTCACAATACTAGAAATAAAGATAATTTGATTTTACCTCAAACCCGGTTACAAAGAATGGACGACACTATTGATATTAAAATGTACAATGCCCTACCTCTTACAGTACGTTCTCTAAACTATAGTAAATTTAAAAAACATTTAAAGACATTACTTACGGAAAATCCCCTATATGGTATTAATGAGTTTTTCCATTCACTCCCGGGACCATAGAGCAAAGATGCCTTTCACGATTGTATGTATGTACTGTATTATTATTTTTATTGCACTGTATCTTCTGAAGATTTTATATTTTACTTTTGGCATATGTTAATTTGATGGTATTTTGTGACATGTTCTAAAGCTGTAGCTTTGTTATGAACCAAATAAAAAATTTGAATTTGAATTATGAGCCAGCAAAATACTATTTTCAACATAGTAAAATTTTTTATTGGTTTCGGCTGTCTAAGGCACTCCAAAGCTTACTTTTCAAACTTGAAATGTGGCTTGACCAATTTAGAGTAGTCCAGAGTGAAACCCAATAATTTGACACACTGGAATTCAGGTAATGGCCTAGCCATAGAAACAATCATGTTCTGTGATTTTTCCTTATTCATCATGAGTTTGTTGACACTGAACTAGTGTAGTCATTTTACAAAAATATGCCATGAGAATTGTGACCATTACCAGCCGAATTCTGACTCACTCAAATAACTCAAAAATTTACCTTCAGGTGTAGTTGAGCTGATTCTTAGTTGTGATGTTCAACTTTTTTTTCTACCTCACTAGTTTTCTGTGACTGACTGACTTCTATGAACCAATAAAAATTATTTATCTGCCCATCAATCCCAATTCCTGCATACTAGAAGTTACACTAACAAAAAAATTAAAACAAATAAAACTGTTAGATCCAAAACATTCAGAGACACACTATTGATAAATTTTAATTTGTACTGATTCCTATGTACCAACAAATTACAACTTCTAAACATTACAAATTGCAACTTACAAACTTTGTTCACGCTTTACTTCCTTAGCTAATATGCATCCCTAAATTCAAAATCTAATCTTTTTAATCTCTTTTAATCTGTAATTAGCTTGTATTGCAATATTACACTTTTTATAAAACTTGTTTTCCATGTATTTTTATTATTTCAGTCAACCAACAATATGTAATCCTATTGAAAAAAATTTAAAAAGTAGCCTGAAGTAGTTAAAATGAATGTTTACCAAAGTTTTTTACAATTTTTTCGTTGCAGATGGCCAACAAGAAGACATGGCCAGTGGTCCGCAGCATTCAGTATTTGGTCAAGGGATGGGACCTTCTAGTTACGGGGAAGCTTACCGTCCTCGTGGCAGGGATGATAGTGATTGGCATCATATGGATAGGGCACAAGAACAAAAACGAATGGAAGAAGCTGAAGATTTAGATGTCAATGCACAGATTCATGGAAATTGGACAGTAGAAAACGCCAAATCTAAATTGCATCAGTTTATGCAGTCTAACAAGATACATGCTGACTACAAGTATACACAAGTAGGGCCTGATCATTCCAGGTTTGTTAAATTGAGAATATTTTACCTTCGCTTAATTTTTTTTTATTTAGTTTATAAGTACCATAGAAATCAAAAATATAGAAAACCAATGCCATATTGAAGTAATGTATCCTACTGTAGTGTTTTGTACTAATGTATACTTGGCAGTATGGATGCTGCTGTGCCAGGAGGTATTCAAGTAAAATGTAAATTGTTGCATTTGCATGAAGTGAGAACTACAAATTTATGGAATCCATGTCATATCAACATGCTTTATTCGAAAATTCAATTTCACCATCATACATCTTGATGAAACTTGGCACAGATGTACACTTTAATATACATATAATACATATACATATAATACATGAGCCCAAATTGAAAGTTATTCTACCATGTGTGCTTATTACTCCTACTGTATTACTGCTGAATTATGTTTTTTTTGTAATACACCTGAACTATGTTTTTACTTGTTAGCTCTATATCTGACTTAAGGTTTTTTTCAATTACTCTCCTAGTTTGCTGCACACAAGTGTTCCACCTAATTTTTTGCTTAACTCTCCTAAATGTTTATTTTATTTTTTGTTCACTCGCTTCAGGTGTTTCTAGTTGATAAATTACTATTGTATTCATGTATATGTGTATATATGTATGTGTATTGTGTGTATATAGGCAGATATAAACTGTAACATGCTTGTTAATATGTCTTGTTATTGGGATTTATTCCTGTTTAGACATTGAACAACTTTTTTATATATATATATATATATATATATATATATATATATATATATATATATATATATTAAGGAAAACCTATATAAACTTGTAGTTTTTAATGTCATCCGGTGTTTAAGTTATAACTATCTTAAGTTTATGAAAACCATCGGAAATCCATCTGTGATTATTTATTTTGTTTTGGTGATTGAAACACATGTCGGGGTGTTAAAAATAACGGTTTGATGTTGGGATAGAACTCCAGTAATATTCATCTAAAATGTCCTCAAATTGAATTTTTGTTCGCTCTTCTGATTCAACTCTTGGATAGCAAATCAAGTCGCTTTCATATTTACTCTTTTTAAGATAAATTGCTTTTTTACCTTTTATATAAAATTAGAGAAAAGTTTTATAAACTTAGGACTTACAGTTTAAATGAAGATCAAGGGGTAATGAAATGACATGAAAATTATGTGAAATTTAGAATAGATATAAACATATTAGTATGTCTTTGAGGACTATTCAAAAGTGAGTTGATGATTATAATATTTATTTATTTTTTATTTATTTATTTATTTAATTGATACACAAAATACAAAAAATAAGAATAAAGTAAAGGTTAAAGTACTTTTACAGAAAAAAAATTGGAAGGATTTTTGTTTATTATTAAATCTTTTAACTGAAAATTACTCTGGTGCTGATTCCAGATCATTTTTTTAATGATCAAGTTTCTTGACCTCATTTTAAGCTTACTTCACAAGTGGAAGTTGTTTGACCACTTTGCAGTAAGCTGATTGTTTTTATTTTTTCTTTACGAGGTCCGGCTATTAAATAACAAGACTGCGCGCCTGGAGTGTGCCTTAGAGGGGTGGAAAAAAAACGAGTAGTGCGTTGGGTATCTGGAAATCTTCTATTCACATACCAAAACAAGTCTTCATGACTATTATAGTATTTGTGCAGTAGCGGTTTGAAACAAACATGTTTTTCTCTCATCAATCTTAAATTTCTTGTTAAGTTGAAAAAACTCTGAGTGCTATAAATTGTTGCAAGAGGCCTATGGGGAGAATTCTCTATCTTGTGTGCGTGTTTTTGAGTGGTGTAAGCGCTTCAATGAGGGCTGAGAGAGCAAGGATGTCCAAATCAAAATTCAAGGCAATGTTGATCGGTTTTTTTTCGACATTAACGGTACCGTGATGATTGAATGGGTTCCAAAGGGTCAGACTGTCAACCAGACTTATTATTTGTCAGTTTTGGCAATACTGCGAGAACCAGTTCATACGAAACGGCCCGAGTTGTGGAAGAACAACTCTTGGATTTGGCACCAGGACAACACACCTGCCCATAAAACGCTATCTATGAAGCGGTATTTGACCGATAAAAGCACTCCAGTGCTCGAACACGCGCCATACTCGCCAGATTTTCACCGTGAACTTTTTTTTTGTTTCCGAAGATAATATCTGCTTGGAATTGTCTCGATGATGCAGTAAAACAAAAAACGGCAGAGCTCTTGAAGGCCCTCGCCAAAGACTTCCAGCACTGCTTCAATCAATGGAAAAATCGTAAGGAAAGGTGTGTGGGGAGGGGAGTATATTGAAGGGGAGCATTCAAATGTAGAATAATTTACATAATAAAACCCTTTTTCGTAACCAGTCTCATTATTTAATAGCCGGACCTCGTATATTTCTATGAATTCTATCAATGCAATTTGCAAAAAAAATGAGATTCCATTGAATTGGTTCATTGGCAACTTGAATTTTTTGCAATTTGTTATTTACATTTGAGTATAGAATTATTATAAAAACTAGACCAAGAGCAGTAGAACACAAGCGATAATGCATTATTTTGTTTATAGAATTGTAATAAGTCGGTTCTATGAACTTATATTCTGCAATTCAAAATACTTCTAAGAAAGATGTATTTTGAAAAGCATGTACAAAATTAATCATTTTTGAAATGAAATAACTCCTGTTAAATTTCTATAAATATTGAAGTCTGTTGAATTTCTGTAATGAATGGTGGATTCAATAATTAACCCAAACATCCTAGAAGATAACTGTTGAATAGTTTATAAAACAAATTTTTGCACTTTGTCAATACAGGCATATCAACTTTATTCAATAATTTTTTTGATTTATCGAATCTACTTGAAATATAAATGCAACTTTTTTATTTTTTCATTGATGAAAACAGGTGTTATTTTAAATTTACAGTAAAAAAAAAATAATGCTTGCTCAAATATTAATTGCTCTTGGTTTATGTTTTCATACAGATTCTTTACCATACGACTAGATGTTGATACATCAGAATGTGAGTATACAAAAAAACATCTATGTTTGCACTCTTCATTTGTATTTTTTTTTAGGACTTTTGTTGCTGAACTGAGTTTTTACGTGAAACAATTAGGACGAATCATTCATGGGCGTGATACTGGATCAAACAAGCAAACTGCAAGTAAAAGTTGTGCCTTATCAGTGGTTAGACAACTTTTTCATCTTGGAGTTATTGAAGCATTTTCAGGTGAATATTAAACGTTTTATCAGCAACTGTTTTTTAAAGAATTATACAGTGTCCCATAAGTCATATATCAAACTTGAAGGGGTGATAGGGGAGGTCATTTCCAATCAAAAATCTGTATTTACAAACATGTACATTTTTGAAAAGAGCAAAATTTATTGTAAAGAAGCCAAGGATATTTTTGATCATTTTTATTGAAAGTAAGTAGTAGGATAGTTGATCTATTATTTTCAGCAAGTGCAAAATAATTTCAGGCTTCACCTGAAATTTGAAGCCTACATTTATTTTCTTATTTTATGTCAAAATAATTTTGATTATGAAAAATGAGTGTTAAAACTTCCTGTGTTTTTATATCATTTGTATTTGAAACTAACGTTACTGCAATTTTATACAAGGGCATTTTCAAACGAATACAATAAACTGAAATAATCAACACTGTGAGTAATAATAATTTAATTTTAGTTTAATTCGATGTAAAGAGTGTTTTCTAGGGATGGCTTTAATTATTGATAATTGATAACGGTTATCAGTGTTATGATCTTCGTTCGGGTTTGAAGGCCGCCATGGTTTGGAACTGTATCACTGTCGAGGGTAGTACCAAGGTATTTCACCTCTTTAAAGAAGTTTAGTTTGCTTTTGAAGATTTCGGGAGGTTTTAAGCCTGATAAACTTCTTGTCCTGGTGAAAAGGACCATCTCAGTCTTCTTGGAATTGATCGACATGAGTGTTCCTTACACCATGTTTCTATTGATTTGAGCGCATTCTGCATTCTATCCCACAGTGTGTTTTTGCAAATTTGATGGTCTGCAAGATACCTATGTCATCTGCATATGCGATTGTGTAGAATCCATTATTGTTGAGGTGATTAATCAGGATATCCAGAACTATGTTCCAAAGAAGGGGTGATAAGACCCCTCCCTGTGGACATCCCCTCATGACCAGTCCTCTCACTGTGATGTCTTCTACATTGATACTAAATGCTCTACTAGAGAGCATCTTGAGTATCCATTCTCCTACTACCAGAGGTACATTCCTGGAGTTTAGTTGCTGGGTAATTGTCGATATCTATGAATATACCCAGAGTGTTGTCCAATGATCTTTTGATTCTGCCAACCACATGGTGAAGGGTCGAATCAGTAGACCTTCCCGGAGTATATGCATGTTGATTTGGATGAAGTGGGTTGTGAACTAGTACTTCAATCTCTTATGTATCGTTCACATAGCCTCTCCATAGTTTTAAAAAAGAAGGATGTGAGACTAATTGGTCGGAATGCTTTTGGTAAGGTGTAGTCCATCCTACCTGGTTTGGATACCACTCGTACTTCTCTCCACTTACTGGGAATGTACCTCAGAGCTAAAGAGGCTCTGAATATTCCAACAAAGTGCCGCATAAAAATATTCATTCCCCATTGAAGTAGGGCTGGTCTTATACCGTCAGGTCCTGGTGACTTGAGGGGGGAAAAGCCCGATATAGCCCATCTTATCTTGTCCTCATCAATCACTGCACTAGCAGATTGCCAGTCGTATTTTGAGGGTGTTCCGTCCAGTTCGTCGTTCCAGGAAAGACAGAAGCTGGGAAGTGAGTTTCCATAAGAATATCAGCGCTCTCTTGGAGGTTGGAGGCTTTGTCGCCATTTTTCCTTTGTCAGGATGGTGGTCATTTGAGAGTGCCTTCTGTAGCCTAGAAGCTAGTGGGAAGTCTTCGACTGCCTCACAATAGGCTCTCCAGGCTTCTCTTTGCATTTGTCTACAGACTTTTTTGGACTCTCTGAGGTTGGCTTGATATATACCCCAGTCCTCTTCGAGTCTTGTACGTTTTACCTTGTTAAAGGTCGTTCTCGCTGTCTTCCTGAGGTGTTTCAGTTAAGGGCAACGCCATGTATTGGTTATGTCATCTGTTTGTTTTGGATAGATACTGTGTACCTTTCCAGTTCTTCATTATTGACATGAGTCAGGACCTCTGTTTTCCGCAGAGCTCCTTTTAAGAGTCCATTGTAGAGAGCTACATCCGTCCTCTTCGGGTCACAGATTTTACAGTGGTTCTGAGATTCTGGCTTACTGTATAGGTCAACCAGCGGTGGTCTGACATAGATGATCCAGTCCTGGATTTTGTTTGATATTTTGGCTGTCGTCAGGGTGATATCTATTAATGTTTGGCTACGGGCGTTAATAAATGTCAGATCCGTGCCTTTGTTTAAGATTGTTAGATCTTTCTCAATTATATATTGATATAGGGACTTATCTCAAGGCGTTAATATCCTTGCTGCCCCAGCTCAAGTGGTGAGAGTTTGAGTCTCAACCCAATATAAGCTCCACTCTCTGGTTGAGGCAGAGATCCACTAGTACCTCCATTTCTCTGGTCGGTGGTAGGGTGGCTGCATCCGAAGGGAGGTACACTGATGCGAGTATCAACGCCGTATATCCTTTTCCATCTGAACATTCCACTTTAACCACAGTAAGGTCTGAGGTGTGTAATTGTGCCACCCAAAAGGCTCTGTAATTCCTAGGAACGTAAACAGCTATCCTAGGTTGCTGATTGCTTGGTAAGGTGAAGATTTGGCCATTTAGGCTACTGAAACCAGTAATTTTGGTCTTTATTATCCAGAGCTCCTGAATCAAAGCTATTGCATCCTCCAATACAACAAGGTTGTAACATAGTGTTGCCGTTGCCGCCTTTTTGTGTTGGAGGTTGCATTGTATTACATTCATCTTTTTTCCAACGTCCTTGCCCATGAGACAGTTGTTGGATTTGAAGCCGTCTCCCCCCGCTAGGGGGGAGACGCTGTATTTAGGTGCCTCCTCCGTCAGGTCATCGACTGTCATCTGTTCAGACGCTTTGACTTCCTTTTCGGGGCCCATAGTGGCCTTGAGGTCAATATCCACTTTAGGTGGCTCGACTTCCAAAGACCTAGGATCTCCAGAGGTACCTCCTGCTTCTTTTCGTGTTGCTCTTATAATCAATGAGGTAAACGCGTAGCTTGTCCTCATCGACTTCTTCTTGAGGACAGACATATCATCGTCTCCAATCCCGAAAACGAAGAGGTGTCCTTGTGGGTTCACCTTCACCTCATGGTGGAAAGTGCACCATCTGACCACCGTCAGGTCAGGGTTCTGCGCCTTCAGCCGACCCAGCACCTTTTTTTTTTCACCGGGTGTCGTCTTGTGGACGTCCTCCGGGATCCAGAGCGAGGCTTTGTTAAGCGTTGGGGGCTTATCCACACTGACGACTGCAAGTGATGTCTCCTCCCACGGCTTAATGTTCATTGTGGCTTTCTTCAGCCACTCTAGCGTCACGTCGTCATCGCAGATCACTCTGATGACTTCACCGGAGTATGTCCATGACTTGAACGTCGGCGGTTTGCTGTTGCTGCTGGAGACGGAGAAGATGATCTTGTCCAGCTCCTCCAGCAGTGGATTTTTGATGAGACTCTCCCGTTCTGCGGTAACCTTACCGTACAGGTTAGTCTCATCTACGATGGCAACCTTGAAGTGTCTCACGGCGGCCTCCGCGAAGGTTTTGGGAGGTGCAGCGACATTACTGTCGTTGCGCGGCTTCTTCAACCTCCTTGGGATTCCCTCCGTATAGGTGCTCAAGTGAGGGCGCTTTCCTGTAGGGGCATCCTATTCCTTGCCTTTACTCAAGGCGGAGCTCTTGACGCCCACCGCCGGAAGTGCCCTTGCTGTTAGAGGTGGAGTAGGGGAGGAGGAGGGTACACTAAAGGCTGATTTATAGTTTAAGTAACGCAACCGTACCGCTAACGCCCACTGTACCGTAAAAACATAAAGGTTCAGATTAACATGCTGTCATTTATAAATGCTACTCCGCAAACGCAACAACGTATCCGTAACGTAAGAGATGGTCATGTTTCATCTCTTGCGGAACTATTCCTTACGGACAACCAATCAGAGCACGAAATTTCTGTTTTCAACAATTGACAGTCATGTATCAGATGTTAGTTTTCGATTTTGTGGTTAGTTTGTTTATTATTTAAAATATTTTACGGTTTTTGCTGTCGAGGATATTGTATTATTATAAACATGGGTAGATTTAAAAAATGTATGAAATATATCTTCTTTTCTAAATTAATATTTCTAGAAGTAGATTATGATTTGTTAATAACATTGGTTCAGTCCTTCCCACACCTCTATGATAAATCCAATAGAAATTTTAAAAATAATTTGGTTAGGGGCAATATCTTACTGAAGGGTAATCTCTAGTTTTTCCTCTGGGGTAATTCTGTCAGAAATTGTTCGTTTCCGGATTTTTGGAACAATTTGTGCCAACAAACGTTCAAAAAGTGAAACACTCATTCTTGTATATTTAAAAAATTGTTCTGGATCATTTTTCATTGGCAAACATGTTGTTGTGTAGAATCCGCGAATTCTTCTGTCTACATTTAAAGGTTTTGTTTTAAATTTCCTAAATTTCCTTTTTTTTTAATCAGCGCACTTGCCAATAATAATAAATAGGTGGCTAAAAAAAAAAAATTATTGACAAACATTTTGAAACTTTCAAAACAAATCTCTTTGTATTTGACACACAACAGGATTTGACAGAGTGAATGCGCATGCGGATGCTACTGTTTTGCGTTGCGGTGCGTCATCTATGAAACGAATATTTGTATTTTTGCGTTAATGATTACGTTACGGTACGTCTTATGTTGCGTTACTTAAACTATAAATCCAGCTTTATAGTTGCTGCCATTCCTGCCTCTTTCGCTCTCTTTCTCCTTTTGGCCTCGGCGCCGCAAATGCGCTTATGCCTTGACCTTTGTATCACATCACGAAGTGATCTGCTATATCCAGCCTTATTCCGAACGGTAGATAGGGTGGACATCCCCAGCCACCGCCATAGATTGAGATGAGCACTTCTGTCCAGCCTCGGGATTGGTTTTTGGTTGTATCTGTTTTTGTTTCTTTGTTTGTTACAATCATGTGTGTTCCCACGAGTAGCAAGGGAATATTTGGTCAACTCTGGCAGAACCCCGCATTACCAGAGCAAGGCTGATTACAAGCAGGTTTCGCCCGGTTCCCCAAGGGGATCGATCGTAACCGCATATCACCCTGCGGCCAATCAGCTTTCGGCACGGTTCCTTACACCTCAGCTTGGGTAGGCTGGTCAAAGGTGGCATGTTTCGCAAAGGCTTTTGGGAAGTTTGAGTTCCCCTCACCCTACTTATTTCTGCCACTGACCAGGAGTCCGGCGATCCTGTCGATCCCATCGTTAGGCCACATTGGCTTTCCGGGCAGGGCCCCCAGTCCCCTGGCCACCCGGGGACGCGCCCGATAGGTAGCCCAATCAATGGGATGTCTTCCCTATTATTTGCAATCTCTGAAAAGATACTCTTTAAATACTTTAATCTTTATCAGACAGGTTTTATATCTGTGGTGCAGGTAATCTTTTTGTATATGTGTACTCTTAATTTTCATGTTGATTCTACAGTTTTTTTATGTTGATATGCAAAACTATTTTCCTTGTGAGTTCACTTTTTATTGATGATTTTTTTTGGTGTGATGATTCAAATGAAACTTGTGATCCAAGTTTATTTCACTGATGGTATTTAATTGCTAATCATGGTAATAGGAAAGTTTGGAATAAATTTATTAGTCTTTTCTAATTATCAGTAACGATTACTTTTCAATTCCATACTTTTAAGGAACCTTGAAGAAAGAAAGAAACCCGGCTTCTGAAATGAAACCATTTGAAGTAAGGATCTCTCCGCAACTGAAAAATCAAATTCAGGACTGTCTAGCAGAGCTGAATGTAACTCCAACCCCAGTTGTAAGAGAAAATGTAGAGAAAAGCGAAATACAACCGGTTTCTCTTTTGAACAATCATGTGTTGGATGATTTCCATCCATCTAAACCAACTGCTGCAGGAGTTGTTACGTGGTCTCCTCCACAACCAAACTGGAACTGTTGGACAGGTTGCAATATTGACGAAGGATATTTGGCAACGGCTACTTTGGAGCAGCTCAGTGAGCAGATGCTGAGAGAATCAAAAGAACGATCTGCCAACGATTCTAATTTGAGGCAGAGCATTCAGGATAGGCAGAGCCTTCCTGTCTACAGTATGAAGGGTGTCATCATGGAATCTATCAATGAACATCCAGTTATCATTATCAGGGGAAACACAGGATGTGGTGAGTATGCACTCTAATAATGCCTTAGTCTTTGATATCGGGAGGTTCTTTTTAATATGTAAATACTATGAGTGAATGTTCTTAATTTTTTACTCAAAATATCTTTGAATTTTTCATTGGAAACCAATTATGTGAATTTTACCAACGAAAATAGGGTAGTAGACGCAATTAACTCAGCTGCGTATGATTTTTTTTTTAAACAGTCAAAACTTGTGCGAGCTACGGACTAACGAGGTCTTACCTTTTAACGTGTGATTCCTAACACGGGTTGAACAATAGCAATGATAATCGACCGTTCAGCCTGAGGCTTGAACCATCAACTCATACATCGGCCGATTGACTTAGTGAACAAAGCACCCACGTCGAACCGCCCGGTTAACGACCTGCTAACGTGAATACTAACATGCTTCCAACTCTTGCCTGATTTTCAAATATATAGGAAATAATTTTTGATTTATCAAATTTGTGCTTAATGCATATTTTTCAAATTTGAAAAAACTCATTTTCATAGATCATATCATTGTCATAAACAGTGTATAGATGCTTTTTGCTAGGATGGAAAAGGTCTTTCAAATTGGTGCTAATAACATTTTTCAGCATCTCTTTCAGTTTCCTACATTTTCTGTCAAAATTTGAGATATTTCCAACAGCGGATGTACTGAGAATTCTTTATTTCGGACTAGCACAGTCAGCTATGCAATATGGAATATTTTGGGGACCCTCAACTCACATACTGAGGGCTTTTGTTCCCAAAAAGAAATCATTAGAGTTATGAATAAAACTCACCCTTCAGAGTCTTGTAAGCCACTATTCCGAAATTCTAAAAATACTAACGTTACCTTGTCTCTACATCTTGAACCTGATATTGGTTATAAAGGACAATGAAAATACGTTTCTGAAGAATGACCAAATACATGCACATGATACAAGGAATAAGGAAAATATTCATCTGCCCTTTTCCAGGCTTCTCATTGGTCAAACTTTCCCAAAATATGTTGGTGTAAAATGTTTCAATAAGATGAAAAATCTAATAGATATGAGCGGTAGCAAGTCAGCAGTTAGGACTAGAATATTAACATATCTCAGTGATAAAGCTTTCTATAGTGTAGAAGAGTTTCTGGGCTCCTGATTATATTTTAAAATTATAGTGGTAACAAACCTCAACTGAATTCGTTGTCTAATTATTAATTCTTATTATACTCTTTTTTATATATTTATAGCACTGAATAGTGTCCCATTGTTGCAGTTGTACTATATTCCTACTTTATATTCCATTTGTCCATCCCTATTTTTAATTTTTTTTATTTATATATATATGAAACACTAAATATTGTATTGTCTATATTTTATCAATTTTAGACAATCTACTTTATATACAAATATCTTTTTGACTAGTCCGATAAGTTACATATTCCGTAGTTTTCACCACACAATGTGTATTCTTTTGTGATGAATAAATATGATTCTGATTCTTAATGATTGAACTCATGACTTTCTGTCAATAGATGTTTTGCAACTTTTGAATTGGTATTCTCATTGAAAAAACTATATATTCTTTTATGCTTGTGGAGAAAATGTTCTCAGTCTGGTCAATATAAATTTTGGGACAAGAACCACAATTTAATAAAAATAATCAGTCTATCTGACACTGATGTTTTGTCATTAATGAATTTACACAATATTATTTGTTTTGTGGGCTATGTCCAAATCTTCGTTTTTTAGTGGGTTCAAAACAAAGTTATTGTCATACAATGCTTCCTATCGTTCTTTAAAATTGGATAGACCTGGCTCAAAGTTTTTCCTGTTGTTTTTTAGTCAATGATGTCCAGCTTGTAACCATTATTGACAGCAGTTTATTTAATGAAACTTAACTCTCTTTGAAAATTGCTCTCTGAAAGTAAAGTATTCAATAGCATACTGTTGAGTCCTGCTATTCCATGATAATATGGATGTGTAGATGAATTATGCGATATAATGATGAGTAAAAACTATTATTGCATTGAAAAGAATTTTGAGATTTGTAAATCATTAGCAAAAATAGTTACTAATATAGGAATTATAAGTCGGTACCGTACAGTAATATGTTTTGCAATTGTGTACACTGTTCACTTGACAGTGAACATAAAGTGTTATTTAGGTACTTTATAATTGATTTTCATCAGGCAATTTATCACACTATTCCTATTATGAAAATAACTCAATACATTTTTCATTGACATAAAAACAAATCAACCTAATACAAATGAATTGAAAGTATCTCCTTTCTCATACAACAGCTTATTCTTATATCCAACATCACATATAGAGATCCAAGAAATCATTAATAAAACCACAAAAACTACAGCCTCAGGAATAGATGATATACACGGTAAATCTCTTAAAAGTGTCAATGACATAATTTGTCAACCTCTATAATTTATTATAAATGAATCTTTATGTGACGGCAGATATCCAGAATCACTGAAAACATCAAAGTCTATACCCATATATAAAAACAAGGGCTCCAAAAATGAGGTAACCAACTATAGAAATATCTGTTTGCAATCGCAAATTGCCAAAGTTATCGACTATGCCTATTATTTGCGACTCCGTAAATTTGTTGAACACTATAAACTCATACCAGAATGTCAACATGGTTTTAGACAGCAAAAATCAACATCATCTGCCATATTCGAAATGTGTGACAACATCTACAAAAATCTCAATGATAAGAAATTTCCAATTGGTTTATTCTTTGATCTATCCCGGGCATTCAATACAGTTGACCACAGTTTATTACTTGAGAAACTGTATAGAATGGGAATAAGAGGAGTAGCCAATGAATGGGTAGCATCATATTTATGTTAAAGGTCGCAAATAGTGGTAATAGATGAAATAAAATCACAATCAGCTTCTGTCTCATTAGAAGTTCCACAAGGCTCAACATTGGCTCCGCTTCTCTTTATAATATTTATGAGTGATATTGAAAATTCATGTGTATCTCCACAAAGAACAATAATATATGCTGATGATACCTATCAAATAGTAACAGAAAATGAACTTCTCCTCTCTGTTCAAGCTGCAAATAAAACTGCTGATGAATTTTCACAATGGTGCACAAATAACAGTCTACTTGTTAATGTAAATAAAACTGTTTTCATGAATCATCAACAAAAGAATCTTAATAATGATCATTGTTCACTAATAAAAATATATCACAGATCTATAGAGCAGGTGAATCAATATAAGTATCTAGGATTAGTAGTAGATCAGAAGTTAACTTGGCGAAAACACACAGATTATCTAATAACAAAACTGAGTAGAGTCTGCTTCATAATAAGACAACTACATGGAACAGTATCACTAGAAGTACTCAAATTGGCCTATTTCAGATTAGTACAATCTAATATCTCAAATGGATTAATATTCTGGGGAAACTCAGCATACCTAACAAAAGTGTTTGTTATCCAAAAAAAAATAATTAGATGCATCGCTGGCATACATTGTAGACAATCATGCAAGACAGTTTTTTAAAGATCTAGCTATTTTAACACTACCGTCTTTATATATTTTGTTCATAACTATGAATATCAAAAGAAATGAATCACACCATACAAAAAACAGTATGATACATGATCACAATACTCGCAGAGGAAATGAACTGAGACACCTTACTCACGATTAGCCCTTGGGCAAGACTCGACAAGCTATCAAGGAGTCATATGTTATAACAAAGCAATTAGGAAATATTGAAAATTACAATACATTCAAAAAAGCTTTAATAGACCTTCTCCTAGAAAATGCCTTTTACAATGTCAAATAATTTTTAGATTTGAATGTATAAGCTGCTTTTTCTTCAGTTTGTGTGACTAGTCTGATAAATATTGTACCAGTAATGTATATGTTATATGTGTATGATATTTTATTATATGTGTATGATATTTTAATGATGAATAAGTTCTATTCTATTCTATAATATTTGTTTGGGTTATCTTGACATATGAACATAAAATATGATTTCTCCAAATTTTGACTAACAATACTGAACTATAGCAATTAAGGAAAAACTGTAAGAAAAATTGCAGACCTTTTTGAGGTCAACAAAAACACTTTATTGTGAGATTTTCATTGGACAGTTGGCAAAACCGCAACATCATATGTTTCACTATACAATAGCTTCTTCTTCTTATGAATTTTCATCAAGTATTGGTCAATTCCATGAATTTTATCTTATAAATGTAAACTGACGTTATTGGTAATGTTCCCACCTTGTTTGACATGTCTCATGTTTTAAACACAATCTGAAGAGATTAAGTATCTATCTATCTTTCTATATAAAGGTTCAATAAGTTTTTTGATACTTTCAATTTTTATTTCCTGCCTATTTAGTTTTGACAAAATATTTCATTCTGTAATCAGAATTAACATGTAATCAATCAAAAGGGGGATATTATTTAGGAGAGGTTAGATTTTGGAAAAAAAAATTTGGCTTTCTACTTCATTTTCACACAAAAAAGTGGGAAACTTCCCTAAGAGGAAAAAAAGCAATCTAGTTCAGAATAAAAACACTTTGCAAAGATGTGTGGATTATTCATAGAAGTTACTTTCAGCTACGAATTGGAAGAAAAAGCTCTTCTGAAAGTTTTCCACGTTTTTTGTATAAAGATGGAGAAGTAGAAAGCCAAAAAGTAATTCCTGTACTATTATAAAAAAGTTACGGAACTCTGAGGTAAACAAAAGTGTTTGCGATATCTGCCAGTAGTTTCGCAGTTAAGGAACTAGAGAAAATATTGTTATCAACGTCAGCGTACACTTTTTTCAGAGGAACAGAAAAAGTCATGTGAAGTTTTTGAAATGAAATATAGAAAAGTGACTGGAAAAACAGCTTTGTTATTTACTGATTGCCTTCGAAAACTAATAGAATCTAAGTAACTCTAACTTTGTTAAATCTCAATTCTTTGTTCAAGAGATGATGAATAAATTCAGGCACCACAGACGTAAAATTTTATTTTTTGTTTCCGAACTTCTCCAAAGCAACTATGAGTCTATCACATCAAATAAAGAAAATTCGTTCTACTGTAAGAACCTAGGATACTTCTATTCAAATCTTTTTTTTTTGTTTAGGTAAAACAACTCAAGTGTGTCAGTTTATCCTAGAAGATTACATAATGTCTGGTCAAGGAGCCTGGTGTAACATTTGTGTGACTCAGCCAAGACGAATTTCAGCAGTTTCTGTATCAGAACGTGTGGCTAATGAAAAATGTGAGGAACTTGGTCAAAGTGTCGGATATTCTGTACGTTTTGAATCTGCCCTTCCAAGACCATACGGTTCCATTATGTTTTGTACTGTAGGAGTTTTGTTGAAAAAACTAGAGAATGGTCTAAGAGGCGTGAGTCATGTTATTGTAGATGAAATTCACGAAAGGGACGTCAACAGTGATTTTATAATGGTAGTTCTGAGAGATATGATTCATACTTATCCTGATTTGAGGGTTATTTTGATGTCAGCTACTATCGACACTACCTTGTTTTCAAAATATTTCAATAATTGCCCCGTTATCGAGATTCCTGGCAGAGCTTTTCCCGTAAAGCAGTATTTCTTAGAAGACGCCATTGAGTTGACGAAGTTTGTGCCACCAATAGATTCCAGAAAACGTAAATCTAAAGGAAAGGATGATGATGACGATGAAACTGCTGGCGTCGACGAACCTGATGAAAATTTGAACAAGGTACGTTTTTCTTTTTTGTTCTTATTTGAGAGTGAAGTTATTTACATTCATTAAATATTCAGTTTTTCAAGTTATTTTAGGTTAATTGTTCAACTAAATTTGTAATTCTTGCATTTATAAACAAACAATTTTTATTTGGCATTATTATTGTAAAGGCAGCTTTCTGATGAATCGTTCATTGGTAAAGAGTTAGTTATTGATTTATTTATTTACAAGCCTACGCTTTTCATTTGATTACCTGTTAATAAAACAAATCCTAGGCAAAACAAGAATTACATGTAGTAGGAGTTACAAATTCATTTCAAATTCCTTAACTTAAAGTTAATTGGTAATATTGATTTACTCAAAATAAGGAATTATTTTTGAAAGTTTAAAATTGTATGTTTAACACTACTTTTGAATCAACAACAAAAAATTTTTTATTTAGTGGATTTTCTTTAGTTTTTCATGAAATTTTATTTAGTTCTGTAGGTGTTTTTTATTTTAACTTCTATAAACAATAATTTTTTTAAAGAATTATTAAATTTGAAATTTTTTCTGTTCGATAAGAAATTACTAAACCCAACATGTTCAATTATTAAATAAATATATTCAATGTTATCTTATAGTCTTAAGGTGGAATTAACTTTGTCATTAATATCCAGCGAAATGTATTTTATTTATTTATTTATCAATGGGCAACCTACAATAGTATACACATGTTCAGTAAATTTAAGGATGTCAACACTTTTTTTTCTTCTATCTTTTGATTTTTCTAATTTAGTCTGTATCATTGAGAAAAGCACCTGCAGAGACATAATTTTTCTATTTTACTTTATTGTAATGTTGTTTGGGGGGCGTTTTCAATAATGCCATCAATTGCTTGCGAACAAAATCATATTGAAGAGAAACCAGCGGTTTCAACGTTTGATCTAAACAGAGAAACTGAAATCCCCCATATGATAGGTCAATATAGTTATCAGTGTTGATTATGAAGTTTTTTGTAACCTGCAGAGGTTTTGTTGTTCTACAAATGAAACAACTAGATCAACTAAAAATTTATTATATATTTATTTAGTATAAACGGGAAAACCCTAAGTTACAACAATGTAAAATATACATGTATTAAAAATATTCTTCAAAACAAAATGATAAATGAAACAATTGAAACCAAAACATACAAGGCATAAATCCACAGACTAAATACATAATTGACTGCAGACTTTTTGAAGACCTCTAAGGAATAAGTAAAAAAATCAAGTTCTGATGCATTAGCTTCCCTTAACATTCTTGACATTGGACTCTTAAATCCATAATTGGTAGAATGTGCCATGGAGAAACCATGCTGTTGGTTTATTAGAGCACTGAGACGGTGCCAAAAAAGCTGTTTGATTACGAGACAATCAAATATTTTAGGAATAACAGATGGTAAACTGAAGCCCCTTGAATTCTTAACATTGCTATTATCACCTGATTAGTGGATGGGTCTGATAAAGCTGCTTTTCCAGAACATGAGAAATTCACAAAGTGGAAAGTTCAGGGTACACACACATTGTTTCAATAACAGTGAAGGCACACCATCCTGTCCAGAGCCGAAACCAGTCCTCGGTGCACTCACTTCAATAAAATGGCCGTTTGAGTAATCTGGCAACCAGCGAAAAGAATATAAAAAAAATCTGTTTTCTGTTTAAAATCTGTTTTTCCATTAATCAGCTGTCGCCCCCATACGAACGACAACTCTCAAAAGTTGAGAAACTTGTGCGAGCTTAGGACTAACAAGGTCTTACCTTTTAACGTGTGATTCCTAACACGGTAACACCAAAAGAAGTAATAAACTCAAATTAGCTATGAAAAAATATATCATTCAAAATCCGACAATATCCAATCTATTATGAAAAATGAGGGAAAAATAATTTAAATTGAAAATAAAATCGCTTATCTCCTGAATTCTGAATTACTGAACTTCTTTTTCTTTTATTTTTTTCAACAAATTTCTTGATTTTTTTTTGCCTTTTTTTTGAATTCAACTACTAGATTTTAGTATTTTTAGAACACCAAATTAGGCTCAAACTGTATATAAGTGAACAACCAAAAAACACATTACAAGCATCTAAATGCCTAGATGCATTTTATTCATTTTCAATTTCGTTTATAATCTGCTTTTCCGTTAATCATCGTTGCCCCCATACGAACGACAACTCTCAGAAGTTGAGAAACTTGTGCGAGCTAAGGACTAACGAGGTCTTACCTTTTAATGTGAGATTCCTAACACATTATGTAAAAAACTGGCGACTCTTTGATTTGAAATAAATTTTACCAGGCAGGCCATTATCAAAAACTTCCTTGATTATAAAAAAACATTTTTAATTAATGATTTAATAGTCCAATGTCAAGAATGTTAAGGGAAGGAAATGCATCGGAACTTAATTTTTTACATTCTCCTTGAAGGTTTTCTGCAGTCAATTATGTATTCAGTCTATAGATTCATTCATGTCTTGTATGTTTGTAAGTTTTCAGTGCTGGTGTTGGTTTTAATTGTTTTATTTAGCATTTAGTTTTTGAGTTGCTTTTTATTTTATATATTTCAATATTCCTACGAATTTTGTAACGGTTTTTGGATTGAAGTATTTTTTTTTACATGCAACGAGTTTTTCCCGTTTCTATTTGGAATTTTACTATGGAATAGAAACTAGTATTGATACCATAAATAACTAAATTACTTAAAAGAAAATATAACTCATTTTCTGCAACATATACTCAACAGGGAGAAGATTGCAGAGAACTTTGAATTGAATTTTTTTTTTATATTTTGTGAATTTATTAAACATTGTTTTCTTATTCAGTATACACCAGTTAGATTATAGCATATTTCACTGAAAAATGTACATGTATGTTGGGTCAGCCTATTTAAATTTAGATATTTTTTTGCAGGTTGTGGGTGGTAACTACTCTGAAACGACGAAGAATGTTATGGGGCGTTTGAATGAAAAAGAAATCAGCTTCGAGCTTCTCGAAGCACTTTTGGATTATATCAAGAGCCAATCGATACCAGGTGCTGTTTTAGTGTTCCTTCCTGGTTGGAATCTTATTTTCGCTATGATGAAACACTTGCAAGGTCATCCAGTTTACGGAGGAAATCAATTCTGTATATTACCTTTACATTCACAGATTCCCAGAGAAGACCAAAGAAAGGTATTTCAACCTGTTCCTGAGCACATCACGAAAGTCATATTAGCAACAAACATCGCTGAAACTTCCATCACAATCAATGATGTTGTGTTTGTTATTGACAGTTGCAAAGCTAAAATGAAGATGTTCACCTCACACAATAACATGACTAGCTACGCTACCGTGTGGGCCTCTCGGACGAATCTGGAGCAGAGGAAGGGTCGTGCTGGACGTGTCAGGCCCGGTATATGTTTCCACCTTTGCTCGAAAGCTAGATACGACAAACTGGACGAGCACATGACTCCGGAAATGTTCCGAACCCCTCTTCACGAGTTGGCTCTCAGCATTAAATTGCTGAGATTGGGGTCTATTGGTCATTTTCTGAGTAAAGCTATTGAACCTCCTCCGTTGGATGCCGTTATTGAAGCTGAAGTATTACTCAGAGAAATGAAATGTCTGGATCAAAATGACGAGTTGACACCACTTGGAAGAATTATTGCAAAGTTGCCAATTGAACCAAGGTTGGGGAAAATGATGGTGTTGGGATGTATTTTTATGTGTGGAGGACCTTTGGCCACAATGGCCGCGAATTCGTCGACATTCCCGGAAATATTCGCATTGGAAATGGGACAAAGAAGACTGAGCTATCGCCAGAAGTCACTGGCAGGTGACAGGCATTCTGATCATGTGGCCATGCTGACTGCTTTTGAGGTAAGTTCTTTGATTTTTGGGACATTCAAATAAATATAGTTGAAAATCAGTGAAAATGGTGAATAGTTAAAGATAAATGTAGTATTAATTGCATATTTCTCTCTGCAAATATGTCCTACATGTTGTTAACAAGCTTAAGAATACATATTATTATTAGTATTAGGAAAAACAGGTCAGCACAAGATGTTTCCTGCTACTTGCAAACAATAGGTGTTTAAAGATGATACTGTCATTATATACGAAGACACCTGACAAAAACTGAAAAAAAAAACTTTAAATAACTTTCCTCACATTATAAAATGGCTGAATCATAGACTGCTTTCGATAAACCTAAAAAAAAAAACGTTTACCTACCTTTTTACAGCAACAAAATAGGTCTTCCGCATTTCAATCAAATCACACTGGATGATAACTTCACCATACTCTCAGCAAATAAAATGAAATACCTTGGAATTATAATTGATAAACATTTAAAATGGAACTCACAGGTAGAATATCTGGTAAAAAAACTCCGATGCATTTTGTACAGATTCAAAATACTTTCAGGAATATTCGATACAAAACAACTTAAAATTATATATATGAGTTTAGTAGAATCTCATTTGAACTACGCTATTATAGGATGGGGAGGAGTCTCTAAAAGCCATCTTAAGCATCTTGAAGAGGCACAAAAACGTTTTTTGAGAATGACTTTCGAAAGAAATAATAGATATTCAAGCGACGCTCTTTATGAAGAGTCTAATATGTTTGATCTGAGACAATTATTTTTTATTAGCATAACTACAACACAGTTCTTAAATAAAAATGAACTCCAGAAACCATCTCATGCTTGTACAACAAGGCAAATGGATATAACTTCTCAATACCCTTCGCATCCAAATCAATTGGACAAAACTGTTACAGAGTCCTAGCTCCAAAGGCATTTCATATACTTCCTGAAGAATTGAAAAACGAGACTTCCAAATTCAGATTCAAGAAAGGAATAAAACTGAATATATTGGCATGGGGCATATTAATCTGAATATATTGGCATGGGGTCGAGCAAGAGAATTCTTGAGAGTGTTTGTTTCCTAAAAGCGTCTAGTAAGACTGATTTTTAACTTGAATTATCAAGACAGTTGTCGATCTATCTTTAAAGAAAATAAAATTCTTACGGTGCCTGCTGTGTACATTTTTCGATGTATTATCTTTGCCAAACAGAATATAGATAATTATCCGTGTAATTCTGAGAAACATGAATATAACACCAGACACGGCAACTTATTGAAAATTCCTAAACATAGAACGACATTCTATAAGAAGTCTCCGGATTACAATGCAATCATATATTACAATAAACTACCAGAATCACTCAAACGGACTGGAAGTAACATCATATTTCAAAAGAAAGTTAAAGACTTGCTATTAGAGAAATGCTACTATAGTTTCCAAGAATTTTTAGACGATAATTTCTGAAAAATAAAATATGAACTAGATCTGTATACGTTTTTATATATTTTAATTGTGTATGTGTTTATATGTACGTATAAACGTATAAATTTATTTCTTTTTTTTTTTTTTTTTTTTAGTGACGTCTTGTATAAATATTAACATTTTTAAATTTATACCTAGTATTAATTCTGATTATTGATTGACTTACCATAATATATACACTATGTATCGTGAATGGTGAATAAAATATTATTATTATTATTACTCTTCACGAAACAATCTGATCGATATGAGACTCGTGCACTAATTGAAAACTGAAAAATTAAAATGAAAAAAAAATCAAATAGAAAAACAATAATTTTATTAACTACTATATTGATTGTTCACCATAATTTCCCATGATGAAAAACTCACATTTTCAATACATACTGATACTATTCTTACATGTACACATTTACTTAAGCGTAATAATACCATAAACACTTTTATATTCGTTCTTCATTCTTCACCAGCCATATTGTGTATACAGTGTCATCCCTGAAGTATGCACCATATGGGAAACTTATTAAGGGGTTTTCAACAAAAAGTTATTCCTGATGAAAGTTTGTGCATCCCCTAAAACTAAACATGCCCCAACGAAATGCAGTAAAACACATGTAATTTATGAGGAGCCTTCAAATATTTGATTTTGAGACAAGAGTAAAGTACTCTTATTTTGAAAAATCTCGGAAAATGTTATTTAAAAAAGTTGTCCAGCATTAAAAAATACATCTAGATATGAAGTCATGGCCATCTAAGTGAAGTTTTATTTTTCAACCCTTTTTTTTTAATGGGGACTACAAAAATTGAAAATTTGCTAAAACGATAAATAGACAACATCCTGTATAAGACAGTTTATTTTGAAAGCCAGTAATATTACGAATTACACAACTATGGTGTTAACCACGGTCAATTTTTTTGTAAAGTTGAATAATCTTCAAAGTTTTTGGTGCAAAGTTATTTTTATTTTTTGTTAACACCGAAAGTTATTCAAAATTGTGCAGTATTGTAACAAGAACTTATTATTCAATGGTATCAAATCACAAAACATCAAAATAAAATAGGTATTTTGGAACAAACTCATTGATTTTCTGGAGATTATTTTGGACAAGAAAATCTTCAGAAAATCAATAAGTGTGTTTCAAAATACCTATTTTATTTTGATGTTTTGTGATATGATATTATTGAATATTATGTTCTTGTTACAATACAGTATAATTTTGAGTAATTTTAGGTGTTAACAAAAAATAAAAATAACTTTGCACCAAAAACTGAAAATGATTTTACTTTTCAGAAAAATTTAGCATGCTTACCACCATAGTTGTGTAATTCGTAATATTACTGGCTTTCAAAATAAACTGTCGTATACAGGATGTTGTCTATTTATCGTTTTAGCAAATTTTTAAAACTATAAAATATTGGAATATTGAAAAACTCAGACAATATTACTTCATGATGCAGTCAATTTTTTAACTTGTCACAGCTAATTCAAAGCAATTCTTGTAATTTTTGTAATTCTACTAATTCTATTAATTCTATTTTTAAAATTGTGATTTTCATATATTATTGTTGTATCGTATGTATTGTTGTGTTTGTCTAATGTTGTATATATTCACCGTTGATTTAATTGGGATATATATGTATATTACGGTTACCTATTTTTAAATAAAGATCTATCTATCTATCTAACTGGATATTTGAATATATTCTATTATCCTTTTTAAACATTATTTTCTTATTAATTAAAGAATACAAAGTTATTTTCGAAACATAGGCTTTCACAACCTAAATCATGATTGAAGAAATCAAAATCTGGGCTGGTGGGCCGTGGTCGAATGGAACCTGTAGCACAAAATGTTTTGTCTGCTACAGCGACAGACGTATAAATCAAATCATGGTTTGTCGTTTTAGTACATTAGGTATAATTTTGAGGATAAACTGTAATTTAATTTTTCTTTTTTTTTATGAATTAATCTGAAAATATGTTTGTTGGTTAGCTTTGGGATCATGCTAGAGAAGGAGGCGAAGATGCAGAACAGAGATTCTGCGAATTCAAAGGAATCAGCATGCCAACCATGAGAGTAACTTGGGAGGCAAAACACCAGCTTCAGCAAATCTTGAATAATGTTGGTTTTCCAGAAGAAACAATGGCTCCTCTGCCGATGGAAACTGTGGGGCCTGATCCAAGATTGGATGTAGTGATGTCGCTCATGTGCTACGGATTGTATCCGAATGTTTGTTATCATAAGGAAAAGAGAAAGGTAAATTGAATTGAAATATTCATTTTGTTTTGGAGAGAATCACTTAAATGTTACAATTTTTCAGGTATTGACAACTGAAAGCAAAGCTGCTCTTATCCACAAAACTTCAGTCAACTGCAGCAACCAAGACCAGGGCTTTCCATATCCATTCTTTGTATTTGGCGAAAAGATCAGAACTAGAGCAGTGTCATGCAAACAGATGACCATGGTGACACCTCTTCATCTCTTGTTGTTTGGTTCCAGGAAGGTTGACTGGGTGGACGGAGTTGTCAGGTTAGACAATTGGATAAATCTGGACATGGATCCGCAGGTCGCTTCGATGGTTGTTGCCTTGAGACCAGCTTTGGAAAGTTTGGTTATCAGAGCTTCAAAGGAGCCCGAACAGATTTTGGAAATGGGACCTGTTGATTTGAAGGTAAATATTAATTTTTGTAGAATATCTGAATATAGATTGATGAATTTAACCGTTACTATGTGGTAGGAAATCATAATGAAAAATGAGAAATGAAACTTCCTATGTTTTTATATCACTTATATGTAACTATATCAGTTTCGCCCTATAGGGAGGAAACTGTCATCATTAATATACTTCGGCATTGTTCGGATTTGAATCATTAATATGCCTTGATGAATGAACAGAACTTCGATTTGGTTATTGCGAAAGTGTGGTTTAACTGATTCTTTGTAATTCCATATATGAAAAAAGTGGACTTGTAAGTTTATTTTTTCCTGCAACTGGATTACTCTTTTCTACTTCAATGTTATTTTTACATTATTTTTGTTCTGTGGTTGTTTTTAAAATGTTCTATAAACTCTAGTTATTTGTAGGGACACACCGGGTATCCAGTCAATACTCGGTTTTGACAATACCCAGCCACACAACAAAGAAACCGGTTTACCCAGATTCACCCGGTACCAATCAGTAATTGCACAAGTTTATAATAATAATAATAGAAGTTATTCATCAATCAAAGGTTATACAAGGCATTATACATACACACATGCATAACACTTATCAGACTAGTCAAAAAAGAAAAGAAGGTAATCTACAAATAAATTGTTAAGATAGTATGAGTATAGTCGCAAAACAAACTAGAAAAATTGTACATACAATAGTCAGTCTCACAATTATGAGATATCACAAATTATAAAATTCTTCAACATTATATAATACTTTTTCAAGAAGAAAATTTTTCAATTTATTTTTGAATAGAATGTCACTCAGATTCACATCTATCAAATCTCTTATTTTATTGAAACACTTGATAATAATATGCTTTGGTGAATTTTCACAGACTAAAAACCTTGAATAGGGTTGTCGAAGTTTTTCTTCATTCCTAGTTTATACATACGAGTGTCTTCATTCCTGATTAGGTCATTTTTGGTTACGTTTTATGTACATAATCAGTTCAAGAATATATAAACATGGAAGGGTTAGTATTTGGAGATTCTTGAATAAAGGTTTACATGTTGTGGTTGGATGAGCATGACAAATCGTTCTTATTATCCTTTTTTGAGATACAAATGCCCTTTCAAAATGACAAGACGACCCACAGAAGATCACGCCATATTGTAGAGTAGACTACCATCCCAAAATATAATAGTCTCAAGATGTCTGCTGATACAGTATCTCGCAGATTTTTTATTATATAGCATATAGTGCTCAGTTTCGAACATACAGTATTTATCTGTGCTTCCCATCTTAGCTTACTATCCAAATTAATACCTAAGAACTTGATGGTTTCCATATATTGTATAGATTTACCAGATAAGGTTAAGTATAGGTCTTAATTTGGATTCATGTTTTTTTGCAAGAACCAGACATAATTGGTTTTTGCTATTCAGTCTGAGGCCATTCTCAAGGCTATACCTTTCTATTTCATTAGATGCCTTGTTACTTAATTTTGTTAATTGATCAATGTTATTGTGTGACATCAGAATATTAGTGTCATCGGCAATGTCACTCAGAAAAGCTACAAAGAATAGTGGTCCCAGGATTGAACCCTGTGGAACCCCTGATTTTTTTTATTCATACATTTAAATTCAAACACAAAATTACCATTGATTATAGAAAAACTATAAACTCAACATGTTGTAAAACATTAGGAATTAATACTAATAGGATTATTTTTTCATGAATACAAATATCAATTGAACTCACATCATACTTTTGGCAAATTTGGGACTGTTTAGGGAACTGCTTGCAGTTTTCTTTCCACCAGAGAATTGGTGAATCCTTTCTGTCTAATAAATCAATATTTAAATATTGTTCAACTTCTAAGGTTAGCAGTTTTTCATATTCACTGGTATTTCCTGATGCTGGTTTTGGTTTTTGTACTATTTTTTTAAAAGCATCCCAAACAGTTTTAGTTCTCTTTGCAAAGAGCGCTAAGGGTATATGCTCTTCATGATTGCTAACACTATTACTTTCAAACTCATGCTGACTGCAGTTGTTTTTATCAGTACTATTACCAGCAATGACATCAGTGACATTATCAGCATCATTTTGGTTTCTATTGGGTACTTACTGTAAATGTAAAATACTCACTTTTCTCAGGATAGTTAGTTTCCACGTTGAGTCTGAGTATTCCATTTTTAACCATTTCTTTTTATCTTCTTCAAAAAATGTCATTTAAACCATGGGTCTAAAAATGTCCTGGCGACGCCAAGTTCAAGTAATATATAAACATATCTTTCATGTCTTCTACCAATGGATCTTCAAAATGTAAATCTTCTAGACTTCTTTTGACGATCAGTATTATTCTGTTCTTATAAAGTTAGGTTATGTGCATCCGTTCGCAAGCCAATTTACAGCTGTGTACCCGGTACTAGGTATTTATTACTTGGCCTAGCCGTACTCGGTATCCGCTTTGTGAATTTTAGATCAAACTCGGTACCCGGTATTGTAAAAATTACTACCCGGTGCATTCTTAGTTATTTGTGTTTTTCTCTATATATTGGGGTATTCATTTAGGGTTTTTAAAACTTAGACCAGGAAGTAAAAATTTTAAATTTTCCCTTCCTAGGTACGAAGATGGGATATATTAATATTGAGACAATCTTATTCTTCTGATTTTTTATATTTACAATGTAAATATGTATAAATAAGTGGTTAATTCTTTTCATACAGAATAAACATCTCGGGTGATCATTACTGAATTTTGAATTTTTCAGGTTGTTTCTACGATAAAGGAACTATGTAAACTACACGCGGGAAGTTTTGAAATCGAAAGGGCAAAAAGCAGCATACTTTCATCGAATAGACCACCAAGAGGTCATTCTATTGGTGGATATAGTGGTCCTCCTCCTAAATTCTTCAGGGGAGGTCGAGGAGGATATAATAGTGGTGGAGGATACAATAATGGCGGAGGATACAATGGTAGAGGTGGTGGATATGGAGGGGGATTCAGAGGCAGCCGAGGTGGTTTTGGAGGCCGGGGTGGCGGATATGGAGATGGCTCAGGTAGTGGGTACAGAGGCGGGAGAGGGGGTTTCAGGGGTGGTTATTAATTTGAATGAATGTTAATTGTAGTACTAGGAAAATTTCTGCATTCAATTTCGTGGATATAGTAATACTGAATGTATTCAACATTGTTACTATTTATAAAAATAATTTTTTAGTTGAACCTGCTCAGTCATTACATGTAATGTAATCAACTGATGAGTTTTTATAATTTATTAAAATTATATGAATTGAATTTTGTGTCTTCTTTATTGTTAATGAAATTATCTATGCTAAAAAGCATAGATAAAAAGCTGTTCCCAAGCACCAGAACAAACATTATTCTCTTCTGGTGTGGAAACAGAGACATTTTAGAGATATTCTACCGCATAGGTTCCAGTTCTACCTTTCATCCTATTTAATTATGATAAAATATCCATATATCATTATCATATACTTTACAAGTTGAATTGAACAGACATATTGAGTTGTACTCAGTAAAACATTCGAAAGTATTGATCTAAAAACTGTTTTCAAAGACTATATTCACAGCGTGTCCACGAAGGACTTTCCTTCACATTTGCGCATAAAAAAGTAGTTTTTTCTCATAAATTTAAATATCATATATCAATAACTGGAATTAACCAGAAACCTACGGTGTAGGTAGTTGGGAGAGATGAATGTTCTGAGATGTCTGTCAGATATAATTCAATAGCTAGTGTGGTATTAGCTGGAGAAGTAATTGTTTTCCGGCAGGCATTTACCAAAACCTACAGATATGGTAGTTGGGAGAGATGATTATTTCGAGATTTTATTTCAAAATATTTATTTTCTAATACATACTCTAATACATAATCCTCGATACAGTCTTCAGGCACTTTTTAACTAAAAAGGTCAATAAAGTACACAAAATAAGCCAGATATAGGATAAAAATTCCAGTAGCGAATACTTCTTGAAATACTATAGGAGAGAAGAAAAAAACAGCTGCAATAGATGACTTGTACAGCTTTATGGAAAAAGTAAACATTTAGTCTTTGCAGTCTTGAACTCAAAACATGTATTAGCACAAGAATAGTTCTGTGAGAAGCTAAAAAAAATGGAGAAAGCCGAAAATAGAAATCAAAGAAAGAATAGCTTTGATAGATAGCAATATGAAAAATTCCAACCTATTTTTTAAGGATTTAAAATAAATTTGGAAAAACTATTAGAGAAATTTTGGAAGTCCCACTCAAATTATGATATAATGATCAAATTTAAACTTCGAAAAATAATTGAAAATGACTATTAATTTTGATTGCATTTCATTCCCAACGGATGAAAAATCATCAGCTACAAATTGAAAATTACAGGAATTTATACGTTAGATTCTCTCAGTCAAGAAGATCTGGAAAAGAGGAAAATTCTTTTTCACTATCTCAGTTTAACTAGAAGTGAAATAAAAGGGGCAAAACTGAAAGAGAACAAGTTTTGCATAGAGGAAACCAATATAGAGTGACATAATTCAAATCTGGAAAGTAAACTAGTGTCTGACCGAAACTGGTTTTTACGACTGAAAACGAATTTCGGCAACGGTCTCAGTTTCAACTGAACCTGAAACTTCCTTACAAGGATTATGTTTTGAAGGAAAAATGAAGAAAACGTTATTATAATCAGTCAGTCTCCATTTTTTATCTTTAAATCACGTTATGCAGTCTTCGATATTTTTACTTATTGATAATCAACATAAAAACCCTTATTTAAGAAAAAATATTAATTGCACCTTAAAAATACTTAAAATAGGTGAGGTGTAGATCATTCTTTTGAATATTATTGATGGTTTTTCAGAAATATTAACAGTATAATTACTTATTTAAGTTGTTACCTAATATCATAATAGGTACTTAATATTTATGTAATAAACAAAGTAACTCACGACATGATTAGGCACGTGGACGCGGCAAAATGTCTTCGTCTTTTGTATGAAATTCAACGCGCCGAACATGACCGGTCACAGCGCGGAAACTCCCGAATGCATTTTCGATTTCGATCGTAGTTTCAGCAGGAAACCGAACTTTCGGTTGGACACTAAAATAAACATCGAAAAAACTCATGAAAACCGAGTATAGGAAAAATAACGAAAACGGCGGGAAACGAAACCATCTTAACTGAGGAAGAAACAAATTAAAAAAAGAAATCATTGCTAAGATATACCAATTTTATCATTATTTTTTTAAAAAAAGCGCAGCAGATATGCTCTGATCAACTAGTTTCAATGTTTTATCATTCAATTTTGAGAATTAAATTTTCACATTTTTCCTTTAACATTTCTTTTTCATCTCATATTTCAATATTTCTTACACATATTAGAAACAATACATAATAGACTTGCTGAGGGACATCTGGAACAGTGAATGGTGAAATCAAGTCGACTCCAAGACCATGGAATTATGGTATCCGGAACAGGAGAGAACAAGTAAAAATTATTTTGCATAAGGCTCACACATGAACATCGAGGAGAGAAACTACATTGCCAAATTTGTGAAGTTCTACTAACGTTGTCTAATGTTCAAGTTGGAAAGAAACACCTACAACATACAGGGCCGTAGCCAAAAGAAAAACCGGGGGGGGGAATCCAAATTTTTCCAACTCCACCAGCAAAATTTCCCAACTTTCGAAGAAATGAAAGCCTAGGGATTATTACTACTATAATATATCAATTTTCTTACTTGGCTATCCAAAGATTGCCTGAATACTTATGCCCGTTAGGGTATGCACAAACAAAAATAAATTTTGGTGATTATAAAAATAATAATGGGAATTATTCTACTTTGGACAAAGGTCCTTGGTCTTCCATCATATCCACCATGTATAGGAATATTCAATACAAATGAAAGGAAACAACACTTAAATAATATTGTGCTTATTGTTTCCTACTATTATTTTTTCTATCTTCACGGCCCGAAATTTTCCAAGTCGGAAAAACGGCGAAAAGTTGGGAATTTTGTAAAATTGTCACTTCAAAATTAGTGGACTATTCAGGACTGTTTTCTTATTTGGGAGAAATTAAACTTTTTTGAAGATTTCAAACAACTCAGAATTCTCTTGAAGTTATGCATGTTGGGAAATCCCAACCTTCTCCTGGTTCTTTCCCTTTTCTTATTACCTCTCCTTTTCTTTTCTCTCATTTTTATTTTTTTACTTTTCATTAATTTTTCAACTATTATTTTTTTCTATCTTCATGGCCCAAAATTTCCCAACTTTTTCCCAAGTCGAAAAAGCAGGGGGGCGGGATCTCCCCCTTGGCGATGCCCCTGACAACATACCTCAATAATTGAAAGAATATAAGTAGACATAACGACGAATATTAGTGGCTTTTTACCTGTTTTCAACATTACTGAAAAATTGTAATGTAGGTACAACAAAATATTTATGATCAACTAACATACTTGTATTCCGTCTCTAATAATCATCAGGATGATGTGGTTGTTTGTAATATAACACGTTGATGGCCACCTACGAGATAATTCGTAGTGAGCAGTCTTCCACAGTTAGCACACTACATATATACTCGTATTCTGAAACGCCGCGCCGGTTACGAATTGTCTCGTAGGTAATACGTACTAAATATACACATCAGGCGTCTGCGATAGATCCATTCAAATCTATATGGCAACGAGAAAGACACAAGACAAATAAACCGAGTATATATTCAAAAAGAAAGGGAAACGTAACTTTTATCAACTAACCTTTTTATGTGCACAAGATATGATTTATAAAATTCGTTCATAAATGATAGTTTTTGTAGCATTGGTCCACACACAAGGCAGGTTTTATTTCACATACTGGACAAAATACGCTGTTTCTCCCGGCGTTTTTCGTCCGTGCAAACACGGCAAGGTTTAGTCGGAAGCACTTTTTTTTCAGTTGGTGATGTGGCCTCCAAATAATGAAATGTTTCAGGATTGTGAGGTATAGTGTTTTTTTTGGGCATTTCATCTATGATTAGGAATTTTAGAGTTCTTATGTCTGAATTGGCTGCTTTTCGATATAACAAATGAGCCATGTGAATAAATATTTCTAAAATATAAAAAAACAATTTCTTCGGCCATATAATTGTTTTCCGTAAAGCAGAATAATATGACGGCATCTGATCTGAACTGTCAACGCCAGACATTCCTATACTTTATTGTAGTCTCTTGCATAATGTTTGGTTTCATTGCTACTCTGCCATTCGTATTTCGAACTTCCCCAGATTGTACTTTGTGCATGTTCAATATAGTGAGAATGTCTCATTTATCTCTCTATTTGCAGAGAACAATTGATTCATGCCGTGTTAGGAATCACACGTTAAAAGGTAAGACCTAGTTAGACCTTAGCTCGCACAAGTTTCTCAACTTGTCAGAGTTGTCGTTCGTATGAGGGTGACAGCTGATTAACGGAAAAACAGATTACAGATTATGCCTACGCTACGCAAGCTCTTTTTTTGTCTCCTATTTACCAGATCCTGTGAATTTCCTTTTCTATTGGATCTGAGAGTCCAACAAATATATGTTTTCCTATCAGTAAATGTCTTTGTCAACGCGACAGAGTGATAAAAGTTATCTGTAAAGAGCATGTAGCCTTTATCCAAGTAGTCTTCCATCAATTCAAAAACTACATCTGCTGCATAGCATAACCCAATTCGGTTGTTGTTTCGGACACAATCCTTAGCACAATCCTGTCTGATTCACTCAGCTCATAAAGTTTTACACCGTACTTGTGCTTTTTGTTTTTGATATTTGATTTCCGGAACATAATTCTCATGCATGGTCTTGTTGAAGTGGTTCAAAATGGGTCTCATTTTTGTAGAGTCTGTTGTTGCTGTCTATAGAATCATCAGCAAAATGTATAAATCGCAAAATGAGCTGAAATCGGTTGCGACTCATAATTAAATGTTGTTTTATACAAAGGATCAGTACTCCAATAATGCGCAATACTTGGCAGCGTACAAGGCCCCATATGTAGTAACAAACCCAGAAAATGTTTCATTTTCGGAGCGTCAACATCCTTCCAGCGAGTAAATCGTGAGGATCTTCTTATTGGGCCCATCTTACCTATTTCTTGATTAGCGTACCGATTAGTCTGCGTTACAAGGAGATCCAAAAATGCCTGCGTGAAGAACACATCCACAAGATCATTTATTGTCAAATTACGGGAGTTGAATTGCAAGCCACAATCTTCTACAAAATTGAATTGAGGTGGTTCTTGCTCAATTTTGCACCAAGTGATGTTTTGGTTAGTAGCTGAAGAATGCTGCGGAATATTGCAGGAGAAGTGCAAGGCGTACATCTGGACATCACCAGGTGAACGACATATTGAAACGAGCTATGGTGTCAGCGGATGTTCCTGCAATTCTGGAACCCTTAGGTACCAGTCGAGATGATGGTAAACGACCAGATGGTATGTCTCTCATACCATGGAAATACGGTAAACCTGTGGTATGGGACTTCTCTTGCGTTGACACGGTTGCGGCTTCCCATCTAGCCGAAAGTTCGAAGTCTGCTGGAACCGCAGCATTGTCTGGCGAAAAATTGAAACGAAAAAAATACCAAAATCTTGGTAACAACTATCTGTTTCATCCAGTAGTGGTTGAAACTTTTGGTGTTTATGGCCCGGAGTCTCTGTTATTCGTTTATGAACTCGGAAGGAGAATAGGCCAAGCAACGAAAGATCACCGTTCTACTTTTTTTTTTATTGAAAGAATTTGTATTGCTATTCAACGTGATAATGCTGCTTCGGTCCTTGGAACTTTCCACCTTCACATAGTTTTGATGAGATCATGCATTGCCATCATTTCAGTACGGAACTAAAGTATCTTCAAAACAAGCCGAGATATGTAGATATTCATCAGCCTCCTATCAAGGTTAATTCGCAAGTGGTTGATCCACCTTCTTCTTTTTTAGTGCGGTCAATGGACTCAAGGCATTCTTGCCCCCCAAATATGAGTTGCAGTCCTAGTGGTTCTGGATCCCTTTCAGTGGAAGAGCTTCATGAAACCCTTCATCACTTGGAAGGATCGATTGCACCTTGAGAAATGGTTCCTATGCATTTCTGTGAAACATGTTCCTCCTTACGAATCAGTATAGAGAGTTGTCCTGAAAATCTTGAGAAGAAAATTGGATTAGATAATTTGTGAAATACTTGCTACATGAATAGCATTTTACAAGTGTTGTTCATGACGAAGAATTTCAAGAACGAGAACGAGAATGTTTCCTACTTATTCACCAAACTCAAACACCTGTTCATGCAGCTGCAGTTTCGTAATGTATCATCTTTCTCTCCAACCGATTTTCTGGAGGCTTTTGAAGTCCACTAGATACTCGTTAGGACAACAAGAGGATTGTTCCAAACTCTTGGGGTTCTTGGTGAATACTATTCGTAAGTAAAAGAACAGCAGAATCAATACTCCTGACCGGTCTGGATTGAAAGATTCCGTACAGTCTATTTCGTCTTGTGTTTATAAATCTATTGCTGGAAAAATCCTCACTTGTTTACTTTGTAGTAAATTTTCAAGAGGTAGCAAAAACGTATATGAATTTCTAGAACTTCAACTAGCGTTTCCTAAGATAACTAATAACCAATCCGTGCAAAGCTTATTGTTAAATCATCTGAAAATGGAACTTTTAACAGGTGATGATCTACTGTATGGCCAAACATGCGCCAAACTAACTGACTGTTATAAGAAAACATGTATAACTGAGGCACCAGTCAATCTAATAATAACACTGATGATCTTCAAACATGACTCAACCTCTGACGGAAGCACAAAACTCTAACGAGGGTCCGAAATTGATGAGCACTTCAAACTAGCAGACCACTATTATAGTCTTCATGCAATCATTGTTCAGTGGTTCTGGCGTTGAATCTGGTCACTATTACGCCTTGGTCAAAGACGAAACGGACTGGTTTAAGTTTGACGATTGTCGTGTCACAAAGTGTTCTGGCGATGTATTGAATTTATTCGAGTCTCTGGATACACCCTACATTTTGTTTTATGAGATAGAGGACATTAGCAGATCAAGATCTTCAGATGATGTGGTGCTGCAGGTTTTTCCGGGTTTTCCTGCAGCTGAAAAAGCAAATGCACCACTAAAATTAAGTCGCCCCGGAGCGTCAATAAATTTTTGTTGATATTTTATAATTTCATGATTTGTATTTTGGAAGTGTTGTTATAGTTTTTCAACTAAATTATCCCTCAGAAATTCGTTCTCCTCTGTTTCACACACTGTGTGTGCGTGCGTGCGTGCGTGTGTGTGGCCCTTGGTGGGTGCATGTGCGAATATCTGTGAACCTGTGATGTTCTTCACTAGTTTGGTTTCATTTTTTTGATAATAGTCTAAGCTCCCAATTACAAACAACCTTCATCCATCTGTTTAATTGATGAACATTATTTCAAGTGAAATTTGGCCTATTGAAAAATAAATCGTGTTCAGAAAACGAATAAATGAAAAAATGATTTTGGAACATCACAGTAATTTGTTTATTATAAAAATATTCTACCGTTCCTGAGTATGAGTACTATCGAATATACAAACGTTAGGTTACTTAACTTTTTTCTGGTATAAGTATTGGATTGACAGATATAAACTGGTAAGTCGATATTAGTCATTTACATCAGTCTCTTGCATCAATAAGCGCTATTTCATTGCGAACACGATGATGTAGGGTTGGCTGCGAAAAATTTGAGCTGAATCTTTATTTTAATCTTTGTTAAAGATATACCTACTGACAGAACTCGCGCTCTCGCAAAGCTGAGATGCCTACATAACCTATTTGGCATCAGCGTTTTATGAAATGCTGAACAAGCAAAGAGAAGGATTTCAAAAATTTTGATGTATGATCAAAATACTAAATCATTATGGTCGTTGCATTTGACTAAGATTTGACATTATTTGCATCGCAGAACTTGAACATATAGCTGTTCTTGATTGTTTGTATCAGAAGCTCTGTTTTACCTATATTGTCATTTTCAAGTCAACAGGTTGACACTAATCCATCTCCAGAATGGGCTATTTCCGACAAAACTTGTTTTGAACTCAATATTATTTGATCGGGTAGGACAGCGAATAACTTTTGGCCAAACTGACCCGGTCTGGAATAGGAGTAATGTGAACGAAATACACCTAGTAACAAAGCCAATTGAGAACAGTCGTTTATCTCAAAAATTAATGAAATGAAACGTTTATCCAAAATTTTAACAGAACTCGATGCACAAAATGAGCAATACATTCTCAATACATAAAAATTAAATAGAATATTATTCTTAGTTTATCTTATCTCTAGGTTGACTTCCAGTTATCTAGCTTCGTTGGTCCACGGAATCTTTTGTCCGTTGAAGGTGACGTTTCCTTTCAGGTGTACCATCCTCTGGGGGAACAGTATCGCCTGACTCTTGTCAGGGTTTATACTGATCTTCCACAGGTTGGCCCACTCCTCTAATATATCTGCCTGTTGCTGCAAGTATCTAGTGACATGCGCTTGGCTTGTTGATCTCGCCAGCAAAGCTGTGTCGTCCACGTAGAGCGCCAACTTGTTAAAGTTGTTCTCCGGCTTGGGCACGTCTGCTGTGCCTATCACTAGTAAATCTAATCTCAATATTTAGGTTTGTTCTGGTTCTACGAAATTTAGGTACTAGGACGTCAGGATCATGTGCAGTTGATATAGAGCGTTCTGGTTTATTGAGGATAATTTCGGATTGATGAATCCTCTGTTCTGGTTTCGACTGCGAAATGATCCTAAACTGTCTTGAACCGTCCCGAATCGTTCTTGCTCTCGAGGCTGAACTGTTAAGAACAGTTCCCGTTGCTCATGTGCATTCATGTGGAAATTTGTTTGAGCTGTTTTCTAGGATGTTTTTTATTTATTTGATTTAAATAATTGATGATTGAGGTTAAATAACATTTAAACTGACTTCAGAGATACGGTACATAACAAAATGGAATGATCAACAGTATTTTCTCGTCTCAATCTCTTCATATATACGATAGGTGGCACCCTACGGTAGAAACGGTTGCACGTAACTCTAGGGTTACAGATATAATTGGAAAAATTCTAGGGAAGCATAACATAAAAACAGTGTTCAAGCCGACCAGGAAAATGCAACAAAGCCTGAGATCTGCGAAAGACAAACGAGATCCACTATCAGCTGTGGAAGTATACCGTATACCATGCACCTGCGGAAAAGTTTATATCGGTACCACCAATAGATCCATGGGTACAAGGCTGAATGAACATCGGAGAAACTGTAGATTAGGTCAAATAGAAAAATCAGCAGAAGCGGAATACGCGTTAGCGAAGGAGATCATACGATACTGTTTGAAGATGTGAAACTACTTGCACCCGACCATGGATACCACAGTCGGCCCGTACGGGAACCTATAGAAACCCATAAACATACCGAAAACTACAACAAAAAAGGCGATAACGCTTAACCGGATTTGGAATCCCATACTGAAAGATGCTGAGGTGGCAGCAGTGCAACGCAATGTAACAGGTGATTACACTTCAGCCAAAGATGCTGAGGTGGCAGCAGTACAACGCAATGTATCAGGTAATAACACTTCGAATCAATAACAACGCACCAACTAGAAAAGCGGGCTACCTGTGTCAACATAAATACAGCTTACGAACTAGAAATCACTATATAGTCTCTCTGACAAAAGCCAGTCTAAAGGGTAGGAGAGCTAGGCTCCAGCTTGAATGAAATCAAGACGACGAACTTGCAAATCACTTGTCATCGGTGAACCATCAGGATAAATAGACCTCTGAAGAAGCCAGCCCTCTCTGTTATATTCTTGGTATTAATCAGACAAACATGCATTTTAATTAACTTCTTTAATATAATAAAACAAGATACATCATCTTGATACCACATACTACTACTAGACTCTCGTTGACCTAGGTATGTTCGTTGTTCGTCAATCTGGGTATGTTCGTTGACATAGTTCGCATAACATCCCTCTTTTTACAAAACTAACTTACTGCTAAAGCTAATTAGAATTCAATTTCTGAGACTTGATTATTTTTCTGCTTTCTTTAGATATTTTATTCTTCATTAAAAATTTCATCTCATAATCTGAATCACTTGTAGAGGTGCTACCAGATTCGTTGCTTGTGTTTTCATTGTTTTTGTCATTATGAACACTTTCACTGTCTATCTATTCACATTCACTTGGTTCTATTATTATTTCTATATTAGTAGCATTCACCTCTCCAAGTATTTTATCTAGTACATTTTGTACAGTAACTTTGATACCACATACTACTAAAGGTGCGTACAGACTAGAGCATTCGGCCCGAATGAGCATGCCGAGGCAGAACGAATGTTCGTGCAGACAACTTTGAACGACTCACAGAACAGGTGCGGAAGAGAGCACCCGCGCCGCATGAGGCAGCATTTGCCCCATTTGTGCTCAGTCTGTTTGCTCCTGGAGAGAAAATGGATCCATTGGGAATAGCTAGTACTTCGTTTATTATTTTACACAGTATATTAACGAAGAAACGACGTAAACGTTGACGATGGTCACCGCAACTGTTTTTGAACAGAAGTCGTCATAGTACCCTAAACAATACGTTATTGTTGAACTATTTATCAGGTGAAAGAAAAAATTTTCAGAACTTTACAAGAATGGCAAAAAATGACTTTAGATTTATTTTGGACAAGATTAAAAGCAAAATTGAAAAACAGGATACACACTTGAGGCGGTGTATTAGTGCAGAAGAGCGATTGGCAGTGACTTTACGTTTCCTTGCAACAGGGGATTCATACACTAGTTTGCAATATTTATTTAAGATTTCTAAACAGCTCATCTCAGAAATAGTGCCCGAAGTTTGTCAGGCTATAGTTGATTGTTTCAGAGAACACATAAAGGTAAGTAAAACCAAAAGTTAATTAGTGACAAAATTTATTCATGTAAAGCAACGCATTGTAACTAAACTTCAAAAGAATTATATCTGACCTTTGGGAAAAATCGAAATGTTTCAAATTCTTTTTTTGAAACACTCAACATTGACTTATGAAAGCAGTGTTTGGTCACCATCAATCTCAGCATTGTAACTGCTGAAGTAAACAGGTAAATCAGGTTGAGGCGTGGAATGAGGGGTGGATGATCGGGATATGGATGTTTGCGAATCAGAAGTGACCGGTGAAAGTTGGGAGCTTGAAGAAAACGTATTTGCGGGAGAAATAGTCCTGCCTATAAAAGATGAATAAGGTGTGAAATGAGGTTGCGTGAATATTTGTGGATTGGATTGAAATAACGTTAGTTGAGCTACTGGCTGTGTCATAACCCGATGTTGAGTAGTTTGTACTGGTTGCTGAGGGAATACGACAGTAGGTTGCGGAGGAAATATTGTTGGTTGATCATATTGAGTCTGCTCTTACTGAAATAATATATTATTTATTTTGTGTCGAGCAATTGAACGTAGCCGAGCGTCGAAGTTACGAATTGCATTTCCAACGTGGGTACCAAAGACTGCACAATCATCTGACACGGGAGTGAAGGCAGATGTAGACGCCACTTTTTTTAAATACCCATATGCCTCAGAAACCATTGGATTTTCGGCAACTTTGCTGCGTTTAATGACACATTTTTTGGGAGACTTAAATGCTTTCTTTGGGGTATTTTGGTGTGTGGTTCCAGTATCAATTACTGGTGTGGATTCAAGTTCGCTGATATTTTCTGACTGTGTGTTGTCAAGATCGTCACTTTCTTCTTCCTCAATCTCGTTTCCCTCGGAAGCTGTTGCTAAACTCTGAAAAACAAAAAAAATTATGGAAGCGACAGAAAAATCCTCAAGAAATACAATACACACAAACAATATACCTAACAAGTTTCTTATTTTTTTTTCTTTTGTTACAGTTTCCATCGTCACCAGCAGAATGGGAAGAAATCGCTCAACAGTTCGAGAACAAATGGAATTTCCCAAATTGTTTAGGCGCCATTGATGGCAAGCACGTAGTACAAGCCCCTATAAAGAGCGGCAGCGTTTTTTTAATTATAAATCAGAGTTCAGTATCGTGCTAATGGTCATTGTAGATGCCGATTACAATTGTATCTATGTTGATATTGGCTATCAGGGACGTGTCTCTGATGGAGGAGTATTTCAAAATTGTGAACTATATCAAAGACTAACGAACAATGCCTTAAATGTTCCTGCTCCTAGAGCACTTTTTGGAAGGAGAAATGAAGTTCCGTACGTATTTGTGGGTGATGCCGCTTTTCCGCTAACGGAAAACTTAATGAAACCTTACCAAGGAACATACGTCAGAGGATCGCCAGAAAGAATATTTAATTACCGACTAAGCAGATCAAGACGGATAGTCGAAAATGCCTTCGGTATCATGTCCAGCGTGTTTCGAGTTTTACGCAAACCGATGCTTTTAGAAGCAGACAAAGCAACATTAATTGTAATGACTGTGGCTTGCCTGCACAATTTTTTGCGTAAAAGTAAATCGTTTAGAGGAATATACACTCCTGTTGAAGCTGTAGATAGAGAAATGGAGGGAAGCACAATTTCTGGAACTTAGCGGAACGACAGAGATGAAAGAACATCCCTTTTACCCCTTAGAGATGTACCCCGAAGATAAACCTGCAATGCTAAGGCTGTAAGGGACGAATTTAGAGATTACTTCATAACATCTGGGGTAGTACCTTGGCAAGAAGTATATGCATAACCAGATAAAGTACACGTATAAATACAATATACGAATACCTACTTATTTATTTATTCGTTAACATACCGCATTATATTTTATTTACATTAAATTGTACTTACGTCTGGTGTTTTCCTTGGTTCATTTTCGTCTAGGAATTTGAGGGCTTCGAATACAAACCACTTAGACTTGTATATGTCATCAGTACCTAGAGAGTTCGTGATTAATCGTATATACTAACAAGATAGAATCAAATTACCTTTTCCACTACCCAATGATTTTTTAACTCGTGCCTTTTCCCGTCTGTACTTCATTTACGTCTCTGTCGAGTACCGCTGCAATTTCAGCCCAAGCGTTCTCCTTGCCATAACATCGGCCGTGATTGATATTCTTTAATTAGACCTAAAACTTCTTCTTGCGACCACTCCATGTTTTTTACTGTAGGTATGCAACGCATTGCACAACGCATACCCGTCCACACTGACCCTTACAAGCGTTGCCTCGCTTTGATGGACCGACAACTTTTGGATCGGGTTGAGCACATGTGCCGCACAACCCGAGCATGCCTCGTGCGGTGCGTGCCTTCGTCCACATTTGAATGCTCGTTCTGCCTCGGCATGCTCATTCGGACCGAATGCTCTAGTCTGTACGCACCTTAACACAGATCTACTACTAGACTCTCGTTGACGTATGTTCGTTGTTCGTCAACCTGGGTATGTTCGTTGACATAGTTCTCATAATACTCTCGTGCTGGGCGAAACGTTATGATACCAGTTCCAAACCACGACGGCCTTCAAACCCGAACGAACATCGTAACACTGAAAACCTTGGCCGCGAAAGCCTCAACCAATTCAACAGTTTCGGATGTTAAGAACCAGAACAAACCTATAAGGTTGGTTATACGGGTTATACGAAAACACAAACCTAATTTATAGTTCTGTGTATGAAAAATATGAGGATAAATATCAGTGTTGCCAATCATTAAACGCCATACACTTCAGTATGAGCACTACTGAGACTGACGTCTTCCGAATGAACACTACACATTAGAAAGCTTCTGAGGTACGTGTAGTGAACGAGCTGCGGTTTGGAAAGTTATTCAGTAAAATATCGGAATAAAATGTTATTTGAATTAATAATACCTATGATTATATCTATCAATAGCCAGTGCGATGTCGAAAGAAATGAATAAAGCTGGACAAAAAGTGCACCATACAAAAGTTATTTTATAAGAATCTTATTTTTCCCTTGTAATTTTTTTTCAAGCAATTTGCATAAACCAAAAGTAAGTTTGAAATTTATTACATCTAATCACTTCAATATCCTAACCTAATGATTTCAAAAATAGACATTTCAACTTTCATTAATTATTTGGCTATTTCTGAACTCAGTGAATAGGTAATTAAGTAAATTTTTATTTTTCGAAACGCCAAATGTTATAACACCATCTTCGGCAGTGAAAAGTTGAGCTACAATTTCACCTGTTAGAAGGTAAGTGTATGAATTTCGATCGACGGGTACACGGGTTCTACACTTTCGTTTTTATCATAAATTGTAAATATATTCTAATTTTCTTACGATTTTGAACTATACTTCATCGGCCAATCATACAGTTTTTACATTAGAAACTCATAAATAAGGCAAACTTCTGCAAGTCACTAGCTACAACAAATACAGTAAAGAGTAAATGCACGTTCATGCTTGACCGAATACTCGCATTTTTATTGCGAATCGCAAAATAACAATTGCATTGAGCATATTTTCATGTGAATGATTGTTGTCTGTCATCAGTTCCTTTCAATATCAAAAATCCCAAATCAAAAATAATTTTCTTTACATTGACACATGTATCTATCAAGAGCCAATTACCAGATGACCCACTTGGCTAACGAACAGTGGAAACGAAATGTGCATTCTTCTTCTATTTCCAACATAACCTTTTTGTCTTTTGTCAGGCATAACCTATGTTGTTTCTGATTGTTTGTTGGACTTTCATTATTATAGTACATTAAGGATTTTACAATTTTGTTTTGCTAAAAATGGTAGTATTCACTTGCAATCATTGTGGAGAGAGTTTGCAAAAACCTAAGGTTGAGAAGCACTATGCATTTGTGTGCCGACGTCCCAAATTTTTGACTTGTGTGGATTGTTTCAAGGATTATAGGTAATTATTCATGAAAAGTGTTCAAGTTCAAACTTCAATAACTCTATTTGAAGGGAAGATGAATATGTAGTTCATACAAAGTGTGTAACAGAAGAGGAGCGATATGCTGCAAAAGGATCATTACCAAATGGAATTGTAAAAAAGGGTGAAGTTAAGCAAGAATCCTGGGTGGAAATGGTGAGGTCTGTCATGAATAAAGAACTCAACATGAAACCATCTCACCGGAATCTGTTGAATAAAATATTAACATTCACCAACATTCCAAGGAAGAAACCAAAATTTTTGGTAAATTTGGAAATATGTTTTAAAGAAATTACCCTTATTTATTCACTTATTTTTTTTTTTTCAGAATTTCATAAAAAGTTCTTCAGGAGGCCGAGTTAACATGAAAGAAGTTGAAGAAGTGTGGGATATTATAGAGAAATATAAAAATGAACAGTCTGCAAATAAAAGTGAAAATAATACTAAAAATGGTAGTGAATCAAATGCCACTATTAATAAAACTGATGAACTAAAAAAAAGTTCTTCGAAGGCACCATCGGATAATACTGAACTAGTAGAAGTGGAGAAGCAAAACTCAAAAGCCAAGAGGAAAAATTTGGATGAAGATGTGACTGTTTCTAAAAAAAAAATTAAACTTGAAGAGAATTCAATTATTGAAGAAACTCAAACTGAAAATGAAAAATTCAGTTTCCAGGATGAAATAATCCGCATTGTTACTTCTAAAGGCAGAATATCCTATAAAAAACTAGAAAAGAAGATTATAAATGCATACTTGAAACATAGTGGAAAAACAGAAGTAACTCCTAAAGTTATTAAAAAGTTCAGTAAGAACTTAAGGAAAATTTCTAACATAGAAGTTCAAGATGATTATGTTTCACTGACATGCTGAGGAACCACACAAATTTCATTGTATAGCTGGTTTCGAATCAAAAAGTATTGTAAATAAAAATTGTATTTACAAAAAGTATTTCAATTTGCAATAGACTATATCTGAATTGAGAAACTATTTAATGGTTCCTTAATAAATGGTACAGAATATATTGAAGAACAGGACTGGACAGTAAAATTCAAGTATATGTGTATAACATACAATCAGTAAACGAATTTAAACTTTGAGTATCAGGTCCATGCCTCGAATTACTCCATATAGCACTTTTTAAAAATGTTGGCATGAACAATAAAAGTAAAACTAATTAGAAAGGATATCAAGGTGAGGTAATGTTTTTGAGACATTTTTTAAATACTGATTTCCATCAACTGTATTCTGAGGTCGTTAGTGTGCGAGAGGGTATTTCAAGTAAATTACTCTGATTCAGTGAAATAAAATAATTTACATTGGTTTTAATATATAGTAATAACAATAGTTTCAACTTTTTTGTTATTTTGGAGTAATTTAGAATCGAAAAATAAAAATTGTATCATCTGTGTGCATAGCATAATTAGTGCTTCATCTTTTTAAAGAAATGAGATATTTATTTGAAACTCGTAAGTATTGTATAATCAATTATGTTTTAGAAACGTATTGAAAATTCGGAAAGATGTTTTTTTCGGCACTTTTCCAAAAAATTACAGTGTCAAAAAGTTTGTGGTACCTTTTTTATTCTTCTCAATAATTTGCACAAAACGCTTACAATTTCTCTGTAGTTTCAATTGTGCTGGGTTACATGGGCTCTAGTATTATAGGGCTTGTACTTTTTAACATTCAGATTTACTCAAAGTTAATTGTAGTTATGATATATTACAAATTAAATCCGAGACAAATATTTGGTGGTCACTAATATATTTTTCAATACATAATATTGATTAAATGGCAATATGTTTCTGATCAAGTGATCAAACTCTGCTCCATTAACAAGATTAGGTTAATGATTTCAACCCAGAAAACGACAAATATAGAAAAATCCTATTTTATTTGTAACAATGGAGCTACTGTAAATATCCATATGGAACCAATTTTGTTTGCATCCAAGAGTTGTATGAAAATTATCCGATCTTTTTTGCATACCTGTTAATGCTTCTGAGTGGAAAATGGCAAAAATTATTTTCTCAGACTATTAATATTACGTTGAGGATTTTAATGTGGTGGTAGACAAAATACATATGTGATGGAATTGGCCGATACTTGATGAAAATCCATAATATATTCAAGTAACACTTTATTGTGATTTTTCACTAGACAATTTACAAAACCGCCACACATGTTTTGCTATACGACAGTGTTTGGGCAAACTTCTTATTTTCGGCAAAATAAGATTTAATTTGACTGTTTTGATTTTTATTCAGAAACAAAACTGACAATAATAATTGTAACTATATAAAACAAAACAATCTCAACTTTTCAATACTAGGTGTGAAATTAATTCACATCCTCCGGGGCTCGCAAATGACTATTTTGGCTTCAACAAAATTATTTTTGTGATGGGACGACGATGAACACCTGTTGCTCTAATCACCTCGACTTCCCGTACTATGCCAACTGGACCAAAAAAAAAAGTGTGTAACTTTTCCTCTTGGCCATGAGTTTCAGGGAGAACTATCATCTGCAATAATAATGATGTCACCTTCTGCAACATCCCTGTTATTGAACTGCCACTTTCTTTTCTTTATCAGCGAGGGTACATATTCCCGTAACCATCGTTTCTATAAAGGGTCCGCATATCTTTATACCACTCGCCAATGTTTTCATTCTTACAAGTGAATTTATATCAGCAGAATTACCCTGTGAATTCACATCATTGGAAGTTCCAATAAGGAAGTGGTTGGGCGTCAAGGCTTCTGCATCTTGATGATCGGAAGATACATAAGTTAGGTGATTGCTATTTACTGAATACTCAATTGAAAATTTCACAACTCTCGTTGATTATAAAAACATGATCTATCTTATATCTTTTCTACAGAATAAGGTCATTTAACCTCTCCAAAAATCAAGAACTTTGGACCTTCAAACCAATTCCGGAAGTTATCAATGTTCCAGAGACCTCTGGTCACATCTGCTACATTGAATATTACTGGAGTTTTTTCCCAACACCAAACCGTTATAACACCTCCACACGTGTCTCGATCACCAAGTGATCATCTTCAACAGGGAGATCAAGTAGTTTGATCTTCCTCTTGAAGATGATAACTTGGTGATCGAAACATGTGTCGAAGTGTTAAAATAAAGGTTTGGTGTTGGGAAAAAACTCCAGTAATATTTATTACTACACCAAAGGTCCCAAACAGTGCATCACATGCTACATTAAACTTTGAGGGAGCCAATATCATTTATCAGGATTTGTATTACTGGAAATTTCTTCTTTTGGCAACAAAAATCTTATAGTTCTTCGGATGTGACTTAATATAACTCAAAACTATTTTAGAATCAATCCAGAATTTTTTATCTATTTTCAGGCTCTGACCATTTGCAATAGTATCAGCCAATCTTGATCCAAGAAGAGCTGCTTGAAGTTCAATTATGGGTACTGTTATGGGTTTCAAGGAAGTTATTCTTGATTTGGCCATTATCAAAGATGTAATCTGATCACTGAAATCTTTAGGAAATGTGGCACAGCAGAATATCATTTTTCACTGCTATCAGTGGAAGTATGTAGTTGAATTCCCTACAATATAACTTCTAAATCTATACCAAGGAGGAATATTCCATTTTTTTATTTTGTACACTGCAGATATCCAAGATTTCCATTTTCCAAATAGATCAGGAGTGAGTTTTTCATCCCAATAAATTTTTTGATACCATACTTCCTTCATAAAAATTTTGACTTGTATAGTGAAAGCTGCTAACAGGCCAAGTGAATCAGGAACTGACATTACCCATTAAGATAGTTCTCTCTTCTTGGAAATATTGTCTGTTAAGTATTTTCTTCGTGTTTTTTTCAAAAATGTATCTGGAAAACAGATCATCTTTTGTATTCCATATTAAACCTAATGTTCTTTCAGACGTGGGTAATTTTTCAATATCGGTACTACTTTTGGATCGTAATTCAGGTAAATTTGTCAGGACATGACTAGAATTGATCCAGTTCATCATTTTGAATAGAAGAAGAAGTAGTAGTAGTAGTGTTTATTGGCCATCTTTACATATGTACAGAGTACAATTGGCAAGTCAACAAAGTCACTGACAGTCATGAGAATATAAAAATTTCACGTTACATAGTTAAAAATAAAATAAAAAAATAAGAATTTAGGTAAAAAGAAAACTATATTATATGTATTTTTACACATTAAGTTTTTTACTTATTCGGTGACCATTCATTGTTTGGATTGCAATGCCAGAAATTCCTCTATAGAATAAAAACTATTTTCCAGAAGGTATTTTTTGTTGCATATTTAAAGCTGTTATAGCTATTGATATTCTTTATACATTTTGGCAAGTTGTTAGAAAGAAATATGTAATTATAAAATGTAGACTTTTCAAATGTTGCAGTTTTATGTTTTGGTTATGATGACTTCCTAACACGTTGAAGGCAGAAATGTTGCTTTTCAAATAAGTTACACATTTCAAAATGAAAATAGAATGGAAAGGCAGAATAGTGTTGTTTGAAAACAGTCCTACATAGCTCCCTGTATTCCAAATTAAATAATAGTATAATTATTCTTTTTTGAGAAGTGAAAACTCTTTTACATTCAGTAGCCAGTCCCCATGTGCAATATTATTTGATATATGGCTTTATGCAAACGCATAGTATAAATTCAAAATTTTAGGTCCAAAATTGGTTTCAAATGAAGAATTGCATAGTATGCTGCTTTGAATTGTTTACAAACAAAGTTTATGTGGAATAAGAAATTAAGATCTGAGTTAAGCCATGTCCCGAGTAACTTGATGCTGTCAGTAAACATTAGATTTTTATAAAAGGTTTTTGTAACTGGCTTTCTCATATGGAAATCTATGCAGGTTGTCTTGTCAGTATTTAAAATGAGTCGATTTTTTGGCACCATTGTTTCTTTTTATTGAGAGTTTTTTCTATATTAATATGCAATTCTTCAAGGGTTTCTCCACAGACTGTAACTGTTGTGTCATCGGCAAACATTGTTACTTGTCCTGCGGTAATATGATTAGGAATATCGTTTATAAAAAAGAGAAAAATTAAGGGCCCCAAGACAGATCCTTGGGGAAGAAGAGAAGTAGTGCATTCATTCGATAGTTGTTGGTCTACTTTGATGAGAATACTTCTGTGGGAAAGATAAGACTCAAACCATTTTGACAAGTCACCTCTTATATCCAGATAACTAAGTTTTTCTAATATGAATTTAATATTTAGGTAGTCGAAAGCTTTTAAGAAATCGAACATAAGAGACACAATATATTTTCATTTATCTAAGGAAGTGTAAACATAATTCAGTAAATGGTATGTTGCTGATTCCGTTGATTTATTTTTCCTAAAACCATGTTGAGAAAGCTTCAATAGGTCATAGCGTTCTACAAAACTGATTACTACATTGTACACACAGCGTTCAAGCACCTTTGAAAATCCTGTCAATCGATATATTTGGCGGTAGTTATCTATTGTTTGTTTGTCCCTTTTTCTGTGTAGGGGAAATTATCATCGGTTAAGAAACTCTCCTTCGGCTAGAGATGAACTGATTAGTGTTGTTAGAGGCGATAATTTTCAGCAGCTTCAGTGACAATTCATCAATCCCAGAGCATTCTTTATTTTTCAGCAATTTAATGATGTTTGATATATCAGTCTCTGTTAGGTAGGGGACAAATGAGTTTACATGAATTCGCCTTGGCGAATGGCTTCTGCTTCGTTTCCAATACTGTCTAGCTAATCATCCATGCAAAATTTTTCAATAGCTTTCAATACTTCTGGATACTCCTTCAAAACTGTTCAGGTAATCATCCACGTAATGATATTTTTCAATAGCTTTCAATGCTTCTGGATATTTTTTTTTCATATTTTTTGTTATTTTCACAAAGGACTTTTGCGTATCCTTTTTCAACAGAATTTTCATCTTTTTGCAATATTGCTCTCCAAATTACTTATCTTTCTGCATTTTCTTCTCTACAGTACATATATTCAACTCAGTATCTCTGCTGTCTGGCAAATTGATATTTTATTTGTTCCAAAGCAAACCAATTTCCCAATAATTGTTTTATAACTTACTACATGTTTCTTCCATAATTTGAAGCGCCTGTTTGTCTTCTTCTCAAATGTGATTAGATTTGTCATATTCAACTTGAAAATTATCCATCATAACAGGTCATGGAATAGTAAGTTTTGACTCGATGTTTGAAATATAAAGAATTTACATGAACCACACATCCTAATTCTGATATAGGTTATGAACCCGAGTTCGCTGACCCAGCATCACTTAGGGATAGAGTTACGCATACGTAACTTATAACAAGTCCAATGGGAGACCCCTGTATAACATCTCTGGCTACTGTTAAATCGATGTAGTCCCGATCAATCAAAATCAGGGGTTTTGCATTTCTAAAATTGACCAATGAAATTCGTGACAGTTGATTCCAAGTTGTAGCTAAATTTTTGACATATACATATTGAAAAGGAAGTTTATTTGAAACGTTTCTTACGTTTGACATGTCAAAAATTTCCTGATTGTGAGTTCCTTGAATTTTAAAATTGACACGTTTTGATCAGTCATCTGTATAGGAAGTATTATTGGTCCAATACATTTTTAATGAACCATTTACATCATCCATTCCTTTATGAAGAAAAATAACATATTGTCTGATCGCCAATTCGGATTTAGAGAAGGCAGGTCCACGGAGGACGCTATAAGTCATCTAGTTAATAAAATCAGCCAATACATAGATAAAAAAACAACCAGTTTATGTATTTTCGTGGATCTAGCAAAAGCCTTCGACACAGTAAGTCACAGCCAACTACTTGAGGTACTAGAAAGGATAGGATTCAGAGGAAACACGCATAAATTAATGAAAGACTACTTAACATCAAGAACACAGAGCGTAAGGATAGATAATCAATACAGTGATTCTGAGACAGTCGATTATGGAGTTCCCCAAGGAACAGTTCTAGGTCCAATCCTTTTCAATATTTACCTCAATGATTTATACACCATGTTAGTTAAAGGCGATATTATCAGTTTTGCTGATGAGACTGCGGTGCTTTATGCGGAAGAAACCTGGGCTGAGCTGAAAAGGGTTGCGAAGGAAGACTTTAAACAAATCATACAATGGTTTGATAGTCGCCTGCTAACAATCAACTTTGAAAAAACCATATTTTTACCTTTCACATCATATGAAAAATTCCTCCCTAAATATAAATCACTCAGAGTTATTTTGAACAATGGCAAAGAGGTCAATGTGTCCGCAGCACAGAATACTAAGTACTTGGGCATAATCATTGATCCACATCTCAAATGACATGATCATATAAACGCCACAGTAAAAAAACTCAGATTTGTGCTATATAGAATGAGACATTACTCTAATTGTTTGAACCTAGAACAAATGAGGACAATGTACTACGCACTTGTACAAAGTCATATCAACTATGGTATCATTGCCTGGGGAGCTGCCTATTCTAACCATATAATACCACTGGAAATGATACAGAATCGGATACTCAAATTTATCTATAAAAAACCATATGATTACCCGACTGAAATTTTATATCGAGAGACCAAAATAATGGACGTCAGACAGTTATACTTTGTAAAAATCATTATAAGACAGCATTTGAATAAAAACATGTCGACCAGTAGAACACACACATATGAAACGCGAAATAAACATTACACACTCACACTACCAAGATCCAAGAAAAACACATTAATGAGAAATTATAACTTTCTAGCACCCAGGTGTTACAATATGATACCCAACGAACTAAAAATAATCATATCAATGCAATCATTCCGAAAACATCTCATCGCCTGGATTAATACGTTGCCACGCTTAAAAATCCATCGATATATTGACCTGAAAAACACTTATTATTTCTAAACACTCATTATTTCTAGATAAAATGTAAACCATGAATTTAAAAATATAATTTTATTATTGAATATTAAATTTAATTTTATTGTAATACTCCATGATCTCAATACTCCTAGGCTTAAGTTAAATATACCCTTTTCCACACACAGGGGAAACCCTCGTGGGTTTCATAATTACTCAATTGTTTTACTTGTATATGGAAACTTGCCGTCGAAATAAATATTATTATTATTATTATTCCCATCTCCTCAGCAAGGTTGAAGTCCGTCAAAGTAACTGTGCTTCCTTCATCAAAAAGTGCCTAAGTTTCCATCAACTTTTTAGGGCAGATAACAGTGACAGGAACTCTTCAAAGTAAAAATTTTATATTCGGTGTGAATCGGAACAAAATGTGGATTTTATGTTTCTTCTTCTTTCTTCTCAGCCGTGATATTGAGGAAGTTATTGTATAGCAAAATGTGTTACATTTTTGTAAACTGTCCAGTGAAAATCAGGCAATATATTTTGGTTCATTTACTTTGATATACTAATATGGACTGTTTATCTAGACATCTTCTATTCCTTTCAAAAGTGGATTAAACATCACACGCTGAAAGGTAAGAACTCGTTAATCCTTAGCTCGCACAATTTTCAACTTTAAGGGTTGTCGTTTGTAGGGGGTAAGATCAAAGCTGTTAAGAAATATGTAATAAAAGTTAAGATTTGAATAATGATTTGCTAGGTTATTCTCAACTGAGATACGTTTTCTTGTTGATGATTATTCAATATCATCATACTTAGTTATGTTAGGTATATAAATCAAGCAATACTAAAGTCCTTTTAATTTCTATATTCTATGGAACTCATGTATCACTTCAATAAACTTACTGAAAATATCTTATTTATAGCTCATCAGACCATATTTGTTCTCAAATAGTCTTCATCATCAATTTTATCCAGGTGAGTATTCAAGAATTCCTCAACTGAATCAGTATTCCATTTTTCAATGGCTACAGTCTCCTGCAGATGTCCATCCTTATCATAAAGTTTGATGATGGGATCTAAGCCTCTTACATATTTGATTTGTAAGTTTGGAAACAGGGAAGGCCGGTGACTTTTAATGAATGCTTGGATTTGAGGGTATGCTCCGAATTTGCAGGTGCAGACTTCCAGAACAGCTTTATGATATGTTTTTTCTGTTGGGCCCACATCATCCTGACGACAGCATTCTTTACAATGACTCCTAAAATGTTATCTCAGTATAATTATTCTGCTTTTGTCTAAGATAATTACCCACATTAGTTCTGTCAAGTTGAATCTAGGTAATTGATCGCATGATGAACAAAGTAAATTGGCTTTATGTAAACCCAAGGACCAACAATCTTCTGTAGAAAATTCGGCTAGTACTAAATTCTGAAATATAACAAAATTCAACTTCAAAGTACATAGAAGTTATATTTATAAAAAAAAATACATACAACGAATAAAATAATAAATATTGATTTCACGATATACATATTTTGGAACTATTAAATTAAAGTCTGTTTTAATTTCTTTGAACAGTGGCACAAGAACAAAACAACTAAAAATTAAATTATTTTAAAAGAACAAGAATTGACATGACATAATATGTCAACATCTACGAATCACATTTACCCATATGGCAGAGAGCGGTGTTGCCAGATATATTTTAATGATTGCGAGACGTGGAGAAAATTGCAAAATTATTTGTTTTCAATGATTCTAGCGAATTATCCTGGAGTAAAAAATCAAAATATGGGTACAGATATATTATAGTGAGTTTAGTAGTAAATTTGGAAATAAAAAAATGATTTCACTAATGGATTTATTTACAACAGGATATAACTCATCCTCAGATGATGTATATCCTCAAACAACCTACATGTAACATTGCAATGATATTTATGAAAAGGTATGTTATTCCCAAATATCAGAAGTGCAAGACTCTTAAGTAAAGACGATGATATATTTCCTTATGAAGACGAAATCTATGGGATTGATAGAGAACTCAATCCTCGAATATCAAAGATGAACAAGGATTCCCAAGGCGGTAAGTTGTAAAAACAAACTTCAACATCGACCACCGACAATATTCGTCCTCTGTCTTTCACTGCAAGGCAACTAGCTGAAAATCAGAAACCGAACTCAATGTATTGGTGATCCAACACCAGACAGTGCTGTTTCAACCCGCCACATGTCTCATCAGTGGTGTAAGGTTGAACCACAAATGCATTGCTGGACTCAACTGTCCTTGAAGAACAAGCCTGGAAAAACAAGGGCGACATCTTTCCTTATGAAGACCCCATCTGTGGAATCGACAGAGAACTCAGCAATCCTCGAATCTCTGTTGCGAGGCAACTGGTTGAAATACAGTGCCTAGACAGTGCTGTTTCCACCCGCCATTACTGGTGCTAGCCTGAACCACAAATGCATTGATGGACTCAACTATCTTCAACAGAAAATCCTGGGTAATACTCTTCTCCAAGCACTTTTACTTTCCAGCAACTAAGTTGGCGTTTTCGGTGGTGAAAAAAACTGTATTTTTTAAATTTTTTAAAGACGCCAACTTGTTTGTTAAAAGCGCGATAAGATTATTCGCTTTTGGTGTTTGGAAAAAGTGCTTCTTTTTGAAACTATCCTTATTTCTTATACTTATGTGTCTGAGCATCTAGGTACAAATGTGCAGTGCGGTCGTCGGAATAATGCGCATACGTCATCAATTTGTGCATCCGATATAAGTCAATAAATTGATGAAAAGGAAACGATGTGACTATGGCACAGGGTTCGTTTAAAGGGGGGGGGGGGTACAACAAGCGGGTATCTCTGGTAAGTGGTAAGAGGAAATTTGTGTTCCTCCAAGGAGGTCATGTATTTGTTCAGACGAGTTTTCAAATTCAATTTAATCAAATGAAACACGCTGCCGAATATACCAATCGATAAATCCATTAGTGGACTTATGAATAAATTCAAGAACTCGCCTTTTCGACTGATTTCACAAAAATAAATTGCGCTGAATTCTTTATTATTCTTCTTATAGAGATAAAAAAGTATTTCATCAAAGTTTCATCTCGGGTATAAGTTCTGTCACAGAATCACACTCATCTATCAAACATTTTATTTTGAGGGTCGAATTTCTGTGGCCTATATTCTGTGTTGATGATTTTAATGTCACTTTTCGCGGTAAATTCAAATTTCTTGAAACTTATGATATAGCAAACGACAAACGTGATGGCAAGTGATCGCGTAGGTATATAAACTCTCCCAACTAAATTCGTATTGGACTACGATAAGCCTCTTGTCATACCTATAATTAGTTTTAATTAGGGTAGCAAATGGAACATGATTTCTTTGAAATTTCTTTTCATATTTTATTTAGTATTATGGGTAGTAGTAGTAGTAGTTCATTAAAATGTTATATGTTATCATATAAATGATGAGTGTTTTTTTGTTAGGTGATGAAATACAACACAAATTATTCAGACAATAACAAACGACAACAGCATTGGAGGACAAGTAATGGTACGCCTCAAAGAGCATTTGTATGTCTTACAGGAGCTGTAGTAGGGATTATATTGAAAATAAGTTTGGGCACATGGGGGCGGGCTCGCCATCACGTTTGGCCGTTGCTGTATATATAATTTAATTTCGATTGGGGAATTATCACTATGTCATCTCGGCAGGTTATTAGGACAACATTTCAATGAAACTAGCTTCACATAGTATTATGTTCACGTTCAATAACAACTTGGCACATTTTTTTAGTTAATGATAATCACCTTCAATATTGTCGTCTGTCAAAAAATATCATGGTTCATGTTTTATGCTTTTTTGTGTGGTATTCTGTAATCAAAAAACAGATTTTTGTTATTTGGCTGTTTTTGGATGCTTATTTATTTGTTTATCTGACAATTGTGAAAAACAGATTTGCTTTTCAACCATTTGGGGAATGGAAAAGACAATGTTAATTTTCTGTTTCATAAATTACGGATATTGAACAAAACTATAATGTTCCAGTAATCCGTCTCCAAAAAAACTGCTCAAATATGTATCCTGGTTTTACAATATATTTATTATCTTTCGCTATCACATATTACTTTTTCTCACAGAAATATGTTATCAAATTTTTACTACAAGAAGCAACCCTCTTTTTGGCTTTTTCTGTTTTGGAGTATAATAACAATTACTGGTGTTTATTGAATAAAACAACTCATATCTTGTTACTGTTATTGCAATAACTACTTTTCGCTGGTACAATCTTAAATTTTTGTTCAATCAAAGTGAAGTTGTTTCTCGTTACCACTCGTCTATAAATACAATATGTTTAACATATACCCCCAGCCTTGAAAAAACCCCTTTCAAGATTAAGTAAAAAATTCCAGATTATCTATAATGAATATGTAACATAAAACAATTAACACCTTATGAATGAATCATGATTATTATGAAATCATGAAATAATAATCATGATTCATGAAATATTATCCTCAATGGGGAGGAAACAGAGTTTTTCAATTGATCGTCTTTTACATGTTCTCACTGTCGCCACTCTGCATATTCCATCTGGACCAGGATGGAGCTGCACAAGTCTGCCTATTTCCCAACATATTGAAGGCAAATTACTGTCTTTAACCAAAACCATTTGGTCGTTTTTGAATTGATGTTGGGAAGTTTTTTATTTCACCCTTCCTTGAAATTCTGGAATGAATTCTGTTACAGATTATATATTTTGTTTCTTTCAAATATATGTAATTCATGTATCATTCAGTATATTTTTTGTTCCATTCATTTAGCTGTGAATGAGATTTGTTTATAAAAAACTTATTGTTGATTGTCAAAAAATGTCAATAGATGTCAAAAAGTAAAATTTGAAATTTATTTGAAAACTAGTGTTTAAAGTTGTGGAATGATTGTGATTGTTGATTTTCATAATTATTATTATGATTGCATGCATGTGATTAATTGAACCACAAATAAAATGATGAATACTGTTCGAAGTATATAATATTGAAAAATGTATAGCTTGAGACAATGGATGTTAATGCTACGTATGTTAACTGATGACTGACTGCTGACCCGACAGATGGGCCGAGCAAGTGCGCAGACACCTATGATAATAAATGAAACATGGTGGGTCACCAAAATATTACCACAAATCATAACATAGCCGGCCGCCTTGAAATATTGATTTCAAAAAACAAAAAAAAAGAAAAACGATTCCAATATAATAATGTCATAATAATTACATCTAACATGCAGTTCATCACACTGCTCAATATGGTTCATCAGGTAAGAAACAAATTTTATTTATTGCGCGTTTGAAATTACCACTAGTCGTGTGCACAGTCACTACGCGCACTATTCCATCTTGCCCAGGATGGACAGCTTCAATGCGCCCAGTACGCCAGCTCGATGGGGGGAGGCTATCATCCTTGAGGAGAACTAACTAAGATTCCTAGAAACCCTGGTGTTGGTAACGCTTAGATTTTGTTTTGAACTTTTTGAAGGAACCACCTGTTGCTTTTAACAACACTTACGAGAGTTTTCCCAAGATGGCGCTATTCTGAACTGTTCGAGTCCCCGCTGAGTCAGTCAAATTAATTATTATCTGTCATTGTCAAAAAGAATTTTCAACTTTTGGTATTTTGAAATTGATATTTTTTGTCATCCCAATCTTTACATTACATTACATTTTTTATTATAGTTTTCGTTCGTTAGTTCTCAGTTATTTTAGTTTGGATACATTTTTCAGTAGTAATAAATGTGTGGACAGTGTAAAAATTCGAGTAATCATCTGTATTCAGTGCCAAAGGTAAATGAAACATTTTATAATTACTGTCAATCCACCACGGATAAACTAAGTTTGTATCAGCCTACACCAAAAACCAACTTTATATTTTGAATAATCCTTCACCCTTTCAAATCCACCTTCTGCTACTAGAGTATCATTATTTTCTTAATCATAATATCAAATTGAAAATAAACATTTACTTATGATTTTTTTAAATACAACTCAATACCTAGTTGCAAGAAAAGTCTACTCATAGAATCATAGATACCTACAGATGAATATTACAGTATGCAGATAGATTTATTGCATTTCTACAGAATTATTATGAGAAGTAAGTAAGTTTACAGTTACATGAAATTTAACATCCATTTAAAATATCATGATATTAATATCAGCATAAAATTTAAAACAAATAAAAAATTAAATCTATATCAACAATTAATAAATCATAGATTAAGTTTGAAAATCACTGACTGAGTAGGGCTCCATGTCAAACAAATAGTTCCCCAAGTCTAACAGAATGTTGTATATTTTTGAAATCTTGTGGAAAATTATTGTAGAACTCGAGGGTGTTGTTGTACTGTGGACTTGTATAAAAAAAAATTATTGGGTGGTTAAAAGACTACTCATGTATGATGAGAAACCTAATGCTCTCTTAAATATATACTCGTAGTAATTGTTAGCATATAGAATTCCAAGCAACCAAACAGTATGCTCTTTTAACTTTACTTGTTCTCAATTGGTGATTTGAATGGTTTTATTTGTGCATTGTACCTGATCGAAACTGTAATTTATAGGATGAAAACAAGAGGAAACTGTGGATGGATGCTGTTAGGAAATATCTGCCTGATGGTGCTTTTATTTGCTCAAAGCATTTTCCCATCCATTTCATTGGTGAGAAAAAACTATTGAAGGGTGCCAAACCATCATGCATGTGAGTATTCAGTTTCTACAGCACTACCTATAAATCCTATCAAAGATTTGTATATTTTTTCAAGGTGCACTTATAGAGAAGTACTTAATTGTACGAATTTCAAGAAAACGTGCACCATTTCCAGAACCAGTTTACTAATAATTTCTATAGTTGGAAAGTATCCGTTGAATAAGGTATCAAAAGCAAATTTGATCACATACAAATCAAGAGAGAACACTTGGTGTTATCAAAATGATAAATATCAAATTATTCATATATGAAATGATAAATAACCCCTTCTAGCTTTACCTATCTACAAAAAAAGGTTCTTTTCAACCGGCTGTTCTCTAACGGTAACCCTGAGAAGTTCGCAGTTGGAAACAAACACTCTATGCCATTCATTTCTCTTGAAGATAAAAGATTGTTGTTGTTTTCAGTTCAACTCAAGCATATCAATGTCCTTTTACAAATTTCATATAAGGCTCATAACGGACTTTAAAGAAAGTTATTGATAACATAATATGAGAAGAGATATTTATTTAACAATTATTTAATTGAATCATGTTGAAAAAGGGATATGTCACAAATTGTCTGAATGTGTGGAGTTTAGTTATATCATTTCATATTATTTTTCATTTCAATGATCGCAGCTGCTGTTTTGTTCAATATTTTACATCATATTTTCCCTTCATACCTTTCATAAAAGTACATCATTATTCAATACGGGCTAATAGATGCTAATATAATAAAAGGTGATAGTGGAAGAAAGTTGAACAACATTTTCTACAAATGCCTGATTCACAGAAAATTAACTTCATTAACTTCACCCTGTATTTCCTGATATTTCATATTTGTCAATATCTGTGTAAGCATCCTGCTTACACATGAAAATAATAAATACGATATCATTATTATAAACAGCCTCTTCTGAGAACATAATCAAAAAGAGGTGTATCTTTTAGAATCTTTCTTGTGAGACGGGAATAATGAAATGCCAGTAGGTATAAAAAAAATTAATGGAAAAGTTGTTATCGAACAAAGGGTTATATTTAGGTATACATGCTAAGAATCGCACGTTAAAAGGTAAGATTTCGTTAATCCCTGTTCGCACAAGTTTCGACTTCTGAGGGCTGCCGTTTGTAGGGGAACGACAGCTGGTTAACAGAAAAACAAATTTTAACAAATACCATTTTAGTCTTTTGTCCATGTTTATTTACAGGGATCTCAATTTATTCATTTGTATATAGGTGAACCCCAATTTTTGTTTACAATAAATTATATAACAAAGACAGCTTGTACTGTAACCACTTATACTACTACTAGTATAATTATTATAGACACATTTATGTGTGTTGAATGAAGGACAATCAAAGTAATGAAAAACATTTACATGAGCAAAGAGTGAGATTCTTAAAAATATTTTCATTATTACAGAAGAAATTGATTTTATCAGAGTAGTTATTTTCAAGTCTCAACATTTCAGATAAAGGAGAATGATACCAATAGTTAGTTAAGTGATATGGTGTAATAAATAGCTTTATTTGTCTAATGGACCTCCATGGAACGTTGGAAGTTATAAGGGAGAGAATTTCTGGACAATCAATGAAACCAGATATAATTTTGAATAGATAAAATAATGATTTAGTGTAACTTCGATTCTGAAATCAACATGAAATATTTCTAAAATCGAACTGAATGTATAAACCCATCCTGTATAATTTCGTAATAGTTAGTTTCCTGGCTTTGCCCTGATCATTTTCAGTAAAAATATTTGACTGCAACTGAGACAATCATATTCAGTTGCGTTGATGAAGTAATCTTAGAGAATAAAGTTGATACTGAAATTAGTTTCAATGAATATCTTATGAGGAGTACTTCGTCAACGCCGCTGACTGTCGTAGTTGCAGTTGAAACGTTTGGAGTTTACCAAAGAAGACAACAGCAAAACCCGAAAACCAACCAAAACATTGAAGTCAGTCATGAAATCATACTACATGAGCTATTGAAAATTGTTGATGAAGGATGCTGAAATTTTCCCAGATTCAAAGATTGATTTTCATTTTTTTATAACTGGTTTTATTTTTCAGTTTGCAGTTGGATTATCCAGTGGAAAAAACTCCGTTTGAAACATGAACAACTGAAATACTTGAATTCCTATATTTAGTTCTGTGATCAGTTTTTTCAAAGAATATTTGATAAATCTTCTGCCAAATATCTGATAAGGATTGTGTGATTATTTATATAGTTTTATTAATTTAATTAAATAACATTTATTGATCTAAAGGGTAAAACATGTTTTAGACAAGTAAATTGATGGATATATAGCCGTTACTATGTGGTAGAAGATCATCATGAAAAATTTAGATTTTAGACAAGTTCTATTGTGAAATTGATGTGATAGTCATTTTTATAATAAAAATAGGTATTTTGATATTTTTTATTTCTTAGTGAAACCGCTCCTGAACTTCCACTAAACGTTTTTCCTAGTCCATCCTGTAGTATTCTACCCGATTCACACTCTGTCACAAAATATCCATTGGCAAATTCTAGCAGTATTCAACTAGAGAATATTCCTAACCCCATTTTGGTTTCAAATACTTGATGACATCCAGATTGAACCAAGATCATTTGGAGATGATAATGTTCACATATCCATAACAATTCCAATCAACTTTGTTGATATCATTTTCAGCATTTTTGGGATGATGAGAGCTGCAGGTGGATGCAATACTCATCCCGAGTCAATTCAAGTTGGACAAATATTCCGCTTAATGTCCCTCTATTCTCTGATAAAACCGCCCAGGGAAAGTAATGTTAGTGGAGGAGAAATGATGAAATCCCTTCTTCATATTGGAGATCTGAAAGAAAAACAGCAAAAATTTATATTCTATATTGAAATAGAAGAAACTATCTCCGAAATTGAAGAGGACTTCTCAGGTATTCATGAAGCTTTTGCTTATTTCTGTGAATATGTTGCAAAAAAAATTAAAGGCAACACCAAATGTGGAGAATGTGTGGATTCGATATTGGAGAAGGGAAATGAAATATTCAATTCCCTCATAAGAAACAAGAGCAGAAGATTTTCAACATAACCATCACAAAAAATTAATAGCTTTCTTCACGATGTTGAAGCCACAATAATATCAGATGTTTTTGAGAGGGAACTTAAAAGAAATTGCTTTCCAGTAATTTTAATCAAATTGTCAAATTTTTCTCCCAAAAATATTGTAGGTTGTGAACACCACAAGGAAGAATTGTCAAGAGAGGCACTGAGGGCATATTTGATCTCTAGATTGAATATCTGCTGTGCTAAAAAGCATGATGAAAGAGCCCTCGAAAATAAAAATAAAAAAAAATACAATTTTCTGTGAGTCAAATTTCGAAAAATCTGAAAATATCTGTTGAGATGTGATACTCTCATCAGCTGTATGTTTTTTTAAAATTTGATTGAATATTTTCAAAAAACTACCATCATAATTGATGATCACGTTGTTTGAAAAAAAGAACTCTTTTACACACTCAATGTAAAAGGTTGTAGTAAGCAATTAAAGTATATCAGAAGACATTTTGTATTTGTATTCTAAAAGACGCTAAACTACTTTCATGCAGTCTGCAGAAATTCAACCTGGTGTTCTCTGAACATTACGGTATTTTACTTTTCGTGGGAACCTGAATATAAAAGAAATCCCATCACAAGGAAACTGGAAGTTAATTTACCACTGGTAAGGATATTAAATACAATTTCACCTCAGACTGATAAAAAACTAACTTAACTTTTGAACGGTTTGACGTAGAAACATGAAAAAAACGTTTGGGGGCTATTACCGATACTATTTTTTGAAAAAAAAACACTGTGATTGCTCGATAGATGGCTGGGGGATGCACTTCAACTTTTTTCAAAATTTTAATTGGCATGGGGGTCAAGTGTCAAATTGGTCTATCAGTGATGACCTGCACATACAATCATAGCAAAAAATATGACTCAATGAAATCAAATTAAAATAATAATAATGGAAGATATTTGAATTAAACTTTGTTCAATTCATGCTGGAACTGTAAATTTCAATAATTATAAATACAGAAATCTTATAAACTTTAATATACTTTTACAGACAATAAATAGTTCACATTCTTTCTGAACCAAAGAAGTTATTCAATACATCTGATGATCAACAGAAGGTAATTGACCATCTTACATCTATTGTAAATCAATAAAGTTATTTGCAGAACCCAAAGGCTTGCATGACGAGTTCAAGGTGGGACTGTAGTGCTATTTTTCTTGAGTGATTTTCTGTACTTAACGAGATGTGTATGTATACGAAAATCAATGTCCTGATTCATGAGTAGAACTGCTAGGTGTGATACACATACATCCATAGTCACTATGAGTAGATGTATTTTGGTTGAATATCTATTAGAAAACAGCTGTGTTTCTACTCATTACATTGTTCTTCGTATATAAACCGCTTATTCCAAATTTTATGCATCAATGAGGAAACTTTTTTATTATTAATTAAAAAAAACGGTTAAAAGTTGGTGCTTATCAAAATGATCTCTTAACAGGTAATCGAAAAGTTCGACAAAGAATTCACTGGGAATATTTCTTTGTAATCTAGTGAATTATTCAGTTTTTCCATTCCAATACCATACTAAAAACATGTATTCAAGTATATAATCTTTATACTTACCACCTGTTTTGCGGAATTCGTTCCGATAAACAACCAATGTCAACTACATATCTGCCAACATTTCTTGAGTTGAAATATCAAGAAATTACACGAAATTTCTTCAAAACTTTGCTTGGGTTGAAACTTCAACTAATAATTCACCAGAACTTGGACACTTATCTTTCAATTTAATACTGACAATTCGTCAATAACACTTAAAACACAAAAAATTCATTAACTCACTTTTTAAGTTATCCTAAAAGCACAGTAGGTATGAAAAATGAATGTGGAATTAAATATAAATACAAATACACCCTGTGTGGTCTTATGATTACAGTTTACTGTAATGACTGCTTGCGCCATCTGAAACGGCGTAAACGGCGTTGATCTCTGCTAATCAAGTTAGCCATAAATCCCTCATTTTACCCCAAACTTTTGCAGGTATGAGTAGATGCACCAGGGTTTTTAGACATCTTAGAACTAACGCATCTAATTGTATTGACCTGGTGGAATCTTGCTGCCATTTGGAACGTTGTTGCAGGCTGTGGAGGTAGTCTCTACTCCACCATTTCCAAAATTGCTGTACCATTTGTTGTAGTCGTTGGAAATGTTTCAAACGATTGGACGGGATGTCAATGACATTTGACTGTGGTATACTCAGCAGGGAATCACCAATTAGAAAATGTCCAGGTGTAAGAGATTGGTAATCATTAGGATCATTGGACAGAGGAATCAGAAGACGCGAGTTTAAAATTGCCTCTATTTGTACAAGGACAGTGGACATGTCTTCAAAATTCAATTTTGCATCCCCTAAAATGCGCTTGAGATAGTACTTAAAAGATTTAATAGCGGCTTCCCAAATACCTCCGTGATGTGGAGATTTTGCGGGTATAAAGTGCCAACCCAGCAAACAATGAATCTCTGGCCGTCTTCTGGCCCAATGCATGATCGGTCGGCAATACGCTGGCAACGACAAAGCTACATAGGCAAAATGTCGGCCCAATGTATGGCATATTGTAATCGGATACCTACAATTCAGCCAGCAATGGGCCAATACTATCAAAATTGTGTCTTTCGACCGACATCATAAAAATGAAGGCCCGTTTCAAGTGTTATTGAACAAAATTTTCCAGAGCAGACCAAAACCTTTTACGAATAAAATCTCTTGTTCAACAGCCAATTGAAAACAAGTTATGCTATAATCGAGAACTGTCATACGAACCGTGAATCTAGCGTGATACGAACTGGCGGATAGACAGACGAAATCCATCTTCATTTCATTCAGGTTTGGAGACCAGCTCCCCTACCCTTTTGGCTGATCATTGGCCTTGAGAGGGACCAATGGGTACATGACTGATGGGTGACGGCATGAAGTCCTTAGACATCAGTGCCGCCCTTCACGGGATACCCCTACCTGGCTGGGGTGGGATGGATGAAGAAGTTATTCATCCTTTAACGGGGGACATGAGGGCCTCATTCGACAGAGTGTCGGGGCCTTCTATATCGGGAGGGGTCGTCTACAGCGTAATCTGTGGCTTCCCTAACTAACGGCGGATAGACACATATAGAATTCCTATATATATAGGAATTCTATCCTTATGAAGTGCGCATGTCGCATGAACAGATTTTTTCAACTCAGTGGTTATTCTGCCTAGGTAAGGTTAGTCAGGTCAGGTCAGGTTAGGCTAATAAGTTACAGATTTTCAAATCGCAAGCTAGGATAGTTTGCTCAGGTTAGGTTTGTGTGTAAAATCGTGAGCGAAAAACTAAATCACGCATTTTCAACTTGCATGCAGCTGTCTTGTCATTTAAAGTTCCCGCTATTTCATTTATGACAGAGAACAATCAAATTCAAATCTGATGTTCATGTGACATGCGCACTTCGAAGATCGAATGATTCTGTGATTGTGATTCAAGGACTATATTATAGACCACAGTTCATTGTTATTTTCATTCATGTATTTTTGTGATTTATTAATTGCGATTAAACGAGTGTGGGTTAGTTTAGTGAAGAAGAATGATGACAACTTCTCCTGATGAATTGAGGTAATAGTATTTATTTCTATAATCAATTGTAGCGTCAGTTACAAGAAACAACCTTCATTAGTTTTTGAGGTTAAGTATATATCGCCAAAATCTTGTGCTGAAAATAACGACAATGTTCAAGAATTATTGCAGAAGTTATAAGTATAAACTTATTAGGAAAAATTTGGAAAAATCTGTAGCCTTGATTATGTATTATTTAAAAACTTGAGGTTCATGAAAGTTTCTTTCAGTCCGCATCTTTGTTAAGTATTGGAGGCAAAGACTTTGGAGATTCAACAAGGAGAATAATGGCCAAACTAGTCTTCCATGAGTTATCTCTTCAATATAACTGGACTGGAAGGGGGAAAAAAGAATTTAAGAGCTTAAGGAATGTTCTAAGAATGATATTAGGTGAGTTGCAATCAGAAATGAGTGTATTCATTACAGGATATTTTTATGGTTCTGTATCTCAGACCCTTAAAGTAATCACTCACTTACTATAAATGTTAAAATCACTCGCTAACTGGCATAGTAATAAAAAAATATGTTCTTGAAAATTATGAAAAAATAGGAATACTAGAACTTTACTTCACTAATTCCAGGTTTCGTTGTTTCTGAGAAATCAATATAAATCTTAAGAACCATTTATGTGCCCGTTACACTCGCACTTGACCCCAGTTTTTTTTCAGTTTGTCTTCGGAAAAATTCGTTTTGCAGAAATGCCACAGAAACCGAAATTGCCAGTGTAATAAAACTCTGGCTAAGAACTGCTTCTGACCGTCAAGGGAGGAGAAACAGAAGGAGGACAAAGCCGGCAGAGGAAGGGGGAGATGATACGCATTGAACATTTCAATATTTGTTCCTTCATACCAAAGAATTGTTTTTATGTTGTTTCCTTTATTTCATTTAATATTTGTGATATTTTTTACTTTATTTAAACCAAAGAATTGTTTTTATGTTGTTTCCTATACATGTTAGGTATGTGCATTTTATTAAAGTATATATGTATAAACTTTGGAACTTCCTCCAGTTTTTTGTGATATTTTTCTATGAAGTTCATTTTGGTTCAATTGCTCAAGGTAAATTTGAACTTTTTTTTCACTCAAAATATATAAAACTTTATTCATTATCTCAGAATTCGAGCATATAGCTCGAGAGTTTTTGGGAGATCGTTTAGTAACGATAGTCGTTGCCGACCGATGTTTCAACCTTTTTACTCCCATATACACCTACGACGTAGGCTTAATATGGCAAATACCTGTTAGAAAACAACTACTCCCCTGGCTAATACCACGACGGGTATTGGATTACATCTAACAAATACTTGTGCAATGTTCCTCATTACAGAGGACACAATTGCAAGTGCTTCCTGTAACAAACTAGTAGAATCCTGTACCGACCCGGACTTGCACTGATGATAGGCAAAAACCTTGAAACCGGTCTGCAGGTGATCCCCCTGGCCGGGGTGGAACATCGGTCAGCAACGACTATCGTTACTTTATTCATTATTTTTCAATTAAAAGGCAATCAGTAAATGTGTATAATTCACAGTGGTCCAACCCTCTGAGTAGGTAACTTCCATTGCAGTATTTCTACTGGGCCATCAATGATTTCCACAGTTTTGCCTGCAGAGGCCCGTCATTCAAAAGACACTGTTGCCAAGCATTGGCCCTGATGATGGCCGGTGTCTCCTATTTTCACTGGCCCGCCATAGGCTATAGGTGCTTTGCCGTTCAGGCCAGATCTGGCCAGCATATTCTGGGCCGGAATAAGGCCGATCAAAATTGTTTGCTGGGAAGTGATGCGATTTTCAGAGAAATATGATTGACATTGTTCATTTTTGATTGTATCAATTACTAATTTGTGAATTTTTTCTAATTCATTGTTTGCCCCAATGAAATTAGTAGCGTTATCACTGTAGATATGACTACAGAGACCTCTGCGTGAAACGAATCTTCTGAAGGCTGACATGAATGATTCTGTTGTGAGTTCTGTTACTAATTCTACGTGAACAGCCTTTGTGGCTAAACAAATAAAAATACATAAATAAGTTTTTATGAGAGTTCTACATCTGGATTTTCCATCCTTGAGTAGGTAAGGGCCTGCATAATCAACCCCACAATACGTGAAGGGTCTTGTAGGGGTAACGCGCATTTCAGGCAGTTCACCCATTAGACGAAAATGATCAGTTGGTTTGGGTCGAAAACACGTTAAGCAATTGCGTAATACGTTACGTACAGTATTTCTTGCATTTAATGGCCAAAATTTTTCACGAATTTGAGAAATAATGAATTGTGTGCCTGCATGTAAGTTTTTGTTATGTGTATGTTTTATAAGTAAACGTGTGAATGCATGTTTGGATGGAAGTACGATTTGGTGTTTTTGATCAAAACCTAATGGAGATTTCCTCAACCGACCACCGACACGAATTAGACCTTGTGAATCGATGAAAGGGGAAAGAGAAACTAATTTACTTTGCTTTGATATAATCTTGGATTTATTAAGGCATGTAAGTTCATTTGAAAATTCTTGTGCTTGAATTAAACGACACAATTTTAAAATTGCATTATCTATTTCTTCATGAGAAATTAACCCAGTTAGTTTCTTATGTTGTGATAAAATCTAAAAATATATGCAGTTACATGTAGGAGTTTATTGAATGATGAATATTTTGAGAAAATATCAAAATTCAAAGAGGAATTAAAAGATAAAACCATTTTTTCTTTTCTTGCTTCCGGCACTTCAGACATTATGGTCTCATGATTAGTTGGCCATAAATCTGAATCATAAGTTAGCCAAGGGGGGCCGTTCCACCAAAGGGTGCAGATTGATAAGTTTTCAGGATTTAAACCCCTGGAAACAATATCTGCGGGATTTTGTGCTGAACTCACATGTCTCCACTCATAACCTTCAGTTAATGACTGGATGTCTGCGACTCTATTGGCAACAAAAGTCTTCCACTTGTACGGTTCAGTACGAAGCCATGCTAAAACTATTTCAGAGTCTGTCCAACAATAATTGCTGGTTATGTTAATGTGCAAAGAATCCTTAACCTTTTGCATTAATTGAGCAAGTAACAAAGCACCGCATATAGTTCTAGCCGCGGAAGCTGTATTACTTTAACAGGTGCTACACGTGATTTAGAGCAAACTAAACTTGATAGGATTTCATCGTTTTGATTTTGTGAAACAAGGTAAACAGCAGCACCATAAGCAGCTTCTGATGCGTCGCAAAATCCATGTAAATGGAATGACTTCGCATTGTTGATAGCAATGTGCCGAGGAAATGACTAAAGAATTTATAGCAGGGAGTGATTCAATAAAAATTTTTCACCTTTTTAAAATATTTTGAGGAATTGGAGCATCCCAATCACATTGAGCTTGCCAGAGTTCTTTTAAAATGATTTTTGCATTGACTACTACTGGGCTGATTAGGCCTAAAGGATCAAATATTTGAGATATGGCTGATAAGATTGTTCGTTTGGTGGGGTTACACTGTGAATTGAGAATGACAGAATATTCAAAACGGTCCTGTTGTGAGTTCCAGGTAATACCCAAAGTTTTTCTTTCTTTACTATCCCTTATTTCAAAAATGGTAGAAGAACATTGATCCGTTTTATTTTCAAAAATTCTATGATCATTAGAAACCCATTTTCTTAATAAAAAGCCTGCTTGCTGCAAAATATTGCTAAGTTCATATTTTAACTGAATTAAGTCAGACAATGTATCTGAACCAAATATAACATCATCAACATAGAAATTGTTTATGATAATGTCACTAATATTAGGAAATTCAGCTTGGCAGTCCAAACCCACTTGATGCAGAGAACGAGTAGCTAAAAAGCTAGCACTTGATGTACCATATGTAACAGTGTTGAGTTGAAAATGTTCAATAGCTTTAGATGGATTACTCCTCCAAACGATTCTTTGCAAGTTTCTATTCTCAGGATGAACTTTCACCATTCTATACATTTTGGATATATCTGCTGTTGCAACAAATCTGGGGATACGCATGCGCAGCAAAACGCAAACCAAATCATTTTGAATTGTTGGTCCAACCCTCAACACGTCATTCAACGATAGATTTGTTGAAGTTTTTGATGATCCATCAAAAACCACGCGTAGACGAGTTGTAGAACTGTTTTCCTTGATGACGGAATGATGAGGCAAATAAAATTTTATGTCATTGGGGTCATCGAGAGAGATGTCAATTTTGGACATATGTCCCAGTTGCTCATATTCATTTAAAAATTCCTCATATTGATTACGAAGATTAATGTCTTTAGAAAGCTTTCTTTCTACTGACTCTAATCTACTAATAGCAGCATTCAATGATTCTCCTAAATTCTTGTACGACTCTTTCAAAGGAAGTTTGACTACAAACCTGCCTTCATGATCTCTAAAATAATTCTGGCGGAAATGACTTTCGCATTCCAGTTCTTCATCAGAGAATTGAGTTTTCGTTTGGGTGACATTTTCAATGCTCCAGAATTTTTCAAGTTGCTCGTTGAGTAAATTGTTTACTGATAACATGCAACTTGGATGAGCTTCTGGGTTCTTAATTTGTAAAGATCCTGAAATTATCCAACCCAATCGAGTTCTCTGGAGAATGGGTTTATTTCGCCCTAGTTTAATTTGCCCCTTGACTATGAGATCAAAAAATATTGATGCACCAAGTAATACTTCGATTTTTTGTGAAATGTTATATTCTGGGTCTGCTAATTCTATTTCATCGGGTATATCTAGACACGAGGGATCAAATGAAAATTGCGGAATATTTGATGTAATTTGTTTTATAATAAGAAATTGAAGATTGTTAGAAAATTGTCCATCTTTTGAGCGAATTTGAATATTGCATTGAGATGATATATTAATTGTTGACTGACTGATACCACATACAGGTAAGTTTACATTAGTAGCAGGTAGATTGAGTTTCTTGAACACTTCTAGTGAAATGAAATTGCTTTGAGAAGCAGAATCTAGCAGGGCTCTACATTTAATTGGATTTTTATTAGAATCAAGAATATAAATAATTGCTGTCGACAGAATCACCTGATTTTGGTTCCCTTGAGAAAAATGAGATGTCAATGTTTGAATAGGTGCCGCATTTGTTATGTCACTAGAGATGCTGGGTTCACTTGATTCAACAAAATTGTTTTGTTCAATTTGACTGTTTGATGTGTTCGAATGACTTCTATTAATGTTATTTGTTGTATTAACGAATGAGTCATCATGCAAAATAGAATTATGTCTCCTTTTACATTTTTTACAACTATGAGCTGACCTGCAAACTTCTACGGAATGTCCTGTCCGTAAACAATTCGTACAAATCTTTAGTTTTTTAAGTTCTATGTATCTTTGTTTAATTGATAAAGATATTAATTTATAACATTGATATATTAAGTGCTGTTTTTTGCAAAAAATGCAAGTTTTTTCATTGACTGTGATATGAGTTAATGACTTTTCATTCATTTTAGGTTTTTGAATAGATTTACTGTCGAGTTTTTCGAGAAATTGACATTTTTTAATAATAAATGATTCTAATGCCTTGAATGTAGGATTCGTGTTTTTGTCGATTGAGGATTCCCAATCTCTCTGAGTTTGAAAGTCAAGTTTGCTTGTAATGATGTTAATTAACAAAGTGTCCCAACTATCCACTGGCTCACCAAGACTTTTCAATGCCCTAGTGTGTTTTAACATGTTATCTAATAATTTTCTCAAAGAAATATGTGACTCCCTTTGTATATTTGGAAAATCAAAAATATTTTTTACATGATTGTGAATGATTACTCTTTTGTTTTCAAATCGTTCTTTTAAGAGGTTCCACGCGATATCATAGTTACTTTCTGAAATTTCTAAGGAGTGCACAACCTGCCTAGCATCACCCTTCAAACACGACTGCAAATAATAAAATTTTTGAATGTTACTCAAAACAGAATTTTCATGAACAAGACCCTTGAATGTTTCATAAAATTGCAACCATCTATCATATGATCCATTAAATTCAGGTAAATTTATTAAAGGTAATTTCAAATGGAACTCATTAAGAGGATTCGATGCTGCAGGAGAAGAGGTGCCACTAACATAACGTGTTAAAATATTTTCTGATTTGGAAATCATTTCATAATATTTTTTTTCATATGCTTCCCTCTCCACCAGCTGTGCTTCAGAATCATCTAATAATTCAATGGCTGATTGTGTTCTTTCAAATTCATACCATTTTTCTTTAAGTTTAGCTACTCTTTCCTGTAGTTCCCAGCGATCATGCTGTAACCCAGAATCAAGCAAATAATTAGCAAATCTAGTGGCCTGGCCTTTTAGTTGGCCACGGCGAGCCACTAATGATTTTAATTGTTCGTCCATTTTATTTGTGTTAAATGAATTTAAATAATTTGCAAATTGAAAGGTAAAAACATAAGTCCACCAATCCCCTACACAAATATTGACGAAAATAAATGCAAAAAGGGAACATAAACTGACTTACAGATTGTGGAAATTAGGATCTCTTTTTATTCGTCGGATGTAGAAAAACTTATCTCGACTTAGGAATTGTTTTTGTATTTGTTGACTTCTTTGTCCTATACTCGATTGCAACCTTTTTTTGAAAGTGCCTGGAATCGACGGCTTGTAACGTCTGATTTGCGATGATTTCTTGATTGAATTAATATTTTGATCGATGATTTGTTGGTACTTGTTGTATGTTATCGATGCTGATTCTCAACCGTTTTAATGATATCCGGCTCGAAGGACCATGTTTAAAGTTGTGGAATGATTGTGATTGTTGATTTTCATAATTATTATTATGATTGCATGCATGTGATTAATTGAACCACAAATAAAATGATGAATACTGTTCGAAGTATATAATATTGAAAAATGTATAGCTTGAGACAATGGATGTTAATGCTACGTATGTCAACTGATGACTGACTGCTGACCCGACAGATGGGCCGAGCAAGTGCGCAGACACCTATGATAATAAATGAAACATGGTGGGTCACCAAAATATTACCACAAATCATAACAACTAGAGTATTAAAAGAAATTACAAACTCTTTTGACCATTTCTGCCAAAATAGTTGCTACAACTGTTGAAGCTTCTGGAATCTTCCCAGGAGTATCAGTAAGGAAAGGATCAGGTAAGGAAACTGGAGACCTTCCAAGTAAAAATGACCAGGAGTCAAATCTTCCAAGTCAGAAGGATCTGACGAAAGGGGAGTTAGTGGTTGAGAGTTCAGTATCAACTCAACTTCGGCTAATAATGTTGAGAAGTCAATTTTGATTTTCTCATCTTCCTTTTCATATGAAATTTAAATGACTTTATCCCCGCTTCCCAAATGTGGTGAATATGCAGAAATAAACTTCCAAGTAATACCTCCATTTGCAAATGATTCATACAAAACTGTTTCATTTGACCTGAGAAATTCTCTCAATCTTTTTAATTCTGAATTTGCTCCAATGAAAGTAGTTCCAGTATCAGAGAATATCTACCTTTTGTGGTTTACCACAACATGCTACAAAACGTTTAAATGTATTGTAGCTACGAATGCCTCTGTTGTCACATCTGTGACCAATTCTAAATGAATTGCGCGATTGGAAAAACAGGTGTATATAACGACATAACATTTTGAAATCGAACGACCACCTCCTAATATAGTCTTAATAAAAATGGCCTAGCATAGTCAACAAGTATCACAAAAAATGCTGGTGCAGTTGACACCCTTTCTTTGGGAAAATGTCCCATAATGGTTTTGCTCTGAAACGACCCTAAACACGAATGCACTGTTTATTTTGCTAAGTTGCTACCTCTAATTGACCAAATTGATTCTATTACTGATGATAGTAACATTTGTGGACCTGCATGAGTCTGAGATGTTCAAACCGAAAAATTAACTTAGTTAAATGATCACTGGCATGTAATATACCTACTATTGGGAACTTCTTAACAAAATTGAAATCTGAAAGTTGCAGGCGTCCACCTACCCTTTATACACCCAATCCATCAATGAATGATGGGTTCAATTTGACTAAGTAACAATTTTTCATTCCCCCTTTTGTTTTCAATATTGTTATCTCTTTCTCAAAACTTTCGTCTTGAGCTAACCTTTTCAGTAAGATGAATGAATATTCGAGATCTTCTACGGATAGTTTTTCTATTTTATTACAGTTGGAATTACGGTAATCATAGGTATATAAATCTCCCAGAGTGAGCCAATATCCTTTTCATTTTATTCAAACTAGAAAATATGTGAAAAGGAAAGACTGGACCTTTTTTTAAACCAATATTGTTTGAAATTTACATTTCTTTTCCGCGATATGATCTGATTGTTCAATTCAGACCAAAGTTCTTTTCTTTTGATATAACCAATAAAGTCCGTGAAATCAATTTTTGTTTTCTTTTATAAGCGAAAGTGAATCACCTTTAGAAACTAAATTCACCGGATTATCCTCAGTATTCACATAATGCTAACGTTTATAGTTTGTTAAATCTTGAATTTGAGACATTTGATTATAGCTACAAAAATTTGAAAATATATGGCTTGAGAACACATCCAACCAAGTGCCACTGTTGAATCGTTCCAAAAAATAAACCTTGTCAAAGTCAATTTTCAAAGAACGAATTACTTTATGTACCAATTTGGTACATAGCAATGCTCCACAAAGTTCTAACTTTGGTGTGGTAAAGGTTTTTATTGGTACGAGATTACCTTTTGCACACAATAAATTCACAGAAATGCTAGTATCTTCCCCTATACTCCGTAAATAAATGCAAAAACCATATGCGCGAAGAGAAGCATCTGAGAAAGCACTTAGTTCAAAAAATTTGTATTTTCTACAAATTGCTTGCCTTTTTATTGTCAGAGAATTTAAATTAATTAAATCTGCCTGAAACTTCATCCATTCTTGACCAATATCCGAAGGAACATAATCATCCCATGAGCTTTAACATCCACAACTGTTGTAAAATTAATTTTGGAATTATTATACAAGGACTTACTAAACCCAACTGATCAAAGATTTGCGAAATATATGATAAAATGGACATTCTGAATGTTTCATTACTATTATATAGACTACCATTTTCTCAGATAAAACCTTCCCGACCCAAATACTTACGATACAAAGTTCCAACGCTTCGTATATATGGTTTCAGCGCCTCTCAAGAAGTCATCAACATTAAAATCGTTCGCTGTAGCTTTTGCGACACAATGGGGTTATATTTCAAGGTTTTTTTTAGATATGATTGTTTTAAACGGATTGGATATTAAGCCGAAAGTTACAGTATTTAAATCGTAATTACCGATTTCCTTGGAAGGATTCTTCCGGCAATTTTTTTTGCAACGCTCGTTGTTTGTTCTTCACCCGTATCTGACGAAACATGCGAGCAACGTCTGCACTAACAACGTAAGCGTGTATCCGAAATTTCAATAAAATTGTTTCAATATAATTTTGCGTAGGTGGTCCCGCATATGCAATTCATTAAGAGACACCCCATTCTCTGAAGAAGGTGACCCATCGAAAACAACTCTCAACTTTGTAGTTGTACTGTGTTCTTTCATAACTCCCTGATGAGACAAATAATAGAATATACCTTGGCTATTTACATCACCTCTCGTCGTATGTCCCGATAGTTCGTAATCTACCATAAAGTCAACATACATATTTCTCAAATCTTTGTGTTTAACTTAACGTTTTTCTAATGGACAGAACTTAGATGAAGCTCTTTGTTTTGAATCACCTAATTTTAAAACTGATTCTTTGAATGGAAACGAAACTACGAATATACCATCACTATTTCGAATGGTATTTTCTACAAAATGATTTTCACACTCTTTCTCCTCTTGTGTCATGTTTTTTTCAAATTGCTGGTTTTGCAACCTCCCAAAACTCAGCTAATTGATTTAGAATCGTATCATTTCTAGAAATTAAGCCACAAAAAGTAGTCTTTTCTGTTTCGGAATATCTCATTTGCCTACTTATAATGCAACCCCGCTTGGTGTTATGCAAAACTGGCAGATTCTAATATAATCTTTTCCGAATTCAATAAATTCCTATTAATAATCCACTTCATGTGATACATGGAACTGAGGATCAGCCAAATGTAAATTCGATGATTTTATCATATTGCGAAAAGTAGCAGTTTGTTCAATTTCCTGTGAAGAATTGCCCTGTATATTTTGTGTAGTGATTTCCAAATTTTTCTTTTCCTTGGATTTGTCAACGTGCAATGAACTATGGTGCTTGAATCGACATTTTTTGCATCCAATACCAGAAGAACAAAATTTACTGAAATGACTTGGTTTCAAACAGCACAAAAAAAGAAGCAACATTTTTGCTTCAGCAATTCTTTTTCTGCGGTTTCTTTTATAACAATAGTAAATTTTGTGAGATTTTTTACACAAAATACAGGAAACTGACTTTTATTATTGTTACATATGCCTTGGAGTTCATTTCTTTAGATTTTAACTTTGCAGAACATTGACTCAATGCGAATGTTTCTAGAAGATCCGCGATGCTTTTTATAAATTTATTAAAATCTTCAAGAGTGGGCAATTCTTTACTCCATTTAAATGACTCCAATTCTCGTAAAGATGTTTTATCAAGTTTGACGGCCAACCAGAATATAGTCAAAATATCCCAGTGTTCTGTAGGTTGTTTCAAACTTTCCAGAGCCTGCAAATGTTTATTAAAGGTATCCAAAATTTTACTCAGTTCATGAGACGATTCACATGATATAACAGGCATATCATGAATCGCAGGAATATATATGGTTTTGAACTAATAATATCTTATTATCAAATCTGTCTTTTGATATTTTCTGAGCAACTTGGTAATTATTAGCAGAAAATTTAATGGAATCAATAACTTGTTTAGCATTACCTTTTAGTACTGATCTCAAATTGTGAAAATTTCGGATATCTCCAATGGCAGAATTTTCATGAATCGAAGATATCTTTAAATTCTAACCATGTGTCGTAATTACCATTGAATGTTATCAAATACATTTGTGGTAACTGAACATTACGACACTTTTCTACTGATCTCTTCTTTATAATTTCCCCTGTGATGGAAAACTATTTTGTGGTGTAGCATTTTTGCCATCAAATGACATATATTTTTCTGAAATCCCTATGGCAACTGAAACAATCTATGAACACTTCAATCTAGCAGACAACTATTATAATCTTCATGCAGCTGAAAATGCAAATGCGCTACTGGAATCAATGAAGTTGCCCCAGAGTGCCAATTAATTTTTATTGTTTCATAATTTGAATTACTTTGGATAATTATCTCGTAAAAATCATCCCATTCATAGTGTACCTCATTAAATTCAACAATTATTATACCTTAATTTTCTCCAATCTTATTTCTAATTTAATTATTGATGATTTTTTATCGAAAGTGTCACTACTCATGGCAACTGTCAAATCATACACGGAATTTTAAAAAATTGTCAATTTCGTTTCAATGCACCCCTTTTCCTATTTAAAGTTTTTAATTCTTTCGAAGCCATTTTTAACAATTAGGTATATATGACGCGGAAGCAGACGAATCAATTTGTAAAAATTATACAGCAAATTATTATTGACTTTTCAACAATAAAAACCCAAATCAAATCTTACTTGAGAATATCAGTCGACCAGTTAACTTTTCAACTCTCTATTTTCCGAATTCCATTAGTCCAATTCCGAAGGACCATTAGTATTATACAACCATTATGTTCAATGAATAAAACAACTCGTTTCTTACTGCTGCGGTTTATTACAATAATTACTTTTCGCTGGTACAATCTTGAATTTTTGTTCAACCAAAGTCAAGTTGTTTCTCGTTACCACTCCTCGTCTATAAATACAGAGTGTTTAACAACTGGACAATATAATTGGCATGAAAATTTGTAAGAACACTTACAAGTCCAGTGGAAAAGTGAATTTTCAAAGGTTTTTTATTTTTAAGTATCCTGTGGAGAAAAAATGGATTTACTTAATTATGCGCCTATCTGGGCTTTCGAAAAAATGGTTTGTAAGGTCCTAGAGAAACTAATTCTCACCTTTTTTTTGCAGGTCACGAAAAATCAGATTGCTCCCTCTTGTATAGGCACCTTGAGTGATTTATGGTAGATTAGTGGAAAAAATCAGGACATCCCTAATGGATTATTTATTGTGATAGCTGAAGTAAAGATCAAATCGTCACAATAGAACATTAATGACTTCTCTTCATAACTAAAATCCCTGATACAAAGGTTAACATAAGAAATATGTTACTGTATAACTTATTTTTTTAACTACTCCATTGACCATAAATTTTATTTATTCAATAATAGTCTTGGAAGGCAGTCAATTTTTGAAATTTTTTCCTGGCGCGAGTAGCTAGATTCTTTAAAGGTTTATACATCCTGAGTGTATCTCCGATGACTGGATATTACGGATGTATAAAGCGTATTTATGTTGCTAATACCTGTAGCTGAATTAGGTAAATTTCGTAAAGCGTGTTTATGTTGACTCAGGTAGTCTGGTGTGATAATACCTGTCAATAACATCCGTTGACCCTTTTTTACCTGCCGTCATGCTGTTTGCTATTCTTGAACTTTCTAGAATGGTATTCCATATTCGGTTCAGATTCACAGCTTCTTTTCCTCTGTTAAAACTTTGTATATAGTCTAGTCTATATACAAAGGTTAAAATTATCCGTGTGTTTGTAGATTTCTATGGCCTCTTGTACCAGTCGGCCATGGTATCTCTGGTCGGGGGCAATGAGTGCTTGTTCTGCCACAGCTGACTTGTCTGTTTGGCCTACTCTGCAGTTCTTTCATACTTCTTCAGCCTTGCTCCCATTGATCTTTTGGTGGTTCTGATGTATACCTTCCCACAAGTACACGGTATGCGAGGCGTACATATCATAAATACGCAAAGGACTGTGGCTCAGTATGGTTCGGGTATGGTCCTATGGGGTTCACTGTGACAAAATCATTATCTCAGTCTTTTTCTAAAATTCTTCTAGCGCTGACGTTCAGTCAAGCACAACCAGCCGCTATTTTGAAATGATCACGATTTGGTTTGTTTATAATTCGCCAGAAAGAAATTTCCAAAATTGTTTATTTGATATTTTCTTTAAAATATAAAGCCTGTGTTGTTTATATATATATATATATATATATATATATATATATATATATATATATATATATATATATGTAAATACTTACTGGTGTATTACACATAAATACTTTACCGCTCTTTGTAACCTATATTTGATTTTTTTTTTATTCAATTATTTGAAGCACTGTGTGATGGGGTACCTTGTGAAGTTTACCCCAATATTGAGTTTAGTAGTTCTATATCATATTTGCTAAATAGTTCTTATAGGTTATTCATCTTATGTCTGTTCATGAGTTAATGTAATAAAAAATGTTCTCTCAATTAGTAGTGTTTCATAGACCTTCCCATGATATACATAGTACCCCAAATACGGGGCATTCTGTGACAATCCACGGATCTCTTAAATGTGCCATTTAATATTTTTTGTTATATTTGATGTGTTTAATGAGAGTAGAAAAACTGATTATTTTGAGACCAAATAAAAGATAATTTGATTTGATTTCAGAACACAATGTGTCCTTTTTGTCACACCTTGCCCCACCTTACCCTACACCTTGGGCTTCATTGCCAAATAACTATTTCATTTGTAGAAATGCTGTTGTGGAATAATCTCCTTCCTAATGAATTTAATCTCCAGCGATTCAAATCCTACCTAAAAAAGAAGGGTTTTCAAGTATTGAACATTCTGCTTAATGGTTATCAACAGACAGTCTTACATTGTCATATTCTCCATTTTCCGAATAGGACTTTCTCAAATCCAATGTGAATCGCAAATTTCGCACAGGCATCGCTCTTAGAGCGCCTTAAGGATTTTCCTGCAACTTCTGAGAGTTGTCGCTCGTATGGGGGCGACAGTTGATTAACGGAAAAACAGATTTCAAACAGCGCTGGTTTCGTCCTCAAAAAAAATTCCATAACACAACAAATGATCAAAGGCTTGCGGGAAATTATGAAAAACCTGCATGAAATTTACTATCAAATGCATTTTTACTATATGCTCATTACTGCATCCGAAAAGATGTTATTTGTGCAGTTTTTTTCGTTAATCAGCTGCCGCTTCCTTACACTCTCAGTAATCGAAACTTGTGCGAGCTAAGGATTACAGAGGTCTTACCTTTTAAAATGTGGCTACTGTATGAAGTGATATAAATTACAATTTAAACGCTGCCTCAATGGGAATTAGCAATAAATATTATCATTACACTATCACTTATGATGCACTGTTTGGAACCTTTGGTGTAGTAATGAATATTACTGGAGTTTTTTCCCAACACCAAATCGTTATTTTCAACACCTTAACAAGTGTTTCGATCACTGAAGATGATCACTTGGTGATCGAAACACGTGCCGAGGTGTTAAAAATAACGATTTGGTGTGGAGGAAAAACTCCAGTAATATTACACGATCATACAATAAATATTCAAGTACACATAAAATAAAATGTAGACAAATATAATCTTTTAATACATATTTTACAACTTACAATATTACAAATTTGACGAAATTTTTGACAGTGTAAAACTCGGAGAAATAATTTCAACAAAATAGGAATAAACTTCAGGAATTACAATTGTATGTTAAAAACAGCAAGTTATATAAATTTGAGGAGGTAAAATAAAATTGAAAAAGTAGAATCAATACATCATGAAAACAATAATATACAACCCTATTTTCCTCAACTTTGTACAAATCACTGTGGAAAATGGTAATGTAAACAGGAATAAAACTAGGCGAGAGAAAATTGGCTAAACTCCTGCTGATTGACGAACATCAATGTCCTTATCGGCCTGTAACCTTCTCAGCACTGTTTGGAGGCTCTCATGATGTTCGTTAGATGGATCAGCAAAATATTCTGCAAGAATGGTACAGTCAGCTACTTGTGCAATAACAAGAATGTTTAATTTTAGCTCTCGATAATATCATAGTCTGCCTTATACAAAAATGTCTACATTATATATTCGTTTTGTATATGTTATAATCATTTTAATAAGCATATTCTTTTAAAAAGTATAGAATAAACTTTTTAGCATAATTATTTTTGATATTTAATTATGTTAAGTGATCCATTATCATCCAAACAAAAGAAAACATGATTATTTAAACATATGTGGGTAATTTATACTGCCAACCTCAGTGACAATACAGAAGTTTTCTAAAGCATATAAATAAAAATTTTCGAATCATTATTGAGTTGTCTTCCAACATACCAAGGATATTTCAGTATTTTTTGAATAAGCAATTATTGTGCTGGAAACCCCAAAAGATTAGGAGAGGCTGTGCGACAGAGAATTTTTTCCATAATCGAAGTGAAAAACGTTTTGTTGTTGTCAAATGGCATTTGTCACTTTTAACCAGTAGTGAAGCTACAATTAGAAGCTCCTATACAGCCCAGTCCCAAAAATGTTATTTTGATAACTGCAAATTTTGACAATATTCTACCAGTCACTAGTTTTTTAGACAGACTAAGGGTTGAAATGAAAATAATGAGGAAAATTGTACTTTTTATTCAATTCCTCGTTATATCTAAGGGCCGATTTACATCCTAGTGTTTCCTTAGTCTTTTTTCTATTTTAGTCTATGTCGTTGAAAATATTAAACATTGTCAATTTATAAGCAGTTGTAATTCTAAGAAATAAAACTAATGACAACATACAGTGCTACCAAATGGAACATAATTGGGTGATTTGTCAATTTCAACAAATATGGCTCTTCAGACTGATTCTGTATAATAATCAACTTTTACCACAAAAATTATTTTTTTCCAAATATCATTAACTTTCAACAATCAACTGAATTCAATTAATCTATCATCTGGTATTTGTATTAGATTAGTTGAACAAGAACTTGTTTATGTTCAAGGGCATTATTAATATCCATATTTCAGAATTGAATTAGTAGGGCATGCCAACGTATAAGCAATTCGAAATTATTTCAGAGATACACTTGTGATGGTTTTAATGGAATATAATTTAAAATTTTGAAAAAAAAAAAAAAATTCAATTACCATTATTAAAAATTGATACTAACCATTTTCCATTATTTGTTGCGAAATACACCTAGCCACGACTAGCCTAACATTTATGACAGGGTCCCAGCTCAAATCTAGTAAATGAGGCAGTATTTCGGAAGCAAACAGTTCTGTTGATAAGGCCTCTTCTTTCAATAATTCTATACATAAAAGACAAAATGTTTGCCTTCTTTTCCATTTCTTAGAGTGAGCTAAAGTCTCCGCTAACTTTAGCAGAAGGCAAGGAGCCAGTGCTGGTTCGGATGATGTATACTTCACTATTTCACATATCTGAAATTGAAAATTAGGAAACTACCATTTATGGAATTTTAGTGTGGCGAGATATAGACAAGAACTATAAAAATATAAATTTACCTAAAACAAAAAAACAATTACTTGCATACCACCGAAAAATGTTTCAAAGATGAAAACTTTATATGAAACTAATTCTCAAAATTAATTTTTTGTATATGATTTTGCTCGTTTGAATGTTCAAAAGAATTTCGTAGCTGACAATTAGTCTAAACATTTCAACTAGGTTAGAACAATTTCGATAATTGATATTTAGATTTTGGTTAATAAAAATATGGCAATTGGCAATTTTTTCACAATATTTCTTAGCTATAATGCATTATTGTAAATCAATGTCTTCCAATTGTTTGCTACTACAGCTGTAGGTACATATGTCTATTCATATATATTTTAAAATATGTATATAATAATAATAATGAATTGAAGGGGTTATATTTTTAGGAGTGAATAATTTTTGGGAAAGAAAGTTTTTGGCTTTCTACTACTCCATCTTGATATAAAAAAAAGGGATGAGGGAATCTTCCGAAGAAAGGAAGGAAGTAATCAATTTGTAATCACATCCATGTATAGAGTTTCTTATTTTCAAATTAGTTACTTCCTTCCTTTTTTCGGAAGATTCCCTCATCCCTTTTTTTATATCAAGATGGAGTAGTAGAAAGGCAAGAACTTTCTTTCCCAATAATAATAATCTTTATTGGTTTCAAAGTATCAGCATTGCACCTATGCGGAGCCGGGGCAGATCGCTAGTTTTCTATAAAATTTACTTATCTAGATATCAAAACATCTCAAGTGAACATAATGGCGGTTCCATTCCATTCCAAAGTACAAATAATTTTTTAGTGTTATGCCAGTGATATTCAAATTTCAAAACTTCAATAAACAATTACTCACCAATGATATCGCAGCTTGTCGTACAGCTGCTACCTTATCGCAAAATAAATCTATTGCAATTACTCCTAGGAATTTAGTAGAGTCGGAAGGCTTGAAAAGTCTCACAGCATCCAATAATTGTTTTGCCAACTCCTCTCTAAACCTCCAATTCCACTCGTTATCAGTTTGTAAAAATTCAGCCAACCTTGGAAGATAAGCATTCCTTTTGGTGGGATCGATCAATTTCAAAAAATGAGCTAAATGTTTCAAAACGCCTATTCTAACTTCGTCCAAATCCTTAATAAAACCGTCAAATAAGGGCGTTAGGTTCGTGGTTGCTGCTTCAGGACCTAATATCAGAGCAAGTTCGTGTAAACCGCTAGCAACAGTCTTCCTAACTTTATATTGCATGTCGCTAGCTAAAGAATCTACTGTGCTTTTCAGTAAATGCCAGTTATTACTTCCTAGGGTGGACGCCACTGCTGGCAACGAATAGGCACAGTGATAAGTCATTTCGTTGTCTATGTTCATAGATAAATTAGGATCAGTCATTGAAACATAGTGATTTATCAGTTCCTGAGGTACTATATCTTGATCTGGTTCAGAGTTCTCGCTGGTATTTTTCAAGTCAGGACCTAAAAATAAAATTGTTTTGAGATATGAAAATTTTAGATTTTTAAAGACTTTCATGGAATAACGGTGTATTGTAGAAACCTTCTCTAATTTATTACTTCACAATTCATTTATACAAATTTACTTATATGCATTTGTTCTAAAAAACCGATAATCATTGAATATTAATTTGAGTTCATGGTTTGATTACATGCTGCTGAATATATATGAATGAAATATCATGAGCAACATCTTTCTTTCTTTTCCTACTACATCTACTAATCGGCTCCCCCCACATATACAAAATGTTCCCTATTATACAGATAACCTGAAAGTAATGCAGATTTGTTATTTGAATGAAGGCTGATTTAAGTTTTGTGACAGCATCTTCAATTATAGGACACTATATGAAATATTTGAATAGTGACATTGATAATGGAAATAAATAACTTCTATATGTAATAAGTAAAATAGTTCCATAAAAAAATGTGAAGAGCACCCAAAGAAATCTTATTCCATTCTATTAGTTTTTTCCATATTGTTCTGCTGTAGAGTTGCTGTATTTATTGAAAGTGTTTTTTGGATTAATAAAAATATCTCAAGTTATTTTTTCAGTCTGATAAATTCGAATGAAGTCTATTCTTGCCACAGTAACAATCATTTTCAACAGAACGATTTTGTGATGAATTATTTTAATGTGCAAATGTATAAAACAAATTCTAATAAGTTTTTTTGGTGTAAACAGCATCGACTACATTGGTCATGTTTTGGATAGGCAATTTAATAACTCCCAAACCAGCTAGAGAGCAATGGCTATTCAGTCTGTCAGTCATGTAATGCTGTAGAATCATTCTAACTTTAATTGAATGAACTTTTGAAAAAAATTTTGGTCCAAGGATCGACCTCACGACCTTTCAATCTGAGTCGGAGGCACGCTAATTCTAGGAAATAAATTGCAAAGTGATAAAGGATTGACCGACAACCTAAATAATAAAACCTCAATCCATAAACTCGTCAATAAATTATCATTTTCTATATTTTAAAACAATTTCAACTTATTTCATAATTTGGAGAATGTCGTATTAAATGGTAACTTGATATGAATGAATTATCATCATCAAAAATAACATTTGTTACTTTTCTATGGCGAGGTAAAGATTAAATAAAAAAACTATTGAAACAGTTTTTCAACCCTGAAGCCTCGCATTAAAAGAAAAAACCACAAAAAGAAAAGAAACTTACTTTTCTCATCACTTAAACTGTCTTTCTCCTCAATGGATATTGTTGACGAATCATTTTCTATCGACGATACATTGAGACTATCGCCCAGATTTATGGTGGAATATAATTTCTCCAAGTGTGACTGAAAGTAACAAAAAAATAGTAATGTATCATAAATAAATACAATTTTTTAAGATTGTGCTCAATTCAAGTATCAGAAGGACGTATTGACTTCAAATATGTATCAGAAGACCGTCGTCATGTTTCATCATGTATTTGAGAAATAACAAAATCTTACTGGTTTTGAAGAAAAACCGAATCATATTTATATGCATCAGATGTGACTGCTAGCTAAATCAATGATAAATAAATTACTGCATGTGGGTAGCAATATTGAATTTCATTTAATAAAAAAATACAAACAATGAAATAGATGTTACATAACTAGGAATGAACTAGTAAAAAAAATTGTACTGCAAAATATCACTACTAAAATTATATCTCACCATTTCCAGTCACTTTCATCAAATGGATATCCCATTTTTCAAATATAGGAAAAACTAATTTCTCAAATGAACATGCTTTCAAAGCAACATGTTAAGCAGAAATGGCTATGTCACCCCATAGAATGAAAGAGGAAATGCCTATCATGAATATGATGTGGAACGTTGAACATATTGCCACCAGAGGGACAAATTAGTGAGGGAAATTCAAAATTGTGGAAATCATTTCACAGCAATCTCCACTATTGATCATTCAAAATTAAATGCCAGCGCCATGGTGTTGAAAATGCAACACTGATATCGTTTGATGTGATTTTTATCTGCTTAATACTGACCTATCCTATACGTTTGTCAACGTCTTTGAGGATGAATAAATATTATTATTATTATTATTATTATTATATTGGATCTAGATTATATGTTTAATTATATCTGCAAAACAGTGTTTTTGATACAGTTTAATTTTTATTGAATTTTTTTTCTTGGTAAATATTTAAGAATTTTAAAGAAATGATTTATGTTTGTGTGGTGTGGAGTTAATATTTTTTTTTTTTCGAATTATGACGATTTTCAAAGAGGTTTTTACTTTTTATCAGGAATGATACATACTATTCCGACTTTTTGAAACTTGATATTGATGTTTTGCGTTGATTTATAATTATATTTTTATACTTGCTTATGATTTCAGAATTTGGTTCTATTATACAAAAATTACTTGTTTGGTTGGCAATTGATTGATCAAGTTTTAGGTAAGTAAGGTCAAATACGTGTGAAGATGAACTTGTTTGTTGAAGAATTATACTAAATGGTTGAAATTTTGTTAACCTACATAATTTTTCAATCTTAACCTATTTTCCACTACAACTTCAAGTTTACATTTTCGCAGAAAATAATGTAAATTGATGTCATTGCATCGAGATATTTTTGCCCATAAGTCACATAGTACTGACAGATTCAACTTGCTTCTGAATCGGTCATATTGAAACACAGTTAAGGTAATCATTGACAGAATTTTTTCCAATTCACTAGAAAAATTAAAGTTATTGTGGCAAAAATTAACATTCATTAATAACTAAAGATATAAACAATGTATGTCTCTAGTTCACAACATTTACACTAGGAGGAGTATAGCTTATTTTGAATTCCCTTTACTTGCCTATTAATAATGTTTTTTTTTTCAATATAATCAATGAGGGAATTTGTGAATAGCTATAAATATCGACCACAAAAGATTAATGCCATTATTGTTGTGTAAGCACATGTATCCTGGCCCGCTCCATTGAATTTTCTTTTGAAACATTCTTTGAAAATAGTTTTGAAATTACTTCAAAATTTGACATCATAGACGAAATTATTTCACACTAAAATATGGCTTTGATTTGATTGACCAATATCGTTTGTGCCATTTGATCTAGTCAATGCACTAAGACTTAGGATTGAATGAAACTAGTATTTCATTTATGTACCAGTTGAACTGTTTGGTATATTCTCAACTCAAGACAATGACCAGTCCTTTTGGAGATGATACAATTCAACATTAGACTTTTTGTTTAGGAAACTCAACACAATTAGCAATGAAAACAACTCTCCAGAGTGGTAAATATACAAACTAACATATAAAAAAATTTATTGCTACTCTAAAAATACTTACTCAAAACATATGGACCAGCTCGACCAGTTATAATGCATGTAAAATGTGTCCAAAAAAGCTAAATTATATAATGAACTTAACAGCGTTTGATTAGTCACTTCCAGTGTTAAAAGCTAAATATGTTGGTTAATTGTTTTAGAAGGAGCAAAACTGTACCAGAGTTTTTATTTTTTATAATTGTTTTACTAAAGTGATACATTTCTAAAAATGCACTGAAAACAATGTCAGAAATATTCAGCAGGCACTCACTACATTAGAAGTTGTTGAAACTCACTCATTCATTTCAATTATAAAGGAATACAAACACACCTTTCGATGAAAAAATATGCATGCCAAAACATAAATTTTCTTAAATGTTACTATTTGATATTGGATATCTGGTACGTTTGCAATGTTTTTTTTTAATGATATATTTTTAAGCGAAACTGAAAACAAAGTATTAGCAAAATAAAATGTAATTTTTACTTACCGCAACATCGCCCGAACCATCACTCTCTGATTTTGATTTTCCTTCTTCAACAATATCAGGGTCTAAGGGCAAATCAGGACTAACATACCAATAATTATGCGAGTTAAATTCACGTAAATCATCTTCAACAGTATCAAACAGACTAACAGAGGAATTTACCTTGTTATCAGCACCGTCTGATTTTATGTTACTACTGTCATTATTCATTGTATCATCTTCCAAACAACTCGGATTTGAATGACTAGGTTCAGTTTCACTACTTCCAAAACTATCGGAATTTAGAATGTCTTCAGATATATCAAGATTTTCGAAATCGTCTTTCAATTCATTGTTCACAATTTCAGCTAAAGTGACACATTTCTGATTCGTTATTTCATTTGGATTTGGTTCCTCATCCAACAACCCCTGTATTTTCAATAGTCCTTCTAGGTACCACTCATCTGATTTATCGTCCAGTTCGGACGAGTCACTATTAGATAAATTATTCAAATCTGAATTCAAAGGGTTCATCATTACATCTACTTCCTCTTTGTCATTGGTCAGGATCGAATATCGTTCAGTCAGTGAAAGTATCCGGGAAGAGTTCATTCTGCACAAAAAAAGATTGAAAAATTAATCTCATCTGTAGGTTATTTTGGTACAAATATGTAATAATAGACAACCTGAGAGGTATAATTGGAACATCTGACATTAAATGAATCTAATTAAAATACTCTTCCCATACATGAGAACTAAAACATTATCTTAATACCGCAAATCAAGTTAGTATTGAACAGAAGATGACCAAATCATCTTCTGACGATATTAACTTGACAGTGCTCTAGTTCTGATTCATGGGAAATGTTTTCATTCAATACTGTATCCTCTTTTTTTTCGATTAACTCAATGAATACATATGACCATAGATTCAAATTCGAAATACATTATATTGCAGAGTTTGAGATATTACTGAACTTTTTTAAACATTCGAATTCGTATGAGATTTCAAATATAAACATGGACGCCTAGGAAATAAATTTAGCAGACATGTAAAAGGGTACGCATTCGTTACTTATTTTAATAAATATTTTTCTAAATTTTTCTTAAGGAAGAATATTGTTTTTTTATAGATCATGAATGTCAACAACAGGGTTCTAAGTAGAAACTGCGACAATATGACTTTTACAATACATAATATGGAGTATTAGATTTGGTCGGTTGGTAGCCAGGCGGTTCGACGTGGGTGCTTTGTTCACTCACTCGAATTGACTGCCGTGTTGGTCGGTGGTTCAAGCCCTAGTCTGTACGACCAATTTTCCCTTGCTATGGTCCAACCCGTGTTAGGAATCACACGTTAAAATAAGACCTCGTTAATCCTTAGCTCGCACTAGTTTCGACTTTTGAGGGTTGTCGTTCGTAGGGGTGCGACAGCTGGTTAACGGAAAAACAGATTTTTTTTCAAACAGATTGATGAAGGTGATATAACTGAATTTTATTTTCAAATTTAGTCCGCATTCCTACACTGAACAGAAATCAATGACTTAGTCCATGTTGACATAAGTGTTAAATTAACATGTTTCGCTGACGACATCACTATCCTCTGGCATAGCAATACCGGCAAAACAAATGTGGTGATGTTTAGATGTAACATAGGGGAAGTACACTTGGAAAATGTAAAAATTGAAAATTTGGAGAAAAACAAATTTTTAGGGCTCTTCATTGATGAAATTCTAAAATTTGATTCCAATGTCGACTACTTATGTAAAAGACTAGCAGCAGGATGTCATGCAGCTAGAGTTAAGCTTATTGCCCACTTGTCCGGCACGGCACAGCCAAGACTGTCCGCCGCCAAAAAGGATTCCAGCTCTCCGATCGGAAATACTGGAAAAATTTCTCCTCGTCTTCTTTCAGATCGTTGAAAAGATGATGAAACTATCCCAGATTTGCCCTCTTTTGATAAATGGGATGGACCGACAACATTCTTTTTTGTGACTATTTCCCTTGAAATCGAACAAACAGCACTTTCAGTATGCTGGACGAGTGGGCGATGCTACTACTCGTTGCCATCAGGCGACGGACAGCGCCGTGCTGTGCTGGACGAGTGGGCGATAAGCTTTGGACACTACTACTATTACAAGATCAGTTTATTTAGCACTCATATTCATGTTATGGAATTTGTTTCTGGGTAAATGGTGCACAATTTCGTTTCAATATGGTATTCTCTCTACAAAAAAGATCCATCAGATGTTTATGCAAGACTAGCTACAGGGATTCATGTCGCCCATTATTGGTGAAGCAAAAAATTCTGACCTTAGTATGTCTCTTTATTTTGGAAATACTGTGTCTTATCAACAAAAAATGTAAAAATTAATTTAATACCATCTCAACTTATAGTACACGTCAGTCTTACATTTCCCTTCCAAAACCTACTCTAGCCCTTACACAAAATTCTATTATTTTCAATAGCAAGAAGTTATTTAATCACCTTCCCATTAGTTTAGGGCGAATATATAATGAAAAGAAATTCAGAAATAAAGTAAAAAAATTCTATGTTGGGAGGTCCTATTATAGTGTGGACGAATTCTACCAAGGCTCTATCTATCGAGTAATTGGCATGTAGCTATGTGTAAACAAGTTATTGAAATCAACACGAAATGGCTATCAATGTTCATTACGTAGCATTATATATTTACATTTATTCAATAATCATATATTCATGTACTTATATTTGTGTATCTCTTCAGCTGGGCTTAATATTGTTCTGCCCATATACTCTGCTCTTGTCTCTAAGCGTTACTTTATATTTGTTAATTTAATGTCCCATATAAACATTTTACTTTACTAGACTTTGTCAATAAGATGTTCAGATCTTGGGTAATAAAACATATTTTGATTCGATTTGATGAAGAAATTGGCGAATTCGTTCGAAGTCTGAACCTATAATGAATTTATTGTGATATAGGAATTTTCAATACTGTTTCATATTTGATATAATCTGATAAACCAATATTCAATGCTACATTTCGTTCATTAGATTTCATTATAAACTTTTTTCAAAGGACCCATTTTGTAATACACAGCTGAATTTGTTATTACAGTGGCTACAGAATCGATAAAAGATGCACGTTTAAAGCTTCTGCGATTTCTTGTTTATTCATACATAAATCTTATATAATTCATGTAAATTGGCAGGATGAATAAACTTTATTATTATTATTCTCAAAAATGTTACAGACAATTTGGGAGAATTATGAAGAAACACAACATGAAACCAATATCCAAGTCACCGAAAACTATCAGGAGAGCGAGGTCAGCTAAGGATCCCCCGGAGAGCCGTTCAATTGTTTTTTCATCAGAAATATCGGCTTCAATAAACTATACCGCAGTTTTAAATTAACTTGTAACTACATCAACATTTTGGATTTTATTTCAAGCTAAAAAATCATGCATGAGAGTGCGGGAGTGTCCAAGAAGTTAATATAAAAAAATCCTTTTTGAAAAGTACATCTTACTAATATATACAAATCAATAGGAAATCAAGTGACTTGTACTCACATGAACTCGCCTCCTTCTTCATCCTTCAGTACTAAATCTCCCCCTTTATTGTAGCCTACATTTGTTATGGTTGGATCAGCAAAAGTTGAAATAAAGGGACCTAATGCTTGGAAAGCAGACATCCTCACCCAGCGACAATCATCCTTAAGTAATTTAATAAAAACAGGCGCCAACACTGATTTTCTAGCTTTAGGAGGGCAAGGGCAAGAAATAAACATTACTACTTCGGCACATGCTTTCCTTACACCCCAAACATCATCACAACATAAGTTAATATAGTATGGAAGCTGAAAAAAGGTAATAATCATCGTCAAAACAACATATTTAGACTAATCAAGAATTAGATATTTAAATTTATGATCAGTTTGACGAAATTGTCGTTCAAATATGTTTTCAGAAGACCGTCGTCCAAAATCATCAAGATAGGTTGCATTGGTCAATTTTTTTGTAATTGGGTTCTTAACAGAATAAGAGCTCTTTCTATCAAGTCTGAAATTAAAAAAAAAAATGTGTTAAAAATGTACAGAAAAACATAACTTATTTCTTCAAATAAGTAATGTTTTTGGACTTCCTGTACACTAGTACAAACAGCAGTTGTTTCTTTCCCAAAAAACTGAAATACTACCCTGTTTTGAGTAGAGGAACATATTTCAAAAGCATATTATTAAATTCTTTATAGTTGATAGAACCAGCTTATATAACCAGAATAAAAGATCGACCTAGATATAAGAAGAAAAAAATAGGAAATCAATCAAATATTTCTCTCATTCTACGGTGTAAATTCAACCAACATTTATCTGTTAATAAACTTGCCTTGGAGAATAGATACTTTGTCAACTTGTTTCTGATTACAATGGGTTGAGTCAAAACTGGTATTAACAGAGAAATACTCATAAAGTCACATCTAATCAAGAGTTATTTAAAAACTATATCTGCCGAAAAAAAAATTCAACTAACCAAAATATTTTCAAAGGAATCTTTTCCAACCACTGCACAAAAATCTCCAAAATGTGCAGCACAGATTTTACGCATGTAAAACATCGGACTGGAACACAAATCTATGAACCTCTTGAGAAATACCCTTTCTGTAATGTCTCTACCAAGGAGCGGGGCCAACTTGCTCATTAACTGCAAAAAATGGAAAATTCCTTCATTTATGATTTCATATAGCAATATTTGAAAATCAAGATCTTTACCAGATTGGACAAGGCTTCAGTTAGTATCAAAATTGAAGCAAAAATGATATTTGCAAATGTTGTTTCCACTGAAATTTCAGATTTGAAACTTGGACTTTTGTTTGTTTAGTATGGAGCCAAAATATTCTAATTCATCAACAATTTCAGTATTTTCTATGATACATCAATATTTTTGGGATGACGAAACTATATAGACAAAACAATAAATATAAGAAACTCAATACAGTTTATTAATTCTTGCAAAAATAAATAAGAATACAGGACTTTAAGAATGTGTTAAGATTTCAGTTTTTTTTTCAAGTTACCAGACGTATTTTTTAAGTGAATTGAAGTAAATACTTTTAATAAATTGCCATCACCCAAAAAATTACTAGAGACATTAAAGTGAATAATTCAAAAGTTTTGAAATTGTTGAAAGAGCACACTAATTAAAAAAATAGCTTTTTCTCCATTTAGTGAAATGTTTTTCAAACATATTTGAAACATGTATTCAGAAATTCTATTTCAGTGATCTTTTTCGTTAATGTAATGATCACTAAGATAACACTCCAAACTGATTCTGAAACCCGTATGGCAAACTCGACATACAAAATAGAAATACATACCTGAACACAATGGACTTCCAAAACCACGAGAGCAATTTATTATGAGTGAAAAATTACAAATACTAATGTGTCATATTGCTGAAGAATACATATTCATAGAAACTATTCTTCAATTGGAAAATTAGTATTAATATCATTTACTTAACAAAAATCAAATAACAATCAAAATACTTTACATTTCAAGTAAATAGTTAAAAATATAGAAGAAAAAAATTACAAAAATTTAATAAACCCTAATATTCAATATTCTTACATATTCAAGATATTGTGGCTCGAATGATTTGGTAGATTACAGCATTCATGAACCAAAAATCCTCATGAAATAATCTCCTACATTACCAACTAGTTATTCGGCTAACAAAAAATTTCTAAACAATAAATGTGAATCAAGCTACACACACAGCCCATCTCTCTGGAACCTATCATATTTAGATACCCAACTAAGTTGAGTCAAGGAATACATAAAACAGGTAATCTTAATAATATTTTGAAAATATCTTCTTACAAATTTTTGTTTTTTTTCCACCTTATTTAAAATCAGAAACCTTTTAAAATTGGAACAGAACTATTTAGTTTGTTTGAGCAACATGCTTTGGATATAATAATAATGGACTTTAAGTATCCAAGAGAAATCACAGATATATAAATTAAAAGCATGCATTCAAAGAAAAATTTTCAGAAATCAGTGCAGGCTGCCTCATTTTTATTTGTTTTAAAAAGTTATCTTTTTGCCAACCCCATTTTTCAGGAAGTATTATACCATTCATGTAGTTCTCTTCATGTTCCACACATATCTGACCATTATTTGGTTTATTTTACCCTCAACCTGATTGGTGAAAGTAACAAAATTATTAAGTACAGAGACTTTAAAAATATAGATGAAGATCAATTATATACTGATTTACAGTCAATTCCGTGGCACCATATTTATGGCTTGGATACCATTGACAAAAAAGTAACTTTTTTCAACGAGAACACGAACACCTTACTGGAATTACATGCGCCTTTCAAAACAGCTTTCATTAGGAAAAAACATAAACCGTGGATTACTGGCAATATTAAAATTATGATGAGAGAACGCGATAAAAACTTCCGCACTGACGTTCACAATCTTAATATAAGATCGAAAGGTACACCACCAATCCATAAATCATCATTGTTTAAGAGAAGTTTTTCTCATAATGTATCGACCACTTACAATGCTATTCCAAATGATTTTAAGAATATGAAATTCTCCTCCTTTCGAAAAAATTTGTTTGAATTTATGAAATCCTCTAATATCTAGAAAGCGGTTATTTGAATCAGCACATATATCTATAGTTTTACTCAATTTTCATTAGTTATCTGCGATCTTTTGTTCTTTTCTTCTGTTTGTCCAAAGGTTGAGTGGAAGACCATCTTTGTGCACTCCAGATGCTCAAGATAAACTCCGCCTTTTCAGTTTGCATAGGAAATGTAGCGTATTTGATAGGTTTCATTTTATTTTGTAATCCTGTGTTCTACTGAATAAAGAATATTATTATTATTAATATTATTTTAAGTAACCTCTTCAAATACAATATTTCGCTGCATTTTCTGCCACAGGTAACAATCTACCACAGCATTTTCAGAAATATTCAAAATGACAATTTAATCCCGAATGATAAAACCAACAAGTATAGTTAAGGAATATGAATACCAGTGCCTTTTTTGCTTGCAAATGGTTCAACAATAATTCACTCTAATCTCTGTTGAGTACATACCTGCTGGTTTTATCATTCGGGACCAAATCCAGTTTATTCAAGAAAGAAATCTAAACACCTTACATTAGACAATATCCTTAAACTGAAAATAAATAGCTAGTCAATATTTTCCCAAAACTCATAACACATGAATCCAAACGTCACACGATGATATTTCTGAAATCTGACGCTCATCAAAGCTGGCTGTGATATGTAAAAAACAGCATTCCACAGCCAGATGATGAGGGCTAGAGGTCAATAGTTTTAAAGGTGGCTGGAACATGATCCACAAGACGTAGAGCAGACCCTGCTAATAAATGTTGTCACGCTCATCAAAGCTGGCTGTGATACAAGTCAAATATCTGTTTCACAACCACTTGATGAGCGTCACATCATCTCACACAAACACCTCATCCGGTACAGACATTGATAACTTGTGATCCATTAGTCTTCTTGTTCTTCCATACTTCTGTCGATTAATCAACAATATAACGCGTCAAAATGGCTGTGATACCCATAAAAATAAGGTTTCACAGTCAAATTGACGGGATATAGCATTGATGGATGTATGCCACGTTCAGGATTTCTACACAACTGCAAGATTCTTCTTCACAGACGAATATGTACTTTCACCTAGTTCATTAAAGTGGCTGTGATATCTTACTAAAAACAAGAAGTCACAACCAAATTGATGAACAGGTAAGAAGTAAAGCTAATGGAACAGATAACAAAAGCATAACTGATGAAAGAAACCCTGGTGTACACTAGATATAGCTCAGTAAAAATTGTCAATATATTGAAATAGGTTGAATGTCTTTTGCATAGATAAGAAATTCATAGATTTCAAATAAAAAATAGTCATCACTAATTTGCTGCCAAGAATACTTTATGTTAAATTCAATACTGACCCAGAAGCTTGCGTATTTATAACTTAAGCTGAAGGTTTCTAAAGAAATAAAAGGAACAAATAAAATGTAATAAACAATATGTTCATTATAGTGTACTTTGAGTGTCTACCAAGTTAATGTATAGATTAACACAATACCATCAAAACTGAATATGCAGTTGAAACTGCAAACTGAAATAAATTATTGATACCATAATTTTTTATGACAATGAAAGGAAAATATACAAACACGACACGAAGGTAAAAGAGGAAAATTGTAAGTTGACAAACTGAAAATGACAGCAGAAAACGTTAGAAGGCTAAGATCCACTGACCTATAATAAACCTTGTAAAAAATCACCTGCAAATCAGATACTCTTTGATAGTGACAACAAGTTTAGAAGAAGAATACATAAAACAGTAATAGAATGGATCGTTTGCTTGAATGTTATTGGCAATTCTTCTGTTAACAGCAAGCCAACTCAAATGGGTCATAACTTGAATTATGAAAACTGCCACCAATCTTGGAATAGTGAAAATGTTAAAAAAAGTTGATTGGTTGTGAATGTAGTCTTTGTAACATGTTCAGGTGTTAAGTCTAACAACACAGAATGATTCAGTAAGTAACTGGATCAAATCAAGAGGGATATCCAGCAGAAAAAATATTCCAAGAAACTGGTAGAACAAGTACTAGCTAAAGAGCTAACATTTTTTTCTATTTATAACTTTATGAGATGTAAAACACTGAGAAAATAACTTTCACAACAAATTTATATATATTGACAATCTACAAACATTGAAATCAATATGCACGTAGCACCAACGAGCCTGTTACAGTGAAAGCTTTAAATGGATCAATATCGAATCAGTGGTCACACCAGGGCTTTATCCATTTCGCCGGTTTTGAATTTCACCTCTTCTTTTTTTGAGAGTCTTGACATGTTGAAACCAATCCAACAATGCTCATCAAAGCTGGCTGTGATAGAAACGAGAATCTAAAACTGCCAACTCTGATGGGCACTGGCAAACTGAACTTATCTTTGATGATTATTCTGCAGGAAGATGCAACTTCTTCATGAAAGACAAGGTAGTGAGACAAAAAAAATGAAGGAACATCTCACTACCCATGTCTTTCAAGAAGCAGTTGCTTATTTGTAAGTGGGCCTTTTTCAGGAACTTCACAGTGAAACACAAGACACTCTGAAAAATGCAAGTTGAAAAAAAAAAAAACTACTTACAGAGATTGCACGTGTATTGATATCTGCTGATGATTCGACCGTCGCCAAAGCCAACACAGCAGGACACACTTGAATTTCAGCTTGCTGTTTGTTGATAAATCCTTGCTCTATTAAACTGATGAGGGTAACGTGGGCAGCTTTGTCAACAGCAGTATCAGAATATCCCAAATTTCGAACGACTAATGGAATCAGATAATCGCTAACGATGTTTTTCAAAGCTTCCACTCTTGTCGAACATTCCACAGCTTGTGCAGCGATTTGGGGAACATGCTCCAGCAGTTCGGCCCTAAGAGATGATTCTATAAAAACAAAATATATTACAATGACGACTTTCAATGAAAAATGTGAATTGTCTATTCTTTTGTGATTTTATTGCTGTTATTGTATAGGATACTCGCTTGGAGCGATAACTTATAAATTGAAAAATTGACAAAATGGTCTGGTAAAATTTGTTTTATTGATATTTTATTCATTCTTTTTTACATTTATTATATTAAATAAAATTTTATTTATGTGATTTATGTATGTGTATACATATGAAATGTTCAAATAACAATTTCTGCATATTTATTTTATTTAGGTATATTTTTATATGCCTGTGTGTACTTCTGCTTATATTTTATTTCTGTACTGTGTATCATTTAGTATGTCAAGAAAACTAGACTTTTTCGATAATGAAGTATATTTTGATTTAATAATAATGCTTCTCTAAATACATTAAAATTGCTCACTTTCTACAATCTTCAATAGACCTTTCTTCACTTATGACATGACTACTCCGACTTTATCAAATTTAATTACGAATTAAATATAAATTTATGAAAGATTTGATTTTCTGATGAAGTGAATATGCCAAACTGGGTTGTCAAATCAATGCAATTGCTAATGTGTTTTGGACAATGACTGATTATATTTATATTGACAGCTTCGATTTCTTCATTGATATTTCCCGAAATGGATACAGAGACAGTTTATCTACAACAGTAAATACTGCAGAAATAGCACAAAATATACTGATGTGGATTATAAAAAGACTTGAACAGCGGCATATATCACGAAGGTGTTGAATTAAAATGGATAAACTTTTCCAATATCGATAGGTGTAAACCCTGGCAATATTAAGCTATTCTGCTCTTAAGAATTTATAGTTTTTCGAAAATATTGTTATTGCCTTAAAACACATTCTAGGTCTGTTCAAATATTTACCAAAAATAATGACACTGGAGAATATTATAAATAATATAATATGATCAGTTTGCTTTTATGATATGATTAGAACTGATGCTAGGTTAGGTTAGGACAACAGTGAGTGGGTCTATTCGACCCTCCACCGCAACCCGCAAGGGCTTATTGTGGCTCTTGAGGCTAACTAGGAACCTGAGACGTCCCATCCTCAACTTCTTAATATTGTAAAAAGACGAGTTGCAATAGACAAGTTCTGAAGAAAAACAATTCTTCCAAAACCCAGCTTGGTACATCAGAAATAAGAACTGATGATGATATTAACAAGACAAGAAAGTCAAATGTATTTTTATTCTCCTTTCTGAGCAGATCGAAAGTGTCGAGATAATGAGGTATTTGACCATGTTCATCTCGACATTTTCTATTCCAATTGAAAAGCATACTGAAAATATTTCCATCATATGCATCTTGGCATTTGTATCATATGCATCTATGATGAAACAAGCGACCTCTTTCAACAAACTAAGCAGGGTGCAAACACTTGCATGTTTGGGAATAACAGGAGTAAAGAAAAAAGGAGAGACGCTTGAATAGTCCTTCACATTTGTAATGATGGGGAAAGCAAGAGTGTGCCAATTCAGACTAAAAAACTCACCCACCTAAATGAGACCGGGCAAAATAGAAATTTCAGAATGAATGGAGTTATGAACATCTAACATGTTCTCCGACCACATGACACTCAAGTGTATGCAACTTTGCAACGAGCAAGGAACATTATTTCGATGCCTCAACAAAAAGAGCGAATCAAAATTTTCAGTCTGCCAGGCTGCACTGACATACCCAAAAGTGACATCAAGACTGGTCTGGGAATTCTGTGAGGAACTGAGGACACTGGCAGACAGGAATAGATTGAGAATATACTGAATGCCAGGACACTAAGGCAACATGAGTAATGAAAAATCTGACTAGTGTGTCAGACACAGATCCTCAACTCTATATACAGGCCCTGAACCAGCTGTGAAGGTACGGAACCAGATTGAGAAATGAGTCTATAAGAAACATAAAGAGTGCTGGTAGAACATAGTACAGAAGAACATAAGATATGTCCAGCAAGAGATTTGTACACACTAGTAAAGTGAACAAGATCATTTAAATGGGTGTCACGAAAAGATGGGGGAAAACAGCAAATGAAAAATAATGTCATCATCTCTCAAATGGTACATTAAAGAGAGGCTGGTAAATTTTCGAGAACATCTAAAATGCGTAATTAACATAGGAAAAATCAAAAGTAACATCATAGCGTAAGGAAATTTGAATCCAGTTTTTACTTCTTTGGGTGTATTCGAGCCCAGGTCATCAGTAATAAGTCGTATGCATTGAATCACTGATTTCCAGATATATGTAGAGCAGGGGCACATATATTGAATTTATTTATCATATCATGTGTATGAGTGGCAAGTTTTCAAGTATCAAATATAAATAACATGCATTTTCGTGACTTCAAACTTGTCACTTGGGACTTTAGGAAGTTACTTACTTTTCATCGACCTCTAGATCAAATTTTTATATTGGGCAAAAAAATTGGTTTGAGATTGTCATTGGAATCAGTTTGTTGAAATCAATTCCATTTTATTTTCTAAATAAATTTGAGAGATGCACGGTTTTTTTCTCAGATGGAACCGTGCAGGCTTCATGCCTCAATTATCTTAGACCTATGAAAGCCATTCTGCCATCATTAAGAAACGTAGTTTTTAGTAAATATTGTGATTGTGATATTGAACAGTAAACAATTCTACTTCAAGTAATTTTATGCACTTCCGAAGAAACAGTCATGTTTCGGTAACTTTTCCCGAGTCAAACAAGAAAAAAGCGGCAAACGTAGAAGCACGCGGTTTTGACCACCATTTTGATTTAGCCCAAAATATTCTTGCAGGTTAACCGGAAACGCTTTGCGAGAAAACAACTAAAATAGTAGAGGAATCGACTCGAAAACATGTTCACGACTTACCCCAAACATTATTAAACAATATTTCACTGGTTGTATAAAAAATCCATCGGTTTTTTCTTAAATTTCAATAAATAATAATGAGCGCTAACACAACGCGTTACAGCCATGCCGAGTTCACTACTTGGTGGCATAGCCGCGCGAAGCGCTTCGATCGCGGCGGCAAGTAGAGATCGTTGAACGCTCTATAGTACGCGCTTGTCGCACCATTTCATTCAACTTTGCGCAGCACCGCCCAATGTCTAGAGCGTCCCCACAGTAGTTGGTGGATCGTAGTTTTATCTTAATTGATATTCTCTAATTTGGAGTTCATAAAAATTATTTCTGACTCCACTACGAACCGTTATCCAAAAACAAGCCAAATATTTCACAGTTTTATCTACGAAACAACGAAACAATAATTATCTATGCAAATAACGTTTATACATTTAATATTTATTAAGATAGGGAAGGTACAAGTTCAATCACTTTGGGAATATCTAAGTTATATTTTTTTGTGAAAGATATATACGGGAACCTTTAATGATAATGGAATTGCGTTACAGATTTGATTGGGCGATCAATATAGAAGGCAATTCTGGTTTCGTCATTCTCCTACGCTTCACTTCCGGTCGTTTACCAGATTAAAGCGCACCTTGACACGATTTTCGATTTGCTAAATAGGTCATAATCATTTTTTGCTATTTGCTGGAGAGAAATTAAGTTATTTTAATCTACCATTTACTTATCTACGGAAGAAATGAGGGGCAACACTACCTTTTTTTCTTTTTCTGACTTTTAACTAGGAATTATATTTTTCCGAAGGTTCAACTCGAAAATTCTGACTTTGAACTCGAAATTTAGATGTTATCATATGTAGTGTGTCAAAGATAAGGTGGGCCATCATGGGAAAATCGGCAACTATAAGAAATACACAATCGCTTGAATTTTAGAGCTTGTTCAAGTGACTTGCTGAAATTTAGGAAATTCCTATTGTCTGATCCTAAAGTGTAATTATTGCTAAACCAGCTAACTTATTAGGTGTGATTTTTATTTCAGGTCTAATAAAAAAGTTAAATTGGTTATGGCTTATCGAAAACGAAACGTCGGATTAATAATCAGAGAGCGTCATCTTGTACAACTTGAAAAGTGGCAGTGAGAAAGTGATTTTTGTTTTTTAATAACTGTATTCAAATATAACGTCAAAACAAAATTACGAATTTCGGTTTCTTTTCGAATATCTCTGGAGCCATTCGAAATTTTGTAAACTTCGAAAAGTTATTCAAATAAGGTCTTTCACGGTTTTCCTTGCTATTCCACCTTAACCTAACCTAATCGTGTTTATAGTATCACACATTATTCTGACACAAATGTCGGAATTACCTAATTATTTCGAAATTGACGTTGGAATTTCCCCAGTTTTGAGTGAAATTCTCAAGATAAATGTCGGAGCAATATAATTCTTACTTGAAAGTGGGCTAGTGGGGTCTTTCTACGATTCCGTACCTTGCTAATACGTTCAGGATTTTTTTTTATTTGGATGATAAAAATCAGTATTACTCTTCAGGTAATCAAAATGTTGAGAGTTATTAACAAAATTACGATATGAAATATTCGTTAAGAGGACATAATATCCGTTATATATTATTTTGAAGTCATACATATATTATTTATACAGGGTACACGAAAAGATAGACAGATAGATCAAACAAGTCCCAAACCAAAATAACTAATATAGGTACTCCACAAGGATCAGTCTCAGACCCACTGCACGAATGACACGACTCACTCTCGTTCTAATGCAAAAACATATTTATATATGACGATAATATGAATATACTCGCTTGAGAAAAAACACAATGGATGCAGTAGCGCATATGTATTCTCTCGTCAATCCAACTATATATAATGATTGATTTGAAACCAACCTTTCTCCAGATCTATGATTAGGTAAAACTGTCAAATGTGTTTCAATGTATTGAGGGTATTTTGATAGCAACACTTAATTTTTTTATTGTGTTGATTCAGAAATGCTCTTTATAAATACTTAGTGGAAAATGTATTTCAGATCGGATATATATTTTGTATGCAAAAGTATGTTTACTTTATGTAATATAGTGTACATTTTGAATGAATTTTCAGTTCTAAACGTACATTTCTAATCTGATCCAGCAAATTTTATTGTTTCGCATATCTCATCTTTCATGATACCTGTAACTGTATTGAATTTTCTAAAGACCAAAATTTATTATATTATAATATAGAAAATAGCATTCCTTTCAATAATTTTTGCAGTTTTCTGATGATAAGTGTTAATAATATTGTTTCTTCTGTTTTTACCTTGTTCGCTATATCTACTATATAATGTGCAGTTAGTGAAAAGTTAAGTTTTGACCTAGTCACTATTTATATAACAAAAAATTGAATAAAAATTACAATTCACCTAGTATTTTTCACTCTCTTCATTTAATAATTCAGGTAGTTCGTGTTTCGAGCAAGAAACTCATGGATCATAATGTAGTTCACAGCTTGTTCTCCTCTGCTTGCTTTTAAGAACTTGTTCTTGATGAACTGATGACTGATACAGTAAAAATACTTTAAAGGACATCTCCACATTCTTGTTTTAACTTTGAACATTCATACCCCCTTAGTAATACATAAATACAATAATTTTTTCATTCTTCAATCAAAGATTCAGCTAAAAATTGATATCTCGGTTCCGCACAAAAAAAAGAAGCAGTATGGAGACCGTTCCACGGATTCTACAAATAAATAAAATAATTAGGGATATTCTATAATGAATGATTCAAAAATTTACTGCTTGCGAGTCTGAGAAAATTTTAAATAAATTAGGCGATCGAACACCTATACTATTTCAGTGAAAATTCACATAAAGTTTCAAAGTCGCTTCATCAGAGAAGAAACCATTCTCAAATCACTATGCGGAATCGTATTGTTACTGTGTGGTCGACCCCTTTTCCAAGAAATCCAAAACTGAAGGCCATTGATCAATTATATGAGTTGAGTACTGAAGAAATAACTACCTGCTTTTGTAACACTTAGGGTAGACAGTTTGCCATAAACGATAAAATTCCCTATTTCATAGAATGCTTTTTTCTTCTTAATAAAATATATTTACCGTTTACTTTTCATTTTATTTTTTTCATTGAACTGTTGGATGAATAAATATTATATTTTAATGTATTGCTTCATTACAAATGAATTAGATACATGCAATCACATACTAAATTTGATTTTTGACATTTTCTTTCAAATTCATCCTGCCAACGAATCCCAAAATATTTCTATTCTATATCATATTGGATTGTACCATTTATTATTCAGTTGAATAGAGATGTAGGTAATCTGTTCAAATTAAATTACAATACAATACACTTTTTTCACCAAATCATAAAAAAATCAGTAAACTAATGATCGGTATATCACCAAATGAACTGAAAACCAATCATATGGTTATTGAAGATGAAATTAAATCCACTTATGATACAAAATTTACCCAAATGAGAAATATTATCAAGGAAATATGCCAACCCTACATTCAATTTGTTATATATTCAAACATAAAAGTTTGTTCATACGATGAAAATCAACAATTTCATAAGAATAAAAACAGTTCAAAAAAGAATATTTTACTTCATTTCTATTCTGAGCACCTCTGAATTTCCACAGGTTTTTTTTCATTTTTCATAAAATTACTTCTGAAGTTTTCCTATATCTCCACTTTGTATTTAAAAATAGGTAGGGAAAACATAAAATAGAATAAAACGATGGAAAATTGCAATGAATGTGAAAGATTGAGTGAGAACGTGCTTTTGTTCAAATTTGACATCACTGTATAATACCTAACAAGTGAAACATAATAAAACATAATAAAATAAATAAGAGTCTCGACATCTTCAAAGAAATCTAGTATCATCAATAAATAGTTCACGAAGCAACATTAAATCTGTACAAAAAATTTCAAGATTCTGAAACGAGATAAAGAGAAATACACTAAGAAAACGATAAATAATCAAAATGGATGTATAATACAATTACTCCCAAATACACTGTATGGGTATCATGAAGAAACATATTATATCTAATTGAAATATTCATCAGAAGATTGAGGTTGTACTAAATACCGCCTGGTACCTGGTTAACTTTCAAAAACTTAATACGTATAAAAGACTATGAAATGATACTCATTCATAGGCAAAACAAAGGATTAGTACAGTCAGACTAAAAGGGGTTGAAGCAGAAACACAACTAAACCCTTCAATGTTTAAAATCATGATACAAATTCACAAAACGCAGAAATTCGACATGAAGGATTGGTTATGGGGTTTTCACATATAAATATTTGAGATCTGACACCAACAATGAAGAAAAACGGATATACAATTACCGAATAATGTAAAAAATTAGAAAAAAATCTATATGAAAATGAAAGTAGACAACATCGTTAAAATACCAAAAAATACCAAATTCCTGGGAATCTTCATGGATAACAAATTGACATTTGATCAACATATTTCAGCTTTGAATAAAATATTGGCATCAGGATGTTATGAACTTCGAATAGTTTCAAATGAATCGAGTTCATCCACAACAAAAGTGGTATATCATTCCCTGATTGAGTCCCACCTGAGATATGGTGTTGCCTTCTGAGAATTTTGCAGACAACAACTTTTTTATTCAGTGTTTGTTTTGCAAAAGCGAGCGGTTAGATACTTATGCAAGGTGGAAGTACGTGGGTCATGCAGACCATTATTTTTGAGAGAAAAAAATGATCACTGTTATACTTGTATTTTCATACTGGAAACTGTTTGCCTGATTTACAAAAAACATAATATGGTTGGAACTCCGGAACATACAAATTACATAACCCGGCAAGTAACTGAAAATAAAATACATCTTCCTGTTCCAAAAACAAGTCAAAGTATTCTTTAATTTATTAAAGTGAAAAGCTGCATTTCCTAATACGAAATTAGGAAGAAAAAAAGCTATAAAAAGTTCAGAAATTTTGTTAAAGATACCCTTGCAACAAAAGCGTACTACAAATTTGATGAATATTACAATGGAACTTTGCTGTGATTTAATATACGTACTTTTTTTGTTGATTATATTGACACCTATACTTTAAATTATATTTTATACTGGGATATATCTTATATTATTGCCATGACATGTGAACTTATGTTCAAATTGTGTATATTTGTTTTTTTACATTTTTTGAAATGGACTATACAAACTATTTTGTCTACAAACTTCGTTAAAGTTTATTTTTTAATGTTATATTTTGTCTATTAGATATGGGAACTTAGTTTTGCTCAAATTGTGTTTCTGGGTATTTGTGTTTTTGAATTGTTTCTTTTCTTTTATTCTTTGAAGTGCTATACATGCTATTCTTTAAAGTGCTATACATACCTGACTTTTTAACAAGCTTTGTTGATAAGATTGTATTTTCTTGGACAATAAAGTACATGTCTATCTATTTATCTATCTATCTATAATCTATAATTATGGCGAAGACTGACAAACATCTTATCCTATGCCACAATGGCATAGGATAAGAAACGGTGCTGATCATACATACAATTATTTATATATACAGTATACAAAAGGAGGTATACAATCACAGAACAAAACTTCAAGAGTTGAGAAAGTTCTGAAAAATCGATATAAAATATAATATTTTTTTTTTGGCGAACAATATGGATGATGCAAAGGTGAATGTAACAATCCGAATCCATAAATCGTAAGATGTAGGTAGAAAACTCTTCAGTTATCCATCTGAAAGGTCCCAATGTGCCAGAACAGATAATGTTCCCACTTCCCAGAAAAATATTAAGTATGTGGTACTCGAGCCCATTTTTGAGTTATATATAAACGATTTATTCAAATTTGAAAGCTCTGTCAAATTAATAGACTTTCTCGAGAACACAGCTTTATTTTACAGTAGTTAAAGGTGGCCAGGTTGGAAAAGTGTGGTAGAGATTGATTTTCCTACAATTTTTAATTATTCCAGCAGCAGATCCCTGACTACTAACTTCGAGAAAATCGTATTTTTGCCTGTCACTTGCTAGTGAATTCTCTTCCATCATTCAATATTGTGGATATTATTAGCCAAAAACAACTCGTTCCCATCAAATCTGAATATAAGGTTAAATACTTCGAAAACTCTATCGATAACTACTTAATCGATAACTACCTATGTTATAAATGTATTAGATCTGTTTCAGGTATATTCAAATTTTACTACAAAATATTTGGGCTGAAGTATTTGAAAATATTATATTTTGCTAGTTTTCTAATCAGATTTGTCCAAACTTTCATGCCAAAATATGCCTCATTTATTTATCATTATATTATATTTCGCACTAGTTCAAACACACATTAGTTATCGAATGTGAGAACTTGGTTTTACCCAAGATACGGATATAAAAATTGGGATATAGAAGAAAGGAATATAAAAAAATTGAAATGATCCTTCGACTCGGTACGCTGAAGTAGTGAGATGAATAAAAAGACCATTACTAGTTTTGCCACCAAGACAAAAGATTATCTTCTCTTGGTTCGTCTTTTTTTGAACGACACAAGGCGATTTTTCTCTTGAAAAATGTTTTTCGACAAGACAGGAGACAAGGCTCATTTTGGTTAAGACGTGACAAGATGAGATAGGACAAGAGTAGTCGAGAAAAATGTAATATTATAAAAATTCACTTTATTGTTTATGCAAACCTCGAAAATAGCAACTTTGCTTTTATCATTGATACCAAACAAAAAATTATTTGTTTCTTCATCCCATTCCAAGGGTTCACAGGTTGGCAGGTCACTGGGAGACATCTCCTTTATATCGGCAGGTGTAGGCCGAAACTCGCCGAACACACACTCTTATTGACGATAACTCCGGGCACTCGCATAGGACATGCCTGACAGACTCATCTTCCTGTTCACGATTCCTGCATAGAGGTGTGTCCAGTAGCCCCATATTATAGAGGTGTTTCCTTAGTAGACAGTGACCAGTCACTACTACCACCAGATCTACTGTTAATCGTAGATTTTTCCTGGTCATAGCCAGATATTTCTTCGGTGCCAGTTTCCCAGAGTCACACAAGGTGATCCTAGCAAGATTGCATCCTTTGATTCCATCCCATCTCTCTAAGGATTGAGCATGGGCTAGTTCCGCAATTATCGAAGTCATCAGGCCGTAGGTGCCACTGGGCCCTAAAATTCTTAGTCCAGCCGCTTCCTTGGCTAAAGAGTCGGCAATGTGATTACCTTTACTCCTGTCGTGACCTTTAACCCACCTCAGGATAATGTTATTATCTACCGAGGCTTTGGCTAAATCTTGGTGACACTCTAGTATGCTTACAAGCAGAATTCTTCATTTTTCTGTTTACTTTTGGAACATAATCCAGTACCCGGAGCAGTTACAGTCGGGATTTTTCGATAAAAAGTGTCTTATGTACTTATAGTAGTAGAGTTAAGTAATTCACTGATTCACAATTAGTAACTAACTGGTAATTCCATTGCCAAATGAACGAATCTCATGCAATGTTTGAGTGTATCATTTTTGCTAGAGAGATTGTAAACGCAGCAGGAAGCAAAATCTCCTAAATATTAACGATATTACCTTTTTTCGCTGACGAGAACCTACCTGATGGTTTCATTATTGAGGTTTAAAACGTCAATTAAGTATAGGTACTTTCGAAAACGCAAACAATAACTGCTACCAAGGACATTCCCACTTCGAAAGATATCAAGACAAGACAGGACAAGAAAGAGAATACCTTCTTTGTCGCGGAAAACGCTATTCTTGTCAAGACGACAGAGGAATTTTCTCTTGCTTAGTCGAGAAAAAATAATTTCTTGACTTGATATTAACCATCTCTGTTCCAATAGAACTTTTAGGTAAATGTAGTTGTAGTTGCTATTGCCGATCCAAACCTCGCTAACACTTTGTTGTCACCGGAAAACAATGATCCACCACGTATTGTACGCTAACGCCGGAACACCGATTTAGATGCAGACGCCGGGCGTCTCAGTTCTATTTGCGTTTGACTATTCGAAGCGCACGTTTTCTTTAATTTTCTATTGGTATCGTCTGTGATCCTAGACCGGCTAATTACACGTAGACAGGAAAAAACTTTATCATCTATTATTATATTCACCGGATGACCGGGCGCCATTTAAATAGAGGAAACGGAACCGACGAAAATATATAAATGAGGAGGAAGTTCGAAAATGGAAACATCACGAAATGGGAGGATGGATATTTGTCTTTGAAAAAAAATGTTGGTGATGAATGAATAATATAAAACTTTTCCAAGAACCTTCATTAACGAATCTATATAGTATCACCTGAAAATTACTCTTCAAGTGATGAAATTTTATTCAGTTACCGCGTTTCAGTTTTCAAATCTTGCCTTATAAAAGGTGGATTCAATAGGAGACTTCGTTAGGGTTGCTCTTCATAGCCAGCAGGTTAATAGAAAACATTTTGAACTCATTTTTTGAACCGAATAACGTCTCTACAACGCGACAATCGCTGAACAAAAAAATCTCATTAATATCATTAATTGTTTGTTTTCGAGAAATCCGTTAGATAACGAAGTTTACTCAACGATGAATCAGCTCGAAGATTCCATGAACTGATCAAATTTTTTTTCTTGATGCACTTGATAATGGTAATATACGAATATTTACAAAACAACACGATAAGACAAAAATGGCTAACTTTGAATAACCGCGTCACAAACAAAGGTTGAAATACACAGTTTTAAAGAGGATTGTTTTGATTATAACCAATTACTATTTCGAAAAAAGATTACATCTATATCTATTTAGTTGTTATGAGCTTTATTAATCAACAGTTAATTCCATTTATTCGTTAAGAGTTGATCAGTTCTTCAGAAATCTGACTCTTACTGTGTTTTCCAGTCATATATTTAGTTGTTTCAACCTTCCGTAAAAAATATTCTCATTTGGTGTTCTCTAAAATTATTTATTCTATTTTTGATAGACAAATTTCATATGTTCTCAGTCATTATGGGTTATGGATTTGGTAGTTTTGAGCTCCAACAATTATTTTCATATAAATTTCAATAAAATTTTTGCTGTATTTTTTCTTCCCATATTATTCAACTTCAATAACAATACTTGTTACTTCGATTATTCTTCATAAAAGTATTTCACTTACTTTACTTGTTCACTGTTGCTTGTTTGAATTCTGAACTAATTTTCGAACTCTTCTCGTTCATTAGAAAAGTCCAATTAACGTTATCGTATCGTATAACGTTACGAAATGTAAGTTGATTCGCTAGATTGAAGTTATTACCTTGACTAGTGTGCATTTATAATGCATTCGCGGTAATTCTTTAATGCCATTAATTTTTTTTACATATTTTCATATTTCCTATTCTTTTTCTCATTTCAACTTATTCAAACTTATTTTTCTAGAATGCTTTCTTTTCATTTTTAATGTGTAGACATCAATGACACTTTCTGTTTTTTCGGTAACTCTACTGGTAGGTTAAATCTTTCTTCAATCTATTCGTTTCTATTATGAACAAACATTGTGTCTCATGACGTCAGAAAGGGTGGATATGTATGGTTGGCATGGTAGCGATGATAAATATTATTACGTACATTTTTGGATATTCAAACTTGAAAATGCGTCAAGTGACTACGCAGCGTGAACATTTATGCAGACAAACATCATACTTGTTAACTCTGCCATGCTTTAGATTCTTGGCATTATGCTTGTTCTGGACCGCGTTTGAATATTCAGTTATTGTATATTGAATAAAGTTGAATTTGTGTAATTTTACTGTTTCCATGAAGATACTCCTGAGAGATATAATAGTTCACAAATTATTTTTGGTGCCGTACTACCTGAGAGGATCAGAAGAAAGTATCTGGGCTGATAGGTGTAGTAAATAACCCGCAAGCATGGGAGCGCTCTTCTCTTAAATTCGTTACAGAAAACCTACTTCTCAGAACCTCACCCGGTATATCTTAATATCCTGTTCGCTGGGGGGCGGAAGGGACGTTTGGTGGCTGCTCGTCGACGCCGACATTTAAGAGGCCCCCTTCGTACGAGAAGTTGGGGTGTCTGGAGCTAAATATATCCATCCAGCTCCTGATGCTCGACATAAATACCTTCACAAAACGGTTCGCGTAAAAGATCTGCGGGAGGCCCGATCCACGTGCTCTTCTTCCGGTCTAACTCTGACGGAAACGTCGAGGATCAAGTTCAACGCGCCTGCAATAAAAAAAGCGATTCAAGATGGGATGCGTTCACAGACTCCCCTTTCTCGCTTGCATCTTCGTTGGCGTCGTCGTCTTCGTCATTCATAGTGTGTTAGGGTGAGGAATGTCGCTTGGAGGGTAGTTTTAATCGGGGTGGGTATGTGTGTTTCCTTTGGCTAGCTGGATTTTCTGCTTCATTAGTTTTTGAAGGTTTTTGTTCTTATTTTCCAATCAACATCATACACGAATAGTTAAAAACTGGCGTATGTCTATGATTGAATAAAAAAGTTACACAAGCTGGGGGGCAAGAAGCATTATACGTCAACATTAAGAGTTGACGTTTGCGTTCAATCGGCAACTGATGACGTATAACTATCGTTCAACTGTACGATATAATTGCTGTAACATTTCAAATCTTTCATACTATACAAATGGTTGTTTCACAACTAACGAGCTATGGACATTTCACATTTCATATTAGGTAAGTTTTTTATCGTAATTGAAAATTTCAACTTCAAATCGGGAATAACTGTCTAATATTCCACATACTGAAATATTAATTCCTTCGTTTCATCTTGTAAATTTGCAACAACTATTTTTACCCTTCTGCTTACTGTAGATATTTATTGACTTATTTTTTTAAATTTCTAATAAAATTAGGATTTTACTCAATGAATCTATCAAAATCTCTTGAATCCAGGAGAAAACCCGATTTGAAAATGAGTTTAGACATCAATTGGAATTGCAAGACACACAATACCTGATATTTTCTGTGAGACAATGACGAGACTCACTATATGTAAACGTAACGATCTTTTCGAGAGTAAACAGTAGGTACCCATTTAGTCCATTCACATATTCTTTCATTTATTAATATTATGTAGGATTGTAGAGTTTCAATTTGTTTTATTTTTCTTAGAATTTGTTATAGTATTCGTTGATATTTTTCCCCCTTCTTGAAATCATTGAAGTCATAATAGCCAATGCGAAAAGAATTGTAATGTAACAACTAAGAAAAAAATTCAATAATGTGAAACGTAGGTATAATTTTCAACATAAACATGTGGCAGACAGTGATGTGTGTATTAAAGTTCTCAGGAAGATACATAAAGAGTTTTATTCAATTTGAAAAAGAAATATTTTGGAAGATATCCATTTTTGAAACAAGATTTTTGAAAAAGTAGGAAACCAAAAAGCTTTTTCCCCAAACAAATGAGTATTTTATGACAGCATTCACTAATATTTTTCACAAACTATTGAATATTCAGAGAGGATGTCAGTCGACTTGTGGTTATAGTACCAATTTTCATATTGTTGAAGATTTTTTTCCAAAAAGAATAGAGTGTAGAAGGAGTATTTTGAATGAGGAGACTAATTCTACATTTGCGAAATTCAAAAAACTACTCAGTGGCCAGTTCAGAACTGAATAATTTTCATCTGTTGAATGTGTTTTCTAATGATGACGATGGTCTGACTTCTGAACTGAATCAGAAAAACACCTACACAAAATTCATAAACTGATTTGAAAGATTTTAATAAGTGACACGACGAAAAAAAAAAGATCAATATGAAAAGAAGGAAAAATAACGAACAAAAAACTGAATAAAGAGAAGGCGATGAAAAGAGTGAATTCACATGATTATAGTGAATATGTGAAAGAATTGAAAAAAACATCGGACTTTTATTTTATAACGAAATCGTCTTAAGATTTGTTTTTCAATCCAAAGTGCTCACTTCTAAGGGGATTTTACGAAGAATGTTAAACGAATTTTACAACATATGAAACTTAAAATCAAATGTAACATATGATTTCATTGAACAAAACTCAAAAGATTCAACGAGAGTTAGTGTCGTTAAAAATGAATTCGGGGAGAAGTGAAAACATTAATACAGCTGGCCAAACGTTCGGAGCTCAATGACCCTTTGGAAAAATCACATTCGTCTAAAAATAAATGGTAACGAATTTTTTCAAAAGTTTATATTTATCTATCGCGTAATCGACCATCAATTAACAAGGAGATTGTTGAGAATTAAACCAATACTCAATAACAAAAGTAATCGGACATAGACACATAGACATGGGTAAAAATAATTTCTAATTGTTTTTTTTTTATTGTTTTCAAAGATTCCTTCCTATCAGTCTAAATAAGTGAAGTTGTGAATAGAATAAATGCTGCTGTAAAAATAATTTCTAATTGTTTTTTTTTATTGTTTTCAAAGATTCCTTCCTATCAGTCTAAATAAGTGAAGTTGTGAATAGAATAAATGCTGCTACAGGATGAACGAGAGATGACTAAAACATCTCGTGATAATGTAAACCTAACGCGTCGAGAGAAAGCATTTTTGTTCTGGAGAAGAAAAAGTGTTTTCAATAGACTACACAACTATAATACTTCTCAGTTTGCCTTTTATTATACTAAAGCAGATTCTCTGTTGATCTAGATTTATTTTTCAGTTTGTGTACAGTGAAAACCCAAAAAAACACCAAGAAATAATATATAGGCTGTTCACGTTAAGAAGAGAATGACGTCATTTTTGGTAATTTTGTATATCCAACATAACAACTTTAAAATTCCCACTGAAATGCGTTCAACAGCAATGAAACTAGTAACATTTCAATTTGTAAGTTGCTCAACTGATAGTAAAATTTCAGACGTTGCCAAATAAAAAAAAACTCGAAAACTGTCAGTCTTTCTTTTCTTTTCAGAACTAATAATTTCTTTTGATAAGACCTGCGTATATTCAATATGCCTAAAGCACTGCCGAAATAGTCCCAACAAATACTAAAAGTAAGTAAGGATAATAGCAATAAAACATATCAACAGTACAAAAAAATTTGAAAGTTCGAAATAGTGCACATGTTGGCATCGTCGTAACTTGTCATCTTGTGACGTCATTCTCTTCTTAACGTGAACAACCTATATTATGTAAATCAATTATAACATTGTTGAAAAGAAACTGAATTAACATCAAGACCTACCAATGTTTTTAGTTCCGATTGAATTTCCTTACACTTTTGTTGTTCATTTACAATATGATGGCATTCACATGAAATTCATCTAATGAATGAGTCTTCTATTTTTCTCCCCTTTTCAAATACGCATGCGATTAGAAAGTTTTCCACTTGACTATTTAAATTATTTTGATGAAATATATTTAATATATTCCATTATGATGAAAAATTTAAAATAAAACTACCTGTGTTATCTATCACTTGTATTTGTAACGCTAAATGCACACACACCAATTTTGGACGGTCGATTTTATACCGGTCGTCCAAATTCCAATAGTGAAGTACATGTGGGAACGGGACCTGGCACACATGCTTACCGGTGATCGACGCCGATCACAGGTCGGCGTGTGTGCCAGGTCCCGTTTCCACATGTGATTTACTATTGGAATTTGAACGACCGGTATAAAATCGGCCGTCCACAATCGGTGTGTGTGCAATTAGCGTAAAGTTTCTGCAGTTTCGTCATAGAAGAACATTTTCAAAAGATTACAATAAACTCAATAAACATTAAACTGAAAATGTTCTTGTAGGACGAAACTGCAGTAACTTTATTTTCAAATACAAGTGATATAAAAATATAGGAAGTTTTAATTCTCATTTTTCATGATGATCTCCTACCACGTAGTAACGGCTACATCCATCAATTTATCGATTATGATTCACTACGTTTTCTAAAATATAATATTGATACTTTGCATAATGAGTTGAATATACAACAAAAATGTTGGACTCTGAAGTTACCAATTCTTATAGTCTAATCGACAAGTTCAAAAACATGAAAAATAGACATGAAGGTCCTAAAAATATGAACGATAGCTCATTCGATTGGGAATTAAGTCTAGAAAAAGGTTTTTGAAGGATTTTGGTGCAGGTAAAAAATTGCAATTGTTATTAACAAAATAAATAAATATTGAATATTACTGGAGTTTTTTCCCAACACCAAATCGTTTATTTTTAACACCTCGACACGTGTTTCAATCACCAAGTGATCATCTTCAAAGAGGAAGATTAAAACTGAAGGAAAAAACTCCACTAATATTCATTACTACACCAAAGGCTCCAAACAGTGCATCATAAATTAACAAAATAAGATTAAAAAAATTGTATTAGTTTCTCGTTAATAACTCGAAAAATATTAATATTTAAGCAATTTTGAAAAAAGCTCGTTGAAGAGGAGGAAATTTCCGATAAAAAAGTCCCGACCCCCGAAACTCTATATCCATTATTTATAATTTCAAATTGACGTTGAAAATAGGGTTCCGCGCGGCTGTTACGGCATGCGCGCGCTGCCCGCTAAAGAGAGTTTATCAAAAGAAATAATTTTTTTATAACATAAAATGTCATTTAAAAAATTTGAAAAAATCTAGTATCTTCTTAACACTTGAATGAATCGAGTCCCGTAGAAAAAAAAGTTTTTTTACCATTTTTCAAAAAGTTATTCAATTGTTAACCAACAATTTTTTTCCCAATCTCCGTTGGCATAAATAATGGGATAAAAGGTATAAATAATTGGCCTATAAATTTTAAACTTCGTGGAGCCTTTTGATATACATACTTCATAAGATCCTGCGATAAAAGTTCATAAAAATCAATTAATTTGTCAATTATGATTTATTATAACTACTGCATAATGAAATATCTAAAAATTGTTGATAATTTTTTTTTCAATTGATATTTAGCTATGTCTGTTTTCACATTAAACAATGGCAATTATTAACATAGGATATGCATTTTTTGCGTATTTTGTTTATTTAATTGTTTTAAACAAATAGAAAAATTCAATATTTAAAAAAAAAATTTTTTGCTATTGTTGTCTAGAGATTGTTGTCTAGAGATAATTATGATTTTTGGAACAAAATTTTTTTCTTATTTTTAATATTTAATTTTCATATTTCGATTGTTTAAATAATTAGTTAACAAATAATTTTGCTTTTAAAAATAATAATTTACACTTTTAAATAGTTTGTCAAAAAAAATTATTTATTATTTAATTTTTTATTAGTTTAACAATTTGTTATGAACAAATATTGACCAACGTTATATTTTTTTTTCTGAAGCAGAAAAAAATTATAAAAACAGCTATAAGTATATAAAAAAGTGCCATTTTTTTTTAATTTAGTATAATACTTGTTTTTATGGCACTTTTTTATATATAGCTGTTTTTATAATTTTTTTTCTGCTTCATAAAGAAATATAACGTTGGATAATATTTGATTATAACAAATTGTTGAAGTAATAAACAATTAAATTATGAAAAAAAAATTTTTTTTTGCCAAACTATTTAAAAGTGTAAATTATGATTTTTAAAAGCAAAATTATTTCTTAACTAATTATTTAAACAATCAAAATATAAAAAAATCGATTTTAAACAAATAAAAATTAAAATTAGGATTTTTTTTAAATCATAATTATTTCTAGACAACTAAATAGCACAAAAATGATTTTCAAAAATATTAAATTTCTCTATTTGTTTAAAACAATTTAATGTGAAAACAGACATAGCTAAAATCAATTGAAAAAAAAATTATCAACAATTTTTAGATATTTCATTTTGCATAATTAACAAATTAATAATTTTTTATGAACTTTCATCGCAGGATCGTATGAAGTATATATATCAAAATGACTCTATGAAGTTTAAAATTTATAGGCCAAGTATTTATACCTCTTATCCCATTATTTTATGCTAACGGAGATTGGGAAAAAATTTGTTAGTTAACAATTGAATAACTTTTTGAAAAATGGTGATAAAACTTTTTTTCTACGGGACTCGATTCATTCAAGTGTTAAGAAGATACTAGATTTTTTCAAATTTTTTAAATGACATTTTATGTTATGAAAACATTTTTTCTTTTGATAAACTCTCTTTAGCGGCAGCGCGCGCATGCCGTAACAGCCGCGCGGAACCCTATTTTCAACATCAAATTAAAATTATAAATAATGGAGATACGAGTTTTGGGAGTCGGGACTATTTTACCGGAAATTTCCTCCTCTTTTTTCAAAATTGCTTAAATATTAATAGTTTTCGAGTTATTAACGAAAACCATTTTCCCTATAAATTTTTATCTACATAATTTTAAAGTTCAATTTTGGATATGGCAGATATTTGATACTTTTCTCCTATTCTAACTAACTGTTCTCTCAGCTGAAAGACATCAAAAATATTTCATTAAATCACAGTTTAATTTTATTGAGGAAACCTCGGCGCATTCGCCAAATAATTGGCAAGCAGGATACTGCTTGCCAAACCAGTTCATCGTTGGAGAATGAACTTTTTCTCTTACAAATCATTCTTCAAATCCATTTTCGATAGAATCATTCATTTTTAAGTTTATCAAGTTCTAGGGGTTTTCCGAAAAAGAACATCCATCCAAGTTATTTTTTTTATCAAAATGAATCTATGACTATGTAATGCTACTGAGAAGCAAGTATTCTCTGTTTGAAGTTGTCCAATTTGAAGTCAAAGTTCTACCAGTGTTAAAAATATGCATTTCTCTAATTTGTATATATGTATATATATATATATATATATATATAACAGAATAATTAGTGACTGGATTAACTATAAATCGATTCAATTCGTGAGGTTGCAGTCAATAGCTGGGCTGTTACAAAGAAAACTCTTTGTTATATGTCAAGCTTTCGGTATATTTCACACCTTCGTCAGGACAACTACAATAATAAGATTATATATCTTGTAAAAAATATATAAATATGGAGAACTTACTAACGTGAGAATAAAATATAAAATGGTTCAAAAACAGATAGAAAAACATTAATAAATGACAGTTAATAAAAATTTTGGCTGACAATGTCAAGTGGGAAAATTCTGAATGATACTCGAATTACTAGATTTTTTATTTTCTTTATCATATTTCAGTAGGTACGTGTAAATTTTGCTGAGACTATCAATATCAGTTCGTTTATTCATTGAATGTTCTTCGTTATTAATATGTATCATTTCCAAAAATATTCTTTTCGTTATATTGGTTTCTCTATCTAAAATATTTGGATTTTCAAAAGGTGGTAAAGATTATTTCCAATTGGGGTAACTAGAGGGTGATTTTCATCGCTTAATTCGGAGGATCATAAAATGAATTTTGAAAATCCAAATATTTTAGATAGAGAAACCAATATAACGAAAAGAATATTTTTGGAAATGATACATATTAATAACGAAGAACATTCAATGAATAAACGAACTGATATTGATAGTCTCAGCAAAATTTACACGTACCTACTGAAATATGATAAAGAAAATAAAAAATCTAGTAATTCGAGTATCATTCAGAATTTTCCCACTTGACATTGTCAGCCAAAATTTTTATTAACTGTCATTTATTAATGTTTTTCTATCTGTTTTTGAACCATTTTATATTTTATTCTCACGTTAGTAAGTTCTCCATATTTATATATTTTTTACAAGATATATAATCTTATTATTGTAGTTGTCCTGACGAAGGTGTGAAATATACCGAAAGCTTGACATATAACAAAGAGTTTTCTTTGTAACAGCCCAGCTATTGACTGCAACCTCACGAATTGAATCGATTTATATATATATATATATATATATATATATATATATATATATATATATATATATATATATATATATATATATATATATATATATATATATATATATATATATATATATATATATATATATATATATATATATATAACCAAACCGATTCCAGCACTATGTAATGTAATTTAATCGCCTTCATATTTAATACTGTTTCGACATTTAGTTTATTATGCCGCTTTGAAATAATGCATTTTCACGAAATTGAAAGCCGAACTATACGCAAATTGCACTGTCGGCGAGTTATTATGCTTGGCACGTGGCGTGGGCGGAATTCAATACCATTCATGGAAAATACCGAATCAGTTTTCGCGTTCTGTTCATCATAGAAATTTTTCCTTCAATCATTGTCTCAGGTCCCATTTTAGTCACAACTCGTATGAATACTTTGGAATTACAAACATAATTCGTAGACTTATTATTCACTCTATTCGGAATCGAAATAGGATATCTCAATTTATAGTTACTGTAGAATTGGGTGAATCACTTTGGAAATTTCCATTTGAACAATTTCCTATTCTCACTTATTTGTGACTGTATGTATATTTATTAGGAGTATCCTCTACTTTCAAATAAATAAACAAATGGTTTATTTGAAAAGTGATTAAAGTGATTTCAAGTGATTAAACAATTCCAGCTGTCAGGTTATCATATAAAGGAATAAGTAGCCTGAGTTGGCAAATAATTTCTGTGTTCTCTTTCCATATATCTTGAAAATACATTTTCAAAAAACCTCTTTTTCAAAGTGATACAAAAAAATCTTCAGTTTTTTTTTCATTAAAGTTCCTAGCATCAAAACTAAGCGAATTCTTATAATTATGATAAAAATAATATTGATCTCTTTTTTTTTCGGTGACAAGAAATATGAATGAAAGTCATCCCCTAATTACCACCCAAATTGAAAATAATCTTCACTATTCACTTTATTTATGATGCTCTAAAAATTTGAGCGATTTAAAATGCTTAATCTTGAAAAAAAAATTGAGTTGAAGTGAAAAAAATTTTTTTGTAGTGTTCCAACAAATTGCCTTTTCTTCAAAAGAACTTAAAAACTATTATGTAAACTATAATATAAAGAAATAAAGTGGCAAGGTGGTAAAGATTATTTCCAATTGGGGTAACTAGAGGGTGATTTTCATCGCTTACATTTTTCGTCACCGAGTAAATAGAAATCACATTTATACAGTGTCATCCCCAGAGTATGCACCGTATGGGAAACTTGTTTATTAAGGGTTTTTCAACAAAAAGTTATTGATAAAAGTTTGTACAGCCCCTAAAACTAAACATGCACCAACAAAATACAGTAAACCACACGTAATATACGAGGAGCCTTCAAATATTTGATTTTGTGACAGGATAAAGTACTTTTATTTTGAAAAATGTCGGGAAATGTTATTCAGAAAAATTGTTTAGCATTGAAAAATACATCTAGATTTGAAGTCATGGACATCTAGTAAAGTTTTATTTTTTTATCATTTTTTTTAATGAGGACTAGGAAAATACAAATTTGCAAAAACGATAAATAGACAGCATCCTGTATACGACGGTTTATTTTAAAAGCCTGCAATATTACAAATTACACAGCTGAACCACGGTCAATTTTTTTGAAGAGTAAAATAATTTTCAAAGTTTTTGGTGCAGTTATTTTTATTTTTTGTTGACACCGAAAATTACTCAAAATTATACTGTATTGTAACAAGAACTCAATATTCAATAATATCAAATCACAAAACATCAAAATAAAATAGGTATTTTGGAACAAACTCATTGATTTTCTGGAGATTATTTTGGAGAATTATTTTGTACAAGAAAATCTCCAGAAAATCAATGAGTTTGTTCCGAAATAACTATTTTATTTTGATGTTTCGTGATTGGATATTATTGAATATTAAGTTTTTGTTACAATACAGTATAATTTTGAGTAATTTTCGGTGTCAACAAAAAATAAAAATAACTTTACACCAAAAATTTTGAAAGTTATTTCACTCTTCAAAAAAATTGACCGTGGTTAACAGCACAGTTGTGTGATTCGTAATATAACAGGCTTTCAAGATAAACCGTCGTATACAGGATGCTGCCTCTTTATCGTTTTAGCAAAAATGTTTTTTCGTAGTCTTCATTTAAAAATAATGGGTAAAAAAAATAAAACTTCGCTTGGATGGCCATGACTTGAAATCTAGATGTATTTTTTAATGCTGAACAACTTTTCTAAATGACATTTCTCGAGATTTTTCAAAATAAGAGTACTTTACTCTTGTCTCAAAATTACGTGCGTGTTTTACTGTAGTTTGTTGGTGCATGTTTAGTTTTAGGGGATGTACAAACTTCTATCAACAATAAAATTTTATCGAAAAACCCTTAATAAATAAGTTTCCCATATGGTTCATACTTTGGCTATGACACTATATGAAGATTTTTTCGAGCACTCCAAAAAAGGTTCTGAGTTGCCTTACATTTTTTGTGGTAACTTTACATAGAAACTTCGATTTTTGGTGTAAACGACTAAGAATTGACCTTCAACAAACTATTACTCCATTGGTTATTGCTTACTTTTAAATCGGATCCGATGTTGCCAAACTGATAGGAAATACCACCCGCATAAATTCAGTGGCCGCGTGGCGTGGTATTTATGCGATTATGAAGCACCTTAAATATATTCAGAAGTGTATTTACTTGGCATCACGCCGACGCATTCCATCCCTTCTGACGTCACAAATATTTTGGCGCGTTTTTCAACTGTTTGAATTTCAATCGTTTCTTACTCTATCCAAAATTGTCGTATTCGTTATAAATTCATTATTATAAAAGCATTCCATAACATACATGTTTCCTACTTTCTATAAACTACTTTTAATTCTCGTGGTTGCTGGAAAATCTAAAATGTTCACTAGTTTCTTTTCATTAAGATGAATTAAAACTTATAAATTATTTGAATTAACAAAGCCGTAAATGATCTTTGTCCCACGTATTATATTTCAACCACGTGCCTGATGTTTTGAATTATGTTGCAATAACAGCCAAGTAAGTTTTATTCGGCGATATTTTACCTACATTTAAGGTCAACCAATTCTCTAATTTGTTTCAAATGAACCAATAGGTGAATTCATCAATAAATACGCACTGGGTATCACTAATTAAACTCATACCCATCTAACCATTAAATTAGGTTCAAGCTTCTTCCGATAAACTATATTATAAACTAACAATTTTACCTTCGTTCTGTCTTCACTATTATCAGTAACAGAATGTAGTTTAAAACAAAAAAAATCAACATTTAAAACTCACCTTCCCCTATTTTCGTGAGGGTCTTCATAATTTCCGGAAGATCTTTGGTGAGAGCGTCTGCAGGACTCGTCCTGAATATTTCCTGAACCAACCTCATGACCATTTGTCTGCAATATAAATAAAAACAGTAATTACTTTGCACTTGAAGGCGCTACCAATTTCAATTTTTAACGCATCCATCTTGTCAAATAAAAGTAACACAACCACCCAAATGGCGGACCGACTAGCAACAACTAACAACGTGAGAATTGGCGGGAAGATGAATATCTTCGTGAGCGCTTAGGTACCGGAAGGGGCGCCAAAATATGTGCGTGCGCATATTCATCTAATCCCATTAAGGAATGAAGGTCTTCAGACGCACGATGCTTAAGGGGATGACGGGGTACGATCGGGCGGGTGTTGGTTCTCAGAAAGACTGACAGAGTTGCCAAATGTTGATACAAGTTCACCCCTGCAAGAGCTATAGATTGATGAGGAGTCTTAATAGTCCGGTTCACAAGTGTTACTTTACCGAAAACCTGACCTTAAAGATTGAATATTATGCCCAAAAACTCAGTAAAAATAGGTGATTTGGTCAAGTTAGGTTCGATTCTTAAAACTATTAGAGATACTCGAAAGAAGGTCCTTGGAAGAGCAGGAAATTTATCTTCCGGATTTGCGTACCGACAATATAATTTCAATTTTGTAATGAAATTTGGGTTTGAAACGGGTAGTACCATTTTCATGCGTACTGACCTAATCAGACCCTTGAACAAAAACAATAATTTTGACAAGTTAACATAAAAAATCCAGATAATCATTAAATTAAAAAACCTTCAGTCCTGCAGCTACCGTCGTTTAAAGGTTTTAGAGAAAATCACCATTGGAAAAATTTGACTTTTCTTTTTGATTAGCAATGGAAGGCATAATAAAATTAATTATGTGAATAAAACGATCAAAATAATATTTTTTCAATTACTAACACTATTTTGCTTCCTTTTTGGCAAAACTCCATTTCTTTCAGTTTCCTATTGTTTAGAAAATTGTTGAAAAAAATTCATTGTTTGAAAAATTCACAAAAACAATTTTCCCTATTCATAACCCTAGATAGAAAATTGATTGAAAAGTTTTTCAAAAAAATTATTTAATAGCTAAAAATCATTGCAAAATAGAAATGAACATTTTTCCAAAAAACTTACTATTTTCAATGTACTTTTAGAATTGGAAAAATTATTTTAACTGACAAATCGTTCATTCAATAAACAAATAAAAATTTTTATAATATGTTATACATGATTATTTAAAACATGGTTAACTAATATATGAATATTGAGTAAAAAAAATGTTTGATCAATAAATACATTTTTCAACTCTAAAAATTATATTCAGGATTATATATATTCCAAATTATTTTATCTTGTTTATATTGTTTATGAGAATTTTTCAAACAACGGGAGTTGAAATTTTTAAAATATATACCTAGTGTTTAGTCTTCAGTAATAAGAAAAAAAAGTCTGAATGGGATGAATAATTGAAAAATAATGATTGATATTTTTTTCATTTTGTCATGCCTTCGATTGTGGAAAGGAAAAAGTCTATGAACTTTTTATGATGCAAAAAATGGTACCTATTTATCTCCAGATTTTCATACCTACAAGTGTTCGAAAATATATGCCAATGGGGAAATTACAAGGTAATAGCCAAGGGGGTCCTGAGATTCATTTCAAATATTTCATGGCTGAAATGAAGATTATTGATTGAACCTGTAGAAAGGTTGGTTGGGTGACAAGATTAATTTTTTTCTTAAAAAAAACATTGTTTTCTTGGCGACGTTTCGAATTTAATCAAATTCTTTCTCAGGGCTCTGTAACAATGAATTTTCATAAACATACCGCCCACAAAACGTATACAATTATTATCGTTTTAATTTCACAAGAAATAATGAGTTCCTAATTAAATTACTCACCGAAAAGTATATAGTTTCTTCGCGTTGACATCAAAATAAAAAAGGTGTCCATTTTCTTTTTCGTGTTCAACGAGGACTGTGGGTTTTTTCATATTTAGTTTCTTGGAGTGTCTCATGTGTTCTAAAACTCGTGTTTTAAGATACCGCCGGTTTGACCAACATATCATTTATGACAGCTTCCACAGTTCAGTTTGTAGGATATTGGATTGTATTTCTTGTGGTGTTTTTTTTTTGGTTTCGAGAAAAATGCTTTCCAACTATATTTTGGAATGCTACTCAGTACCTTAATGCTCTCTTGTCCTTCATATTTATTCACCTACTAGAAGAAAAACTTCAAACATTTTCCTTGCAGCATTTATTTTATAGAAGCCAATTAAGAAGTCCCAGACATACAGTCATATTTCTTGGCAACAAAAATTGCCGAAGTACATGATTATTCATATGCAGAATTTTCCCGATGACGTATAGGTACGAACCACATCATAACAAGAATGCGGAAATGATTCCGATACTTCCAAGTATCCCGAAGATTTCATCGAATTAGATTAGTAATCAGTTCACTTCCTGCTTCGGTATGACCACAACTTGAAGACTTACGCGTCACGTCATACAGGAAACGCTTCAAGCGATAAATGTCCCATTTTATCAGCAAATTTCAGCGCGATATATATAGTCGCGTCAATGAAGTCTTTTCCTCGGAAGTCTCCAAGAACAGATCCGATTCTGATGATTTTTTGTAAATTTCCACTAGACAATAAGTATTTTTGATAATATTGTTAATTTACCTAATAAAGAATGTTACGCGTTACTTCATTAGCACACACACAACTACTGTATTTTTGTCCACCCTGTACCAATTGGAATCAACATGTGATACATTTTTGGAATCAGCTCAGCTAGAGTAATCCGAAAATTGAGACAAAATGGGGGTGTTCCATTTAAAAAAAATGACGGTGATGTCATTACTCGAACGTAATTCACCTTGTATATTAGATTATTATTTTAAAATACGGTAAATTAACATCAAAAATCGACGTGTTTCAGGATTATTTCTTAAAATGACCTGTTTAGCTAAAAATGAATTTGTTCCATACTTTACGGACACAGTGTATATGGCATCAACATCAAGTTGTTTTTGATACTAAAATAATATTGGATGAAGTGAAGCAGAAAGTGGATCATTTAATTGTACCATCAGCTTTATCCTCCCTGTTGAAGTTATTGTGTAGTAGAGGACATTGATTTGTTGGTATTTATGGCTTCTGCACCTTATCATAAAAATATGTTTTTGAGCCAGTCAAAAATAATAATTAACAACGACTTTATTAGACAAAATCCATGTTATCCCATTTCACTGAATGTATGTTATTAAATACGTCCATTACAATGAACGAAAACATAATTTAATTTTTATAATGTTTATAAGTTACATGTAAGTTACTGAAACTTTCATGATAAAAGAACAAAGTAAAGCATTACTTGTCAATGAACGTTAATAACTGCCAAAAACTAGAATGAACTACAAAACGAAGGTTTCATAGCATTATCAGAAAAAGAACATATTGAAAAAGTTTACTTGCAAGTTCAACAATGGCAAACTAGTGCGTTAAAACTTTTCGAAAGTGGTTGGTAAAAGTCAACAAAAATTCTATTCTTACGATGCCAAATATTTCCAGAACCAAATATATTATGTGGACGGTTTTAAGTTACAGTGATTGAATTTACTCTGTGGCGAGTGAAATAACGACTTTATTATTTCCCTGTTTTTTGAGTTTCGTAAACATTCGTTATCAATGTTTATATAATTTTAAATGAATGGTTCTTCTAGAATATACATTATGAGTGGTTGAATTACATAATTATATTCGGTAGATATGCTCTTCTTGAAAAGACTAATAGGTAATTAACGGATCTAATACTGAAAAGTTTCCTATACCTATTCATTTTAATCTATTTGATTTCAGAATTTGAATTCTGTCTTAAAATTGAAAATTATGTAATTAAAAAAAATCTCTCTGCTTAAAATCTGTTTTTCCGTTAGTCAGCTGAGGCCCTCTAATGTCGAAACCTGCGCGAGAAGTAATTCTAATGACTTTCGCACTTTTCTTTATTTATTTTCGATTTACAATACTCACAATACGTTGAAATCCAAAGGTTATCAGAAACAATAATTTTTTTGAACTTGACACGAGAAATGTTGAAAAATATTGCGATATACATTACAAAATGTCCCTTTTGAAGCATTTTTTTTATATGACGTACTTTAAAGACGTTTTTTATATTTTGGTTCTAGTGTGTTCAAATAAAAGTAGATAGATACCGGCTTAGTTATATGAAAAAATATAATTCTCTTGTGAAATAGTAAATTCCCCATGAAATCATTAGGATTTTACAGTTTGTGAATAATATAAACTATTTACATTTAAAATTTATCTTCTCGCATATGAACATATTACATCTGTACAAGTAATTATTTAAAAAATTATAGATCAACCGATATAGCATAAAAATTTCACTTTATCTTTGATATAAAAAAACATAATGATTCATGTAAATTTACAAAACTGCGAAACTATTTGCAATTCTGTATTTTTTAACCATACGACATGTAACACTGTTAGGTAAAAATACTAGAGTAAAATGTGTAACGTAAAATTACATATATATCCATGGCTTTAAATTACCTACCACTTATATTCATTGTAAATTTACAGGAACAATTTTTATATTGTATAACTGATCATAGAAGCCCAAATTGTGACCAAATCGTAAGATATTTGCTTCGAGAAATAAGTCAATAAAGTATTTCACCTAATTTGGTCTCATGCGATTGCAAGTGAAATTTGAAGCGATTTCTGGAAGGTTAAGCAATATAAAGATTATTTCTCCATTTTTCACTTATAAAAAAACATCAGAATCAAAATTGTTCTTGAGGACTTCCGAAGATTGCGTACTGATTGACGCGACTAATAACCAAATTTGCGTTCGCAACACACCTTGAAACAAACCAGCATCGATGAGTAATAAAGTCGCGATTTCGCGACTTCTACGTCGCAGTATGCTTCGAACGCGATCACACGGTTCTGGAAAACAAGTTCGCGGCACACTTGATCCGGCGAAATCATTGGGCGAGGTGGCTCCGCCTCGCGCGACCGATCTAAGATGGCCGACCGCAAGGATCTAACAAAATACGCAGTATTTTCAAGGAAGATTTTTGGGTTCCGCGGATTTTTTTCGGTACCAAGTGATCTTTTTTTTTTTCATTACAATTTTTAACTTCATTCGGGAATATAATTTTCAGTCTTGCAAATAGGTATTCTCTACAAAATGACTAATTTCATAATTATTATTATTGAACTATATTCACTAGGCACTTCTGTATCAAAACCTGGGGCAATTCAATTATTTACCTATTTCCATGAAGAATTTTTAGGAATTATAAAATATTTATACATACACCAGTTTACTTTGTTTTCCAGTAGTTTACATGCATATAAACAATAAAAAATTCCTGAAAATATTATATATATATATATATATATATATATATATATATATATATATATATATATATATATATATATATAATATTATATCCATTTCACTGAAGAAAATATAAGACTCCTATCCACCTATACAAGAAAGAAGTCTTCCGTACATCACTGTTATAGACATGAGTACCTATAGGTAGGTAGTCAATATTTTTCTGTCATCTATTCGACAAATTATTTCCTGTTTTTCTTTATACCTTTTTTTTTATGATATTTTTTATATTTGTTATAGGCTTGATCAAGATGTTTTATTCACAATTATCTAAACTCTTTTTTTTATCGACCTTAGTTGATTTTTCACAAAAAATGACTTTCGTTTAATACCTAAACTTCTAATATAAAAAACGTATTCAAAAAACACTTTATTGCAAGATTTTCACTAATCAGTTTTAGAAAAACGCAACACGTGTTTCGCCATACAATGGCTTCTTCGGGCATGTCTTTGCACGGACATATTCATATATAATTTCTCCACACACCCTTACCAGCATAAAGTTGCTGCATTCGATAGTATGTTTCACAGACTATTGAATATTCCACTGTAATTTCCAGAGACAGTTGAGTTTAATCAAATTACGGTCAACAACGGTTATGAGGTAGATATTATAGACTCCATTCTTTCCAAAAAACTATGAAAGTAAGCCATGGACCAGGTCTACCCAAATTCAAGATGCGATAACGTCAGTTATAGGACATTGTCATATTTGGGTGAACCTACCAATAATATTGCCCGTTTTATAGAACGAATAATAGTCTCAAGTAAGTTTATTAAAAACAAAAAAAAACAAAACTTTGGTGACGGATAGATCAGGAGTACACAGTAAAAAGTATTTATTTAAAAGAAGATCATAGGTTGCTTTGAAATTTTTATCTCTATTGGAAAAACTATTACTTTATGCCAACATCGCCATGTTCCACCAGAAAATCACACTTTCTTTAACAGAGAAATCAAATTTCTTGGCCTTTCAACGACATCATTCGTTTGATTATATCATTGCGAAGATGAACTATTCTGAATCAAGAAAATATAATATCATCTCAAAATCCACCACCTGTTTGAAGGGAAAAATAAACTGTTTCAAATGAAGAGCAATATCAACTTGATCTGAATACATAGTGTTTGTTTGAATTTAATATTGTATTCCTTCAAATAACTCAGTTCGTTTATAACAAGAGTTTTGTTAATCTACATACAAAACCATATTATGATCGACTGAAAATAACAGGAATTTTGTATAGAATGAACAGGGTTTCTTTTAAAGAAGTATTTCATTCATTTCAGTTTGAAAAAACCTGTGGTGCTCTGGTCTTTCCATGACCCTCTTAAGTGAGAGGGTAGCGGGGAATTCTGTTGTAAGCATCGCGTACGCGCTAGTATGTGTTGGAAAGTGATGTTGGTGTGTTGCGTTTTTGAGGAGGAAGTGTTTTATGTGTCTGTAGGCAGTGCAATTTCTTTCCGATTATTTTGTATCTACCATAATGGAACAGATTTTACAAGACTGGGGTCTTGCACAGTTGAAATATATTTCCATGGGTAAGTATTATTATTGGATAAAACTCCGCTATATCAGTAAGTACCGCGTTGTATACGTAGTACTGAAGAGAAAGTGGTAAACTTTGAAGGCAACTCTTAATTTTGCCTTCATTTTGCGAAAATTATAACAATGCTCCGTAATTTTTCACACATAAATTATTACATTTGCCGAGCTCTGCAAGTGTATATAAATTTAAACTGAAAAATCCTCCACGTTGATTCAAATTTGCCAATCTCTTGTTTTGAACATAAATTTTATCTTGTTTCAAATAAGAGCATTTTCTCAAAATAAAATTTTATTTTCTCTTAGACCGGATTCATTTTTTATTGAAAGATAGAGGTACTTATAGTTTCGACAATAAATTATAATACAAAAAATACCAAAATAGGCACCAGTTGGTATAAAAAGCTTCTATATGTGACAGCCACTTTATGATTTCAACATGTAAATATTTTCACATATAGTCAGTGGGCATAGGTACTTGAAGACTGACTATAAATCAAATTATCTAAGAACAATTCGTTCAGGCCAGTTTCAACTCCCTACACAGTAGGTTAATGGACTGACAACTATCAGAAACCAACTACTCCCCTGGCTAATACCACGAAGGGCGTTGGATTATATCTGACAGGTGTCAGTGCAATTATTGGAACACACTTGCAGACCGGTGTCGGGCCAAACAGCCCGAAACCGTTACAGTAAATAATATGCCCACTTTACATATTCGATATCAACTACCTAATAGATACATGAAACTATTTTAGTTGATTATGTATAGGTATAGGTATTTTATTTTCCCATTTTATATTTACATAGTATTCATTTTTGGCTGTTCAGCAGCTTATATAGGCCAGTCAGGCAGAAATTTGAGAATGTATTATCAAACAAAAAATCAGCAATATATGGACATCTACAAGAAACTAACCACACAATGCATTAAGAAAACCGCAAAACTATCCATACGTGCAGTTGGAAGCATTAGAAATAAATAAATTGGATAAAAACCCCAATTTCGAAATCCACAATGACCAACTAGAATTACAGATACATCAGGTTTTAATCAACCTACCTAAATGGCATTGACTACATTATTGTATATTTAAGAATTTGTTTGTCAAACTACGTCATTTTGACAAACAAGAAAGAACAAGATTTGCCCGTCGATTGAATTGCACAAAATCACCTCGACACAGGTTTTGAACGATGCGTGAAAATATTTCAATATAGGGTAATGAAAACGCTTAAGAATTCAAAATTTCCGAAAAGTGAAGCATTTATTTGGTCCTGTCAACTCAACGGTGGGCAGCAGATCCCGAACACAGAAAAATAATCATCTACGATTATGAAACTAGTGTACTAATAAAATACATTGTATCAATACAGTAGTTTTTATTCTAATCCAAAAACAGTCATAATTATTGGGATTCACGAACTAAGGAATATTAATCTTCCTCTTGAAGATGATCACTCGGTGATCGAAACACGTGTCGAGGTGTGAACAATAACGGTTTGGTGTTGGGATGAAATTCCAGTAATATTCATTACTACACCAAATGTTACAAACAGTGCAACACGACCATACATTTTGTTTGAGGATTTCTATCAATGATTGAAAACTAAATTGTACACAAAAAGTATCTAAATACTCATATTATCAAACTGGCAGAATTGTTTTCCAGTAAACAAATGGTAGATACTCATACTGTTATTTTTGTACGAATATAATGTATTTTTCGTCCATAACGAATAACTTTACCGCACATATCAGTGTTAGGTGGTATAGTAGGTTATATGAACAGGTTAGGTTTCATCATAAATAAGTGAGTTTAAGTACACAATATTCATGTGATTTAGAATTTCTCGTTTCTGATAGGTCCACTATATTGAAGACAATATAACATGCATATACATAAAACATGCTAGGTTGAAAATGATCGGTGTAGAACTCAGTCAAACTGTAATAGGGTCTACTACTCAATGTTTCTTCAATTATTTTTCTGCAATGATTGGTATCAATATTAACGAGAGTATCTACCTATATTCAATCCCAACAAAATTGTGTCTAATTTACAGGCACAAACCTAAGAAAAAGTTTTTTGGAAGCACTGAGTATAATTATAACAGTAGAAAACCTCAGAAAGACACGGTTACCTAACAAAATGACAACATAAAAAGTATCCACTATATCACACTAATCCTTTTGAATACTATGTATCTATTGAAATGAAGTATCTTGTTACCTAGTTCAGTCGATTAAGCTTTGTGAAGTTAGTAAATCATTTCCTAATAACTTGTGAACAATGGTTAACGTGTATGGCACCTCGAAGAAATTCCTACCCAAAAAAATAACTTGGACTTTGTCAATGCTTACTACAAGCCTGAATTTTTATGATTGTATAGTTGTTACAAATATACTGGTGAAAATTGTAGTGCAGTGATCAAATAATGTGAATCGGAAACCAGCATTATTTATACATTTTGAATATTAATTTAAAATACTTCAAAGTTAAACCTGAATATTTTTATAACTGAACACCTATACAGGGTCATTCAAATTCGACCCCCTCCATTGAGATCTCCTAAACTAGAGTAGATACGTCGAAGCTTAAATTGAGGCAAAGTTGCGTTTACTGTTTTGAAACTTCTAGTATTTCCGGAAAAAAATTGAAAATCGGAATTTTCGTTTTTATTATTTTCTAGCGTTATTTGACGACATAGCTCAAAACCAAAAACACATTTTCATTGATACTTTTTTTATTGATGTATAATTTATTATGATTTGCTCTTCTGAAACCACAGGCATCAATGAACACATCTTTATTCGCCTGTCCAAATAGTGGGGGTCGAATTTGAATTACCCTGTATACTATCTTACTTATCTTCATTTTATTCTATACTATCATATGATATTCAACTTTGGGGCAATTCAAGTAATGCAATAAAGGTATTGGGATATCAGAAAAAAGCCATTCGTGTTTTAGTAAATGTAGGATACATTGATAACTGTCATCAACCTATAGAACGTATGTCTTTTTGTTAGAGATACATAAAAACATAAATATTTTCATAAACACACAAACTTTATTTGAGAAACACGTCGTGATATATTTCTCAAATGAAGTTTGTGGAGATCAAATCGTGAGGTGTAGTTTTTGAAATTACTAGATATGGATCTTCATCAAGTAACGGCCGAATCAATCAGGAAAAAAACATAAATATATTTAAGAAACACTCCTATATACATCAGTATACATAACACAAGATCTGCAGATATGCTGAATCCCCAACGGCACAGACTAGTTGTTACCAACAAAAATTCTCTGAACCTAAATTTGTATAATGTTCTCGATAAAGCAGTAAAAGCATTGGAATTTAAAAAATTCAAGACAGTCATCAAAAAGTTTCTCCTCGAGAAATGTTGCTACAATATAATGGAATATTTGAACCAAGGAAATTCATTGAAATACCCATAATATATTATATTTAAGCATCTAATGATTATTTGGTCAGCCAATAATTATTTGCAAATAATAATTTCATTGTGTTATTTACATCTATTGCTTATGTGTTTAACATTTTTTTGTATTGCAATATTTCTTTTTATGTACTGTGACCTGCCATGTTTTATACGTAACAAGGTTAAATAAAACTCTACTGTACTCTACTATATATTTGGAAATGAGAATTCAGCCATAGTATTGGATGCTGGATGTTACGTCTAACATTCAGGAATGACAAAACACAAGAAATGTAACTTCAATTGGATACAGAATTTCTCCATAATTTATTCACCATTCAACTTTTTGTTAGGTGAAGAGAAAAATAAACACCAAGTTCACCTACGAATATCAATAACAATTTTCACACCCAACTCATGTTCTAATTTCGAGTCGGTATTTCACAAATTACTTCAAAATGAGGCGAGTTCCTCTGCTGCACCTCACTTTCAAGTTGACTTCGTTCTTGGGGGCAATATACTTTCATCTTGAAAATGCACCACTCCGTTGTGATTGAAATGTAATGTAATTAATTTCTAGACGAAGACCTCTCGGGGCATGGCGTTCATTTAATATCCAATTATATATTGATTTGGTTTTGCTTCTTGCGCGAATATCGGCAATATCCAATATCTCCAGCAAAGACCGCGAATTTAGTCGATAAAAAGGAATGCATTTCCTTAAATGAAAAATATTAACTAAATTGTTCCACATGAAGTGAACATCCTTTGGAAACAAAGAAATTAATTTGAATATTTTCGAAAATAATAATTGATTTTACTGCCAGGAGTGAGTTGATACATAAAAAAAGAACACAAAAAACGAAGAAACAAACTAACCCTACAACCTTCCAAATGACAGAATTGAAAATAAGATCTAGCCATATCTCAAGTGACCCAATCAGTTTGCTCTTCCATTCAACCGAAAAAAAAAGTTCGTATAATAATAATTTGAACACATATAGGTATTATCCAAAAGATAACATTAGATATATCAGAATAAAACATTAATTTCATTCCAAAACAGCAAGCACGTTTCCATATCACCAGAAATGCAATACTCTTCTCGGCAAGCGTTTCACCAACCAAGTTGGCATCATCAGTAGATGAAGAACATTGTATTCTTCTTTTTTTTTAAGAAATAAATTGTTAATATTATTAAGTATTTAGTTTGCCTTACCAAATAGCAATGCTCTTATAGATTTATTATCGTTTAATTATTATTTTATCTTATATCTATTTACCTTTTGACTTCGGTCTGGCAATCAACACTTTGAACAGTTGAATCTTTTACTGGGACAACTACTTGTTTGTGAAAACTTACTCACGCCCTACCAAAATCAATCTGATCATCCGATAGGCAAACTGTTTATCTTTCATTCAAAGGTTTTTGAAGAAAAAGAAAACATGGGTGCTCCTTCAAATTTGTATTGTACAAAGAAGTGTCCAATGCCAATTGTTATAAATGGTAAATTCAAACAAATTAAGTATAAGAAAATTCTTTAGCCAAGTTGAGAAACAAAACTTGACTTTCAATACTTCATCTAGGAAGATTAGTTTTAATCTTCCTCCTTGAAGATGATCACTTGGTAATCGAAACACGTGTCGAGGTGTTGAAAATAACGATTTTGTGTTGGGAAAAAACTCCAGTAATATTCATTACTACATCAAAGGTTCCAAACAGTGCGTCATAAGTTCATCTAGGTATATGAAAGATACGAAACTTAAATTGAATAAATAAGTGAAAATTGTTGAAATATTTTGGAAGTATACTAGAAGTATACCTAGATTGTTAATATCGGAAGGTGTTCGATGCCGAAACAGCCTGAAAAATTGACCAGGCATTTCGCAATGATAGTGTTGATGAACGCACTGTTCAACGGTAGTTTGCTATATTTCGTTCCGGAGGTTTCAGCCTAGAAGATGATCCCCGAAATGATCTACATTAATCCAGGAAAAGAATTGAAGGACTCTGGTGGAGACTGAACCATCACAAACGGTGAGTGTGGTGACGAAATAACTGGGGGTAAGCTTCCATGCGGTTTTTGATGGTTTAAAAGGTATTGGAAAGGTCAAAAAGCTCGAAATGTGGGTGTCTATGATTTGAACGATCGACAAAATTTAAAACATTTTGGAATCTGTTCTTCTTTGCTTTTGCAAAACCAAAACGACCCTTTATGGATCGGATCGGCATGTATGATGAAAAGTGATCCTCTACGACAACAAGAGACGTTCAGGACAGTGGCAGGACTCCGATTAGCCACACAGGCACTTCCGAAAGGCATAAACCCACCGTAACGAGGCTATGGTTACTTTATGGGGATCAGCGGTTACCTCTATTCAGATTATTCAAAGACCACATTGTCTTCACGAAATTATTGAAAACAACAAATTACAAGTCGAATATTACTGTAGTTTTTTCCCAAGAAGATCAGTTTGATCTTCCTGTTGAAGATGATCACTTGGAGATCGAAACACGTGTCGAGGTGTTAAAATAACGGTTTGGTGTTGGGAAAAAACTCCAGTAATATTCATTACTACACCAAAGGTTCCAAACAGTGCATCACAAGTAAATTACAAGTCAATAATGGCAAATTTTCAAAACGGTAAATCCTCAATTCAATTTTACATATCCGTATAATTAATTCATTATAAAAAGATATTAAACACTGAAAAGAAAAATAAATAAGCGTCATCATGAGGGCTAAACCTGTACGATAACATTGGTCAAAATAGATTATGATTAGAAACCCGCATTATTGTTTGATGAAAGTTTCAATGTATATATCATAATTTTCAATGAGATTTGTTTGAAATAACATCAAAAATAATGAAATTATATCGTAACATTACTAGGGCATCTGTTATAGAGCAAACTATATTATACTACTATACAAATTCCATTCAGTTTGTTTTCTATATTATCAAAAGTATTGTTTTTTAACATAAGAAAATCAACTTCTGAAATTATGAAATGATTTTTTTAATTTGTTCAATCACGTACGAAGTACCCAACTCCATCCGTTCGCACATCACCGTGAGAGCTAAAGTGAGGATAGGAAAAGAGAGAGGAGAACTTTTTTGGACTGTTGCAACCATGATATTTTGAAAAATAAGAGAATATAGGAATCTGACAAAAAAACAACATTTCAAGGAAAATCTTCATAACTGACTTACTGATTTTGGACGATCGGAACAGTATAACTTGAAAACCAGAACAGATCTTCTGCGTACGGTTAGCAAGCCATGTTTGCATATTGAGAAGATAACCCCATTACATCGAGTTAGAGAGAAACATTAGTGAGACAATTATTTTCAACCTAAAGGTTTTGAGTGACACACTTGCTAAGTAAGTTATTGTGACTGGACATTTCACTCACTCCTACTTGGTGGGTAGCCTTACCAATGGCGCGTTTAATGAAGATATATCAGGGGATTCACTTACTTTAATATATGAATCACCAAACTCAGAGCAGATTTTTTTTGCTTGAATGATACAGTGAGGAATTCCCCACCTCTCATAGGAATTTAGTAAATGAATTAAATAATATGTATGACGCTAATTAATTCATTTTTATGTGATTTAACTTTCAAGTTAATAACATATGAAACAAAATATAGTTGTTATTAACGTTGGTAACGGATGAAACAGTTCCCAAAAATATAATTTGGAAACAGAGACAAATTTAACAATTGCTAGCAAAACATCAATTAATAAAAGGAATATGTTCAAGTGCATCTTTTGTTTTTATCTCTAAAGGATATTTATTTCATTCTGCAAAAGTGATTAGGCGATCATATAGAGAAAAGTGGGTATTAGCCGATTTGAATCATGGAATTTGATATCTCTGAGGTAATTATGGTGAACGTGGTTTAATATTCTCTGAATAAAATGGCTTCAAAGAACCGCGTATCGTGATCGTTAACATGTACTGGCGAGTTGTATAATTACCATTATTTAGAATACCATTTCAACAGGTGATTTTTTTTATATACCGGTCATTTCTTCGTTATCTCAAAAATTGTATTGTTATTTTTTTCAATTTCTTTGAAAGTTTCACGTATTTTTTCAATAATGGTCAAAATAGAAAACGAAAAAAACTTTTTCCAGAAACTATAGTTCTCAAAAAAAAAATATTTTTCAATCTTTTCAAGCCAGAGATCCCAAAATACCTTCTTGGAATCAAACAAGTAATTAAAGGTGAAAAAACTCGATCTAATTTAGTGATATAAAGTCTTTTAGAATTGAGATGAATAAAATCTTGCGATAACACTGAAACATAGTTGAGCCGTTACACCATTTATAATTTAAAAATTTATTCATTAGTTCAGCTTCCATTGTCTAATGTGATTCTACTACGATTCGAAATCCATGAAAGGACAAATAGAATTAGAATGAACAGCTAGAATATCAATTTTATGAAGCAATGAAACGTGAAATGAAAATACAATTGAACGAATAAAATAAACAAAATGTATGATATTTTAGCTATTCATTTTAATTTTATTTATTTTTTCATAGATTTTGAATCATAATAGAATCATATTAGACAATGAACGGCCGAACTAATGAGACATTGTCAACCACCTTCATACAAACGTTAGAAAATTTCGCCAGAAAACTACATTTTTTTCAGATACTCAAGTATGAACAGAATGGAACAAATGACTAGAACTATTTTTCCCCAAACTAACCTTCTAGTACATTTATATGAACATTTGCTTGTTGTTTCTTTCAAATCCCAATGAAAGATAATTTCATGAGTATCAATTACTAGTACTCTTTTGGCATACCGCTGTTCAAATACATAACCTACCAAATACGATTAACTTCCATCTACTCTATAAAATGTTATACAAATCAGTTGTCTCTATTCTTAACCTATTTTTAATCCTTTAATTTTGTTTTGAAAGTGTCAGTTTTGTAATTCGACAAAACTACATTTGAATATTATTTTCAAACAGCGCTGTACTGAATTCATATTTTCTGTGAGTTTTCAGCATTTACCATCAGTCTGGAAAAGATTTACATTAGTTTTCTATAGGTATGTCAAATTATTAAAAAATCGAGGAGTCATAACCAGTCTGTTACCATTTGTTTGAATAGAAACTCATTGTTTTATTGGGATATGTGATTCTTACCTGTTGTAATTCCAGATAATACTAGAAAGTTATTGAATTCACCTGGGGATATAAATCTTGGCGGATGCGCCAGTTTAGTTTAGTTATAACTTTTATGAACCCGAATGATTATGATTACTAAGAAGCAGAAGGTAATGTTTCATTCTTTTTTTATTCTCAATAAAGTTTTTGATTAATGCGAAGGTTAGTGATTGAAAGAACCCACATCATTAACATGATAATGTATCAGTTTCGTTGCTCGAAAAGTTTGGAATATTAACAACAGAACTCATTAGGAGTTTAATTGCTTTTCTGGGCTCAGAGATAATTAAAACCAAAGAGAGAAAGCACAAAATTGTAATTTTCGAAGACCTGCCAAAAACGTTACACGATATCTGCTTGGGTCTCTTCTAAGTTTTGAAAGAAAACAGTTAGTTATACATTTTATAGTGGCATCTTTCACTATTCATCCAAAAACATTCACGATTTTTGAATGAGAATACTACTTAATAAACATTACATCAATATGTTGGAACCCCAGTTTTACTGGCATTTCATTGACGTCACAAGATGCCCCTTTGGTCCTATCTTCCATGTTTTACGAAGCAACTCTTGACAAACTTTACTTTAAAAAAGTAGCGATTTAGTCTAGTGAGGTTCAGTCTTTAGCCCTGAATGTGAAAGTGCTAAATATACGGAGCAAGGAATAGCTGTTCGAAAGTTTGTTGGGGTTCAATTGATAACATCCGCCAACTTGACAAAAACACAATATCTACCTTGGGGCTTTCTTCAAATTTTTACAATGGAACTGTAATGCCGTTTGAAAAAGTGGCGCCCTATAGGCTAATGGACTTCTTTTTTTTAGCCTCCAAGAGAGCTGAAATACAAATGGTGGAAGTACCACATTACAAAAACAAAGTACGCGATATCTCTTTGGGCGTCTCTTCTATTTCTACAAAATGGAACTATGACGCATATTACTTTCAAAGTGGCGCTCTTACACTATTAACGTTCATTTTTTTCTGTTCTGATGGAGAATTAATGTTCAATTTAAGAAGGTATCACATGACAAACAAATGTTACACGATGCATATCCTGGACCTTCTTTAAACAGTCAGTGCCCTTCTAACAAAAAACCCTTACACAATACCTATCCTGGATCATCAAGAGAAAGAAAAGCTTTTGAATTGGATTCAAATCTAAATGTAGAAAGTGGCATATTGGTACGTCAAGGAATACCTTTACAGAAATAGTCAACAGGAAAAGAACAGGAATAATGCATTTTACTGACAAGTGACAAACTTATAGCCTCATGGGTGTTTTAATTATATTTGTATTATGTTAGAAAACTACTGTATAAAAATATTTGATTGCCAATATTATAAGACGTCAATCCAAAACGAACGTCTCAGAAACTCGACTCGTCACACTATCAAAGTGCTACACGATAATTGCTACTACGGCCGATCTATCCAAAAAAACGTTACACGATTTATATTCTGGATATGCACTTTGATTTTGATGAGAACGCAATGAAACTGTCTTTATTGGAGTTGCCTTGAAGAATCGAAATTCAAAAGCAAAAGCGCCACATTGTAACGTCCACTGCTGATCCAACAAAAGAAGTAATAAGAAAATGCCATGTTGTAACAACACAACAAAAAACGTTTCAAAAAAAGTACCACATTTTAACGCTCTTTGTTGACCGAACCAAAAACGTTATATGAAAGTGCCACATTGACAGGCCTAAAAAGTAATAACACAGACACATCAATTTATACCTACCTTATCAAGTCAAAAAGTACCGGGTGGGCAGCGAATCCTAATGTTGCAGCTAATATGAGAATATTTTCAATACGTACGACTTGTGTATGTCATACATATACATAAATAATCGACCAAATGTGTGTGTATGTATACAAAGAAAATTTTTCGAGCCCGGCTGCATAAATACAAGCATAAAACTAATGGCCTTTTGTATTCCGACGAGTGAAAGGTGCTTCCTCATTTGTCCGACAATAACATTTTCTGGAATAAGCGATTTCGTTTCGACTTTGCCGATACGTAACGGTGATCACACAATTGAGGACCATTACACTTGGGGCAACGAGAGGTTACACATGCTTCACCAATAAAATATCTAGTAAAATAATTTTCCTCTTCTTCAACAAGCGAAAGAAGAGAATAAAAACAGGGTTAAAAATCAAAAACGATTTTTTATTTCTGAACATGTGATATGTGACAAAAATTATAATCTAATTATAATTTTTGAATAAAATTTATAATTAACAATAATTTCCGAGTACCGACCTAATACTTTTTCAAATCAGAAATATAAATTTGTTGAATTATCTCCATGATATATTATGAATACACAGCAGTAGATGAAGAATATTGTTATCAATTATTTCAGAGTACAAGAAATATATAAGATTGAAAACTACTTTACTATATGGAGTTGGAAAAAGTTTAGTTTCAAAATCTTTTTTCAAGTGCTCAGATGCATTGATGATGGGTGTTTCACCAAAAAAAAATTCTTTCTCTGCTTGTAGAAGGGTACATAGAGAGTCTTCAATAATGTATTCGAACATACTATAATATATACTCTGTCCATCTATGCAATGTAGTGCTCCAAAAAATTATCATGCATAGTGCACGTAATCTCCCAGTCAAGGCTGTTTGTACAGAGTCGAACTAAGGAACGACCGTTTTTTTTAATAATATGCGGCTGGGTATAGGAATTTTTTTTGGTTGAGTGTAGGGACATGAATTATAAATTTTTTCAGCCGTATCAGTATTCGACTATTTAAATATTTTAAATTCTGAATTACCGTATATGTACACACAACAGGCGTTAAAGCGTAACTGACCACCTCGACATTGTTAGAATTGATTCCGCCAGCCGATTGCAGTTAAATCTGATTAGCCAGCGCAAGGAGGCTTGTTTATTTTTCGCAATAGATGCAAATGTGCATGGTGATCATGCTTTGATCACGCATCTATCTTTGTTTGAGTTAATTTGTTTGTTAAATAGATATAGTTTATTATACTCTTTAATTGGTTTGTGCCTGGAAGGTGAGTTTCATTTTCTGATTAACTTACAATTTAATTATTATTGTTTATACGAAACAATATCACTCAGTGGTCATAATCGAATCAATTAATGTAAAAGATCGATTTAAATTTGTGTAAATGAATCAAGCATGATTTTCAATTTCAAATTTCGGACAAAACAGTCAACTTTCGAGGTCAATCAGAGAGATCTCTTATAAGGATGATATACACTCGGATTATATCTTTCATTTTCATGACGTATCACTAGCATTTGACAGTTAAATGATTTTATTGAAAAGTTTTTTTCCGTTTGAAGTCTTTCATACTACACAAATAGTGGTTTTCACAACTGTTGGCATTTCATATTCACAATAACCAAATTTTATATCGTAGGTATTATAAATTTCAATCTCTCTGCCTAATGTTCCGTTCAGTGAAATACTTAAGTTTAGTAGAAGCAGTATTCACATCAATCCCTTTTGTCCGCTTATTTCGAATGCACAAATTGATGACGCATGTGTAATATTTCGTTGCCCCAATTGTACGTGTCGCCAATTTACGGATATTACGATTTGTGCAGAATACACACCTGGCAGCAAACAACCCATGTCTGTCGCCAATAGGCGAATAGGGGCGGCGAAGGAAAAACTGCACCCGACCCCCATCAGCCGAATTCATCAATAATGGTATGCTCGGGGGCGTTTTTGTTAAATAGCTCATTTCGGACAATTTCCTGATGCCGATGCCTAATTGCGAGGTACAATGAATTGTAACATCAAAGTGAACGGGAGATTCAAAACTACGGACATACTCGCGTATGGCTGAAGGGGATTTTGGAAATGGTTAAAACATTTGAGAATATTGGTGTTTGACGTCACTTGTTTACAGTACATCTGTTGCCGGCAAAATTTTTGCTATTCCATATGCTAATTCGAAAATGAGTAGAATTATTTATTAGTTCCGGTTTTCAAGTTTCAGATATCTAAGTTCAATACTGAAAATATTCAAGAAACTGAAAGATTGGAGTTCTAAAAAACTTCGCCAGAAGTTCTCTTCTGAATAGTCAGGCGTAATGAAATATTGAAATGAACGTATCACTTCATTTTCATTGTAGGTACACGACAAAAAACAAAAACATCAACCCACGAATTAATGAGAGAATAAGGTAGAATAGTTTCTATTATTTAACTTCTAAAGTATATAACTCTATTTCAGAAACATTAAAAAATTAATTTCAGTTAACGAAATTCAAAAAGGAATTCAAAATAATATATACATATTAGCAACTGATAAGAAAACAATTAAATTGATGGATGTAGCCGTTAGTACGTGGTAGAAAATCAAAATGAAGAAAAGAGAAATTAAACTTTCTATGTTTTTTACCACTTTTATTTGTAACTAACGCTACTGAAATTTCGTCCTATACGGACATTTTCAAACTTATAACTTGTAACGTTAGTTACAAATAAAAGTGGTTAAAACATAGAAAGAAAACAATTCATACATTTTTTTGAACCTATCATTACTGAACTCACTGAATTTTGTTTTATACATCCACATTACTTAGCCACATTCTATAATAATCATCTCTGTTATTTTTAGTTATGTTTATGACGTTGAATACGTAGGAATAGGGAAGCCTGCAGTTTTTACTGTGTTTACTATTGTATCCTCTTCTCAGTGTGCACCATATATTCTTCGAATATTATTACTGAGAATAATATTTTCTGAGTATTTATATAACTCAATATCTCAATAATCATGATCTCCTACGTAGTAGGAGATCATCATGAAACATGATAATTAAAAGTTCCTATCTTTTTATACCACTTGTATTCGTAAATAACGTGACTGTAGTTTCATCCTACAAGAACATTTTCAAACGAATACAATATATTCACAACATAATTGTAGTTGTGAGTTTGTAAGTCATTGTGTATGGTATTTTACCATTTATTTTCGTTCAACCTCACACAGGGCCAAACAGTGAAATTATAATTTATTCAGTGAAATTATAATTTATTCATCATTTATTTTTATTTTGTACACTTATACGAGATGAATAAATATTATTATTATATTCGTATTTCATAAACCCTGATTCTGTCCCTCACTAAAATCTTGTAATAGATGTCTAAATAAAACAATATCGCTTTTCGCTGTCTGTCCTTATGTATGCTTAGATCTTTAAAACTACTCAAAGGATATTGATGCGGTTTTTTCAATAGAAAGAGTGATTCATGGAGAAGGTTTATATGTATATAACATGAATAATATAGTAGAGAAACACTGATAATTTTGTAGGTTTCTGAAGTTAATGTCGTGGCTGAACCTACGAAAGAGATAAAAAAATGTACTACAGTATGGTATATCTTAAAGAGATATACAAAAAAGTCCGCGATTGTATATGTCTATCTCTTAGGGATATCCCACAATAACCATTTTTTATCCTCGAGAAACAATGACTTATTTACGAAGCGATTTTAAGAAATACACCATCAATCCTTATCCAATTAAGTATCTCAAATACATTGTGCATTTATTATAGATCAATATGGCCCTTTACTGCATGTAATTAAAATGAATATTTTCGAAGATTTAAAATGCAGGGAAGCGCGTCAAAGGCCGCGGAAAAGCAGTTTTTTTATCGAGTGATCTAACAAACTGTTTTGCGATTTCCAGACAAATATTCGAATTTCATAAACTTATGTGATATGTAACAGGCGATTGCGTTTAAATACTTTATGTAAAAAAGATACGTTATATGGAGTTTTTGACATTATGGTCCTTGAAAAGTGCCTCAGCGCACTTCAATTCTTGCTGACCTTGCTTTTTGCTTCACATTTCGATGAGCATTTCAGCTGCAATTCAACCAGAATTCTACACCATTTACCTAGTTTTACATACCTACATGCCTTGTTATAACGAGTCACCTTGTATACTTACTGATATATCAAATAATAAACAACATAAAAAGTCAAAGTTAAATGCTTGGGTAGGAAAATCAACGCATTCACCATTTTATAGAAACAAACCCCAAGAATATTTCTCATTTTAGATGAGAATAATCGGATGATAATGAAGGAATTATTATGAATGTGAATTAGTAATACTATTTTTTTTAAGGACAAAACACAAGCACTACAGGAAAATCCTTAAAGCGCTCTCACAGCGGTGCCTGTGCGAAAGTAGCGATTCACATTGGATTTGAATTGCTGGAAATTAAATCAATTCGGAAAAACGATCTCAGGAAGTTCCTTTGACATAAACGCAGTTCTCTAAATGAAAGAGCTCTTGAACAGTGAAGTTCGAGGTGTACTGAGTTGAACCTCAAAACGATGAGCAGCCACAGTCCGTTGCGTATTTCTGATATGTACCGCTCTTGGTGGAATCAAATGTGCCAAGTCACCTGAACTATTATACTTTATACTATATACTATATTATGCTATTAGTTTGGGCACAAATTACATAGGTAAACAAATTAACACGTAATCACTGCCGAAGTACTAATGACTATAACTACTGGTAGATTGGTAGCCGGTCGGGTTGACGTGAGTGCTTTGCTCTACTCACTCAGTCGGCCGCTAAGTGAATCGGTGGTTCAAGCCGCAGGTCGGACCATCGATTTTCTTGATATCCTCCAACCCGCGTTAGGAATCACACGTTAAAAGGTAATACCTCGTTAATCCTTAGCTCGCCCAAGTTTCGACTTCTGAGGGTTGTCGTTCGTAGGGGTGTGACAGCTGATTAACGGAAAAACAGATTTTAAACAGATCTAAACTACTAGTAATGTTATAAAGAGAATAATTCGTCTATAAAAGTAATTTGACGTGTGTGTCGAGGATAATCGCTAGTATTGCTAGTATGCAATACTAGCGATTATATTTGTTATATTTCATTATATTTCATATTTGAATTTTTCTGAGGACTCATCACCTCTGGCAATATTTGTGGTAATGAAAGAATTGAAAGAATTCTCATCAATGGATTCATCTCTCTTCAAATTATATATTCAACTTAAGATTTCTAATTTCTTCTTGTGAAAAATCACCATCACAAAATACCACAAGAGTTTTATTATTCCCAGACATCCAACTCCATTACAGTCAACCATAGTTAAGAGCGAAATTCACATGAACTGGAACGGGAACATTAGCATTATCGACAGGGATATTCCACATACATTTCACGTTTTTTGACTGATGGGAAGGGTGCGTGATGCATATGCCTTTTCGACTTGTAAATCAGCCATATTTTACCTATCTGCTTGCTAGAGGAAACAGGAAAACCGTTACGGGGATTTTTAACATGCAAAAGTTAACTTTCCAATAAATTTCAGTAAAAATTGAAGTTTGATCTTTCTATGTTCATTTCAAATTAATTTTATTTGTGAAATTATAAAATAACAATAAAAATGAAAACAAAAATAAAAATTAATTGTCGCTCCGGGGCGACTTCATTGATTCCAGTGGCGCGTTTGCTTTATCAGCTGCAGGAAAACCCGGAAAAACCTGCAGCACCACATCATCTGAAGATCTTGATCTGCCAATGTATTTCAAATAGTGAATCAATAAATAATGTTGAAATGAACATGTTTCACGATTATGTCACGACTATTGATATAAGTATTTTTTGTTTGAAGTTATATTTTCAAGACATTGAATACTGTTTCAACACTGTTGAAAGTACCACTGTCTAAATTCGTAAAATATAATTGTCAAATTGAAATAAATGTAGACCCACGTAGTTGAAATGCTTCTTCACATTTTGTTCTGAATGATTGAAGTGAACCAAAACGTGTAAGAGATTTATCGACAATTATTATGTCTTTTGTTTAATGAAACCTAATAAGGATGAGTTATTTTCTAAGCCACTGTCGATTTCTGAAACAAACTGTTTTCAAATGATACTTGTATTTCTTCGAAATTTAAATTTATGGCGAAGAGAGACATAATTTACTTGAATGTAATAAAAATTTTGCACTTTTCGAATGCAACATCACATTTTTTTTAATTTAACAGATTTTGAAAAAATGAGAACCTGAATATTTTGAAAAAGATATTTAGTTTTTTGTCCTGAAGACTGTACGAGGTAAAATTTCTTATTGCACACACATTATTAGTTTTAGACAACGATTAATTACAAGATGTGTGAAAAAAGTGTTTCTTCAAAAATGTTTTCCGTTAGCCATAAACACGACAAGACTCAAAAGTCAAAACTTGTGGCAAATGATATAGGTACGATATCTTACCTTTTAACGAGCCATTCTCAGCCCGAGTAAGACAAAACGATGCAAACCTTTTCTAGACCTTCGAGGAGATCGAGTAAATTTTTTTTTTAATTTTTTTAGAAACAGTATTGGAGGAAGAAGCAAATTTTGTTCAAAAAATTGTGAAATAATTGTACAGCAAATAAAACTTTACTCCATTTTAAGCGAACAATTATCAGTAATAAACACATCACATGCAAAAAAACTTAAAAAAAAAAGATCGTGGCATGTTTCTATAATTTTCAGATTAGACTAATTCAATCTGTTTAAAATCTGTTTTTCTGTTAACCAGCTGTCGTCCCCCTACGAACGATAACTCTCAAAAGTCGAAACTTGTGCGAGCTAAGGACTAACGAGGTCTTACCTTTTAACGTGTGATTCCTAACACGAGTTGGACGATAGGAAGTGAAAATCGCTTGTCCGACCTTGCGGCTCGAATCACCGGTTCACACAGCGGTCGGATGAGTAGAGCAGACCACCCAGCTCAACCGAGCGGCTACCATCATTTCCAGACTTCAAACAATATGTTATCACCACCTGGTCTCCAAAAACCCCAAAAAAACAGAACAATCAACTAACCCAAAAATCAGCCACCGCACCACATCAGAAGACGCCATTTAAGAATAAACCCAGGAAACAACTGAAGGAACGCAATATTTGTATAACGTCAACTTCTACCAGTGGTACAGGTAAGTACCTATTCTTCGTTCACAGTCCGATTCTCGACAAACCATCCACTTCCTGAAATTCCAATAGCCGGTCGAGTCTTAGTGTTTGTTTCTCTACGTATTTCTTCTTCAAATAGATAAATACTGAAGTGTACACCCGTGCCGTTTTCCGAAGAATGTTAATGACGAACTTACTTTGGTCATCGATGGACACTGCCAGTGACGTACTTCGAGAAAGCGTGCCTACTCCCGAATCAACATTAACAAATCCATTTATTTTAATTTTTTAGGAAAAAATGTGTCGTCTATTTGAGTATTCCTGAAAAATAGTGTTTGCAATCTTTGAAAATTTCTAAATATGCAGATATCACCGACATATTTGACAATAACAGTATTCCTAGAGAAGTAAACCAGTTGCTTTGACGAAACTTCGACAAAGTAGACTCAAACGATACCTGATCAACAATCCCGAAAAACACTGTGTCGAAGCTTTTTTTCGCATTTATTGGCTGAGGACTTGAATTATCCAGTGATTTTGTAAACTGTAATGGACGGCAAGACTTTCCAACCATTCAGTATTCCGACCTTTAACCAATCAGGTATAACCTCAAATTACCTCCCTTAATACGTCATTGTATTCCTGGAATAGCTTCTTGAACACAAATTGAGGAAGACACGTATATGAAATGTCCCAGTGTTTTCGAGTCATTGTTCTGGAATAGTGATGATAAATCTAAATTAAAAAACAATAAAAACTCAAAAGGACGACACAGGTGCCTGGCATTTGTTTTATTTAGAGCTACCTAGGATCCCGGCGACCAATCAATCAAATGTATTAATCTGAAGATCACAAGTGTTATAAAACATGTCAAAAATTTGGAGCATAGAGACAAAAAGCAAAATTACAGAGTAAAAAGTTAAATGTTAAAATGATAAACGCAAGTACAGGCAGAGTAAACTACAATTTAAATATAAAAATATACAATTACACACGAAAGGAAACACTATCAGTGATTTATATGCTAAAACATTCTTACAAAGTATAGAATGTACCCTCAATTAATCAGTGACTTCTTGAATCTGAAATCGGTATGTTCATCTGTGATGTTTTGGGAAATTTCATTAAACACTCGAATTCCGATGCTCAGAGGACCGTTTTGCGCTAAGTTCAATCTGTTTATAGAAGTATTCAGCAAATGATGATTCCTAGTGGAACGACCGTGAATGTTATTATGACAGAGCAAAGTATTTCTACGTTTGTAAATATGATGTAGTTTGGAACCTTTGGTGTAGTAATAAATATTACTAGAGTTTTTTCCCAACACCAAATCGTTATTTTCAACATCTCGACACGTGTTCTCTTGAATATGATCACTTGGTGATCGAAACACGTGTCGAGGTGTTGAAAATAACGATTTTGTGTTGGGAAAAAACTCCAGTAATATTCACGTTTGTAACTGACCACGCCAGTGGGTCTAATTTTTGATACCCATGATTGTATTTTTTGTAGGGATCTGTAATTTTTTTAAATAAAATACAACCCATGTAACACTTTTCATGAAAGAGTTTCAAAATTCTAGTTACTTTCGATTCACCGTTGTCGTGGAAATAGCCAAGTTTTTCAGCTTTTCTCAAATAATTCCTGAGTTATTGGGAATTATTAATATAAAATTTGACTTACATAGAAATCTAATATCAATACTCTTTCCATTCATCACGTTGTGTAGTTTTCCTTTGAATGATATCTGTTTCGAATCCGCAACGAATGTTTAGAGAACAGATTCACATGAAAGTAGTTGTTTCAGAAGAGATTTTTCTTCCATGATCTGAAAAAAACCTTTTCCAAAAAAAAATTCCAGTAGTTATATATTCCGACAAACAGGAATGTTGTTTAATGAAAGTCCTGAATGAACTGTTTATTTCCGGTATGAAATAGCTAGTATTCAGTAGGTATTCCTGACCCCATTGGTAAGTCACTGGTCGTCTTGGTATTTCGATACCGTTGGACTTCCACGAGTTCGCATACCAAGACAATGAGGCAAAGATTTTGCCAATCTAACGTGCTGCATATTAGTTAGTCAATTAATTTGTTTTCTGCAAGCAATTTCCACAAAATGATCCCGAAAACATTATAGTCAGAAGCGACCGGAGAGAAGAGGAACTTGGAGAGGTATGTTTCGGGATTCCCATTTGTCCGACAACGTATTTCAGTAGAATAATGAATAGCGTCGTACCGATATAAAATTTTGAAACTTTACATTTCAACACTCAAACTAAAATCTTTTCGGTTTAGAACGATTCTTCTCATTTGTGAAGGAAAGAAAATTTTATGATTGACCTACACATTATTTCAAAGAAATTGTATTGATATTTGTCGGATTTTCTTTCTAGTAAAATTTGTATTTTCTAAACAATAATTTCAACACAAAATATTTTTTTATGAATCCAATCCGTTCTACATATTTTATTAGTAATGTTTCGATATCCCAACAAAAAGTGAAAAATAGAAACATCACACTTATTTTCAAGATATTTCACATGTTCATTTCATAGTTCGATAGAACCAAGAATATCGTTCATCTGATACCGTCAGTATGACACTTTTAAATATGAAAAAATAGTTTTGACCAACTTAAACGGAATGGATTAGATAAAAAATACTTCTAATATTTAATCATTACTATTTTTGACATTGATGGTTTATATTTGTCATATATGAACATCTATAGGTAGAGTAACAGCTAGTCACCTTTCGTGTTTCAAATTTAAGACAGGTACTTTCAGCCAGTTTGCTTTGATATAAGTTCAATAACTAATGTTTCAGTTTATAAAACTCTTAATAGTCTGGGCTATAAGTTTAGATTCGTGTTAAATGGACATACTTTTAGTAAAATTAAGTGGTTAGGCTCATTCGAAATTCTAAAAGTTATAAACATTTACCTAAAGACCCTAAAAAGCAGTGTTCGGTTTTGTTTTTTATAGTTCTTAAACTATAAATATTTTTGAATTTTGAAAAAAAGATCCTTGAAGAGGAGGAAATTTACAAAAAAAGTTCCGACTGTCGAAACGGTATCTCCATTATTTATAATTTTAATTTAACGCTGAAAATAGCGGTCAGTGCACCATTTTTAGGTTGTGTGCACGGCCTCTAAGCGAGTAGGTAACTTGAAAATAACATTTTTAAGGTACTTAAAGTAAATAGAAAAATTTTAAAAAATTATGATATAATCTAAATACCATAGAGAGCTGATTCCCGTTGGAATTTTTCATTAAAGTTATTTTTTCAATAATCTAGACAACTGTTAATTAACAAAATTTTCTAAAACTTCCTTTATCGTTCAAAGTAAAATAAATATTTAAATAATTACCGTAAAATTTTTTCGCTTCGTGGAGAAGCGCATGATAAAAGTTCTGAAAATTTTAATATATTGTTTATAATAATTTTTTAAAGTAAACAAAAAAAGAAAAAACAATAATGTTAAAAAAAAATGTTTTCTTTATTAATCATTATTTTATAGCTTTTATGTCAATAAAAGACATTTATAATCTAAAACAAATAATTTTTATCTTAATAATAATATTTGTTTATAATCGTTTTTTTATATATCTACTGTTTAAATTATTAGTCAAGACATTTTTTTCTTTTATTAAATCATAATTAATAGTTCTCTACAAAAAAACAAAAAAATGTTTTTTATTAACACTTTCATTGTTTATTAACTCAACTATTTGTTATGAACAAATTCTCAACTTAGCTTTATTTTTTTCTTGAAATTTATAAAAATTACAAAAACAACCACGAGCATTACAATACCGAAAAACATTTTTTTCCATCATTTATTCAATTTTGAAAATATACGTGCTGCAAAAGTTACAGCAGCTGATCCATTTGTTGACTTTAATGCTTATATAACTTTTAAACTGTTAGAGATACGACAATAAACATTCAGGTCATTTTTGTAGATAATTAAATTATCTTTCAAATCCCATCTTGCATCTTAGAGGCCGTGCGCGCAACCTGAAAATTATAAATAATGGAGATACTGTTTCGGGAGTCGGAACTTTTTTTTAGTAAATTTTCTCTTCTTCAAGGGTCTTTTTTTCAAAATTCAAAAATATTTATAGTTTACGAACTATTAACAACAAAAACGAACACTGCTTTTTAGGGTCTTTAATTGAATTTAGAATTTTTTATGAATTAATTTACTTTTTTTTCACCATGATCTAGACAATATTCCGGATCGAATGAGCCTAACCACTTAATTTTACTAAAAGTATGTCCATTTAACACGAATCTAAACTTATAATCCAGACTATAAGTATGAAAAAGTAATAACAAAACAATATATATTTTGAAAAATAGTACACAATTGGAGGCAGAAGCTTACTTTTATTTTCAAAAAACATACGTCCAAAACATGCACTTTTCACAATCACCAAAACTGCAATACTCTTCTCGACGCGCGCGTCACCACAATAGTTGGCGTCTTCGGGATATGAAGGAGTATTCTTCTTCTTTTCTGACATCTGTCATGCTTTTTTCACAATAAACATTTCAAAAAATAACTTTAATATTTGATACTCATTCTGCAAAAATTTGAGGAAAATGCCCATAATAATAAAGGGTTTAGAAGGATGGATCAAACTTTATTTGTATACAGATGTTTTATTCTTCATTTTCAACATAGAACATATATTTTGCGAAAATAATTCCAACATTTTTCATTCACATGCAAGATTTTTTTCAGTGAGTTTAGATTCTTTAATTTTTGTTTATATTAGTAGAGAAGTAAAAAAGCAGAAATTGTTTTTATCCCGAAAAATAACTAGTTCTAACAAATCCTCATCAGTGAACGTAAGATGTAGTTTCAGACAGACAGTTTGCAACTTATAAGAGTTCAATAAATAACCAAAAAAACAAAATATATTAATATCCAAGTCACTACAATGAGAACGAAACATTGTTAAACCTCAACTAATGAAAATCAATCTGAAATGTAGTTTTACGAATAATTTGGAAAGAAACATAGGCAGGAGAACGCGCATAGAATGTGTACGACCCGTTACAGGAATGCGGGCTTCAGACGGAATCACAACAACATCGAACAGTCAACAACCTCTTTTACTAATACACACACACGCGGTATGCTCATGCCCACACAACTCCCGGACATATACGTAGATGCACCATGCACCGACCATGGCAATCATTACATCACGACCGTTATGGAGTTCTTTGCCAGGCCCGGATTACCCATAAGGCAACCTAAGCCAGGGTTTTACTATTTTCTTTTTTTGTATGTATTTATAAAATCTGAAAAGAATTGAACAATACCACAGAGCAAACGTTAGTCAAACTTCTCACGCCTTTCTGAACTGAGACAATGACATTACAAAAACGTTAGACTTTGATAATAGAATTCAACACTTGCCTGGGTCAAGACAAGAAAGAAAAAAGTTTTGAAACTGGGTTTGAAAACACATATTTCGGATGTAATCAATACATATAATAAACTTGATCGCTATTTGTACATGAAAATATTAGAAAAACCTATTGTTGGGACTCTGAATTGGGGCTTTTAATTTTTGTCCGTTTGTGAACTTTCATCTCAAAAACGATTTAACCGATTTGGGTGCGGTTTTCACTGATGCATTGTGTGTGGTTAGAGTTTCACTTAACATTTGGTGTCTGATTTCTTTCAACCAGTTCATAAATAATCCAGTTATGTCAATTTAAAAATCACGTCAAACATTTGGCCGATTTGGCTGAACCTTTGATCAAACATATTTATTGCTTGTAAAACCACTTATGTAACAAATGTGGCTGATCTAAAATCTAAGAAAACCCACACGACAACAGTATAAAATAAATATTGCCAGATCTCCAGTTATTGCTCAACAAATATCTGTTATTTTCAAAGAAAATAATTATTACAATAGCTACTAGTCCCGGCTTTGCACTGGTAACAACGTCGTTTCGGATTCGACATACAGTGAGACGAGTACCACGATTAGGTAACTACAAATTTGGCATAACATTAGTTACTGCAAAACATAATTTCATTAGGCTAAGTCTACGAAACGATTCACTGCTTAGAACATTCAAGATTCAAAAATCAATAAGTAGGCTAAAACTAGATTATACTAGTTTGAAACAACTAAATTGTTATAACTCAATTATAGAATTTACTTCACGATATTTCAGTTAATTTACACAAAAAATAATGAACTATGTACACAAATTTTCCTCTTGAAAGTCCGTGAGGTAATATTTGAGTTTATCGCTTTCAGACAGACAAACAAACAGACACGGCAGGATACGTATCAAGGAGTTGGAAACAGTTCTACTTTATTGTTCAACCGACATTTACTGTGTGATTGTTATTAATAATGTTTGACTACCATGAGCGAAATTAATGTACCACAACTCCCAGACCTACCTCCGTAGGGACGTACTTTTCAAGTTTGGCCTCGGGCGTGAACAAGCGATAGTCCGGACCTGGTTTCTGCTTTTCGCTTCTATTGCCTCTCGAGTCGTACATACATACATCCCAACAAACATCAAACGGACGATTCCGACAAGATTATGACATCAGATATGACAATGATCTATCTATCTGTACGCAAACAAGGCGAGGCGTGTAACGCCGAACAGTGGCGTAGAACGACGGAATTTGATTTACATAATCTGTGAAGATAACGCATCATTTTCAACATCCGGTGAATGTGAGTGTGAAAAAAGGTCTCCCGCCATACTTCATTTCATTGACTTTGTTAGTAAATGCGTTCTCAATTCACCAAAGAACGAGTTGGAAAAAACTACCCTGGCCCATTCATTTGCCATATTTGTTCAGTAGCTTCTAATATTTTACCGTATTCATGTACATTCTGGATTATGTCGAAGGAGCTTTGAATAATGTAACGAAATGCTACGATATAAATCGATAACATACGATTTGACCAATTTATGTGCTCTGATCAATTGAATGATTCGTGTTGAATATCAAATTGATCATATTTTACTATTATAAATCCCTTTAAGGGAGTTTCTAGTTACAATATTATCACATACAATTTTTTTGACTAATAAACTGTGAGTTTATTAGTCAAAAAAATTGACACAAGGATTCGTATCTTTGAACACTATTATTGACATTCGGAATACACGATCCAAAGATTAGACAGAACAAACTTGTAGCAAATTAACTTCTCCGTTCAGGTGTTTTCCTAACCATTTCGGTTGGGAAACTGGGTTGGTGGAAAACAAGATGGAAGCTAATCAAATTTGAGAAACAGCTCGCGTCCCGTATCCAAATGTCCCTTATTTCAATAAACTCTGTGTAGAAGATTCATTCTAGAAGGGTATTTCTAAGCATCCGTCACCACTCAACTTGGAGACCCCAAACATTCAACTAATTATAGTTATTCCAAGTGCAGACGAAGGTATTTACTTTGTAATATTGAATTTTAACGAGTATCAATCAACTCATAATTTTGGTGATTTACAAGACAATTATATCCAATGATACCTAAACTTAACTACAATAATGCCCTGATAGAATCTCTCATCAACAAAGAATGAATATTTTGTTGAATAGGCCGAAAATAAATGCAAACAACTCATTTGGCACCAATAGGATTTATTCAGACAATTTTTTTAGTTACTGGATATCTCCTAAACTACCATTACTATATATACTACAGTATTTGGTATGCCGAATAATAGGTCATTCTTTTGAAAATATTCCATACTTGTGTCAAAGCTATTTCACAGACTTGTAGACTGCAGATTTTTTTACACCGGATGGTTTTTTTACGACTGTGGTAGACATTATCAAAGACGAAAGAGGAACGACGTTCTCTTTGAGTATTTTTTTAGTGGAGGAATATGTCATCTGACACCATACATCTGACGAGAAAGTGGTTTTTGAACCAATTTAGGAACAATTCAAAAAATACTGTGCATTCAATTAATTGAAAGAATTCTGAAACATATATTTGAGACGATTGAGAGAAGAAATTACAAATTATTATAATTATATTACGAGTTATATCTATTCATGGGGATTTCTCTAGGGCAGTGGTTCCCAAACACTAGTGGGTCGCGGGAGCAATTGGGGTGGGTTCCGGAAACAGATTGAAAACACTTAATACTTTTGAACTGTTTCTCCCATTTTGGTTAAAGGTCAGAGGAGAATATCCAGTTCTTTCGAACATCGCCTTAAGAGAGCTGATGATGTTTTCAACCACATACTTGTGTGAGAGGGATTTCTCCACTTTGGTATATTTAAAAAATAAATATAAAAAAAGGCTTACGTTTAAAGCTTTCAACTTTCAACCCAGATACGGAATCTCTTGTGAATCGTAAGCACCAGCTTCCCCCCCCAGCATCAAACCGGAGTTTATTTTGCTACAGAGTCACAAGTCACATTAATTACAAAGTCTCATTTTTAAATTTTTTGAATTCGTTCAGTTTCAAGATTCTGAATTAAAATTTTCGTACTGTATTTTATCTTCAATTATCTTCATTTTCTTCTAGAGGTGTATTCCTCAATAGTGAAGTTTCACGAATAAAAATATTATTAGTAATAAAAATTATACTTGATATTATTTGATATGTGAGTCGCGAAAAAAATCCACAAAGAAAGTGGGTCCCCAGGCAAAAAAGTTTGGGGAACGTTGCTCTATGGAGTTGTTCTACTGAAGTGACAATGATTACAGCCTATCCCAAATAGTTTTTTGAGTTATTCTCATGGCCGAATTCTATCAAACTCTTCATTTACGTGAAATTCTTCAATCTCTTCACACTTTGGTATAAGTAGATACCCAGAATGTTGTTTCTCAGCTGGTACTGTTCAGATAGAAAAGTAGAGCTAAACAAATTTAATGTATTCTTCTAAATTTTAAGTCAAAAGTTCAATATAAACGGAAGATTTAAGATGTACGTGTGAACTCGAAATTATTGTTCTTTTTCTATCCGAAGAATCAGATAGAGATATTTTTAACTGTAAATTTGAAAAACGCTTCTGTGAAATACACTATTGGACTAATTATATTATCATATAAAAATTTCATGTCATCAGATGAAAAAAATAGTATAACAACTATTTGTTAGATCTAAATATAGAAATTTGAATCTTTGCACTACATTAATTATAGTGAACACCACATGGTTTTTCATCTTTCAGAAAAGAAACAGTTGTTGTACCATTCCCAACGATGCGTTTTTCTGATGGCAGTGACCGAAAGAAATTGAATTCCGTGTGAAACGAGTGATACAAATTTCGACAAAGTTTTGAGAAACTCTATCGACAATTTTGCTGCGTCTCAACCTGACACAGAATTGCACTAATAAAAAATGTACACGTAGCATATGGAACATACAAGACACATACCAGGAATTCCCTAGAGCAATGACCTTTGTGTCTGTTGCATGTGCTACACCTGTCTCGCGAAACTACATTTTTCACGTTTGCTGAGCTCAATTTTTACGAAGAAGACCTGACGTATGCTGTTTTAACATCATAACCTACTCTTGTTTCGACAATGATTGAATCCCAGTGGCGTAGTTGCTAAACATTTACAAACATTGAAAGTCATCACAGCAATCTGTATCATCACTGATCTTTATTAGCTGAAGAGAAATAATGAATGTGCCTTCAGTACCTCAAACGATCGAATTTGCTATGATCTATATTGGAAATATCACTCTCATAAAACAGTTAACTACTAAATACGAGAACTACATAATCAAAATATTAAAATGGAATGTTTTTTTTCGTGTGACAAAGTTGAGACCACAAATATTCCATATTGAGATGGGCACGTTTACAGTGTGTTAAAGCCAAACGGAATAAATTAATTATTTCGGTTACTGTACATATTTAAAAAAATCCCGAAACACGTCAAGTGTAAATTATAATTTGACATTCTTCAACGTAAAAATGCCACCCCTACCTTCAACCCCCTTCGAATGACAGGTAACACCCTCAATTTTTCAAATGGAAAGTATAGGTTTGTGATATACCGTTTGAAAGGTCTCTTCATTTCATATTAAAAATGTTATCGCTTTCAAATTTATTGCAACAATTAAAATAAAATAAATTAAAATCGCGTGGTTACCGAAATTCGATACACTCAAAAACTAAAATGCAATGCTAAACGTAATGAAATGTAGAAAACGAAAAAGAACTATGGTTGATGTTGCCAAATTTTTCGTTTTGGAAGTTATTTCACTGAAGATATTAGACTCTTCCAAATTAAATTTTCTCACCACCAAAGTCTGTTGATATTCTGTAGACTTAGTTCCGGATTGTGGGGAATACATGGCCAATAAGCATTTCACGAGTATAGGTTGGGACTTCCATAGTAGTTCATTGTGTATCCCCATGAAAACTAATTGGGAAAACCAAGGGAAGTAGCAAATAGGTGAGCTACCAGCTACCTGTTTAGGGAATTATTTGAACCAAAGGTCACAATAAAATTCAAACTTATTCTTTCAGTAACTGAAGGTTGAAAACCATAATTACTTAGGTATTCACACTCTAATATACAGTTCATAAAGAACTTGTTTCGAGCTCAACCAATTTCCTAACGATTTTGAAGTCGGACATAGTACTTACTCATCAAACACTTTGAACCTTCGTAGGTATTGTTTCAATAGGAGAGTATTTTAATGTTTGTCTGAAAGCCAAGTTTCCCAATACAATTTTGTCATGTTCTATTTTTAGTGGACTATATTGTTTGTTACTCATATATTAACCGATTAGTTGAAACTGTGAATGACGTCTGCGTATTTGTGTCACATTCCTAGCCGGTTGAGTCAACAAATTGACCCAAACATTCAAAAATACACGCACAAGTAGGTTGAACTCATTTTCTCGGAGTATATAAAACATAGAAACTCTAATAATGAAAAAAAAACATTAATCACTCGTTATAACGCCGTATTCTAAAAGGTAACATAGCTACAGATCTAAAATTAAACACGACGTCTAGGAAAGTTCATCGACTCCAGAAATAGGTTAGGCAGGTAATCAAACTTGTAGCGCAGGCAAAAAATTACAAAATAACGAGGGTGCTAGGGTAGGGTCTTTCAGAAAGTGAAATTCGCAGAAATCTATCGGTTCGCTGTGTGGTGCAGGATCTTTTTGTTCATTTTCCACGGCTGGAGATCAGAACATCTGACAAAACCCTAACGGCTTTTTCTCGGAAATAATAGAGCAGGTAAACGCGAAACGAAGTAAAAAAATATGGTTCGTACCTACTGAACCTTATTCGATGCTCATTCACACGAAGCCATTGCATTATGAATAAAATTTACATGTAAATAACAACAGCGTCAGAAAAATCCAATATGCCATCAGTGGTTAATTTTCAGGCAAACCAATAATCAGCAATTTATTTATTCCTACTGTACAATCCACAATGCTAGAAATCACAATCTGATAAAACGAATCCCGAAGCAGCTGAATATTCATGAAGCTACTGCTCATTACAATATAAACATCATCGCATCGAAAACTGTTTTAAAGAATCTTCCTATTTTGGAAGACCACTAGACTAATATAGAATTGGACAAGGAGTAGAAAAAATTTTGAAGAAACCTGTAGAAAAATTAGTATTTAATATCTTGAACGGCCCGGGGTTTCCCAAAGCAGAAATGACAGGTGACCTCCTTTTTCGAAATATCCCCATTTAAAAACCATCAGGATATTTCTAAGGCGTCGGGTATGAGAGTTACCTAACCAAAACTAAATTGGTCCAGTTTTCGAATATTGTTCATATGCACCGTGCCCAATAACACCCTGAAGTATTATTTTTGTTTTTGAAAGCAAACATGAAATGTCCGAGGAGAATGCAAATTTTGTCATGAATATACATGTTATACGCCAATAATCGTCCCAAGTCAATTTTTCTACGGCGGGCTTCAGTTCAGATACGTAATTTACTGTTGAAAAGAAAATTTTGATGATGATATAAACATCTTTTGAAAGGTTGATAACTCCAACTCACTGTAGTATCATGTTGTTTCTAAAGTTTTGTCCGTTTTGATGTCCATATCTAGCTCCATATCTAAATAAATATTTATTCTACTGGGTCGTGATATATACGAATTTTGTACTTTATACATCAATGCTGTTAATTTTTTTCAAAACTTCAATTTTTTCCAAGACTTTAATTTTTCCCTTTTTTTCAGCTTATTACTTACTATAAATATGATGTCGTGAAGCGATTTTCAGTAAGTTTTTCTCAACGAATTCAATTGAACCAAAGCGAAACAGCCCGAAAAATTAACCAGGCATTAGGCAATGATAGTGTTAATGAACGTACTGTTTGACGTTGGTTTGCGAAATTTAGTTCCGGATATTTTAGCCTTGAGTCCAGAAGTCGTCGACCTACAATAATCCAGGACGAGGATTTGAGGACTAACTGGTGGAAACTAACCCATCACAAACGATGCGTGGAATGGCGGAAAAATTGGACGTCGGCTCCCATTCGGTTTTTGATGGTTTAAATCTTATTGGAAAAGTCAAAAAGCTTGATTTTAACGATCGACATACATTGTCACGTTTCGAGGTCTGTTCTTCTTTGCGTTTGGGCAACCAAAACGATATTTTTTTTGGATCGAATCGTCACATGCGATGAAAAGTGGATTTTCTACGACAACATGAGACGTTCAGGATGGTGTTTGGACCCCAATAAGCCACTCAAGCACTTCTCAAAGGCGAAAACTCACCAAAAAAAACACCGTTACTGTATGGTGTGGTCACCGGCTGGCGTGGATCATTTCAACTTTCTGCAACCGGGCAAACCATCCCAGCAGAGTTATATTGTGAAGAAATCGAATAAGTGTGATTCGCCAACCAACATCATCTTTTCAAGCACTTCGATAATTTTCATCGCTAAAACCTTGGCCAATCAGGACCAGGCGAAAACGGATTTCGTCGACTTCATCGAATGCAGGGGACCCAAATTTTATGCTGACGGTATTGATCGACTTGTGATACGTTGGCAAAAGTGAACACATTTAAATCGCGCTTATTCGATTAAACTGAATAAGTATTCACTGAGAAACAGACGTTCATAATCTGAATCTGAGACATAAAAAAATTATCACAATTCCACACCACCGCACCAAACAATTCGAAAAATCACTTTCGTACAATTTAAATAAATCATACAATATACTTCCTGAAAATCTTAAAACAATGTCCGTGGCCAGGTTTCGTGGCCACAGAAGAAGAAACTTTTTGAACAGACCGAGTGCTATTATTTTATAAGTACACCGTTTGGAAAAATAAAAATAATTGAAAATTCAAAACCCTCTCGGTTCTCATTAAATATTTAAACATTCAATGAAAACTTGTAACGTAAACAAAATTCATTGAGGCAATAAGAGACGGAGAAAAAAAAAAGATTATCCAAGCATGTCGACGTAAATAAAAGTGGCACTTGTTAGTGAATGAAGGACAATGATCGCATTATCGCAATACGTCAACATCAAGGACGAGGTCATTGCTAGTGAATATAAGCCACTAGGATACGCATCACACCAAAGAAATTTTTCGAAACGAATAAAGCAAAGACACATCCTTGTGACCATGTAATCCAACAGAAATAGTCAGATGAAAATGAAAAAGTACTAAAAATTGTGAATTTTAAAAATGTTAAAGTAGGTATATTTAGTAACTTAACTATATAGGTACGTGTATTTGAGTAACGTTCAAATTGTTTGTTTAAATCACATTCATTTTGTGGAAAGTGTTGAAAAGTAAGGGTACAGTAAATATTTCACATGGGAAAATAATTGTATTTCCTTTTTTCCTTTTTTCCAAAAACTGTTACAATCCCAGCCTCTTGCCTATCATGGTAAAAACTTGTCGAAAATCATTATACAAAATGATATTAAAAAAATATATCAGTTTAAAAACTACAATCACATGTTAAAACATTAAACAATATCGAGGCATTACATATTCAATGTCATATAAGTGGATTTCGAGCATTTTTTTAGAAAATTTATGAATTTACCAAGTTCTAGAAAGTGTAGCAATAATACGATTTGATATCATTTCTCTTGATTGAAGCACAGGAATGTTCAGTATGAGCAGATACACAACATACCTCTCTCAGAAACAGGTTTATAACAATGTAAGTATGATACATAGTACCCACAGCAGACTGCTCTGCGAATGATTTAATCTCAATTATAGGAAATGCACTGTTCACTACAAAAACCACAGATAAGTACAAACCACAAGAGCTTCAATTGTAAAATCCGTAAAAAATAATTTGTTTTCTTTCTCAAGCTCCTTGTAAAAGAAAACTTTCCTGTTTCCTGAGACCTACCTGCAACTGGATACTTTTCTCTGTTGGTACAAATGCCAAATCACCATCTTATACATTCAAGATGTGATTTCAGTTACTCACATGAATTTCAAACTTCTTATGTGTATTTATGGGATATTTGATATTTTGAAAGGACAAAATTATTTGCAAAATAAATTAATCGCGAGTAAAGAATGAAATTATAATTTTCTTGGCACATCTATGTCATTCTCTAGCATTTTATGGAAAATAATTCATGTTTCGGCTTCTCTGGAAACGAGGATGTAACCATTAAGAACTCTTCTTTTTTTTTCTCCAAGGTCACTACAAAGTCTGATATCTCCATTCAAAATACTACGAAAGCGTCGTACTCAGAGATGTAGTTTCACCATCTTCATGAATGGGCTTGTGCGTCATCACCGTATAGTAAGTAGGCTCTGAAGCGCGGGTGTCACAACAACGCAAGAACGAAGTGAAACATCAAAAACACACAATCGATCGACCCCCGCTTCCAGACGAAAGACCTTCGTGCTAGTGAAGAAGTCTCATTATTCGTCGGATCAAAACAGAAGAAGTCTATGAAATATGTTAGTTATGCGCAATTAAACTGACGCGGGCGAAAGAGGGGAGATTGTTTTGTTTGCTACATAACGGTACACGCGCATTCCAAAGGCGAGAAGACTCTCTCACGATTCCAGTACTTTTAATGTTGGCCAGAGATTTAATACTTAATAGGCAGAAAAAACAACACAAACGTCTTTCGGTACCTTCACTTACCTCGCTCGACGTTAACGAAAGCTTCCTGTGCGTCTGTATCTGCATCCTGTTGGGCTGTTACACGTGTCTAGCAAAGCCTGCAGACATCACATCCTGTGGCAAGCACAGAACACTAACACACGGTCCTCACACCGACAGCGGAATTAACCGTTGAAAACAAAATCAGCCGTCGCCTTCTTCGACAATAATTGCGAAATTCACTGCTACTACTACTAGATTGGAACGTGAAACCGACGCACATCATTTTCGGCGAAGGCTATTTTTCAAAGTAAACAACTGCGTGAGGCCGTGAGAGAGTGAGGATGTCCGACTTGCATTCCGTTTACACACTTTCGAATCGACTGAAGGAAAACGCCGTGCCGACGTGAGAGATGGCGTTCAGCGCGGCGTTGCCAAATTTACCGGGAAAGAAATGTTAAGACAACATAAATTTTTGGGTGTTAGATGTTCAATGTTATTCAGGACGGAGTTTGAGAAGGAGTAAAGGACATTACTGTATCCTGTGGCTTATTATTATTTTGAACTTTTCCTTGGTTGAAAAGATGGGACAAAACTGCCCATCTGGTACTGCTAAACCATTTCAAAGTGAGAAGTGTTGCGCTACTGCTTTTTCTCATAGTAAAAATCATTTTTAAATCCCCATTCCTTTCAGAGCAAATCTGGCGACTCATTATTTTTTGTTCGACACATAAAATAACAATTTGCATCTCGCGCGAAAAATATTGTGTAATTTTTAGCAACTGATTTGAGAGAATAATTGAAATTGAAATAATGTAATTACCTTGGACGCACAAAAAAAATAATCATATGTTGAAAATGTCCACCAACTCTCATACTATATGTCTACGGCTTCAAATTGTATCACAAGAAACTGATTGTTTGAAGGTGGTTGACAATGTTTCGTGGTGTATTTCATCAGTTTAGACTTCTGTTGTGTAATATGATATAAATTGATTTGAAAACCCTGAAAAAAACTGTAAAAAAAAATTTAAAAAGATTAATCGTTTTTTGAGATTAACCGTTTTTTGTTTAATAAAATTGTTATTTTTTCGGTTAACCTTTTTTTACAGTTTTTTTCAGGGATTTCAATCAATTTATATTATATTAGACAATGGAAGTCCGGACTGATGAAATATAATAAACTGATTGATTTCGCAACTGTTCATCAGTAGATATGAATTGATGTGTGAACCAATGCTTTAGAGGAGATAATCTACACTTACGAAGTCCGGGGACGTAGGTGGCCATGCCTGACAAATCCTTCGCGAACAATTATGAATCAATTTTTATTCGATACTTTGAGCTTACAAAGTTCAGGACAGATAACTGATTTTAAATGAACAAAAGCGGTGTCAACATTTCAATTGGATAACTTGAGAACTAGATGCTCTAAAAATAAGAAATTTTGAATTTTCGATATTCTTTGTGGATACTATTAACAAACCAAAAATTATAAAAATGCAAGAGGTCATGTTCCAGGTCAGGCGATTGTTTGATTTGATATAGAATGGCCCTAGGGATATAATGAAAAATCAGAGAAATCTTACCAAACAATATATTTCATTCATTTCCAAATTTTTTGCATCATTGAAGGATATTCCGCAAAAGAATTCATAGCCGATGGATACCTCGATGTATGGTGTTCTTGCACATTCCTTTTAGGTTATTGTGAGGTTCAAAATGCTCATTTTTGCAAACCTTTAGAAATGTTCGTACCTCCAGAATTCTTGTGATTTTTGGAAAGTGCTCTTCATAACGCCTGGCTCCCAGAGCTTTTTCATCAGTAGCTTCAACTACCAATTACTGTTGTTCATAAATCTGCTTGTTATCTACTAGATACGTGTTTAATTCTCAATTTCATACCAACAAGTAAATGAATGATTTGTTTATACGAAATTCATATAACAACAAAAAATCCGCACGGCACACGCAAGAATACAAATTATTTTGTACAGCATATTGAAGTTGTTATTGTAACCAGTGTTTTACCAAGTAAAATTTCAGCATTCTGCAGTTCAAACGTTGAGAATTTCAGGACATATTTTCATCTGAAAATTTTTTCCCGAAATGAACTCATAAATAACCTCTTTGAATAATAACATGTTATTAACAAACATCCTGTATAAATCATTCACAACTTTATATTCAATCATCGTATAAACTATAGTCCCGGTAGAAACTAATCACTTGAAAAAATCATCTGGATCTTTCATGTTTTCATTAAATAAATTTCGAACAAGTAGCACATCGTTATCCTCAGTTTTCAATTTTTTTCTTTTCAAAGTATTTTTTTCTAATTACCTAAATCAAATCATCGAAACACCAGTGATTCTGAATCAGTCAGATTACGGTAAGTTAATGTTGTATGATTTTAAGTTTGACATACACAATTATTGGGTGATCAGTTTGTATTAATATTTTATTACAAATTGCTTGTACATCTAGTTCTTTTCGTATAATGTTTGGTATCCTGAAGTTTCAATCCAAAATAAGGTTTATTGCTATCTTCTATCAGTCAGAAAATTGTCAACCACATTCAAAAAGAAGCATCGGATCTATCTATCTATGAATGCAATTTACATCATTACGCAGAAGTCACGCAATATTTTTTCATTTCACGGTGATAATCTACACATAAATCTGTACATTTAAAAAAAGGCAGTTTTCATGTTATTTGGACTTAAACAATTGGGAATCGACTTTAATATTAGTTGAAAAATAAATTACTAATTCTAGACGGAAATAAAAATATTATATACTTCGATTCTGAACAAAAAATAGGAGAATCCTACCCAAATCGGGATATATTTTTCACCAAACTTTGTTTTCATCTCATTGTGATATTGTACTAACACAATTTGATTCACATAGATTGCAATACATACATAGTTTGTGTTGTATGTTTGTTATGGTGGTCGTAAATTCGATCATAAGACCCTCAGAACTGTCCAGCTATTAACAAATACCAACACATAGAACATATTATAATTTTTTCTGTCACAGTAAAACATTCTCAAATACGAAAATATTAAACGCATAATGATAAAGATCTAGAGCCCCTCAATTTAGAATTTACAGTCTTTCAAATCCAATTTCAATAGAAACTGACATTGATTTTTGTGACTTTTGGCGCATTATCAAGTTTTTGAAACGGAACGGAATTTGACACGTGTTTTCAATTAGTAGGCAACTTAGGTTCAACTTTGACTGGTTTAACTGGCGACTTAGGTTCAACTGGCGACTTTAGATTCAACTTTGAGCCGCTATTTATTGACTACCTCTTTATATCTAGTTTATTGAAGATGAGTTGAGAAGCAGCGTTCAACCCTGCATCAATTTCTAGTATTTAGTTGGTGAGCTTCTGTTGATCTATTCTTTTAAATTGTTTATAAATGAAGTGAATTCAATATTATTATAATTATTTTCATTGGGAGATCACTTCATTTTGCAAAATAATTTACCGCTCGCATTAAAGAAAAAATATTTTAAATATCTCAATTTTGTATTTGTTTTAGATTGGACGTTAAGATACATTTAAAATCGCAGGCCCTTTGAGGCAAACAAGGCTATTTCCCAATACAAATTTTATTCATGATGTATATACATACATATTATCGAAAACTAAATGGAAAGTGTATTATTTGGGGTTACTATCAAGTTACTATCGAGAAGCAACTTGAAAGGTTGTTGATTTGAGCAAACAATTTCTATTGATATTAAAATGGCATGACCATTTTTAATCCAAAAAATTGACAACATGAGTTTCTTGTGCGAAAAATGCCTCATTTTCACTTTTTTCCAAATACAATGAAAAACCAACTTTCAATACATTCACATTTTTCACTTGAAAGAGACATCCAGCCACACCGGCAACGTCGCATTTTCAAGTCTAACCGCATAAAGTTGCCTCGACGCTTTCGTTTGTTTTGGTAGGAAAAAGGAAAGAGGAGACGGTACCACCCTAACAGCTTTCGATTTTGGACTCGCCCGGTCTCCGGAAGTTGTACTCGAACACGGAATTTGAAGCCACAATTATTTAAATCGGTACACCACACGTATAAGACAAGCTACAACAACGCATGCACTTGTCTCTTGTCTCGACCAATTGTAGAAGCGCAGACAATTCGACAATGTTTAGATTGTTTGTAACATGATAACCTCATTTTTTAAACGCGATATGGTTATGAATGAATGGCCAAGCTCGGGAAATTATGAAAGAGAGAGAAAGAGAGACAAGAACACTAGAATATTGCTGTATTCTAGTTGTGCTTTGAATAACTCGGAGGCGTAGAAAAAGTTTTTTGATTCTATTGAAATTTTTGAATCCAGAAAGGACGTAATATGGATATGAGTATATTATTAATAGAGCAGTACGTATAAGATGATTGGGATTAATTAGACAATGAACAGATTAACTATTTTACATATGTGGATAAATATTGATGCAATTCATCTTAACTTTAGCTCAGGTTTATAATGCATTTAATTTTTTTATATAAGTTGTTCGGGATGACCTTGTATTTCTCTTAAAGTAAGGGAATATTTTCTATTTATCCAATTGGTATAGTTCTGAAATCAATCAACGGTAATTACCAAAATAAAAAGTCTATAATAAACGTTTCAATCTAATATTAATACGAAAAACTTTTTAATGATTCATGAATCACGATCATAGTGTAAATGCTTGACTTATATTTGACAAGAACTGAAATAATAATTGATGAAAATAATGCTAATACTCCTATACCACCACTATCTTCTTGAATAATAATTTGACAGTTCTGCATATCATTTCTTCTGCATACCTATCTTGACAAGGAAATCTTTGAAAGTCAATATAAGAATACCCTAAGAATAACTAAAAGTTGTGTTGACTTAATGGATGTTTTTGAAAAAGTTAACTCTTTGAAAACAAGTAACTACCTAATAGTGAACCTGACGAAATTCGTACAGTTCAAAAAAAGTGTGCCATAACAAGTTATCTTCTTATCGCATTATTTACCTTATATACATTTAACTAGCATATTTCCATCATTTTGGAAGAACAACTTCATCAGGTCCAATAAAAAATTAGGGGATCAGAATAATCTAAACGATCACAGAGGCCTGCAATTTATTCCAAAAATGTTAGATTGCCTTGTTGATTCTCCAAAGGCAAGTCTACAACTATCACTGATTTATCAATGAAATTTATATAAATAAATATGGGTCATATACGTGATACATTGTCTAGGGAATAATCGTGACATTATTTTCTTAAGAATATTTCTATACAAATTGCCTTATATCCTCATGAGTTTTTTAGAAACAATACCGATAAAAGTTTTCAGTAAATTTTTCGAGTCTCCCTTCGTAAGAACCTATTCTACGCTTCAAAATGGTAATTTCATGAGCAATTCATAGATGGAATATGTTCTTCCAGAACATTTGGTACAATCAATAACTTGAGAGTATATTGTTCAAATATTCAGCAAATATTATTTTAGTCAAATATTAAAGAGAAAATGGTTTAGTAGTACAAATTATGTTTGGACTCTATATATATCTTATTATCGAACTTTTTCAAGAAATCAAGTCGAAATACTTCCTTTAAAAGAAAGTCAGATCCATTATGAAATATATCATTTGCGTTTCAGTATAATATAGCTTTCAAAATGAAACGCATTTTTCCAGTTTTTCAATAAAATTCCCGATCGATCCCCTTTAACCCTCGAAGCGTATCGATGCTGTCATTTTTCGATACCTGCGACTACGTGCAAAAAGTCACATTCCCAAGACAACGTAGGCCTAGAACCTAATCGAAATTACAAGCCCTTTCACTTGTTAAAACCAGTGCGTTAAATTATTGATTATTCGGTTCGTCTAACCAAAATACATAATATTTATATCGTTCAACTTGAAAACACCTCATTGAAGATAAAACACATTTTATTCTTGCTGCCAATATCGCACGAAAATTGTAATTTTGTAATAAATTCAATGTAAATGTTCCCCATAAACTGTGACAGGACAATACAAAACATTATACACAAAAATATAATGACAGTTTGAATAATGAACGGGCCTATATCGTTTTAAATTCATATAAAATCAGTTTGTACTTGAAATACACATTTTTTTGGGATCCGATCGACTTCTTATCACACCTTTGTTATCAACAATGCATGAGTTTGAAAGATATTCATAATTATTGTTTAACCACATGTTTGAGTTTTGATTAAAAGTGTGGGATAAGTTCTTCAAAAACTGCAATGATTTGAATTGTAAGGTGTAAAAACCTCACTGAGAAACAATCCCGATGAAAGATGTGAGAAATCATTGAAAATTTATTGATAATATAGTTGAGGAATTTGATAAAACTCAAAAACTAAAAATTGATGAAGAGAAAATAAAGTGTATTGAAAACCCTTTTCCAGCACTATAAAATGCCTAGTTGATCAATTTTAGTCATTTTCTAGTGATGGCAAGTTCCAATTCTTCCTATTAAGAAAATAATTATCTTTCTACGAATGAGTTTGGATTTTGATGTTAATAATATATTGAAATTCACGGAAAGCAAAATAGAATATGCTTCTTCAACAGTCATTACAGCTTACATGTTTTATACTACACCATAGTTCTCCTATGAAGAAACTAAAATGTTGCTAACATTTTTTTTCAGATGTGATAATTCATCACTAATACCAAAAGAAATATTTGTTCTTCTGATGAAATTTACCTTACTGCGAGAATGGACTTCAGATCTCGAAATTTAATTCGTTACGTCTCTAATCTAAATGTTCAAACCAAAACAATTTAAATTTTCATAATCTCTTCAGCTTTTGGAAACTTTCATGAAACTCTAAAACTGGTGCCTGTTAACGATATTACTGGAAATAAAATGGTCCCGTTAGTCGTGTATGTTATCGGCAAATTTCTGAAATGATTCAAAATTTTGTGTATTAACTGATAATTACAGGATGAATCAATGTACATTTATTTCAGGCATCATTTACCCGTTTAATTTCATCAAAAGAAACGAAAAACTTTGTAATTTCAGATTTGAGAGCGGAGAACAGCGTTGAAAACCAAACTTGTCGAGTGTTTTTCATACCATCTAAATGGTTATTACTAAGCCCATTTGATTATCGAAAATGTTTTAGGCAGCACATTATTTCTTGTTATTTTTAAGACGAATAGACTTCTTGGTATTTCGCCAAAAACCTTCAAGTAAATTGGAAAATACACGTCATTACCTAGCTCTGCATTCGATAACGTAGGTCTCCCCCCTCGAACACTTTGCTATAATATTCAGCGGCTGCTGCGCGGTTCCTCATACTACATTTATTATGTTTACCTTCGTCTAGGCTGACCTTGAAGAAGCAGTAGTACGTCTATTACAAACTTCTATAACAATGGGGACGAAACCCCTGAGGACAACTACTTCCTACCCATTTCTGGTCTTATGGTATGTGGTATTTTCCTCTAAGCATTTAGCCTACTCAGTTGTAGCTTTCTCGTTTTCTGATAGACGCATGGATGATTGAGGATGAAGAAGTAGAAAGACAGTGAACATGTTAACATTTTTAAAAATTGTACACCTTTATTTAAAATTGTTATAAGATTTTGGTGGTAAAACCAATGACATACAAAATTCTGTCCTGGGCCTTCAGAACTTATTACTGACTTATATATTCTGTCGTTGTTTTTTTGTTTCTATTAACGTAAAGCCAGAAAATAATACTAGAATGCAACTGTAGTATCTAAAGTCTTGTTTATAGTGTTAACATTCTCACCTTATCCTTTTTTCATCATTATTTTTGTTAAGTCAAGTCACTTTGTTACATCTACGTTAATAACCTTTTTCAGATGTTCATTCCAATTAATTTCTTTCCGGAATGTCAAATCACTTACAGATAGATCCAAACGTGTGGATACAGTACAAAAATGGATTTTAACGTAATTGGAAAGGGAATTGTGGGGCTTAATAGTGTCAGCTGTTCGGTTTGTTGTTGATTGTACGATCTCACCCCAGACACATTTGAAAACGTATCTGATTTCGAATCAATTTCGAAAATGGGTTTGTGGAATACTCTTCGTGGGATTCGAAATAGAGGTGGGAGTTGTTTCTTTTAATGAATGAAAAGTTAAAAGATGCTAAAGGACAGATTGAATTACTAAAGTCTGTACGGATATTGGAAGAGGTTAAGAAAATTATCAAATAGCACTGTCTTATACAAGAATTTATTATATCGGTATATAGCCCTAATATTGTGTTGTATTTCTTTCATGATCTTTAATTAACGATACCTGCCCTTTCACTTTTCAAAATTACTTCTACAGTCTACTGTTTGTGGTAACTGTCATATTTGAGAGTACCATTGTCGCGAAGTGGCGGTGCACACCTCTCGAAGAAAAAAAAAGTCAAAATGACATGTTATCTAAAAGAACAATTCGTTAAGGTCAGTCTCAAATTACCTACACTGTACGTTAATAAACTGACATATATCAGACAACTACTCCCCTGGCGAATACCACGAAGGGCGTTGGATTATATACGACAGGTGTTAGTGCAGGATTCTTCACTGAAGTTATTCCTGCATATGCTGTTGGCGATACAACTGCCGCAATAGATTTTCAATTATTGGAGCACACTTGCAAACCGGTTTCGGGCTGTTTGTCCACTCGTCAGTGTAAGGTAGTGTCTATCATCAACATAAAGTCGATGACTTGCGATAATTGAAAATAGAATTCCTTCAGAGTATCATTCTTTGAACTAGGCTGAAGCGAACAACAAACTACAGGTTTGTCATCGCCCCATCTGCCTGTGAACGAGTTGTCTCTCTTATATTTGTGAAATAATATTACAATGGATAGATGAAACAACAAATATTTGAATGTTTGTAACTACGATTCCTTGTGGCAAAAATTTTTTTCTTAATGAATTAGAATACCTAGATGTCGCCCTCTTCGTGGTCTTTCAGAAATATCGCGTTTTCATATTAATATTTAATAGTTATGACCATCATCTATATCTATAATGGACGACAATATGATATTTTAAAAAAACATTTTTTTATTTAAAGTTTTCATCAAACCTCATTTTGCCTTTTCGGTACCAAATTTCCAACGAATTATTGAGCAAGGTGTTCCTCAGATGGCCACGTTATAGACATGATGCCAAGAGATCTGCTGGTCGTACTGGATCATAAAGGAATCAATATCAGTGGCAGACAATCTTTTGTTTACTGATCACGAATAAGTATTACCTTCGAATCTGAGAACGAAAATGTTGAAGGATTTACGTAAAAGGCATGAATACTATTAGATCTTTTATATGTCATGTTTTAGTAGGTATGTGTAAATTTTAATAAGATTTTCAATATCAGTTTTTTTCATTGAGTGTTCTTCGTGATTGATATGTATCATTTTTAGATATATTCTTTTAGTTGTATTGATTTCTTTATCTAAAATATGTGGGTTTTCAGAATTAATTCTATGATCCTCTGAATTAACATGTGTTAACGCACAAGAATCAACATTTCGTGTAGAGTCGTTTTTATGTGAAGTAATGCGACTATTTAGAGATTTAGATGTTTGTCCTACGTATTATGGTTATTACTAGAAGTAGCACGTTGAACGGCGACTCTTCATTGATTCTTAGCTCGGACAAGTTTTGACTTTTGAGGGTTGTTTTTCGTATGAACGTAACACCTGGTGAATGGACAGCACATTCTGATGAATTCAATATGATCTAACACGTGATCTCATGAGAAATTTTTCTACCAAGGTCCAGTATATTTATACATATTTGATCTCCAGAAATTACTTTGACAGAGGTTCATTCACCGATATTCTTTTTTTAATTCTAATGTACTTTTCCGTTCAGATTCAATTTGTGCATCTGCGATTGTCAGCTCTAGCCCGAAAAAGTGAACAAGACGTTCAAAGCATTGTGTTCAGAGTAAGCAAACAAAATATTTATAGCGATAGGGAACGAAATCCGAAGATTCGGATATCAAAATCGATAAAGAGTCAAGAGGGTTCAAGGTCTGTCGCGTGTTTTCGGGGGATGGGAGCGTCCCAAACCGAACCGATGCCGTACGGGCATGCGGGTGGCCCAAAAAACTTATTTGTGGCCAATGCCACAGTATAACAGTAAATTGTTATCGTTTGTTTTGAAATTTATAATTTTCCTGTTTTCAGTTTATGTTAGAGAGTTATACATGTTAGTTTTATTTGGTGTTTCAGAAACTATCTGGAATATGTGTTTACTTCAAATGTCTTGATTAACTTTGCCCTGGCATTTTTGCATTACACTTAAATGGTCACTTCTTCTTTCGAAAAAAAATCTATATATTCAAAAAACTTATTTGTGGCCAATGCCACAGTATAACAGTAAATTGTTATCGTTTGTTTTGAAATTTATAATTTTCCTGTTTTCAGTTTATGTTAGAGAGTTATACATGTTAGTTTTATTTGGTGTTTCAGAAACTATCTGGAATATGTGTTTACTTCAAATGTCTTGATTAACTTTGCCCTGGCATTTTTGCATTACACTTAAATGGTCACTTCTTCTTTCGAAAAAAAATCTATATATTCTTTGCAGAAATAGATGCGTGATATATGAAGGATCCTATGGTTACCATAATTTTTTTCCGGATACTTCCGTTTTTTTGCGAGATGATGATTTTGTAATGGTATCTCATATAAAAAGATCAGAAGGAGTTGAAGTTCCAAATTATGACACTAAAGTGTGATGAGAACTGACATATTAGTTATGATGAGCCTCTCGGTAGACTCCAAAAACTTCGAAGGTGAAGTCAGAGAGAAAAATTGACCAACAGTTGAACTTGCTTATGAACAAAGTGTTTTGGAAGAGTTTGCTTCGCAGAAGCAATGCAAAGAAATATTTTGAATTATCACTAAACGACGCAACAACAATTGACTTTATTGTACAACAAACCCTTCTTCATGCAAATCGAAAGAATCGTCATGAATTCAGAGTGAAGAAATGAGAACTTCATTTTTCTATTTTATTTATACCGAATTATCGTCAACTTCTTCAAATGCGAATATATAGGAGTTTAAACGGAGATCATATCTGCCGCAATGGCTGAGAAAAAAAATACCAAATACAAGAACACAATAGAACAATTGATAGCATGGAAAAAATCTTCAAACCCCGGCCACTTAGGGACTTGAATACAAAATATAACCAATGGGCGACTTTTCATACACACTTGTCAGTAGATAAAGCTATGGTAAGACGTTTTGACCGTCATTCTGCCAAACAATTCATTAGAATAAGCAGACCATCTTGATTATAACAACTGCGGACTATAAAATAGATGACACGGATAAGAAGTTCAATCTCTGCCCCCTTCTAGAAGCAGACCAATTAGATTTGCTTATAACAACTGACTTTCATTCAGTTTTGATGGTTATTGGCTATTAGCACTTTAATACATATTGTTGTAATAGTAATATGGCAAAAAAGATACTCTTTTGTCGGTGTTTTTTTGAATATACTGACAACAGTTGACAATTCATCACATTCTTTCGAGATTGTATCTGATATCAAACTTGACACAAACTGAAAATAAACCCTCAAGTTCCTAGTGCGAGTACATGACATTTTTAAAGAAAATGGTGGTTTGAACTAGTTTGGCATTGAAATCTGCAGTGAAAGACAGGGCGAATCTCGTTCGGCTGCCGACATAGGAGCGTGGTTTTGCAACGAATTGCCTTGAATTAATCCCATGTACAGCGTCTTCGTAAGGGGAGATGTCAATGTCTTTACTTACTCAGGATGGTTCTTTAAGGACTTTTTTCTGGGCTCTAGTTTCGAATAGGAAATGTTGTTAATTTTTTCAATCTAATATATAAAAATGGATGTTTGTTGGTTGGTTGGTTGGTAAGTGATAAACTTCTACATCGCTCAACCGATCGTGATGAAACTTGACATGTATAAGTAATTTTTCATAGAGAAGGTTTTACGGCTATCAATTTTTCTGTAACTCGCCACTAGATGGCGCTGTAGAAAATTTTTTTGGAAGAACTGTTCTATAACGCTGCGCACGCCTAAGTTAGTTGATTCTGATTCTGTCAAAACATTGGAATAGCAGCGATACAGCAACATAGTACTAGCATTTTATAAATCAATTACCCGTTTTTCACAATTTGAATTAGAAAAAGAGATGTTTAAAAATGTTATCGTGTACAGCTCATAATAAATGCATGCTTTACTTTACGGACTCACTGTAGATCTCTCACACGTTCCTCGATTCGCCTTTTCTCCTCCCCGAAGCACATGGCGTGGCATCTTCTGGAAACCCATCGCGGGCTATTTATACATTCGATCTGTTGGAAGAAGAAGGAAAAAAGTCCCGTCGTCGACGACGACCGTCATCATATAGAAATTCCAAGTATAGGCAATTAGATAAATTAACGGGTACGTTGTCACCATCGCGGTCTCGAAGCGCCCCTCTGTGCATCTTTCTCACTCCGACTCCTCTCTCCTTCTCCGATGAGCGATGCACCAGACTCGGGGAGGCATTGACCCGGTCGGGGGCCGCCCAAGTCGAATGAATGCGACCGACTAGAGCTCTCCTCACTGTTATGTAACGGGGTTCAGTTTGTATTGTACACATTCTAACCGAAAACAACCGGCGTTGAAAAATCGAGAATTAGATCACCTCCGGAAAATGTGCTTGATTGCTTTGTTTTTTAAGAGGGTCAACTACGTCCTATGAAAGCAGTCGTGCACGATAATCATGAGGAGGTGGATAGAGATTTATTGGTCACAACATGAATATCCATTCAAAAACAAAACTATCGGACAAGTTTAAGCTCACTGAATAGAATACCACGATTGGCTACTCACTCGCTAAAAACCACAAAAAAATCTTTCAAAGCTGCCGGGAGAGGTACCATCCGTGGAGATAAAAATTATACAAAAAAAACAACATCATCAGTGTGTGTATCCATGCCAAGAGGATGTATGACTTTGAGTCAACTCAAGTGTCACAAACGAAACTTTCGAGATTCCGTGCGCCTCTCATTGTAGAAAGCTTTGTCTCGGTAATGTGAAATTCGTGACGGACCTCATTTTATTAGCTATTTAGCGAACCGCCACGGCTCCGCACGGGTGCAATGCTGATACTAAATATAAATTCGCCCATCGGAAAATCAAGGACATGGAGAAACAGTGATGAAAAGATAATTTTGTTTTATAGATGCCTCTTTTTCCCCCGCGGCTGGCGCCCCAGTTAGAATATTTAAAAATCCTTTCTTATTGCACATTGACAATATTAAACACACCTACATACAAAATTTGAGCCTCCAAAAGTATACCGGTTTGGAGAAACAGTGATGAAGAGAACGTTATTTAATGAAAGCGCCTTTTCCCCCGCGGCTGGCGATCCAGTTGGTATATTAAAAAATCTCCTTTTATTGCACATCTACAACATAAAACGACCCTACATACAAAATTATAGCCTCCGAAAATATAGCGGTTCGGAGTAACAGTGATGAAAAAGTAATTTTTATATGTCAACGCCATCCTTTTACCGTCGGGGGGCGCCGCAGTTGGAATATTTAAAAATTCTTTCTTTCTTTCTTTCACCTATATACCAAATTTTAGCTTCCTAGGACTTACCAGTACGGAGAAACACAGATGAATGAGTGAGTGTTAAGTGAGTGACTTTTGTATTTATTTGTTGGATCCTTGTATGAATCAACCAAAGAATCCGAACCTGAGTCTATATACGTAGACTACACCACCCCTGTGACACCGAATCAACAGCAAGAGCTTCTCAGTTCTGTCAACAAACCTAGGAGACCAGGTGATGCAGCCAGGACTTATTTCCTACTCCAGAATATTTTATAGATCTGCCTTGCACTTTCACTCAGCAGGTCATCAAACGCGTAAGTTCAGATGTCGATTCACTCAAACCAGGTTAGTTACCTAAGAGGATGAGGAAAACGTCCATCAGTCATGAGTTGACAATAATTTATAGCATTCTCAATTAGATGGAACATCAGAATTGATTGGATTGAATTGATATTGCCTCGAAATATTCTCGGATAGAACAAAAGCAGTTTTCAATTACTGTTTCTGTAGCGGTTTCAAAATCTCGCAAATCCTTACTAATGCTCAAATTCTGTGATCAGGAATGAGATACTGTAAGTCTCAAATTTTGTGGTCTCTGTTACGTGTTGAGTATCTGTCACAGTAGTTTACCTAAATTACCGCTGGAAGCCTGAATACGATCAAAAAGAATTTTCACCCCGATTCTTTACAAAATTCACTAGTATCTCTATCTCTGTTTACCTCGACTGTCTAGCAGTTATTACAGCTTGCATTTGTGTTCTTCTGGAAGCGATTATTTTTTTGTTGTGGCAAAATCAATGAATGTGGAAAGATTAAGGAGTTGTAAAACAAAGTACAGATGTGGAATAACGCTTACCGTGACCATCACATTCGGCATATGTATTGACGGTACTGGTTGAATTATAAATGAAATGGTCGACAAGCTACTAACCTTAGAGCGCTAATTTATTTTTTGAATGAAACACAAGTATTACAGGAAAATCCTTAAGGCGCTCTTAGAGTGGTACCTGTGCGAAAGTAGTGACTCACATTGGATTTGAATTTTTGGAGATTACATCCATATGGGAAAAAGTTCTCAGGAAGTTTATTCCACATAAACGTAGTTCTTCAAATGGAAGAGTCCTTAAATAGTGAAGTTCGTGGTGTACTGAGTTGAACCTCAAAACGATGAGCAGCCACGCAGTCAGTCACGTATTTCTGATATGTACCGTTCTTGGTGTGCCAAGTCACTTGAACACTTCTCGTGAAAGATAGAAGAGAGACAAATCTCCAATCTTTCTTCGATGTTCCAGACTATCAAGGTTGCAAGAGATGTTCGTGTCTCCAATCAAGCGGAAGGCTTCAGCAGCTTCAGGTTCCATACATGAGAACAATACTCCAAAGAAGATCTGATCTGAGCTTTATAAAGCATCATAAGTTGCTGAGGTGTGTACAGTTTTCTGGTTCGAAACAGTGTTACAAGCTTTTGAGAAGCAGCCTTTGCAATTCCAGCGACATGATTGTGCCAAGACATATTGGTGTCCATTTTAACCCCCAACAAACTTATTGAAGCAGAAAGCGGAATTGTCTGATCTGACATTACTATATCCGTTTCGGAGACATGTATCTTTTTGGAGAAAACCGATGCCGGGGTTTTGTGGCATTGAATTGAACCTGGCTACTTTCACCTTAATTCGAAATTACTTCTAGATCCTTATTAAGATATGCAGCCCCCTGCTGCTGGTGAAGATGTGTATCCGCAGCCGATGTTCTGGATTTCAAATGTAATGACGAGACGAGTGAGCTGTCCTCAGCAAAGCAATACATTGAATTCTTGTTTTTTATTCGATGGGATCACCAGCGTTGATGGTGAAAGTTTTAGAGAGATATCCATCGACAGCCACTTGCAGCGAACGTTCTTCAGAAAGCTGAAGAGCCGTACACAAAAATGATCCGACAAGCCACAGCATCGAAATTTGGCCAGCAAACCCTCATGCCTTAGAAATATCAATCGCAACAGCTCTCGACTCTCCATGTTTCTCGATTACGTTATTTCAAATATGGGTGACATACGATAGAAGGTCGCCTATAGATCTTTGTTTAGAAAAGCCATATTGATGATCGCTCAAGATGTTGAAGTCTTCCAAATATTTGAGGATATGGAAGAGTTTTCATGCCCTCTTCGGGAATAGGCTGAGCGCGAGCTATCTTCCAACAAGAAGAAAAAACCTCTTTCTTGTAAGACAGGTTGAAAAGTCTACAAAATACTGGTGCGCTGTCGAAAAGTAATTTCCGGCATTGTGGATTCTAGTGTGGGAATAGTGGGTGGTGCCTATCCCAACAAATCGACTGTGGAGTAGGACGCAAATTGTTCATCTAGTAGACTTGCTTTTCTATGGCTGTTGTTGCAATTGAACCATCCACTTGTGTTAGTGGTGGAATTGTGGATTTTGTAAAGTTTTGATTAACAGCTGCAGCTACCGACTTGGAGGATCAAGACCCGTTGGAATTGACAAGCAATTTATTCCTAATTATCCGATTGTGAAGTTCTGTGCTTCAATTTATACTAAGTTTGCAGCCGTTTCGAGCATTAACAAACCTAGTTCGCTTTTTGGCACTGGGATTTTTGCGCCACTGCCGGTAGGTGATTGAAACACGTGTTGAGGTGTTTTGACGGTTTGGTGTTGGGATAAAACTCCAGTAATATTCATTACTACACCAAAGGTTCCAAACAGTGCATCACAAGTATCCTTTATGTAGGTAAGTATACCAGTATGCCGAAATATAGAGAATGAAAGAGAAAGAATTCCGACATCCATAGCGTGCAGTTTCAGTCATTTGCTGTAGTGAATTATTCGTTTTTGAACAATAAATATGTCTTTGACTACTGGAGAGGTACACCAAATAGTTTGTGCATAACTGATTCTGGATTGAATTTGATCATAACAAAATAACAGTAAATTTCAGAATCCAATTGATCAACATTATAATTTATTAACATTTCTATATTATTAACATGATGAGACTTTTGCAATATGTTTTGAAACTGAGATCATTGTCGAGCAATATACCCAAGAATTGGGAGAAAACACATAAAAGTGTTTCATAAGTTGGATCTAAGTTGGGATGTCATATAGTTTGTTTCAGAATATTTCAGATATATTGAATTGCTACTAAACTAACCATATCGAACGTGGTAATATTGGTTATTTTCTTTTGGGGATGCAATTTCATATGCCAGAGAAAAGCCGCTGCAAACAAGCATGGCAATGCTCATTTATTAATTTGATGACGGACCCTTGAGGTACACCAATACCCCTGGAAGTATTGTAAACACTTATAGAACCTTTTTCTGTGGCTCCAAAAAAATTGATGGATTTTTATAGTCTGGAAAATGTTAATTACTAAAAAATATTTTCTCTTCGAGAGGTTGAAAAATATAAAAACGTGTTCTTTCGTACTCATACAGAAAATAAACTAAGTACCATCAAATCTACCTCTAGTAAATTAATAAATTCACCATCTCAATTGACTGGTTAGACCATTCAGAAAAAAAAAACACCATGAAAATTGAATTTCCGATTTCAGTTGCGGTCGCAGAGTTTTTCGTAACGGGGCAAGGTGCTCGGTCGGACCGTTCCGAAATACTTTCTCATTTAATGAATGGATATAGACGAGGTAAGGAATGCCTTCATATTGAATGAACTTGAAATTCATTAGAGTATCGGTAGGTTCGTTCGTTAACACGGCGCGTGGACACGGGTCACGAAGTCGACGATGATGACGCAAATAGCCGTTAAAATTCCATTATATCTTCATGTTGAGTGTGCAGGGACGGGTTGACGCAATTCGGTGCCAAGTGCCAAAATATATAAACTTGGAGTAACGAATCATTACAAACGCGTTATCTATCAAAACATACTTCTTTGAAGCATCTTTTCTTTCTGCAAGTGAAAAACGAAGACTAAAAGTTAACGTTAGTCGTTGCTGAGACTTCTGGATACCACCTTCGTCCTCGCAGACAACGCATATGTCACCGAAGATATATGCCACAGTAGCAGACGAAACGATTGGGCTCACTATCCCGGATCATGTTCTCTCTAATCGTGACTACGTCCGTGGAAGTCGCTCTTGTTTGGATGATAGTTTGCACTCGGTACATCTGATAGAGATAGCTTTACAAACCTAAGTGGAAGTCCAAACTCGGCAATCAAATGTTGTTTTTTGTACAATTTGTACAATTATTATCATAGATATTATAACCTAAAATTGGGAATAGATCTTTCTATACCTTTGCACATTGGAAAATTTAATTGCCAGATATCGATGTTAGAATGAGTAATCGATGCTAGAATGAGGAATATAAAATATTTTTTCTGAACAATTATTAAATTGTTTTGGTTCGTTTCCGAGTTTTGACGTGGTCTTCTTTGGTAATAATCTCCAAACGTTTAGGCTGCAACTGCGGCAGTCATCTTCAGTAGCGTGATTGAAGTACTTCTCTTGACCACGGCAAAACCCAGAAACCAACCAAAACATTGACGCCAGCCGTGAAAGTCTACATTCCAATTATTAAAGTGCTGATCCAGTTTACGAAATTGACTCAAAATTCAACTTTTTTATAAATTTCGTAAATGAAAACAATTGATTTTTCAATAAAACGTTAGGCTGTTCGGTGCAGTAGTTACGTGGTTTCATTTCTCGACGCGCGTTTCGCTAACAAAGTTAACATTATCAGGAGATGACTTGTCCTGATGATGCCAACTGGATAATTGAAATGCTCGCCGAAGGACATCATTTTTGTTCCGGTGAGGATTGAGTGTTTCAATAGATTCATTTCACGCCAGATATTATAAATTTGAAAATAAAAACGTTTTCTATTAATTAACTATTCATTTTTGCCTATTAATATCACTATCAAGGAACCATTTTTGCTGAAAAATATTATTTACGCCATTGCTTTCTATTCTGGCAAAAAAAATATATTTTACATTACCATTTTTTACTATCAGGAATTAATAAAATATAGCTATGAATTGTTTTGTTATAAATAAATTATTTTCCATTCATTTCAAAATGAACATTGTTGTTTTCAATTTTTTATTATTCTACAAAAGTAAGTGCAAAAATTTGTTGACCACACATTTTTTATAAAAAAATACAAAGTTATAAAAATAATACATTTCTATAGAATGAAAAAAAAAGCATCGATAATAATAATTTTCAAAAAATGGTTTCTTGATATTGATATTTACTGGCAAAATCAATAAATACGTTTTCATGGAATGAATTTTGAAAAACGACCCGTTCAAGTCAATATTTTATTGTCAAATATGTTCAAATGTTTTTATATTTTCAATGCAAACATGTGTAATATGCACTTTTAATATTTATATAGATAGCATATACTGGATTCCATTCAGAAAAGAGTCATTCGCCTGATTGGAGACGCGAGCATCATTTGCAACCTTAATAGTCTGGAACATCGAAGAAAGGTTGGAGATTTGTCTCTCTCCTATAGATAGGTACTTTCACGGGAAGTGTTCAAGTGACTTGACACATTTGATTTCACCAAGAGCGTTAAATATCAGAAATACACGATGGACTGAGGCTGCTCATCGTTTTGAGGTTCAACTCAGTACACCTCGAACTTCACTGTTTAAGAACTCTTTTATTTTAAGAACTGTCTTTATGTATAATGAACTTCCTGAGAACGTTTTTCCAATTGGATTTAATCTCCAGCGATTCACTACTTTCGCACAGGCATCGATCTTAGAGCACCCTAAGGATTTTCCTTTAGTGCTTGTGTTCTGTCCTTGAAAAAACCTAGGCCCATTCTGTTCGACAATATTGTCTTTAATGGTTCTATACAAATCTTACTAGTTTAAGTTAATATGTGTTTTAATTCAATTCAATTTATGGAGTTTCGTCATAATTGCTGACATATTCTATCCAAATTTGGGGTCCGGCTCCTGAAATGAAAAACAACTTCAAAAATATGAGAAATGTTACTTGTGTATTAGACATGGTTAGAGTGAGACAACCGACAGGCAAACATTGAAGGGGTTTATATATTATGCCAAGTGGATTATTATAAAAGTTATGCACCACATCAAGCCATTTTCCGAACATGTCATTTTGAGGCATATTTTCTGTTGTTACTATTGCTGTGATAAGTTGAAGAAGAAAACACAGAATGATAATTACTCGGTTTTATTTACTTGCATGGTAAAACTTAACGACAGAAATGATGACAAAGAAAACTTAACTCAAGTATCTAAGTTCAAGCATATTAATAACTAACAAATAATTGAAAAGAATCACAATATAACAAAAACACTCACGAGATTTATGTAATTGTGATTTTTCACCGACAATACTTTGTAGTTGTGGATCAATTTTACTTGTACCAATTATCAAAAGAGATTTAAGATGCTCATCGGTTAATTGAGATCTGTAAACATTCTTTGTGTACTTCATCTTGGAAAACGTTTTCTCACACAAGTAAGTAGTACCAAAAACAGAAAACAACCCACGAGCAAATTTATGCAAATTATCAAATTGTTCCAGTGGAAGACTTATAAAATTCCAACAAAGATGAATTTTGATATTTGTTCTTAAGCATATCACTGCACCGTAAATCAATAATTTCCATTTGGACTTCCGGAGCCAGGGTTTCAATGTCAAAATCGAAAGGATTTTGAAAAAGCTTAATTTCATTCGCAATGACATCAAAATCTGAAAAACGAATATCAAAATTTATCTTCAAAGCGCTCAAAGTTTCGATTGCAAAATTGACGGGAAATTCAGTCTCTGTAGTGTGGCTGAATATTTCACATGTTTCAAAATGTGTGAAACATTTTTTACGTAATTGCGATTGAAATAGTATTATTTTCTGCCTGAAGGATTTGATATTGGTGTATAAATCAGGGAGAAGCTGATTTTCTCCTTGCAATCTCAAATTCAGTTCGTTCATATGATTTGTCAAATCGACATAGAAGGCTAACTTCCACATCCATTCACTATTTTCTAATTCGGCAAAAGGGCGCTGCTTCTCATTTGAAAAAATGTCGATCTCTGCTCGAAGTTCAAAAAAGCGCTTAAGGACTTTTCCGCAACTAAGCTAGCGTACGGCAGTATGATATGGTAAATCATTTTCTCCAATATGTTGAATAAACTCGCGGAATTGTCGGTGATTCAGCCCAGTGGATCTGATGAAGTTAACAACTGATATGACTGGTTTTAGAACTTCAGACATATCCAAACATTTTCCGCACAAGAACTGTTGATGAATGATACAATGTAAGACTAATGGTTTTGAACCACCATAATTTACTACAGCCTTTGACAGAAGTGCTACCACTCCTTTATTTTTACCATACATATTTTTGCCTCCATCAGTTGTTATAGATTTCAAATTTCTCCATCGAAGGTTCTTTTTATTAATGGCATTTTCATCTCCCTTAAAAATATCTGCTCCAGTTGTCGTGCCGTGAATACTATCAATATCAAGAAGTTCTTCATATACTTCATAGCTTTTATCTACTCCGTGAATAAAAATCAACACCTGAGCAGTATCTGACACATCCGTTGACAAATCCAATGCTAGAGAAAACCACTCATGATGTCCATTTTTGTCAGACAGTTGAGATGATATAGTTTCTGCGATGTCTTGCACCCTCCGAGCCACGGTGTTTGCTGACAAACTGACACTTTTAAATAAATTTACTTTTTAGGGGCATATTTCTTCGGCTTATGCAATCAAGCATTCTTTTATCATTTCTCCATCGGTGAATGGTTTGCCACGTTTTCCGATTTCAAGAGCCACACGAAAGCTGGCGCGAGTTGCAGACTCTTGTTGAGTATTCGCTTTGGTAATTTGAGTCCGCGTTTCAAAGCTTAAAATTTTTCCTTTCCTATAGCGCCTTATTACTGGACTCCATCACAAAATACTGAAAGTTCCATGTTTCTTGGAACGTTCTGCATTGTCTGTCGATTTTTCGCTTCTTTTCCATACTTACAAATCACACATAAAAACAATAAGTCAAATCAATGACGGGTGTTACTTTATTTCACAATAGACAGTTTCGCTTCCTTCGCCTTTCGTACGCAGACTAACTCGCAGTTGCGCCGCTAGCCTTTTTATATGCAATTATTACTGCCATCTCGAAGTGATCGGAATACACTAGCTAGAACCAGAACTTTCTTGAACCAACGCGGTAGTTTCAAATATTTAATTACGCCTAATGCCACCTAGCGGGTAGCTGAAAAAGATAGTACATAGTACCACTACTCGCCACTAGATGTCGTTAAGTGTCACAATATACAATAATAATTGAAATGCAAAAAAAATCGTAAGTTTGCTTAGGTCACGCACTTTGCGACTATCCTAGTCTAGAAATATAGTTAAGGGCAGAAATTGGCCCTTGGAACAAACTGAAAAAATCATTATGGCCCGAAGGCTTCAAAGTTTGGAGACTCCTGATTTAGACTATTGGTGAATATTCCATAATTATTATCATGGATGATATTATTATTTTCCAGAGTATTCATAATTTTATTTTTGTATTTTCAATACCTACACAAACACAAAGGAAACATACACATGACATGCAATTGTTCAAAATGTTTGCCCACATTTATTATGAACTCTTAACGGTATATATGGAAAAAAACGTCGATGTAATGGCATATAAAACTTCTTATTGAGGGAGAGATGAGGGTGAATTATAATCCAATTTTTATACACTATTTTTCATTCGATTGAGACGAGTACATATTCTTCTTCGAACAGAAAAAAATCGTTCACTTATTCATAATTTTTCAATAACTATATTTATTTCATTAACGTATCGTCACGATATAACACTAAAGTCATTTGATGACAAGATAAAAATTTCCAAAAATGATCATTATAGATTTTAAAAACATGAATCCACATTAAACTTCTATCTTTGTCTGTACAGCGAATGGGAATCTGAGCCAGTGTTCTGATGAATGATTTCAGTAAATCATTCATCAGAACACTGAGTATTGGCATAAAGTAAAAAAAAGCGTCAAGATCACTCTGAAACTAAAAAAAGTCAATATTGATGAGATCTAGAATACTTATAGCCCAATCAAAATAAGCAGAAACAGTGGTAAGTCTACAATAATTCGCATATACCTGAAAAATTGGTACATATCTCAACTACACTTATAAATAATATATCAGTCTCTACCGCGTGTGCTAAAATAATTAATGAATATGTGGGAAAAAAATATCGGCCCTTGCATTGTTTTCGTAAATGTTAAGTGCTTATAAGGCATCCGTGAGATCTTTTGATATTTTATTTTCAATACTGTTTTAGGACATGTTCCAATTTTCAACTCTACACGAATTAATGGAATATCTATTTCAACTGGACTATCAATCAAACTAAAGGTAGGTATACAAAGTAGATTGTGCTGAACAAAAAAAAAGTAAATTTCACGATCCACCATTAACAAATAAAAGAAGACCCGTTCGCATCCCATAATCTTCACTTAACGAGATCGCCGCTGCACACACAAACTTGAGACGGAGAAGCGTTAAGAAGATAATATTTATACTGTTATTTTCCGAATTATCCCATCACAAGGAGATCGATACCAACCAGCATTATCCAGAGACAGAGACGGCGATATCCGTATGTGTATGCACCGCCGTACAATGTGATAAGCGGTAATAACATACCGAAGAAGAGAGAAATGAGAACCCGTTTTCGGGGTTTGAAGAAGCATTCTTTCGCTTGATAATGACAGGGCGGCGGTGTCTTACACAGCACACTCGACGGCTCGTTGCGATCTTCTTCCAAATCGATTCATCAGCACCGCAGAAGAAGTTTTCTTCTTCTCATCACGGTCGGAATTCAGGTGCTATGGCGTCAACAGAGGTGAATAACCGTGAAGATATGTGTACACAAAATACGAACCATAAGAGGATATGATTTTGTTCGCGGTTCCACCAAAAACCTATGGTTTCATACTTCGGTGCCAGGAAATATTTCCATTGAAAGAAATAGCAAAACATGCAATTCATCAGAGGTTTTTAATGGTCTGTAAAAAACCCTCAAAGTACGATGAATTTAAATCGCCATGAAATATATTGGTTGGGAAATTTTTTATGTAAAAGTTTTCCAAACAAAACACTGAACCGAACGGTTATTGAATGAATAGTCGGTTTTTGCTAATGCCGAAATTCTGTTTTTCAATTGGAAAAAATGTGAAGTGTTCCGGAATTGGTTTGTACACGTAATACACTGGTTATTTTTTACTCACGTTTCCCTGTCGGTTGATGTTTGTACTGCAAATCATAAAGATGGCCAAAAACAGTCCTAATGATTGAAAAAGCGATTTAAGGAACAGCTTGAAAATTCAAACCTAATTTATTAAAGATAAACAAAGGTCCAAACGAAGTATGTTGCAAAACCTATCTTATCGATGATTATCAGTATTCTCGTTCATTTTTAACAAGTCCCATAGATTGGGTCTGGGAGCATGGTCACCAATCTCACTCAGTCAGGTTGGAGGAGAAACCAGTTCATCGAACGAATTATCTAAAAGAACAATTCGTTCAGGCCAGTCTCAACTTACCTACACTGTAGGTTCAATTGACTGACATCTATCAGACAACAACTACTCCCCTGGCGAATATCACGAAGGGCGTTGGAATATATCCGACAGGTGTCAGTGCAGGATTCTTCACAGAAGTAATTTCTGTTGGCGATGAAACTACCGGAATCGATTTTCAATTATTGGAACATACTTGCAGACCTGTTTCGGGCTATTTGGCCACTCATCAGGGTAAGGTAGTGTTCATCATAGACATTTTTTAAGGACACAACACAAGCACTACATGAAAATCCTTAATTCGCTCTATGAGCGGTTCCTGTGCGAAAGAGGCGATTCACATTAAATTTTAATCACTGTGCATTAAATCTATTTGGAAAAACGTTCTTAAGAAGTCAATTCCACATAAACGCAGTTCTACAAATGAAAGAGTTCTTAAACAGTGAAGTTCGCCGTGTAGCGAGTTGAACCTCAAAACGATGAGCAGCCAGAATTCGTCGCGTATTTCTGATATGTACCGCTCTTGGTGTGCCAAGTCACTTGAACACTTCCCGTGAATCTACAGAATCTACAGAAAAAAGACAAATCTCCAACCTTTCTTCGATGTACCAGACTATCAAAGTTGCACGTTATATTCGCGTCTCCAATCAGGTGGATGGCTCTTTTCTGAATGGAATCCAGCAACTTCAGGGTATGCTTGGGGGGCATAGCTCCATGCATGAGAACAATACTCCAAAGAAGGTCTGATCTGAGCTTTATAAAACGTCAAAAGTTGCTGAGGTGTGTATAGTTTTCTGGTTCGGAACAGTGTTCTAACCTTTTGATAAGCAGCCTTCACAATTCCAGCGACATGATTGTGCCAAGACATATTGGTGTTAATTTTGACTCCAAAAAAACCTATCGAAGCAGAAAGCGGAATTGTATGTTCTGACATTATTATATATATCATTCAGACAATCATTCCTCGAATAAGGCTGAAGCGAACGAAGAGTATTTGTAGAAATACTGGAGAGCATGGTGGACTAGCTATATTTGTTGGTGAAAACATCGTATAAGAACCTATTGATTAGAGTAAATTTAGTAGCAAATTTCATGCCTGATTTTGTGGCATTTAGCTAAGGTATATGATCTATGCTATAATTGCTGTATATAGATCATCTAAATATGGTGATTGAATATTTTCAGTATTTACAGTATTCGGAAGGATTACTAGATATATTATCGGGCAAATACGAAATTATATATATTCTTGATGAGCCCTTGAACAATCTAATCAATCTCTGTTTTTCATTGGGAACATTCCCGGATGTATTTCAAGTTTCTTCAAGTTATTAAAGTTTTCCAAATATTCAAGTGTATATTCGATGAAAATGCTAATGGCTGAATTCTAGAGAAATTGAATAACTACATAACCATTGGCAGTGATAATGGTAAACAGGGCCCTGATGAACTCACGGGCCTTTCAAGTTCTACGGTACGACTAGAAACGTTTCAATTTGAAACAGACACTAATCGCTTCTAAAAAATTCACCCCTTTGAATTTACACATATTAAAGAATTGGAATATTTATAATAGGAAGAATTGATAAGGAGAATTCCATACATAACTTTCGTCATAAGTTCATAAGTATCTCGTTATTCATGAACTGTTTACACTTTTCTTTTGAACACTTTCGAAATTTTGTGAAGGAAGGCGACACACGTGTAAATGTTTTGTGAAAAATTTTACAAATAAAGTGTTAGTTGAATACGTAATGGGTTTTCATCAAGTACCTATCGGCTAATTCCATCACATATTTTAAGTTTTTTCACTGATTAGTACGTCAATTCAGGACGATAAAAAACGTAAACATTGACAAAAAACCATCAACTCAAGCGTACCATCCAAAAATAAAAATATATTAGTAGTAAGATTTAACCTATGAGGTTCGTTAAATTAAATCATAACAGATAACCATTTTAAACACTGGGAACATGGTTAACGAGCTGTTTCGGCTCCTTTGCAAACATTTCAAGACGATCATTTTGCGAGGATTTAAATCTGAATCCGCTAAAAAATTTGGCCAGATATAAGCACGTAAAGATTAAAAATGACAGAAATTCAAAATATTTTACTATATCGCCAAAATAGCATGAGCTGAAAATTGACGTGATTGTCTTCCAGTGCCCTTTACTGACAAAAAAATGTGTACAAAACATATTTTTACACGATATTACAAATTGTTCGCAAATAACGAGCAAGATATATTGTTAAATTAACATCCTGGACGAATTTTGGGGACCTTCGTCCCAGATGTTTGTTCACCTTGTAAAAGAAATTTTGAAAATGGGGCAGCGGTAAAGTGTTTTCAATGGAAATTGGAGGTGTTTTGAAGCATGAAACGTGCTTTACGAATTGGTCAAAACACCTCCAATTTCCATTGGAAACACTTTTTTCTCACCAGAATAAAAATGCTGTCTCTCGACATGCATTTAGCATTTCTGTTCCGGTGAAGAAAAGTGTTTTCAATAGATTCATTTCACAGCAGAGGTTTCTAATGCCAATTTTATCAAATCTGTTATTTCACAAGTAATTTTGCTGCCTTCTTTATTTGTATATCGAAAATACCTTTGATTCCAACGTAGAATCTGAAAATTGAGTTGGTGATGAAGCTTTATTCTTCGAGATTTTGTGGTCATAAGCACATTTGTTAGTTATAGTCGTGATTTTGAAGTCATTTTTTCATTCGCCCACTGGTGTTTCATAAAAAAAAATCATAGCCTCATACAGTTCAATTATTCCACTAGTTTTCGTGCAAATTCCATGCCTTAATATTCGTATATGACTGGATGCTGGACTTTTGAAAAATAAATGATATCGGCTCCTAAGTGAGCTGAGAAATATTTTTTTTTAATTTTTTGCTGGTTATAAGAATGTAATGCAGGCAGTTATGTTAAAAAATAAGCTTTATAAATAAAAAATGAATTGAATTGAAGGGGTTATATTTTTAGGAGTGATTAATTTTTAGGAAAGTAAGTTTTTGGCTTTCTACTACTCCATCTTGATACAAAAAAATGTGGGAATCTTTCAAAGAAAGGAAGTAATCAATTTGAAAATAAGTAAGTAACTCTATACATGGATGTGTAGATCATGCAAAGAAGCAACTTTCAGACACAAACTGGAAGATATGAACACTGAATTACACAGAAGATACTTTTCTCTACTCAGTTTGGATCCTAAACATTCGTTATGGACTAAAATCAGATATCATTCACATGAGTTCTACTTAAAATGAATGGTAACAAATTGCACTTACATGGAATACTGTCATCCTCACTGGTAGACACCGATGTTTCGCCGTAAGACACTCGCTTTAGATCTGGCTTTTCAGTACCAATCTGGATAACCTTATAGAAAATACACACAATTTATTCATGAATTGCGATTTTTTATGTCACGGAATAAGTTTGATCTACTTATGACATCGATGACATCGTAATGACATTCATTCAACTATGTGTGTATTTTCTATAATGTTATCCAGATTGGTACCGAAGAGCCCTAAGGCAAGTGTCTTCTTACGGCGAAACATCGGTGTCTACCAGTGAGGATGACAGTGTTCCATGTAAGTGCAATTTGTTACCATTCATTTAAAGTAGAACTCATGTGAATGATATCTGATTTCATTCCATAACGAATGTTTGGAATACAAACTGAGTAGAGAAAAGGATCTTCTGTATAATTCAGTGTTCATATAAAAATATTTGTTTCGTGTAATTCAATGTTTATATGAAAGTAGCTGTTCCAGAAGGGCTTTCTTCCAGTTTGCGCATGAAAGTTGCTTCTTTGCATGATCTACACATCCATGTATAGAGTTACAAATTTTCAAATTGATTACTTCCTTTCTTTGGAAGATTACCACATTTTTTTGTATTAAGATAGAGTAGTAGACAGCCAAAAACTTTCTTTCCCAAAAATAAAAATGATGTTTTTGAAGGTCATGAAACTCAGATCTCGACAAATAAAATTCACTGATATGAACTTGCTCCCTAGGAAACGCCCAAAATGTCATTTTGCTTGAACATTCCCAAATACCACACAAAAAATGAAAATGTTGTTTGAGAGTAAAAGTTATATCAGCCAAATTTCTGCCCTTCCAAGTGCGATTTGGGCGATAGGAAAACTATTTGAAATTTTCGCTATTTTCAATTTTCAATGGCTTATTGATATACATACCGGTTACATATCGAATTTCAATCCAAAATTGGAAATTTGAATGTTTTTGTAATTTTCATATTCGAGTCTGATTTTCAATTAATTGGTTCCGGATAAGAGATACAGAAATGATAAAATAGTCAAAATAAATGAAATAAATGTGTCAAAATAACTTGATCGTATTTAGTTTCATTTAAAAGACTATCTCGTTATTGTTTCAAAATCGGTCTTGGATATGAAAACTTGTGCGAGCTAAGGACTAACGAGGTCCTACCTTTTAGCGTGTGATTCCTAACACGGTTGCAGAATCATCCCAGCTTCAACCAGATAAATTCTCTCGAGAAAAATATCTAGTCGAGGCGGGAATCGAACCCACGGCCTTCCGATCGTGAGTCGGGCGCACTACCACCGCGGCCAATTTTGTAAATAGAAAGACCAATCCCACATTTGCAAACGACCTTTTAGCAGAAGGGCATGAGTTCAATCATGAATACGAAGTGTTACATTCAGAAGAGAAAAGTAGGAAACTCAAGTCTTCTAGAATGTTTAGAAATGCATAGATTCACGAATTCGAAAAATTTACTGAATGATCAATTAGAATTGAATAACTCCCCCCGTTACTAAATATTTTTTCAAATGTGGAAACTTGTACATTAGCTCCGGTAGTTTAATTCATTACAAATTCAACAGTTTGTGATAAGTTCATCTATAGAACCCGATAGATATTGAAAATCGTCCCATTTTCAGATAACACGTTTGGGTCTATGATAACAATCTTGGAGAGGTCCGTGAGAAAAACGAAATTACCTCTTAGAGAACCAGAACCTTACAATAAACATAAAATCGCACATATCCTTCTCTGAAAGTGTCTGTTTTCTCAAGTCGAAACTATAGGAGAAAAATGCGGCCAAGCGGGGCACTGCTTCGGGCCGAGCGGTCAATTCTTGGAAATAAGGTCCGCATATTTCAAGCTTGCCACTGCAGTCGGTGGCCGCCGCCACAGCCGCCTAACGCATTCTTGAGCACCACACGAGGACCTACCAGGAAAAAGGTAACAAGAGAATGAAGAAGCGATGTTGTCGGATCTCTGGCCTTTAACGAGGGGACAGGTAAAGAAAACTTTGAAATTTGGGGCGAAAACGTTTTTGAAATTGACATTCATTAATGAAAGATCCAAAAAATAACATGAAGTATTGAATACATTACATGAAGTATTGATTACACATAGTGCCTTCCGACATTCCGAGTCTCTGCATATGGTGATTCAGATGACATGATCTGAAAGTACGTCAGTTAGAGAAAGTAGTTCATCCCTGTTGTAGTCTAACAATTATTTGGTACAAGCGAATGGTGGCTAGAAAATAACGGAAATAATTTTCTGTGAGACAAATGGTGCGAGCCTCAAGATCAAACGACTTTTTGCTGAATCTGATATCACCCCGTCCAACCGAGGGGATGTCAGCGGGATGGACGACATTCCAGCCGGTTGGATGATACTGGCTTGCTCAGTTGGACCACAGGCTTTATTCTGGTAGGGTCGTGTACCTGCCGTTCGTCGAAAAATGGTAAGCGTTTCAATTAAGCAACGTGTCAAGGGGTTTTTGAGTTTTATAAAGTTTTCAAAGAGCGAGAAGATACGCTTAGAACGTCCTTCAGGACGTCATAAAAATTGTTTTTCTCACATCTATGGAGTTCTATATGCAAGCTGAGTTCCTGTAGGGCAAACAGTGAATAAATAATTGTATTTTGAGGTTTTAGCGATTCTCGGTGAGGGATTAAGAAGCTACCAGAGTTAAGGAAAAACAAACCAGGACAATGCTCTAAATCACAGTGCACTGATTGTAAGGTTACTTTAAGTCAAGCATGTAATCCTTGTGACTCATGTTTCTGAAAGTGAAGAAGCATTGACAGGCATGATATACTCGTAGTGTAAACTGAACATGCATTTAGAAAATTTTTGAACAGTAGAAAAATAGAATAGAAAAGTAGAGGAATATATAGAAGTTGTGGATTAAAAATAATAAAAAAAATCCCGTTATTTTCTAGCCTAACTCAGTACTTCGATGTATAAATGCTTAGAATGAACTAATTTTGGTAGATTCTGGCAGGAGTATGAAATTCTTCTTTCAGACCAGAATCAGTTTGGAAAAGCTTAAAGCTATGCCAATGATAGGTTCAGGTCCTATAAAACCGGTACTCTCGCTTGCAAAGCTTCGTTATCTTCCAGGCCAATGTGCCCAAAAATCCAGTCCATAGAAAATTTGTTGTATTATCCTATCGAAGTGAATCTTTCTTGACTGTTAACTACCAACTTAAACATTGCTCGGTGAAAACCAAGGTCTGTGAGCTGTGAATGAGGTTGGATTCAGCCAATCTCTCCACATACGAATTAATAGTGTAAATATCTGTTTGAAATACGCTCGCATAAATTCCTAGGCAGGTAGATATCTATGTCTACAACTATATCTATAAGGATTTCCATGAAGATGACGGTGTGATGCTAATGACACCAGAGATAGCCAAGCAAGCCGGTCTCTGTACACCAGAGAGCTTTGCCTGAAGCTTTCGGTCACCAGGCAATTGCTTTTTTGTACCTGATCATAGGCAGTTCTTCCGTTCAGCGATTTTTTATTGCCAAAGATTCAGATAGTAGTCCGTCTTGTGATTTGTGTGGTATGTTTGAAAATTAAAAATTATTTTATGTCAGGAGATACCTAATTCCGGAAAGAGTGGAATTGATTGAACTTTAATTTGAAAATGATGAATGTGAAAATCGATTTGCCGAGCTATTTAACCAACGGCATCCAGACAAATATATTTGTTAGCGAACTGGTGTAATAACTATATCGGTTCATTATTGGAACAAATTGCAAAGGATAATTTTTTTATTACAAGAAAATTGAAGACAGAAGAAGAAAGGTGTGAGCCTTTTAAGTTGATGAGAAGTGGAAAACGATAAATTTATCAGTAAGTCTTTTTTTCGAACGGTCTAGCTGTAGGTAATCCCTACAATTGTTTTGACTGGATCCATAGACATCCTAGGGTTATTGACGCTGTAAACATACACAAAACTTTGAAAGGTTGAACGTATGGGTGGGCTAAAAATTACCTTGTTTCTCCTTTTTTCCTGGAAATTTAACAGGTAATAGTTACCTTAGTTCATTTCGAAATGTTATCGGTCCAGCTCTTACTAATATAGAGAATGTACCAAGCCCCTCCATTACTCTCAAAATATGAGTAATTATTTGAATGACGGGATTCGAGGTCTTTGGATAGACAAAGGGGTATAATTTAGTGGCCAGAATTTCCTGGTGGAATCATAAAAAATGAAGTTTATCGCAATCTACCTGACTCAAAAGATCTGCGTGGATAAATCAGTAATGTGTCTAGCGAAATGACACGCCAATAGCTCCAAAATGTACAACAGTTGAAAGATAACCCGTATTATTTATTATATAAGGATTGTCGGATAAGATTTCCAGCATTTGTTTGATAAATAAGTTAAGTTTTTGAATAACTTTGGCATTCTTCGAAAAACGTATTTTGAAGCTCCACATCATCGAAAAGAGTGGATCTTTCGAAAGGTATCACTTGAAAGGTATCCCTTGAAAGATGAACAATTGCTTAGAAAGCGGAAAATATGAAGGAACAAAACCAATTAACAGAAATAAAACTCTTCGTAGCTTAATACCGAAAGGCCTAGAAAGAAAAAAATGATGATGGGAATAATAATAAACAAGTAACAATTTAAGACAAAATTGAACTTACTTGCACGATCAATCCTTGAAAAAAGTACTCACCTGAAACAAAGAAAATATAATCAGATTTTCAAAAGTACAAAACACTGTTAACACTTTCAGTACAATTTTGAAACTCTAGAAGTATATTTTTTATCAATTTCAAAAAGTCTATAGCAAAAGTGATATTTTGTGAAATGAAAATAATTTTGCGAATTATCTATCGTAAGGTGGGTCATATATCATCAGCTAAATGAGTGGGTCGAAATGACGGTATTATATCAGTGTTTTAACACTAATATAACAATATAACTAATATCATTAGGAAAAGTGTTCCATTAAAAATATTAAACAAACACGAACATGGAAATTATTAACGGAGGAAGTGTTAACTCCTCGTAAACTTGATTTATTGATTAACATTTTCAGAGAATATTTATTCATAATTAATCATGAATATCGATGAGAGTCAATCTGAAAATAAGAAACTTCAATACCGACTCATGAGCAAAGAATTTCAGATATTCACCAGACCGTGCACCTGGTGAATAATTATGACTAATTGCTCATTATCATTCCATCATGATTATTCTATAATGGAAAATTGATCTTTTCTAGTTATTTACTCCTAACTCCAACTATGGGTTACAACAGTAACTTATGAGTTTATGTCAACTTGATTCTTTTAATGGATTAGGACGAAAATCAAATGTTATTTGTTACTGACTTGAACTGTGACATAATTCAAAAATTAAACAATAAAAGGGACATGATAAATTATGACCTACTCGAAGACTGAAAGTACCCAAAAACAAGTGAAAACTATACTGTTCACTTGAAAAAAGGGATTTTCTTTACTTCTGTTGTCTAGATGGAAACATGTAATATGTTTCATTACGTTATTGTCAATATATTGCATTTTTATTCAGAAAGAACATGATTATGGTATAAAATCCATAAACATTGATGTGTGATATAAGAAAATTTCATCTGATTCGGAACACGTGTCGAGGTGTTAAATGACGGTTTGGTGTTGGGATACCAGTAATATATAATATTTGAAAGTATAAAACCCCAGATATTGAAACTGATCAGTGACACTGATTTATCGACTGAATTATCTAGAAAAAAGTAGGTTAGATTATATTAAAAATTGAGTAATATGAGTAACAATAGTTCCATCTATGAAGACGATGTTCCGTGTTACTTCCGTTATTACCTATTTGGTTATTGCTGAAAAAAATATAATATAATTTTAATAATTGGTATCCATGATATTTTCTTGATGTGAGCTTGGACTTTTCATGATATCTTTGTCAATTTCTGAAATACTATTCGTTTTGAAAACTATAACATTTAACACACGATGTGTACTTTCAATGGAAGCTTAGGCCCAGTGTGAATTGCAGATGATAATTTATTTTTTGTTTGTATATATGAAAGACACATTTATGGGTGATTTTCAAACATACAATTAATAATTTAGTGAAGTGATTGAAATTTGTTTCAGTACAAATAGAACACTTTCTTTGATGATCAACGATTATAACTTGCAAAATTCTATATAATGGTAACAGAGAGAGTTTTCAGAATATGAATTTTTCTGAAACGATTTATCGAAGACTCGATACAATTTTGAAATAGAAAAAGAAATGTTTGAAATACTCTGCAAGCTAACAATGGTCATCGTTTATGTTCATTTCATTTATTTTCCCACAAAGTACAAATAAAAGTGAATGTTCGTAAATCAAATATGTGAAAGCATTTCTATTCCTTTTTCCTTTTGCAGTTTTGTCGGCGACCTCTACTATACTACTCGAAGAGTGGTCCATTATTCCTTGTGAATATTAAGAACCTTAAAATGTCATATTGTTGAGTGAATTTACGATCGAAAACCAAATGAAATCTTTTCTGCTTTCAAGCGACTTTCGTCTTTTTGTTATTCATAACGATCAACGAAATTGAAGTTCATGTTGTTCAACTGTGGGAGAATACCGGTTTGTTCAAAAAGTAATGTAAAAATACCATCAGAAGTTTTTTACAATTTTCCGAATCGACATGGAAATAAAAATCTAGGTTTGAAAACAGTTTCCCAACAATTCCTACACTTTACTGGAATTACACGTCCCCTTCAAAACAGCTTTTATTGTAAAAAAACATAAACTGTGGATTGATATTAAAATTATGATGAGAGAACGCGATAAAAAAATTAAAATATTCAAGGGAACCAAGAATATTCGCGATTTTAAAGAATACAAACACCTTCGAAATTTCACTAATAAATCAGTAGAGAAAAAAAAAGCTTATTTGAATTTTCACATAAGCAGGCATATCAATAATGCATAGGACACGTTAAAAAATTTCAACATATATTCTAAGAAAACAAAAACGATATTCCAGATCACGTTTCAGATGTGAATGACATAATTTTTTTCTAAACTCAATTCCTACTGCCGGTCCAGGCTCAGACTCTGAACAGTACTACAGTGGTCGACTTGCTGGTCACGATGAAAGATTTTTAGTGGAATTGAGAATAACGACATTTTCAAGTATTTATTGGCAGTAAAAACAACGGCTACAGGTGCTGATGGTGGCAACATAAGATTCATAATTTAATGATGCCCGTTCATAATTGAATATATCTCTCACCTCTTGAACTTCTGCATTGAATATTCAATATATCCAACTCAGTGGAAATTGGCTAACGTAATCCCATTACCGAAATGTGAGGTTGTCAGTGAGCTCAAAGACCTGAGACCAATTAGCATTTTACCCGTTGTCTCAAAATTATTAGAAAGAGGTATAAAAGATCAACTTGTGGAATTCCTGAAAACAAATAATATTTTGCCGGATACTCAATCTGTATTCAGAAGAGAACACAGCCGCGCGACAGCCTTTCTGAATATGACAGATCGTATCTTCCAGGCAACCGACTCGTGAATGATTACTGTTCTAGTTCTCATATACTATTCGAAATCTTTCAATACCTTAAATCATTCTGCTCACAATCTGTTATGTTTTTTGGCAGCTATCTAAGTGGTCGAAAGTAACGAGTTGTACTCAATACTAGGGTTTCTCAAACAATAGGGGGTTCTACAGTGGGGTTCTACAGTGATCCATTTTGGGGCCAATTCTCTATGTCATTTTCACAGCGTTTTAAAAAAATGTTGTCCCGCATTGTTATCTACAAATTTATGCGGATGACATAGTGAATGGTTGTCAGATAATTAACGAAGACCTTGATAGAATTTTTAAAATATCCAAAGATCATTCTCTCTCATTGAATCCAAACAAATCTAAGGCAATGCTGTTTGAGAGGCGAAATGACAAAATTCTTCACCAAAAAAATATTTGTATTACTATCAATAACATTCCCGTACAGTTTTGTGATGTGGTGAAGAATCTTGGGCTCCGGATAGATTACTCCTTTCGATTCGAAAATCATGTATGCACTTTGTTAGGATCTCGTGCAACTTTGAACTTGAATCTTGAAAAAATACTTTGCGAGTCTCTCATTATTTCTACCTTTACTTATTTATTTACTCCGTTTCATCTATGGTATTCGTAGGCGCCAACCTATCAGTCATAAGCTACGAGAAGCCGGGTGGCTAAATATGAAATCTCGCCGAAAACTTCACTGATCCACCTTATATCATAATATAATTACTACCCAAACTCAAAATCTTAATATTAGATCGAAAGGTACTATAACACCACCAATCCACAAATCATCATTGTTTCAATGTTCCAAATGATATTGGGAATATGAAACTCTCCTCCTTTCGAAAACATTTCTTTGAATTTATGAAATCCTCTAATATGTAGAAAGCGGTTATTTGAATCAGCACATATATCTATAGTTTATATCAATTTTGATTAATTGTCTGCCATCTTTTGTTCTGTTTGTCCAACGGTTGAGTGGAAGACCATCTTTGTGCACTCCAGGTGCTCAAGATGAACTGCGCCTTTTCAGTTTGCATAGGAAATGTTGTAGCGTATTTGATAGATCTTATCCTTCTTGTAATCCTGTATTCTACTGAATAAAGAATATTATTATTCTCCAGTGAACACGCTCAAAAATTTATAACATTATATTTTGTGAATGTAAATTTAAATGATGTTCTGAAATAATGAGAACATTCATCTCAGGATGCATAGAAACCCTGGTGTAGTCACCGATTTGTTTTGTCAAAACTTCTTGATGATGGTGATTGAATGAATAAATCTAACTCTGTACATATGTTGACAGCGCAGAGATTGAAGCTGTTAGAATCGAATTCTGCTTGCTTCCAGCGATTAGAGCGTCCGCGTCCTCTAATTTATCAATAATCGTCAACCATATTCTATGGTAAGCTGGAGGAAGCAAGCAGTTTGTTTTTTCTTTTGACATGTCCAATTAGTCACGTCTGCAGTGTCAAATTCTCCTATTGGATGCAGAAGGCGTATTTTTCGAAAATTAATTTTGATTCCACATTTATTTCATTGTGCTCATTCATTACTTGTTCAATTATCGTTTTCTAAAGTAAGTAGTAATGATTAGGTATCATTAGGAGTAGGAAATATGCAGCCAAAAGTTAATTAATACTCGATTAAAATTAAATTATATAATCAAGAAATATGTAGCATATGTATTCGTGTTGATACTTGACATTTTCATCATTCAAATTAGGATAGTCGCACTGAGTCAGTTAAAATACATACTTTTCATTTTTATACAAGTTTGATATATGGTTACAATGAATTATAAACAAAACAGACTTCAAATCGTTCAAATACGCCCTAAAACATAGAACTTACGAAACACATGACATGGAAAACATATCGCTCAACATGAGTCCCGTTATTGATTTTCATTTCTTCCAACATTATGCTAACTGAATAATTTTCATGGGTTTGTAGGATTTTTACTACAACTATTTAGTTTAGAAACATTTCATTTCGTCATTGATTTTTATTTTTGTATAATAAATTCTTGTTAGGAAATTAACTTTTCATAACTCTATTATCGAGCAGTCGTCCAAAATATCCATCTGCTTGAGTTTTTTATGTTAATTCTTTCATTGCAATTTTTACTCATCCTTTTCGTATTTTTTCATCACATATCATTGGAATGCTCTCTTCTCTCCAAACGATAGTTTATTGCCGAAAACAAGATGATATTTAGAACGACCGCCACCACTTGGGATGTTTCGAGTAGTTAACACTGTTGGATTTAAACAAAGAATTCGGACACAAGTGGTTGACCCTTCTCGACTATATTCATGACCCCGGCCATACTGTCAGTGATGATTATTCGAAAGTTACTTCAAATACATTTTTTGGCCAAGGCATACAGTCCAGGGATTTTGGCCGGGAACTAAACCTAATCCTGATTCTCCTCGCCACGAGGTTACACTATTATTTCTATTTGTCGTTTTGTTGGTGTTATTCATAAATGTTATTATTTGTAAACGCTGTGTCCGACTGATTAATAATTCACCTATCACCAGTCCCGAAAGGTTGAAAACTATTATGGTGGGTTTAGGCTTCCAGTTTCAAGTGAGAAGTACCTTCCAACGATCTTAACAGTTACTGGTACAGGTTTTCCAATTGAAAACGGATCATTTAACTCTTTCATATTTTGAAAATATATCAGTTATCGAAAATCTACTCTAGGTTTTATTTCATTGAAGAATGATACACCAATGAAAAACTTTTGAAAAAATAATCCTATAGTTTGAACGGTTATTCTATAATGGCAAAATATTCGCCTGTATTCTACACTCTGGGATACTTTCATATCGCTATTTCGAAGAATCGTGACACCATTAAATCAGTTAAGTATCCTTAGAATGTTACGTCAAAGCAGAATTCATTGAACACAGCAGCAGTCTGACCGTTATAATGAATATCTCACTAATAAACAACAATAACAAATATTATTTCAAAGTATGTGTACGACAGTTTCATTTTGGAAATGTCTGCAATGTGATAGCTGTTTGTTGATCAGTGTGACAAAATTACCATCAGTGCGTTTACTGCCAGGACAGAAAATTATATCTCGAAGTATTAGCAACGAACGATTGGCGAGCTACAAGCTACAAGCTACGAGTTCATTGATATTCATTCTGGTGGTGCTGATCATAGGGTGGTGCTGATAATAGGGTGGTGGGGAAAGCGGCGGGGCCAACGATATGGGAGTTGGCGGAATGTTCATGCAAATGCTCACTCCTGATTGCAATTAAAGAGAACACAATCTCGGCTAGTAGGCCATGGCCCAATGGAACCTGAAATACCAAACGGTTCGTCTGCTCCTACATCAGACATCATCAGGAGTAAGCATTTGCACGAACACCCCGCCATCGCTGCCACCACCCGCCGCTTTCCCACTAGTAGGGGAGCCCATGATGCAAAATGGGGATTTACTCGAGCGTCATAGAGACATATTAGCTTGCAAAGCTTAGATGATAAGAAGAAAAATATGTTATATAATATATACCTCTTCATCGGTGGGGGAAGCGGCTATAGAATTTTAAATATGTAAAAAAATACTGTTGCATGGACATACTTAAGCGCGTCAGATATTGATAGCATAAATGTCCTACGTATTTTTAATAATGCTCGTATGTTAATCTGATCGTTTGCATGATGCGGGTGGTTGTACGTAAGGGTTAAAAGTGAAAAAAAAAATGCAAAATGTTAAGTGCAACAAAAAGAAGCTCTTATTCAATAATCTGACGATTTCGATCTGACGCAAACTCGCGGCCATTTTTATAATGTGCAAAAAAATTCGCCATTTTGAAATTCTCAAGCGCGTCAGATTGAGATATATATGGTTCATCTTTATGTTCTAGACGTGCTGTCTCATAATCTGACGATTATCTAGAGGAATTCGCCTGATCTGACAAAAAAAAATGTTTTTTTTTTATTTTTCTTCATAAATCATTGAACTTAAATAATTGAAAAGCCCAGGAAATAGCATGCAAATAAATAAGTGTATGTTTTTTAAGTAAAATACTTATATTTATAAGAAAATAATTTTGAAAAATTGCTCAAAAAACTTAATTTTTTATAATCAATTGATTAATTAATCATCATCTTCATCACGAACGAGTCTCTGTGATTAGCTGTGATGGCGTCATGGCAACATAATTCAGAGTGGGGACGGAGTGAGAGAGTAATAGATAGAGAAAAAGTGAAAGAAGAAGAATAGAAACTCTTAGAAGGAAATATAGGTATCACACAGCTGCACGCATTAAACTTTATCGACGAATTTGTGTTATTCCGGCTTGCGGAAATCGTCAGATTATATATTTTTCTTTATCCTTGAATTATTTCCTTCAAAAAAAAAATGAGCTACGCTCGAAAATGTCGAAATGACGTTATTTTTTTTACAACTTTGCTGCCCTCCCCTTTCTTTACGTCACTCTCAAATTATCAGATTACTGGAATATACACTTTTTATCATGTAATTAACTCACCCTATCTTAATCTGACGCGCTCAAGAATTTCTGATGATCAGTTTTTTTTTACTAATCTGATTCTTTATCCTTCACGGGCCTTATATATGTGGCTCACATTTGGTGGATATACTTAACCGGGTACAAGGTATCCCCCTGTATATTAATCTGCCGCGCTTTAGTAAATCCCGAAATCCCCGCTTGGGCTCCCCTATTACACCGACAGTTCCACCACCCTCTGAAAGTATAAATACGAGTGAACACGCAGCTCAACAATCGTTCGTTGCTGAGACTTCGAGATGAAACTTTCGATCTCGCAGTAAACGCACATACCTCTGAGGATGTCTGTCACGGTAGCAGACGAAACGTTTGGTACTTCAGATTCCATTCGACCACGGCCTGCTAGCCCGGCTTTTTTTCTTAAATCAATATAAAAAAGTTAATATATCTCAGCTAATAACACATTAATTAATTTTAAGGCGATACATATATATGTTCAGTTTTTTCACGAAAAGAAAGCACTATATCATCTCCGGTGGCAGAGGGCGACCCGTAGATCCGGCAACACGCTTCATCACCATCACCATCACCGTGCTTTGTCGTCATCATCTCGAGATCGCCGAACGATGCAACTCGGCATCAGCATCTCCTTGAACCGGACGGCGTCCTTGTGCTGCCGGTCGGTGCATTCGCGCGGCGGGGTCGCCGGACATTCCTGCCCATTGAGGAATGCCCCTGGGGGCGCGCAATGGACACAAACAGACCGCCGGCACCCCTCCTCCCACCTCACGCACTTGAGAAAGACCACCAGGGCCGGATTGCTCACGATATTCATTCCTTACTCGGACGTTATCTGGAAAGAACTTAGATATGGACATGGGCAGAAATGAAACTGGCCGCACAAAGGTCGAATCACTTTTGTTCGCAACGTTTAACCGTGTCGTGTATGCTGCCTGATAATATTTCCGAAAATCTCTACACAATTCAATTAAAAAATTTCAGATTCCTTGGAAGTCGAAAATGTTCAACTACGTTGGGTCAGAAATTATACAAGGTCGACAAAAACAACTTTCAAAAACTATGAAAAAATTACCTGGAAACCTTCAGAAATGAACATTAGAAAAAAATTGATAGGGGATGTAACCAATTATTGATAATGAATTCGCCAAACACTGTACAATCCAGGAGCCAAATAGTTTGAAAAAATATTTTAGAGATGTATCCCTCCCATGGCCCAACTAACATTTTCAGTTATGTTACTTTGACCTTCGATTGTGTCGGTGACCTTTCTGGAAGAATGCATTTTTTCGTTACATTTACCTCACATTTACCAATGTGGGGAAAAAGTTCTAAGTTGATTAAGGTATGTGTTGAGTGCATAAATATATATCCCTCAGAAATCACGCAATTTTAAACCGAATCCTTGAGGAAAAGATCAAAGATAACCAGCTTGAAAGTTCCAAAGCTAATGATATATTAAAGAAATAATATCAGAATATTTCTTTCCAAGGAATATATGATCCTTATGCTGCTACTTTTATATTCAGATATCTTTATTATCTTCAAATACAAAAAAAAACGAGTATGGATTTTATATCAAATTGACGACACCGCTCTTAGAGCGCCTTAAGGATTTTTCTGTAGTGCTTGTGTTTTGTTTAAAAAAAACAGAAAATCGTAAGATGACTTGCCCAATAAGTGAATCTGGAATAATACATTTACAATTCTGTCAGGACTCAACTGTCTTTTTTTCTGTCAAGTTTTCTTCAGATTAATCATGAATAAAACAGCAAATCGACATTTCTTTAACCTTCATTAAATTCATCAAATCGAAAGAAATTCATTTACATCTGACAACGTGAACAATAATTCATTTTTAAAGGCGTGCAGTAAAAATTACTCTTAACGAATAATTATAATAGCGTGCTAACTTTTTAGACAGCAATAAAAAATGTTTCATTACTAATATGTTTTCCCCAAGTATTTAATTCCGTCTTAATAGTTAACACCTCATTGGACTTATTCGTTTTAAGTGATTTAACTATTATCGCACGCCTTTCAAAAATGAACTTCAGTCGAAACATTAGTTAGAGTCGTTGCGTTTCGAGTCAAATTGTCATCACTTGATATCACCAAGCGAACATTAAACTGCCATTTTGACAATTTAATGTTGTTTATTGCAAGTTTCTACGGTTTGAAAACTTTTACACTAAATACCTAACTAATATCTCCTAAGGTAATCTCGAACAATACTTCAATTTCTATATTTCAAAAACAATACTCCTCGAACTTGTTGGATATACTAAATTTTTATCTCTTTCACTGAATAAAATCAAGAACAAGAGTTCGTCTTGATCCGATTATCTCCCATAAAAAATCCGACCCACATCTTTCACAAAATTATAGGCCGATTACCATGTCTTCTGGTTTTTCAGAATTATAACAACATGCTCATTTGAGAAGTTAAGATTGGTTGTCTAAAAATATAACAGGACAACTTTCAAATCGACCAGTAGGTACATCAAGATTTAGTTTTTTATCGACCTTTTTTGGGTAATTGTTACCTTCCACAATCTGAAAAAATATAAAAATTATAATGGAGAACTTTATACAAGTGTAGAAGGGCAAACTTTTTAGTTTATCCCGATAAGTTACTGCGTAAAAATCAAAGTATTTTTCACAAAGAAAATCTTCTATTTATCAGTAACTTGTCGTATTTAACAATTTTGCCTATCAAAAAAATTATTAAGAAATAATACTTATCTTTTACGTTTCGGAGGCCAAAATCTGCCTCCGTCTTCAGAAATGGATAAAAAAATTCGAATATATAAGCAGTTATTCCTTTTTTGATAGCTTATTTCTTTACTTCTTCGACAGATGTCAAAGAAGTTTTGAAATATGAAATTATGTCAGTGTTGTTGATTGACAACTGAAACATTCGATGTAATACAAGGCAACAAACTGTACGATATCAGTTTGTTGCCATTTCGCCACTATCTAAAGTTTTCTTCAAGATGGGTAGTCAAGTACGGTCTATTTCTAAGGAGCTATTCGAGATACAATTCTCTCCAGACATGAGAATATACGTTGATTCTTTTAGCTCACGTCTCTTAGAATGAGGCTCATTGGTAATCTTTCTTGTCCTATTCCATTCCACCCGGTGTTCACCGTCTGATTTTAAAATGTGTTCTGATAATTTTGATCCTGTCAATTGTCTATTTTTTATATAATCTCGATGTTCATTCTCACGCACTTTCAATGGTCTTGAGGTTTCACCAATGTAACTTTTACTACAAAAACAAGGTATTTTATAAATACAATTTTTTGTTTTTTCTTCAGTGTTGTTGGGTTTTGTATGTGTGAGTATAGATCTCAGTGTATTTTTTGTTCTGAAAGTAGTTCTAACATCATATCTATTTCCAATTCGTCTTATTTATTCAGATAGTTTTGGAATGTAAGGTATAACGTTAGCTGTAAAAGGTGTCGTTGGATGTTGAGTCGGTAATTGTTTAGTTGGATGTTGTTGAATTTGTGAAGCTGTTTGTATGTTCGTTTGGTTTTTAATTGACTCTTTATTTTCTATTGAATTTATCGTTGAATTTATGAAAGAATCTGGATAAGCGTTATCTTTCAAAAAAGATTCAATTAATGATATTTCTTTATTGAGATTTTCAGTTGAATTGCATATCATTTTAGCTCTTTTGTAAAGGCAATTTATTATACCTTTTTTAACACTCGCATGATGATTTGATGTATAGTGGAGATATCTATTTGCATGTGTTTTCTTCCGATAAACATTCGGGTAACAATTACCCAAAAAAGGTCGATAAAAAACTGATTTTTTCCTCCACAAAAAATGACTTTCGTTGAATAATCAAGATTTACTCTTGAACGGACATGAAATGAGAATATCGATATAAAAAAGGATGGATGTATTTACAGTATGTTTTGTATGTATCAAAACATTATGTTATGACATCAATATAGATAGTACATCTTGAATGCATAAATCAAATAGCATTTGCGATTTTTTCCAAAACAGTCGAAAAGATATCTGAAAATTTTAAATATGAACAACATCAAAAGAAAAGTCGTTTGAAAACTGCGACAGGACTTTCTGAAACGCCAACTCACTTTATTGATATTTTCCATCAACTTGAGTAGATAGCTTCAACGAAATGGAAATCCATGAGAATTTACTTGTTCGTAGCGGCTTAATTTTTTCGTAAATTTCCGATGATAGACACTCTCTATATCTCAATACGGTCCTGTATTTGGTCGGTACTTCGATGAACCCATGCTCATGAATCTGCGATCTTTTGAACGTATTGGGAGCAGACTACATGATGTTATCGTGAGTGTGTGGTATTTTGTCCTCTTTAGTGAATGGTCTCGACCTCAAATTACTTTCCGATATTTTGGAACTTACATCCTACAAGGTGTATAGCTCCAATTCGAGATTTTCGAAGAAGAATGTCCATTTTCTTAGTTGGAATCTATTTGGACCATTCAAAAACATAATTAGCTCATAATATTTACGATATCTCTGGAATACAATCTATATTATTCTATATCGCTTTCTAGACTTTTAGATTAGTTTGACTCAGATCGTTGATCAAAACTACGACATAATTATTTTTTGTTGCATATTCCAGAAAGAATGTCTAAAAATGTCATTCTATAATGTCAACTTTCATATTTTTCACAGGCAAGATATTGGGTTGAAAGTTTAGCAATATATTGAGCTAAACTTTTAGTAAAATATTGGGCTGAAATTTTAGCAAGATAATGGGCTAGTATATTCCAGAGTTTGAATAGCTGAAAGTTGTGATCCTCATATTGGAACTTAAGAATTAATTTGTAGGCATGGAAAGCTTTTCTTGTTCTTGAATTTTACTTTTAAAATTTGATAATTTGGTTCTTCAAGATTTCATGTATTCTCCATTAATGTTACTATTTTAAGTAACGTGGAGGCTTTCGAGAAGTTGAAGTTCTGCAATTTCAGTGTTGTCCAGAAGAACATAAAACCGGTGCCCAAATGCAACCCATTAATGATTACACATCTGACAGCGGTGTTTCGACCCGTCAAGGGAAGGAGATTAGTGGTGCTAGGCTGAATTACAAATGTACTGCTTGACTCGACTGTCCTCAAAGGATAAGTCTAAGCAAAAAAGGGCTTTAACATCTCCCGCCATTCAAGGGATCGACAGAAAAGTCAGATGATGCTCTCCAAGGGATCATTTGGAGCGCTAAGCTTCGACATCGACCGCCGACGAGATTCATCCTCTGTTTTTCACTGTAGTTTTCAGTGCAAGGCATAAGGTTGAAAACCATCAGAGCCCAAACACAATTTCCACTTGTAGTTATTGAATAAACTGTTTCAAACTCTGCAACACTTATGTAGATGTAATTTTAATTTATATCCAAAAGAAGTTCCAAATAGGTTCCTAATGTTAAGAAAAACCTCATGACATTCATGTACGAAGAAGTAAATTTGAACGGATTGTGTCAACTACTTTCCAAATACTATTAATTGGATGTTCGGCACATATAATTTATCTTCTCACAATATGGAGTCAAATTTTGTGGGGTTAAGGATCAACGAGGTCTTACCTTTCAATGTGCGATCCCTAGAACGATATTTGAGGTTATTGATGGGGGTAACTCGTTGAATTACATTTAAGTTTGATATAAGTTCAAATCTGATTTAAGCAGTTTTTCAGCTTGTTGCCTAAGATCCCGCATATTTATCAGAAACGATTTCTAAATTGAACTCAGTGAATGTGAGTCGTATTCGTAACAAATTCCTTTATAATGCATTATTTTGCGTAAGTGGGCACGATATGTTTTTTTGAGATTATGGATTTATTTCGGTATTAAAAATACAATTTGGAAGTGATGATAAATTATCGCATCATTCGTAGCTATATTTTCAAGTTTATGAGGTCAGAGATTACGTTTGACGGCAATTTATTCAATGTTGACTGTTATCATTTCTGTTCGTGAATTTCGAATCAATAACACAGATAATTTCGGTGGACATACGCACAACGTATGTAATGATGCCATCTAATCGTAGTAAAAATGGGACGAAAGAAATTTCGGTATTAATTAGTTTTAAACGAACAGAAAACGTCAGAGTCATTCACCAATAAGTGCGATGACAGAAAAGCACTGCTATTCCACTGCTATTATAGAAACTGACTTTTCCAAAATAAATGCATACAAATTCAGGTGAATATGAAAACGACACATGCTTTTTTATACCCAGTGATCTATCGAAGGTAACTGCAGTGATATGCAAGATTCAGGATCAATAATTTGAGAATCTATCAACAATACAAATAACAATTTTCATTGTGATAAACGAAAGAATCCACAGGGGTTATCACTGGCGAACACATCACTGCATTAAGGTTGCAGAAGAAGCAGTATATGCTCAAACGGACAAGAAAGTTATGTTCGTTGCTTCCTTGCATATTTTGAATGCATTCGATAATATGTAATTAGGAGTAAATAAGTAGCAAGGGCAAAATGCTCAGAGAGACCTCAACCATACTTGGGGAACGTACAATGTCTTCGTGACCTCTGTATCTGTAGCGTAGGAAGGGTGAATGTAGATCCACAGCACTTAGGCCACATGTGACCCATTGTACATCCTCCTGAGGAGTTGTCCTCTTAGGTCATCGTCCATCCTGTCCTTTCCAGGAAGGTGAACAGGTCACTAGGAGACATCTCTTTTATATTGTGCCGAGTGTGCCGAACACACCCTCTCTTTGGCAACCTTGAGGTGTCTCACGGTGGCCTCCGCCAAGGTTTTGGAAGGTGCAGCGACATTAGTGTCGTTGCGCGGCTTCTTCAATCTTCTTGGGGTTCCCTACGTAGGGGTGCACAAGTGAGGGAGCTTTCCTGCAAGGGCTGCCGGTTCCTTGCCTTCATTAAAGGCGCCCACCGCAGGAAGTGCCCTTGCTGTTGGAGGTGGAGTGAGGGAGGAGGAAGGTGCACTTATTGTTGCTGCCACTCCTGCCTCTTTCGCTCTCTTTCTCCATTTGGCCTCGGCGCCGCAAATGCGCTTACTCCTTGGCCTTTGTATTACACCACGAGGTTATCTGTTATGTCCAGCCTCATTCCAAGCGATATATTGGGGTGGACTTTCTGTTCATCCCCAGCCACCGCCTTAGATTGAGGTGAGCACTTCTGTCCAGCCTCGGTACTGGTTTTTGATTTTGTTGTTTCTGTTTTTGTGTTTGTTTCATTCATGTGTGTTCCTACGAGTAGCAAGGGAAGAGTTAGTCACCTCTGGCAGAGCCCCGCATTACCAGAGGTATGCTGATTACAATGAGGTTTCGTCCAGTTCCAGTTCCTGGACGTTCCACTATCCGCCACCTGGGGACGCGCCCGATAGGTAGCCCAACCTACGGGTCTTCTAGACCTAATGAAATAAAGTAGGTTGGACTTTGCAGATGACTTATCACACAACAGCAGCCATGGAGAGGCTCTCGGATCTATTCCCTTTATATGTCCTGTAACAATAGGGAAAGCAAGAGTGGGTTAATTTAGACTGGAAACTCACCAAAAAGGTGATCGAGCAATGTAGAAAAAAAAACATTAAACAAATTCACAGACCAAATATTTTTTGACGAGTTACATAGAGCTTTGTCTGAGAATGCCTGAAGAACTGAAAGAACAAGCGAACAGTATAAACTTCAAACTGGGTGCCAAAATACACAGGAACTACATTCAAATATCGCCAGAACATTATTTGTGATTTTTTTTCATACTGAACAAAAAATACTCATTCTCAAGTTGCGCTGTGTGAATGCTGGCTTGAGAAATTTTCTCTACTTAGAAAGATACATATGAAAATGTTCAAAACAAAATGAAACTGATCCGTTGAACCGGGGTGTTGATTTTGAAGAGCCCGTTTCAACCCCGCAAAAAAAACAACTCTCAAAATCTGGATGCCTGTAGATTTGGTTGAATCATATTTTGAAAACTGTCATATAGAAAGAAGCTAGCTTTATTAAAACATCAATCATACCAAACCGGTCAAAACAACCGAATAACAAATAATGACTACTGATCTCAACAATGCCATCATGATTATTTTTTTATTAATTCATAAGGTAAATGCAACAGAACAAAAAAGTCAATTTTCCCCTCACCGAATTGTTGCATATAGAACGTTCCTAAAATATTTGTGCAAATGAAATTTGAGGTTTATTGATGATGTTTGATGACATAATTATTACCTTAGTAGAGCCTGAAAAAGCAACGAGCAACTTGCTCATAAAGAGAGCACGCTGGTTGGATGAAAGAGCAGTATCTGCCGAGCACACTTTCACACTTTCACATTCAGTCATTTTTCCAGGAAGGTTCCATAGGTTTGAGTTTCACATTTTACAAACCTAATCTAAATCAGACAAAAATTCATGTGCCAAAGGTTCTGATTTACAAAACTCACACTGAGAGACATCCAAGTCTTGACGATTCCAACATTAATGAGAGGATAATTTCACTAGAGAAAGATTACTCTATGTTTGAAGAGCAAAAGTTCCATTTTTTTTTCTTAAAATATATTCGCTGAGTTGTGTGAGTGAGAAATGAAGTTTAGAAAGTTATTAAAATTTGGAATAGAACAGAAATTTATTTGATACATATAAATTTCATATTCATAGTTAGTCACAAGTTAGTCACATTAACAAAAAAAATGCTGAATGAAACCAAAAAATTAATTTTAAAGAAAAATCATTTTATGAAATCATTATTGAAAAACATATTTACAATGAATCCCTTAAAATTCCAAAGTTAGCTCACATACATTGAAAATGGTATTTGAAATCTGACAGTGATTTCATTATTTTCTCCAGAATTTTAAAAAAGTATACAAATATGTTATTAAAAGTGGACGGTAGTTATCAGGTTATTTCAAAAGTATTGTCCGTTTTAATATCATGTGTTTTTGTAGCTCCATATATTAATAAATATTTAGTCTAATGTATCGTGATATTTACTGATCGACAGTGAATTTTGTAATCTATGCTGTTAATTTTTTCCAAATTTTAAATTTTTTGCCTATATTCAGCTTTTTATGATGGCGATTTTCGGCCAATTTTTCTTTATGAATTCAAATGGAACCAAAGCGCTACCGAAACAGCCCAAAAATTAACTAGGCATTTGGCAATAATAGTGTTAATGAACGCACTGTTCGACGGTGATTCGCGAAATTTCGTTCCGGGTAATTTAGCATCGAAGATGAGCGAGGATTTGACGACCCTGGTGGGTCGTCACGAAACGTTCAGGACAGTGATTGGACATCGATTAGCCACACAGGTACTTCCGAAAGGCAAAAACCCGTGCCCGATTCACGATCTGAAGACCGTGAGTTCGATTCCCGCCTCGACTAGATATTTTTCTCGAGAGAATTCATCTGGTTGAAGCTGGGATGATTCTGCAACCATGTTAGGAATCACACGTTAAAAGTAAAGACCTCGTTAGTCCTTAGCTCGCACAAGTTCTCAACTCCTGAGGGTTGTCGTTCGTATGGAGGCGACAGCTGATTAACGGAAAAATAGATTTTAAACAGATTTTAAACAGACAGAGTTGAATGCCAAATCATAAGAACGATACAAAATTACAAAGTATATTATATAGTTTCGGTATAGTTTAGGTAATTTCAATCAATCAATATTTTCTGTCCATCATATGCATCTTGATTGACATGTTTACGGGTGGAATAAGAAACAGGTAGTAGTGACGATAAATGAACATTATAATACACACGATATTGCAATCACCATTAAGTTGAACGAGTTGCTATACATGGTACGGTCAAATACAAAAACATTATGCTTCAGATTTATTTTTACTTGATTAAAAAGTAAACTTTATAAGTAGTAGTGGGAATTTTCTTTGAAAATTGTTATCGCTGTACCAGTGGTGTGAATTACAAAGTACGTATCGGATTGGCAAGAATTTGCAACCTGTGATAAGATGAAAAAGTAGTGACATGTAGTTTATCGATCCATTTTTTGATACCAGTTATTTCTAGGTGGTAAATACTACTTGTAATGTAAACGATGCCATGAAGAAACTGAATTATAGTTATTGACTTTTAACTGTGGATAAATGTTAACAATTTCTCGAAATGACATGTTTCGAAGAACACTACAAGTTTGCTTATTTGGGTTTAGAGATTGGTATTGTATATAACAAGACTGCAAATGAGGATATGAACTGGTTGTTGGGTTATTTTTCCTTGTAGGTACCTTCAGTTTTTGAAACATGGGAGTGACAAGTAAGAATGAATTACAAGATTTTGTTATTGGTTGCATGGACCAATGGATATTGATATGACAAATAATATTTTTTCTAAGATCAACGTATACCGGGTGTCAACGAATCTATTAGACAAGTCATAATTTCTAGACTATTAGGAGAATTGAAATGAGATTTGGTATAGTTGAATGGTATGTGGAGAGGAATGTTTTCACATATTTTTCACTTTCCGGTCACTTCCGGTTTCAGCGGAAATGGCTCCGGTTCTGAATTTTTAAATGGAACACCCTGTATATTGTAACATTTTTGGATTTCTGAGACAATTCTGGATCAGAAACTGACATTTCCGGAAGTTTTTCAGCCTACTTGATTTTTTCAGAGTCACTTTTAAAATTGCATCTAGGTGGCCATGATCGGACGTAAACTAATCTATAAACCTCAGGTGATATCAGAAAATTGCAATAGCGGAGTTTTAGTGACTAGTGTGTTGAATATGAATGAGACAAGTTTACAAAATAACATTTTCGTGTCTAACTATTATTTTTCAAATGGCGACCATTTTTTGACAAGCACTTTCCGAAAAAAGGATTTTTTGACAAATCTAACGATACTAATTTATTTGCGATTGGATTACAAATAAGAACATAAATTAAATATTACTGAGGAAAATACTCGATACAAATTCATTCACTTTTGTCAAGGGTGCCATGGATAGGAATGATGCATAACATTTTGCGGTTATTTCCATCAATTCCACTTTGGAGAACAAAACGCTCACCTAGGTTATGACAGTGACATAAGCTTTATGAGCAGAAAGTAGAAGTTTCTCTTGATTTTCGTTAATTTTAGTTTAATTTTTCGTCGAAATAATGCATACTCAAAGTGAAAAAGTGGATATGTTGTTATTGTTTGGAGAATGCCACAGAAATTCAAGGAAACCTGCTGAGTTGTATGCTCAGAGATATCCCAATCGGCAACACCCATCTCATCAGTATTTTCCCTATGTTGAGAGTCGTTTTAGGCAAGAGGGAAATCGAGACGCAGAACAGAGGTTTGTCATAAATGAGGAGACTGAGATTAACGTTCTTGCTATGGTAGAAGTTGACAAAACGGTTTCTTTAAGAGAAATTAGTAGAGAAATGCAGATAAGTCACGAATCAGCAAGAAAAATACTGAAAAAGCACGGATATCGAGCATTTAAATATCAGTTACATCAACATTTGCATGCTGACGACGGCAATAGAAGAGTAGTATTTTGTGATTGGTTGCTTCAAAATCATAGAGTTAACCCAAATTTTATCAACTTCATTCTATTTTCCGACGAATCACGGTTTACAAATAATGGCATATTTAATAAGCAGAATTGTCGGTACTGGGCCCAACAAAATCAACATGCAATGAGAGAGGGCAATTTTCAAGAAAGGTTTGGCGTCAATGTCTGAGCTGGTATCGTTGGAAACAGAATAATTGGTCCAATATTGTTTCAAGGTCAGTTAACAGGGGTTAGATACTTGGGTTTTCTTCAAAATGAAATCGAGGATCATCTTAATGATATGCCTTTAGAAGTTTTACGGCAAATTTACTTCCAGCAAGATGGAGCACCACCCCATAATAGCAGAGACGTACTTGATTTTTTAATAGAGCATTTTAATAATAGAGTTATTGCAACCAACGGTCCAGTACGGTGGCCTGCCCGCTCACCGGATCTGACTGTGTTAGATTTCTTCATTTGGGGATATGTAAAAGAAAGGGTCTACTATGCAACAGCCCCAGCCACTCTCGAAATCTTAGAAGAAAGGATTCAACAGGCATTTAGAAGTATATCGCCTCAAATGTTACAAAACGTGTTGAGAGAAACAATTGAACGAGCTGAAATGTGTCTTGAACAAGGAGGGATGCACTTTGAAAATTTACATTATGGAATTTTCAAGAACTTAGGATATTGCAAAAAATCTAAGTGCATCGCTGAAATTATTAGTTAAATTTGTTAAATTTGTTGATCCAATCGCAAATAAATTAGTAACGTTAGATTCGTCAAAAAATCCTTTTTTCGGAAATTGCTTGTCAAAAAATGGTCGCCATTTGAAAAATAATAGTTAGACACGAAAATGTTATTTTGTAAACTTGTCTCATTCATATTCAACACACTAGTCACTAAAACTCCGCTATTGCAATTTTCTGATATCACCTGAGGTCCATAGATTAGTTTACGTCCGATTATGGCCACCTAGATGGAATTTTAAAAGTGACTCTGAAAAAATCAAGTAGGCTGAAAAACTTCCGGAAATGTCAATTTCTGATCCAGAATTGTCTCAGAAATCCAAAAATGTTACAATATACAGGGTGTTCCATTTAAAAATTCAGAACCGGAGCCATTTCCGCTGAAACCGGAAGTGACCGGAAAGTGAAAAATATGTGAAAACATTCCTCTCCACATACCATTCAACTATACCAAATCTCATTTCAATTCTCCTAATAGTCTAGAAATTATGACTTGTCTAATAGATTCGTTGACACCCGGTATAACATAATGACATGACAAATTGTCACATTCTAGTTTGAATCGGGTTTTAGCTTTCGAAAATATTTCTTGCTTGACAATTATACCTCTAATAAACAGAAAAACACAGTCCATAATGGTTTGAAAATGCGTGTTAGATATTCAAAATGGACCCCAATTTCGAAGAAGATTTTTACTAATTCACAATGTTTGCAGAAAATAATATGTAAAGAGAATATTTGATCAAGGAATGTGTGAAATTGGATTCATTATGTCAGTTATTTCCTGATATTCTAACTGGTAAGAATATTCAACATTGAACGTGTTCAACTAATTTACTAATTGAAAGTTATTTATTTTATTTGTTTCCATCAACTATCCTGGTATAAAAACGACAATGTATTAGATATAATTGTTGCTTTGTATTTGGATGCAGTAAACCATTGGCAAGAATGGAAGTTTGAAAGGTTATTATGATGCTCAAAAACAAGCCAGTTAGTTCGACTGTTTATTATCGATCAAATAAGTAAATAGGCAGTGATTTAACACATTTTACATTGTTGAAAATATTTAGACAATATTGGCAATATTGTTTCTGTAGAACCAGAAATTCAGAAATTAAATGTTTATAATAATTTATTTCCTTATCTTTACTTTGCAATTTAAAGTAAATTTTTTCAATGTCTAGTTAAGAAACCAATAATATTCTCGTTTCGTCAACTAGATTTTTCAAACACCGCCAAAATTTTTAAATAAGTATTTTTGAAGAAAATAATTACTGAGTACGGAAAAACAAACATGTAGTTAAAAATCAAAGAATCCACCAATAGTTATAGCGGAAAATACCGCACTTCAAACGGATTAAAAGCGTTCGTTAAATTATCAAAGCCTTATTTCCATCGAAGAGAGTAAATGCTTCGAGTTATTTTTATATACCGTATAAAACAATTTTCCATGGTACGGAAGAATGGCGCCTACACAATTACGTTTTCATTTCTAATTTACGACTCGAAGGTATTAAACATAGGACGTCAGGGACGTAGCTTCACTCTATTTTGTCTATGAGGGGGTTTAATTTAGTTTATACTAGATGGCGAAAATTTAGTTGTATACTGATGCTCGGAAGGGTGGCCATAAACAAACGAAACGCCGTATGTGAAGACAACCACGCACGTTTGCAACGAGTACCGATTAGACCTGCCAGATACACCATTACTTACTAATTTCGTATTAACTATATATTCATTGTTAAAAATTTCTTATGCTCTATAAAATACCTACTCAATTCATTATGAGCTCTCGAAATATATTCCAGTAACTTGATTGTGCCAAGATATTGGCTTTCAATTTGCCACGTAACTGCATTAGCTTTAAATTCTACTTGATTACTGCCCTTTAAAGCAGAAATTTCCTCTAGATCTTCATTGAGAATATTCTTGTTGTCGAGGAAAATATGTATTGGAAGCTGATGTAAAAAAAAACCAATGTGCTTTTGGTTAGCAAAGCATTATTTCTGATTCAATAGATGGCTGATGTACAAAAGAAAATGTATTTTAGACAACATGGATACCTGCAAAACACCAGCGTTCATAGCAAAGGTAGGCATTCAAGGGAGAAGCATCGATGGCTGTTTATAAAGAACAGTTTTTGGGAACCTTGGATAACCAAGAAGAAACATTATCTGGCAATTCATAACACGCAATTCAATTAGTAAGCCCAGAGAAAGTCGTTGGAAATAACAAGTACATCAGACCGAGATTCCTGGCATTTCACAATTGTATTTTTTCAAAAATGGGTAAATAAGGAAGAACAATCAAGTTGATGTCTTCAGAAGATGGAGTACTATTGGCTGGTGAAATGCGTGTCAAGAAGAGTGTTGCAGTTTAGACGTTTGGCAACAGTGCTTGTTTTGGATTTATTGTACGCCAGAGATTCCAGTCCTACATTTCATTCAATATTACTGTCAGCAAAGGACATGTGCATATTTAACAGATTTCATTTGTTTCTTTCGTATAGTTCATATGAGAGTATTTTTAAAGTACAATGAAAGATGTGTGTGAGGACCTGTAGACGTTGGTTTGCTGGTCAACATTTCTACCGAAAAAAAATAGCAGTGCTATCATAAAATTTGGTATTATATCGTTATCTCAGATATAATTACATCAATTATACTGTCAATTAGTATATGTTGTAATAACTACTGCAGTACAATTTTCGAAGTATGTAGATACATTTCACAAATAACGCCAAATAAGCTCTCCCATAACGAAGTAAGTGATACCTACTATGTACAGTCTGATTTTGATCTATTTGAACAGTTACCTGTCAATTTTTTTTATTTAGACTATTTTACCAAGGCAAAGAGAATCACAAAAGTCTCGGTTATTTCAAAGTTTATAATAGCTACAAGATATTTTGCTGCGCAATTTCCCTGAAGTCATTGAGCTCAGTAGACGAATGTTTTGTTCTTTGCTTTTACGATCGACCGCATTGCCCAACGTGTAACCAGACAAACATATAGAAGACTGCCATCGTGCCACGATGCCATTTCGATTGATGCAAAATATTAAATCGAAGAAATCCTGTTCAGAGAGTCAATGAAGTTGACATAAATAACAAATGAGAATTTTGACACCTAATATAACGACAAGAAGATGATCAATTTTGAAATTCATCTACTTCGCCTGCAGTCAGCATAAAGTGTGAAAGATTATTCCTGCATTATTCTGAATGAAGTTGGTTTAGATTTATGCTTCGAAATTTGGTAATGAGTTCACGTAGTTAATTAATTAGGCAGCTATGGAGAATAATAAAATATTCTCTCTGAATTAAATTTTTTTGAATGCCCCGATTTTATGTACATCGTTAAATCTTCTTTCTTGATGTTCTGAATCAGTTTCACTATGATGACTCCTAGGTATTTTAATTTTTCCCGGAAGCTTACTTTTTTGTGCTTATTCTTGGTTGTATTAACTTTCCAAAAAATAATGATATCTCTTGTTATGATTGGCGGTAGATCATATCAAACTTCAATTGTTCTTCATATGGTATCACGTCTTCTTTATCTCGATGCAATAACTGACGCTTAAGCAACTTCCAAGAATACAATCATCATATTTGAAATCAACGAAAGCGAAATTGGAACCTCTGGCGTAGAATGGATCCAAAAACCGATATTACCGATGTGTACTTATACCCTGAGATAAATTGAGACCAATTTTTGAGTAAGGAAATTCTTTTCTGGTCATTGGGAAAAGTACTTGGGTTTAGAATTCAGATTGCTTGTCCAAGTGTACCTACACTGAAACAGTGGAGAAGTTTTCAGTGAAAAATGTATGAAAATTGAAATGCTAATCATGATAATAGTTACAAAACTTTCGCAAACATTTTTATTTCTAGCCGCGTTTCGCTAACATTGTAGCTTCCTCGTAAGTTTAGAAATGAAGACTAATTTGACGTATGCGTGCCACCAGCTGGAGAAAGATCACGATTTCAACACCATGTACGACATACTCCATGTAGAAGGTAAGGGACAGAAGTTGAACCTGCTGGAGTCTCTGGAAATGAAAACATTCGGGTTTCCTGCTGAACGACAAAGTTAAACATCTACTCATAATACCAATAGTTTTACTCGTATTCAAATATTTACCTGTTGTCCAAGAACTGAAAGTGTAATTAGTTTACAAATTCAATCTGGTATCGCTTCCACTACTAACCAATTAACTTAGATATAAACAGCTTGTCAAATCTAGGAAGGAACTAGCTAGTACGGTACTAGCGAAAGAGAGAGAGAGAGAGAGACAGCAGAAATTATTGAGTCTCTTCCTAGATTTGACATGCTGTACTTACTGTTGTTGTATATGAAAATCGTAGCCCAGTTTGTAATATTCATTTCTACCATGAAAGCTAAGATGTTAACAAAACGTTTCTAGAAATAAAATGGGTCAGTCCATTCATAAATGCTAATTAGCATCGAACCAAGTTATTGAAGATTTGAATTTGTATTTTTCCGCGATATTGATGACGCATTAATTAGAAAATGAATTTGGCAACATGCTCAACCAAAAATAAAAGTGGCCATTCAGTGAAATGTGACAAGTTGGAATTGATATTATTGTTTTTATCGAATTTCTTTGTAATGAGGTCGTATATACTTCTGATTCTGATAAGTTTACTTCTAAAGAAGAAAGTAAAACAAATCATGAAATTATGGAACAACAAAAATCAATGGGCGCGCTCCGGGGCAACTTCATTGATTCCAGTGGCACATTTGCTTTTTCAGCTGCAGGAAAACCCGAAAAAACCTGAAACAACATATCATCTGAAGATCTTGATTTGCCAATGTCCTCTCTTTCGTAAAACAAAATGTAGGGTTTCTCCAGAGGCTCCAATAAATTCAAGACATCGCCAGTACGCTTAGTGACACTACTATCGTCGAATTTAAACCAGTCTGTTTCGTCTTTGACCAATGCGTAATAATGGCCAGATTCAACGCCAGAACCACAGTGGAGATTATAATAGTGGTCTGGAGTGTTCATCTATTTCGAAACTTCTGAAGAGTTTTTCTAGAGATGGCATGATTAATTCAATTTTTTCATTTGAAGGAGTCAGTAGCACGTTTGTATGTTTCTACTAAAAATTTTAATTGTATTTGTTTTCCCTCATTCCAAATTTGTTATTTCTTCACCTTCAGGTTTTTTACTGTACAACATTCGGCTGGAAAGGTTATGGCCTCGGTATTTTGGGATGTGCGTGGTGTAATATTTATCGACTATCTTGAAAAGGAAAATACAATACACAGTGAATATTATATAGCGTTATTGAAGCGTTTGAAGGCCGAAATTGCAAGGCAACGCACCGTGTTACAAGTCAATCAAAACAATGGCAAAACTACATGAATTGAACTTCGAATTGCTCCCACATCCCCCGGATTTGCTAGATTTGACTCCCAGCGACTACTGGCTGTTCGCAGACCTCAAAAAATGCTCACCGGTAAGAAATTTCGATCGAATGAAGAGGTTATTGCTGAAACTGAGACCTATTTTGAAGCAGAAAGTAAATCGTTCTACAAAACTGGTATTGAAATGTTAGAGCGGCATTGAAATGATTCTATGGCTCTTGATGGAGATTATGTTGATGGATAGCCAATTTTGAACAAAAAAAAAACACGTTTTTACCTCAGGTCTGCCAATGTGTTTATTTAAAGCCAATGTGTTATTTAAAGAAGAAGCATTTCAAATTGGTATGTGTTGGAATTGGTCGATTCTAGAAAGTGTATAAAAACGTAAGTAAGTAACCTCTTTATTATGATATTTTCAAAGTTGAGAAAACGTAACAGCTTCTTCAGGAGTGCCATCAAATTGATGAATCACAGCCTGATGTATTCTCTTGAATTACCGTTTAATAGCCTCTTGATTTTAAAAATGACCCTTTCAAAATAGAGTACTTATCATCTTCTAGTTTCTAGTTAATGTGTGTTTTACTAGTTTCCATCCTGTTGGAGATCTATGTTAATGTTGTCCAGACATAATACACTATCAATCTGCTCTCTAATTAAATATATGATTCAGGATTGTCCCTTATGAGTTGTTAGATATTCTCACTTTCATGACAGAAACGGTACTTCATTTTGGTATTTCTCCCATGGGACCAAATTAACAATGATGTAAAAGTTGTTGAAGTGTATCAGATACCGAGATTAGTTCCCTGACATGGGGGGTATCGTCGTTGATCAACCAAATTCAGGGCTTCTTCGAACCCCACCTTTTTGAACGATTAAATATATCTTTTGGATATGATAGGCGATAGGCATTCTCAGTGGCAGTCTATGACGACAGAACTTTAAGATATGATACGAATATCAAAATATTAGAATTTGATGGGATGTATGATAGCTCTTTTTGTTTTTTATCATTCAGCTTTAATGTTGGAATATCTATCTATATTAATATAAATGTGAAAATTTGTGAGGATGGATGTATGTACGTACATACAGTGTCACCATTAAAGTGCGCACCATATGAGAAACTTTTTTTTAGAAAAGTTTCAATGAAGTTCAACTTCGGCACTTGTTTGTGCTTTAAATTCAACTTAAAATGATGTAGCCAACTGCGATCCACTGACGTTCAGTGTTTGTCAAATTCAACTTTTTTTTGAAAACAATTGAAAAAGTGCATTTCTAGATCGAATTTAACAAAAAGTTACTTGAAAAAGTTGTGTCTACGGCAATTTTATATCCATATGCCAAATTTTATGCAACTAGGATAAAGTTAACGTTTTGCTTATTTTTGACAGATATTCCCTTTATTTTAAAAAACAAGTTCGGTTAATTGTCATCAATTCATGTATACATAACAAACTTAACTTTTCTGATACATTTTTACTTATACGGACATTTTTAGAGAGAAATTAAAAATTTGCTATAAAAATTTTAACATGACTGGTGCAAAGTTTCAATCACTTGGCTATTTTCTTAAACAAACGTCAGTACCTTCAATTTTGAAAAAGCAGACACAACTCAAAAACTGCAATAAGTATTAATAAAATTACTAGAGTTGAAATCACATTAAAATTTCAATATTCAGTATTTACAGATTATTTATAAACACTGTCAACACCCCAAAACTTTGAAATGACAGATATTTTTCAATATTTTTCAACAAATTAAGGTTACTTGGACAATTTTATGAATAAAAGTACTCGTGTGGAAAGTCGATCGGAGCAACGAGTCTTGATAAAAATGTAGTTTCACTCGACGACATCAAACCCGCTCGTCCACCATTATTTGAAATGAATAATTATCAAAGCAGAAATAATGATGATAACGTTAATTCAACAACATTTATCCTGAGATGTCTACCATTATTCGAAAATATTAGTTTTTAAAGAAAATGGAAATGATAGGTAAAATGTTCATAACGAATTTTTATAATGCAAACACGTTTAACTAACGAAACTCAAGAGCCTCAAGAGCAAACAGAAATGAAAAATCCGCTACAGAAACTGCTCGATATGACCACCTTCTCTCTCTATACATTTTCTTAGTCTGCGAAGACACCCTCTCTGTACTTGAAATAGCATTCCAGGGTCGTTTCGTATGGCTTCACAATGTAATGTTATTCTATTCAACAATGCATCTCTTGTGTGAATAGGTGCAGCGTAAACAAGGCTTTTTAGATGCCCCCACAGAAAGAAATCCAATGGATTTAAATCCGGAGACCGCGATGGCCATGAATATGGCCCACCTCTACCAATCCATCTATTGTGGAAAATATGGTTCAGATGGTCACGCACAATCAAACTAAAATGAGGAGGAGCGCCATCATGCATAAACCACATATCTCTTCGGGTTTGCAATGGAACATGTTCCAAAAGTCCATTCAAATTGTTCTGAATGAACTCCAAATAACGTTCTCCATTCAATCGGTCCTGTAGAACGAATGGTCCTATAAGATGGTTTCCTATGATACCAGCCCAAACATTCACGTTGAATTTCCGTTGGTGTTTGGTTTGCAATATCCCATGGGGATTTTCTTCGGCCCATATATGGAGATTATGAGAGTTGATAACTCCATCTCTACTGAAACCTGCTTCATCAGTGAATAAAACTCGATTAATAAAAGTCATATCCTCTCTTTGCTTATCCATGAACCAATTGGCATATTCCAGTCGTGCTGGAAAATCTTGAGGTGTCATGGCATGTACCTTCTGGAGGTGAAATGGGTGGAGCAGTTGTTCCCTAATTATTCTATGAATAGTGGACTTGGATGTATGGAACTGCTCTGATAGATTTCTGATGCTCATTGAAGGATCATCAGCGACGGATTCCAAAATATTTTCCTCCAATACAACGGTACGTACAGTCCTAGGAGCGCCCTCACCACCTCGTTTTGGCAAAACTGTACCTACAATAATATCGAAATAAAACAACGTGCTCAAATTAATTATCAATTATTACATACCTGTCTCCCTCAAGCTGCGATCGACACGCTCGAATGTTTCTCTTGACGGTACCGTTCGATTGGGAAAATGCTCGGAATACAGACGACGAGCTTCTGCAGCATTACAAAATGCTCGTCCATAAAATACATGCATATCTGCATATTCATTGAATGTAAACTGTTCGGCCATATCAAAAAAATTCAAAATATCCTATAGAATATTGACAATACAATGATAGTTATATGACAACGCACCACTCAACAAAACAAAATCGCATTCCAGTTTGTCATTTTTTATCAAAAGTTTCTAAAAGGTTTTTTTGTCAACATCTGTGAAAGAAATGGAACATAATTATTCCCTGGATATTTTTCACCTGATCATGTGCAGACGTTTTTGTAGTTCATTCGTTTGCTTTTTATTAGTATAGTAAATATTTTTTCCGATGTGCGTTTTTTCAGCTAAATTTAGATTCGTGTTAGAGAATTTCTCCCATAAAATTATAATTATCAGTGAAACTCCTCAACAGTTTAGCTGTGAAGAAGAATTTGAAACATTCGAATGTTGAGTTTCATGAGATTCAGATAACTGATCAACACGAAACGTGATTATTCCACACGTATTATGTACATACAAAATATGGAATGAATTCGATATTTCATAGTAAAGTAGTTTGTTAGTTTAAAAACACCACGAATCTACAGAACTTGATATTTCTTTTGAAAAAATATCTGCTATCACAATTGTGACTTAAACTTCTATATAGGTACTGTACTTTTTGTTTACGACTTCATTTTAGCATACTTTGTATTATTCCTGTTATAAATGTTGTTGAATTAACGTTATCATTATTATTTCTGCTTTGATAATTATTCATTTCAAATAATGGTGGACGAGCGGGTTTGATGTCGTCGAGTAGAACTACATTTTTATCAAGACTCGTTGCTCCGATCGACTTTCTACACGAGTACTTTTATTCATAAAATTGTCCAAGTAACCTTATTTTGTTGAAAAATATTGAAAAATATCTGTCATTTCAAAGTTTTGGGGTGTGGACCATCGGGGGTAGTCCGTTCCTGACTTTGTAGCAAAACAACTGACTCCTGCATGAAAGCTCATCGACGGAATTCATTTGTTTAGTCAATTACCAAAATTTGGATGATTTTGAATATTCACTTGAAAAGTTATCAAAGAAAAACATTTTTCATTTTGTAACTTCGAGGGCCCGTAACTTGGTTACGAAGACTTTTAGGAAAAAAAGTTATATGAAGTAGTGGTGATATTTTGACCCCATCTATACATTCCCGAGAGGAAAAGAGGAAGTCCAGGGACACCCTGTATATCTACCTCTTATGTTGTAGCCACTATGTGAAAAATATGGAGCCATAAATACAATTAAATTGAAACTACTGACGATTCAGTTTACTTTCTATAATAATTATTAAATATCTGTGAATAGTGTAAACTTAAACTACCATGTATGTAGTATGTATCTATGAAGTATCAATTTAGTGAGTTTCTGTCACGAAATCTACTACGAAGCTTATAAACGAACTGGCAAATCTGTACGTGCTAGTTTGGACCGACTTCGTGCAGCATAAAACCAATGTAAAAACGTTAACATTAACTCAGCTAATAACTTAACACAACATTTATCCATTCTAAGGCGGTACGAAGTTCGCCTGGTTTTTGTTTTATTACCATACGTAAATGACTAATTTTTCATCTCTTATATCAATCAAAAAATTCGTGGGGTACGAATTTCATCACTTCGAGGAACTGTTGAAGCCTTCCAAAATCATGTTTTTGTTAAATCAACTTTAGTTGTGGAAAAACTGTTTTATGAATTATTTTGAACGTATGAAAAATTACATTAATCATAAAGGCAAATATTTTTAAAAACAATAAAACAGTTCGTTCCATAAGTTTGTTTTCCTACTCACTGTATAAACTTAAAAAATGGCTCTCGTATCATAAGTTTCCCAGTTATCATAGAAAGAATGCATTCCAACGCCCCGTTCATACCGAATATTTCCCTTTTCCGCCACTTCCTTCGGAAAATCGAAACCCATTCGACCGATCCGGCAACCCGGTTGGCGTTCCAAGCAATCGGAATTTGTAGGCTAACGGCCGGTATACAAATCATCAGGTTGTGTGTATGTGTATGTGTGTGGTGAAATGCTTTCCCACGGTGTTTGCCCCACGCTGCACTTGGATAGCCTCTCTCTCGCCCCCTTGTGGTGGACTTGTTCGGGCTCACTTTTTGCCGAAGACAACAATAACAACAACAACCGGTGACGACGTACCGTGGCTTCTGCGAGGATGAGAGTCGGTCTGATTCGACAGGGTGTTCTAGAAATCAGTCAGGGGCTGATGTGGTTTGGGATGATGACTTTTCAATTTTGTATTTTTCGTTTCTGAGTCAATGACAAGAAAATTTACGTAAATTAGATTCTTTTCTTTTTTCAATGGAATTTCTTATTCTTATTTTATCACTTCGGTCGAATTTATTTGCAGAGCTTCCGTAAGTAGTTCATTTTTTCTTCTAATGTTTTTTTACGCTCGATCTTTGTAATTATTTTCTGACAGTTTTCAAACACATATTACTTCAATAGATACAAACATAAGAAATACTACAATTATTTTAGCTATAGCCTACAAGAGTCAATATGTCGTAGAATATATTCGGGTATGATTGTTTTTTCAGATGTTCTTTTAAGCAGTTGTTATAGAATTCAGATATTGTATATATATATATATATATATATATATATATATATATATATATATATATATATATATATATATAAATGACCTTTTGAATATATAGTTCAATGGAGTGTCTAACAACATGGATAATTTTACGCCTGATGTTCACATTCAAATCAAATCAATAATATACTTTATTGTCCGAAGATTTGCATCTTATTGACAAAGTCCAAGAAATACAATATTAATATAGAAAAAGTACTAAAAAAGAAAAAATGTAGATCCAAAAATGTATAAATGTAAATATAAAAAAGTTCTAAAAATGTATAGATAGTACAAAATATAAATTGCTAATATCTTGATAAAAGGATTCGCTAAAATACTCTTCCAAACTATAATAGGGTCTGTCAACAAGTAGGTTCTTCACCGCCTTTTAGAAATGAGTGTTGCTTAAATTTGCAGATCTCAGTTCTAATGGTAAATGATTGAACAATTTATCACCATTATAGTATATGAAATTCTTGATTCCATATATTATGAACATCTTGAACATTGTGAACATCAGTTCGATAACTTATTTTGTTATAGAGGTAGGGAGGTGTTCTATTGACAATAACTTTATGAAATAAAGTCGAAGAATGAAGATTCCGCCTATCGTACATTTTCAGCCACCTGAATTTTTTAAGTGTATGAGAAATCAGTTCTCTTTTCTTGATGCCGTACGAAAATCTTAAACAAGAGTTTTGAACTTTTGAATACGTTGTTACTCACTTTTATTCAGAAAATAATGATGCACTACGTCAAAATGTTGAAAATAGATAGTATCAACGAATCATAAATGAGTAATTCGGTTTTTAGGCTCAAGACAAACAAGCCCATGAGGGTATAATATTTTCATTTTCCCAAATGCTCTTTGAATCGATGTTGAAGTATGTTTTTTTTGAATTTGAGTTTATCATGGATAAAAACTACAAGATTTTTAACCTGATTTACAACCGGTAAAAGAGTGTCATCAATTTTTATGATCAGATCGCTGAGTTTCGACCTCGTGACTTTCCTTCCAAACACAATTACAGAGCATATGGAATTCTTAACTCCAGGGCATGTTTCTTCGATATATTAACGAATTGATTCAACTCATCAATAATGATATTTTCGCTTTGCTGTTCGCTTTGCTGCAGATTCAGGGGTAAAAGGATAATACAGCTGTGTATCATCGGCATACATATGATATTTGAGTATTTTTCAAACAGGTTGTCAAAAGGGTGGTGTAAATTATGTAGAGGATAGATCCAAAGATTGAACCCTGCGGGACACCCGAAAAAGTTTTCCTGAAATCTGACGTGTGGTTCTCCACTATAACAATTTGTTGTTTATGTTAAAGATATGAATCGAAAAATTTTGAAGTGCTTTGAGAAAGTCCATTATAATGTAATATAGATTGAAGTAGTTGATGATTCAAGGTATCAAAAGCTTTACTAAAGTCGTTACTTCAGTGAAGCTAAAGTTATAACTTTGCCATTTTTTGCAAAGCATCTTGCAGATTCTTACTTGTTAGGTAATAATGGTGAGTCTATAACAAAATCGTAACCATTGCCATTTCCACCTTTATCTGAAAAATCCATTTTTCGCAGATAATGTCTATACTGCTCAAGCCTAAATTGAAAGAGGTGTATTGTTAGAAGGTTTTGGCTTCCTACTTTTTCATCTCCCTGTATTGAGCCATTTTTTTGTTCGTATAATTTTATGTATTACCCATCATAAAATCTGTAGTCCATTTGAAATAATGCAGTTGAATTAAATTCAAATCGCAACCAATAACAACTGATCGTACATTCTTTCAATAACATAATCTGGGAACTCTATTAGGTTTGTTCGGGGGAGATTGTATATATATATATATATATATATATATATATATATATATATATATATGTATTATATATTTTCATTTCTTCTCCTATTATTCGTATAACCTAAAATGAATACATAGTATGCAGATAGGTCTGTCAATTCAAATTACACAAAAAATTATCAATACGAGTAATAAACACTTAGGATACACCTCCCCAACTCTCTCTCACTGATTTCTTGTACTAAACACCCGGACTATAACAGGCGGCAAAGTAGGACATTTTTCTTTAATGAAAGAAATACGATACCCTCGTCATTGGTACGGCGGGAAACCACCGATATAGTAAGTAGTACCTACCACTTCAGCAGTATGCGAGAGAGGCCTTTAGTACTAACTGCGCAGTAGTCTGGACCTAGGGGCGATGCGGGTAGATCGGGGCGAGAAGGGAGCTGGTTGGGGTCGCAGTAGGAATGCGACCGCCGAGGCCATGCCGGCAGGATTGCCAGTGTGCGAGAATTATCTGTGGTTCTGGGGATGTGTGAGAATTAGAAATATTTTTTATTTCTACAAGTTCGACAGGCAGGAGCTCAATGACAAAGCAGGAAAGGTAACCGAAAAATATACAATACTAGCACTCAATAGTAGTTATCACAGGGCTTGTAAATTCTATTTAAAATTCCAAAAATTTCAATACCACAATTGCATTGTACCCTCATTGACGGCCTTGCACCTAACATGTAGAGGAGCACTACTTCAATGATTTGTATGAGTAAATTCAACATAAAAAGTAAGAGTTGACCTTATTTTATATGCAGGTACATTGAAGATTATTTGTGACAGAAAAAAGAATGTATGTCAGCTCATGAAGATATATTAGGTACCTAAAATATGCTTTTCAATGTTTGGAGCAATTCAGTTTTTAGGATATACGTATATTATGTCATATGTCTCTGAAATGTAGGTATATAAACACATATATTTGTGATATCGATAATGCGAACTCTAAAATATAATCACTCTATTTGTGACAGGATTTTGTAAAGATTCTTTTAATTTGAAAACTGATCACGAAATGGAATATAAGGTTCATATTGAACTAGAGACAGTAAAACAATTACTTCTGACTATGATCCATAAATTATCGTGAGTTTTTCGATTATAACAAATATATTTTTATGAATTTATCCTTATAAAAAACTTTGAATTAGAGCATTGTCTCGGCAAGATTTCTCTCTTAGTGCAGCAAGCTGGTTCGAGTTCCACCAAGGACTTCAATAATCAGAATAGCCTTCTGAATAGAATAGTCTGGATAGATTCGATATTTCATCCGTTTTTCCTTCTCTAATCCGACGATATTCGTCTCACTTGTAGCTGAAAACTTCACGACGAATATCGTGTCATTCTGAAGGTCGAGGAGGACTAGATCAGACTTATTTGCTTCAGCTTGAGGGTGGCAAATGTATAGTTCTAATGAATTCGGCATCTTCTCATTCCTCACGCGACTACGGTAGATCAATGTGTCTAAAACATCAATCATCCTGGCAAGTCATAATGAATCCCCAATTTTTGATTCGGAAACAAAAAAAGTCAGGTGCATTGGAGAAGACCCTGTGCATCGACTTGACCTCGTCCGCAGAAATGAATTGATCTCTACGGTTTCTATGTGAGCCTTTTGCTGAACGGGTTTCAACTTGGTGACATAAATCACTTCGTTCTGTGTCAAAGACAGAAAGTCAAATTCAGGCTCTCTCAAGGTCGCAGGCCTTGCGGAAATGAAAAACCGAACTCTTGAAGACTTTAAAGGCCTCATTCAGTACGTTCTGTTATGGGTACACTCCAAAAGAAACGGCTTATCTGTTGTTGGGGAAAGTTTGATAAACTTTTATGTGCGATGCAAACTTTTATGGTAATGTAACATTTTTAGCATCTTTACGTTGATATAGCTCATCCTATTTCCACTTCAAATGAGTAGAGTAAGATCCGTAGAGCAAGTATATTTGTGGCAATAATTTTGTGCCGTGGAAAGGTTTAATTATGAAGTTTACCCCGATGAGTGGCGTTGATGCATCCCGAGGTGGGTATACGACTCTAGGGCATTCAGATGGTGTAGGATACTTCCGTCTGTGAGCTGCATATATGGTCTACGTGGTCACGCATCTCACCAATAGAAATTTCGGCTGCTTCATTGTCGAGCATGCAAAAAAGGTGAAAAAGGAGCAGGTCTTGTGTTTTGATAACGCCAAATCTCAGGAACCGTGAATGATGAATAAATAGGTTTTGAAGATGCGTTCAAACACGGTATGTGTAGAGGGCTCATTTTTTGTTTCCGTGCCCATGTGTTATGGAATGGAGAAACTGATTTATCTATTCAGAATTCGATACCGATGGCATGTGTGATCCCTTCCAGCACCTTTAAGGACTGATGGAGAACTCTTTTTCCAGAAGCGTAAATTTCAATTCATCCATATAAAACAAATAAATTTCCTTATTCCCCGGTTTCGGGAGGTGCCACAGTTATACCCTCAAATATTTATGAGTCCAACGGATAATAGCAATAATATGTGATGAAGAGAAGAGGTCTAAGGAAATCGCTCTGAAATACCCCCTTCTGAAAGTGACCTGTTCAGTTCTGGAATCAGGCATGACCACATGTTATGGTGAAGCGAGCTCTCCAGAGTAGTATTAGCTGTTTAAGGCATCTCACTAAGTTGTCGAGTACCGGAATGGAAGATCACTATTATGTTACGGTGATGAATCAATTTTAGAATATTCGCCAGCACTTGTTCCTAAGATATCCAAAAAAATAACCATATTGTTCTATAGACGCATAACGCAATTGTTCAAAACTAATATAATTATTTAGCACCGAAATTATGCAATAAATTCCGGAGTTAACTCATAATATGAATGTACTTCAGTATTTCAAAAATTCTTGAAAAGTTTCATTTTCGATCAATCGAGGCAAAACATTGCTCATTTCAGCGACAAGTGTTATATTTTGATGTTTCAACAGTTTATTATCCAATATTCATTACACTTGTAATATTTCTAGTTCTGTAAAAATATGTTCTTATCATATCCATCAGTTAGTCTTTAAAAACTTTATATTTTATATTTGATTTTTCAAATGCAATATCTGGCATATCAAATATTCCATATGTGGAACATTAGAGAGAGTCACTCCCAATTTGTGGTTAAAATTTATAATTACGATTTGATTGCCGTGAAATATGACATGCCCACAGTTTATTAGTATGAAAAAAACTATGCCAAACAATGATAAGGTCATCAATGGTCTGAAAAACCAAGAAATTTCTGACGACTCACGTGTCTATATGGTATGATATACCAAGTGCAAGTATCTTCTAATCAAGAAAGGTTTTGACTTTCTACTTCTCAATGTGTATACAAAAAAAAATGTGGGAATCTTCTAAAGAAAGGAAGAAGGCAATTGATTTGAAAATAAAATATTCATAAAGATATGTAGATCACACTGGAAAAAACAATTATTATTTTCATGTAAACAAAAAATAATCTCTCCTAAAAATAGATCTCTTTCAATTTAAGTAAATGTTTTTCTGATTGACTAGGCCGTTACTTGGTGAAGATCCATAGTAATTTCACAAACTACACCTAACGATTTGATCTTCATAAACTTTTTTTTGTCAACAGGATTCCCTCGGTCCATTCATTGCTATCGGAGTAAACAATTTTTCGACATGTTCAATTTTTTTTCAGTCATATCGAAAAATACTATTTTTTTTTAATTATTTTCTGGCATACTGGGTGATTCAGCCGATTTTAAAATAGAACACCCAGTATAAGATTACGTCATTTGATTCCATATTTTTTGAGCTCTCTACGGAATTTTTGTTTTTGAATGTCCATATCGGCATTGCCACAATTTTTTCAATTCATCACCCGCGTGTCTATAGCAATTAAGTGGGTTTTTTTTAGGAATAGTGAGTCAACATCGCTATAATAATTTCTGGAATCTCAACTTTCGGAAACAATATATAGGGTGCTTGGTAAAACCGGTCAAGTTTCATTCATTTTCAAACAGATATAACTCAACTCTGTGTTTTTTCATTTGTATGAAATGTTTCAACATTCCACGACATTTTTTATCAGAGATATACTATACGAAAAACATATATTTTACCGTGTTAGGAATCACATGTTAAAATGTAAGACCTCGTTAGTCCTTAGCTCGCACAAGTTTCTCAACTTCTGACAGTTGTCGTTCGTATGGGGGCGACAGCTGATTAACGGAAAAACAGATTTTAAACAGATTTAAAGAAATAATACCAAGTTTTAGTAATTGTTGACAAAAAAATTCATTTTCTGGCGTTCACTTACTCAAATTTGTTTATCGGATATTCAAACTAATCGCTAGTACCTACATTAGCATTTTTCATACCATCTTATGACAGTTATCAGCGGTTTCAACGGTAAGAAATGCGTTAAAAACCTATAGAATATTTATACTTCTTTTTTTTAAAAAACCCAGTTATCCGTGACTGACATCAAAAAATGAATCTCGGAATTTGTCAATAACGCGATGTGTTGAAGTTTCTTTCGCGTGTAGATCGAATCATTTTCATTATGAATTATTTATTGGAAGATGCGAATGGTCTATGCTTTGGGGGGAAAGTGACGGAAACTGCTTCCTTGCGTCTCAGATTTACAACGAGAAGTTCCCCGAAAGAAGACAACCAGATGGAAGGGCATTCAAGGCTCTAAAAACAAGATTTGAAAGAACTGGTAATGTCAATTGTCAATCACGAGAAGTTCGAACGTGTCTACCCTGTAACAAATATGTAGGGAATACATTTCAAATTGCTCTTCACCTTGTTGAAAATCCCCATATGAGTACCCGAGACCTGAGCAGGGAATTAGGATTTTCTCAAACCAGCATGTTTCGAATGATTCGAGCAAGCAAATTTCGTCCTTACCACATGCAATTGATACCAGAGTTAGGAGGAAGAGATTTGAAAAAACGTATTCAATTTTGCCGATGGGGCTTAGAAAAGATCAATCAGGAAAAGGTTTTTTTCGATTTCGTGTTATTTTCTGATGAAGCAACTTTTTATAAAACTGGAACTGTGAATCGGCATTACAATCATTATTATGCAACGGAAACGGGAACCTCACTGAAAAAATATATTTAAGATTTCGTCGGCATGAGTTTTCGAATTTATTGGACGGGGTTCCATATAGAACAAGACTAAGAATGTGGCTACAACAAGACGGTGCACCATCACATTTTAAAACTGAGGTACTGGAATACCTCGACCATCATTTCAATCAAAAATGGATAGATAGCGATGAGCCTGTGGCGTGGCTACCCACATCACCTGACGAGACCAAAATGAATATTTTATGGGGGTATATCGAATAGATTGTCTACCAAACTCCTCCAAAATTTATAGAAGACATGAAACGAATAATCACTAGAGCTTTCAGGGAAATCCCAGAGGATATGCTGGAACATGTAGATAATTCGTTTAAGAAAAGATTGACATTATGGTCGCAATTTTGAACATATTTTGGACTCCTCTATTCAATAAACAATTTAGGCATTATTGTTCATATTGAAAAAAATGTAGAAAAAGTGAACGTAAATAAATTAATTTTTTGTGGACAACAATTAATAAAACTGGGTATAATTTGTAAAATATCTGTTTTTTGTATAGTATACCTCTAATAAAAAATGTAGTAAAATGTTGAAACATTTTATACAAATGAAAAAATAGAGGGTGTTCCATTTGAAAAAGTTGAATTATGTCTGTTTCAAAATGAATGAAACTTGACCGGTTTGACCGAGCATCCTATATATTCTTTCCAAAACTTGAGATTTCCGAAATTATCATTAAAAAAATCCACCTAATTGCTGTAAACATGCAGGTGGTGAATTAGAAAAATATTGTTTTAGGTTGTTGTAGATTTTTCTGCAATAACTTGGCAATGCCGCAATGGAAATTTGCAAACAAAAATTCCTTAGAGAGCTAAAAAATATAGAATCAAATCACGTATTCCTATAATGGGTGTTCCTTAAAAAAATTGTAACTTTGGTTGACCACACTCCGCTGAATCACCCGGTATGCGTGAAAATAATATTAAAAGATAGTATTTATCGATATGGCTGCGAAAAAAAAATTGAGCAATTCGGAAAATTGTTTTCCCTGATAGCAATGGACCGAGGGAGTCTTGTTGACTCACCCTGTATATGTGTATCTTGCATGTGTACCTTTCGTTGGTAGAAATGCTATTCAAATATCTATGGTGGTGGTGTTCATTGAATAGTGGTCAACTTTGAGCATTGAATGCAGGTAGGTGAGGATTCCAAGAATTTGCTTTGGGGATTTTTGGAATTTTTTCACAAAAAAATGAAGATTTTGAAAAACTGGATTGGCAACCTTGCATGCCGGCAATGACCAAGGAGTGCCTGGCGCGATATACTGAGACTAAGCTTGTTCGTTTGTTTGATGTGTTTGTGTGTGTACAATGTGTGAGAGTGAAGCGGGAAATGCATTCATGCCACACGGTCCAGTCCTTCCAGGAATTGACTTCCACCGCGTCCCTCTCACCCCCGCGTTCAAGATCATTGCAGGGCCGGAGTTGAAAAGGAAATAGACGAAGGGCGCGCTTAGGTTTTTGTTTTAGACTAGCTATTCGATGGTGTTTCAAAGATTTCGATTATTAATAATTGAATTATTTCAACGGGCCAACTAATTTACAATGTACTTTGAAAACATTATAGATTTTCAACAGACTGAAAGATGATCAGGATGAATTGAAAATGTTCCCGATTAGAAGATGATGTGCTGATTTCAAAATCCTACAAATTGTCTAATTTTGACCATAAAGTTCTACAAAAAATCCAGGAATTGACTTCCACCGCGTCCCTCTCACCCCCTCGTCAAAGTTTGATAGTGAGATGATTGCAGGGCCGGAGTTGAAACAGAAATAGACGATTGGCGCACCCTGGGGGTAGCTAAGTGATGGTTTTTAGAGATTTCGATTATTAATTTAATTATAAATTTATGGGAAACAGTATTCATGTTCAATATGCTCAGGTGACTTAAAAATATTTCATTTGAATTATCGCAGTCTCAATTTTTATGGCGTTATCATGTCATATAAACATGGAAATCCATCATATTTTAAACTAAAGGACTTCGTACTATTCTATAATGAGGGTCAGCTTAATGAAAATGATAGCGACATTACTTTCATTAAACACAACCTACACTTTACAGCCGATGATGAAATTGAAGTAATTAGAATTCTAGTTTCGAATGAGATGGAAATATCCATTACAGCCATTTATCGCTCTCCTAGAACGTGTCCGAAACTCATTAATTCTGATATAACAAAATTTAGAACAAAAAGAGCAAAATGATGTTGATGTTGGTGACCTTAATATAAACCTGTTGGATGATAATTCAATATCACCTGTAATAATATTAAAATCAAAATCAAATACTTGTTCCAAGTATTTCGTTAGATGAGAATTAAAAAATTTCGGAGACGTTCCAGGAGACCAATAAATGGCTGTAATGGATATCTTTATCTCAACCGAAACTAACATTCTAGAGTAGGGCCTAGAGGATGACTGTACGACCAGCTGTCGAAAGCGCTCGCAGATAATTAAACAGAAGTTATAAATATATATATATATATATATATATATATATATATATATATATATATATATATATATATATATTCGTTTTCCGATGGCAGTTCAGGTTAGCTTCCCAAATTTCTGCTACCGCAGTTGTCGGTTGATTGGTCAAACCACCAACACTGACATAAAAACTTGGCAAGTTGACTTGGGTGTCACACCAATAGGTGGTTCCACTTATGTTTCGCTTGCGTTTACGTTTACGCAGCTATTTTTATCAAGTACTTTCTTGGTTTTTCTCATTTTGTCTTCAATCGAAGACCGCCTACCCGGTACTGACGATGCCCAATGGGCATCGTATATATATATATATATATATATATATATATATATATATATATATATATATATATATATATATATATATATATATATATATATATATATATATATATATATATATGTTAACTCGAAGATTCTCACGGATAAAGTATGATGAGCTGTTTTCTCGGGTTTCGCTCCGTGTTCACGGAGCGAAACCCGAGAAAACAGCTCATCATATATATATATATATATATATATATATATATATATATATATATATATATATATATATATATATATATATATATATATATATATAAATTGGATAATGTTAGCGACTGGAGAAATGTATGGTAAAATGGATTAACAGGGTCTCTCAGTCAAAAAATCAAAAATCAAACTCTGCTTTACTTTGCCAAGCTTTCGCTTCTAATGGGAAGCTTCTTCAGGGCCTATAATTTAATGATTTTTGAATATTTTCGCCTTTGAATAATATTACAAATCATACTTACAGTAAAAATGAGTGAAAAACAATAAATTGAAGATAGAATTGACATAAAAGTTAACATGTATACGATTTTTTTTGTGGGTTTGACAAATGTCATACCTTCACATAAATGTCATTTTTCAATGGGTATGATAATTTGATAATTTTTTACTGTAATGAAAGAGTTATTGATTGATACATCTTTCATTATTATTATGTTTTTGATGTAGTTCTAGTAAATTACTATATATACTGCTGAGATTATCAATGTCAGTTTTCTTATTCATACAATCAGAAGACTTATTAATTTCCACCATTTCAAGAAAAAGGCGTTTGGAAATATTTTTTTCCGTATGTAAAACTTTGATATTAGAGAAATTTGGTTTATGACCTGTTTCTATAGAGTGTTGTGCTAATGCACATGATTTTTTATTGAGCTTTATATCACTTTTATGTGAAGTTATTCTATCATTAAGAATTCTAGATGTTGTTCCAATATAATTCAAGTTACAATTATTACAAGGAATGTTATAAATCACATTTGACTTTTTTGTTGTATCAGTTTTATCTTTCAATTTAGTATTCAAATTCTTTATAGTTTTAATATTTTTTTGGCATATTTTGATATTTTGTTCATTATGAAAAAGTTTTATGATATTTGAAGATAAATTTCCAAGGTCAGGTATAGATTTATAAGAAATATTGATAGGTGAACTATCATTACATACATTTCTGTTAATTACATCAGAATTTGTATTACTGCCAGTATTGAAAATTATTTTATTAAGAAGTTTTCTGGGATAAGAATTATCGATCAGCATGTCTCTAAGAAGTCTGAGATTTTTTTGCTTGAGGGAAGGGTGTACTAATTTTTCTATTCTTTTTTTTAAACAGAGTATTAAATTAATTTTAACTGATTTTTTGTGAAAGGAATAGTAATTGATATATCTTCCTGAATTAGTAGGTTTGACATACCAATCTGTAATCAAGGAATTATCAGTTTTACGAATAACTCTTGTATCAAGAAAAGGAAGGGTCTGATTATTTTCTATTTCGATAGTGAATTGTAACTTCTTATCATATCTATTGACAACATCAAGAATTTCATTAGATTTGTCATAAGGTATTGCACAGATGACATCGTCAACATATTTCTTTAAAAAGGGAATTTCAAAACTCAATTTGGGAAGTATGTTTTCAAAAAGATCGTCCATTACGTATTGAGCTATAATAGGAGAAATAGTAGCTCCCATTGGTGTACCAAGAATTTGTTTATAGTATTTACCTTCGAAAGAGAAATAACTTGAGTTGAAGATGAAACCAATTATTTCAATAATTTTTTTTTTGGTTTATTGAACATTTTTTATTTATATCATTCCATCTTTTGATAATACTTTTCTCCACTAGATTCATAGGTATATTGCTAAAAAGTGAAATCACATCAAGGCTGATCAGAATATAACCAGGGGGTAGTGATTTTTCATTTATGAAATTGGAAAAATCGAAAGAATCCTTAATATAGAATTCATTTTCATCAGTGAGAATTTTAGTGATCATTTGAGCAATTTTGCTATTTGGAGCATCAATGGAGGAAATAATTGGTCTCAGTTTTAAATCAGGTTTATGTATTTTAGAGAGTCCATAATATTTGGGTGATATGGAATTATAAATCATGTAAGTTTTTGCTTCATCTTCTGATATCATTTCAGATTTTTTCAAATCCGTAATGATTTTATTTGCTTTTTGTTGTATTGTTGAAACGGGATCTCTATTAAGTTCAACATAAGATTCACTATCATTGATAATCTCAAGAGATTTCTCAATATAATCAGATTTCTTCATAATAACTGTCACGTTACCTTTATCAGATCTTGTAAGAATCAATTCTGGATGATTCTTCAAAAATGTTTTTGTTTTTTCAAATAGGAAATTGAGATAATTTTTATTATCATGAGGTTTTTGGAAAAAGTTAGTTACGATATTTGTTATCTTCGCTCTGAAAAGATTCTTTTTGCTATCACAAAACCCAGTTATCAAATTTTCAATATCTGAGAGTAAATTTGGTATATTCACCTCTGTGGTAGTTGGTGGCAAGCTGAAATTGAATCCTAAGGCGAGAAAATGTTTTATATCTTCTGGTATAATGATATCTGATAAATTTTTTATCCAATTTTCTTTAGTTTTGATATCTGATTTTGAATTCATTTTGAGTATATTGAGTTTATCGATATTTTTCTTTTTTATGTCATTGAAAATTTTATTGTATTTGATAGTTTGTCTCTTTTCAAATTCTAGCCAAATATTGATAGGAATTGATTCTGTAACAAATTTTGTTTGTTTGTTCGAAATGTTCTCTAAATTTTTTAAATCATTATGGGTGATTTTAATTTCAAGATTCAATATTTTTTTCTTCAAGTTGTCATTGAAATTATGAATGTCATAAGAATTTTTCCCATTTGTAGAGTTGAAAAGGATATTTAAATTTTTGGTATTATTTTCTATATGTGAAGGTACCACATTGTTTTTTCTGCATTGAAGGAGGAAAATTCTTCTGTTCCGATAAGATGCTAGTTTCTTGTTTGTATTATTCCATTCCTTCATTGCTCTGCTGATCTGGAAACCGTAGTTGTGTTCGATCTCTTCGAAGAACCCCATTGTTATTTGAATTGGATAATGTTAGCGACTGGAGAAATGTATGGTAAAATGGATTAACAGGGTCTCTCAGTCAAAAAATCAAAAATCAAACTCTGCTTTACTTTGCCAAGCTTTCGCTTCTAATGGGAAGCTTCTTCAGGGCCTATAATTTAATGATTTTTGAATATTTTCGCCTTTGAATAATATTACAAATCACACTTACAGTAAAAATGAGTGAAAAACAATAAATTGAAGATAGAATTGACATAAAAGTTAACATGTATACGATTTTTTTTGTGGGTTTGACAAATGTCATACCTTCACATAAATGTCATTTTTCAATGGGTATGATGATTTGATAATTTTTTACTGTAATGAAAGAGTTATTGATTGATACATCTTTCATTATTATTATGTTTTTGATGTAGTATATATAGTAATTTACTAGAACTACATCAAAAACATAATAATAATGAAAGATGTATCAATCAATAACTCTTTCATTACAGTAAAAAATTATCAAATCATCATACCCATTGAAAAATGACATTTATGTGAAGGTATGACATTTGTCAAACCCACAAAAAAAATCGTATACATGTTAACTTTTATGTCAATTCTATCTTCAATTTATTGTTTTTCACTCATTTTTACTGTAAGTATGATTTGTAATATTATTCAAAGGCGAAAATATTCAAAAATCATTAAATTATAGGCCCTGAAGAAGCTTCCCATTAGAAGCGAAAGCTTGGCAAAGTAAAGCAGAGTTTGATTTTTGATTTTTTGACTGAGAGACCCTGTTAATCCATTTTACCATATATATATATATATATATATATATATATATATATATATATATATATATATATATATATATATATATGGCAAATAATTCATATATATATATATATATATATATATATATATATATATATATATATATATATAGTAATAATAGATCAGTAATAATAGACAGCCCTTAGTGACCTGATTTTCTGAATTTTGTTTACCTGAGACAATGTGAGTATGCTAATCTGAAAACCGGCAAGTACATAGAACCAGGTCAATTTGGTATGTTTATAGATTTCCAAAGATTCCAAATAACTGAGTTTTCAACCTTTGCTTAAATAGTGCAAAATTTCCGTATCGTTTAGATTCGGAAACTTGTGGTTGCATTCCAAGGAATGATTTCAAAACGTCGAATCATTTTTACCTAGTCTGAAGGACCTTTCATGTTCAGCATATCGTTTTGAGAAATTTTGCGGCCACACTGTCCCACACTATTACACTTCGACACAGAATATCGGAACTATGCAGAAGCGAAAGTAAAGTCACATTGCTCGAACGCAGCCGCTATTTAATATGATTGATACTTGTCACTGTCACTGTAATCAACCCTATTTATAAATGTTTACGTCTTTACCGAAGCACTAAGTAGGGAAATTTAGTTGTCTTGATTACTTCACTTATTTTTTAACAATACTTCTGAAATGGCATCGAAGTGCTAGTTACTGTGTGTGTTTATCGTGGGTGTTCTTCCAGACATAACCAAGAAGGAATTAGTTTGTTTTCCTCTCCGAAAGATCCAGTGAGATATATATCAAGTGTATAAATGAAATGGCTTTTGTTCTGAACCACATATTCTCTTGAGAATCAGTGACACTGAATGGTACTATAAAAGAGACATAGTTTTTTGCATTTTTTTGAACTGTTCGTTTGACGTAAGATTTTATATTTGGTTTTGATTGTCATTTTGAGTCTAGTATTTTCGAAAAATGTATTGCTTGAGCATTCATTCTTTCAGACCTGAGAAAGTATGTAATAGAGTAGAGGTGTTTGTAATAAAACGTGGACACTTGACATAAATTTCATCAACTTTGTGAAAAACATTTTAAAGAAAAATATATATTCAAAGGAGAAACACGGAAACCTTAATTTGCTCAAGTTGTTCCAACATTATTTACGCACACTTTGAAACGAGAACAAACAGTACATAAGGAATCTGCAGAACCAAACAGAAATATGATTATTCTGTAGATAGAAAATCAGTTTAGTTCTTTTTGGAAACCACAAAATTCTCAGGTATTACCATTGTTTCTCCACTGAAAGAACTAACTTCCACTCAGTGCTCTTCTGTCATTCAAAGTACAGTTACATTCCAAATATTTTATCACTCTGAGTAAAAAATATTTTAATTGAAGGTTCAAGCGGTACTCAGTACTCGGATACTGCCGATAGGAGTTCCTTGGATGATTTGTTATGTCAGACCAAAATCTCTTCACCACTGCTGTCTCCCTTGATTTCGACACAGGTACTAGCTACTTTGAGCTCTAGATCTCTTCGAAAAGTGAAGTTGAGGAGGAAAATCAAGGCTTTAAAATCATAAATGAAAAATGTGTATCCGTGAAGTGTTGGATTATAACCATAAATGAAGTCAATGCAAAGTTATGAGACAAATTGTTATTGGCAGATTTTGAATATTTGCAAACTAGAAGTGTAAATTCAGATTGTGTTGAAAATGTCTTTGAAAGTATTAGACAGTAAGTAGGCAACAATATAAATCCAACACCATTACAATTCGAGAGGGCATTCAGAAAACTTTTTCGCAAAAATTATTTACATTCAAGTCATATGAATTGTGTAGACGATCACGATAAACTGTTATTGAATTTGAAAGGAACAGATGTAATTGTTTCTGAGAGATAATGAAAATTTTCCAAAGCAATATCACCTCAAGATTACGAGTATGGAACAGAAAATATAACAACACAAAATGCAATTAATTATGTGTGTGGCTATTTGACCAAAAAAACTCCCAACGTTTATACAGAGTTTTCCAAAGAATGTGAAGAATTGGAGTAATATTATTCACGTATTCTAAAGCTTATGATTGCGATGAAAGTATGGTATGGTGGGCTGAGGGTTCCTAGTGAGTCACTTGTTAATTATATTTATGAATTAGAGACACGTTTGATAAAATTAGTTGTGCTCCTGGAATTTCTCATTCATACTTCAACACTTTAGACAATATAGAATTTTTCCACCATTGCTCTGAATTTCCCTATTCATTCTGATGAAAGAAAATTGACTATTCTATCACATTTATAAATATACTATATTTTCAAGTCATCTGAGCATATTGAACATGAATACTGTTTCCCATAAATAATTCAAATCTCTGATACTAAATATAAATTCACCTACCATGAATTCAAGGGCATGTAAAAACAGTGATGAAAAATATTGTTTCATGGGCGCGCCTTTTTCCCCTGCAGCTGGCGCCCCAGTTGGAATATTCTAAAATATTTTCTTATGACATCTACAATATATAACGAACCTACATACAAAATTTCAACCTCCGAAAATATAGCGGTACGGAGAAACAGTGAGGGAAAGGTAATTTTCATGATGAACGCTCCCCCCCCCCCCTTTCACCCCCACGGAGGGCGCCCCAGTTGGAATATTTGAAAATAATGTCTTAGTGCGCATCGAAGACCTAAGAAGCATCTATATACCAAATTAAAGCTTCCTAGGACGTATAGTTCAAGTAAAAGATGTAGTGCCCGTGATAACCGTGACGCTTTTTTGTGTTTTTTAAGGATAAAACACAAGCACTACAGGAAAATTCTCAAGGCGCTCTTAGAGCGGTGCCTGTGCGAAAGTAGTGATTCACATTGTATTTGAATCGCTGGAGATAAAATCCATTTATTCCACAAAAACGCAGTTCTCCAAATGAAGGAGTTATTGAACAGTGAAGTTCGAGGTGTACTGAGTTGAACCTCAAAACGAGGAAGAGCCACAGTCGGTCGCGTATTTCTGATATGTACGGCTCTTGGTAGAATCAAATGTGCCAAGTCACTTGAACACTTCCCGTGAAAGTATCTATAGAAGAGAGACAAATCCCCAACCGTTCTTCTGTGTTCCAGACTATCAAGGTTGCAAGTGATGTTCGCATCTCTAATCAGGAGGATGGCTCTTTTCTGGATGGAATCCTGCAGCTTCAGGATTTGCTTAGGGGCGGAGCTGCATACACGAGAACAGTATTCCAAAAAGGTCTGATCTGAGCTTTATAAAGCATCAACAGTTGCTGAGGTGTGTACAGTTTTCTGGTTCGGAACAGTGTTCCAAGCTTCTCAGAAGCAGCTTTTGCAATTCCAGCGGCATGATTGTGCCAAACCATATTTATATCCATTTTAACCCCCAACAAACTTATCGAAGCAGAAAACGGAATTGTCTGTCCTGACATTATTATATAAGCATTGCGGATGTAACCTACTAAATGACCAAAGTGACCTGGTCTACTCGTCGATTTTCAGATTAGCATACCCACATCGTCACAGGCAAACAAAATTCAAGAAATAAAGTCATTAAAGACCCGTCTGTTATTACAGACTGTGATGTGTATAAGGGTGTATATACATTGTTAGTCGTTTCAGTTTATTTTATTCACTTGAAAATGTCCTTGTAGGACGAAAATGCAGTAACGTTAGTTACAAATACAAGTGGTATAAAAACATAAAAAATTCAGTTATCATTTTTTATAAAGGAAAATTTCATTGAAGTGTCACGTTTGTCATGGTGCGCCATCAGTACCAGAAGCATTGTTTATGATGAACTGTTTCGTTCGATGGGAATATAATATTAGGCATTACAAATTTTATGGGGGAAATAATGTATTGAACTTTTTTCAGAAAATGAACCACGGAGAGAGCAAAAATGTTATAGAATTGGCCGATACTTGACGAAAATCCAATACGAATTCAAGTAAAACTTTATTGTGACTTTCGCTGGACATTTTACAAATCCGCAACACGTTGTTTCATCAAACATAGCCTACTCAGACGTGTTCATACGACATGAACACGCCTAACGAAGCTATTATTGTATAGTGAAACACGTGTTGTATTCATAGAGTATGAACAACACGCCGAAAGAAGCTACTGTAGTGTGGCGGTTTTGAAAACTGTTCAGTGAAAATATAACAATAAAAGTGTTACTTTAATATGGGATGCAGATTGTTTCTAAGTAAATTTTCTTCTTCTATTGATGTTGCTATTGAACCATCTGCTTGCGTTAGCAGCGACATTGTGGTCTTGATGAAATGTTGATTGATTTAGCCACTGCCTTGAAAGATCCGAGTCTGTTGGGATTACCAGGCAGTTTATTCCTAATTCTTCAGTTGTGTAATTCTTTACTTGGATAGAATAGGCCAAAATTTGATGAAAGTTCAAATCAAAAACCTCTGATACAGTTTACTGTTACTTTACTATGAGAGGTTTACGAAACCGTGACACGTCTAGAGGAAGATTAGAGAAGGTTTATAATATAACGAGCGGTTTTTAAAACCTTTCGTTGGAAAAAATCACAGGAAACTATATCCGTAAGTTACAATTGCGCTGGGATTTTTGCGCCTCTGTCGGTATGTGTGACTTTTAGAGGTCACTGAAATGTCACTTTATTGAAAAATAATCTAATCATCCATGTGCCATTCAAAGGGGTAATGCCACATCGATATTGGGTACCATAAATCAAATTATGCAAATGCAAATATGAACAACGCAAAAATGGAGTAAGCAGATTGATCATTTCCCAATTGCCTCAGAAGATGCAGAGGAAAATTCACAAGTTCTGGAATTATATTTCTCTCAAAAATTCGAAAAAACCACCATGGATATATCTGATTCAGTTTCAAGCATGTGACAATATGCCTTGGGTACCGGTACCTTTGGTTGAGGCACATCACTGCTGGCCTTATCGAGGTAGTCGTTCATAGCGCAGCTGCGAGAGAGTAGTATTCGTGGGTATTTGGGAGACATTTCTGGCATTTGACGTTGTCGGTAAACTCAATGTGACACCCGTGCTTTCTGGTGATAACGAACGTAGATATTTGCCACTCGTTACCTGCAGGTATGTGATAGATAATTATTAATAGTTTGGCTGCTTGCTTGGTGGCTGGGTACTGCTAGGAATGCTAAATTTGTATCTTCTTCCAGGGTTGTCTCTTGTTGATGTACCTACACACTCTAAAATACATTGTGGTAACGTTTCCTCCAGTGGTTTTTGTTGCCGACTACGTCGCAGCCGAACCTATTTGCTTCCCCCTGAGCCCCCTTGAGTTTATTTTGTTGCAAGCAATTTAACTTCAAATTCCATATTCCGTTGGTCCAATGATGGAAAGAATCATCGCGTTCGTGATTACTGGAAATAAAGCAGCGGTGGCGGACATATCACCAACAGCTACAACACAATTAGATCAGTGATACATTCCTCAGTCAAAACCCTTGGGCTTAATGGGTTGAAAAATGTTGGCAACACCTGTTTCATGAACAGTGTTATCTAATGTTTATCAAATACGAGATGGTTACTGGAATATTTGAAAAAGAATGAGTACATGAAAGATATCAATACTGATATTTCTAGTACGGAGGGTGCTTTGATCAAAGCTTTCGCAGAATTTATCAAGGAATTGTGGTCAGAAGATTCATCTTTCTAGTACGGAGGGTGCTTTGATCAAAGCTTTCGCAGAATTTATCAAGGAATTGTGGTCAGAAGATTCATCTGATAGAGCAGTGAACACAGTCTCCCTAAAAAGTCAGATTCAGAGTTTTGCCCCTCAATTCATAGGTCATGCGCATCAAGACGCCCAGGAGTTCCTTCGTTATCTTTTAGAAGGTTTACATGATGACGTTAATAGAATTATTGAGAAACCTAAACCGACCTTAACGGAGATTAACGAAAAATTGAGCGACAGCGAAAAAGCACAAGATTCATAGTTGATTTATTTGAGTACCTACATGTAACTCTAAGATTGTAGATAATTTCGTTGGTCAATTAAAATCCACGATGGAGTGCACACATTGTGGACACTCATCTGTAACCTTTGACCCTTTCTGGAATTTGTCGCTCCCCATACCACAAAGAACTGGCCAATTGACTTTATCACAATGCTTGGATTTCTTTACAAGAGAGGAAACTTTGGATGACATGAAAAACTGACGTGTTCAAGTTACAAAGAAAGAATAAAATGCACAAAGTCTCTATCGATCCATAAGTTTCCCCGTATTTTAGTCATTCATTTTAAAAGATTTGATATTCTCTAACAGAAAGATTTAGAGGCAAGTTGAATGTTGCCATTGAATTTCCCCTAGATGGATTAGATATGCACAATTATGCAGCAGACAATGTGACTTCCTTGTCTGCTGCAATTTCGAATCACAGTGGGTCTACCTACAGCGGACATCATACATCATTCTGCAGACATCCTTATACTGGCATTTGCCACGAATACAATGATTCACACGTGTCATCAATTTCACCAAAATCGCTTGTGAGTGGAGATGCATACATCTTTCTTTATGAAAAGTTTATTTTTGAACTGTTGATTTAATGAATTATATGTTATTCACAATTTTACATAAGGTTACAATGACATTTTGAAAATACAATTTTAAAAATTTTTGATAATACAAAGTATTGTGTCATCGATGAAAGTCATGGGACATATTTACTCCTGAAAGTTTAAAAATCTATTTGATCTGGCAACTTCGAACTGGTTCAGTTTGGACCATCCGGTTCCCGCCATCGAATGGGCCATAACATCCGTTTCAAATATTTATTCAAAACAAGTAATGAAGACTCGATGAGGTAAGCTGATAAGAGAACATGTTGAAGATAACGATGAAGATAGAAATTTCCGAGAATTTGATAATGGTCGAACGTTATGTCTGAAAATAAACACTTTCTTTACGATTTCAATGTGTTTATTGGACTTAGATAAGAAATATGATGACATTCCCATTCATACTTACGCTCTTCGACTAAACAAATATTACATTACGAAATGAAATTATTTCAATTTCATAATTTTTTTTCATTCATTAATTTAATCGTATGGTTCGATATTTTCAAACGTTGAACTCATTTCGCAATATTTTTCATTCAAAATTTTAACTAAGCTGTCAACTACGTATTATAAATCGTGAGAGGTCGAAACTCTTGTCCACTTTATCTTTGGCATTAAAAAAGGAATCTAGATTGTTAGCAGACAAAGGTAATGAGTATGACCTGTGTTACACAAAACCTCAAATTTACGTTCAGATTAATATCTGATTGAACAATCAGAAATCAAGAAATTTGTAACTTTGGTAAATAGACGAGTTCGGGATTTTTCAGAAAAACAATTGAAAGTGGCAGTCAGGTCACATGCCAGGTTATCTAATTTCCTTTTCAATGCCAAAGATAAGGTGGACAAGTTAGAAAAATCTGGAGTTTATAAGCTTAAGTGTCCGGAGTGTAATAGAGTTTATGTGGGACAATGCGGACGAAATTTCCAAAAACGGTATGCTGAACATGAAAGGTCCTTCAGACTAGGTAAAAATGATTCGATGTTTTCAAACCATTCCTTGAAATACACCACAAGTTCCAGAATCTAAACGATACGGAAATTTTGCACTATGCAGGCAAGGGTTGGAAATTCAATTATTTGGAATCACTGAAAATTCATAAACATAAGCATTGCGGTTGTAACCTTCTAAATGACCAAATTGACCTGGTCTACTCGCCGATTTTCAGCGTTCGGTCCGGTGTGGACAAAGTATTTTCGTTAGATACAACAAAGTTTATAACAACATAGTTCATAAAGAAAATTCATTTTATTGTCTAAATTTACAAAAAAATATGAATATTACAGAAGTTTTATCCCAACAGAAAATAGTTATTTTAACACCTCGACACATGTTTCCATCACCAAGTGATCATCATCAAGAGGAAGATTGAACAGCTCTACTTCTCCATCTATATACGAAAAAATTTGGGAATCTTTCAAGGAAAGGAACAAAGCGATCAATATATAAAAGTCAACACTTTACGAAGATGTGTGGATATGCAAAGAAGTAACTTTCAGACACAAACTGAATAAAATAATGATAAAAAACTTTTAAAACATGCTTTTATTTAAGTGCCCTAAAAAGATCAAAATAAAAATTTCAAACCACATTAACTACATTCATTTTCGACTTTACAGAATTGAAATTATAATAAAAGCTTGTCGCCATAATTTCAATTTGTAATTGAAATTTTGTAATTAGTTAGGCACCTACTAAACTTGTAAGCAATTCATAATGTTTGTAATTAAATAAAAGTGCCGTGAATGCTTAAAATGTGGAACTTTAACCTTGAATACCTTCTTTGCACACATAGAATTTATAGGGTTTGAAATTAAAAATTTTATTTAAATTATACTGACTGAATATGTAGAGATTTCTTCTAGGTATCGCGACAAGCTTTTATTATAATTTCAATTTGTAAAGTCATAAATGAATGTGGTTAATGTGATTCAAAATTTTATTTTTATCTTTTTAGGGCACTTGAATAAAAGCTTGTTTTAAAAGTTTTTTATCATTATTTTATTTTATATTTTTTAGTTTCAATCGATAGTTATCGATCAATACGAAAGTCCATCTATAAAACGGAGAGTCCTTCAACAAAAAAACTTAAGGAACGGGGAAAACTATTATTAGGATAAACTATATTCTATATAAGTAGGTAGGCGTCATTATTACATGGCCGAGTCCCAGTTAATTTCAAACAGTGTTATTCTTCTATCTATTCTATTGATGTGACCCTAATGAAAGCCACGTACGCTTAGCCGGCAGCGAACAACTTTGAACCGAAGTATACAACAGCGTGATCAACCCGTACTACCCTGCATTTTGTGAACTGTACAAGCCCAGCATGAAACAATTGGCAACAATCTACGTTCAGCTGTACCATGGCTGAATTTAGCTGGAAATTGCACAGATTTCGGTTGAATAACGTGGATCCCATCTTTGCCGAAGTCGATACGGACTGATGGAATGTCCGTGTCATACATTTGTATGTGCTCTCCGGAAACAGGGCCATATATTTTCTATTATATGACCGATATCACCAGTCACTAGACCCTTAGACACATCAACATTGTATCGCAACATCACCTTGGCCCCCACAAATATTTCCAACTCTTTAGGCAACCCCCAGTCTTATTTATATCAGATTTAATTTTTTTTAGATTTTTTTTATTGAAGCCAACCCTGGATGTGGCATCTATTTCATGGTGGGTCTACCAACTGCCTATAATAAACGAATGTGTATCATGCATTGTCATCGGTTCTGGGCCAACATGCAAAATTTCAGGTCAATCGGATACCGGTAAGTGGGTCAAATTTAACTTGCAAGATTTGTTAACATACAAACAAGTCAAGTTTTAATAAAAGCTTTAAAAAAAACTATTCGTTTTAAACTTCTGTCATTTGGCGTCCATCGTATTGCATATATAAACAATCTCTTGAATCTGTTCAGAACAAATTCTTATGTACAAGTACTGCCTTCAAATCTTCTGAGACTGGCAAAGTATTTTGGTGTTTTTTCAAAAAATCACTATCAACCTATACATGGGGAATTGTTGAATAGTTCGTAGGACAATGTATTTTTGTGTATAGTAGGTTTCACGGTATATGGTATTAGCTAAACGATTATAATAAAACCATTTAGACCCTAAAGTTGTAAAACCCGAATCAAATAAAGGGAAGAGAATCACAATATTACACTACACTAAACTATACAATGAATGGGACTAGTACAGGTAGTTTATTGCAGTTGATACTACACTACATAACGCAATGGGATTAAACCACGTAGTTTACTGCAGTTGATAAGCCAATACCATTTAGAGTGAAACATAATATAGCTAGTATTTAGTAAATATTTGTTATTCAATAATTGTACTTCTGAATATACATCTATTGTATTATTTTCAAAATTGTAAAGGAGTGAACCCGATTAATAAAATGGTTAAATAATCGTAGAAGATAGTAGCTATCAAAGTAGTGCAAAAATTCTGCACAAAGAAATTAGCAAATTCGGTTGTCAATGAAGAGCATTTCAGAATAATAAGCAAATACTAATGGATAGTCAGCTCATTGGACTATTCAGAATTCAACATCTTGAAACGTACCTTGAAACGTACCAAGAAGGTGTTGCTATAATAAAAAAGAACCCATTACACACCCACGATAAGAAAAGAAGCAAAGTAAATGATCATGACGTATTTTGTTTGCCTCCATATCATTCTGACCTGACTCCCACTGATTTTGTTTTGGGTTGGAATTGAAATTATTTCACTTCAAGAAAATCTCATATTCAATTTCATCCAGTAGTTATGAAAAATAATTCGAGAATTTCATTAATGATTTCTTGACGACAACCAAAGTTAAATAAGTTGGTTGTCGTCAAACTCACATTGTATCCCAAATCATTCACAACCTCTGTTACATTTCAACTGTTTTTAGTAACAAAATATTATTGGTAAAACTCATAACATACAACCTTGAATAAACAACTCTCATTCAAGTCGATTTTCTGTTCCTATCGAGTAAACAAACAAGAGAAAATATGTATGGCTTTCTCACATGATTTTTCATACGCTCAATATTCAAATGATAATGAATGAAACAGAAATAACGGTCCTGATAACCATTCAGTGGTATATTCCGGTCAAAATAAATATATCTCGCGTTTATTTATATTCAAACAATCACAATGTCGATATGTCTCATTATCATTTATTTGTATATAGGTATGTTATATGCAGTGAATTATAACATGTATATTATTTATGAGGTAACATATCTTGCATTGACTGAATAGGTACTTCAATTTGAGGCGGAAAATTTGAGAAGGACTTAGCATTTGAAAAAAAAACCTGATGCTACAATTAAGCAAAGGTCCTAAAATAATACCGACTTGCTGAAATACGATAGAAATCTCGGTAGCAAAACTGGAGAAGGCTATTGATTTCTCCTTATTGTATTCACTCAGGTCACACATTTCTTGGACCCAATGACCATTTACCCACTTACATCACGGTGTGGGGAATTGTGACTGTTTGACGATGATGTTTCAATAACACTAATAGTGTTCGAAGTTGAGGCTGAATGAGAAAAGGAGATTTTCGTGTAATTCATGTGCATATACAGCGCATTCCAGGTAAAATGAGCCACCCTGAATGAGTCGTTTGAAATTGGAATTTTTTAAAATTGTGAAACACGTCAACTTTAGTTGTCCGGGAGGAAATTGAAAAATCTACCCCTTGTCAGCCATCCCTTCCCCACAAAATACACATGTCAAAATTTTCTAATGAAAATAAGAAAGAGGAAAAATACACGGGAGTGAACTATAAATGGTATGGAAATATCAAGAATGGGCAAATTATTGGCAGCTTGTCATGCCATGTTACAGATCCTCGACTAATACACGCTTCAGTAAAAACTTAACTTTACCCCTCCAGGTTTTGATAAAATTTGGCAAAGATGGACATTTTATATATACTAAGAAATATATAAAGTTTGAATTTTATATGTCAACCCGTTTTTGAGTTACAACTATTTCCGTTTTCTAAAAAACACCAAATTATCATTGCTCATTTCTTAATTGAGCTACGATCTCGGCAGAGGTGTCATTTTTCTCTATCAATAATATGAAATTTGCGACACAGGGTTTTTTTATAAAAGTTTTGTATTCCCCTTAACAAATTGACACTGACTTAGCCACATTGAAAAAATTAAAAAATTTCCCTAAGCACACTACTATACAGAAAAGCATTGTGCAAAGTTTCAAAATGGGAAAGTGATGAGTTCTTAGCTTAAACTATTGTTACTTTTGAGTTCTTCCTAACTGATATATTCAAAATCTGAAACGCAAAGGAAAAAAAAACACGAAAAATAAAATTTACTTCCACTGAATAGGATAGGTTTCCGCGGTCAGCAGTATGGTGTTCTTGAATTCGGGTTGAACCGCGTTTGGAGCCATTTTCAAGAATTTGATGTGGCTTGACGCCAGGAGTAGACAGATTGAGACCTTAGAGAGAACTCGTGACCTGGGGAGACCTGGGAAGTAGGCAGATTGAGACCCCGGCGTTAAACTACATCAAATTCTTGAAAATGGTGGGTAGGGCCTAAAGGGACTTTCAGTCAAACACGTTCAAAAAACAAACTTACTCTATTTCACAAATCGCCAAGTTTTCGTCTCTGAATAGAAACTTCGTCAGGACGCTAAAATATAATAGAAAAAGAAATAACAATACTTAGAAGTAATTTGAGTTCTACAATTGAAAATTACTTATTAATGAATTTTTTTTTGTAAATATTAAAACACAGTTGAAAGATTCTACATCTTATTTGAAAAAATCAAACGTTGTTTAAAATATACCATGTAATAATTGTGATTTCAATTATATTGGAACAACTTTCAGAACATTATCAAGCAGAATAACCTGAACACACAAAAGTGATATACGATTGAACAAAAATTCATATGCACTAGCTCAACATTCTATTGAAACAAGATACAGAATTAAATTTGATCAAGCAAAAGTTTTAAATTCAGAAAAAAATGTCTAACAGGCTTTTTCACGTAATGGTCCTTATTAACAAAAATCCCAATAATATGAACGAACAAATATTGAAAATCAAATCAAATCAAATCAAATCAAATCAAATCCTTTATTTTCCTGTTCGACAATTTCATAAGTATTTGTATTAGGAATAGTCAGTAAAGCTAAAATTATAAACTACTACACTAAAACTAGAAGCACACACGAAAACGCATGCACACACCACACATACACTTACGTTAAATAATCATCAACACTGTAATACGCATTCAGAACTAAAAAATTTTTAATCTTTGTTTTGAACATCTCTAATGTTTTGCTTTCTTTTATTTCAGTTGGTAAAATATTGAACAAACGAGGACCTGCAACATTAGGACCTTTAAGAGCAATCCGCCCTCGAGCTAGAGGAACTTGATATATTTTTTTTGGCCTAGTGTTAATTGTATGAGTAGAGCCTATTAAAGGAAATTGACTTCTATTTTGAAAAACGTAGACACAAATTTCCATTATGTACAAGCAGAGTAAAGTCAGTATTTGTAATTTCTTGAAAAAAGGTTCACAGGACTCCATGTAACTTATACCAGTGATACTTCTGATGATGTTTTTTTGAGCCAAAAAAACTTTACCTGCGTTGGTTGACCAACCCCAAAAACGTACACCATAGCGCAATCTCGACTCCACTTCAGCATAGTATATAATTTTTAGTTGATCTAGACTGAGAATATAGCTAAGATTTCGTAGCTTGAATGCTAAAGAATGCAATTTTGGTATAAGGCCATCACAATGTACTTTAAAATTGAGATTTTTGTCAATTTCAACACCCAAAAACTTAGTACTTTTTGACAATGGAAGCAGCTGATTATTCACATCAATATATAGTGGGTCAAGAATTTTTTGATAATTACAAAATTGAATAATTACTGTTTTATTTGGATTGAAAACAAGCGAATTACTGGAAAACCACCAGTTCAATGATCTCATTGTTTGCTCGCATTTTCGTTGTATAATTGTTTGGTCGGAGCCTGTTACAATCGTGGCAACGTCATCAGCAAATTTCACACACTTTGCATCAGGAACAGATTCGTCAATTTTATCTATATATACTCGGAATAGTACAGGTCCCAAGACTGAACCTTGTGGTACTCCGAGTGATAGAGGTATCCGTTGAGAGTTCATTATTCTTTTTTTACCATTAATTACATTGGTGATGGTTACATATTGGCTTCTGCCAAACATAAATGAATCGATCCAATTATTCCAAATTTCCCCAAAACCCAGCTCATGTAACTTTCTTGATAGTACCTGAGGATTGACGCAGTCAAATGCCCTGCTGAGATCGCAAAAAATCCCAACAGGGCACTCGCCAGCCTCTATGCTATCAGCTAAATTTTCATATATGGATTGAATCGCGGTATTAGTGGGTTTCGAAGTGGATTTTCCACTTCGAAACCCATGCTGCGTATCCGAAGTAATGTCATTTCTGTCAAGATATCTTAAAAATCTATTTAGAAAACAGTGCTCAAAAAATTTTGAAAAAACTGATGTTACTGTTACGGGTCTGTAGTATAATTTACAGTTACTTACTAGACATAGATAAATCTTAGTAATATTCTCAATTTGAAATAATCATCACACGTTGTATAAAATTCATTCAATAATCATTTATGAAATAGAAATATTTTTAATGATGATGTCACTCTTGTCATTACAGAAAGCTTTGAACATGACATAACTAATATCAGATATCTGAAAATTATGACATTATAAACATCAATGCGCCGATGTTGTAATTTTTTTTTTATCAATATTCAATTTTCAATTGTGAAACTCAGTTTACTTGTAAGTATTGTTCATTATTTTTTAGTTCTTTTTTATTGTATTTCATTTTAGCGTCCTGGCGAAGTCCCTATTCAGAGACGAAAGCGACGATTTGTGAAATAGAGTAAGTTTGTTTCTTGAACGTTTTTGACTGAAAGTCCCGTTAGTCCCGTTCCTACTATTCATATACAACCTTCAGTCGTTAATGAAAAATAATATGGATGTTCTTATTAACTACCTATAGCAATTACAAATAAACGTAAAGTTAGATCATTTTCCACGTGTTGAATTGCCTTTTCCTATGCTTTTTATGCCGTATATACTCTGTTCATCTAAGCTACGGAGTACTTCAAATATTATCATGCACTGGCACGTGGTCTTTCAGACAAGGATGCTAGTACAGAGTCGCACTAAGGAACGACTGAAATTTCATTTTTTTAAATAATATTTTTTTAAGTGAAGTGTAGGGATACACATTAGCAGTTTCTTCAGCCGTATCGGTACTTGACAAATGAAAAATTTCAAACTAAAAAATACCGTATATGTACACACCACAGGCGTTTAAAACATAACTGACCACTCCGACACTGTAACACGAATTCCGCCAGTCGATTGCAGTTGAATCTGATTGGCCAGCGTAAGGAGACTTGTTTATTTTACCCAATAGATGCAAATGTTTGTGGTGATCACGCTTTGATCACGCATCTATAGTTAGGCGTTCTTTTGAATCCTGAAAATATTTACAGCTCTCTTAGAATGTCCCCAGAGAACGATTATATCCGACGGAAAAGTTGAAGAGGAAGAAGGAGATTATTTACTTTTCAAATGATAAGCGTGATAGTTCCAAGTCAAGTTACTGTCCGAAGTTATATCTAATAATTTAACGTTCTGGATATCTTCATTTTACAGTACAAGCAGAAAATTCAAATTGTGTGTTTCATCTCTATTCAATTTAAGATAATTTCTTGTCAACTAACTTTCTGCAATTTCATTCATTTCATTAGATTTTCTTGAAAGTTCAACATTGTCTTTCCCTGAGAGGATAAACTTGCTCGTCCACAAACAAAATTGATTTGTAAAGCTGCATAAAGATATAAATATTGTTTATACACAATGTCTAGCCTTTATTTATATCGTATTCTAGCCAATTACAAGAATTTAATATGCAACTATTGAAAGACCGCCGTGAGTCCTCGGAAGTGATTTTTGTTTTTAACATTCTTAGAAAACAAAGTACCTGAAATTCTCTATACTACTGATTTTCTTGTACCAGACGTGAGACTGAGAAGAAGAGGCAATCTAGGAATCGCACATTAAAAAAATTAGACCTCGTTAGTCCTTAACTCGCGCAAGTTTCGACTTCTGAGGGTTGTCGTTCGTAGGGGTGCGACAGCTGTTTAACAAAAAAAACAGATTTTTAAAAAGATTTCGTGTCTCAAACAATTTGTCTCCTCTTCAACAATTTCTCGAAATCATTAACAAAATGGTGAGGAGCTGTGAACTGGATATATTCAGTATTACAGAGGGACAACTCCTTCGAATGCGGTCATTTTAATATTTATTGTTTCATATTGTTATATTTTATATCGATTTTAACTGTATCAATGGTACTCAATGAATACTATATGTAAGGAACTTTTAAAAAACTGTGCATCATGTAAGTGGAAACCATTCTGTTTGTTATTTAGTATAAATACATTTCTATTCTATTCTATACATGTATATAATGAATATACATTGGCTTCAGAACTGATCCTTGGGGCACCCTATACTCAACAAGTTTACAATCAGCTATTGAATTGTTACAGTTTACTGCTTGGTAACGATCAGATAAATACGTCTCAATGAGAGAAAAATACACCTCTCTGAATCCATAGTAGAATTCAGTAAGTAGGATGAACACGCCTGAAGAAATTATTTCAAAGTGAAACACGTGTTGCGGTTTTGTAAACTGTTTAATGAGAATCTCGCAATAAAGTGTTGACAACTTTCGCTTAGAGATTTTTTCAACAAAAATCGACCCGATACCCTCTACTCGGAAGACAACCCCTCGGTGTTACGTGAATAAGAACACGAGGGACAAGAGCCACAAACCCGTCAGCCATTGACCGCGCGCCACCGGATGCTAATGCACCACAACAAGCGCACTCAGTGGCGTACCAAACAGGATGCAGCCCGCATTCCGGACCATCGGCGGAAATGTAGGTTATATGGCGAAAGGTCGGTCGATTTGGTGCTGACTCCAATTCACTTTCTACCTTGCCTCGTTGAGACAATGTAATTGAATAATTCCCAAAGAAGGTTATTACCGAACGTTACATGCCCGCAATTGGATATCAAACATACTGGGGGATAACCCAGAACCTCTGTTAAAATTATGACGGAATATGTGATGGAACTGGCCATTACTTGTTGAAAATCCATAACGGAAGTATTCATGATTTATTCATGATATTAATAAAATTTCTTGTGAAAATTGTATGATTAATATCATGAATAATGTTATTAATTTTCATTTAGTAACGGGCTATATTGACTTTGTTTAAACAGTTCTCACTGCTTAGGGTAGATTCTTGCACCAGCCTCAAGTCAAATGTGTCAAATGTTTCAAATGTGTCGTAAAATGAATGTTTTCCTTTGGTATTACTAAAAACTTACGATTCGTGTACATATAGATGTTTTTGATAGTTAACGGAAAAACAGATTTTTAAACAGATACACTGCGTACGTAAAAAACTCTGCTCTCATCTTTTGATCGGGATGTATAAAATCTAGATGAAAGGGCAGTCTTCACAAAAAAAAAAAACGTTTAATGTGACGTCACTCTTAAACGAGAGGGCGTTATCAACTTTATATATACAGGGTGTTTCCTAACTACGGTACGAAACTTCAGAGGGTGATTCGTTAGGTCGTTTAAAAAAAGTTCTTCTTTTCTGAGGTACAGGGCGTTGAATTTATAAAAAACCGGTATTCATAAGATATCATAAATATCCTTACACCGATTTGGTCGAAATTTGCTACAGTTATTTGAAATAATAAGGCGCTTATTTAGTCCTAACTAGATTGAAATTATTAGGCCCAGTGGAGTCTCCGTGGGCACCACAGCCAACAATATTGAGGAAAAAAGTATGCCACTGACTTGTAGTTTTAATTTTTTTTAGATTATTTAATTAAAAATACAACTTTTTCGTCGCTTGTGTTTTCTTCACATCTAGCTTCGCTTTCGAAAAAAAAAATGAAATCACTTTGCATTTCATGAAAACCTGTTTGGGAGACCAGCTGACAGTGATAGCGTTGTCATATCAAAGTCAAAGTTGAAATGAATATTTCAATGAAAGTCAAAGTTGTCAATTAGTAGTGATTCCATCATGGATAATTTTACTGACGTTGAAATGGGTGACATGCACTTTATTTATGGATTAGCAAATGGAAATGCGGAAGAAGCACGAATAATTTACCAGGACAGATATTTCAACAAAGTAATCTCATATGCTAGACCATTTAGAACGCTTCATGCAAGTCTATGTGAAACTGGGAGTGTTAATAAAAAAGCAGGTGGTGCAAGACCAGAAACTATAACAACTAGAAAAAGCTAAAATTGATGTGATAGAAGATCTTTCAAATAGTACCAGCTGCAGCTATAATTCAGTTCAAAAATCGTATGGACAGTTCTTAAAAAAAACCCTATACCCATATCACATACAGCGAGTCCGAGCTTTACTACCTCGGGTTGATTCATACGATGGCAAACAATAATTATTTTTTTACCAAATATTTTATTCATGGACGAAGCAAATTTTTCACGAGATCGTATTATGAATGACACAATTCACAATGACCAATTTTGAGCCGACGAAAATCCCCAAGTTATAAGAGAAAATAATTTTCGACAACAATTTTCGCTGAACGTTTGGGTAGGAATGATTGGTGACCACCTAATTGGGACGTTCTACCAGCAAGATTAACAGGTGAATCCTACACGGACTTTTTGCGAGATTATTTACCCATTTTGTTAGAAGAAGTGCCGGTACTTATAAGAAGCAACATGTGGTTTATGCGCGACGGGGCTCCAGCTAATTTTAGCGTTCTTTCCCGTCAGCATCTCGATATCACCTAGCCTAATAGCTGAATTGGCCGTGCAGAACCTCAAAATTAGCCAGCTCGCAATCCTGATATGAATCCTCTAGGTCATCTGAAGACTCTTGTTTATGAAATTCCTGTGCTAGATGTGAATTACTTGAGGAATGAAATAATTAATAATTGCAATGTCATAAGGAATCCTCCAGATATTTTTGAATGCGTCAGAAATTCAATGATAAATCGATTGCAGTCGTGTATTTTATCAGAAGGTGGACATTTTGCTCATTTACTTCAAGGTCGAAATTGTTTATTATTTACTTTTGATTTTTATTTTATGTTGTCTATGGATAGCTAGATATGAAGAAAACACCAGCGACGAAAAAGTTATTATTAGTTGATTATTGTAAGAAAAACTACAACAAGTCAGTGGCGTACTTTTTCCCAACATTGTTGGCTGTGGTACCCACGTATATTATAATTGGAATAGTCAAAAATAATTTACTTCAAGTATGCAAAAAAATATTGATATGTACTTTATTGATTTGAGTTTATGATACATTGATTACTGAATGAAAACAATAATAATAATAATATCTTAATTCGTCTTGAGAAACACACGGTTTATAGACACGTCAAAACAAATGGCGCAATCAAAATCAGGCTATATACATCTTAAGATTCCACAATCAGTGGTGGTCATGAATTGAGAAAAAAAATACGAAGACATACTCATTAAAACAAATTACATTACATGATTGAATTTGAGAATTAGATGGTAATCATAAGGTTGAAAAAAATTATATTGAGATCATCAAGAATATAGAGATCAATTTTTATTTATTATGCATTATAATCTGTGAATAAGGGGGGAGAAAAAACTTTTTCATTATTATGGTAAAATTTCAGAATTGTTGCTACTCTGAAATTGATGCATATCATTCATAAGCAATTTTGTTTGAAGGTGATTGACAATGTTTCATGATGAATTTCACTAGTTCGGACTTCCATTGTCTACTATATAAAATGTTTTGAAATCCCTGAAACAACTAAAAAAAAAGAATTGAAAATGAATAGCTGAAAATAACAATTATATTAACCAAAATAAACCTAAAATGAAATAATAGTGAAATAAAATACAAGTAAAAATAGAACAATTGAATAAATAAAAATAAAGAAATGAAAAAAGAAAATAAAAATAAAAAGTGGAGAGATTCCAAGTCACGTTAGTTCACGACGTTTCGATTGTTAGTATCTACAATCGTCTTCGGGTGATGACTGGACTGATTCCTCCGAGAGATGACTATTTATAGGTCGTTCGAGTACTTTCACTTATCCCCGCTTTCCATTTTCCGCTTCACTGGTTCCGTGGGAGATGACCGTTTTGGCGGGAGTTGGCCATTTTTCGCTTGATGTTGGGTTTCCATATGTTGCGTATTTCTACGCTGGCTTGGCTGAATACGTTGTTGGACAACATGTATGCGGCTTCCTTGAATTTTCTCCTAAACCAGTGTTTCTCTCTGTGCAAGATCTCAGCTTGGGACCACTCGATGTTGTGTTGATGGGTCCAAACATGGTTTGATATTCCGGATTTGCTGGTTTCCCCTCGCTGTGTGTGTTTCTTGTACTCGGCAATGCGAACGTTCAATGGCCTCTTAGTTTCACCAATATAGGATTTTCCGCACTCACAGGGTATCCGGTAAATGCAATTCTTGGAATCGCAGTTCGCGTTTAGTGGCCTGTGGAATAAGGAAGTGTGAACATGTGTCCCACAAGCTTGCGGAACTGAATTGGTTTAACATGAAAGATACGTTCAAATTTCATTCAATATGTTTATTTCATAAAATTATATTATACAGAAATTCGCCTTATTTATATCGTAAAATAACAGACAGACGTACACAACATAAATTTGAGAAACAAAAATGTAATCACATGTCCACAACACAAGACATCAGATTTCCAGAGAATTTTTTCGTATTCGATTTTTCATCTTTATAATTCTGTTCCCGATTTGCTAAAACAAGATAGTAATTTCTATGAATTCAAAAAAAACTCAAAAGTTTTCTGCAAGTTAACACATCCTGATACATTTCTCTTTCGTATAAATTTCTCTTTTTTTCATTTTGTTGTTGGTGGTGAATATTCAGGTGACCCAACAAATGCCAAAAACTGTGTTTATCTAAATTTAGGTTTTAGGATTAGTTAGGTTACTCTTTAAGTTATATTATGAATTTTTAAAATAGCAAGGGTTGAGTGGTAGAGCACCTTCGGGTGAACTCCCCCTTGGGATTTCTGAGTAACAAGACAAATATCATGTAACATTTTATTTTTCATTGGAAATAAAGACAAGACGGAGTATGTGTTTATGGTGTTGTTTCCGAACTTTGTCTGTACGATAAAATACGGATATGTATACAGTGCCATCCCCAAAGTATGCACCATATGGGAAACTTATTCATTAAGGTTTTTTCGACAAAAAGTTATTCATGATTAAAGTTTGTGCATTCCCTGAAACTGAACATACACCAACAAAATACAGTAAAACACACGTAATATACGAGGAGCCTTCAAATATTTGATTTTGAGACAAGAGTAAAATACTCTTATTTTGAAAAATTTTGGGAAATATTATTTGGAAAAGTTGTTCAACATTGAAAAAAACATCTAGATTTGAAGTCGTGGCCATCTAAATGAAGCTTTATTTTTTTACCCATATATTTTTAAATGGGGACTTCAAAAAAAATTTGCTAAAACGATAAATAGACAGCATCCTGTATACGACTGTTTATTTTAAAAGCCTTTAATATTACGAATTACACAACTACGGTCTTGACCACGGCCAATTTTTTGAAGAGTGAAATAATATTTTCAAATAATTTCAGTTATTTTTATCTTTTGTTTTGTGATTTGATATTATTGAATATTGAGTTATCGTTACAATACTGTATAATTTTAAGTAATTTCCGATGTTAACAAAAAATAAAAATAACTTTGCACCAAAAACTTATTTTATACTCTTAAAAACAATTGACCGTGGTTAACACTATAGTTGTGTAATTTGTAATATTTCAGACTTTTAAAACAAACCGTCGTATACAGGATGCTGTCTATTTATCGTTTCAGCAATATTTTTTGTAGTCCCCATTAAAAAAAATGGGTAAAACAATAAAACTCCATTTAGATGGCCACGACTTCAAATCTAGATGTATTTTTTAATGCTGAACAACTGCTTGAAATAACATATCCCGAGATTTTTCAAAATAAGAGTACTTTACTCTGGTCTCAAAATCAAATATTTGAAGGCTTCTCGTATATTACATGTGTTTTACTGCATTTTGTTGGTGCATGTTAAGTTTTAGGACATGCACAAACTTTTATCAGAAATAACTTTTTGTCGAAAAACCCTTAATAAATAAGTTTCCCTTATGGTGCATACTTTGGGGATGACTATATATATATATAGATATATAACAGAATAATTAGTGACTGGATTAACTATAAATCGATTTAATTCGTGAGGTTGCATTCAATAGCTGGGCTGTTACAAAGAAAACTCTTTGTTATATGTCAAGCTTTCGGTATATTTCACACCTTCGTCAGGACAACTACAATAATAAGATTATATATCTTGTAAAAAATATATAAATATGGAGAACTTACTAACGTGAGAATAAAATGGTTCAAAAACAGATAGAAAAACATTAATAAATGACAGTTGATAAAAATTTTGGCTGACAATGTCAAGATGTTTGTCCTATATATATATATATATATATATATATATATATATATATATATATATATATATATATATATATAACATATATAAGACAAACATCTAGACCTCTAAGAAGTCGCATCACTTCCCATAAGAGCGACTGTAGACGAAATGTTAATTCTTGTGCATTAACAGAACATGTTAATTCGGAGGATCATAAAATGAATTTTGAAAATCCAAATACTTTAGATAGAGAAACCAATACAACTAAAAGAATATTTTTGGAAATGATACATATTAATAACGAAGAACATTCAATGAATAAACGAACTGATATTGATAGTCTTAGCAAAATTTACACGTACCTACTGAAATATGATAAAGAAAATAAAAGATCTAGTAATTCGAGTATCATTCAGAATTTTCCCACTTGACATTGTCAGCCAAAATTTTTATCACCTGTCATTTATTAATGTTTTTCTATCTGTTTTTGAACCATTTTATATTTTATTCTCACGTTAGTAAGTTCTCCATATTTATATATTTTTTACAAGATATATAATCTTATTATTGTAGTTGTCCTGACGAAGGTGTGAAATATACCGAAAGCTTGACATATTACAGTTTTCTTTGTAACAGCCCAGCTATTGACTGCAACCTCACGAATTTATAGATATATATATATATATATATATATATATATATATATATATATATATATATATATATATATATATATATATATATATATAAATATATATATATATACTGCGAAAATACTGGGATTTTTTCAATTCCAACATAGAATAAAAAAACTCCACCATATATATGCTATATAGGATTTTTTCATCAGTAGCTAAAATATATAATACATCCAAAATAAGCACTTTTCCCAATCACCATATTCTCGACGTGCGTTTCATCCACCAAGTTGACGTCTTTACGAGATGAAGACATTCCAGTTTTACCTTTTATTAGAAATATAATAATATTATTAATAATATAATTAGCGTATAACTAGACGCTAGACCTTGTTCGCTCTGTAGACATCATTTTTTCTCATTCAGATTGTGAAAATGAATATGAAAAAAAAATACTTGATCGCGAAGCATTTTCACTCGACATTTAGACAATGAATATGTAGTATGTCCTCGTATACATTGCCAGACACATGGTATACGCTCCAAGGCTTACCGTAATGGGGCATTCGGAAAATAGAGAAAAGTGATGAGTACAGAAGCGTCGCGACGTGTAGGTGTGAGGGTAACTATTAATAGAAGTGTTTTGACTGGCCCCCCGCGAACAGGAATCGAACTAATTTTAACTCGTGGTCTGAAGCGACTTCTAGATCGGTCTGGAATCTGAAAACGTATTAGAAACGGAAGCGAGGATGGCTGTATTACCTACCTATTAATTATGTGAAATTATACTGGAAACGTTGAGTTGAAGGTATATCATATTGCAATCCGACAAAAATGAACACATTTGATTTACGTATTGAAATTATGCTGTTTGAAAAAAGTTATTATTTTGGATTCGTTTTATGCTAGATAATTATGAAGTTACTTTTTGCTCGTGTTCTAGAGAAAATACTCACGCGGAGAATGGAACTTTGTTTAATATTCTCTATTATTGTTAAGTTTTTTACAAGTATGATGCTGGTAGTACAGAAATAATACTTGGTTGGTAAAAGGCGCGTCGAGAAGAGTATTGAAGTTTTGGTGATTGGAAAACGTTCATGTCTTTTTGATATATACTACGCCATAGGTTCCATTACCTTTTATTTGATATAGAGTAATAACACGAAGAAAGTGATATTTCCACAAATCGGATCATAATAAAAATAATCATGGCAAGTTGACATCTCACTGATTACTCAATACTTTGTACAAAATTCTGATTTACGAATTTTCCTCTGTGATAGAAACAGAAAAATGTATGAAAGTTTTTTTGATATAAATTAGTTTTTCTTTGTGGAGTTATCTATCTATTCAAATGAAAATATTATTATGTATTGAAAAACGAAACTTATCAAAAAGCAGATTCAAAAGAAATATTTCAAATAGTATATCGAGAAACGTTAATTACATACAACTTATAATTCTGTCGTTTGAGTTTTCTGAAACTTATTTATACTCAGACCATGTCAGTTGTCGTTGGATATAAAACGAAAAACATATATTTTTCTCTTAAAAAGGAGCACCGAGAACAAAACAGGCCATTACTGTATTTTTGATTTGATTTTAATTTTGTTAAAAAAAATATAGGAAAATGCAAGCACTTTTCGTTTTAAAAGGATGGTAAAAAAAGAAAAATATTGATTTTCTTTCACTTCGATTCCAAATTTTTTTATAAATGAAAATGAAGGTTGTAGAATGTATTATTTCATTTTCATATAAATGCAAGACTTGACTGGTTACTCATCAAAACATTCTACATTGAGATTTTTTTTTATTTTCAGTTCAACCAATAATATTCAATAAATACTTTTTGATACTGAAGAAAATGATAACACTGTTTGAATGACTTCTCAATGACATGAAACTTTTATCAAAACTTCGGAATTTCATAAATGTCGCTAGAAATCTGGCAGTTGGCGTTTTATAGGTGAATTATATAGAGACTGACATAATATCTGTTTGGAAAAGTTAAATAATCGTTCTTGAAATATTTGGGAACCTATAAAGTTACTGAACAAATAAAATCTGGAATTCGTATAAATTTAAAACCGGTAATAAAAATAACTAGACAGGTAAATTAACTCTAAATTATCCCTCCTAATACAATATTTCAACGGATTTGAAAGAAAGTATTTAAAACCTTTAATTTAACTTACATTATTCCTTTTGAAATAATCATGTCCTTGAAGACATGAAATATTTTGACAAATCAAATGTAATTTTTTTAACTTGAAATTATTTAGTGTCTTTCAATTGAGAATAAGTGTCTAATGAGAGTAAATACGTATTTGAGTGTTACGTTTCATTTACGAAAACTTTTTTTTAAGGATAAAACACAAGCACTACAGGAAAATCCTTAAGGCGCTCTAAGATCGGTGCCTGTGCGAAAGTAGCGATTCACATTGGATTTGAATCGCTGGAAATAAAATCCATCTGGAAAAACGTTCTCAGGGAGTTTATTCCACATAAACGCAGTTATCTAAATGAAAGAGTTCTTTAACAGTGAAGTTCGAGGTGTACAGAGTTGAAACTCAAAACGATGGGCAGCCACAGTCAGTCGCGTATTTCTGATATGTATCGCTCTTGGTGGAATCAAATGTGCTAAATCACTTGAACACCTCCCGTGAAAGTATCTATAGAGGGACAAATCTCCAACCTTTCTTCGATGTTCCAGACTCTCAAGGTTTGTTCGCGTCTTCAATCAGGCGGATGGCTCTTTTCTGGATGGAATCCAGCAACTTCAGGGTGTGCTGAGCTCTATACATGAGAAAACTACTTCAAAGATTTGATCTGAGCTTTATAAAGCAATAAAAGTTGCTGATGTGCGCAAAGTTTTCTGGTCCGGAACAGTGTTCCAAGTTTTCGACAAGCGGCTTCTGCAGTTACAGCGACGTGATTGTGCCAAGACAAATTGGTGTCAATTTCAATCCCCAACTTATCGAATCAAAAAATGTCTGACCTGACATTACTATATCCGGTTCGGAGACATTTCCCTTTTTGGAGAAAAATGATGCCTGGGTTTTTGTGGCATTGAATTGAACCTGGTTTTTTTCACCCCAATTCGAAATTACTTCTAGATCCTGTCTCAATGCAATAAATAATAAAATAACTATTCGGTCCTCTTCATAAATAGTGCTTTTTCTGGGAACTCATTATCCTCAAACGAAATTAAAACTATGTATTTCCTTCAGTATAAACATGCTATTAATTTTTAACACAGCAATAACTTCTTGATAAGAGAATGCAGATGTACCTCAACTTTCTTACATTACTATTACATTATCTATGATTGTTTTTAGACAACATACAGTGATTTGCGTGTGATGCAGATCATGGAGAACTATAAACTAAAAAATCAACTACAAAAATTGTTGTTTTCTTTGTAGTATTCATAATTTTTTTTATACGTTCAGAGAGTCAATTTCATTCGATTCGTAAAAACCGAAAAATCAATGACGTATCGGGGACATTCAAATCCTTGTTCAAAATAAAACCACTACTTGAATTTGGATCTTAATAAATCATTTGAAAAAAACTGTTTCCACTCACCAATTTTGCCTTGATACTAGTGCCAACTAAAAATCTGGTTACTTACCTGAAACAAAATGAATAGATGTTAAATATAGTTCAAAAAACACTTCAGTACAACTTCTATGCCGTTCAAACTGAGAATTTTTTTTCGAAAGAATACAAAAATACATTTTTTACTTGTTCACCTTTTTATGAATCATTCTGTAGAAATTGACTGGAACTTTCACAAAAAAATCCCACAAATTTCTACCTGAAATGATTGATATGTATTACTTTAGAGAATGTATTCTTTCACATGTATAAGAAGAAGAGTGAATGTCCAGAGAACTACAAAGTAACACCAGCTAGTCAAGGGAACATTAATCAAATCTGGCTACCTGTCCTTAATGATACACAAACAAGGTGAAGTAATACAAGTAAGAGAAACCAAGACACGCTCACTAATAATAAAATAAAATCAGAGTCAAATACAAGCACCAATTCGGGCACTGCGACCGTTACCACATATTGATAATGTCTACCGCAGTAGTAGACGAAACATTACACATAAAAACCTGCTAAATATGGTCCAAAACATAGCCTTAATTGAAATTAAGTACATCAGTACTCTCAATTCATGAAAAGTTGATATTTTGATGATAGTTTGGACAAACTCGAAATATTCAAATAACACCAAAAAATCGACTCCATATCATACAGGGCGTGCTAAAATTACTATTATTTCCATTGTGCATAAAAATAGTCGAAAGTTCATTTTTTCAAATGAAACCCCCTGTATATTACTGGATAAATTGAAAGATGGTGAAAAATGCTTCAAGATGATATACTGTCCCTATACCTAAATCGTCAAGTTTTCTTAATAAAGCCGTTTTTGTGGAAAAATAGTTATTCACGTTTTACCTACAAGTGTTGAAAGTGGCATTTTATTTTGTGAGTGGGGATTATTGCAAAACGAGCGTCAGCAAGTGGAGCAAACTCACGAGCAAAATAAAATCACTTTCAACAAATGTATCATACAAATTTTTTTGTATAACGTTACTACTGATAATAAAAAATTATAGGGTCCATGGGATTTGAACACACGATCTTTGGATTACAAGGCATATGTTACAACTACATACGCCAACTCACGTTATTTTAAGGAGGATTATTAGTTAGTCATGAAGGACTTTCTACAGTTGGACTGAATACTACTTCGTCATCGTCAGTAACTTCACAGGGATTTAATATTACCAATAGCACGAACTGCATGTGTGAACTTTTCTAAATGATTTTTTGGTAGGTGTTCTGATTGAAGTGTTTCTATCAAAGAGATTTTCAATAACAGTTGTACAAAAAATAATTTTTAAAGAATTTGATTTCTAGGTAGCCGTGGAAATATCAATATCAGTTTGGTGACTTTTTTTATAAGTAATTGATAAAGGGTTATTGACAATGTTTAAAAAAATCGCCAAAAATGAATGCAAATATTAATTATTCAAACGAAGTTCTTATGAAATTATTTATTATACACGGACAGTGTGATCAAATCATTGCCAGAACTTGTAGAAAATTCAACCAAATGTATCCTGAATTAACACCAATGAACGAGAGGAAGTTTGTAAGATCACAAAATAATTTCCTTAACTATGGTTCCATGTTAAAAGCGCCTTCAACATTACCAAAACCTGTTACTTCAAATGAGGACAATAAACGTTTTGGCATATTTTTATGCATATCCAGAAGCTTCCATTCGCAGTGCAGAAAAAGATTTAGGTGTATCACATGCTTCAGTACAACGAATTTTGAAAAATCACGGAATGCATCCGTATAAATTTACCAAAGTTCAAGCTCTTAAAGCAGAAGACTTCGAACGTAGAATGCATTTTTGTGAATCCCTTTTGATTCATACACAGGAAGATCGGGAATTTTTGTCAAAAATAATTTGGAGCTACGAATCAAAATTTACAAGGGATGGTATTTTCAATAGAAGGAATAAACATTTTGGGGCTGATCATAATCCTCATGTTACAAAAGAAATGGGTTTTCAAGAAAAATTTGACCTGAATGTTTTCTGTATTCTGAAGAACAATAAAATTAGCTTTCTTATTTATGAAAACACACTGAATGCAGAGAGATATCTCCAAATATTAAGGACGACTGTAACCGATATTCTCGAAAATTTGCCTTTAGAGGAAGTCGTGGTTCCAACTGGACGGAGCACCAGCTCACTCCACCCAGGAAGTTCCCAGGAAACTTGACGAACTCTTCGACGATCGTTGGTTTAGGCGTTTAGGGCCGTGGTATTGGCCACCGAGATCACCCGATCTCACGCCATTTAACTTTTTTTATGGGGTGTTTTAAAAGAAAGGGTATACAGTACTACCAAAGAAGAATTGCGACGGCGAATAGTGCGGAGTATTGAAGATATGGATCCCCAAGAAATTGAAAAAGCAACCACAAGTCGCGTACAAAAAAACATTTTGAAGTGTTTAGAATGTAATGGACAACATTTTCAGCATTTATTGTGAAAATGTGATATTTTGTTTACAATTTTGTTATTTTGAATCATCCTATTCTATTATTGTCTGTACTTTCAGATGTATTAGCCCACAAAATCTTACTTTTTACCTAGAAATTACTGATTTTTGGTACAGTTGTTCCCTGGAAACTTTTAGCCATAGTTGAGGACATTATTTTGTAACCTTACAAACTTCCTCTCGTTCATTGGTGTTAATTCAGGATACATTTGGTTAAATTTTTTACACGTTCTGACAATGATTTGATCACTTTGTTCATGTGTATAATAAATAATTTCATAAGAATCGACATTTGCATTCATTTTGGAAGATGATTCGAAACATCGTCGATAACTCTTTGTAAATTACTTACAAAAGTAACCGAACTGCTATAAGCTTGATAATTCCACTACTACCTAAATCGAAATTCTAAAAAAAAATAATGTTTCTAAAAGTAGTGACTTTATTGAGAAAACTTGACGATTTAGGTATAGAGACATGATATACAGGGCTTTTCAGAGTTAATTAGCCGTTTCTGGCAAACTATTTAACGGATCAACCTGAAAATTTCACAGTATGCATAAATCAATATGACCTACACGCCTAAAATATTTTAGACGAAGCGGCGTTGTCGCTTCTACCATATAGTAGCGGCTTCTTTGATTTTTCGAATGGAACACCCCGTATATCATATTATGATTCATTATCACTTTGTCAACAAATTCATATACTATTTCCCTATACCTATCTATTACCGTTTAGAAGATATAAATTAATTTCAATATTTTTTTTTACCAAACATGAACTTTTATAAATGCTGATAATCTTGAACTCTCTTGCACTAAAACGATCAAATTTGAAATGGAGTGGAGTGATACTATGAGGATCTTCACCCCGAGTCATATTTTCATTTGCCTCATACAGGGTCTTCAAAAAATGCAGATACTTTGATCTCATGAAAAAATGAGTGGAACTCAATTTTTTCAAATGGAACACCCTACCCTGTATATTTCAACATTTTTGAGCTCTACATCCAATTTTAGATTAACTTTGTTCAGATAATAATATTTCTATTTTGAACTGTTTTAAACGGAAACTGACGTGGTTTTCTTGCTCGTTTTTTTGAATTCCTCACTTATTTTGGATATTCAACATTTTTTTTATACTTACTAATATTTCTTTTTGATCAAATTTTTTAACTGTCTCAGATCAGTCAATTCTAAATTGGTATGTACCTACCTTAGAAAAAGTTACAATTTGTATACATTGAGGTATTGGTCTCTAACGTACATTTACTACTACCACGGGGGTCGGCCCAGTTGAAATATTTGCAAAACCTTTCTTAGTGCGCATCTAAGACCTAAGAAGCACCTTTATACCAAATTTTGGCTTCCTAGTTCATACCAGTATGGAGAAACAGAGATGAATGAGTGAAGTATTGAGTGATTTTTGCTTTTATAAGTGTAGATAATCATGTATTTATTCAACGGCAGAGCCAATTTACAAAAACATATTTGTTTGAAGATGGTTGACAATGTTTCGTGGTGTATTTCATCAATTCGGCCTTCCATTGTCAAATATAAAATAAATTGATTATATTGAAGACAACTACGATAAAAATAAAAACAACAATTAAAATTAATTGGCGCTCCGGAGCGACTTCATTGCTTCCAGTGGCGCATTTGCTTTTTCAGCTGCAGGAAAACTCGGAAAAACCTGCAGCACCACATCATCTGAAGATCTTGATCTACCAATGTCCTCTCTCTCATAAAACAAAATATAGGGTGTCTCCGGAGGATCCAATAGATTCAATACATCGCCAGAACACTTCGTGACACAACCATCGTCTAACTTAAACCAGTCCGTTTCGTCTTTGACCAATGCGTAATAATGGCCAGATTCAACGCCAGAACCATAGTGAACAATGACTGCATGAATATTATAATAGTGGTCTGCTAGATAGAAATGTTCATCTATTTCGAACCTTCTAAAGAGTTTCTTGCTTCCGTCAGAGATTGATTCTTGTTTGAAGATCATCAGTGTTATTATTAATTAAATTGACTGGTGCCTCAGCTATACTTGTTTCTTTATAACAGTCAGTATTTATACTCATTTCTCATTTCAACAATTTCATCCGAATATTTCGGTCAGGAATTTTCAAGTATTTTCAATTTTTGTTTTTCCATATATGTCAAATCTATTTACACCTTTTTCAGACAATGGAAGACCTTCGCAAGATTCTTTGGAGATTCATCATCAATGATTTTTATGAACAGTTTTCTACTCTAACTTTATACACTAAGTTATTCACGGTTGAATAACACTGAAGAGCCCTAAGGTAAGTGTCTTAAGGCGAAATATCGGATGTCTACCAGTGACAGTGTTCCATGTAAGTAAATGAAATGAAATGTAAGTGAAATTTTACTTCTTTTATTTATTATATTGTGGAGGAGTCCTGTGAATAATATCTGATTCAATTCCATAACGAATGTTTGGAATATAAACTGAGTAGAGAAGAAATTGTTTTTTGTATAATTCAGTATTCATGTAAAAGTATTTGTTTCGAAAGTATTTTTCTTTCGTGTAATTCAATGATTATATAAAAGTAGCTGCTTCAGGATGGCTTTTTTCCCAATTTGTATCTGAAAGTTGCTTCTTTGCATGATCTACACATCCATGTATGAGTTACTTTATTCAAATTGATTACTTCCTTCCTTTCTTTGGAAGATTTTTGTTCAAAGATGGAGTAGTAGAAAGCCAAAAAACTTTTTTACCACAAATTAATCACTCCTAATATAACCCTTTCAATTTAAACAAAAGAAACATCTATCGTTCAAATGGAGACTCTTCTACAAGTTGCCACATTATAAGCGTTTTCTGTATTATAATAACAATGAATGAAGCGCGAAACAACTTTATGAATGAGATTACCTCATTTCCTCAATAACGTTATGAATCGACTTCGGTCATATAAGAGGTATTACCAGTGGAATTTCTTCTGTAAACAGACTTTCTACAGAAAAATGTTTCGAATTTCGGGAACTGAGAAGAGTACACATAGAAGATGTTTGCATAAGGCATAATGGAATGTTTAAATATGCGTCCGCGCTTGTTGTTGACTAGCTGTTTTCAATATTTTTTTTAGTCAATTTAGAGATTCTAATTGCAGTTCGTGCTCTTGTAAGTTTAATGTTAATCTGCAGGTGCATGTGCATCATAACGTGGAACGCATTTGTGATGCTTTGTTGATTTGACGAGGTGGTTTTAGTCATTGGTGGTATGTAAAGGCATCAGAAGTACATGTAACTATTGAATTCTGATTTTGAAAATGTTCAAATTGAAAGGGGTATATTTTAGGAGAGATCAGTTTTTGGAAAAGAAATGTTCTGGCTTTCAACTTCTTTATACAAAAATGTGATGTTATCCAGATTATTTGAAGGTGATTGACAATGTTTCGTGATGAATTTCACTAGTTCGGACTTCCATTGTCTATTATATAAAATGATTTGAAATCCCTGAAACAAGCAAAAAGAATAATTAAAAAGAATAGTTGAAAATAACAATTATATTAAGCAACAATAAACCTGAAATGAAATGATAGTGAAATAACCTACAAGTAAAAATATAATAATTGAATAAATAAAAATTGAAGGAATGAAAAAAGAAAATAATAAAAAATAAAAAAGTGTAGAGATTCCAAGTCACGTTAGTTCACGACGTTTCGATTGTTGGTATCTACAATCGTCTTCGGGTGATGACGGGTGATGACTGGTGATGACACCCGAAGACGATTGTAGATACCAACAATCGAAACGTCGTGAACTAACGTGACTTGGAATCTCTACACTTTTTTATTTTTTATTATTTTCTTTTTTCATTCCTTTAATTTTTATTTATTCAATTATTATATTTTTACTTGTAGGTTATTTCACTATCATTTCATTTCAGGTTTATTGTTGCTTAATATAATTGTTATTTTCAACTATTCTTTTTTAATTATTCTTTTTTACTTGTTTCAGGGATTTCAAATCATTTTTTATAGTAGACAATGGAAGTCCGAACTAGTGAAATTTATCCAGATTAGTGCTGAATTGCAATAAGACAAGTGTCCTATTCCGAATCATTGATGTCCGCCATCGAGGGTGACAGCGTTGCATGTTGGTGAAATTGTATACCTCTTTCATATGAATGAAAGTGATTTAAAAAAGTACTTTTTTCGTTCAGTTCATGTGAAAGTAGTTGTTTCGGAAAGAATGTTTTTTTAGTTTGTATCTAAACGCAACTTCTATGCAGGATCTACACATATTAGTGAAGAGTTATTTCGAAATTAATTGCTTCTTTTTTTCTATTTAAGTTCTTACATTTTCGTATAAAGATGGAGAATCAGAAAGCCCAATCCTTTTTTTTCCATGAAAATGTTGTTATACAAAGTTGAAAACCTAAACTGAAATGTGTCAAAATGCGGTGAAACCAAAATATAAAAGAACAACACAAGCAACAGCCGACTTCAGTGGTTGAAGAGAAACGGCATAACTGTTGATGTTTTGAAAGTCAGGTTGATATTAATGAAAAACTATAGTATATTACACACCTAGGAAGAAAAGTACGAGAATGCCGTACTTTTCACTCGTGGTACGTATACTATTTGTTTCTCACTGCGGGATGAAAAGTTCGATTTTTTCGTTGATGTAGCTTTTTTCAATCACATTACAAATTCAACTGTCGTCACTTATTATAAGTTGTAATAGACAGTCTGATAAACAATTCGTCGCTAGGTTACCGAGAGGAAAAGTAAGTTATGAGGCACTTTCGTCCCGCATACATGAGAATATACATACATGTAAATATAAAAATCTTTGTGGGTATGATTTTGATAACGTCTGAAAGCTATTTGACATTAGATTAGATGACATTTTGATTTTTGAAAGTTTGTATGGTTTTTGTTCGTAATTATCGCAATAAATTATGGAAAATAGCAGCTGCTACAGCACAATTATTGGTGTTTATCATTTGTTCTTGAAATTAATGGATATGAAGAAATGCAAAATTATTACAGATGTAATTTTGGTTCACTTGGCGCAAGAATCTGTAACTGTCAAATCCTCTACCTCCTGGAGCATTTACTCTATGTTGAAAAGTGCCATTTTAGTAAAGAAAAATGTATACATAGCCACTTTCCCAAAGACTATCGCATATTTTAAAGGAAGAATGTTGATTATAGAGTAAAGAAATCAGAAGTCTTCCATAGCGAGCAGATAAACACATTCATTGGGTAAGCCAATAATGAAACATATCTAATGCTAATTTAAAAAAAAACATTGCTATTGTTTTATTTTCAGCAAGCTTTATTTTCAAGTAGCAACAAATAATTGGGTTAGCCGGTGGGTGTAGACGGGAAGAACTAACAAAAGTGTCAATTGATCCAATGAACTATGGACTACTGTCGCTTGTGAAAAAACCATATACCAAAACACATATTGGATGAAATTTTGATGTAATTAGGCAAGAAAACCTGCTGTTGTAAAGGCACTATTCATCTTTACGCCCATCCCATACTCCAAATAACAGATTATTCGTGACTTACAAAAAAAAATTCTATTCAGCCTGTTGGTATCCAGATTTAGGAATCCTGGTTAAAAATCGCAGAAATTTTAAATTTACCAAATCCTAAAAATTACAGAGACCATTTAACATTCGTCGGACTTCAGCGACGTTATTTGCTGATAGTGGTGGAGACATCACAAATTTGAAGAGTCAGAGTGGCTGGAAGTCTACCAATGTCGCCGAAGGATATATAGACAATTCACTCACAAATGAAATTAAAATTGACCATTCAAAAATTTTTAGATGAAACTGTGCCTTTTTGTTGTGACTTCAACAAAAGTCATTTAAATATTTCTTCAATCACTCGAATTATCATATAAATAGTAATAAAAATATAAATCTACTATATAAAAATGGATGTTTGTTAGTTGGACGGTTGGTAAGTGATAAACTTCTACATAATCGATCGTGATGAAACTTGACATGTATAAGTAATTTTTCATAGAGAAGGTTTTTAGGCTATCAATTATTCTGTAACTCGCCACTAGATGGCGCTGTAGAACAATTTTTTGAAAGCACTGTTCTATAACGCTGCGCACGCCTAAGTTCGTTGATTCTGTCAAAATAGTAATACCTATCATCTGCTTGAATTTCGATATTCAATACAAAAATAATTAAAATGTTCGAAATTTTGTTCTAGAAATAAATGTTCTCGTGGATTTGTTATTCTACACGGTTGCCGAAATAGTGCACGCAACACGTTCAAAAACAGTTATTTCGGAATCGCAGACTTCCGGGGCTCGCCTACTGCCCATAGATCTTTGTCTGCTTGTCCAAAAAACAGTATTTTTCGGAGTTTAACGTAAATTACTATTGTCTGTAGTTTCACACCTTTGTTATCGATACTATATGAGTTTGAAAGATATTTAAAAGTTGTTCAACTGAGTTTTGAGTGAATATGTCATAATATGAAGTGTAAAGTGGTGAATCATTTGGTATTCATTTTGATTTTAGACTAAAATTTGTTGTTAGGTTACTGGATGTAAATGTAAACAAATTACACTTCTGAGAACTAATATATGTCAGTTTTTCATTTCCCAAAGGATGCAGAAATGAGAAAGCACTAGGTGCCAACTATACCTAGGAAAACTGAACTACGTCTGCTAATTTGGTGGTGTGTATATTTCATTTTTGGTGAAGATGTCATTAAATGTAGTCCACTGTCTTTGCCAGATGAATGTATTCAAACTGTTTTGCTGAGAGCTCCAAATTTAGTGAAAATGCAGTACCTTCATTCTTTTCAAATTTGCATAAGTATTGGATCAAATTCACAAAAAAATAGATATGCTGCATCATCAATCATTTAATGTACTATACTTTATTTATCTTACCCGACGAACTATTAGTATATTTCGTAACATTTTTTTTCAAATCCAGTATCAATAGAAATAATACTGTTTACAAAAATGACAATTACCTAAATGTTCTTCATCACTAATAAATACCAAAAGAAAGAATTGTTGTCCTTCTAATCGATGAAATTAATATTAGTCTGAGAATGGACTAAAGGTCTATAAATTTGTTAGTTTGAAGAAAAACGGATGAAAGACTATCTCGTGTGTTGATATAGCATTGCTTTTTGGAAAAAAGTCACCAGCACATGATGCTAATGGCGTCTAGTTACTGTAGCCAGCTGTGCATATTCTATCAGGAGTATTCAGATTACTTTGTGGAACAGAATAATGTAGCCAAAAATTGTAACAGGGATGACCTACGTTGTTTAACAACGTTAGGTCTTCATCTTACTTCATCTTAATCATCGTACAAAAAAGTGGAACTGTCGGAGAATCTGGTATACTGTGTCAATTTGAAAGACGATGAAATGGCAAAGCACATACGACTCCCATTAAATGATTTAGAATTGATTGAGATTTTGTCGTATGAAACAGGTTGTGATTATTCAAGACAGAAATGCGTAAATGCTATTGCTATGAAACAAGTGGTGGCAAAAAGGAAGAGCAAAGAAGTTTGGGAAGGGCGGTAGCCTGGTGGGTTGACTTGGGTGGTCAGCTCCACTCAGTCATTTAACCCATGTGCGAACCGGTAGTTCGAACCGCAAGGACAAACGATCAATTTTTACTTAATATCGTCCAACCAGTGTTAGGAATCACACTTTGAAAGGTAAGACCTCGTTAGACCTTAGCTTGCACAAGTTTCGACACTTTATAGTTGTCGTACGTAGGGGGGTACGGAAAAACAGGTTTCAACGAAGTTTCGTGGATTGGTTGATCATTGAACCTCAAGTAAGTGTGAAAACAAAACGATTTCAAATAAAAAACTTCTCTTGCGTTTATATTTGTAGAAAAATTTGGAAAAACCTGTGAAATAGGCAACATTTATTCATATAAGAACCGATATGTCACATCGTGAAATTACCCCACCACCATAATCATCTTCAGGCAATTATCAGTTTGCGGTTCGTAACTGATTTTCGTAATTTCTCTTGTCCTCGAGTATCAAAGTAATGTTTTTGCACAGATTTATGAAACACGTTCACTCATTGCTTACCGCTGTAATTTCAATAGAATCTGAGCAAGATTTGATTGATAGCATGGCAACAATCTATCTGCACCAGATCCTTCATTGATATTCAGTTTTTGTGCTTTTATGACAACCTTTGAGTTGGTAATTAAAATTAATCGTTATCGACAAATTCATTGATTATAAATGCATGTCTGATATAGAGGAATATCTAGAAAGAAAAGGTGGGTAATCTTCGAGTGTCTGGAAACATAAGCAAACATTACGAATTATTTTTATATATAAGCTACAGAAGCAGAAAACCTCAAAGTCGTCTTCACAATTTAATATCACCCTCAAATGTTAGAACGATAAAACCATCAATCAGTACATGTTTCGAACCTATATAGGCTCATGATCCGCAAATTATTTAAAAGTCCTACAATAAAAGAAGAACATCATAACAATAGTTAATACAATGAAATATAAAAATACTTACGTGGAGAAGAAAATTTCATAAAAGAGAAAAGAAAATTATCACATGTTACCAATGAATAATTAGTCACAATGACATGTTAATAGTAATGAAAACTTTATATTCAGCAATATGAAGGAAGTTATAACATCCTAGCTATGAATGACTGAAATATTGGAGACTTGGAGCCTTCATACCCACTAATTAACATCAAAATCAAAAAATCCCAGGCGAAAACGAATTCTAATGAAAGAGATCCGAACTGAACTAGATGAGAAAGGAGAATCAACTGTCAAAAATATATGAAGAAATCAAGTCGAAATGACATTGAACAGTAACAAGAGACCTGCAAACACAGAACACGACAGAAGAAGGACCACCACATACATATCAACTCATGTTCTGAGCAAACAGATCATATACCATCTATACATGCCAGCTTGTTACGATAATTTCTAAAAGTAATCCTATGAGTTTACTTGGGAGGAACAATTGTCCCGATAAGCACCACCATGCAAGACATCTATCGCCCATACAAGGAATGAAGAACAGGTATCAAACAACTGGAGCAGACCACCAAACAACTGTACAACCATACCAACGAAATAAATAAGGGTTTATGGAAGATCAAGGCAGGGGAAGTATAATTGAAATTAAGGAAATTGAAAAACTTTTTGTACTTCTCCATTAAGAGAGATAACATTGGAGTTATTAACAACAGATTTATTTATTTCAAAAATTTCAAGTGAATTGAGTAAAGTGCCTTTTTGGCAAACATGTAAAATACCTAAATCAGAATCAATAGCAAAACTGTGATCGTAATTAAGAATGTGATTAGAGTGTAGATTTCTGAAATTATCAATTAGTTTAACATGTTCAAGAACTTTCGTTTTAATTTTCCCACTACTTTGTCCAACATACTGAGCGGAACAATTTGGTTCTGAACAAGACATTGTACAACCGCCTGATTTATGGGAGGATATAAAGATTAAGTACCAATCTGTTACAAATTATCGTAACAAGATGGTATGTATAGATGGTATATGATCTGTTTGTTCAGAACACGAGTTGATATATATGTTGTGGCCTTTCTTCTGCTGTGTTCTGTGTTTGCAGGTCTCTCGTCGCTGTTCCATGTCTCCTGCAGCTGAAAAAGCAAATGCGCCAATGGAACCAATGAAGTCGCCCCGGAGCGCCAATTAATTTTTGTTGTTGTTTTACAATTTCATGATTTGTATTTTAGAAAATTCATTTCATTATTTTTGACAGTTGATTCTCCTTTCTTATCCAATTCAGTTCGGATCTCTTTCATTATAATTAATGTGTGTAAAGGCTCTAAGCCTCCCATAGTTCAGTCATTTATAGCTAGGATGTTATAAACTTTCTTCAAATTATCTACGAAATATAAAATTTTCATTACTATTAACATGTCATTGTTGCCAATTATTCATTGGTAACATGTGATAATTGTCTTTTCTCCATTATAAAATTCTCTTCTACATGTAAGTAATTTTATATTTCATTGTATTAACTATTGTTTTGTTGTTCTTCTTTTATTGTAGGCCTTTTTAATAATTTGCGGATGATGAACCTATATAGGTTCGAAACATGTACTGATTGATGGTTTTACCGTTCTAACATCTGAGGGTGATATTAAATTGTGGAGACGACTTTCAGTTTTTCTGCATCTACTACACTCCACTTCGAGATATAATAAACTTTTATCACAACTCTATTTTTTCATATAAACAACTTCAGAATATTATGAGAATTTGCAGCATTACTTACTACTGATAACTGAAAAGAAATACTCAATTAAAAACGTTCAAAAAAATTAAAAATGATTTATTGATTAAATTTATTGAAATAGAATTAATTGTACTGGCATCGTCCAGTTAATTCCCACTAAAATAGAGATACGTCAATATAACCTTCGATTGAATCGGCACTAGTGTCCATTACCTTGTAACAAATTTTTTATAATGGTTTTTGCATTGAAGAAAGTCATGAACCTCTACAAGTCTCAAACTGAATGAAAAACTAGGTAATCGACTGCCCTTGATTTGTTAAATATTTCCCAATCAATCAGGAGCTACTTCCCCGTCATTATGTAATGAGGATACCGCCAAATTACATATTTTTAATCTTTAATTCGATGACGAAAACGCCATCTATGGGATCGACAGACCTCTTATTTGATACATCAAATACTCTGATAGTAACGAAAGTAAAACATATTTCGTTCAATTATTCGTAAAAAAAATCCTAAAAAAACTTAAATGGAATTGCAAGTTCTAAAATCCTGATAGATTTTCTTTCGTCTTCTCTTATGTTTCCCATATCATTTTCTCTTTCTTCCTGAAAGAAATCTATTGAAGTTGAAGTTGTAGTGCATACTACACTTTACGATCATCAGCACAAATAAAAATGTATTCAATTCGGCAGTCCTGAGAAATCTTTCAATTACACCTCTATCTACCAACATTTCTGATATTATTTCTGCATATTTTTCTCCAGTTACCTAAATCACCTTCAATAAAATAGGGTTCAAGTACTTTATTACTCATCACACCCTGGATAAAATCTGGGTATCTCTGGAAGAAAATGTTCATTTTTCCCAATGAAAATGGCAATATTTTTGTCTATAGTCTATTTCAAAAGAGTGTAGAGTAATAAAATCTCATTAAGTATTCAAAAGCGCTACAGGGTGATCCGTCAATAAATTCTGTCACTTCCCTAGTCCGCATTGCAAAATTATGTCGTTTCATAAAGGGCAGGTAGGTATCACCCTGTTTTAAGGGATTTGTCCATTGTTATCGACGGATAAATACTGAGCCAGAGGCGCGCTAGTGGGATAATTGCCAAAAGAATATGCATTCATAAAAATTATATTAAAGGAAATAAAAATTTAATACAGCAGAACAGTGTTATTAAAAAAATATAAAATGTAACAATAAAATATATACGAACCGAAATCGGGAAATACTCACAAACACACACGAACGAACTTTACGTATTGAAACACTTGTGGGGACTTTAAATCAATTTATTCACAAAAACGACAAGAACTTTACTGGATACGTTATTACAATTTGACACTTGAACAATACTAAAATTGTGAACTTCCCTTAACGTTTAACAACACTCTATTTATACCCTAATTGAATGTTCTAGAGATTACTAGGTACAATTTTCGAGAACCTTCCGAGAAAATAATTATTCAGACTACCCTTAATTCTAAACCCTAACCTAAGCAAAAGTGTCACTGTCACTGATACACTGGTCTCTGTCCAGATTGCTTATCCCGCTACAGTATATTTACAATTCAATTGAATTATTCTACATCAGTATAGTCTTCATCCGAAGAACTGTCATCATCCCCTGGTGTTATAATTATAGGGTCAACCACCTGATCGACCAAGTTGTCCAGTTCCCACATTTTATCTTCCTCTTTTAAAACATGCTGGATTGCTTTTTGCCAGTTTTCTGATGTGATTTCCATAATGGCTTGATCAAACAATACCTTGACATCTTTCATTTTAAATGTGGTATTGTGCCTTGCAACATATCCTTTAACTTGTGCCCATATAAGTTCTATAGGATTTAATTCGCAATGATATGGCGGTAGGCGCAGCACAGTTACTTTATACTTTTCTGCTACATCTTCTACGGCATATTTCATGAAGCGAGATTTATGTTGTTTTACTATGGCTAGTAGTTCCTTCTTTACTGAATTCGTCTCAAACTGAATACCTTTATTTGACAGCCAGTTAATAATTTCTTGCTTTCTCCAAGCTGAAGTTGGTACCTTCTCTAAGCGCCTTGAATGGTAGCTTGCATTATCCATAACCACGACCGAATCAGCTGAAAGAAATTTTAACATTTCCCCGAAGTAGTCTTCGAAGACATCCGAATTCATGTCCTCATGATAATCTCCCGTCCGGCACGACTCAAAGCTTAACAAACCTTCTTTTAAAAATCCGTCTTCGCTTCCAATGTGAGCAATTATAAGCCTCTTCCCTTTTCCCGAAGGCACTTTAATACCCGTCGAAAGGCCTTCTATGAAAGCTTGGCGAGAACTTGTTATATTTTTATCTTGCCACATTTTTTTGACTATATAACCTTCGTTTATCCACGTCTCATCAAGATAAAAAATTTTCTTTTGCTCTCTGCGGTACTGCTTTATAGTTGTCAAATATTTTCGTCTCCAGCAAACAATTTCATCACTTTCCAGTAATAGTGCCTTTCGATTGTGCTTTTCCCAGGCAAAATTCATACTTTTTAAAGTTTTCCATAAAAGTTTTCTGGATATCAAAGGAATATCGTTATCTTGGCTTATCTCGATAAATATTTTTTCAAGAGTGGGTATTTCCTTTTTAAAATAAAACGAATGAACTTTTCTTCGAATGTCACATTTGGTGTCTTCATCTAAGATTTTTATTGGTCTTCCTGATTTTCTCTTGCATGGACTTACCTGGCCTGATATCTTTCTTTCTCGCAATAATTTAAAAATCGTGGACTGTCCAATTCCAGTCATTCGGGCACATCGCTCAACACTTTCTTGCACAGACAAACTAGGGTGATCGTGTTTTATGCAATCATATACATTTAAAATTATAACTTTTTCGCAAACAGATAGCGGAGAATTTTTTACACTTCTTTTCTTTGGAGTAAATGTCCCCATTTTATAACTTTTTCACTATTTCTATATCACAATATCACTGTACGTTTAATTGGTGTAGTAACAATTACTATTATAACTCGAATGTTTAAGACACCATTACAATATATTTAAACCCTTTTTCTTAATTACCTGGGTTTAATAGGTATTGCATGATTGGTGGGCAGGGTCAAAAAGGGATTATTATAATGACATGGCACCTCGGAACTAAGTGTTAACCCTTTTTTGAGAAATCATGCTCAAGTATATGAACCCAAATTGCATATTAAATAAGTTTACAAGAACCACTAAAATTAATCTTAATCTTTTTTTAAGAAATTTTACTTACCTAAATACATGTAGGTACTTAGTTTTAGACCAAATTACTTCCCAAAAATGGCCTTTTATTATTATCTATGTCTGTAATTTTTAATTTACTTTAATTATTAAGTTTAATAATCCTAAGATTTGCCTACGCCCATGGACGACAACGAAATTCAGGCAAATTTTATGACACTTCATGATTTATTACTCTACACTCTTTTGAAATAGACTATAGTTATGATTGTTATCTGAACTATATGAAAGCAATTATGTAGATGGATATTTTAATACTTGGTTGTCCTCTTTCTTGTTCCGCAGGACTTTCTCTGTATCTTTTATACAAATTTAAATGAAAAAAAAGACGTTTTTCAATTTCACTCTGGATGATGCCTTAATACATCTTCGCTGAACCAAATAATGGTTATCAGTTTCAAAACGGTAAGATTGGCATGCAATGAGCGATATTTCAAGTTATTTCTATTGCTTCCAGGAATTATCTTGAAGAATACCATCCAGTTTGTTGAGAAACACAGTTAGAAGCAAATAGCAGATGATCATATTCGTCCAACCGGAAATTCCACTTTACAGGAAGCCTCAACCGTACATTCATCTTGAACGTTCTGAAATTTCATCACGTTGCTTTGCTATTGGTAATTTATTCTAATATATTCCATAACGTACGCATTCTTCGAAACTATAATGGTTACCTCCATTGATGGCTTCTTAGTACACAAATAATGAGAATACCGCTCCTCGTCGTATGGTTTAATGAAGGAATCGGTATACATTACAGAAAAGTTGGGTTAGTTCCAATCGAAATCATTGAAATAGAACCGCAGAGAGAAGTGAGAAAGCTCCGACTTTCCATTCAGCAATGCAAAATGTAAAACAAAAAATGGAGAAGAAAGCCAAAACTCAAAAAATCAACCTCTCCGAAAAATATATCCCTTTCAGTTTAGACAAGATTCCTTTGGCTGGGATTCAATCAAATGAGCAAATGAATATCATTACGATGTCATCGATGACATGAGTAAATTAAACTCATTCGGTAACAGAAAGTCGTAATTTTATGAATGAATTGTGTGTTTTTTTTCATCATGTTATCCATTTTTGTAGAGCCGATGAGGCAAGTGTCTTATGGCGAAACATCGGATGTCTACCAGTGAGGATGAAAGTGTTCCAAGTGCGTGAAATTTTACCTCTTTCATTTACTATACTCTGTCCATCCAAGCAACAGAGTGCTCCAAAATATTATCATGCATATTGCACGTAATCTCCCAGAGAAGGCTGTTAGTACAGAGTCGCACTAGGGAACGATTGAAATTATTTTTTTTAATAATATGCGGTTGGTGGAGTGTTAGGTGGAGTGTAGCAACAAAAATTAATAGTTTCTTCAGCCGCATCAGCAATTTTAAATCTGATTGGCCAGCCTAAAGAGGCTTGTTAATTTTACCTAATAGATGCCAATATGCGTGGTGATCATGATTTGATCACACATCCATCTTTGTTTGGGTTACTTCGTTTATTGGATGGATATACGAGGGTTGCCTTTCATGTTTAGGGATTTGGCAACCCTAGTGTTGCAATCTGGAAACTGACAGCTAGCTCTATGGTAAAGTTGGATATTTTTGAGCTCATACGTACCCAGAACGTTTTGACTTACGCGCGCTATTTGTGTTGTTTACAGTAACTTAAAAGATTCATCTCGGCCCATAAATGGAAATTAATCGTGAACATTTTCGTGCGATTATTTTTTACAACTTTCGACGTGGATTAAATCAGCAACAGTAAATGAACGAACTCAATTCAATGTTTGGCGATGAAGCTCAATCAAGGACCAGTGTTTATCGATGGTATGGTGAATTCAATCGTGGTCGTAGTTCACTCCAAGACGAATTTGAGATCGTCCAAAATCAGTTGTTCCGAAAACCATTGATGCTGTGCGCAAATTGATACTGCAAGATCGTTAAGTGACCTATCGTGGGATTGAGACAACCTTAGGCATTAGTGGGACCAGCATACATTCAATATTGCATAAACATTTGACTGTCAAAAAAATTTGTTCGCGTTGGATCCCACACAATTTGTCAATCGCTCAAATAGACTCGTGTCGATTGGTTGAAGGGAATGCTCAAAAAATACGATCGCGGTGCTTCTAAACATGTCTATGGCATCATGACAGGTGATGAATCGTGGATTTATGCATATGAGCCCGAAAGTAAACATCAGTCAACAGTATGGATGTTTCAAGATGATCCAAATCCAACAAAAGTTGTTCGCGCATTAAGCACTTCCAAGCAAATGGTCGCCTGTTTTTTCGGAAAAACTGGACTTGTCGCAACCGTACCACTAGAACAACGCAGAACAGTCAATTCTGAGTGGAACACAACCATTTGTTTGCCAGTTTTCTTCCAAGAAATCAGGAAAACTCACCACCGAAGACGGATCACTCTTCACTACGACAATGCGAGCTCTCACATATCGGCTCAAACAACTGCATTTTTGGGCACCCAAAACATCGATTTGAAGAGTCATCCGCCGTATATAGTCCTGACTTGGCACCGAATGATTTCTTTTTATTCCCGCACGTAAAAAACAAACTGGGAGGTCAACGTTTTTCGACACCTGAAGAAGCGGTTGCTGCATTCAAAATGCATGTTTTGGAGATACCTCAATCAGAGTAGCAAAAGTGCTTCGACAATTGGTTCAAACGCATGCAAAAGTGTATAGATATTCATGGGGAATATTTTGAAAAACAATAAAGTGATTTTCGATGATTGATATTTGTTTTTATTCCCTAATCCCGAAATATAAAAGGCAACCCTCGTAGTTTATATTGTGTAGGAATCCTGTGAATGATATCTGATTCAATTCCATAACGAATGTTTGGAATAACAGAATAGAGAAAAGTGTTTTTGTATAATTCAGTGTATAATTCATATGAAAGTAGCTGTTTTGAGACAGCTTTATTTTCAGTTTGTGTCTGAAAGATACTTTTTGGATGATCTACACATTTCTGTATATAATTACTGTTTTGAAATTGATTGCTTCTTTCCTTTCTTTGGAAGTGTCCCACTTTTTTTTGTATCAAGATCCCAAAAGGAAATCAAAATAACAATATTTCTGTTAAAAAAAAAACATTGAAATGTCGAGGGAAATGGTGAATTCTTTCTGAAGGTCTGAATTATCGAAGCTGGATTTGAAAGGTGGAAAAAAAGTTGAACAGATTCAACTAGCGTTAAATGATTCTCATATGATACAGATTTTTGCAGGTTCATGAGACGTTCAAGATTTTTGAAGTCCACTGAGAAAGACCCCTTAGATGAAAGAAAGCAAAGGTACGGGCGTAAAGTACATCCTGAGTATTTCTACACTTCATGAGCTTTTTCAGAATTGGGCGTGCAGTCATTCAGCCAGTCGCTTGGTTAGTAATGAAACAAGGGCAATTCAGGAAATTGGTGGACGTTAATAACCCTAGCCAACTCATTACAGTAACGAATAATTAAATAAAGAATTGAAGCAACATTAATATATTCAAGAACACACGTTTCTCTTCCTGGAGACCTATAAGTACATCGGAAATAAACATCACTGGGGGTATGCCATTGTACAGAAAGATGATTTTAATTACAATAGAATTAAGTGTTTAGACCATCTGGGCTTGGATCAGCAACGTTTCTCAAGCTCACAAGGGCTCTACTAATTTCATGAGGGGTAAGAGCTAAGCGAAAGTACTTAGGCTGTCGAATTTATCTTCAGAAAGTTTCGAACTACGCTAGGATTGAAATACTTTATATATTCACTGGAGGTAACCTCAGTAAATAACCTTTTTCACGGCAAGTATCATCACAAACTCCGACAGATCTGGCGATCGGTACTGACGAGAAATAACGAAATTGATGCTATAAATATGCTTATCGATCTGATCTTACTCAACCCTTCTATAGTAGTGGAGTGGACTCGGGAAGAGTTGTACTAACGCGACATGAAGTCATGAAAATTAATGCATCTCCATTAGAGTTGCATTCCGAATAATATATTCCACCGTTTATATTCCAACGATAACAGGAGTGTCTGCATGGCATAGTGGTACTGGATGGAGCCTGTAAAATTAGTTCCAATCCCCTTTTCTGCATAGTCTGTAACCATATCTAAGCCGTTGATGTTTAGCTTTCGAACAAAGTTGCCATAACTGCGCCTACACAATGATAAGGCAATGCATGGGATTTTCGTCAACAACTTTACTTATCACAGCATCCGACCTTTGATTATATCAATTGGAGAGGTTAGGTTACGTCCAAAGTGAGTGGGTCTATTCGAACCTCCACCGCAACCCGCAAGGGTTTATTGTGTCTCACACCTATTCACACTTGACCAAATAAACCCTGCTTCTTAACAAAGTCGATTAGTTTGTATGGTGAGTAGTCTTTCAGGTCAGATGGTAAGAGTACGGCTCTGCCGAACTCTAAAAACCTGATTCGGTCCCCAGCGGAGCAGGCACAAAGTATGTGCTCTGCTGTTTCATCATTTTCCAAAAAGGGGCGATACACACTGTCTTCCGACAGTCCGAGTCTCTGCATATGATGATTCAAATGACAATGACCAGTAAGAAGGCTTGTTAGACATCGTAGTTTCTCCCTACTGTAGTCCAACAACTGTTTGGTATCAAGCTTCGAAGGGTGGATGAACGCCTTGGAGTGAGCCAATCCTGGGAAGATTCTGCCGAAAGTCCATAAATCTTCTTGCCATCCAGGTGTTCAATGCGATGCCAAAGCGATGCCAATGACAGGTTATGGTCCGGTGAAGCTGCTTGCAGCACCCTCCTTTGCAAGAGAGTCAGCAACTTAATTACCTTCCAGGCCAGTATGGCCAAATTGGAGAGGACTGAAGAAAGAATCTGAGAGACATGTCATGACCTGCCAGAATGGCGTCTTATACACCTTCTTAGTCTTACTTAGTCACGTGATGGGTATCCAGACACCTGAGACCATAATGCATTTATTGTAGGTCCTACAAGTGCTTTGTTGCTACTTACGGTATTCCAACAATATAGTGTTGCTTGTGATCCGAGTGATATTGAATAACTTGTGGGGTATAAGAAGTGTCGAATTTATAGGAACCATGTATTCCTCACACATAGGCTGAAACAATTCTGACGTAGTCCTTTTCGAACATCAAAGGAAGAAGATATTCGTCGCGGAATTTTCAGTTTCGAATGAAGCGAATAAGATCAGAAAAAAAAAACTAATAAACTCCGCAGAATCTACTCAGATACCTATGGTGAAGTGGTTGTTTTCATCATTGGGGTTATTGGTGGAATGATGCCATGCCGGCCCTCTAACCTCAACATTATAACGACTATGACAGAAATATTGATCGGACATATGTAAATAGCAGCCATTCTCGGCTCATTGGGTCTTTCCAGGGCATACAATTTTCATACACAACGTTCACTTACCTGACGGTGTGAAATGGTGTATGTTATTGATGATGGCAAAGGGCCCGACCGACCCAAATTTTTTTTCAAGGACAAAACACAAGTACTGCAGGAAAATCATCAAGGCGCTCTGAGAGCGGTGTCTGTGCGAAAGAAGAGCTCAACATAAGATTTGATGGTACCAAACTAACTCCCAACAAAACACCGAAATACCTGGGAGGGACTCTTGATAGAACACTATCATTTAAAGAACACCTAACTAAAACCGCCGAGAAGCTGAAAACCAGGAACAATATAATCCAGAAACTATGTGGACCACTTGGGGAGTATCGGCTTCTACGCTGCGCCGCGCCGCTCTGGGACTTATCTTCTCGACAGCTGAATACTGTGACCCAGTTTGGCTCAATAGTCCGCACGCAAACAAGGTGGACGTCCAACTGAATAATACCATGAGGATGATCGCTGGTGTCATTAAGTCGACCCCCACTCAGTGGCTCCCAGTACTAGGCCATATCCAGTCTCCAAAGCTGCGACGAATAAACGCCCTCACACGAAAGTACAGAAAGATTATGGAAAATAGAAATCTGTCAATACATCAAGACATTGAAAACGCTAATCACAATCGTCTCCGCTCCATAAATCCACAGACTAAAACGGCAAGTGCAGCAATGCAAGAGGAGTTCAACCTGACCAATGCATGGACCCAAGAATGGACTACTCAACAAGGTAGCAATACGCCCTGTATTACCCGAAAGCACCAGGGTTTGACCTACCACGCAGTACCTGGTCTACACTTAACAGAATCAGAAACCAACATGTCAGATGCGCATACCTCCTGCACAAATGGGGCAAACAATCATCACCATACACTGCGAAGAATATCAAACGATGAAACACATCACGGAGAAGTGTCCCACAAGATCCTACAACGGTAGACCTGAAGACTTTCTGCTGGGTCGATAGATTATATTAACCAACTTGATAATTGATTGTGAAATCTTAAACTTTGTTTTATTAGCTTATATCATGTGTACCTAAATTAGCTTGTAAGGTTACTGTGTCTGAATTGCCATAAGATAAATAACAATGTGCGATTCACATTGAATTTGAATCGCTGGAGATTAAAAACGTTCTCACATAAACATATTTCTCCAAATGAAAAAGTTCTCAAAAAGTGGAGTTCGAGGTGTACTGAGTTGAACCTCTTTTCGGCAAAGCCGTTCATTATTATTCCTACTATTATCATTAGGAAAAAATCTCTACGATCGAATAATCAACGAGCTACCCAAGTCTTCAGTCTGAGTCTCTTGAAAGTCCAGCCAGTTTTCTGTATCTCCCGCCACTGTGACTGTAAAATCGTCGACAGGTGGTGGTCAACTTCCTTTTCGTTTGATTCGAGGGGCAGGTGTGTTGGTCTTTCGGATATTCTAGAGTTTGGTTCGTGCCCGACGAGACAGATTTTTTTTCGATCGGCACAATAGGAGCAACACTTTTCAAAAATGCACCCGGTCTCCTTTCGGCTATTGTATTCGGTACACCAGTCGCAACACGTTCCTTTTCGTTTCGGCTATAAAGAAGAACGAGCAGATGCCTCTTATTTCGATCGCGATGAGAATAAATCCTGGACAGACATTGCGACGTAATTAGGAATACAACAATATATCAATCAACAAGATCGGACCGTTAGGCGGACGTCAGATGGTATTTTTTATGATTCACAGATGCAACAGCAAAAAATATCTTTTGATCACAATTTAGGAGTGAAGTATTTCTCCTTTTGATGACAATCCACATTGTTTTTGCCAAAGTTTCGTAATATATTCAGTTCACCCTCAATTCTCTCTGAAGAAATTGGGTACTCAATTATCGTTTATTTGATTATGTGCCTGTCACTGTATATTCCACTTTCATTGAAGAGGAACGACTTTGATAAACCAAAGGTCAGTTTTCACATTTACCATTGATTCAAAATATAAAAAGAATGGAAATGAAAGTACACCGATACGTGATACAAGACAAAGACTACACAGGTGACACAGAACATTACTGATTGAAATACTATGATTGATTTTTTATTGAAACAATTCAGTCTTCACTAATTACTAGTGGGAATCCCTCAAGTATCTAATCTCAAACTATTCCTTTTGTAATTATTCATAAATTATCTATACAATTCGTTATACGACAATAGATGAATTGAAGCTCCACATCTCTATTACAGAAATAGAAGATTATTCTAAATTGCAACAGAAGTTTTATACATAACATTGAACATTTCCAAAGCAGAAGCACAGTGAAGTGCCATATTCTCTCGATGATACTATTTCAGAAAGAACTCATCATTTATCAAGTGATTTTTAACAAAGAAGCCGATACAATGACATTAACCAGAAGACCTCAAAGAACAGGGGTAGGTGAGAGGACATTAAGAAAAAAGGCCAGAACAATCGAATTAGAGGTTATTTCGAAACAGGCCAAGTATATACACAAGGACATACCAGGAATGCTTCTATCTCACTGTCACAACCTGAAGACATAGAATGAAACGTCATTTATGATAGTGCCTCGTTACCAAAAATTGATAGAACTGATCATATTCAGTTTAGTCAAGTTAGGCCTTTTTTTAAAATAATGAAAAGTCATCCAACGCAAACTTTCACGAGTTTATTGACATACTTGCGTTTTCAAAACACTCATTGTCAATTTTCATGCTGGGAACGGTAGCTGGTTGAGTTGGTATTCAATCGACCGCTAAATGTGGAACACTGATTCAAGCTATATCAATGTTTTTATACAGATGTACTCTTTGGAATCTCTGGTGTAGTAATGAATATTACTGGAGTTTTATCCCAACACCAAAGAGGAAGATCAAACTAAACATACTTACAAAGTTATCCTTATTTATACCATAGATGTATACCTTTTCTAGGTACCTACGTCTTAAGTGTTTTGAATTAATTCAACAATATTGCCTTATCTACTAGACTTAAATTAATTTTACAATGTGTCTTTATGTAATAGTCAGGTAAATCTCATAATTAAAATATTATTTCAACAAGCTATATAGTATACTATTAGGTATTGGTCCTCCATCGCCACTCATAACACTACAATGCTCACCCATTTCAACACTCTCACAGGCATCGAGACGCCTGCTGTTGCCAACGTATCTAACAAATTCAATGAACTGATGTCCATGGAATGACCCTGCTGCAAAATACGATGAGCGACTGCCGACCCTTCGGGTCCTTCATACTTCAAGTGTACCATGTGCTTCCCATATCCCACTTCAACAGATCTTCCCGTCTGTCCACAACCATTAGGTATTGGTCCGTCATTATTGTACATGGTGTTGTTATGTTTGCTTGTTTCTGCGCTCTCGTAGGCATCTGGACGCCTGTTGTTGTTAGCTTCTCTGGCTGATCTTGGTGAACTGAAGTCTGTTGAATGGTTTTCTTGCGGTGTGTGGTGGGCGGCTGCTGATTTTTTGGATCTTCCATGTTTTGGGTTTGCTGGCTGCTCCTTGTATCTTGTTTTAGTGTATCTTTTTGTCTTGTCAGTAGTGTTTTGCATCACGGTCCTTACATTTGATTTCATGGGTTCCGTACTTTTCCGAGTTGTCGACTTTGTCGTTTGGATTTGCTGGGGGCTCTGTGGTGTATGACTTGTTTTGGAAATAAATTTTCGAAGAACTAGGTAAGTGGGATGTGGGGAGAACTTGAGACACTTGAATTATGGACTTCAATTAATTGAGATTAGTTGAACAGCTTGGCAACAGCAGGCGTCTGGATGCCTCTGAGAGTCTCGAAATGGGTCAGCATGGCGGACCAATACTTAATAGTATTCAATATAGCTTGTTAACATAATATTTTAATTATTAGATTTACATAAGGACACATTGTGAAATTAATTTAAGACTAGTAGATAAGGCTAACTTGTGAAATTAGTTCAAGACACTTAAGACGCAGGTACCTAGAAGAGGTATCTATGGTACACATAAGGATAACTTTGTTTAGTTTGATCTTCCCCTTGAAGATGATTACTTGGTGATCAAAACACGTCGTCGAGGTGTTAAAATAACGGTTTGGTGTTGGGAAAAAACTCCAGTAATATTCATTACTACACCAAAGGTTCCAAACAGTGCATCACAAGTACAAAAAATGGTGTCTAATGAGACTCAGATAACTTTCCAGTGAAAATTATGAACATATCGGATATGAATTCTATTTAGGGAATATATATTTCTTCCCTGTGTATTTGTCATGAGAACATCAAATAAAACTCAAAAATGGACAACACAAACTTCAACTACATATGACAAGTGTCACTTATGATAAATTCAGAGTAGCAAACTTGGAAAAATACGTGCTCCAAACAAAATTCTTATTGATTAGGAAGATGAATTAATACAATGAAAACGACTTTCAAACAGCAACTGAAACTCGAAAATAGTCAATACAAATATCAACTACACATGAAAACTGACACTATTGACAAATACACAGAATAGCCAACTTGGAAAAAATGAATGTGCTCCAAAAGAAATCCTTGTTAGATATGGCTGTTCCGCCTTTGTCAACCGGGCCATTATCTAAGAAAAGCAGAGAGTACCAGGTGGCCGGTGAGTATAATGATGGGCGGCGCATTTCCGGTCACGTGCCACGACGGCGTTCTTCTTGTTTCTATTACGGTTCAAGTTATATATCGGTAATTACCGGTCGAGAGATGGATGGCACATGGTTTCCTATCGCGACCAACGCTCAGCACTCTTCCCCCGATAATTAAATGCGTTTATCAAATGAACCGAATAATTGCCACCTTAATGCGAGCGCACCTAGAAAATTGCTACACAACACAGGTTCGTTCCTACCAGGGCCGGATGTGATTGGTGCGGTATGGAAAAGCAGCCTACTTCAATAAGAAATGTTAAGTGAATCTCCCAATTTTATTTTTTTACTCTTTGGGCAAAAAGAATCTATAGTTACATTTCTGGAATAAACAGTTAACTTAGATCATCTTGATTGTTATATTACCAAATTGTATCAGGATGGAATCAACTTAGTCATATCTCAAGAAAAACAAATTGAAAACGACTTTTCTGTTTTGAACCGTCTGTACAGTGAAAAAACACAGATTTAGATTTTCATTTATAAACTATCACAATATGTATTTGCGAAAATTGAGACTCAACAACCCCTTTTGCCCAAACAGAAGTTTAAAATTATCACAGGATAATATCAATGAAAAGTGAAATTTTTGAAAAAGCATCAATTATTCCACCGTTCAAAAAGAACAAAATCCAGGCTAGTAGGCCGTTGTCGAATGGATCCTGAAGTACCACACGTTTCATCTGCCACTGCGGCAGACATCATCAGTGGTATGTGCGTTTAGTACCGAGAACGAAAGTTACATTTCGAATTATCAGTAACTAATATAATATGGCGGTCAAGAACAAAGCAATCTGGAACGACTAGGCTACTAAGTGGCATTAGGAACGACCCCAACTGCAGCTCTTGAGGTTCTGCTTGACCTTCCACCACTATATATCAGTATTCAGACAGGAGTCCGAATGGTGACATACAGGCTGCTGCAGAGGCCAACTACGATCGGTCAGTCGCACAGGAAAAAACTTGAAACTGTATAACGAACTGAAAGCAGATCCAAAACTGGGAATGCCAGTGGACAATACAGTCTCGCAGTAAAATTCCTATAAAACCTTCAAAACTATCACACCAAACGTAGGGGACTGGAAAAACGGCCAACCGATTAAAGCGGAGGGAACTTGGTATACGGACGGCTCAAAAAACCAATGAAAAGTAGAAGCAGGCATAAATGGGAGCAGAACGAAGACGAGAATCGCATTCAGCCTCGGATAGAATGCATCAGTGTTTTCTACGACAGACGGTAGCAATTAAGGCACCCAGCTCCTATCAAGTCATTTCGCGACTTGTAGGGACCTGTCTAGGCTCTCAATGAGCAACGTTTCCATAAAAGGGTTACCCTAGCCTGTATACCTGGGCATGAAGGACAAGGGCAATGAGAAGAAGATGATTTAGCTCATGAAGGTGCATTCAAGGCAATGATAGGTCCAGAACCCTTCTGTGGGCTGGCAAGGACAAGTATAATGACATCAATTCGTGGATGTAAGACAAATCGCTAAATTTGTGAAACAAGCTTCAATGAATAAGGAAGGCGAAAAATTTCTTGAAGGAATCTTCACCCAAATTAACTGAAGACAAGCTAAACCACAACCGCAATGTTGTGAGAGTAGTGGCAGGTCTACTATGAAGGGGCGTTGTCGGCTCATAATACATATGATTATTATGGGCCAGGCAGAATTACCTCCATGCAGGTTCCGCCAGGAAGAAGAAGGAACCGCACTACAGTTACTACGTGAATGCGAAGCGTTAGCAAGGCTAAACGATAGGATATGTGAGAACCAGAGGTTGAAAGCTACTCGAAGGAACCAATATCAAGGCTTTCGAGTCTCATCAAAGTGATCAAGCTAGATACAGAGGTCTGATAATCAAAGTTATTGATGGTTATTTGAAGTTGACTGTAAGAGAAAAAATGGATATTTGTATACTTCTACCAATTTATATGAAAAAGATATAAAAAAGGAATCTGTCATAGCCTATCTGCAAAGTAATAACGATTTTTTCAAAAATATAATGAACATTTAGCAGAATAGCTAACTGAATATCATTAAAAATTAAGGATTAGAGAAAAATCAGAAGTAACTCCTGATTTGTTTCCTTCTCCACTGAACCATCCCGTCAACTCAGTTATTTCATCAGTTCAGACTTCCATTATCTAATATGATATAAATTGATTTGAAATCCCTGAAAGAATCTATATTAGACAATGGAAGTCCGAACTGATGAAATACAACCACCTTCAAACAAACTCAGTTATTGTTTCAAAAAAATTACCAAAAAATTTCGAATCGTTCACCTGAATGTATCTTTTCAGGGTCTAAAAAAATGTAAAAAAAAAAAATTATTATTATTTCGAAAACGAAACAGATAGGTATAGGGAAATATCAAGAGTCGAGTGATTGTAGTAGATATCAAAATTCATATTATATACGGGGTGTTCCATTTGAAAAATCAAAGTTGCTACTACTTTTTAATGGACGAGGTTTCAAAGTGATCCAATGTCTGATTCACCAGAAACGTCTATATAATGTGCCATCCACCGTCAATCAGCCTGTATATAATTAAAGGGTTAATTAACATTACAGATACTCATATGAAAACTAATACTCACGGGTTCGTACATTTACCTATGATATTAACTTTGAAAAATATCCCATTTCCTTGGTTTTACAATGAGAATGTTAGATAATTCAGGTACACGAAAACTGGTGTAAATGAACCCATTACCTATTTCGCAGTTGACCTAAGAGTCATGGGACAATAAAAAGGTCTACTGTCCATAATAATGCATATGCACAGCCATGTAGTACAGTTACAATAAAAACATCTGCTAGTCAGGTAGGAATTTATCTTTTGTGGCTGGAGATTTATGTTGCTAAAGATATATTTCACAATACCTCCAAAATTATACGGTCGCGTTTGAATCAAGGCAATAGATTCGAACTTCCTTCGATTTTCCCAGATTTATTTAAGGATCATCAGCAAATATTGCAATTTCTGTGACACATAATGATATGAAATATTGGTAGAAGGGCATTCAACATCTAAAAGCAACACAAAATTAACAGCCTATAGCTACTAAAAATTAACAAAATCACTCTAGCAGCACATCCAAAAGTTCCACGAATAAAGAATTTCTTTCATTTGAAAAGAAATATTTTGTTTCCTCTACCTTCAATATTGAATTGTCCGTTGAAAAAACAGACAGATGAACAGCTCGAAAATATTGAGAAAAAAATAATCTTAGACCCTTCTGCTATCCTAATCATAAACAATAACTTCTGACTGTAGTGTACGATGAAGAAATAACTTTACAACCGTACGTCCTCAATAGCAATATGATAGTCAATATTCCCCACGAAATATTTATTCACCAATATCCTCATAATTTAATTTTGAATCCTACAACGTGTTCTGTCAACAGATGCCTGAAGTAAAAAAGATGAAATGCTACAACATAGCACAATGAAGAAAAATTTAGTTGTTTATGCTGACGAAAGTGAACGTTGATGAGAGCATAAAGTTGAGTCACTGTGACATTCAACCTGCTCTTTAAACAAATGCTATGTTGAGCGAAGGTCAGTCTCCAATCTATGGTAGTCAGATAATGAGTTTCTATGTTGTTTTGATTCCAACTCTGGAGCAAAAAGTGTTAGTTGCGTATCTTTACGTGGTAGGAGTCCAACCTTAAATTGTAAGATCTCGTTACTCCTTAGCTCGCACAAGTGAACGGGAAAACATTTACACCCATTTTCAAATGCTATGTGTTGCGTATGTGTTGAACATTGCTCAACACATAGTTCGCAATCGATCTTCCTTTCTGACATCATCAGTCTCCTGGCTATATTCAGCTTTTGCTGCCCCAAGGTTATAGCCTGAGTGTCTTCAGATGGTTTAAGTCCTTATTGGGTGATATAATGAATTCAGTCATGAAATAGAAATTATATCCGTAAATGTCAGTGATTTCCAGCGTGAATGATGAGGAGGATTAGCAACAGCAAAACTGTTCACAGTGATTAACCCTTTCAAAACTGAAGACTGAAGAATATTCATTATTTGTTGCACTGCGAGGGTTTACTACAAACTATAAGTAAAATCTAATTTTTATCAACTGTCATTTTATTATTTTTTTAATTTTTTTTTGTCCGATCTTCAAGGTATTCAATTTACTCCATAGAAAAGTCCGAATTATACTAATTATACAAAAAAATTAAAACGGACATACCCCTATGAATAGGGGTATTTTGTATTTTGGAAAATATTCAAATCATCAGAAATGATAAAAAAAAACTATATCTTTCGTATTTCTCAGAATCTAAGGATTTAGCAGTAAGCAAGGTCACCATTCTATCCTAACCTCACAAAATAACTTGAATTTGTTTTTTTGAGTGGAACATATTACCGATGATCCTTAGTTACTGAAACTGGACAAGAATAAATATAGTTTAAAAAACTAAAAAACACGCTTTTAAAAAACATCAAACTAAAAAATAAAAAAACAATTTTTTTAAATAAACTTAAAACAATAACGAATGAAAAATACTAGTATTATTGTGAAAAAATCGACGGTAGCTTGATAAAAAAAATATGGCACAAAGCGCCCACGCTATTTTCACAATAATACTAGTATATTTCGTTCGTTATTGTCTTAGGTTTACTTAATTTTTTTTTTACTTTTTAGTTCGATGTTCTTTAAAAGCGTGTTTTTAAGTTTTTTTAAACTATATTTATTTCAAATTTTTTAGTTTCGTATGTTATAAAAGCGTGTTTTTTAGTCTAAACTTTGGGATCAATCAGTCGAATATTGTTTAGAAAAATGACCATTGATATTTTCCGATTCCGGAAAAGTATCCAAGTAAGTATCCACAATCGTCTTCGGGTTATCAGTTATCACCCGAAGACGATTGTGGATACTAACAATCGAAACGTCGTGAAGTAACTTGGTTTGGAATCTTTTAATTTTATACTTTTAATTTTATACTTTCAATTTTCTTTTTTTGTTAATATTTTTTAATTTTTTCAGCTCGTGTTAATAGGTCATTTTTTTGTTTTTTTATTGTTGCTTGTATGTTATTTCATTGTAATTTCAGTTTTTTGCTTAATAAAATTGTTTTTTTCAGCTAATCTTTTTTATTTGTTACATATTCTTTCAGGGATTTCAAATCATTTTATATCATATTAGGCAATGGAAGTCCGAACTGATGAAATTCACTACGAAACATTGTCAACAACCTTCAAACATCCATTGAGACTATTTTTCTATGGTGAATTGAAATGAAAAAAACGAATTCGAAGAGAAAATAATGTTATTGTGGTACAAAAAAACCTTGAAATGTAGCAATGTTTTTTTTTTCAATCTTGTGCCTGTAAGAGTACTGAAAGAAAATCACCCTGAGAAATAAAGAACGGTCAATAAACGAGATGAAATACAGTGCATGTTTCAAAGAAATGATATTGCATGAAAGGTTTTTGTATCAATCATTTATATCCTTTCAGACACTCAGTTTTATTTTGTGAAACGTTTCATTAACATTTCGTAACTCACACTCGAAAGGCTAAATGTATAAAATAAAATATACTCACTTCTATAGTCATCGTCCCTGTAGCGCAGCGGATAGCGCGTTGGACTTCTAATCCAAAGGTCGTGGGTTCGATCCCCACCAGGGATGCGTGTGGAAAAACTTTTTTTTTTATTCATTATTTGAGCAGCCAAATAGTAATGATCGCGATTCAATTTGAACTGGATAAACTTTCGAATTTTCGAAAATTTACTAAGAAAATTCCTTGAGTATGTAATAATTTATTGAAGTGATACCTCTAACTTGAATTATTATAAAAACTTTTCTTAAAAAAATGTTGAAAATCATGGGAATCCATCAAGGATTGTCGTATTTCGATCGATTGAGTTTGGTGAAAAAGCAAACAATAATATAAATAAAAGTTTAGTGTTCATGTGAAATATCCCAAAATTATGATCTGAAAATTATAATTACCTGTCAAAGCACAGCTTTGTAGTCTTAAAGTAGTCTAGTACCTACATTTAATTTCTGTAAAAGCTGCCTAGCCTTCAAATCTTTCTTCGTTTTTATGCATTGAAGAAAATCAGTAGATGGTAACTTGTAAGGTCCGGTAGATGACTTACACAGTACGAGTTGTTTTAGTTTTTCATAAATCACATACGCAGGAGCTGATAGTAACAGTTGAAAGAATATGAGGATAGAAGTCATATTTAATTGCTGTATCCTCCATTGAAAACTCAGTAGCTACGAAAATTATTGTGTCGAAACAAAAATCTGCCAGTAGTAAATCGAGCTCGGCATCATCTGAACAAATATTACAAAAAGCATAGGGTTCACTGCTAAAATTGACGTTTCTGGCAATGAGTATTGTCAAATTGAAATTTTCTTACACACTAAAGAGCACTAAGCACTTGAAGGAGTGCAATAAAGTTTTGGTAAAATTGTTTATCTATCAAGTGTTTCACAATAAATCTGGAAAATAATTGATTCACTACCTACATGAATTTGATAAAAAAAATTAAAAATACTATCTTCGGTATAAAAAAATGGTTGAAACATGATGTAGGTAATATTATTTGTAACCCACAAAAAATGTTAAACGTTTACATAATTTCAAGATTTTGAAAAATAAATATGTCAGTATAAAACTAACTGATAAAAGCTTGAAGAAAATTTCAAGAGCAAAACCAGCACAGTATTAAATAACATCGAATTATACGAACAAAAAATTAATAGAACATTCGATATAATTGAAGATAAGTGACGTCAATAAACGTTACGAATAAACATAAAGTATGGAAGTGGAAATAAATCTCAATAAGGAATTAATTACCCTCATCGTTAATAAACGCGGCAGTAGCAGTATTTCATACACGGTAAATCAGAAATGAAGAACTACTACTTCGAAAGCTCTCTGATGCATAATAATGATTTTTGAATAAATGTTAAAAACTTTATAGCTGAAATCACAGATTTTAGATAACCATTATGCGATTTTTGAAGTTCACCCAATTTCAACATCGCTTAACATGACACGAATTCTCATTCAAAACAATTTAAACTGAGATGAAAAGTTTCGAATTACACACTTCAATGTTCATAATTGATATATCAATAATTTCAATAATATCTACATACAGATTGTGGAAGGTGGAAATAAAAAAAGTCCACAAAAATTGATTTCCTCTACAAAAAAAACTTTGATTCAACATAATAGCAGCCAGAACAAATTGAAAGAATGGCAAAAAACTAAATAAGTATATACAGAGCGTCTTCCGACATACAAATTACAAATTGAAATTCGTGTTCAGTAATTAAAGCTCACTGGATTCAGAATAATTTGTAGAAAAACTATTCGCAAATTTCTATTGGTAAATGTATATGTTTATAGTCTAATCATCCAAGGTTCTTAAACGGCGTTCTAAGGAATAAATTATAGGTTTCTCATAGGAACCATATGATTTTTGGAAGGTGAATATGAATTTCAACTTTGTATTCTCGCCAGCCTTACTGTCTTATGAAGTAGAAAGGACTGGATCCTGCGGGAGAAGGAAATATTAAGAGCAGATAGTTGTTGGTTCATAAATTGATCGAAAACACGTTTCGGTTCTGGTACAGGTGTTTTCAGTCGCAGACCCAGGACAGAGTTATCTACCTGCCTAGGAACTTATGCGACTGTATTTCAAGCGGAAATTTACGCTATTGAATTGTGTGCGGAGAGATTGGATAAATCCAACTTCACTCACAAGTCAATAAAAATATTCTCGGACAGTCAAGCGGCGTTGGAAGCTCTTGGCTCCCACCGAGCAACGTCTAAATTGGTAGCAAACTGCCAAAAAAGACTCTCCTCGATAGGAAGACTGAACAGATTGTCTCTGGTCTGGATTCTTGACCATACTGGCGTAGAAGGTAATGAGGATGCTGACTCCATTGCAAAGGAGGGTGCTGCAAGCGGCTTCATTGGACCAGAACCTATCATTGGCATCGCTTTGGGTTTTGCCAAACAAACACTCAACACCTGGATGGCAAGAAGAGTTATGGACTTCTGGCAGAATCTTCCAGGATTGGCTCACTCCAAGGCGTTTATTCACCCTTCGAAGCTTGGTTCCAAGCAGTTGTTGGACTACAGTAGGGATGAACTACGATGTCTAACAGGCCTTCTTACAGGTCACTGTTATTTGAATCATCACATGCAGAGACTTGGACTGTTGAAAGACAATGTGTGTCGCCTCTGTCTGGAAAATGATGAAACTGCAGAGCATATACTTTGTGCCTGCCCCGCTGGGGACCGAATCAGGTTCTTTGAGTTCGGCAGATCCGTACTCTCACCATATAACCTGAAAGACCACTCACCATACAAACTAATCGGCTTCGTTAAGAAGCTGTGTTTATTTGGCCGAGTGTGAATATGTGTGAGCCACAATAAACCCTTATGGGTTGCGGTGGAGGGTCGAATAGACAGAAAATCGCTAAAAACCTTCAAATTTCAACACAACAAACCCGTTCCATACAAAATTGCAGTAGATTTGATTTCATTAAGCGCGTCCTGTGTTTAAATTTAAATAAAACAAAGTGTGCATGAGATATCAAACTTTTTTTTTTCGTTTGAAAGACCTACTGATGCCATTAAGTGTGGAATAAAACATCGTTTAAATGTACGCTACTGCTACTATGGGCGGAGCGCATCTGAAACGTCGAATTTTTCATGACTGCAGCGTATAAATCAGGCTGAATATGACCGATGGCATGGGTTATGTTGGCTTTGAGGACCGCTGGGGTTTTTGGCTTATTGGCATACACATGTGACATAAGAAAACCCCACTAAAAAAGTCTAACGGGGTCAAATCGCACGATCTCGGTGGCCAGTTCACATCACCTCCACGTGAGATGACCATGCCCTCCAATAGCTCGTGTAGAATATCCAATGTGGCATGAGCTGTGTGAGACGTAGCGCCATCCTGTTGAAACCACACGCCATTGGTGTCCAGATCATCCAATTCAGGCTGAAAGAAGTCGATAATCATCGACTTACCTATAGTGCTCGCCGTTGGCAGTAATGGCCTGGCCAACGTCGGTCGTCCTCGAAGAAATATGGACCGATGACGTCGCCAGCCCAAAATCCACACCAAACAGTGAAATTTTCGGGATGCATTGGACGCTCTTGGATCTCATGTGGATTGGTATCGTCCCAAATTCGACAATTTTATTTGTTCACGTACCCATTCATCCAGAAATGGGCCTCATCGCTAAAGATGATTTTTCGCTGAAAATTAGGGTCAGTTGCCACCTGCTCCAGAACCCATTTAGCGAACGCACGTCGTTGTCTATGGTCGTTTACATTCAGTTCCTAAGTCAGTTGAATTTTATATGACGCAAAATTCGCCAAGTTGTGGTCTGCGAAACACCGAATTCTTGTGAGTGACGCGAAATCGACTGCCTCGGATTCTCCTGCACACTCTCACAGACAGCGGCGATGTTTTCGGCAGATCTTGCGTTTCATCGACGCCGACGTACGGATGTTTCTCGATCGTTTACCAAACTATTGGACTCAAATTTATCCACCAAATTGCGAATAATTCTCTCGGTAGGACGATTATGGCGACCGTAAAATGGACGAAGCACCCGTTACGTTGCCCGAACAGAACACCCATTTTGATAAAAACAATGTTATTATTTGTACACGTTATTGAATGCTATATCCGTTCATGGTGATTTGGCAAAACAGACTGAATAAATGAACAAAATTTCTACAACTTTTGTTTTAAACTTTTCTCAATAAGTACTACAATTATATAATGAAGGAAATATTTGAAGTGAAAATTTCCTGCCTTTCGAGTATTAGACCTGACTTGTTAATAATTTCAATTTTCACTGAATAATCCAGGTTTACATGGTCCCTGGGTGCCATGGTACGAACTTATCACAAAATCAAGCGACAACAATACTCCTTACAATTACATATTCCAATTACAGAAAAGCACACTATGCCCTAACAAGTATATTTTAATGAATGAAGCGCTACGTAATCATGTTTCGTACTGTGGCTTGGGTGAATGTAACTCTTAATTCCAAGAGATTATGACATGTGAAAACATAGGGGAAGTTCTGATAACTCGAAATTGTAGATGAGCTACTTATTTCTATCCAATATAAAAAGCAATTTACCAACTTAAAATACAGTATCAACCGAAAGCAGTTTGGAATGAACTCTTTTTCTGTATACACAACTTTCTTGTTTGTGGATGAAAAAATAAAGCTAAAAATCTGTTTTTTAATGAGAAAACACATATCAGAAGTTTTACTTTTAACTGATATCATTTTTTTTTCTTGTTGCTTGGGTACTAGACTAGATGCTGGAGCGGTAGAAATCTTCGAATTATCGTATTTAAATTTTTTGGTAATGTATTATGCAATTTGATAGGTTGGTTCCAAACTATCTATATTCAAGCGTAAACCTTGTGCTCGAAAAGTTACGGCCGAGAAACGCGATTTTCATCATAATAGGTTTGAAACGAATAGTTTTATTGAAAAATGTTAAACATTAAAAATTAAAGCGCGTCGTTTGAGAAGAATTCATAATAATTTTGTTTCTTCTTGATTTTCATCAAAGAATATTCTGATACCAAAAACATATTTTATGTATGATATACTTATATTTTTTTTACTTAACCTCATTGTTCAGGTTGAAAACGGGCTTTTTCTGAAATCATTGAAATGACAATTGTGTCATAACGTCTTTTCATCATTTTCGACTTTGAGATAAGATTGCCAAATGAAAACAAATTCAATATGATGCTTTAAGGACGCAGAATATATATTACTACCTCACTTCTCGCGAAAAATCATTACGGAATTGTATTTTTTTTTGACTGAAAATTGCTGTAAAGAACATAGTAATTCACTCTAATCTGCAACTTCCTGAACATCGATAAATTTGTATGAATCTGGTTCAACTTTGGGTTCTCATCGAAGCAAAAAAGATTTTCTTGCACCCACAACGCGTTTTAATTTTCTCCACAACGTTTCCATTCAACATTTTTTGATACAACCAATTGTGTCGGAGATATTTTGAAAAAAAAAGCAAAAACAGCCATTTTTGCTTTTATTATATAGTTACTTTTATTATAGAACAAAGTATTGAAAAAAAATAAAATAAAATAATTTGTTTGTAACAATTTTTTTTAAATAAACAATAAAAAAAAGAATGAAAAAAAAATGTTTTTTCAAAACCTTAGAAAACAATAGAAGTTATAAAAAAAAGGGTTTCTTGATTTTATTATTTAGTTGCAAAAAACAATTGTTAATTAACAAACGCATTTTTTAGCGACAAAGAAATTTTTTTAAGACACCATTTTTTATACTTTTCGCAATATATATCGATGCAGTCTAGGAATCGCACGTTAAAAAGTGAAACCTGGTTAATCCGTTAGCCTGCCCTAGTTTCGATTTCTGAGAGTTGTCGTTCGTAGGGGGGCAACAGCTGGTTAACAGAAAAACAGAGTTTTTAACAAATCTCATGATGAAGTTTCCTTGTGTATTGAGCAATGTTACATTTGCAATGTATAGCAACCTCTAATCAAGCAGTAAAACGGGCTACTGTGCAAATAATCGGAAAATCGAAAGAAGAGAGGGAAAAGATCGCTGTAGCTTTGAAAAGTATCAGCAGTATTCACAACCAGACGGTTGTGAATACTAACAATCAGAACGTCCTTATTTTTTCCCTACTCTTTTTTCATTTCAGCATCATTTCCTTTTGTTTTTATTATTTGTATATTACTGGCATTTTACTTATTAATTCATTTCAATTTTATGTCACATTAATTTGAATGTTTGTGTGAAATTATTTTTACCACAATTCAGGGGTTCTCAAACTTTCAGGCACTACAACCCCCTATTGAGGCTGAATATTTTGGCGACCCCCAAGATTTAACTCTGAAACAATAATTAAGAAACTACACTAATGGCTAAGTTTTATCCCTTAAAAACACTAGTAACCAGTAAAATAAAGAATAATTTTAGTCACTTGGATTATATAACAAGAGATAGAAGTGGACTTCACTGATTTTATACACTTGCTGTAATTTTATGACAGTTGTTAACTTTCTTCAACCTCAAGCTCTAACTTAACGAAGAAAACATAAAAATGTTGGGGAAAAACAATATCCTTGCAGCTCTATATACTTTTCCCAGCGACGTTCAATAAGTTAGATAGATAAGAAGAACTGTCTTGCTCCTCAATAGCCAATTGCCGACATCATCGTTGGAAAATATTTGACTACTGAACAATTTTTTCAAATTTAGGAAAAGAAAATAATCTGAGGGGGCTAAATCTGGCGAATAAGGTGCATGAGGTAGCAATTCAAACTTTAATTCGTTAATTTTGGTTATTGCGATAATGGATTTGTGAGCTGGTGTATTGTTTTGATGGAACATCACTTTTTTTTAGCCAAATGCAGCCATTTTTGCTCGATTTCTTTACTCAAATGTTGCAATAAGCTCGAATAATTGTCGCCATTGATAGATTTACCTATTTTAAGATAGTCAAAAACCGATGCCACTGAAAGTTGATAACAAATTTCTCGCACCGCAATGCCTAACAAAAAGAAATCGTCTTATCAAGAGGCGTACCGCAGTTGAAGCAAAAAGTCACAATGTGGGAAAATGTAGTCGAAACAATTGAATTGCTTATCTCAACGTACTTTACATCAAGTTTCAGTCGAGCAGTTCAAGTCAGTCAGTCAAGCTGTGTTGTGATGAAAAACCATTTAAATAATAAAGGTGAGTTTTCATTAACATTATTCGAGTCAGGTTAGGTCCAAAGTGAGTAGGTCTATTCGACTCTCCACCACAACCCGCAAGGGTTTATTGTGGTTCACACCTATTCACACTCGACCAAATTAACCCAGCTTTTTAACGAAGCCGATTAGTTTGTATGGTGGGTGGTCTTTCAGGTCAGATAGTAAGAGTACGGCTCCGCCGAACGCTTAAAACCTGATTCGGTCCCCAGCGGGGCAGGCACAAAGTATGTGCTCTGCTGTTTCATCATTTTCCAAACAGAGGCGACACACACTGTCTTCCGACAGTCCGAGTCTTTGCATATGACGATTCAAATGACAGTGACCTGTAAGAAGGCCTGTTAGACATCGTAGTTCATCCCTACTGTAGTCCAACAACTGTTTGGTATCAAGCTTCGAAGGGTGAATAAACGCCTTGGAGTGAGCTAACTTTGGAATATTCTGCCAGAAGTCCATAAATCTTCTTGCCATTCAGGATTTCAATCTTTGTTTGACAAAGCCTAAAGCGATGCCAATGACAGCTTCTGGTCCGATGAAGATGCTTGCAGCATCCTCCTTTGCAAGGGAGTCAGCATGCCTTCCAGGCCAGTCGTTTTTGGAAATTTGCTACCAATTTAGATGTTGCTCGGTAGAAGCCAAAAGCTATTGACTATTGTGTATAATGTTGGATTCTTCCAATCTCTCCGCATACAATTCAATAGCGTAAATTTCCGCTTGAAATACAGTCGCATAGGTTCCTAGGCAGGTTAGTTAATATCTCTGTCCTGGGTCTGCGACTGAAAACACCTGCACCAGAACCGGAAGGTGTTTTTGATCCATCCGTGAACCAACAACTATGTGCTTTTAATATTTCCTTCTCCCGGGGGATTCAGTCCTGTCTACTCGAGAACAGTACTTTATAAGGCAGTTGGTAGTTGATAGCTGAAGGCATAAAGTCAGAGGTCATTTCCAGAATGCTGTGCTGTCTGTTGTACAATTAATTCCTAAATTATAACACTTGAGTGCTAAATTGTAGCACTTGAGTGCTACAATTCAGGAATTAATTATTGTCGAGAAATAATATTGTTCTGTAGCTTCAATTAATTTTATTGAAATTGAAGAATATACCTGTGGGAGAACCGAAGAAAATATTGTCGGCAAGAGAGGTCACAAGAAAGTTTGGTCGAACAATTTTATTGGAGCTGGAGGAGAACGTCACTTTTTACTGCGACGTGTCACCGAAGAATACAGGCCATTTTTGATTCAATTCACTGGAAGACAATATTCGCCTCAGCCTCAGCCTGCCGATTCATTCAGAATAGTGGAGAATTGGAGTTTTTTTCCAAGAAATAAAAGAGAGTAAGATATATATATATATATATATATATATATATATATATATATATATATATATTGAAAGCCATGTTTTTTTGTACATACAAAAATGTCTAAAATTGTCAAGCAGACGATTTGTTACATATTAAGAGTTCGTAATTCAATTTTCGATGAATATATAAACAGAGGTATACAAATTTGGACAAAACGTATGAATATTCAAATTGGAAAACGTAATAAAATTATCAAAGCGGAAGCGCCTTAATAAAAAAATTACAAACTAATGTGGGGCATTTTAAATATTTCCGAAATATAATTTCAAATTTCAAAAAACATTTTGGGTAAGGATTTAATTCACCAAGTAGAGTCAAATGGGAAAATATAACGTCAGTTTCAATAGCCGGATTAGAACAGGCATAATAATTAATATTCAGGACAATTTATAGATGATGCTCTTAAAGCTTTTGAACGAAAAATTAAAAATATTTTTAAAATTTTTACATTCATTTATGATTTCAAATATTTCAATACTAAAAATGCTATTATAAATTTATCGACTGATTTATGAAAATATCAAAGATGAGATTTTCACGAGAATATCTGAGTTTGCCGATTTCATTATTGATTGTTTACTCTAATACAGTGATACTTTTCAAACAACTACCGTCATCTCTAGGTCAGGTCGGGTACTTCTGAGATCACCCTCGTATAACACAGAACTGCCCACAACAGCATTGAAAACTGCGAACAAGGATTTTCTATAATGGTGCATTTAAAAACGAAATCAAGAAAACGCTTGACACTGGAAAATTATATTGTTTTGTGTGTGACAACCCATTTCAGACATTAAAAAATTGGTTACTTCCAAACAGCTTCATGTTTCTACTGATAGTATACAAAAAAATTGTATGTGCATTGAAAGCTTGTATGTGCATTCTTTTTTCGATACAGAAAAAAACTACAGCAATAACTGTTTTTTTACTTTTCCACCATATCTCGCGAATCCTCTGGACACTTTCCGCGACCCGCCTAAGGGTCGCCACCCAATCAAATTATTCGACGAAGAGGTATGTTTAATGTGAATTGTTAATTGTATGTTTGATTTATGCAGTTGATCGTGTGAACGTACAACATGCTCATAAATCTTTGAAATAATTAACATCCCAGTAAATAATATAAATTACCAGCACATATCAGTATTATGGAAAAAGAAACAATTTTCGATCTGTGAGAAACTGTTTGTGAAGCAGAATAATTAATAAATCATTATCTTTGATGATATAAATTTGAAAAAGAAACTGTTTTATCCAAAAAGTTAAATGTATTCAAAACACACTTTCACAATTTCTAACAAAAAAATCGAATTCATCCTGGGCACGATTTTCATAACAGAAAACACTTTGTATATAAAAACAGGCAGTTGATACTGCCGACTGAGGATTTCTCAATAATGTGTGTCCCAACATGGGAAAATCTGAAACTGTAAAAGATACAAAGTTCGTTATATTAGGAAAAAGTTGCTTATTTAAATGATATTTTGAAATTCAGAAAATTTAGATTAGTTCAGAATAAATCAGAGAAGTTGTCGCCAAAAGGCTAAGCTATATTAATTTTCCCGTTCATATAAACATTGAAATTTTGTACAGCTAGAAAAGTGGCAGTGAAAACGTGTATTTGAATTTTGTATTATCTTCTTGAATAACGCCAGAAAACAAATTAACCGGAATTTCAAAAAGGGATTTGAATAAGCTCTGAAATGGCAATTTTTTCTCATTCAACAGACTTCGTATCCTTCTTATCTTGGACAAAGTGTATGATTCACCTGTATTAGATTTTGTAATGGACCTTTTTGTTTTGAACGAATACTCAAAATCTTTCATGAATATTTAAAAGGCAACAGTACAGTACATTGGGTAAGTTACCTTAATTCTTCTTTGTCCATAACATTTCTTTTCCAATTTAAACACCTTGCAATCATATTTTTAATAAAAACACGTTTATAACAGACTAATCAACATCACTCACAAAACACAATTTGGCTACTGACTAAAATAAACCTCTAGACAGTGAAAAGGAATACAGAACGAGTTTTTTGTACAAAAAAAGGAGGCTTACAAAAAGTTACTAATTTCGATGGCAATCTGAGCTTATCTTTTTTCAGAATTAATAATATCATATCAAGTCAAAAAACATAAACCATCTCACTTAAGTCACTTTGATCACATGTGTCTTCATAAAAATTTTTACCAAAAATATTTGAAAACTATAAATATGAAAACTATGACAAATTTAAAAAAAGGAGATATGGCTTATACCAATACACTCACAATTGAAATACGTAAAAATATTTTTCAATTTCGAATATTTACCCCCTCTTGCGTATTCTTTAGCTACTACGATAATAATACATACGAGTAGGTATTTAGTTTGTCTGCTGGAGTTCTTCCATGAAAAATACTGATTTAGCCGTTTAAGTATCTCTGTACTATATATCTGAAGGTGGATTTGTGTATTTAAAATGCTTCCCAACTGTGTCGTCCATAGTGAGAAAATGCGTAAATTTAAAATCATAAAATGACATATTCAATAACACCTACAATGCGCTTCGTTAAGTATGCATTTATTTATGCATTACATGACTGAAATCGGACTGTAGCCGGTCGGTTCGACGTGGGTGCTTTGTTCACTCTCTCAAATCGACCGCCGTGTTGTTCGGTGGTTCAAGCCGCAGGCTGAACGATCGATTTTCACTTGCTATCGTCCAACCCGTGTTAGAAATCACACGTTAAAAGGTAATATCTCGTTAGTCCTTAGCTCGCATAAGTTTCGACTTGACTGTTGTCGTTCATAGTGGTGCGACAGCTGGTTAACGGAAAAACATATTTTAAAATCACCAGAAGTTCGCACTGTAAAAACCATATTATATTCATTTGACATTACTTTAAGCTGACAGGGTAGTTCAAAAATCGGAAAAAACAAAAAATAAATCATGCCAATTGTGATGATGAGGCACGATTCAAAACCCAAACAGTAAAAGGGAATTCATTCAATAGGTTGATGAAAAAATTAGTTCCACTCGAGTGCTGGTAAAATAGCATAAAAAACTACCTGTTGTTCAAGAAAAAGAGATCAATTCACTGCACTCTAAGTCATGTGTCATAATGTCAACAAATTAGGATTTCTATACAATGAAAAGTTCAATGCAATCGGACTTCTACGTTGAAAGTTATGAAGTTTAAAAACTTTCAACATTTTGCTTTCGCCAGTTATTTCACTCTCGAGGCCAGTACTTTGTGCCTCAGTTAAAATCCAGATCAGACAAAAGTCCGTATGTTGTGACATTTATTATTAATCGCTGGTAACACATAACCGCAAACTCTTGCAGGTTATATTTTGGTATTGACTAAGAAATGACAGATTTTATAGAAATGCAAGAACTCATTAAGCCCGAATCTTCTACAGAAAGGAGAGTCGTTTTACTCTCAATTTCAATTGGTAAGATAGTTGCTCCGGCCAAAACCTGTACTTGATATTGTTTGAGAACAATTATTCAATTTTTCAATTCATTTTGTTTTTATACTTAATTTTCACTGTAAGAATCTGCATGTATCAGACATTCTATGTGTATTTTCTATGTCCGTTACGTTTATTTAGGCTGCAATTATCCATTATTATATTCTCAGTTACTCAAAATCTGTCAATAATGCCCTTGTGGAAAATTTTTAGTTTTTCATATTCTAGTAATATGAAATTGAAGTGTCAAACTATCACAGATTAGGTGAGTCAAATTAAACACAGAAAAATTTGTTGTAATCAGACAACCCAGCATTAAATATATATGCTTGACAATCTGTTATGGCGCTAATTTTTGATCAAGCATTATTATTGATTAGAAAATAATCAAAGATTCACGACTCTATAAAATAATTTTCGCTCTTTGTCCTAAAGTTTATTTTATGATTTTCTGCTGAATTATGAACAAAGACGAAAAGAAAATACCTTTTTTTGGTATAAAGTTTGCTTTTGTAATAGTTGTAGTAATAATACTCATGTTTGAATTTTTTATAAATATTAATCATTTTTAATACATTTAAAAATACCACGCGATCAGAGTGGGGTTTCAACATTCACACAGTGCTGATAGATGGCACTAGAGTGATACACAACGATCAGGTGTTTTGTACAAATCTAGAATAACTTAAAATGTCATCGAGAAAGTGTAAATATGATGCTGATGCATTTTCTTATATATGTGGGCAATTTATTAAAGTTCGAGATGTAAAATATGAATTAAATACATCTTACGTTCTCTGTGAAGCCTATACGAAGCATATTTTGACTGTCCGGTACGGAACCTAGACAAGACATGGGATCCACATGTTGCTTGTAGTTATTGTAAAAGTTGTTTGAGAATTTTAATTAAATGGTGAATTAAATATAATAGACATATTCATTTCTATTTCCATATTTTAGGTTGGTATCGAGGTGAGAAAGGTCTATGAAATTTACAATACCAAGAATCTGGCGAGAACCAAAAGACCACGTTAACGACTGCTACTTTTGCATTGTGAATCCGAGCAAAAGACGTAGAGGTAAAAATGCAAAATTTATCGAATATCCAGATCTTGAATCTTCTTCTGCGCCAGTCGCACACGATCTGACACGATCAGTACCTGAGCCACCGACAAAATTATCATAGAAAAGTAGCTCATCTCTTAGTTCTCATAAAATTAATTCCGATAAGGAGTTTTTACCGACACCAGAACAACCAAAACATCATTCATCACTACAGAAGATTTTAATGATATGATTAGAGATTTAAATTTGCCAAAAAGTAAAGCAGAGCTTTTAGGCTCTCGCTTAAAACAGTGGAATTTGCTCGATGATGTTCAGCGGATCAGCGGACAAGGCATGGAAACATTCTTAACATTTTTCACAAAAGATGATGGACTTTGTTTTTGCAATGACATAAAAGGTATGTTTAAAGAAATTGACATAACTTGTGTTCGTAGCGAATGGCGTTTATTCATTGACACTCCACAAAAACCTTAAAAGCTGTTTTATTACACAACGGAAATGAATTCCCATCTCTTCCAATCGCTCACTTAGTACATCTGTACCTCATGAGGAAGTGTTAAAATTTTGCTTGAATCTCTAAAGTATCGCGAGTATAATTGACAGCTGATTGGAGATTTTAAAATGGTGGGATTTTTGATGGGACTTCAAAGCTGATATACAAAGTGTCCGTGTTATTTATGCTTATGGGATAGCAGAGCGGTTGTTGAGCATTAAACTTAACGGTCATGGCCTGTAAGAACAGAACTTTGTATCGGGAAAGAAAACGTAAAATTTAAGCCAATTGTTGGAGTGGAAAAAGTGTAAATGCTACCTCTGCACATTAAGTTAGGGTTGATGAAACAAATTGTTAAAAAACTGGATCAAACCTCAGAAGCTTTTGAATACTTGAGAAAATGTTTTCCGAAGTTATCAGAAGCAATGGTTAATGCTGGGGTTTTTGTTGGTCCGCAAATCAGACAGATATTCGTCGATGAAAAGTTTCCAAAGTTGCTGAATCGTACTCAAAAAGCGAGCTGGATTTTTAAAAAATTACAAAGTCGTAAACTACAAAAAGCTAGTTGAAAATATGCTAAAAAAATTTGAGGCCATGCAAGCTCATTTAGATAAATTCCAAAACAATATGGGAGCGTATTCAGAAGAGTAAGGAAAACGTTTTCACCAGGACATTATGAGCTTCGAACAACGTCATCAAGCCCAATACAATGAAACCATGATGGGAGACTAAATTTGGGGTTTATTGAGAGATAGTACCTATGGACATAAAAGAAAAAAAAGTGTGCAATTCTAAATTATTTTCTACTTTCTTGTGAGTTATTTTGATAGTAGAACTCAAAAAAAATGATAAAAATATTTATTTACACGGTTTTATTTTCAATTAAAACCACATATTTTGAGAAATATCGTTCAAACAGTTTCCTAAATAAAAAAGCAAACTTTTTCATGCAGTATTTTTTTTTTCGTCTAATTACGACCCAAAGAATTGAAATTTATAAATAAAGTTGAAGTCAAATTTTGTGTTGATCCGTGATTCCGAGTGCATCAAGTTCAATCGTTTGAAATGTGTGCAAATCCATAGTTTTCGAAATTTTGCTAAGCAAATGCCTTGAGTGTACAACAATTCAATGATTGTATATTAAATTAGAATACACGAAAGCATTCGTGTATATCATTTAAACACACATTCCTATGAATGATATCTGATTCAGTTTCATAATGAATGTTTGGAAAACAAACTGAATAAAAAAAATAGATATTTGTATAATTCATATGGTAGTTGTTTCAAGATGACCTTCTCCTTCAGTTTAAATATGAAAGTAACTTCTATGCATAATCAACAAGAGTTTATTTTGAAATGACTGCTTCCTTCCTTCCTTTGGAAATTTTCCACTTGGAGTAATCGGGTCCCAACGTACCGACCCACAGATTATTCTTCAGTAATGTGTATTTTTAGTTTTATCATCACTGTGTTTAGGTAAAATAATCACTGATCCTGATTTTTTCAGATTATGAGGAATGTTTTACAGGCACAGTTCAAAAATAATTTCAAGTAAATAAGAAGATATTTTTGCGTTCGCTCCGGAATTAACAAACGTCACTCAAAGTCAATTGCCATCACCCCTCTTCCCCACGCCTATAAGCTCGTTATTTTTGAGCAAAACCGGTGAAAGCACATGTCGAAAAGGACACGTCGGAATGCATCTTCCACCCTCGCGATAAATCCCTGCCGATTGCTTTCGCCAACGTGGAGGGATGAAAAGAAGATGGATACAACGTGAGTGCAATATCATCATCGGTGCATTGCCAACCTTGTGGGGAAGGACGCGTGGCAGCGACGAAATATGGGGTGGGCCAGATGCTAGCCAGCTGCCCTGCAAGGGCACGAGCCACCAGCTGTTTTCGTCGACGATCATAATCATGATGGCGATGATGATGACGTCGCTTTCGAAAACCCTTCCCTGTTCGTTGGATGGTTTAATTCTACCTTCGGAAATCTGGAAGATCAAAGGTGGAACGTGAATTCACCGAGAAGGGTGCTATATCCGAAAATAGCTCCGATTAAGAGATTACTTTCAAGAAATGAGTTGATCGAAAGTAACTCAGTTATAAAAACGTAATCTTAGTTTATTTTTCAGGCCGCAACTGACTAGGTTCACAGTATTCTGAGAACTCATCATTAACGACTGCTTAAGACAGAAAGAACACAGAAACAACGGCTTTTGATAATAATAATAACATTAGGTCTTATCAACAAAGCCTAAAGAACATGTATGTATGTATGTCCCCAGGAAGGGGAGTATGTTGCAACAAGTGAGAAATAAGCCTATTTAGCAGCAGACAAACCAAGATTCTTATAAGTTATTCTCACTGCAAAACACCTTGAAGCCTAGCTTTTTATTGAGGGTTACAATGTGGTAGGCGAATTTGAGTTTATTGTCAAATATTACCTGTTTTCAATTATTCTGTCCGCGTCCGGTGTTGGTAAAGGAATGCTGTCAATAAAACAGCGGAATGATATTAAATTTGTGTTGGAAACATTGAAATTCAGCAGATTAGAGTCGCACCACTTTTTTATTTTTTTTATATCTGCACTTATAATCTCGTGGAAAATACGTATAGTTTTATCACGCCATAATATTGTGGTGTCATCGGCAAATAGGGTGAATTTTCCTTCTATATCGATATATGCTAAATCGTTTATGTTTAGCAGGAAACCTATCGGTCCCAGTATTGAACCTTGTGGAACGCCTTCTTTATTTCACCTTCTGATAAGGATAATGAGGTTTTCACACTCTGACTTCTTCCTGTGAGATAATTCTCGAACCACTTATGAGTCATTCCACGGATGCCATAGTGATATAGTTTTTTTAGCAGTATTACATGATCCACACAGTCAAAGGCTTTAGCAAAGTCACAGAACACTGCTGCTGATGACTCTTTTTTATTAATGAGTACATACACGTCATATAACAAAGAAAAGATAGCATCTTGGGTGTTCCTTTTTTATTGAAAGCCGAACTGGTTATTGCTTTGCAACTGAAGTTTTCAATGTCACTATTTTCCGGGTTTGAAGGCCGTGGATTTTTGGAATTTCTTCCTGACGTTTCGCTGGCGCGAGTGGCTAGCTTCCTCAGAGGTTTATACATCCTTAGTAAATATCTCCGATAACATCGGAGATGTTAACTCAAGATGTATATCTCCGATGTCACTCAGGATGTATAAATCTTTGAGGAAGCTAGCCACTCCTGCTAGCGAAACATCAGAAAGAAACTCCATAAGTCCACGGCCTTCAAACTTGGAAAATAGTGACATTGGAAACAACACTGTTATAATTTGATATCAAGAATCGATTCACTAATTATTTTCAGGAGTCTGATAAATATTTTGACAGATGAGCAACTTTTCAGATTATACTTTACTGATTGCTGAATAAAACAATTAGTGGATCAAGGTGTTGAGTCACTTTCTCACAATATCTGAGTTAACGTATTCTTTGAAGGACATTTCTTTGTGGAGGACTCAATACTGTTTTTTGAGTAAATAACCTTCCACAATCTGAAAAATAAACAAAGTTAAATCGATGAAGTTACAGATATAACTTTTAGAACTACCAACACATTGAGATCTCTTTTGACACAAACTAAACCCGAAAATACGGTTGAAAAAACGAAAGACTGTATTTACAATATACCTTGTTCCTGTGGAAAAAGTTATACAGATAAAACCTGAAAGTCTCTAGATGTGAGAAAAAATGAACATCGTGAATATATAAGAAGAAGACAGATGGCAGGATCGGAGATGGCGGAGCATATTCTAAAATCATCTGGTAATCACACTATAGAATAGAGTGAAACAAAAATTGTCACCAAAGAAACTCATTAAAAAATAAGAAAACTCTAAGATACCGCATATATTCTTTCAGCAGGTAACAAGAGTATTTCAGATAGCTCTCTGGAAATGGATCGGACCTGGCTGCCATTGCTAAGGAGAGAAATTAAAAATTTATTCACTGTAGACTATCGCTTATGGGATCTGGACATTTCATTCTTTTGACTTATGTCCAAAGAACTGATGAAGCTATTCACAAGTCACTGAAGAAAGCTAAGTGTAAATATTATTTTTTTTTATAAATTTTTTCAGTTTGTTTCAGAATGTAGAAGGTTATATACCCCAAAAAACCAGTAAGAAGTACTGAGATAACGTGTTTTGAACCTTACTTTTTGAGGTTCCTAGTGAATTTATGAAGGAAAGTCTTTACTAATGTAAATCATGTTCAGCATTTCACTGCAAAACTCAGGTAACATTATATCTTGGGTTATATTACTGAAATTTTCATAGGGATTTCTATTAGCCCTAGTTACTCGCTTCAATTGGAGAGTTTTAAAAATTGGTTAGGTCATTTTTGAGTTTAACCATTATAAATAGTATCATTGATTTTCTCCAAGTATAAGGTCAGTGTATTTGAAATATAAAAATATCAAATCTTTTTGACTTCTACATCATTTTAGGATCAAATATGAAAAACTTCCAAATCTTTGAAACTCTTCAGAAAAATGTTTTCCTTTCAGATACATACATACATACAGAAAAAGTTAAACACTGCTTTGGAGTACACGAACATTGAATTACCCGAAAGTCACTTTTTCTCATTCAATTATCACTGCAAACTTCCGTATTAGAATTGAAACAGATGACGTTTACAGGAAAGCTACACAACGTAATATATGAGAGAATCATTGCAAAAATTTTACTTAAATGGAAAGAATAAAAAAAGCTTTCGGTAAATTTCTGGCAAAGACACGCGTCTCCTCATCAGCATTTGTACAGATATTTGGAATGTTTCAATATCGTGAATCATCATCGATATGGCTTCTGAAAGCAAAGATTAACAACTGACATTCATTGTCACTTGTTAATTAATCATCGGAATATTCTGGGACCATTGTAGTGGTCCCAGAATAGTACCCACTGCAGTATCTACACTCCTTATCAGAACCCTGAATCATTATCACGTCTATCTGTACGCTGATGACAAGCAAATACATATATTACAGCTTTCCACCACAAATATTCGAGGATGCCATGCAATTGATGAACAATAAACTTTCCTCTTTTATTAAATCTGCTACTGACCATTGTCTTCTCATTAACCCAAATAAGTCAAATATTTTAACGTTTGGCCCGCAACAAAATCGAGGAAGTGGTTAGAATAAACATGAGTGAGACAAATTCGGATTTTTCAGATTGAAATTTTTTCAGGGAAAAAGTGTATTTGTAGAAAGAATCTGAAGGAAAGTTGAGCTTGTTTTGTCGCTAGTATGTTTTACCGTAAAAATGGGTTGTTCCATCGCTATTGGCGGGCGGTGTATATCACTTTGGCCAACACCATTCAGGTGGTAGGTGCGTTTTGAACATTTCCATTAGTCCTGAGAGTTTCATCATTCTCCATGAGAAGTGAGATACACTTTCTTGTTGAATAAAAGTTTTTCCTTTTTTATGTATATGAAGACGTTTCGTTATTATATTTGAACTACAATGGAAATTTTTTGTCAGTGGTAGTTTTATAATGAACCTTACGATACGTACCTAGGCTGCATTGTTGAAATAAAATAATTTTTGACATTTTTATTTATACTTTTTGTGGATGTCCTTTGTTTTTTCTGTCATAGTGAAATTTTCTTATGTTGTGATCTTGTTCTTTTGACTTTCATTTCGATTGTTAATGACGGTGACGGTGTTAAGGTGGAGACATGAACCAGTATTTGTATGACTGAGGATGATTCGCAGGGTCTAGTAAAACAACAAAGAAGTCAGATACAGGAAACAAATTCATGACCGTCAATGAAAAAGAAACATTGACAACCCGCGCCTTCGCCAAAAATAAACCTCTTTAAAATTTGAATAAATTACCTGAGCTTTTACAGTTCTTGATGAATCACAGCTTATGGAAATTTAATTTCTTCAAGCTTCTCAACATCTGTTAAAATATTTTCACTTCGGATTTTCTGAAACTTCAAACTTTTCAAACCAATTAGATATTTTTTCAGGCTTGGAGATGATATTAACAGCATCCTAGCTGTTGAATGATTCTCACTTCTTTGTTGATGGTTTTTTTTCAGTACGACAAAAACAACTAATATTTCAATATTCCACCTCGAATTCTGAGAACTTTCTTTTTTTTGAAAAATATTGCAATCCACAGGTTGAGTATATAAATAAATATTCAGAATAGTAAATTTTTTCGCCAAAGATAATTTAGATTAACCACTTCTGAAATACCAGAGGATAATATATATCTTATTAAATAAGTATTTTTGGATATTTTCCACCTGAAATGTCATTTTTCGCAATACAAATTATTTTATTCATTCGGCCTCATTCGGTATCATGCAGGCCAACCCAACATCAGTTTCTTCGAGTTTACGTAAAATAAGACTTGGTTTTTTTACTTCATCTCCTGAATACACCAACTTGGCTGGTAAAACGCGCGTTGGGATAAGTGCTTATTTTGGATTTATCCTACGCCGGAGGTTCCAGTTTTACCTTTCATTGATTTATTCAAATTCGAGTTAGTGAATTGCATAGTGCATTTTCACAAATCTGACTATTAAGTTACTCGCCAGCTCCTTTATTATGATATTATCAAACAGAAATTTCGCTCTACCGACTTACTCTCATACTTACCTGGCTCCGAAACTGTATAATACTATTCCTGGGGAGAATAATAATTCACTTGTTTAAAAAAAAATTAAGACTATTCATTTTTTCTCAACCTAGTTTCCGATTTTGTTGACAGAAAAAAAATACTTGAATTCAATGTGCATGATTAGGTACTATCATTTCAGTCAGGAAACCACACACTAGGTACATCGTTTTATTTATGTTATTAATGTTATTGTGTTCCAATTATTGTGCCATTTTCTTTTACTAGTATATAGGTACGTATTATTCTTTCCATTATTTAAAAGTTTTACTTTTATTTACATTGTATTTTACGTTGTGTAACTGAAATTGCCACTAACGATAGTTATATCTTGAACTCCAAATGTGACAGTTATTTAAATGTGCTTGCTAAAAATCACACATTACAAGGTAAGCCCCATTAATCCTCAGCTCACACAAGTTTCGACTTTAAAGGGCAGTCGTTCTTTGGAGGGGGGGGAGGAGCTGGTCAACGGAAAAACTGATTTTACCAGATTCATACCTGCTTGCACATCATCAATCTGCACAACTTTGGTTCTGTCGGACAGATAATTTTCGATTGAATGAATTATTACAGCCATTTTTCCTAATTTCAAACTCAATAAATGAAATGAACAATAATGAAACTAAAACAACACATGTCAAATATAATAAACATACTGTTATTGTTTGCTACAATAAGAGGTTTACTAACCGAGTCAATAAACACGCAATGTAATTTACCCAGGAAAATTAAAAGTGAAAATTCAACCGTACGCGTGAAATGTGATTCCGGATGCAAGTTCATGCACACGCCAGCCATGTTATTCCCAAAATAATTCCAAGATGGATTTATTCGCTCTCGTTTATTCGCAATTTGTTTTGCGAATCGCAACATCAATCAGCATCGGAGCTGTTTGTTTTTCCTTTTCGCTCTAGCAAATAACACGAATTGCGTTTCATGATTTTCCAACGTGATTTTTCGCAAATTGATATGGGAACATCAAAAAGAGGGTGGACGAGAAATTCCCGATACCTGGATGAAAACACAATTTCAATAACAATGTGTTGACACAAAAAATGAATTCGTTTCATGCGAGGGTCAAAAATAAGGGGCGCCAATATGTGCAAAAATGGAAAAGACAAATACAATAACTCGTTTGTCATAGTTTATTTCAGGTAATGTGAAAAAAAGTTCGTAACATTAGTTAACATGAATGAGACAGTCATTCGGTAATTCAAAAATACTAAACGTAATTCATTTGGACAATCCTGGCTCAATTTTGAATATCTATTTTTATTCCGCGATATTCATCCTAGATGAAGAACCCATTTTATAATCTACTATAAGCAGAATGAAGCGAAATACAAAGAATGAGGAAATGTTAGGAATATTCCAATTCACCTAAATAGCCCACCATAAGAGGCAAGGTTACAATGATTCATTCACATGGAGCCGAAATTGGGTACGAATGTTTGGAACATCGATTCTACATCTGCCAAAAAATTATTCGAGGTCAAAGTAAGCAAATATCAATTTTTTATGTTTTTTTAGCCAAACGTTAAGTTTTATCATAAAAATAGGTCAAACAAGGATTATAATATCATGCAACTATCTGAAACAATTATTTCAACGCTTTTTTTCCTATTACTCACAGTTTCTAAGATACAACAATTAAAAAAAAAAGATTGTCTTCGTCATAATATTAAGTACGCCGCGTACATATGGTGTATTTTCCAAAAATAAAGTAAATTTAAATTTTTCTCAAAAAATATTAATTTATCAAAAAAAAATCAAACAATTTCTATATTATTTCCTTGAAAGTAGTCCCCCTCAGATATAATACACTTGTGCCCGCGTTTTATCTCCTCAATCGTCGCAATAGGAAGTCCTTTCATAGGTCTCTTCAATCTCGTGAACTGGAAAAAGTCGAAGGGAGGCAAATCTGGTACATACCGTGGCAGAGGCATGATTACGGTGTTGTTTTTGGCCAAAAAATTATGAACAAGCAATACCGAGTACATTATCGTGATGCGAAAGCCATGACTTGTTTTTCCACAATACCGGAGGTTTTCTTCGTATTACTTCTCGCAAGCGGTGCATAATTTCAAGATAATACTCCCTTTTGAACGTTCGACCATGTGGAAAAAACTCCTGATGCACTACATCACGGTAATCGAAGAAAACAGTAAGCAACACCTTGACATTTGATCGAACTTGCCGTACTATTTTTGGTCTTGGCTCTCTTGGGCTCTTCCATTGGGAAGATTGGATGTCATAACATGTCATAACCACATACACATGATTCGTCACCAGTTATGATTCTTTAGAGCAAATCTGTTTCGCCGTTGACGTCATTTAACAATTCCTGAGCCATGCTCATGCGACTTATCTGCCATGCCAAAATTTACAAAAAAATTTCATGACATGAGCCAACTTTTTCAACATTTCGGTTGTTGATATGCAGGGGCGTCCAGGGCAAGTGTAGTCATTCACATATTCTAAACTTTTCGTGAATAGCGTGTACCACTTGTATATGCGACTGTTAACATTTCAAGTGATTATGTTCGAGACGAGTGTACCAACAAAAAAAAAATAAAAAAAAGCTGATCGAATCTACGTAGCCCGCAAATTTTTAACGTTTACCTTATTTTTTGAACAATCCACGAACATCACTGAAACTGTATACAAGTAAAACTATTTTTTAACGGTTTGCATAACTAATACACAAAAAACAATACAATTTCGGGTATGTCATGAAGTTCAAGTAATCAACTAGACCTTAAAGACTGGTGCTGGAAGTTAATCGACAATACACTGAAACAACTCCAGAGTTTACTCCGATTTGCACCGGAAACTCCTAAACACAATTTTTGGCTATTTTGAAAAGATATATAACGATAAATGTTGCTGCAAAAAAAACGATTTTTTTGTACAATAGCATATACCTACCAGTTGTGAAGGCCAGTCGTGCTCCAATGTTAAATTGCTAACAGATAGAGAGTTCGTATGATATCAGCGAGGAGACATAGGATGCATCGTTGTTAGGACAATTTACTTGCACCCAGCAGGAAGAAGAACAGAACTGAGGAGTAAAAAAACGAGAAGAAAATGAAGCAGGATTATTACGAAAAACACAATAATTTTCCCCGGTTCGAAATGAAGAAAAAAAAAATAACTACATTTAAAACTCTTTATGAAAATATGACATGCACATAAATTTTTTTCAGATACAAACTGGAAGAAAAAACCTTTTTGAAACAACTACTTTCATATTATAAACATTGAATTCAAAGACAGAAAACAGTCCTATCGGATCAAATACTTTCGTATGAACATAAATTCACTTTTCTCCATTCAGTTATAGAACTGAAACAAATACATTAGAGGAGCGCTTCACAACGTGACATATGAAAGACTATTGATATAAAAGCCACCTACTTGGCACAACAACATCATCATCATCATCAATGGTGTAGTTCGAAGTGTCGGGACAAGACACTCGTCTTATCTAATCATCAGCACCGTTTTGGGTAACATTACAAGACAAAGCACTCATTTCATTCATTTGAAGAATTTCATATTTTCAGTTTATCGATGAAGGAGTAGAAAGACAAAAATCTTTTAGGTATGTATTCCCACCCTTTTTGATGATAAGTGCACAAAATATTCACAACATATTTCATTCTGATCGAAAATCAAGTCCAAATATTCCATGAATTGTGTTTAGCCATCGCATCGTAGGACTATAGTATCCTTGGCTTGTACAGAGTAGCTTGTGTATTGTGAGGGTTGTTACGTTAGGTTGATCATTAGCTGTAGTGAGGAAATTGTTATTCAAGCATATTTATTTTTGTGAGCCGTTAACAGCTGACTGCAAAAATATATCATCCCAGGTAACGCTTTGAGAAAACATCTGCATTACACATTATTTGTAATCAGAAATTATTATGAGAGATATAATATTGATATGAACAAGAAATAGTACTGGTCCCAGATCGTACCCTGCGGCACTGCGACAGATATAGATGGAGAATTTTCAACATTTCAAACATTGATCTTTTGTGTACAATTTTTTTATAACTACAATGTTATTTCTCTAATGTAATATAGCTATCAAGTTTTCCCAGAAAGGCATAATGTGGCATAATGTTGAATTTAAGACACCACACGACGCCTTTGGAAGAAATTCTTTTTTGGCATTTTTTGAAAATTATTTTTAGGATTGAACAAAATCATAATTAATTCATTTTTGAATGTTATAGGCTCCCGAAAAAGTGATTAAATTTTGTTGTTCAAACAATTTTTGATTAGTTTTTGCAATTGATTTTATTAGTGGTATGTACTCCAATATTGTCAAAAACATTTTGAGAAAGTAATCTTTTCTCCATTTTGTTTATTTTTTCAATTTGAACGGTCTCATCGTTTAGAGATATATTTATAATTTGAAACATGTCGTTAATCTTACAAGTTTCTTATTCCTATATAGTGTTTTACAATAGTCGGTTTATGTGTTTATATAATTACTTAATTGATATCATTTCTGTAACCTTCATAACCATGAAATCCTGAATAAAATACACTCAATCCTGCATATTGTCTTCTCATCCTTTTCCGTGCCACCACAGAAATAACAACGTTAGGAAAGGTATTAGTACACACAGACACATACTGTTTTCTAAGGTCTGATGTAGACGCACATCTGCCACAGAAGCAGGTGTGACGCACACTCAACTTGTGCATCGGTTGCACCCCAAAAATCGACATTCAACAGCTTGCATACGCGTCAGGGCTTCTTCCTAAGATTAACAATATGGAGAATATAGGCAGTGTTGCCAAAAAGCGCAAAATACTCAAAATCTTCCTATTCTAGGATTTTCGCGTTGTTTGGTTTTTGCGGATTTTACGCCACTTAATCTTAACAGATCAATTTTTAGAGTGCCCATTGACTTTCAATATTGCAACAAACGGTCCAAATAGACTGAACTTGTCCGCTCTTCTATGGTCTGTGTACTAATGAGCTATATTGGATAGTAAACCAAACGTGATATCCAAATAGCAAAATGAATTAATATCAGGATTTGACATCATGAAATTTGCTGGATAAAATCATTACAAATAGCGTGTTGAAATAATTTCCATTTTGAACACCAGGAAGATTGTTAAAACATGAAAAACATCGAAAACATGTTGGTGGGGCCACTTGCTTGTTTTCTAAGTTGGCTACTTTGGGTGCTTGGCATTAGTGATAGTTGTAATATTAATTGATCCCTACCTTACTGTAAGCTAATATCAAGAAAACTAAATGGAAAATTAATACAATGATAAATACTTTCAAACAGTTCCGAAATGGACAACACAAACACCAACTAAGTATGACATAATGACAAATACACAAGAGTAGCTAATTCAGAGAAAATACAAATGCTCCATACGAAATCCTTATCCGATATGATCTTTTACCGATCGATCTATGCTATTTTTTTTAATTGCCTCTATACTCTTCCGTAAAAAAGTGACAAATATGGAAGATAGAACAAAACAGTAAAAGAAATATCACTTCATATAATAGCATGGTAGCCAGTGACAGATTTTTGTCAGTCATCTGTTCCCAGCCAATAATTCTAGAAATGCTTCACCCAATGTTATGAAGCGTGGTGTCATTCAGCTGGACCATCGTGTGTGGGTGTGACAATAGCAATAGCAATTCTTGTGGTTTATTCCTGATTGTGAATTTAGCAGATAATAGTTGTAATAGAGAGATGGAAAAGAAAGTCAGCTGACCGTTAGGAGGTGGATTACATGTCAGATGCCCATACGAACCTGTGTGAAAACAAACTATTTTCAGTGTTTTGTCAAACTTGTCAAGTAGAATAGGTAATATTTGGAATAATAACATTAATCAGCTGGTTGCAAGTCTGGGAAAAAGTCAGAAAAGTCAGTGAAATATGTTGCTCTTACCCACTCATGGTGCTGCAGCTTACGTTCACAATTACTTATATGAAGCATTCCTGAAATGATCGCAAAAATATGCCACTGGCTCCCGATTACATCTTATTTGCTGTTTAACATCAAAGCGATGCGACATTACCGTAGTGGCAGAGAAACGTCAGACATAAAAACCTGCCAATCAAGGCCAATAAACCCTAAAACAGAACTTTTTCCGTAGATATGAGCAGACTATTTTTACGTCGATGTGTGCAGACGTATCGCGGTCCTTCACTTCGACGGGGAAGAGTTGTCAGCCGTCTGAAGTACGTTTATCACAATATTATAAATGTATTGTTACCCTTTGTGAAACGATTAGTATCGTACATATATATCGTAATAGAGACATTTAAGGTATCACTTCGAGTGAGACATTCTGAATGCTACAGGAAAGGTGATGATTGCATCACAGAAGTTTGGCAAATTACCCTAAAAGCAGAGCCATAATTAGCAAGCAAGTAAATCCGAAAACAGTAAATAATCGGTTAGAAATCGGCCGTGAAAGCCTATTATTATTTTTACTTATTTCATTGAACCGCATCTCTTAAAACCTTAGGTGAATTTATGTTTGGCGCTTTATATTAGATTTTTCGGATTCTTGACATAAACAAGCACCAAAAACTTTGTTGGGTTGGCAACACCGCTTGCACCCCAAAATGTGACGCTCAACAGCTTGCATACGCGCTAGGGTAAGATTTACAAGACGATGAGTATAATTATTATCAAATCTACGAAATTGGGACTTATAGACCACGGATTCTGGTCGATTTTTTCTTTCAGCGAATAAGTACTATCTTAGCCCGAGAAGTAATATATTAGGCGGACAGACCCACCACCAGACTTAGTTACCCGTCTTTTTCATGTTCCTTTAGTTTCGTTTACGAGTTCGAATACTCTTCTTCTTCCGGTTTTTACCGTTGCTTGGAAAAAATATGAAAGTATAAATTTAATGTTAATCGTCATTCAGGTTAATTTCATTAGGCTACCGAAGACCGAAGTAATAGAAACTAGTAATCTTCAACTTTCGAGGTAGTACGGAGGAGTACGGATAATATTCTTTTAGGCAATGTAATAACACGTTTATCCTTTTTTTGAAAAGAAAAGGTTTTGGTTTTCTACTTCTTCATCATACAAAAAAATGTGGGAATCTAAGAAAGGAAGAAAGCAATCAATTTTAAAAAAGTTATTCTATACAAAGATGTACAGATCATACAAAGAAGTAACTTTCAGACATAAACTGGAAGAAAAAGCCCTCTTCAAATAGCTGCTTCATTGAATTAATAGAAAGAAAAATATTTATATATGAATTATACAAAATACACTTTTCTCAATTCAGTTTTTATTCCAAATATTCCAATGGAATTGAATCAGATATCATTCATAGATGTCTACCAGTGAGAAGGCAGTGTTTCATGTGAGTGAACTTTTACCTCTTTCACTTAATATATTGTGTAGGAATCCTGTGAATGATATCTGATTCGATTCCATTAACACATAAGAGACTGACGTTGCCATATGGCAATGCTCATCTTTCTGACATCTATATCTATACTGTTTCTTTAAAAAACAATCCATTTTTAGTTTTCTGCCATAGTACAGTTCCTGAATTGTTTACGTTACTCCCAAATAGAACTAGATAACTCTGGCATGCTTTTTTCGCTTAGTATAATTGAATATTGCTGACTGCAAAATGGATATAAACTTCTTGTAAGTACAACAAAATATCTCCTGTTATGGTCCATAGTAGCATGCAAATCCAAATAAATGATGATATTCCATACAAATAGCACTTTTGACTAAAATAATTCACTAATTAGATATTGATATGATTCCTAACCTCAGAATTGCCATATGGCAATGTTAGGCTTCACAGGCTGCATGTTTATATGATGTTTCGTTTTGTTGTTAGAGATGGGTTAACTCTGGAAGAAGCATTGCAAATGGCTTATCAGACGCCCTCGATGTTCGAAACATCTATATAGAACCGCTAGATGTGAATGAATTGACCGATGAAGATTCTGTCGAGGAGGATGAAGGAGGGCTTGTTGACAATTTGTCAAGAAATCAACTGGAGGCATCTGCTCAGTTAGAAATTTTTCAAAACGATTCCCTCGAACATGATGAGGAGATGCGGGAACATTTTGTAGAAGGAAACAATCGAGAAGAAACTGTGTAAGTAGATAAAATTGATTATGACAAAATTGAATGGATCGAAGGTGATCTTATAATGTCGACGAAAGAATTTCCTGAGGGAGTTTATGAGAATTTCAAAACTTTCACCCCTGTCGAAATGTTCGAACTGTTCTTTGATGATGACACTATTGATTTTTTCTTTTCAAGATATGCCCTTTTCAAAAATCATTCCAATCCCCAAATAACTCAAGAGGAAATGCGGTGTTTTCTCGCAATGCTAATGTTGTCTGGATATAACTGGATGCCAGGGAAAAAATTATTTTGGGATACTGCTGGAGAGTTGGGCAACCAATTGGTTATAGAGGCCATGAGAAGAGATCGGTTTTTGACTATTTCCATTTAGCAAATAATAATGATATCGATCAATCAGATAAGTACTACAAATTGCTACCAGTCATAGGAAAATTGCAAGCAAAATTTATGAAATATTACGTACCCGAGAAAGATTTGAATTACGATGAATCCATGGTAAAATATACGTTTTGGGTACAGGGTTTGGTGTATCAATGGTAAAAGCGGATATCTTGTGAATTTCATGATATATCAAGGAAAGGATCCAAAATCTAATGACAATTATAATGCAGTGTTTGGAACTTCTTCTGCACCGTTTGTCACATTGTTGAGATGCCCAAGGAGAAGCGAAATCTACGATATTCTCTATTTTGTGATAACCTTTTCACTTGCTTCCATGTATTGACTCACTTCCAACAAATGGGATATGGTGCCACAGGCACAATTTGAGAAAACCGCATCCCGAAAAGCTGTCCTCTAATTTAAAAAAAAGCTATGAAAAAAAAGAACAGGGAGAAGTTGCTTCTTTATTGGATAAGCAATATTGTTGATAACAATGTAGTAACTGTTGCATCTACTTCTGATGGAGTATCTCCAATGGGCAGCGTCAAACGATATTCTAAGGTAGAAAAGAAAAACATCAACATTGGAAGACCTTGTGCGATTGGCAAATACAATTTATTAATGGGTGGCACAGACTTGATGGATGCAAACATTTCCCGTTAATAGATGCTCCTTTACAAAACGCTTGGATTTTACATAAGAAAGCAGAAAATAATTTGACTCATTTGCAATTTAGGAGAGATTGTTATAGAATACCTCGTTAAATATCGCAATCCTCGGAAACCTGGTGGCAGACCATCAAGCAGTGCACCAAGTAGATCTTTTAGCCGTATTTCTGATGACATAAGATAAGATAATATCGAACATTACCTGACTTCTGTATCAAATAATAAGAAAAAAAATTGTGCTGGTGAACAATGCAAGTCAATAATGAGAACAATGTGTATCAAATGTGGCGTAGGGCTTTGCCTAAAATGCAATTACAGCAAATGCAAGTTTGAATAAAATGAAGTTGAGTTTAATTCTTGAGTTTTTCAAATTCACTTCGAAAAGTATTCAAATTGATGTTTCAAATGTTGGGTTTTAATTTTTAAAAGGATTTGTTTCTAATTCACATATTGGCAACAGCGCCTATATCAAGTTGAAATAATTTATACGTACCTAGATATTCTACTTAAAAAAAGGAGAATTATCTTTATAAATCAACAATTAAGGCAAAATATAAATTATAGTTCAATACCATCTCCACAAGCCACATAAACAACAGTTGTTTTGTTATTTATTTATCTAGAGGAAGATAGGTTGGTGCACAAAATGTCATATGTCACAGAATGTCTCGGAACTCGGAACATAAGTAAACAGAACAGCACGCCTCTGAAATATGTCATATTTGTTTGTCTCATGCAGTTAGAGAAAAGGTTGAAATCATAAGTTAAAAATGTTTTAGAGCTCTTTTATGCAAACTACTTGTTTTTCACCAGGAGGAACATTCCCCATTCTGATACATTTTTCAATATAAACATTCCATTCAAGACGTTATTATACTTGTTCTGCACCAGAAAACAACATTCATCCATTGCAGTGCCTAGCATTGCCATATGGCAACCAGCAATTTTTTGAAGAAAAATGCATATTTCAATAATTGGTTGTCATTTTCTTGATCTCTAGAATTAATCGAAACACTTCGAAATTAAATTATCATTATTTTGAAAAATAAGATAACTCCGTCCTTGATGGGTTACGAATGTTTGTAATACAAACTGAATAGGGAAAAGTGTTTTTTGAATAATTCACTGTTCATATATAAGTATTTGTTTCGAAATATTTTTTCTTCCGAAAATTTCAATGTTAATAAGAAAGTAGCTGTTTCAGGGGGACTTTTTCATTCAGTTTGTGTCTGAAAGTTACTTCATTGCATGATCTGCACATCTTTGTATAGTTACTTTTTGGCTTCCTTCCTTTCTTTGGAAGATTCCCACATTTTTTAATCAGGATGGAGTAGTAGAAAGCTAAAAACGTTCTTTTCCAAAAATTAATCATTCCTAAAAATATAACCCTTTCATTTTAAAATTTACATATCGTACTGGTGTGGTTAGGTTAAGTTATTCATTCAATTTTCACAGAGTATTTTATAATGACGAGTATATAATTCATTAACACAAAAAATGTCTTTGTTTTAGCAAATAAAACCTTATGATTGTTCAAACACCCAATTTTGGTACTTATAGGAATTTTTTTAACTAACAGAATTATTATGAGTAATCAAGTTGCTTTGAAAGTTAGTTGAAATACCATTTGTCAAATATTCCCAAGTATATCATGATAATGTCATAAATTGTAGCGAAAATACAAATTATGAAATTATGATTGGCTCTCCGTTGCGACTTTATTGATTCCAGTGGCGCATTTGCTTTTTCAGCTGCAGAAAAACACGGAAAAACCTGCAGCACCACATCTCAGCGAGAAAAATGTGATATGATAGAATCCTACTTGGTTTGCAAGAAAAATAGCGTGAGAGCACTAAACTAAACCTAAACAAAACCTAAAGGTTTTGAAAAGAGAATAACTTAAAAACGTTTTGTAATATCTGAAGAAACAGAAATTGACCTTTTACCTTACTTTGAGGTAAATCCAAATAACTCCATCATAATATTACTGGAGTTTTTTCCAACACCAAACCGTTATTTTAATACATCGACACGTGTTTCGATCACCAAGAGGAAGATCAAACAGTTTGGTTATTCATTACTACACCAAAGGTTCCAAACAGTGCATCACAAGTACAATTCCATCAGATATTTATCTAGAGTAATAATTGTTCCATCGTCTGTTATTCAACGAATCAGAAGATACATAAGATTTCTCCTCATAAGTTAAGACCAGTGCAAACACTAGAACCTGGTGAGCCTGAGAGACGATTGGGTGCGATGAGGCTAATTTATCAAATTGTGCGATGTATAATAGAAATAATTTTCATTATTGGAGTAGACATAAACCATTTCTAATCCATTTCCACAATTCGCAAGGAGATTTAGTATTAATGTTTGGTGTGGCCTATTTAGAGGCAGAATTATTGGTCCATTTGTCTCCCATAGTTCTTCGAACAGACCAAGTTACACTATTTTATTAACAAGAGTATCGGAAGAGTTTTTCGATGGAAGAGTTTTTGATCTGTAAGCTCGTCAGATGATCTATTTTTAGCAGGATGGACCACCAGCACATAATTTCAGTGGCGTAGAAATAATGTTGCGAGACTGTTTTGGAAACAGATGGATTGCTACAGATGGTCCTGTTAAGTGGCTTGCTCGTTCACCAAAAGTGAAACCTCTAGATTTTTATTTTTGGGGATTTCTGAAAAATGAAGTGTACAAAATAAAACATGATAATGTAGATGAACTGAAAAATTATATTGAAACTATAATTGATATAATTGATGGCCGAATTGTGTTGAAAGCAACACGTAGTGTCAAGAGAAAGGCCCAAATATATGTTTAACAAGAAGGCGGTGTTTGAATATTTGCTCGATATTTTATAGCTATTCATTCGCCAAAACATTGGAGAATGTATATTGGGCAAGAAAAATCCCACATAAGTACATATAAGTATATTCAATATGAATTTCTACAAAATGAATACATCATCAAACGAACAAAAAAAAATACTGCGTAAAATCACTATAAACTGTAGACACGCCCGAATTAAGCTATTATTGCATAGCGAAACACGTGTTGTGTTTCTTGAATACGTTATGGATTTTCATCAAGTATCGGCCGATTCCATCACATACGTTTTTATTAAGGTGAATTACTATTTTGTACATGAATAAACTGTCTTGTGTCCAGAACTCGAGCCTCACAATAAAATTGTGCTGATAAGTGAGTTATTTTCATTTTATATATAGTTTTCAATATTTTCATTTGTAGAGTTTCCAAACTGAGTTTGATCTTCTTCTTGAAAGAAGATCATCTACAAGAGAAAGATCAAACTCAATTTGATATTCTTCTTGTAGATGAACACTTGTGATCGAAACTGGTGTCGAGATGTTGAAATAACAATTTAGTGTTGGGATGAAACTTCAGAAATATTCGTTACTACACCAGACGTTCATCACATATTAATGAAATACCTGAATTTTGACAGGATGTTCCTTAATGATTTTGTTCTGTTCGATGTATGAGAGTCCCATTTAAAGTGAGAATCTATCGTCTCACCCAGATATTTTATTGTTTATATCGACCATTCTGTCTTGATAATTGACAAAAAACTTGTTTGTTATTATAAGTGAAGCAAATAAAAAAATTGTATTTTAATCACAAATGATAGCAAAGTGCATTAGGATTTTACTAGTAATATAGTTTCAACAAAAAAATGTTGTTCATTATCTCACATCCTCTTCACCGCTGTGTGAATAAATCTGATAAATAGGTTGCAAAACATCCTAGATCTAGATCGTGCATTAAAATAATCCACATGATACGCCACTGGCCACATACCTCTTCATTTCGTAACTTCCCCCCATAAACCATTACCTGTTACCCCCATAAAGCATTTTTTGAATGTAAAACCAACAGCAATGTGAAGAGCCCCGTAATTCAAGGAAGCCAATGGGGCGTACTTTACGACCATAAAAATTTCAAGCCCAGCATTATAGCAGAAGGACCGGGATTTTCGGCCATGAATAATAATATTATAACACAACACGATCGAATACAAAGCGATTCCGACCCTAACTGTTTTACAATTACAAATTATTGGTATTATCTCACCCTTGCCCGATTCATGTTCATGAAGAGACAATGGCCTGTATACCTGACACATGCAAGCTCTGACCTCAACTCATTGAATTTTTTTTATACGTACACAAATCAGGTTGTTGTTATTGGAGGTTGATGTGAGAAGGGTTATGACTGATTAAATTGAATAATGCGTATAACGGTTACATTTTTTTTCAAGTAATGCCACTGGTACTCCTACCCATAATGGGTGATATAAGATAATTTGAAGAAAAATTTAGCTTATATATAAATACCAGTTGTTGCCCGCGATGTAGTTCGGGTTGACATCAGTTTTTGGATTATCCCATGGTGTCTAACAGCTAAACGTTCTCAAGTATCTGGCTAAAAAGGTTAGATTATTTTCAAAGTAATGCCACCAAAACTGGGTAGGAGTAATGCCACTGGCAGGAGTAATGCTGGTAGGAGTATTGGTAATGATAAGAGTAATGCTATTGGTAGTGCCGGTAGGAGTAATGCCACTGGTAGGAGAATCATCACTAGTAACGCTGGTAGAAGTAATGCCATTCGGAAATGCTTGTAGGAGTAATGCCACTGCCAGAAGTAATGCCACTGGCAAGAGTAATGCCACTGACAGTAGTAATGCTGGTAGGAGTATTGGTAATGTTAGAAGTAATGCCATTGGTAGTGCCGGTAGAAGTAATCCCAGTGGTAGGAGTATTAGTAATGGTAGGAATATCATCACTAGTAACGCTGGTAGGAGTAATGCCACTGTTAATGCTGGAAGGAACACCTACCCACTAGAACCCCTACCCATAATGGGTACTGTAATATAATTTGAAGAACAATTTAGCTCAGATGTAAACGCCAGTTGTTGCCGGGACTTCGTTCGCGTTGACATCCGTTTTTGGATTTTATCATATTGTCTAACAGTAAAACGTTCTCATATACCTGGCTATAAAGTTTAGATTTTTTTTCGTATAACGGTTCGATTATTTCAACTAATGTCACTGGAACGATTAGATTTTTTTAACTGAAGCTTCGACACATAATGGGTAGGAGTAAAGCCACAGGTAGGAGTAATGCTGATAAGAGTATTGGTAATGATATGATTAATGGTAATGGTAGGAGTAATGACATTGGTAGTAGTGTTAGGAGTAATGTCATTGGAAATGCTGGTAGAAGTGATACCACTGATAATGTTGGTAGGTGTCATGCCACTAGAACACCTTCCCACTGGAGCTCCTACCCATAATGGGTACTATAATATAATTTGAAGACTATGGTGTTTTACCAGATTTCCCAACAGCAAAAAGTTCTCATGTAGGTATTTGCCAATCTTCTATAAGAGGATCGTTTTATAAACTATAAATATAGTCAACCAAAACTTCGGCCAAATTAAAAAAAAAACGTGTTTCATAGTATTCCCAAACAAATGTTTGACGTGATTATTTCAATTGGCATTACTTTTTTATTTATGAACCGGTTGAAATAAATCATACACTTAATGTTAAGTGAAGCTCATCAATACACGTTCATGAAAACTGCTCTACCGAATCAAAAAAACAGTTTTTGAATTTAAGTAACACTTCATTGTTTTGTAAAATGCTTTTGCAGTTTTGTAAACTGTCCAATAAATTTCTCACAATAAGTTATGGATTTTCATCAAGTATCGGCCAAAAACCATGTTTTGGGTTCTCAAATATCTTTCTTTCCAGGCAGCGATTAATTATTTTTATTGTATATATTGATTTAAGCATCCTACTAATACAACAAAATGAAGTCATAAATCAGAAGAGTTGACTGTTGAATTCCATCAACCAGATAGCAGCTTTTTAGATCAAATATACTGAAAATTACTTTTTAATAATCATATCAAAACTTTGATAAGCTTTCCACCGCCAAACATTATACCAGATAGCTAATCTGTCTGAGAATAGTCATCAGTTGTTATCGCCTCCTGCTGACGCAAAAAACGGCGAGTGAAATGGTGTCGAAAAAAGCATAACACACTTTTGGAGTTGAAGAAGTTGAAAGCACTGAGAGAATAGTTCATCTCAAAATTTTCAACCTATATCACCATCATTCTCCTAATTTGATTTCTCACATTTGAAATCATATTTCATCAGTAGATGCATGAGTTGTCACAGAAAGCTTCCATCGATTAGACTTGAGTCCCATGAGATGCAAAAAGGATGAACGAAAGCAATAATGCTATGATACACCAAAAGACAATACAGACACAGATTGAATCTTGCTGATATCGATTTTTTAAAATTTGAATCGTACTATTGTTTTTGTCTATTGTTTGCAAAGCTCACAGATCAAGCTGTATTGTTTGAGATGAACTATATCCTTCATCACAATAGTATCATGTTCATAACAGCTGTTACTCAGGCACAATTTAGCAGAAGTCGCTTATTCTTATAACCAAAAGGACCGTAAAATGCATTGACTCTAATAAATTTGATCTAAACAAACAGTGTAAAACAAGACTTCATAATACTGCTCAAAAGTTGAGAAGCTTAGTTGAAATGTTTGAAAGTGTCAAGACAGTTTTCGAAATTAGAATACTGAGTATATTATATTTTACACTGGTACAATCTCAATTGATGTATGATCTGATTAGCCGGGGGTTGCCTATACAAGAATAATCTGGATGTAATACAAAAATGAATATTGAGATTAATTTATATGAAAAGAGGATTATGTTTCAGTGATTTCATTTATAAACTATCAAAAGATATGAGACATATTGATTGTAAAACGCAAGGAAAGTGGGCATAAGTAATATTAAATTTGCAACCACATAATACGAAAACGAGATTATTGGACACACATTTACACTCAGGAGAACAAGAACCAATGTTTTATATTTGTTACACTAAAACTAAACACAAACGAATGTCTTCGGAAATAATTTAATAATATTATTAATAGGTCTTTATTCCCAGAATGATACAATAAATAAGTGTGAACATTTACTGAAACGGGAAAGGCTAAAGATCAATTGGTTGCATCAAAAGATTCAACCTCTGTTTTTCATGTTAGACAAAAAACTAAACAGATATAAACATATACACATATATACAAATACACATACACACACATATATATAGAAGTTATAAAGCTTCAAATAATTTTTGTGACTTACATTAATATTAATGAAATATTATTAATGCAATAATATAAATGCAAAAAACAGAGAGAAATACAAAACTAATTACAAATTGGTGAATGAATGTACTAAATACATAATTAACACAATAGTAGGTATATTAGACATACGTATAAATGTGCAGAAAAAGGAAGGTAGTAATGTCACGAACCAACATTCTTATTGACAATGGTTGCACATTAGATTTCGTTTAAATATTTCCGTTTCAATGCTCTTTTGAATTTTTCAAAGACATCAGTTCAAATTCATCAGAGATTGAGTTGTACACTCGTGTGATCTGGTATGAAAAAGTTTTTTTAAATAATTCTGTACGGCGATTAGGAGGTGTTAGTCTTCCCCTATAACGAATGTTGATATTGTGAATATCTGAAGGGTTTGACAATTTCTTGTATAAATATTTGGTAGCTGTTTCAGTAATAATTTCATGATATAGACAAGCAGCATTTAATGATTGCCGTTTTGCCATATTGAACCAGTTGGTATCTTCAAGTTTATGTGATATATATTGGCCACGTTTGATGCAGTGTATTAAACGTAGACAATTGTTTTGAACAACCTGAATTCTTCGTTTATCTCCATAATCAATGCATGTCCCATAGACAAACAGATTCACAGAGTATGGTTTTTACTTTTTTATTGAGACATTGTCTGTTGGTATACATTTGTTTGATGTTCATATAGGCAATACTGATGCATTTCTTGATGTGATGTTTGAAATTCAAGTTTGAATCAAGAATGATACCTAATTTTTTGCATGTTGGTGCAACCACATTCTTATCAGTTTATTAAAAGCCATATTCAGTTCTCTCTTAGCCCCAAAAACCAAAACTGAACTTTTACTAGCATTGAATTGAAGACAATGCTGCGCAAAGGTAGAAATCAATAAGGCTATGTCTTCATTTAGTATCTGCATTGCGGTTTGAAAACTTACTGAGTGACCAATGGAACCATACTTGATTATTAAATGGTGTTAAATAAACGAAAAAAAAAGTATTACCTGTGGAAACTAGTAGTGGTCAACCCAACTTAATCATTGTTTGAATCTCTAAGATTATAAGTATACTTAGTCTCAAGAGATGTATTGTAAAACAATGTACGTATGCTAACATAATTACAATCATATGTATTTTTTTTTCATGAAAGCAAAATGTGAATTATTGGATTCATTTTGTGAATACCATGATCATTATCATTTATTTCTCGAACCAATGTAAAAGTCAAGATTCGTCTGACCGAGCTCTTTGAAATATTCCAAATCAGTATAACAAGTAATGCTTGGCCCAGAATTCAACTTAATAGGATAAAACCGCGCCGAACGCGGTCATGAAAACATTCTCGAAAAACCGCTAACGAGTCCGCAATTTTTTTCGATGCAATCTTCGAGTTGGTCCATCGCGAAGCGGGCGATCTGCGGCCATGTCGATTGGACGACAAGGTTGGATAACCTGAGGCGGGCAACACCCACTTTCTTACCACGCTGGTATGCGGTTGACGTTCGGTAATAGGTAGGTATTTGCTTCAAAACTGGATAATTCCATAGATATCGTTTTTACAAGGTTACCCAAAATAAATTTGAAAAAAATATATATAATGCTTTATAAGATACATGAGGCAAATAAGGCTCATCTTACCTGAAAATTTAATTTTTTGATTGACTCGGCCGTTACTTGAAGATCTACAGCAATTTCACAAACTATACCTAACAATTTGATCTTCACAAAGTGAGAGCTACCTACTCAGGTACTTCTTCGATCATAATCAACTAGAGCTTATACTCAATTTTTATATACTTAAGTTACATTCTCAAATTATGATTACCTAGAGCATAATAAAATATCTAGAGAGACTCCGATAGATCAGTTTCTAAGAAAACAAGTTTAGTACTGGTGATCTATTTTAATCCAATGGTGATTCAGTAAAGTATTTGAATTTAAGTTTATTCATTTTTATTGCTTTCAAATAATTTAGCTTTAAACCTTTATTTTCTATGTGTGAAATTTCCATTAAAGACATGATTTTATTCTGAAAGATGATTTGAATATATTGAACTTATTTTTTTTTTTTTTGTGGTTTGAAGGCGTCGACTACGAGGTCATTGGCCTTCTACTATTAGTTTGTTCATCATTTGCTTTTTTGTTCAAATTTTTGAGTATAGCCCAATAGCTCTCATAAATTTTATAATTCTATCCAGACTTTCATTATGATCTTTCAAACATTCCTTCATAGAATTTGGTATTTCAAATCGTTGTCTAGCTTCATCATATTGGACACAATTTACCAAGATATGTTGTTGGCATATTGGTTGTTGTTCTCCTGAGAGCATGAATATTTTAGTTAAGTTGGTATGATCTATTCTCAAGCGTGTAATCACAGTTTGTTCTCTTCGTGTCTTTGGAATAGAATGCCTCTAGGGTGTGATTTTAAGCTTCGCCTCTTTCAATTTTGCATCTGTTTCCTCCTATTCAGTTTGCCATAAATCCATAATCTGTTGTTTGAAATAATGTTTTACGTCTTCCGGTCGAATAAGAATATTATTACAAACATCAGGTATTTCGGCAGCTCGTTCGGTAGCTGCCTGATTTGCTAATTCATTACCCGAGATTCCTTGGTGACTAGGAGTCCATGCAAATTCGATGTGTTTTCCATTCCTATTCGACCAGTGTATGGATGCCAATATGGTCTGTACTAGTGGATCTTTATTGAATGAATTTTCTAGTGCGTGTAGTGAGCTTGAGGAGTCCGTAAAAATGATAATTTTTTTTTCATTATGGAATTGACAAAAGTAGGTTGCTTGTAGGATAGCGTATAATTCAGCTGTGAAAATACTTGTTTGTGCCGGTAATCTCCAAACTGTGAGTCGAACCTTGACTAGTGAACGCACATCCAGTACCTTCTTGGGTTTTTGATCCATCGGTGTGAATAACTATGAATCCAGTGTAAGTTGAGAGGAGTTTGTTGAATTCTGCCCTCAAGATATCTTAATTACCATCTTTTGCAGTATGGCTGAGTTTAAGATTCACTGTCACTTTTTCCAATTCCCAAGGAGGAATTTCTCCAGGGTTATAAGTTTAAATGGCTGAAACTGTATACTGAGTAAAGTTCAGTATTTCTTTGAACCTTATTTGAGCTGGCCTTGTTATCGTGGGTCGGTTTTCGTAAACGTCATCAGTGTCTTCATTGAATGTTGGGTAATTAGGGTGATTAGGCTGCGCTAAAATGTTAACAGCGTAATTCGAAAGGAGTCGTTGTCTTCTATATTTCAAAGGAGGAATTCCTGTTTCAGCCGAAAGTGATGAATAGGGGCTGGTTCTAAAAGCACCCACTGCCAGTCTCAATGCTGTACCCTGTATTGAGTCCAGTTTTTTCAATCTGGATTTCCGTGCTGAGCTATATATCATGCAGCCATAGTCTATTTTCGAAAGGATAATAGATTTATATATTTTAAGGAGCACCTCCCTATCACTTCCCCAACGAATATGAGATAGGGCTTCCATCAAATTGAGTTTTTTTTACATCTAAGGGTCAGGTCGCTTATATGTGGAGCCCATGTTAATTTTTTATCGAAGATGAGACCCAAGAATCTTGTACTTGCTTTGCATTCTAGATGTTCACCATCTACTTCAAGTCTAGCTTCTTGTTTTCTTATTTACACATTCAAACATTCAGATCATCTTTTAGAAGAAAATGACATCTCAACGGAGATTTCGAAATTTTACACATAGAAAATAAAGGTTTGAAGTTAAATTATTTGGAAGCAATGGAACTCAATAAATTTCATTCAATCAAACAATTTACTGAATGAACAATTAGCTGTTTTTCTAGAAATAGATGTATTTTAGTCTCAGTCTCCGCAAACATGTTATTATTGATGTAGAATTGATATAAAATGCTCTAGGTGAACATAATTTGAGAATGTACCTTGAAATTATAAAAGTTGAGTAGATACTATAGGTAATTGCGATTTCGTGGGGTATATAAAAATTAGAGTTAAAACTTTCAGTAGTTGAAAAATGAAAATGAAAATTCAATATTCGGTTTAATTGAATTGAAGGGGTTATATTTTTAGGAGTGATTACTTTTGGGAAAGAAAGTTTTTGGCTTTCTACTACTCCATCTGATACAAAAAAAAATAATTATTAATAAAAACAATTGGAATTATTTCTTACGAATTATTGAAGAAACGTTTCAAATCAATATATTTAAGAGAACAGTGGGTATTCTTAAAATACCATAGTACAATAAGGCCCAAGAAGAATAATCATTTTCAATGGAAATAATCAACAATGTCTGTCTCTGAAAATTAAAACACATATCGTCCAAAAAAATCCTCATGAAAAAACTACTTTGAACCTTACTGCTCGCCCAAGTTTAGCACTTGAAAAATCATAACTCTTTCCAGACACAACCAAATATAACAAAATACAATCAGTCTCCACTGTCATAAACTATATATGAATAATAATTATCGCCATTGTAATTCTCGTTCTATGGAGTAATTCAAGATAAACAACTTACTCACAGTATCTATTGACGATGAAAAATCAAATGTGGGCCTTATTTACACCCCGGCCTTATTTGTCATAAGTATCTTATTTAGTAGCACCAGAAAAAAAATCGAGAAAAAACAGGAATCATAAACTTTTTCGACAGATGGAAATCTAATTGTCAACCTAGAAAATTAAGCTGAGTTGTTAGTGAATGAGGACATGGTGAATAAAATGAATCTGCCGAAATGATTTTGGAATAATTTTTCAATTGCAAATATTCAGGTATGTAATAAGTTTTGGATGATTTGAATTTATCGCAAAGAAGCCATTGAACCAAAAAAAGTAGGCTCTTAAATTTTTTCGTACCTACTTTTCAATTAGTTTGTTTGGTTGAAATAATAATTTTAGTATCGTTGATATTTCCCTTTTTCCAGTTTCAACATAAATACTCCATAAAAGAGTTTTTGGTTTTCCTTCCAAAATCGTTACCATTATCATGCTCTTCTATATAATTTCTGCTCTTCTTTTGTATTTACACCTACTAGATTTTCTTGTTCTACTGATCAAATTTTTGTAAATTTTTTCAATTGTTTAATTTTTTTGTTTCATCTTTTCACCGAGCTCCTTGTCAATACACATACTTCTTCGACCGTGCTTAAAAAGTTGAATAATATTTTTAACAATGTGTTTCGAAGTTTACTGTGAATGTCATTTAATAATTTTTTTTCAATTTCTTCGTTGGGATGAATTTTCATATCTTTTCTTCTGCTTTTCATTGCTATTTTCATTGTTTCCAGTAGTAATAAATATAATTATATAAAAAAGCCAATAAACAGTGGTCATCTTCTAGAAATGAATAATCAACAAAATCATTAAACACATCAATTGTTTAACCGCCATATGTGAACCGCTTCGAAATTTTCTAATAGAATCTGTTAGGTTCCTAGTCTGCGATTATAATATATTCGTCATTATAAAATACTCTGTGACAATTGAATGATTAACTTAACCTAACAACACCAGTGCGACATGTAAATTTCAATTTGAAAGGGTTATATTTTTAGATATGGTTGATTTTTGGGAAAGAAAGTTTTTGGCTTTCTACTACTCCCTCTTGATACAAAAAAAAATGTGGGAATCTTCAAAAGAAAGAAAGCAATCAATTTTATTTAAAAAAGTAACTCTATACAAAGAAGTGACTTTCAGACACAAACTGAAAGAAAAAGCCCTCCTGAAACAGTTACTTTCTTATAAACATTTATATTTTCGGAAGAAAAAACATTTTGAAACGAATACTTTTATATGAACACAAAATTATACAGAAAACGCCTTTCTCCACTCAGTTTGTATTCCAAATATTCGTTATGGAATTGCATCAGATATCATTTACAGGATTTCTATGCAGTATACTAAATGAAAGCTAGAAATTTCACTCACAAGGAACACTATACTAACTAGAAGACATCGACATTTCGCCGTAAGACACTTGCCTTACGGCTCTTCAGTGCCAATCGATGTCTACCAATGAGGATGACAGTGTTCCATGTAAGTGAAGTTTTAACCTTTCATTTAGTATATTGTGTAGGAATCCTGTGAATCATATCTGATTCAATTCCCTATCGTATATTTGGAATACAAACTGAGTGGAGATAGGTTTTTTAGTATAATTCAGTGCTCATATATAAGTATTTGTTTCAAAACAATTTTTCTTCCGTGTAATTCAATGTTTATATGAAAAGAGCTGTTTCAAGAGAACTTTTTCTTCCAGTTTGTGTTTGAAAGTTATCTCTTTACTTGATCCATTTATATATAGAGTTACTTCTTTTGAAATTGATTGCTTCCTTCCTTTCTTTGAGAGATTCCCACAATTTTCAGTATCAAGATGGAGTAGTAGAAAGCAAAAAACTTTTTTCACAAAAATTTCATTTTTTTCTGCAATATTATTCTGCTAATTTTGTAGACCTGCTATAAGCCGTTATTTGGACTATATAATATTTGTAACATTCTTATTATACTGTTGTTAGTCCAAAACTGCACACGTCAGAACTGCAACACTCTTCTCGACTTGCGTTTCACCAAACAAATTGGCATCATCAGAAGGTAAAGTGTACCATGTAGATATACCATGTAGATATACCATGTAGATTATACCATATATACTTTTATGGCCGACTACAGACTGCAGTCATTTTTGTGACTTTCTAGTAGAATAGCCTTGCTAAAATAACTGACAATAACAGAAAATAAAGTTGAAAATTGAATATGGAAGGTTGTCACAATCTGCACAGAAAATAATTTTCGATGCTAAACCACCTTCCATTTTTCGACTGGCTGCAAAATTCTGTATCAATTAAAAAAAGAATTTATTGCGAGGTTTGAGAATATCAGTGAATACTTGTTAGAGAAATGTCGTGTCCATTCAGTGAAGAAATAAAATAAGTTTTACAAGGTCATTCAAATACTGAAATTTCAATCCGATTTGACTAACCGACGCATTCGCCAAATATATTTGAACATATTTGTACCTGCGTACATATTCTTATAAAAGTTAGTTGGAAACGATAATTTCTTTAGGGATGATGAAAATTTTTTACAGCAATTACGTTATTAAAATTTTAAAAATACTGTTACTTCTCCGATGCAAAGTACTGTTTAGATAAATTTGTAATACCAGTTCCTTCGCCAAATTCAACAAGTCCCTTCAACAGTTCGTGTTTAATTAAAATCGAGGTTTCTACCACGTATTCACTTCTTTTCTGGGCTAAAAAAAATCATAAAATGATTGCATTACCAACAATAACAAGATAAAACAACATCCAAAAATAAAACTTATCAGCGGTTGAAATTTCTTTTATTAATTCGTCAATTTCACACAGTACGATAACAAATTCAACCAATAATCCTTCGACACAGTATATATCACGAATCTTTTTTTTTCATTTCGATAATCGCCAATTGTTTATTCAGAAAATTATGTGCTGTCTCGATCGAAACTTGTATTGTAGCGATACCATTTATCTAACTGCACCCCTTATTTAGGGACTACATTGTCTAGAAAAATATCTCACACTTTATCAACTGCATGTCTGGTTAACTAATTTAATAGAACTGACAAAAGGCATTGTAGTATAAACTGGATTAGATTCCCATACGGGACCCATATCTATATAGCTCGATCCCTTCGTGAAATATTTCGACCCCGGTTCTGAGAAATGAATGAAAGTTTCGACAGCAAATGTGAAGATAAAGTATCCCAACTTTATTTATTATAAAATCGCTGAACTCAAAAGTTGAAGTTCAGGGATTCCCACAAAAATCGCTTAGTTATTTAGAATGAGATGATAGATATGGTTTAATAGATATTGTTTACAATACAACACGTTTTTATTTAGTGCACATCACTGGAAAAACAAATTGAAAAAAAAATCATAGATATATACATATAAAGCAACATATAAGGACATTATACAATGTGTCCAAAATCATTTAAAATATAATTTACTAGTACACGATTGTGGGGTAAAAAAGGCAAGTTTATACCGGCCTTATTATTATTTATGTTGACCGGAAACTCGTGAAGGTTTCTCGAGGACAAAACCTCGGAATGAAAATCTTCAAATAATGTCTCATAAAATTTAAAAAGTGGCAACAAGAAAGTGTTTTTAATATCCTCCTAAATAACGTCAAACAAAAATTAAAACGAAATTGGTGAATCGTTTCTTTTCTACTCTCTCATCTCTCCAGAAGTATTCGGGATTCCTTAAACGGTAAAACGTCAATCAAATAAAATCTAAAATGGACAACTTTTTCCTAAAACCAACTTTTTTATTTCACGGTTTTCGATTTTGATATTTCATTCCGTTTGAGAAGTGGGAAAATAAAAAGCATCAATTTGTGTATAGTGGTACAAGAAGCGATGGCGAAGTAGAAATTTACTGAGCTTTTTCTCAAAAGGTGTCAAGTGAAAATCTTTTTGTCATACAGCAGATAATAGATCTTCAAACTTTCCGAAAAAAAAAGAGATGAAATCAATATTACTCGTTAGTTCTAGAAGAAAATGGTTCATTCGCCAAAATGTTTCCCTTTCGAATGAGAATCGAAATTTTAAACATTACTGTGTTGACAATGTCGCACGTACAGTCGGAAAAACATGAATACAGAAGGAAGTAGAAAATCAAATTATGCAATATGAATAAGTTTTCGAATAGTAGTGACGTCACGACAATCATATTTACTCGATTTTGAAAAAACTACTGACAAAAATATTGTAAAAAATAAAAAAACGAGATACATGTATGTAACTCTGTATATCTGAGTAATAGAGTGCTCTAAAAAACATTATCATGCATAGTGCACGTGATCTTCCAGAAAAGGATGCTTGTACAGAGTCGCAGTAAGGAACGATCGATTTTTTTAGGGGAAACATCTATAGCCGCACGTAGGACCAGACCAATTGATGGCGTGGCAACGCCTGCAGTGACGATGGGTCGCCATGCGCAAGCGACTGTGCGATTCTCTTCCCACTGGTTCGGCGTTACGCTGTCTTTCTCGCCATACTAAGCTCAGATACCAATAGTTTATACAGTGGTGTTTACTACAGTATACATATCCTGTGTTTTACTGAATGATTTTTTTTTAAATAATTGAAAATAAAATATGTCTGACAGTGATAATTTGAAAAGAGAACGTGAAAGTTAGCAGCCTTCTGAAAGGAAAGCGAAATCATACTACTACACCCTATCAAGTATATTGAAACGTTTATTATTATTAGTATTAATTATTCGAGATCTTTAGTAATAAATTGCAATAACTAGCTAAGATTCTTGAGTTCTCTAGTATATCAAAGCCAGATTTGAATTTTTTCATGTATGATCAGAGATCCAGACAAGAGACAACTTGACTGTCTACTTAAATAAGATTTTTTTGACAGTTCAATGCCAAATAATATTACTCAGTGAGCACCAAATGTGTCCTCTTAATTACACGATAATATACTAGTGATGCACCTTTGATGTAGTAATGAATATTACTGGAGTTTTATCCCAACACCAAACCGTTATTTTTAACACCTCGACACGTGTTTCAAACACCAAGTGATTATCTTCAAGAGAACAATTGAACTGAGGCCAATTTGGTGTTAACCTGTAATGAGCTTTCTGGGCATCTGAACACATGATAATATCATACCAGTTTTTGCTTTGAAGATATTTATTTAGTTCTATATAGTTGATTTTTTTATTGGCCTATTAATAATGGTTCTTGTGGGTGTATTTTCTTGAAATATTTCACAGGCGTTGTTATTGTATTTTTCAGACCCCCTTTTTTTATTAAAAATATATGATCAAGAATACTTCGTGAGTCTTGAGTAATTTAGTAAAACACAACTTATGCATAATGTAGTAAACACAACTGTATATACTATACGTATCCGGCCTCAGTGAGGCGAAACAGATAAAACCGAACTACTGGGAGAAAACCGCACAGTCGCTTGTGCATGCCGGCCGTCGCCACCCCAGCAATGGAGAAGAAGTGCGTTCTTGCGTTGAATCTATTTAAAACTAATTATAATTTATTAGTTTTTCCAAACTTATATTCAAAACATAAAAAGCAAAGGAAAAGGCAACTAAACACGTAGAATATGATTAAACGTTACGTTTATTTGTAATTGCTATAACTAGCTCATAAAAACATCCATATGAAATTAAATATGCCGCTAAATAAAAAAAGTTAAAACTTTTCCAATCTATGGAAACTTCAAGATTGAAAAACTGATTGCCACTTTTTAGCTATAGTCTATGGTCTACGGTAAAGGACCTTGTGATGGACTCGGCGGACTTGATGGACTGTGAAAAAAGTTGCATCTCTTCCACCAAAGAGTGCAACGAAGATTACAGTCAAATACTATTCTGAAACAAAAGTACATCTTATCACAATCTGCAAATAAACATACGTTAGCAAACTGTAGTGGTTAATATGACTGTTACATGGTAGTTATTATTCATGAAGTTCAGCAGCATAGAAAACTTTGATCTTCATAAAGACTGTAAACATGCTTCTGTAGTCAACCCTTTCATAGTTCCACTAACTCCGTTGCAACGTCTTTTGTGCCGTGAACTATGGCAAAATAGTACCATTCAACTTCAATACTGAAGTTTTCAAAGTGGTGGCACAGATTAGAAAAGTTTTTTTTATTTTTATATTGAGCGGCACACAGTATAATTCCATATGGAACTGTTGAAAAACAGTTTAATTTGAGAGGTTACTTTTTACCAATATCTCCACACACGACCCAATAGCGTAGATTTCCGTCTGAAATATAGTCGCATAGAAATCTGAAGGGTTGATACATCCATCCTGAGTCTGTGACTATATTCTTCATCAGAAAGGAGGTGGTAGGTCTAGAAGGATTCCCATGGCTGTGACAGTTCAGTGCAAATGGCACCAGAGATAGCCAGGCAAGCCTGTCTCTTGCACCAAAGAGCATGATCATTGGTCTGACAATCATCATATATATCTAATGGATTTGTTTGGGTCCTATTCTGCAGTATTTTACACAGATCCTTCGACAGGTCCATACGGATAGTTTGACTATGTGTAGGACCTTTTCCAAGTAAGCATTCTAGGTGGCTTTCTTATCTAGGATAATACCTAGATATTTCATTTACGCTGTAAACGATCGAAAAAATGTTTTTGATATCAGTTAGTGTTCTCGAACATATATCAAATAAGCTCACTACGGAATAAACTTATCGTGGTACCTCTTTTGAAAACGACCGCGACATTGTCGGATTATAACGTGTCCGGTGCAGATAACGTTTCGATGCGTGAATTTGTTTTAGATTGTGAAGAGTTGTCAAGCCGACCGCTTTGCAGTCGCTTCAATCGAGATATTAATACTGTTTTGTCGAAATTTATTGCGACATCATGGAAATGTGGCGATGTCATTGTGTGGCATAATTACATGAAAGGCGTCCATCATGGTCGTTATGGGGCGAGTTCGTGTCAACGGCACTGCATCGTCCAGGATTTTACCGTGTGAAATATTTCATTAGACGGATTTGAAAAACTATTCTTAGAGAGTCTATCAACAATTTACTTACATCTTACTTACATCTATTTTAAATAAACATTTCCATACTTCAATTAAAAACTATACAGAAAAAATGAGTCAACGGACTCGCATTACATTGTCAACTTTGTTTAAAAAACAAATAACCAGTAAACTACTGAATTCAGTTTTTATGACAAGTAAGGAAAAAACAACTGACGTAAAAACGAGACCCAAATTATAGAAAAAATCAGCTAGATTATCAGAAAGAATGAGTAAACTGAAAAACTGGAATCTTCAACTGCATTCGAATACATAAAACTGTTAAAATGACGAACTCAAATTGTTATGTAGGAAAGTGGAAATGAGTCAACTGACGAACTCTAATTACCAATTATTATCGACAATACACAGACTTAGTAGGCTGGATAACTCAAATGGCTGAATATTATCGAGAACGAAAAAAATGAGTCAACTGACCAACTCAAAAAACTAATTATTGGACTACAGTAAGAATGAGTCCCGTTCACAAAATCAAATTGGAAACTATCGCAAAGAAAGAATACATCAATTAACGAACTCAAAATTACCTTTATTGATAACATAAATAATTAGTCAACGGACGAAATCTTATTATGACCAATTCAAAAAACTAATTATTGAACTACAGTAAGAATGAGTCAGTTCACAAAAACAAATTGGAAACTATGGTAAAGAATGAATCAATTAACAAACTCAAAATTACCATTATTATCTGTTTAAAATCTGTTTTTCCGTTAATCAGCTCTCGCCCCCATACGAACAACAACTCTCAGAAGTTAAGAAACTTGTGCGAGCTAAGGACTAAGATAAATTCTCTCGAGAAAAATATCTGGTCGAGGCAGGAATCGAACCCACGATCTTCCGATCGTGAGTCGGGCGCACTACCACCGCGGCCAATTCCACAAAGAGGAAGATTAAAACTGAGTTTTAATCTTCCTTTTTGAAGATGATCACTTGGTGATCGAAACACGTGTCGAGGTATTGAAAATAACGATTTGGTGTTGGGAAAAAACTCCAGTAATATTCATATATTTATTATATCAAGAGTAGGTTAACAAAAAAACTGAAATTGGCAACTATTATGGAATACAGATATAGTGAATCAAAACTTACTAATAATAGATAATGAGTCAACTGCCAAACTCAAATTGTTAATGGATATCGAGTTAGACCAGGAATCAGTCAACTGACGAACTTGAATTGTCAACTTTATTCGAACACACTGTTGAAAATGATTGTGAAAAACATGTATATATACTGTAATTTTCACAATATTTATAGGGTAACTTCAATTTTACACAATAAAAACCGTGATAACGGAATACACAGAATTTCATATGTGAACCAAAGAGTTGAGTAAAAATACTTTGTGAAATTAAATTAAATCACAGAAGATTCCATGTGAAGTTCAATTTACGTGATATGTTTTGTGAAATCCCCTCCAAGACACGTGGTATATCAGTGACCTTCTATTTTCAAAACGCCGCGCTGACTTGAATCCCTCTGATGCCAAGTAAGTATCTGAGTTGAGTATCTATATAATTATATAGATGCAAACATAAATTTGTTTAGGAAATATGATTTGCATCAATATTTTCACAGAAAATGGATTGGGGTAACATTTGTATGTTTCCATTCTAACTGTGGAATTTCGATTTGAGCAGTTGTTCTCATCAGCATTGTGATGGGAATTTAAAATAATCTATGTATTTTTTTCAGCTTCAGAGGGAGTATCAATTTACCATATGTTTTTTGAAAAGGGAAATATTAACGACGGATATGAAAGCTTTCTAGAAGCTTCCTCTTTGTACTTCCTTATGAATGCAAAGTACCCAAAGGCCTCGGAAACTTCATTGGAATTTCTTCAAAAAATGTTTTTGAAGATACATCCGAATACAGGATCGAAGTCAAAAAAATTTCCTGCGTGTGAAAAAAAAATCATGAATAAATTAATGTCACAACGAGATAAGAATATGTTTTCATTAAACCTAATAAACGTTTCTATTCATGATTCGTACATTTCTCATGTGTAACTTTATTCATTTCATTTGAGATCGTTTATTTGTACTTATATTATATTTTGCAATGTCTACTATATTTTCAAGATCCCCAATTTGAAAACAGGGCAAATATATTATCAAAAAGGGAATAGTGATTATTAACAACATATTTTCAACTTGTCTAATGAAATAATATAATTTCCTAATTTCTTAATTTTTCTCAATTTTTCTCAATACTGTACAGGGTAAAATTCATAATAACCCTTTCAACAAATTTTTTTCCTATTAATACTTGGGGTTTCGAAAACGTAGTAAAATAATTACAATGAAAATTCTATTTTATTTCGAAGTACAATGTAATTTAACATACTGCAATCACACAGTATAGATAGAATTTCACACAACTGACGATGTAATTCATACATAGTAACTCGCGTGAATTGGGGTTTATTTTATGTGATACTACAATTGACAATTAGAGGTGACATAGATTTCTACATTATAAATACTGTAATGCATTCATAATAAGTCATGTGATTCCCTGCATTTTTGGTCAAAAACTACAAAGAAAATTGTGAAAATTACAGTACTTGTATGGTAAAATTACATGACTCAATATGTATTTTCACAAGGAGTTTTCACCGAATTCATTTGGTAATATGACGTTCACAGTAATCCCTGTGATATCACATTATTTTACGTTGGTTACAAAAAGGCCAACGTGATATTATGTGATTTCACAAGATTATTTTTTGCAATTCAGAGGAATGATGAGTCAACTGATGAATTCAAGTTTTTATGATCATCTACTGAGAAAAATATTTTTACAATTTGTTAATATCTTGAAGACTGTTCAAATTACAATTGTATGTTTCTCCCTATCTAATTAAGATGTTTCGTAAAGATACTCTGAGATTAAGGCGGGTATAGAATTAAACTAAAAAGAGGATAGGTGGACAAATATAATTTTCTTCTTGTAATAAAAAACCTCATTGGACACCGCTGTATCGGTAACAATAAAACCTGTCGCCGATGAAAAACAGATCACCAATCGAGCGATCCCGACATATTCCCGTTGGAAAGGGGTTACGAATTACGCACCATCAGAGCCAACGTCCTTTACCCCCTGACCTCGAGCCGGGTTCAAATAACGCTACATACAACCCCCTCGGTCAGAAAGTGCATTGACCGACCGCTTACCACACACGCAAATCCGACGCAGAGCTGACGTTCTGAATAGAAATGAACATTCTGTAGGGTATTAAATTGCCGTTAGGCCTTTACTGGAAATCTACATGTTTTGAAATACAATTAATTAAGAAAGAAATTCCTTGAGGAAATACAGTTACCATATAATTCACACAACGAACCTCAAGACTAAAAATTAGTAAATATTTAATAATAGTTGCTAATTTCCACCCATCACGTCTTAGGGGTGTATTAGAGCTGAGCCTAGCTTTGACGTGAGCTCAGCTCGGCTTAATTTCTTAATGCATTGGTTTAGCTACAGCTAAGCTCGACTATTGAATGCCCGAATCGAGCCGATCTATAGGTAATGATTCATTCTTTTCCTTTTCCATTTCGAAAATATACCCATGCATCAACGTCCAGCCCTAGAACGCTCAAATATGACACATATGCACCTTACAACACCGAGGCAAGGAATATTAGGTAAGGTTTTTTGTTTGAAATCTACTCTAAAGAGGGCTAAAGAGGTCTAAAACCTCTTACGACACTTTGGTCATTTACAATATTGTATAGTATTTCGCATCTTGGTTATAGATATGAAAGCACACCTACATTTGGGGTTTCCAAAGTCTATCCTTAAGGGGGCGAAAAAAGGGGCTGGACTTTCTTATCACACATCGGGGTTTTTCAAATTTATATCTCAAAGGAGACAAGAAACTCTGTAAAATACGAGTATAAAAGGGAACATATCAATACCGAAAGTTGTAAACTGCGTTGCTTCAAAATGTACGTTTTTTAAAGATATACAAAAAACGTTTTGAAAAATTAGGATGTCGTTATATAGTTTAGTGATAATTGTTTCATAGCTGATGTTTGTGGATATTTGTTTGAGGATATTATGCGTAATTTGACTACAGTAACATTTAGGTTTGCATGGTTTTCTTCTGAGCATTTGGAATTGTGAACTTTGCAAAAATGGAGACAACCTTTAAAAATGTCAAACGTTTTGAAAAATTAAGATGTCGTTCTATAGTTTACTATTAATTGTTTCATAGCTGATGTTTGTGGATATTTGTTTGAGGATATTATGCGTAATTTTTGGCAACAGTAACATTTAGGTTTGCGTGGTTTTCTTCTGAGTATTTTGAATTGTGAAATTTGCAAAAATGGAGACAACCTTTAAAAATGTCATAAATGTCAAACGTTTAAAAAAAATTAGGATGTGCGTTATATAATTTACTCATAATTGTTTCATAGCTGATGTTTGTGGATATTTGTTTGAGGATATTATGCGTAATTTGACTACAGTAACATTTAGGTTTGCGTGGTTTTCTTATGAGCATTTGAAATCGGAAATGTCATATCGCTTTGATTATTTTGTGCGTTTTTTTTCTCCAGATAGACCAATAGTTTACCATCTTCGGGATATCGATCCCCCATTAAATATTGATTTTTATTGATTGATATTTTAGATATGGTAACCATTGTACTTATAATTTTGTATTTGAAATTCATCCATGCACGAGGTCTTATTATTGTTGTTATATCAAATTTATAATTCTATTCCTATCACGAGCGGATAGTTCAATAACAATAATAGCAACTTGTTTTGGGATAAACTAAAGTGAGTTTGTTTTTAGAAATTATATTTATCGTTCGCCTAAAAATTTTTTTACCGATTAAAAAACTGTTAATTACCTCAGGAACTACTGATTTCAAAAGTAAACCAGTAATGGACACTGAATTGGAAGTCCTATTGAACAGGGTATCGCAAAACCGTCTTTGAAATTCCATTTATGAAATTTTGTATATCAAAATAAGTGATGCTGTAAATCATATTTCAATAAAGGGAGATACAAATCTTGTGAAATATGCAAAAATGAATTTAATGAGTGTAGGTTTTTTTTTATTAGAAGATTTTACTTCTCATAACGATTTTTTATGAAATCAAAAGTTTATTCATTCCAGCCGGAACCCACTAATTCTAAAGGGAAAACACATGCGTTGTACCTGATAAAATGAAAATTGCCCAAATGAAGCCACTATTCAAAACTTGAATATTTCTTTTTCAAATACGAAACACAAGCACTACAGAAAAATTCTAAAGGCGCTCTCAGAGCGGTGCCCGTGAGAGATTAGCGATTCACATTGGATTTGAATCGCTGGAGATTAAATCCATTTGGAAAAACGTTCTCAGAAAGTTTATTCCACATAAACGCCCTTCTCCAAATGAAAAAGTTCTTGAACAGTGAAGTTCGTGGTGTACTAAGTGGAACTTCAGCCACAGTCCGTCACGTATTTCTGATATGTACCGCTCTTGGTGGAATCAAATGTGCCAAATCAATTGAACACCTTCCGTGAAAGTATCTACAGATGAGAGACACATTTCCAACCTCTCTTTCGATGTCCCAGACTATCAAGGTGGCAAGTGATGTTCGCGTCTCCAATCAGCCGAATGGCTCTTTTCTGGATGGAATCCAGCAGCTTCAGGATATGTTTGGGGGGCAGAGCTTCAACATGAGAACAATACTACAAAGAAGGTCTGATCTGGGTTTTATAATGCTTCAAAAGTTGCTGAGGTGTGTACAGTTTTCTGATTCGGAACAGTGTTCCAAGCTTTTGAGAAGCAGCCTTTGCAACTCCAGCGACATGATTGTGCCAAGACATATTGGTCTCCATATTTTAACTCCCAACAAACTCATCGAAACAGAAAGCGGAATTGTCTGACCTGACATTATTATATCCGGTTCGGAGACATTTATCTTCTTGGAAAAACCGATGCCTGAGTTTTTGTGGAATTGGATTGAATCTGATTACTTTCACCCCAATTTGAAATTACTTCTAGATCTTCATTAAGATATTCAACCTTCTGGTGCCGATGAAGATGTGTTTCCGCAGCCGATGTCCTGGGATCCAAATGAAATGACGAGATAAGTGTGCTGTCGTCGGCAAAGCAATATATTGGATTCTTGTTTTTTTTTCAATGAGTCGTTGATATACAATAAAAAAAGAAGTTGGAGACAATATGGATCCCTGGGGAACACCAGCGTGAAAGTATTCTAAAGATATCCATCGACAGCCACTTGCAGGGAATGTTCTTTCAGGAAGCTAAAGAGCCATATACAAAAATGATTCGACAAGCCATAGCACCGAAGTTTTGCCAGCAAACCCTCATGCGACACACAGTTAAAGGCCTTAGAAATATCAAGCGCAACAGCTCTTGACTCTTCATTTTTCTCGATGGCTTTATTCCAAATATGGGTGACATACGGTAGAAGGTCGCCTGTTGATCTTTGTTTCCGAAAGCCATATTGATGATCGCTGAAAATGTTGAAGCCTTTCAAATATTTGAGGATATGGTGGTTTACGGCTTTCTCCATGATTTTAGATATCGCTGATAAGCGACTGGTCTATAGTTATTTGAAAGAGTTTTCTAGCCCTTTTTGGGAAAAGGATGAACGCGAGCATTCCAACAAGAAGGAAAAACCCTTTTTTGTAAGACAGGTTGAAAAGTCTTGATGCCTTGTTGATATTGAGCTGTTTTAAAATTCGCCTGACTAGACTCTGTCGAAAAGTAATTTCCGGCATTGTGTGTGGTGCCTTTCCCAGAAAATCGACTGTGGATTGGGACGCAAATTGTTCAGCAAGTAGATTTGCTTTTTCTATGGCTGCTGTTGCAATTGAACCATCCGTCTGTGTTATTGGTGGAATTGTGGATTTTGTAAAAGTTCTGATTAACAGCTTTCGCTACCGACCAGAAGGATCTAGACCCATGGGAATTGGCAAGCAGTTTATCCCTAATTCTCTAATTGTGAAGTTTTTTGCTTTCATTTATCCCAAGTTTGTAGCTGTTGCGAGCATTAATAAACCTGGTTTTCGGCACTGGGATTTTTGCGCCACTGATGAACTAGTCAATCATACTCGTTTTTTCCTAAATTATTGAGAAAGTAATGCATTCCAGATTATCTGAATGTCTTGAAAAATCAATATGGGTTTTGGAAACAATGTGATACGGAATCTGCGGTATTGGATGGTATCTCAAAAATTCAAACCGATTCAGTTATTTGTACAATAGAGACAGAAAGGGAGAGAGAGAGAAATTCAACATGTGGGAGAAATATATGGGTCAGGGAAAACTGTTATATGTGGGATTCCACTAGGATTCGTTCTCAGACCAGTACTGAATGTTCTGGTACTACAGCTTTCTATAATGCAGGGGTCCCAGTCATTAAAGGTCTTCCAGCAGCATAACTATCTCTAGCAAATGAACCTTTTTCACGAAGCCGTACAAAAATATTCGAAAAAGTTGTTGCTACTAGACAATTAGCATATTCATCTCCGTATACATTCAACACTAGAAGCATTACTTTCGGTCAATCCATACGCTAGATGCATGTCAATTATTTTATGATTAATAATAATAATAATAAATCGGCTTTATTGATAATACAAAAAAACAATACAAAGATATATTTGAAAATGAAAATAGGTTACAGGAGATTCTGGTACTCCTTGGCGAAGTCTAGCTCAAAGCTACTCTAACTCAACCAACAAGCACCGCTCCATAATGCATGCAAACATACAAAAATAAAAGCAATCATCTTCAAGGCAGTTTGAGTAGAGCCTTGAAGATGACAGCACTGTCAGCTGTCGAAAGCGCTCGCATATAATAAAAAAAAGTTATAAAGCTTCAAATACTTTTTGTGACATATGTTAATAATAAAATACTGAAAAAAAAGAAAAATTACTTGCATTATTCAAAATTTCAAAATTTATATTTATGCGTCTCTTGATACGAGTATTACTTTTTACATTTATACATTTTAAATTTTATATCTTTACAAATTTTGATGTTTACATTTTATATCTCCAATTTAACAACGTTCATTGATAGATTAGTTAACTTTTGCTCATGCACAAGGTTATACCTTTTATGAGCAACAAACCGATCTATTTGCTGAATTAGATTGAATAATTGTTATTGTAGTTTTATATATTTTCGATGGTAAATAAAGCTTCTGAACACGCCCTATTTTTTATCTCAAGTAGGAAACAGCCTCTATACAACTTTTATCAATTCAATTTCGGAGACAACACTGAAAATATTATTTCTATTTCGTATAGTGTTATAATAGTCTAGACACGAACTGACTACTCCAATAATTCTTTTTAAAAAAGTTACAAATTCATGCGGTCGCTAATGAGACACAGTGATCGAAACTCCGACAAATTTTTCACTTTCAGTAGAGGCCAGACGGTGACGCGGATTCATTCAAATCTAATTTTTCCCAGTTTTTCTGAAACATAAACAAAAACGTCGAGTGCTTTAAACCGTCATCTGAATCCACGGTTCGGTTACGCAATATTAGCACAGATCGTCTGGCTCGTTTTAGAGATGAAACATTTCGACGTCCTACAGGAAAATGAAATGAGGTCGCCGACGACAGATGTATGTTTTAATGAATGTCCGTTTTTTCCTGTAAATTTTGTCTAGCCGAGGTGTGTCGGGAGTCTTTCTGATTTCTTTTTATTGTTGCGTAAAAACATAAGATGTCGAATTTTCATCGGTACATTTGTTTAATATCTTTCATCCTCAAGTCAAAGTCATCATATTTAGATCCCTTTGAGAATGCCTATCTGACATTTTAATAATGACTGGGGAGATTGTGAAATATCGTGAAATTATTTTCCCAAACCAGAATAGATCGGAAATGCAGGGAATTAGGATGTGACAGATGCACCAAAACAAGGTTGACCAACAGTTCAAAAAAAAATATCGACAGGACGTATTGGGAAGCTTTCAGTATGTGTCGAATTAAAAACGTAAAATACCATCCTTCAAAAGTACATCACAAGACACAAGACGACTTTGGCAGAAAATATTGCATTCTTCGAGTATATGATTGACCAAAATAACTGAAAACTAATTTCATCGTCACTAATGGACTGATGAGTTGGAAAATAGATTACAAATAAAAAAAATTAATGATAAAATCTCAAGTAACAATTCAGCAATACATGATCTACCACAAATATCTGTTTTGGGACTTCTATTCAGTTCATATATAAATGATATTTGTAAAATTAAAAAACTATTTTCTAATGACATAGGAGAGTCGTTGAATGAAATCAGCCATTCTTTACAGAAGGTTAAATTTCAATAAGTTGAAAATGAACCCAAGTGAATTGAAATTCATGTTTATGTCACACTACCCAATAGGCATTTTCATCATAAGACGAGCGCAAGCGTAGCCGTCATATTGAAATGGCGGTAATTCAAAACATTCGTACTGTTTTAATCAACAATGGCTAGGCAAGGAATATTATCTCTACAAACAAATAAATTATTGGAAAAAACCATTGATGGTGCTTCACTTGTTTATAATTCAGTTGTGAACAATTAAAAAGGTGGTTAAAACGTCATGGGCGTCCGCAAAAAAAGTGAGCTGATTGGGAGGTTAGGTATCAGCATGTGTTTACTATCTAGAAGCATATAAAAAAATAGTGTTTACAGTTTTATTCTTATCAATAATGTCAATTTATTTGATGTAATTGAAAATATATTTCAGTTGACAAGAGTATTACTTATAGAACTAATAAATAAATCGAGCCATTAATATTTTGAGGCTGTACATATGACATTATTAATTAGACAAATATGTATATACCGAATTGAATATGTTTAGTAATTTTTATTAGAGGGGAAATATTCAATACAACATAATATATATGAAATTAACAGTCAAAAATGCAATAAGGAATAATGTACGTATGTTGAAATTCCTGATAGCTTAAAGGATCATGGTTTTGTTCAGTTGAATTACTTTCTCCAATGAAATGTAGTGAACAAATATAAGTATCCTTAATATAAGTATCCTTGGTAACATCATCAGTAGATTTAAAGCCTCGGTAACTCCTGCCACATTTTTTCACCCATAATTCACATTTCGCACATTTTGCACATGCTTTAATATGTATACGATGATTTTATTATTATTTTTGCAATATTCAAGACAAGGCTTTGGAAAATTTATAAAATAGTATGTGTTGGGTTTTGAATGATTTGTATCGTTTATCACTTTTACATACTCCATAACAACACCGTTGTGTTATTCCTTTTCGTACAGATAACATAATTATAATGAAGTATAACATTTTTTTTCTGATTATTTTGACTTACTTTTTTTTTCACTTTTTTTATAACTAATAAACTTCAATTTATATTTTAATTTTTAAAACATGAGTTGCGGGCTCTTCAACATGGTTGTTTACAAAAAACAGTACGAAAAAAATTGGCTGATACTGACGTATGCGCACAAAATGAAAAAAAGATATTGTTTAAAAATTTAAATATTTAGCTCGCTAAATTTCAATGGACAAGTAACAATTATAAGATTAAATATTGATGAATAATCGATTTATTGAAGTGGTTTTGAATTATATAATAATTTAAAAAATTCCAAAAAATCTTCTGTTTTAAACTATAATGAGTATAAATAATACTATAAAAATTTTAAATAATTCCTTCATATCAATTCAAACGAATCAGTCAAATTTTCTTTTGTTCTTTTCTATATCGTTCTTTTTACTCTAGTATAAACATTGTATGTTTCATAGAGAAATAAATTATTATTATATTTCAGGAAAAAACCTTGAAAAGTTGCTTATTTATACAAAAACAAATAAAATTTAGAAGATTTAGACCTATCATATACTGAAATTTACAGTAAATTTAAACTCAAATCAGCCACCCCCTCTCTACCACCTTGGTTAATCACCTAACACCTTATTTTGATCAAAATATGTGTACTGTTATTTCCAAATTTATAAAAAATACCATACCTGATACAAAAATATCTTTTAAATCTCAAAATAACTTAAGTAACTTTTTAGTAAATTCCAAAGACAAAATCAACAAATTACACAAAAGTGGAATCTACAAGCTTGACAGCTCTGATTGTTCGGCATTTTACATTGGTAGAACCTGTACTCGTATTAATGAACATTTAAAAAAAACAGACAAATCTGCTTTTGGCCACCACATAAAATTTCACAATCACAACTTTAGTCCCAATAGAAATTCCAAAATATTACATAAAATAAATAATAAAAATTTCCTTAGACTTGACTTGTTTGATGAGTTGGAGATTTCTAAAGAACTTTCCAATAATGATCATTGTTTGAATACTCAAGTAAACTTAAACAGAGATTTCCTTCCCCTTCATAAAAGGATTATGAATTATTAATTAATCAAATTTATTACTAATACATTTTATTCAATATTGACTTTTCCTCTACATAATTAATTTTAAATACATAATGAATCACTTCTCAAGTTGGTACCATTATTTTAACATGACACTTGACACATCCTGTCTCAAGTTGTCCTTCTTCATATAATACTTCGACTGAACCACATGGCCTCAATCCAAAAATGTATTTTCTTGGCTTTAAGCCTATTTTGTTTTATATAAGTCAAATATTACAAATGTGCCATGATACTTCCTGTTGCCTGACAAGTAAGTAATCTTAAACAATTTTTCCAAGTTTCTTAACCTTAAAGATTAAAAACTTTTTGCAACTTCAATTTTCACTAAACTTCCTTTTCAATTAGATCATTTACTTTCAGGTGATCACTGATGATGACGAAAGTCATCAATTTATATTTATTTTATTTATATTTATACACTTTAATACAAAAAACCTCTTCATTAATTCAAATAAGTGTATTCAGCTTTTCCAAATCTATTTAAAATCAAATATTCTATATTAATAATAATAATTGTCCATTGGAAATGGAAAATAGGAAACTGAATGTGTACTGATGTTCTTCAAGAAATAAGGTGAAATGTTCAAATTTCGCGGGCTACGTACATTCGATTAGCGGTTTTTTATGTTGGTACACTCGTCTCGTACATAGTTTGAGCTGTTAAGCATGTTTAGTTAATTAGCGAGAAGTATGAAATTTAGAATTATTTTGCGTGTTCGGTAATTTTCTGCTACGAAAAATGGAACAAAGAATTCGCATCAAATTTTGTGTAAAAAATGGAATTAAGTGCTCAAAAACTCAAAATGTTGACAGTGGCATACGGTGATTGTACTTTGAGTCAGAAAAACATTTACAAGTGGTACAAGCTTTTCACAGAAGGTCAAGAAGATGTGAATGACTACAACCGATGAAAATATTGAGAAAGTAAAGTGTTAAGAAGAATCATCGAATCAGTATTAGACAATTTGCTGAGGATGTCAGCATATCGGTTGGCTCATGCCATGTAGTTTTTCCGAAAAATTTCGGTACAAAGCCTGTGGCAGCAAAGTTCGTTTCAAAATTGCTGAATTTTGACTAAGGAATTGTTGAATAACTTCAATGGCGATCCAGATTTGCTTGAAAGGGTCATAAGTGGTGACAAATCATGGGAATACGGTTATGACATCGAAAAGAAAGTCTCAATGAAAGAGCCCAGGAGAGCAAAGACTAAAAAAGCACACCAAGTTCGATCAAATGTCAAGGTTTTGCCCAGTGTTTTCTTCGATTACCGTAGCCGTAGTTCTCGCTACATGGTCATAGGTTCAATAAGGAGTATTATCATGGGTTATGCGCCGTTTGCGTGAAGCAATACGAAGAAAACGTCCGTTATTGTGAAATAACAATTCATGACTTTTGCATCACGATAATGCACTGGGTATTGCTCGTTCATAATTTTTTGGCCAAAAACAACACCGTAACCTTGCCTCAGCCACCGTATTCACCAGATTTGGCCTCCTGCTACTTTTTCCTGTTCCCAAGAATGAAAAGACCCATGAAAGGACGGTGTTCTGCGACGATCGAGGAGATGAAAATCGAATCGCTGAGAGAGCTCATGAACATATCAAAAAGTGGAAAAAATTGAAATTGATGAATAATTAAATATTTCTTGAGAAAAATGAAATATCATCTTATTTTTTGAACAGACTTCGTATTGTGTTGTAACGGAGCCGCGTGAATGGAGACACAAATGCAAAGGTTGGCCTACCGTTATATAAACCGTATAGTCAAAATATTGTATTTATAAATTTTACCTATAAATAAAATGAATGAATTGGGAAAAAACTCCAGTAATATTCATTATTACCCCAAAGGTCCCAAACAGTGCTCATAAATAAAGTGAATGATTGGAAATTTTTCGACATAGTCAGCCTTGATGAAATGACTATCGTTTCAGAAAACAATTCCGTTTCTTTCTCGAAACTTAAAAAATGTATTGTTATCGGCGGAAAATACCTCGACTGGAGATATGTATGTTTACTTTTTGAAACGTTTGCGATTTGAAGAAAGCTAAGTGTACAAAAAATTGTCCAACTCATTTATTTTGCAGCACCGAATGGCTCGCTCATTAATTAATAAAATTCTGTTAAAAACGTGCGGAGGAAAATTCTTTTCATGCGGAAGCTCCGTTACAACTCAAATAAGTATATTTTTTATAAGTGACGGTCTTGATTTTTCTCTCTCACTAACTAAAGAACATAGGGACTCAATTTGAATATCCCACACCCGAATGTGGGAGAGATGTAATTATTGTAAATACCTACTCTGTACACTAGACCTCATATTTGTTAAGGAGAAATGTGTGATAAAGCATTTTTTATTTTGATTTTGGTTCTTCTCTGAACGTATCAATCTGTTGACTAAATGAATAAAAAGGCTGTGAAAAATGGAGGACAATTCCCACAATCAGAATCCTCTTTGAATAGTTAAATTTTAATTTAATATTTTTTAATATTTTTTGTACCTTTATTCATTGGAGGTTGAATAATACATGTGATTAGCCGCCAGGTCAAGACCAAGTTCTCATAAATTAGGATTTTGAACCAATATATAAAAGTCGAATTGAAGGGGTTATATTTTTAGGAGTGATTAATTTTTTGGGAAAGAAAGTTTTTGGCTTTCTACTGCTCCATCTGATACAAAAAAAAGGGATGAGAGAATCTGCCAAAGAAAGGAAAGAAGTAATCAATTTGAAACTCTATACATGAATGTGTAGATCATGCAAAGAACTAACTTGGAGACAAAAACTGGAAGAAATTCCTCCTTAAACAGCTACTTTCATATAAACATTGAATTACACGAAAGAAAATGATTCTTTCGAAACAAATACTTCTATATGAACACTGAATTATACAGAAGATACAAACTGAGTAGAGAAAAGTATCTTCTGTATAATTCAGTGTTCATATAGAAGTATTTGTTTCGGAAGAATCATTTTCTTTCGTGTAATTCAATGTTTATATGAAAGGAGGACTTTCTTCCAGTTTTTGTCTGAAAGTTACTTCTTTGCATGATCTACACATTCATGTATAGAGTTTCAAATTGATTACTTCCTTCCTTTCTTTGGAAGATTCTCTCATCCCTTTTTTTTGTATCAGATGGAGTAGTAGAAAGCCAAAAACTTTCTTTCCCAAAAAAATATAAAAGTCGTTGCTTTGTTTTTCAATTTCCCATAAAGTTGAATTTTCTTTCAAGTTCTCCAGTTGGGATTGAAAATTATTGTTTAACACCATTATTATTGAACAGCGATGCTGTGATAGTACAAATAAATAAATCAGTTTTGAAATAAATACCCGTGAAATGGGCGAAGACAAAATTTTTGATACGAACGTAATTATTCTAGAGGTTAAATTAGAATGCATCACTTACCTATGGAAGACGTTTGTCGATTGAGCAAACTTTTGTACTCGTAATAAGGGTGATAAGGAGGCGTCATCTTCAAAGCGTCCTACTGAACAATCTCCTTGTACAAATCCTGAAAGTTAAAAAAAATTGTCTTAGTATTTACCTATACTGTTGATTGATGTTCATTATTGTGAGGTTTTTACCTCTCAATGTTTCAAATTCGGATTTCGGAAACTATGAGAGATATGAAGATGGTCAAATTGGGGCAAAGTTGCTCATTTACCTGACCGACAATTTGCCGTTGAGAAAGTTCTGAAATTCCAAGTATATCCGGTTATCCGGTATATACACGTTGAAAGGTAAGACCTCGTTAGTCCTTAGCTCGATCAAGTTTCTCAACTTCTGAGAGTTGTCGTTCGTATGGGGGGCGACAGCTGATTTACGGAAAAACAGATTTTAAACAGATTTTTTTAAATGAAAAAGAATTTCGGAAAATAATTTTTATTGGAAAATAAATTGCACTTCTACATTGCCATTTTTCCCTGCTACGTAATGGTGTTTTCAGATTTGCTATCCGACGTTCCGTCTTCTGGCCACCACCATTAACTTTATTTTTTCTCATGGGTGCTACATTGGATTTTTTTTGTTTTGATTAGAACCAGATTTTACCTTTACAATGATGTATCATAAGTTATCATTCTTTTCCGAAACATTGGAGATATTGAAAAAAATGTATTCTTATTATAATAGGCTTCGACCTTGATGTTTCTAAATTTGACTTTCAATTTGTTACACTCATTTTGTTACTGTACAAGTCATACAAGTCAAAAATGATTTTCACGAATGACGAAAACAGATATATGATACAAATTTATTACAAATACGATATAAACAGTGTTAGAACATCGGAAATGTATTTAAATTTGTATCCGGAAAGATGACAACCACATCGAACTATCTTCAAGTTATTGGATCAAAATCTCACAGAGTTTGGTTCATTTGAAAAGCCGAGGAGAAAATACGGAGACAGAATGGACCAGGAAACTAAAGAAAATTTAATAAATGAGGTATGTATGAGATAAGTTAGACATCGTGTCCTTTTCAATAAAAATTAATATTTTGCAGATAAACATGAACCCGGAGAAATCTACACGTCAAATTCCCTCCGAAATGCATATTTTCATACAAATGCTTGAAGAAATGTTACAAAGTACACATCTTCCAAAAATTGCATCCAGGTGATCCCGAAAGGCGATTAGAATTTTGTAATTGGCTAATAAGAAGACCTGATTTTCCAGTTTTCGTGAAAAATGTAACTTGGACAGATGAAAGCACTTTTACGAATTGTGGGATATTCAACCGAAATAACGAACACATTGGAGCATAAACAACTCCGGACAGTTCCGAGAAAATCGACCTCAAGTGCGATTTAGTATTGACGTGTGGGCAGGAATTTACAAAGATAGAATTATGGGTCCTCATTTATTTGACGGAATTCTGAATGGAGAAACCTATAACCAATTTTAATGTCGATTTTCGAAGACTATTTGGATAGTCTACCTTTCGTTAACTATAACAACATCTGGATTCAATATGATGGTGCACCACCGCACACTACCAGATGAGTATCTAATTACCTGACTGAAAGATTTGGTGATAAATGGATAGAGAATAATGGGCCGGTGAGGTGGCCAGCAAGGTCTCCAGACTCAAGTGTTATGGATACATTCTTATGAGGTACACTGAAAAATAGAGTTTATGGTCAGAGGAAGTATCAAAATATTGGGTGCCTTCAGTATTGTTAGAGAGCTAGGAAGTTTGAGGAGGAGGGGAATTAATCGTGTAGTGAATGATATTCGAAGAAGGGCACAGTTGTGTTATCATGAAACAGGCCAGCATTTTGAGAATTTGCTGTGATTTACTTTTGTCTTCACATTTCAGTTAATTATTGTTATTTGTTCAAAGTTATATTCTCATTGAAAAGGACACGATGTCTAATTTACCTCATACAAACCTCATTTATCAAATTTTGATTGTTGATTCTGTCTCCATATTTTTTTTTATTGGTTTTTCAAACGAACCAAACTCGGTGAGATTTTGATCCAATAACTTGTTCGATATGGTTGTCATCTTTCGGGATATAGAAATACATTTTCGATGTTCTAACAGTATTTCTATCTTATTAGTAATATATTTAAATCATATCGAGGCCGTAGTCAGGAGGAGATCAAGGGGGGTTGATTCCCCCCGCGAAAGTTCTACAAGCAACGGCCATCCAAAAATTTTATCAAATACAACGATTGGCTTATTTGAACATCACAGGAGTCATGAGAGTGACACCAACCGCGGCCATGGAATTAATTACTGATCTATCACCTCTGGACCTGTACGTTAAGGAGGTTGCGTTAATGGCCATGTTACGATTGCACAAGGCTGGTGGAAACCTCGAAGCTGAGGTCAATTGCGGCTGAGCCTATGGCGAGAAGCGCTCACTGCGCAACCTCTGCTCCAGGCAACCAGTGATGCAATTGTACTCAGGTTTGTGTTTAAAAAACCCTACAATATATAAATAAAACAGAACACAGAGTCAGATGCTACAAATGCAATACGCTTAAATACAGATGGCTCAAAAACCAAAGAAGGCTCAGGAACCACCAGCGTGGTTCAAACAGAACTGGCTGGTATCTCAATTGCCACAAAAGAAATAACCAAGAAAGGAATTTCTGGCAAAAAAATAACAATCTGCACTGATAGCAGACAAGCCCTATTAGCCTTGAACAGACAACGTGTTACCTCAGACCTAGTACTAGAGTGCCACCAAGATTTAGCCAAAGCCTCGGTAGATAATAACATTCTGAGGTGGATTGAAGGGCATGACAGGAGTAAAGGTAATCGCATTGCCGACTCTTTAGCCATAGAAGCAGCTGGACTAAGAATTTTAGGGCCCAGTGGCACCTGATTACTTCAACAATTGCGGAACTAGCCAAACGTTACACCCATGCTCAATCCCTAAAGAGATGGGATGAAATCAAAGGATGCAATCTTACCAGGATCACCCTGGGCGACTCTGGGAAGCTGGCGCCGAAGAAATATTTAGCGATGACCAGGAAAAATCTACGCTCAACAGTAGGATTCCTGACTGGCCACTGTCAACTAAGAAAACGCCTCCATAATATGGGGCTAGTGGACACACCTCTATGCAGGATTTATGGACAGGAAGATGAAACTGTCAGGCATGTCCTATGCGAGTGTCGAGAGTTATCGTCAATAAGAGAGTGTGTGTTCGGCGAATCTTGTCCTACATATGCCGATATAAAGGAGATGTCTCCTAGTGACCTGTCCACCTTCCTGGAAAGGACACGATCGACGGTGACCTAGGAGGACAACTCCTTGGGAGGATGTACAATGGGTCGCATGTGGCCTAAGTGCTGTCCTATACTCACTCTCCCTACTCTACAGATACTATTGGAATTATAAAATCCGTGAGAAATTCTATCAAGTCCTTGGCAAAACGAACCAAGTGCTTGAAAGAGAATATTGAAAAAAACTTTCCCGAAACACAATAAAAAAACCTTACGGAAATGTGCGTACAAACTTTCAAAGATCTTGGCGACATTACCTGTTTCCACATGTACCGTGAAAGGACTTTCTCTTCTCTGAAACGCATAAAAACTTATTTAAGAAACTCCACAAGCCAGGAACGGTTTGACGTTAATGTCAATCCACCGTAGAATTGACATCAACATCGAGGAGGTAATTGATTTGTTTGCTGCAATAAAGCTAGAAAACTAAATTTGATGTTGTAAAAAGATGTGAATATTTCTGTAATGGTTTTCTAATAACACACACAATTTTCTTTCTTTCGTTATTTTTATATTTCATGTTTTTCTACTGTTCCACCAAACCAAACCCCCCCCGAAATTGTTTTCTGGCTACGGCCTTGAATCATATCTCTTTTTTCTTCATTCGTGAAAGCCATTTTCGCCAAAAATTCAATGACTTGAACAATAACAAAATGTCATTGAGTGTAACAAATTAAAAGTCAAATTTAGAAACATCAAAGTCGAAGCCTATTATGAAAATATGTAATTGATTTTTTTGCAATGTCCCCAATTTTTCGAAAAAAAAATGATAACTTATGATACATCATCGAAAAGGTAAAAGTCTAGTTCTATTCAAAACAGAAAGAATCTAATGTAGCGCCCATTGAAAAATAAAATTGATGATGGTGGCCCGAAGACGAAACATAGGATAGTAAATTTTAAAACAACATTATGTAGCAGGAAAAAAGTGGCAATGTGGAAGTGCAATTTATTTTCGAATCTTTCGAAAAATAAAGCCGGAAAAAAATAAAAGCCATTTTCCGAAATTTCTGTTTTTTCCATATATCTCCGAATATACTGGGAATTTCAGAACTTTCTCAATGGCATATTGTTAGTCAGGTAAATGCGCAACTTTGCTCCAATTTAACCATTCCGAGATCGCAAATGGTGAGGATCGAATTTGAAACACCCTGTGTGAATATTACCATTTCTTCAATTTGTGAATCGATATTTTTCTTTCACTTCATTGTGTGAATTTCACTCAAGAGTTTACAAAATCCCAACACATGTTTCACTATGTAATAGCTTCTTCAGACGTATGTAATACTCGTTACTCCGTTATAAACACGCCTGAAAAAGTTATTGTGTTTATTAATGATGAAACCATTATGAGGTGGATTTTCATCAATCACAGGATATCTACAATAATTGTTTAATAAAATAATTATTCAGTGTATTCCTTGGAGAAGTTAATATTTTTATTCGAGTGTTTGGGAATAAATAAAGGTAATTTTGAAATGATTTTTGAATAATTTGTAGGCAAATTTTTATGAATATAACTAGTTACTGACTGGACTATTCAGTTATTCATATTACGCAATAACTTTTTGGGATAAACTTTTCAGTTTTCCCTTTATTACACTTTACCAGATTTATTTTTCAGATTGTGGAAGGTTGAACAAGAACACCCTCAAAACAGTTAGAAGTGGCTTCAGACTCGAAAATAGTTCATTTTTGAACAACTTCGCAATTCCGTCACGGAATTATAAAAATAAGAAATCTTCATGGACCTGAAGCAATATATAATCGAATTACGTTAGTATTATATACTAGGTGTTTCATTGAACAAAAATATAACTTTGGTTCGTTACGATCCAATTAATCGCCCAATATAGAAGATAATAATTTTAAAAAAATAGTATTGAAAATGAAAATATCAAGATATTGATTTCTCTATAGCGATAGATCGTGACAATCTTATTGACTCATCTTACATGGATAGTATTAGGTTGTTTTTTTGTAGCTCCATACTGATCAATAGAGAATTTTGTACTCTATACAATGACGCTGTTCATTTTTTCCAAATTTAATTTTTTTGCTCTCTTCAATTAATTACTACGAGGTCTGTTCAAAAAATGAGGTGAATGTTCAAAATACGCGGGCTATGTACATTCGATTAGAGTTTGTCAGTTTTTTATATTGGTACACTCGTCTCGAATATATTTTCACAGTCTCAGCTGTTTTGCATATTCATTTTGTTGGTGAAAGGCATAAAAGTTAGAAGTGTTTTGCGTGTTTGGCGATTTTCTGATATTGAAACAATGGATCAAATAATTTGCATCAAATTTTGTGTAAAAAAATGGAATTAGGTTCTCTCAAAAACACTTGAAATGTTGACAGTCATAAAAATGTTTACAAGTGGTACCAGCTTTTCACTGAAGGTCGAGAAGATCCTCAGCAGATCAACTGCTGAGGATGTCGGCATATCGGTTGGCTCATGTTGTGCAATTTTGTCGGAAACTTTGGTCATGAAACGTGTGGCAGCGAAGTTTGTTCCAAAATTATTGAATAGTGATCAACCAAGCCGTGGCATGAGCATCGCTCAGGAATTGTTGAATGACGCAAAAGGGTCATAACTGGTGACGAATCATGGGTATATGGTTATGACATCGAAACCAAAGTCCATTCGTCTCCATGGAAGAGCCCATTCATCGACATCGACATTCAAGGAATCACTTGCATATAATGGCATAATATCTATTATTCAATACGTTGCCGCAAGATATTGAAGATTCGCATATTATACCATTTAAAAAACAAATAAAGGAGCTATTAACTAATAAGGGATATTATAGCGTAGAATTCTGTTATGATGATTATTGCTTTCACTGCATTTATTTCACCCTAGTTAAAGAATAATTTAATTGATTTCAATTTAAGAGCCACCGGTAGACAGCTGTTTCAGCCTATTGGGAAACATAAGTGGAACCACCTAGTGGTGTGACACCCAAGTCAACTTGCCAAGTTTTTTATGTCAGTGTTGGTGGTTTGACCAATTAACAGACAACTGCGGTAGCAGAAATTTGGGAAGCTAACCTGAAATGCCATCGAAAAACGAATCCACATGTTTCTAGAAATGATATGAAATCTAGAAACGTTAATGCAATCAAGCTGCTGGAAAATAATTCCATGAATTATTTATCTATTTATTTTTTGATTTTCATGGAATTATTTTCCAGCAGCTTGACTGCATTAACCTTTCTAGATTTCATATTATTTCTAGAAACATGTGCATTCGTTTTCCGATGGCATTTCAGGTTAGCTTCCAAAATTTCCGCTACCGCAGTTGTCGGTTGATTGGTCAAACCACCAACACTGACATAAAAACTTGGCAAGTTGACTTGGGTGTCACACCACTAGGTGGTTCCACTTATGTTTCGCTTGCGTTTACGCACCTATTTTTATCAAGTACTTTCTTGGTTTTTCTTATTTTGTCTTCTATTAGACATTTCGAAGGCCTTCGACCGCGTTTGGCATGAAGGCCTTCTACACAAATTGATCGCGTTCGACCTGCCTCGGGGCCTGATCCGGTGGATTGGGTTTTTCCTGAAAGATAGAACATTTCAGGTTAGAGTAGAGGGCTCTCTGTCTGACAACAGAGAGATCCTCGCTGGAGTGCCACAGGGGGCCGTGCTCTCTCCCACGCTCTACTCCCTTTACACCAGCGACCTTCCGAGGTCCGAGCATGTGAAGGTTTCTCTCTACGCCGATGACACGGCTCTCCTCTTCCATGGGTCGGGAGCTCGGGATCGTCTATATGCAACGTGCATTGGGCGACCTCGAGCGCTGGTACCTCGAGTGGAAGATCCGAGTGAACCCGGAAAAAACTCAGGCAATAACCATGGGAAGAACGATAGCTTCTCCGGCCATGAAAGTAAGAATCTCTGGAAGGGAGATTGATTGGCAAACGCGGGTCAAGTACCTAGGTCTTATTATAGACCGTAGGCTTACCTGGAACCCGCACCTGTTAAGCGTGAAGGCAAAGATCCAGGGTCGGGTGGCAAGCCTGTACCCTTTGATCAATAGAAAATCTAAGTTGAACCTAAAGAATAAAATCACGATCTATAACATGATGTTCAAGTCTGTCATCATGTATGCTTCAGGCGTTTGGGGACAAGCGGCTCGGACTAACATCTCCGTCTTGGGGACTCTACAAAATAAAATTCTACGGATGATTGTGAATGCTCCGTGGTTCGTGCGAAATGAAGCCATCCGCAGAGATTTGAAGCTGCCTTCCATTCAGCAGTCCATCCAGTCGAGGAACCGGCGAGTTTTAGATTACGCTGAAACTCACGAAAATCCTTTAGTCAGGGAAGCTATAGATACGTTGTAGACGACCCCTCCCGATATAGAAGGCCCCGACACTCTGTCGAATGAGGCGCCTATGTCCTCCGTTAACAGATGAATAATATCTTCATCCATCTCACCCCAGCCAGGTAGGGGTATAACGCGAAGGGCGGTATGGATGTCTGAGGACTTTCATGCCATCATCAAACATCAGTCATGACCCGTTTGTCTTACTGACAAACTTCAGCTAAAAAGGGAAGGGAGCCAGGCTTCAACCTGAATAAAATCAAGATGGATAACGTCATTTTGTCTTCAATCGAGGACAGCTTGCCCGGTACTGACGATGCCCAAAACCATATCGCTGCGAGTGCTCAAGGGCATAACAAAAAGTGCTCATCAGAAACTGATGAATAAATGAATATTTTTGAGGAAAATGAAAATTCACTAAATTTTTTAAACAGCTCGAAAAATTAACCAGACATTTGGCAATGATAGTGTTAATGGACGCACTCAGAAATAACATCTCAAGACAAATACCTTTCAATGCAAAAATATGTCAATAACGTGCTTAATATGATGAAGGAGCTGGAGCGTGTATGGCGACTTTATTTGGCGGGATGTTCATGTCACGATGAATTTTTGCCCTGACCCTTTTTTTGCACCGAAACCTTACAATTTTTCCAAAACGAACAAATACACAACAATCATAGATGGTATAAAACCAGCACACACGATGTAGTGTGTACTGTGAAGAAAAATAAGATATTGCGTCTTCCGTTGTTTCATCGCCTTTGATTAAGTCTACCGCTGCTGTAAACGAAACGAAATAAAAACTACAGACCACGGCCAAAAATCCGGGCAATATTTTGGCCATAATTATTGTCGGCCAGAAAGTTTACATACAAGTTTACAAACATTTTTTGTATGCTAGAATGTTTCGAATTTTTCATAAACCATTATTACATCAGTTCGTCTTGTGACTCCAACTTAACTTACAAAGTCATTCTCAATCATAGTTCTGAAACTATTTTCTAAAAAGGAAAATAACAAATTGAGTTCAACGAAGTCACGTAAATTGTTCTAGCGTGATGATCGATTTTTCACAGCAATAACAACCGAATCCAGTTTTCACTTTCTATAATATATTATTAATAACTTCATTGATGAAAGGCTGGCAATGGTGAATAGGAAAAGTGGAAAGTAGCGAGGCGATTGAAACGACACCGAACGCCAGTCATGCAATGTCACATGGTCAGAACAGTGTTATGACGCTGAACAAAACTTCTGATCTTACGACGATTGTGACGTATCAAATCATTGCAATGGTTTTAAGAAACTGAATAAGTAAGCTACCGAGGCCTAAAGGGTCGTAAATGATCCTTTAGGCCTCAGTTCAGAACTATTAGATTTTATAAACTGATAGAATTTCAGCACGCTGATTCATTTTTTACACTGTGGAGTATTCCTAGAGAGAGAGAGAGAAATATACTTTATTGTCCAAGAAATCAAGTTCTTACTGACAAAGCATGTTAGGAAAAAAATTGTTAAAGAGTGCTTTTTTTTTAAAACAAAATATTTACGAAAGTAGAACAATCCTTTACTAATCAGTTGAAAAATAAATGTAGGGGAGACCGAGGAGGGTTGTGACAGAGGAGAGTTGTGACACGCGCGATTTCGCTGTATCTGTGACCGTTAGCGAGCTGTCAACGTCGCACATTTATTGTTTTCTAGACTGCTTATTGGATTTAGTACGCGCCAACGGCCCACGAGGAGCGGCTGAGTTACTGTGACGCTGTCATCTAAAAAACGACCAAAAGTAAGTTTTTGATCATAACTTTCTTATTCTGTCTTTTGCTATGTATTACGGGAGCATTAGTGTAATATTTTTTCTAATTTGCATCGGGCCTTCAAGATTCAAAGCCATTCATAATTTTATTGAGATCTCTTACTGTTTGGAGGTTATACATTATTATTCTGGCACACTCACGATTTTGCGCACCTAGGAGAGTTGTGACAGGCTGTCACAACTCTCCTATTTTATTTACTAACAAGTGATATGGCTATTTTGTATGCATTCGATTGCTGCATTGCTTTTTTATTGTTTCAGAATGCCTAATACATATGTTCGTAAAACAGAGAGAGGAATGGCTAGTATCGAAATTTACGATCTGGCCTTTGAAGAGGTGACGGTTAGAGGCCAAAGCCTTCGAAGTGCAGCATCTTCATATAATCTAAATTATATGTCTTTACAAAGATACATTAAAAAGAAAAAGGCACATCAACAACAATTATCAGACGAGGCTCCATCTGTAGGCTATATCAGCCCAACAGTTTTTACGAAGGACGAAGAAAAGATATTGAGCGATTATTTGTTGACTTGTGCCGCGTCTAATTATGGACTGACTACAAAAGAGACAAGGAGTTTAGCCTATTTATTAGCAAAAAAACACAATAAAAAAGTTCCTGAATCATGGGAAAAAAACGAAATGGCTGGAGAAGTGTGGTTAAAGCTATTCATGAAGAGACATTTAAATTTATCTCTTAGGCTACCTCAAGCTACAAGCATCGCTCGCGCCACGAGCTTTAATAGGACAAATGTCGCTGCCTTTTTTGAAAACTATACAGGAGTCTTGGCCAAGCATACTCTCAGCGGTAAAGATGTATGGAACGTCGACGAGACCGGGATTACTACACTCCAAAAACCTGATAGAGTAATCGCACGACGTGGAGAAAAACAAGTCAGTGCGATGACTTCTGCGGAAAGAGGAACCTTAGTAACGCTGGCTTTTGCTGGGAACGCCTTGGGTAATTATATACCACCTATGTTTATATTCCCTCGGAAGCGATTTCAAGAACATTTTATTCGGGATGGCCCAACAGGTTCAGTAGGAACAGCAAATGGATCCGGGTGGATGCAGGAAGACGACTTTCACTTTTTTCTTGAACATTTTACAAACCACGTGAGGCCAACAAAAGAGCAAAAAGCTTTGTTACTTCTGGATAACCATTCATCCCACATGGCTTTGAAAAATATAGAGTTTTGCAGGGAAAACGGCATAATTTTGCTCACGTTCCCTCCACACTGCACACACAAGCTGCAACCAATGGATCGTGCAATTTTTGGTCCTCTTAAAAAGGCCATTAACACAGCTTGTGATAATTGGATGCGGTCAAATGCTGGCAAAGTTATGTCTATCTATGATATCCCTTCCATAACAAAAACTGCCTTTGATGTGGCGATCACTGCAAAAAATATCAGCGCTGGTTTTGCTGCAACAGGAACATGGCCTGTTAATACAGATATTTTTGGAGAAGCAGATTTTTTGCCAAGCCAAGTTACAGATCGCATTTTGACCAATCCTGTGCCAGAACAAGCTTCCATTACTGCAGAAGAAGAATTGATAGAAAATCCGGAAGAAGGAACCCCCACCCAAAATTTGTCAGTTGATATAGTTGAGAACGACGTTGTTGTTGGGGAAGGTCTAGAAAAAAGAGATCACAACGAGCACGTTGGATGTGAAGAACGTAATGTGACTCCTCTTGTTATGACCGGCGACAACTCTAAAGAGCCTGCAAATATTGAACCTGTTGCATCTACATCTACAGTTCGTAATCCACTTGCCACCCAATCTAATGTATTCTCGCCAGAAACAATAAGGCCGTTGCCTAAAGCTCCGCCAAGAAAAGCCACGCAACAGAATAGACGTAAGATCAAGTCTGCCGTGCTAACAGATACACCAGTTAAAGATGAAATTGCTGCCATAGAGGAAAATAGGAAAGTGAAGAACGTGAAGAAGCGCATTTTTACTGATAAAAATGCTAAGAAACCAAAGGGGAAAAAACCAAAAAATAAATCAAAGACAAAGAATATTCGTGACGAAGAGGAGGACGATAATGAGGGCAGTGATGTCACAGAAAATGAATGTTTTTGCTTATGCTGCCTCGAGCCCTTTGCCAATAGCAGGCCTAACGAAAAATGGGTGCAATGCATTAATTGCAAAGGATGGTCACATGAAGATTGTACTGGGGGAGAACTGCAATACGAGTGTCATAATTGTTTTTCGGATTAAACTAATATTAAGTATTTTTATTCTCTCTGTGCCATTTAGAAAGATGATTTATTTTGTTAAGTTTTAATAATTATGTTACTTAATTAGCCAAAGATTATGATTAAAACTGTTTCGTAATTACTTGTTCATTTTTAATCTACAAAAAGTGCCGATAAATTCCAAACACTGAAGTGTCACAACTCACCTCGAGCACTGTCACAACTTACCTTGGTATTAGGAGAGTTGTGACACGGGTTGTCGCTTTGGTTTTAATCCATTATCTCGGGAAACTTATTAGTTTTGTGTATTTTTATTTTTGATTCTAATAGAGAATAGAACAAGCTTTGACTGATGTAAAGTTCACAGATATAGCCAAAATATATGAGTGAAAGCAAAAAGTGTCACAACCCTCCTCGGTCTCCCCTATGTCAAATCTAGATAAAATGAGTGGGTATATAAAAAAATCACATAAAAAAGCAAATGAAATATAAATAATACATAATCATATCTAAAATAAAATCATAGCAGTTTTACTGTGAAATTCCTCGAGATTATAGAATGTTTTTTTTGAGTAGAGCTTCTTTGTATTGAATTGTATTGTATTGTATTGTGGAATTGGCCGCGGTGGTAGTGCGTCCGACTCACGATCGGAAGGTCGTGTGTTCGATTCCCGCCTCGACCAGATATTTTTCTCGAGAGAATTTATTTGGTTGAAGCTGGAACGATTCTGCAACCGTGTTAGGAATCACACGTTAAAAGGTAAGACCTCGTTAGTCCTTAGCTCGCACAAGTTTCTCAACTTCTGAGAGTTGTCGTTCGTATGGGTGCGGCAGCTAATTAACGGAAAAACAGATTTAAACAGATTTAAACAGATTTCATTATTCTCCTGAATTTGTTCATTTCTGATTTCGGAGGGTACGTAATTATATATTTTTTTGCATTCATAAATCAGAGAGTCCTATGTCAAAGTAGATTTCGGAAAATAGAGAGAGGTATTTTATTTTCCGATATTTGCCTTGTAACATATTTCATTTGACTGCTTGGTTTTGGGGTATCAACTGTATTAAGTTTTTCGTGTATTAGACATACATAATCTAGAATAAAAATGCAGGCGAGGGTTAAAATGCCCCTGCAGATGAATAATGGTCTACAGTGTTCACGCATTCGATCTTTGCATAGGTATCTAACTGCCCTTTTTTGTAGGACAAACACTGATTGTACTAATTGTTGATTACAAAATCCCCAAAATGCAATTCCATATCTCAAATGAGCCTCAATCATAGAGTAGTAAACCATCTTCGCTGTAGATGTGATCAGTTCATTCGAGACAACATAACATCCCGCCGCTAATTTTTTTGTCAATGCTCTAATATGCAGATCAAATTTCAGTTTGCCATCAATAGATATTCCTAGGAATTTTGAATTATTTTTGTTTTCTAAAGTTTGTCCGTTTAGGCTCAAATTGTCACAGAAGTTGCTAAAGTAAGTACATTTGATTTCTTTGTATTAAAATATAAGGAATCACACCAATTTTTGATTATTTGAAGGTCACTAGTGATAGTATATTTCAATTGCTGGACATTTTTTCATGCCAGAGGATGGTAGCGTCATCTGTAAAAATTATAAAATTTCCTCTAATTGGAATGAAAGCCAGGTAATTTAAATACACAAGAAAAATATAATTGGACCTAGAACTGATCTGGGACAATAGATAACATCTCTCCACTGGATGATAGTTGTCCATTCGATTATACTATTTGTTTTCCATCGCTTGAGTACGAGGCAAACCAGTCATAACAAGCACCTCTGAAACCACAGAAGCAGAGCTTCTTTAAAAGAAGACTATGATTTACGCAATCGAAGGCTTTTGAAAAGTCCCAAAACACAGCTACTAACATGTGATGCACTGTTTGGAACCTTTGGTGAAGTAATGAATATTACTGGAGTTTTTTCCCAACACCAAACCGTTATTTTAACACCTCGTAACGTGTTTCGATCACCAAGTGATCATCTTCAAGAGGGAGATCAAATTTCTTTGATCAAGAGGAAGATAAAACTTCTTTGATCTTTTTCAAAGTTCAAACGATCTATTGATAGCTCTGGCCAGTGAATCTAGAGCAGCATCTGGAAGATTCAGTAGAATTTTTACAGAAATTTCATCAATGCCAGTAAAATTTTTGTTTTTTATGTCCCACAGTATGCTTGATCTATGTTACAATTCCATTATGTACGTTTGGAGAACTGATTGAGAAAATATTTAACTAACACATAAATTGATTTGAAATCCCTGAAAAATATAAAAATAAAATATTAACCAAAAATAATTTTATTAAAACAAAAAACTGAAATTACAAGGAAATAACATACAAGCTACAACCAGATAATAAAAAAATTGGAATATCAATAAAAGCTGAAAATTAAAAAATATTATTAACAAAAATGAAAAATAAAAATTGAGAGACTCCAAACCAAGTTACGTCACGACGTTTCGATTGTTGGTACCCACAATCGTCTTCGAATGATAACTGGACTTCGAGTGCTTTCACCATTCACCTATCCCCTCTTTCCTCTTTCCGCTTCATTGGTTTTAGCGGGAGATGACCGTTTAGCGGGAGTTGGTCGTTTTTCGCTTAATAAGAGGTTTCCACATGTTATGTATCTCTACGCTAGCTTGACTAAATGCGTTGTTGGACAACATATACGCGACTTCCTTGAATTTTCTCCAGAACCAGTGTTCCTCTTAATGGATGATTTCAGCTTGAGCCCACTTGATATTATGTTGATGAGTCCAAACATCCACTGCTATTCCGGATTTGCTGGTTTCTCCTCGCTGTGTGTGTTTCTTGTGCTCAGCAATGCGAACTTTCAATGGATTCTTTGTTTCACCGATGTATGATTCTCCGCACTCGCAGGGTATCCGGTAAATGCAATTCTGGGAATCGCAGTCCGTGTTTGGTGGCCTGGTTTTTGTGAGGCTGCTACGGATAGTGTTACCAGATCTGAAGCAGGTCCTAATGTTATACTTGGATCCAATCCTTCTTATCCTTTCCGATAATCCTCTGATGTAGGGGAGTAGAAGTACTGGTTGTAACGGCTTCTCTTCCTTGTGGAGCTCTTGCTGTCTTCTAGCTGAAGCTTGTTCTACCATCACTCTGGAGTAACTATTCCGTTGAAGTTCTTTTTTGTATGATGCCTATTACTTTTTCGAGACCTTCCTTTGTATTATTGAGCTCGAAAGCACGGTCTAGTAGAGTCTTGATGATTCCTCTCTTAGTCGATTTACGGTTGTTGGATTTCTGGTTTAGATACTGTCCTGTGTAAGTGGGTTTTCGATATAGAGATGTTTCCTATTTCCTGTTTCCTGTTTTTAATACGTCTAAAAAAGGCAATTCGTTGTGGACTTCTTCGACGTATTGGTGAAGAGGACCGACACTAAATGGGAAACATCTGTATATCGAAAATCCACTCGCACAGGACAGTATCTGAACCAGAAATCCAACCACCATCAATTGACTAAGAGAGGAATCATCAAGACTCCACTAGACAGTGCTTTCGAAATTGCCTTTCTTAGACGTATTGGTGAAGAGGACCGACACTAAATGGAAAACATCTGAATATCAAAAACCCACTCACACAGGACAGTATCTGAACCAGAAATCCAACCACCATCAATCGGCTGAGAGAGGAATCATCAAGATTCTACTAGACCGTGCTTCCGAGTTCTGTAATAAAAAGGAAGGTCTCGAAAAAGAAATAGGCAACATCAAAAATGACCTTCAAAGGAATGATTACTCCAGAGTGATGGTAGAACAGGCTTTAGCTAGAAGACAGCAAGAGCTCTTCAAGGAAGAGAAGCCGCCACAACCAGTACTTGTACTTCCCTACATCAGAGGATAATCGGAAAGAATAAGAAGGATTGGGTCCAAGTATAACATCAGGACCTGCTTCAGATCTGGGAACACTATCCGTAGCAGCCTCACAAAAACCAGGCCACCAAACGCGGACTGCGATTCCAAGAATTGTATTTACCGGATACCCTGCGAGTGCAGAGAATCATACATCGGTGAAACTAAGAGACCATTGAAAGTTCGCATTGCTGAGGACATGAAACACACACAGCGAGGAGAAACCAGCAAATCCGGAATAGCAGAGCATATTTGGACTTATCAACATATCAAGTGGGCTCAAGCTGAAATCATCCATGAAGAGGAACACTGGTTTTGGAGAAAATTCAAAGAAGCCGTGTATATGTTGTCCAACAACGCATTTAGTCAAGCTAGCGTAGAGATACGTAACATATGGAAAACTCTGATCTAGTGAAAAACGACCAACTCCCGCCAAACGGTCATCTCATGCCAAAACCAATGAAGCGGAAAGAGGGGATAGGTGAAAGCACTCGAATGACCTATAAATAGTCAGATCCCGGAGGAATAAGTCCAGTTGTCACCCGAAGATGATTGTGGATACTAACAATCGAAACATAGTGACATAAATGGGTTTGAAATCTTTTAATTTTTTCATTTTTTGTTGATAATATTTGTAATTTTTTTTGTTTGATAAAATTGTTATGTTCGGTTAATCTTTTTGATTTTTTTTTCAGGGTTATCAAATCAATTTATATTATATTAGACAATGGAAGTCTGAACTGATGAAATACACCACGAAACATTGTCAACCACCTTCAAACAATACGGGGGTGGTCTTAAAAGTTTCCGATAAAACAAAGATCTGAAAAAAAAAATCTGTTTTTCCGTTAACCAGCTGTCGCACCCCTACGAACGACAACCCTCAGAAGTCGAAACTTGTGCGAGCTAAGGATTAACGAGGTCTTACATTTTAACGTGTGATTCCTAACACGGGTTGGACGATAGCAAGTGAAGATCGATCGTTCAGACTAGGGCTTGAACCACCGACCAACACGGCAGTCAATTCGAGTGAGTGAACAAATCACCCACGCCGAACCGCTTGGCTACCGACTGACCAACACGACATATTTTCAGATTTTTTTTATTTATCAACATAGTCTCCTTTTAACTCTACACACTTCTCCCAGCGATGCTCCCATCTCTGTAACCTGTCCAAATAGTACTTGGTGTTTTTCATGTATCTTCGAGCGCAATTTTCAGATGAAGGACCCAAAAAAAGTTGCTTGGGGCTAGATCTGGTGAGCAAGGTGGATAGTCAAACAGTTCAAACCGTAATTCTGGATTTTCGCGATGGCAACCGCGTTGTCTTGGTGGAGCAGAATTTTCTTTTTCTGCAAATGTGACCGTTTTCCCGCAAGTTTTGCCTTCAGCTTGCATGCATAATATGCGTAGTATGCACATTTGATGATTTTTCCGGCATTAGCCAGGAAACAATTGCTATTTAATATTTTTGAAAATTGATGACAAAAAAGTATATTTCAATAATTTTCATTCGACTTCAGGCGAATTTAATGTATATGCGAGTTATAAAAAAGTAGAATACAAACCCCAATTATGATATTTTTTTGGGATTTTAATAGTCATAGAAGTCCATCCTGTTTATTAATGCTATGATATTGTAGTGTTACTTCTATTAGAGTTAGGCTAGTGTAAACATCTTTAGAGATGTTACAAAAAAAACGGAAAAAATGGTGCTTTTCAATAAAAGAGAATGCTCAATTGTTTTACTATTTTATTTCTTTTGCAGAAATCAAAAATTAAATAAACAGAAATATCCCATTCGGAAAAAGTAAATTATTTGGGCTACTTATTACATACTGAAAAAAATTCATGAGATATATTCATATTGTCCTCATCAGGTGTACTTCATATTGAAATAAGAGAAAATACTTCTCCGCGTATGGAAATCATATATCGGCTCTTTGTTGCTCCAATTCAGCAGGTTCAGATTAATGTACACTCCTTCTATGATTCGTTGCATCTTGTTTGTTTTTATGGTCCTCCGATAGACGTTCAATGTCATCTAGTTGCCTTTCAAAATCAAAGAATATTTTAAATTTCGATGATGTGAGTGCTTCATCAGGCAATGAGAGATGTTTTTCTGATGTGACGGGTGTGCCCACCTTCAACTGGAAGTCTCCAGTTTCTTCGACTTATGTTTGTGTGATATGATCAGATTGAACAATTCTGGTTGTTGTTTCTCATCTGATATGGGTGGAACTTTTCAGAAGTATCCCGTTGCCAAAACTCTCTCATTGGCAAATTCAATTCGTTGGATTGAAAGCTTCGAGTACAATTTCTGCAAATATTGAAAATATGGTAGATAGTAAATAAGTATCAGTTCGGTCGCTTTGAACATGGTCAAGTTTCAAGTGAGTATTTTTTCAAACATAATTTTCAAACCAATGAATGAAACTTGTGTCTTTCAGAGATCTTTCTCCTATAAACATGTGAATACAGAATTCAGTCGAAGAGCGCCTGGAAACAACGGAATTAGATTGTTATATCATCAAATTATTTTTTTGAGTATAGTACGATGCTGAAAAGGTGCGAAAACTTTTGGGTCTAGGTGTGGCACTGTTATAAATAATCGTATGGAAACAAAAATTGTATTAGTTTATCGAGCTGATGATAGAAGCAGACTTGGGGACTTTCCTTTCTGACACATACACTTGCCTACCGCAGAATATTTCGGAGAAATATGAACCATGCGGTTCCAACTCGCAGGAGGAAGTAGGGAATGTGGAGAAGGGAGAAAGTGCAACATTGGGAAATGGTGTTGTGAATATTTGAAATGTGTTTGTTATATGTTATAAGTAAAAAAACATGGTGTAATCATATTTGCTTATCATATTCTAGTCTGAACAGAGCCATTAAGGGCATTGTAAGAGAAAACAGCGGTATGAAGGAAGAGTGCTGTGTGCGGGTTGTGTGATGAATATGGAGTTTTGGTGATTGCTTAGGCTAGGAAAGTGCAAGGCGGACGTTATCGAAGAGAATGAACCTTTTTCCTGAAGTACAAAAACGCACTCACTAGCACCGCTAGTAGTTTGGTAGGGACAAAAACTTCTTAATCCTCATAAAAACATATGGTAAAGTACAATTAAAAAAGAATATTTTCAACACAACATGTTCCTGGAGCAAAACTAAAATTTGCAACTGTAAAGGATAACAATGTTGTAACATTAAAACGTTGGCTTGCATGCCGTAATTTAGAAGTAACTGGAAAAAGAAGTGAATTAATAGACAGGTTAGTATACAGACTTTAGTAAAAGAGTAGCGATAGATTCAAACTGTAATAAAAGAAATTTAAAATAATTTAAAATAATTATGAATTTCAGATTTATTTTCGAGTGAAATATGATGGTGATGAATTGAATTTAATTAAATATAATAAATGAATACAGTTTAATAAAAGATTGAGATTATTTCTCATTCTAATCAATAGTAATTAACTATGAAAAGTTTACTATTCATTTTATGTTTAGAGCATACATATGAATATTTATTTATTTTTTGCACTGTTAAATTCACTCTCCTCGAAGTATGTATCCATTTCTTACATCTACATTTCTACATCTTAATATGAAGTTTTATAAATGGTATAAAAACACGTTTTTTTCCGGATATCGATTATCCGACGTACAATTCGCAAAACAGCAATACTTTGTTGGCATTATACTAGCACAAAATAATTTTTTATATCATATGGAACGTCTATCGAAAAACCATAAAATCAAACAAAATACAGCAAATTACAAAATATATACTCATCTATACTTGCTGAATAGGAAAAACAAAATTAAAAACTCTATGCCGAATATTGCAAATGAAAATTCACAAAAATTAAACGTCGAAGAACAGAGGCGATTAAATATTGAGAATTCAAAGAGGTCTATGCTTTCCATACGCGACGAAGTATTCCTCCAATGTCAAGATGAAGTACATATTTAAAAAAATATTTGATAGAAACTACTTTCTGGCTAATCCTGATTATTTATGAAAAAAGTTCGTGGAATGAAAGTGTGTAAATGGTGGTTCTGTTCGACTAAGCTTTTACGAATCCTGCAAAAGTATTCCAAGGTATGTGTGACGACACAGCCCTAGAAAACGATTGCATACACGGAATTACTTTTAAGAAAAAAATCCATTCGACCTTGGATACAGAGCACAGAACATTTGTATACACGAGTGCCGAGTAACACCGCTATCGACAACTCTTCATTACAAAGCATAAGTGCCCCGAATCGAGTAAACCGCACACATCGCTGTCAATGAGTCGAAAGCAGCAATGCAATACATCGTTGCACCGCTGTGTTCTCGTTCTGACTGAACCCTTGACGACAACCGTCAGCTCATCACACCACACATGTCACACTTCTTATAAAAACACACCCCCCACTCCTACACCGACGTCCGGGACAGAATCTAAAGGTCAAACTTCATGTTCAAAGTCATAACTCACGGGCGTTTGACTTGATCGAAAGCCAATTCAAGGTCACAGCTCAAGGATGTGTGGCGTCACTAAAAGGCATGTTGCATTATGTCACGAGCACAGATTTGAATCTTAAGGTCAAATTTCATGTTCAAGGTCAATCTCCACATTTAATGTCAAACCACAAAGTCGTGAGACGTCCTTCAAGGTCACGTACCTAAGGCCTCTTTTATGCACGTGCAGTTTGCAGTCGAATGGCACAACATTCGACGTTTCAGTGTGGTGCCTTCGCTACCTTTTTATGCAAGTTGCAAGCGTTCATGCGGCTGGTAGATCTATTAGTACAATGTTGTCAGATAAGAGAAATAGAATGGATCCGTACGTGTTATATTATTTATTGATATATCGCAAAAAGCACAGAACACAAAGACGGTAGGCTTTCCATCCTATTAATAGACTATATATATATATATATATATATATATATATAGTCCACCATCATTATTTTGCGTTTTTTTTCTTGAAAAGTGTAAATATAGGAAACAAAAACAAACCAGAATATGAAATATTTCGACTAATAACTCAAGAAGAATTTTAAAATTTTCTAATTTGTGACATATTCAAAAAATTGTTTATTTATATTTGAAAAAATTTCGACGAAATTTTAGGAAACGGAATGGTTTCTATATAGCTAGAAATTTTGTTATTTTTTGTTTTGAATATTAATACTTTTTAAGGGAAAAAAATATAAAACACAAAATAACGGTCCAGACATTTATTGAACAAGAAGTATTAACATTTTAATTGCGATTCAGTGATTATACATAACGTAATTACCTTTCACCCGTACTGTTGCTTAACACTAATGTCATCATTTTAACGAAAATCACTATCACTGAACAATGAAGCCACTGACAAGATGGATCCATGACTATTTGGTGACATCGATGAATGGTTATCGTCAGGACTATTTACTCTTCTATATTATTCCGAATATTGCTCCGTTGGTCGAGTAGCAGTTGATGGTGTTGCCATTTGGGATAGTGAAGGGGGGCTGCTCGGAGTCTTCACAGTTTGAAGGGTCCGATGATATTGTGGAGAAAGCTGAGTGAGAAGTGGGGTTGGCTTGGTAGTCTATTATTGTAATGTCGAAAGTTTGCTACTTGTGGTTGTGACGTAGTATGTGGATACTGATTTTGGCTATCATGTCTACGGGATGGTGGTGTTTGTTGGACAAATGCATCAGATGGATTCGACCCAAGGTTATTTTGTGGGACAGACATACTAATGTAGTAATAAGTTCATGATATCCATCCGTACTTTCAGTTTCTGGAAAAAATTTCAAATCATCTGAGATCTCCTCAAATCATCTGAGATCTTCTCCTTTGTCGGCGGTTTGGGTTGTTGATAATCATCTATATATGTTTCAAGTTTCTTTAACAGCCTCTTTCGCTTTCTTCAATACGCAGTACTAGTATCATTGGTCGGAGTATGGTTTTGAAACCGTTCTGCTCTCCAATTCAAGTCGTTCTCGCTAACCTCATTATTGCCCTCATATTCTTCAATATTATGAGTTTCAGAATTATTGTTGGAAAGAATCTCTTCTACAGATGATACGGTAGGGCGTGGCTTTATATTCTTTAAAAATTGTTTTGTTTTGTAACTGCTTGCCTGAAAAAAAAGAGAGCTCTTTTATTTTCAGATTTCAGATATCTAGCCTCCGGCTGTACTCATACGGATCTCCATTACTTATTTAGAGTGCGAACTACAACTGCAAGTTTTATTGTGCCAAAGATATGTCGTGTACTATGGATTACGTTGAACCAGAAAGATTTTCCACAATTTTCAGGAGAAGTTTGGCAATAAATAGCAAAAGATTTTGAAGCACGAGCTAATTTTCCTCACTGCAATTGAGCTATCGATAGCAAGCATATAAGGATTATAAAACCTGAATATTCTGGTTCATTATACTACAATTATAAGAATTATTTCTCTATTGTTTTAATATCTGTTGCTGATAGCAATTGTGAATGTATATATATGACGTTGGTGCGTGGAAAGATGCAGATTCAACAATCTTTGAGAGGTCCTCTTTTGGAAACGCGTTGGAATCTGGTTCGTTGCATATCCCACTGCCAGTAAAAATTAACGAAGATTCGAAGGTTGTGCCTTACGTTTTTGTTCCAGACGAAGCTTTTGGAATATCCCTCAACGTAATGCGTTCATTCCAAGGAAAGTGACTCAAAGACAGCCAAAAAATTTTCAATTATCGATTGTCCCGTGCTAGACGATATGTAAAATGTACCTTTGGAATACTCACAAATAAGTAGAGAATATTGCATAAAGGAAATTGTGCGTTGCATAACTTTGTTCGAGACAGAGACAGTTTCCAAATTGACGATACACTGGAAATCGTTGGAGTACATGACACCGATAACACTGAGGACTTCTTGTTGCATAGAGAAAAAAAAGCTTAGTGTTAGACAATATTTGACAGACTATTTTGTAAGTTGTGCGGGTTCAGTTCCCCGACAAAATTCAAAAATATAAAAATTACATAAACAGTAGAGTATCCGTTTAGTGATCAACAGAAGGCTATTCTGAATATTGTAAAACATTTTTGGGTATACCTCAGGTAGGTGATGTAAAATAAACATGTTGATACTTACAAATGTTCAATTTTGTTTTCGCCTCGTATTATTCGAAATCTGCATAAAATGTCAGACAAATTTCTATCCACACATTATTTTTGATATTCCCATCTTTATAATCTTCGAACGATACATCCCAAATAGCCGCCCGACATCTGATTTCCTCAATAAACTGTTTTGTGGTGACGTCTGCCTTGTCTGAACTCATTTTGAAAACTATTCATTCGGACTCGGGGGATGGCAACAGAGCGAATGACGCCAACAAAAACGTTGAACGTCTGCATAAAAATCTCCATCTGGGTACGTGTAGTCAAAGATGTATAACCACAAAATGTGGTCGGGCGTCTGCGGTCCAAATTTATATTTTCGACGACATGGTTAGACGGAGAACCGCACGTTTGCCACATCCGACCACAAATTTCTTGACCGCAAATGCATAAAAGGAAGCACTTGCTCATACATATATAATTTTTGAGCGTTTTTGCCGTTCGATTGCCCGTGCATAACTGGCTCGAATCTCTGGTCAACTCCCCGCGTTCAAAGTCATATGACATTGCAATAGCTCAACGCCGTGTGACGTCAGCAAGGTCGAAAGTAGTGGGGGAGCATGTAGAACTGGCATAAGCCCCCTACTAACACATTTCATTCAAACCTAAAACATTGAATGTTTCGTTTATAACAGTTCAGGCTTTATGCCGTTATATTCTAGACCAGGGGTCTCCAAACTTTGAAGCCTTCGACCCATAATGATTTTTTCAGTTTGTTCCAAGGGCGAATTTCTGCCCATAACAATATTTCTAGACTAGGATAGTCGCAAAGTGCGTGACCTGAGCAAACTTACGTTTTTTTGCATTTCAATTATTATTGTGTATTGTGACACTTAGCGACATCTAGTGGCGAGTAGTGGTACTATGTAGGTACTATCTTTTTCAGCTACCCGCTAGGTGGCATTAGGCGTAATTTAATATTTGGAATTACCACGTTGGTTCAAGAAAGTTCTGGTTCTAGGTAGTGTATTCCGATCACCTCGAGATGGCAGTAATAATTGCATATAAAAAGGCTAGCGACGCAACTGCGAGTTAGTCTACGTAGGAAAGGCGAGTGAAGCGAAAATGTCTATTGTGAAATAAAGTAACACCCGCAATAAAAGTATTTTGATTTGACTTATTGTTTTTATGTGTGATTTGTTAGTATGGAAATGAAGTGAAAAATCGACAGACAATGCAGAACGTTCCAAGAAAAATGGAACTTTCACTATTTTGTGATTAGAGTCCAGTGAAAAGGCGCTATGTTTAATTTGTAATAAAACCATAGCTGTTCTCAAAGACTATAACATTAAACGACACACTATGAATCGAAACATCTTCAAAGTTACTCCAAGTATACAGGAAGTTTGCGGAAGGAAAAATTTGAAGCTTTGAAACGTGGACTCAAATCGCAGCAATCTTTGTTTACCAAAGCGAATACTGAACAAGAGTCTGCAACTCGCGCCAGCTTTCGTGTGGCTCTTGAAATCGGTAAACGTGGCAAACCATTCACCGATAGAGAAATGATAAAAGAATGCTTGCAATAGCCGAAGAAATATACCCCGAAAAGATGAATTTATTTAAAAGTGTCAGTTTGTCAGCAAACACCGTGACTCGCAGAAAATATATCATCTCAACTGTCTGACAAAAATGGACATCTTGAATGGTTTTCTCTAGCATTGGCTGAGTCAACGGATGTGTCAGATACTGCTCAGGTGTTGATTTTTATTCGCGAGGTAGATAAAAGTTATGAAGTATATGAAGAACTTCTTGATATTGATAGTATTCACGGCACGACAACTGGGGCAGATATTTTTAAGGGAGTTAAAAATGCCATTAATAAAAAGAACCTTCGATGGAGAAATTTGAAATCTATAACAACTGATGGAGGCAAAAATATGTATGGTAAAAATAAAGGAGTGGTTGCACTTGTGTCAAAGGCTGTAGAGAATGATGGTGGTTCAAAACAATTAGTCTTACATTGTATCATTCATCAACAGTCCTATTGCTGAAAATGTTTGGATATGTGTGAAGTTCTAAAACCAGTCATATCAGTTGTTAACTTCATCAGATCCAATGGGCTGAATCACCGACAATTCCGCGAGTTTATTCAACATATTAGAGAAAATGATTAACCATATCATACTGCCGTACGCTGGCTTAGTTGCGGAAAAGTCCTTAAGCGCTTTTTTGAACTTCGAGCAGAGATCGAAATTTTTTAAATGAGAAGCAGCGCCCTTTTGCCGATTTAGAAAATAGTAAATGGATATGGAAGATAGCCTTCTATGTCGATTTGACAAATAATATGAACGAACTGAATTTGAGATTGCAAGGAGAAAATCAGCTTCTCCCTGATTTATACACCAATATCAAATCCTTCAGGCAGAAAATAATACTATTTCAATCGCAATTACGTAAAAAATGTTTCACACATTTCGAAAGGTGAAATGTTCAGCCACACTACTGACTGACAGACTGAATTTCCCGTCAATTTTGCAATCGAAACTTTGAGTGCTTTGAAAATAAATTTTGATACTCGTTTTTCAGATTTTGATGTCATTGCGAATGAAATTAAGCTTTTTCAAAATCCTTTTGATTCCGACATTGAAACCCTGGCTCCGGAAGTCCAAATGGAAATTATTGATTTACGGTGCAGTGATATGCTTAAAAACAAATATCAAAATTCATCTGTGTTGGAATTTTATAAGAGTCTTCCACTGGAACAATTTGATAATTTGCATAAATTTGCTCGTGGGTTGTTTTCTGTTTTTGGTACTACTTACTTGTGTGAGAAAACATTTTCCAAGATGAAGTACACATAGAACGTTTACAGATCTCAATTAACCGATGAGCATCTTAAATCTCTTTTGATAATTAGTACAAGTAAAATTGATCCACAATTACAAAGTATTGTCAGTGGAAAATCACAATTACATAAATCTCATTAGTGTTTTTGTTTTACTGTGATTCATTTCAATTATTTGTTAGTTATTAATATGCTCAAACTTAGATACATCAGTTAAGTTTTCTTTGTCATCATTTCTGTCGTTAAGTTTTACCTTGCAAGTAAATAAAACTGAGTAACTATAATTCTGTGTTTTCTTCTTCAACTTATCACAGCAATAGTAACAACAATTAGGTAATCATTGGCTGTCGCGGGCCAGATTGATGACAGTAAATCATTGGCTGTCGCGGGCCGGATTGATGATACTGGCGGGCCGGATTTGGCCCACGGGTCGTAGTTAGGAGACCCCTGTTCTAGACAACGAGAAAAATCAAAATATTCAAAATATTGCATAAAATTATATTTGACTGAAAGATCTTAATTGAAGTAGTTGTTTTGGAACAGTTTTGTTTTCAATTTGATTCTGAAAGAAACATCTGTGCAGGATCAATATATCATTATAAGATTTTTATTGATATATTCTATCTTACTTCCGAAGTTCCCCACGAAAAAGTTTTTTCCTAAAACTAATCTATTTTGAGATTTTTTAGAGTTTTCACATCGAGTCGGTAGTGAACAATAATTTGATTTAATTTAAAGGATTTTATCCTAAGTTACCATACCTACCTGAAAGTGTTGCATAACTTCATTTTTTTCATTGTAAAAAACGAGGGAACAGTTGATGCCTAGGCAGCGTTTACAGATTGTAACAGCGATCAACACCGTTTAACCGATTAAAATGAACTTGAATCAGTGCTCATATTACATAAATATGATAGAACTAACCGATACTTGATGAAAATCTATTATAACGTATTAAAAACACACACTATATGAAAATTCCACTTCACAATATATTGTGACGCCCGAAGATGCTATTGTATAGCGAAACACGTGTCGCGGTTTCGGAAACTTTCAAGTGGAAATCTCATATCAAAATGTTTTTTTTAATATATCATATTTCACATAAACCCTTAAATTTGGAGTTTGAAAATATTTTTTGGGGTTCATATTATCGCTTTCTTTTTCTGGAAACAATCTCCACATATAATATCTCTCGTACACCAAATGCAACAGATCAAAATGAGCAGCAATTCCATAATTAAAAAAATGTTCGTTTCAAGCAAATGTTTTCGTGAACAACTATTTGAGAATCAGATAAAAATGTATTTGCACACATTTTATTTAACCGATAAAGGCGATGCACTGGGGATGTTGAGAATAGCAATTTTCAATGACAAAAGTTTTTTTAAAACCTCTATATTATGTGTTCTGTAAGTAGTTATAAGATTCTTGAAAAATAAGTGTTCCATGTTAGTTGATATATGTCAAAAGGGTCAATGTAAGAAAAATATATCAAGAGTATTAGTGATAATAAAAGAATTACAAGTTCTTTTATCAGGTTATGGGCCCAGACCGACAGAATTTGGTAACTGTTTGGTAGTCAGAAAAAGTGAGGTTAAAATTTTTTTGAACAATCAAAAAAAAGAATAACGAAAAAAATGGCTTCAAAAGACGCAAAATTCAAGATTCTTCTCTTCGAATTAAAATAGAAACGCCAGCAGCGGGTGCAACGCCAAATGAACTTCAAAGTAGGCATACAAGTGCGTAATGCACAAACACAGAAACATAACAAAGCCTGCAAAAGAAGAATTTTCACAAAAGTATTCTTCAGTTGTTTCAGTCCCTGCCTAGTAAGGAATATCAAACCGTAATCAGCTCACTTGAAACATTATTACTTGCTAATAGCTCACTAATTACCTTACCAGTGGTGGAAGGCAGATTACTGGATGAGAACGCGAGGTTAAGTAGTATCGGAGTTTTGAAGAATGAGGAAGAAATCTATTCCTCAGCTGCATTCCTTTCTAATGGAGGAAGGCGGTTCAAAGGATCCCAGAAAAAAGTCCTCATGAAGGTAACAAGCAAGATCATGATGATGAATTTCCATACAAGTGTCATTTCTGTCATAATGTCAGAAAAGGGAAAGATGGTTGGAGCGCAAGAAAAGTCAAAGAAATTCTGGTAAAGTCCACACAGCTAAGGTTGGCTCTAGCAATGATCAAGGTTCGGAATATGATTTCTGTTTCTCAGCCAGTTCTCAGAAATGTTAATGACTCAAACGTAAAAGTAGTCACAGAGCCACAACAAGAAATCAACCAGTTGAGGTAGAAAGAGTGCGTCGAAGTACACGCCCAAAGAGACTGCCAACTCATCTACAGATTATGTCTTAGAAGAGGATGTTGCAGTGTTTGCGCTAAGTGCTGAATCTTATGTTGACAATGTACCACACATCTATGAGAACATAGTAAAAAGGGATGACAGAAATGCTTGGAATATAGCAGTACAGGAAGAGATATCAGCACTTATCCAAAATAACAACTTCATCACACACATCACCACACATCTATGAGAACATAGTAAAAAGGGATGACAGAAATGCTTGGAATATAGCAGTACAGGAAGAGATGTCAGCAGGAAGAGATGCAAAATAACAACTTCATCAAGGAAGGAACGCCATCGACAACAAATGGGTGTTTAAACTCAAAAGAAACTCTAATAGGGAGTTGGAAAAGTATAAGGCAAGGCTAGTTGTGAAGGGCTGCGGCCAAAAGAAAGGGTTCGACTAAAATGAAACGTATGCACCTGATGGCAGATTACCAATGTTTCGATTATTTTTGTCAATCATTAGCTCAAGGAATCTTTACTGTATGCAGCTTGATGTCAATAATGCATTCCTGAATGTTCAATAACAGGAGGAAATTTTTATGAAACAGCCTCAAGGCCTAGAGGATGGCACATTCAGAGTATGCAAATTAAATACGGGTTGAAACAAACTCCAAGAGCCTGGATGAAAAATGCAATGAGTTAATGATAAATCTTGGATTCAAAGTAAATATGATCAGTGTTTTCATTTTAAAATTTGTAGAGATGACATCATTTTCATACTGTTGTATGTTGATGACATCTTGATTGCTGGTAATGATTCTCAATTGATTGAAAATATAAAATCTAAACTTAAGTTTAAATTTGAATCTAAGGAATCAGATAATTTGACCTATTTTTGGGTATTGAAATTATTCATACAACTGATGTCATATATGTATCAAATGAGGTATGTATATCTTAAAAACGTCCTGAAGACGTTTATATGGAGGTGTGTAACCCTTTGCCTACACCTCTGGAAGTGCACCCACCAAGGGAATTGGAGGGTCCTTCTATTTCTGAGGTTAAGCCTTACCGTGAACTTGTTGGATGTTTGATGTATTCCATTGTGTCCACAAGACCAAATTTGAGTGTTGCAGTAAATTTTTATAGTCATTCTCAAACTAATGCAACACAAATTCAGTGGGTTGGATAAAAATGGGTTTTTAAATATATAAAAGGTACTTTAAATTATGAGCTATTTTTTCCACGTTCAAGTATTTATCCTTTGATTGGATATGCAGGTGCGGACTGGGCTGGCGAAATCGACAGGAAGTCGACGTCTGGATATCTGTTTGAAACAGGTGCAGTTTCATGGAGTACAAAGAAACAAAATACTGTGGCTCTGTCATCAACAGAAGCAGAATATGTCGCATTAAGTCTAGCTGCCTGTGAATCTTTGTGGTTGAAAGGTTTGCTTACAGATATGGGTATACATGTGGATTACCCATTACCAATCTTTGAGGATAATAAATACCTCATGTATACATTTGTTGACAAAAACAAATTATTTAAAGCTCAAGCATATAGATGTAAAGTATAATTTTGATAAAAATCTTGTATCAAAAAATCAGCTCAGTGTTCAGTATCTTTGTTCGAAAGATCAAAAGGCTGATATTCTCACCAAAGGTCTTACAGCGGTCCATTTCATGAGACTGCGTACAGCTATTGGAGTAATTCCACTTGATTAAATTAAGAATATCTAGTATCTCTTTGGTAAGAATGTTTAATAATTTACGTTTTTTTTTGTTTGTTCTGAAAAGGTAAAATTGAAGGGGGGGTGTTGAGAATAGCAATTTTTCATGACATAAGTTCTCTTATGTAAGTATTCTGTAAGTAGTTATAAGATTCTTGAAAAAGAAGTGTTCCATGTTGGTTGATATATGTCTAAAAGGTCAATGCAAGAAAAATATATCAAGCGTAGTGATAATAAAATATTAAAAGGAAATAAACTTTGGGTATCTTTCTCACTTTCAACAAACAGTTGATACCTAAAGGAAAACAACCTATGATTAATACCAGTTTACCCGATTAAAACGAACAGAAATCGGCAATTTCAACATTAGTACTTATATATATATATATATATATATATATATATAAATATATAAATATATAAATATATAAATATATATATATATATATATATATATATATATATATATATATATATATATTTGAAATTATGTTTCTTAAGCTTTTCGTGTATATCAATTTAAGATAAAATCAGTAGACCAACAAACTTTTGGAATCTTTGTTAGACATTTCCATGACTGCCAATTAATTTTGGTTATCTTAATTGCTATTCAACTCAACTTTTACGCTTTGCAGAATATTTTCATTTTGTAGGTATTTGCTTGAATAAATAATGCGAAGTTCAACCCAATATGCTTTTTAAAACGGGTTACACTAAGTATAGTGAATGTTCTCTTTTATTTGACCGTAATTTCAACTCTGGCAATTATTATAAAGTTTTAATCTACGACTGGTCTATTATCACTTTCGGCGCATCTGGCATCTGAAGGGCGAAACCATCCCCAAGCGCCGCCGAGGCAAGACGAGAGTCATTGTAAGTTCACCGAAAACCACTAGAGAGAACGAGAGGAGGACCGTCTTGATTTAGATCGATATTTATGACCAAACTCTCGGCATCACGTAACCAGTCATATACTCGAGGTGCTAAAATATTACACCCAAATTTTCAATGAGACTTTACGGACTTCACGAATTTATCCAAAATCATGACCAGGCATCTAAAAAGTATAAATGATTAATAGCATTCCTCTCCATCCACAATTAACATCAAGTTGTGAAAAGCGATTTAACAGTTAAGGACACAAGCAACGAAAATAAAATTAGGGTGCGGACCTATTTGTGTCAAGATGTCATGCCGCCTCCACGTGAACATTTGCCGTGTTCCTTCCGAGAAAGCACTTTTCACGGAAAACCCATGATCGGAAAAACGTCATACGTCACCTTTACCGCGGCCCGCCAAGAACAACAAACCAACGTGCTGTGGTCTGTCGGCCCCCATGCGGTTTCGACGGCATGTCGATTAGGGGCGCAAAAATTCGCGTGTCCGAGAACGACAACCCGCCGACTTAAGATGTAAGTGTGGCGGCGGCACATTCGGGTGGAAACGCCTTGTTGTCAGATCGGGCCGGCGGCGATAAGACCGACGAAAACTTCGGAATCCGCCCGAAGGGATGATAAAAATTGTACGGGGGTAACCGCTAACGACTGTTTTAATACCATTTTTTCCAGCTGTACCAAATGAAGCTGTCGGAAATATTCAGCTCTTCAGTGATACGCATCACACCACTGACACAAAATATCCCACAGCTCTCAATTAATATCCCACCGCTGACACCAAGTTTGATGTCCTTGATTCTCAACTAACTCACGTGCTCATCAAGATACACCTTTACAAAAATATACACAAGTCAATACTGAAACAGAGATCAACATAATGTTACGTTTTTCGCGCGTATTTAAATGAGTACGACTACAAATTAAAATTGTTTTATACTTTTATAGTGTACTGGTCTGTCACGAAATGTGACAAACCAAATTCTACGCGGGCGAAGCCGCGGAAAACACCTAGTAATTTATATTTTTACTTTAAAAATACAGTACCTGAAAAAATATTCCAACTGCTCTAAAGAATGAATAGCTTCAAGAATAGAATTATATTACCTATTGTTTTTTTTGCAAAAATAACACAACCGTCAGCCCTCACTGGTCTGCCCGCGTTCTCGGCAATGGCGCTTCATTGCTTAGGCCGCCCCTTTACCCACGCGCATCGTTCCCCCGTCGTTTCACAGTAGACGCGACGCGTAATGACTTACTGCGTCGAGTCAAGTTAATCTCATCGTGATAAATGTTCAACGATTGTATCAGTTTTCATAAGAATTTGACAGATAATCTAAAAAATGCATTGCAAAAAAAGGATCCGATTTAATAGTATTTATGGCTCAGTATTTTGCATATAGTGGCTACTACATAAGAGGTAGATATATGCTATCGCGGACATTTATTCACAACTATTTAAGATGAACAATCTTACGGTACATTATCTGCCAGTAACTCCAACGGTATTATAGGCAGCGGACGCCAAAATAGCTCTCAGGAAGCAAAAATGTTCTCGACTTGCTTAATATTTATCGTTATATTATGACCAAAATTACACAAAACCTTTGTAAATTGTAGCCTATATGTTATTCTGATGTATGAGCTGTATTTGTGTAAGGTTTCATATAAATCCGTTTAGGCGTCGCACTATTTATAATTCTTGTCTTCGCCTATGAATTTTTACCTGGTCTTCAAAATACTGGAACTTTCCATGGATAGAAACTGTTAAAAAAAAAGGAACGCGTTAATGTATATACAAGGTAAGTCATAGAGACGTACATCGTAGTGAGCCGTCATTTTCTAGTAAGATCACTTTCACATCTGGACGTCGGCTATGAGAACGAGGAAAACTTCGAAAATCGTCAGAAATAATGATAGAAATTGTGCAAGAGTAGATATTTATACAAATTTACTTAATAAAGCTGTCATGTCGTTGCAGATGATCTCTCTGTTTGCTAATAGACCCAGAAATGTTCGGTACTTCATGGATGATTATCTCACCACTGAAACCAAATGCAATATTCACTTTTCTTCATAGTGCATTCAGCAACTTGTATAATGGGACTGCGACATTACTCTGGGACTTATCAAAAGCGTTTGACTGGGGAAGTCACGTAATACTGTGGCGGAAGCTACACCGTCCTACCTTACATATCATAAAACTATTTGTGCAAATCTATAGTTGTTCAAGTACAAAGGAAGTGAAAGTAGGATATCCTGAGGTGTATATTTCTGGTAGTACCACTATTTTTGCAGATTATCGCACACTTTAGTGACAGATTAAAAATGATAGAGATTTACAAGAAAGCATCAATAATGACCTCGAATAAAGTGCGATTCATTAAATCTTTGCAAAAACTTCACTTCATGTTACTGGAAGATAAAAATGTGCTGTCACAATAATAATTCGTAAGTTTCAACTGTTTTAATTCTATCACAAATTTTTGAATTACAAAGATAATAAAAAAAATGATTCAATGTTCATATTTGAGAGTAGTTACTTCAAATGCATATTTTTCTTGTAGTTTTTACTTGAAAGAAACTTCTGTGCATGTTTTATACATCTTCGTAGAATGTTTTTATTGGTAAATTTAATTTTCTTTCTTCGGGAGTTCTCCACTTCGTCTATGTTGATAATAATAATAATAATGTTCATTCAGATTCAAATCACAAAAAGAAATAACCAAAGTAATACATACAATTGAATAAACATCGTAGAAACCATAGAAGCATCAGATGTTGCTTGTATGTGGTGACAAAGAGATCCAAAAGAAAAAATTAATATATGATAAATAATGAAGTATGTGAATGAATTATGAAAAAAGGATTTGCATATGAAAATAAACTACTTTATATTTTCAAGAATTCGGTTGTAGTAGTAAGTAAATGATCTTTTGGAAAATTTTAAAGGTTTTTTCCTAAAAAAATATTCTGTTTTCAATAAAAAAATCAACTCCATTAATATGCGGTTACTGGAACTACAGAGAAGCTCTTTTGAATAGCCACAACATTAAACACAATCTTGATCCAGAGTATTCATCCTGCATAGATACCTGCTTGATATCAGGTAGAAAACAATATGAGATGAAGGGATGAAATTATTAGGGAGTTCAGAAGATATTCAGAAAAGAAAGTTTTTTCATATTTTTTAATAATATATTAACCTTATTTTTCTAATACTGACCGAATCAATTTTTCCAAATGAAACGCTCCATAGTTTACTCAACCACAAGGAGTGGTCAAATCCATAGGCTGGTGAGTGGTAATCTAATGAAAATTCACAGACGAATAGAGACCCCTCAGTGTGGGTGCGTCATCAATGGCTTGGCCATCAAATACCTAATCCACCATGGTCACATGTACATGCAGATATTGTATAGTGTGAGAAAGAAAGCGAGACTGGGGAAACTGTGCTGAGCAATGTTAACAGTAGTTGTTTACAGCTGATTCTCGGCCTCCCCCCACCACTATGACGTATTAATTGCTTTTTTTATTGGTTGTTGTTTGGTGAAGTTTTTTTGTTGTGCAGTGAAGTCAAGGCATTGTGACCTTGAAGTGTCTGGTGCATGGATCGTTCAGATTTTTTTTTTCATATGAGATTTTGTGTGTTTATGTGTGTGTGTAGGAGAATGCACGGTACAGGGTTTCATCATGTGCTTGTTTGTCTATGTACAAACATACGTCTGCATACTTCGAAGATCCTCCAAGTAATAAATGCTCCATCGGTGTTAGGGCACCAAGTTAGTAGTGGAGTGACGTCACAGCAATAACCGTTCAACGGCTAGAGAGCGACATGTTCACTCCACGACGTGTGGCAGAGTAATGCGTATTCATCGGTCTGCCCTCACCTCTCCTGAAGCGATGAAGGTTCGCTCTAGCCCCGCTATCGATGGTGACACAACGGCAGCCGAGGACTGTTTGCCTAGCGTCTACCCTCTCCGAGACCGCAACGACCACTGCTTGCTCGTACCGGCAACTGTTATCGCATCAAGTTGGGAGATGGGCTTGGCTGTGACGTCAGGCATCTCTAGTGGATAGCAACTAGCAATGTGAATCTTTCACGGTTTCATGGTGGGGGTGACTCACACTGTTTAATATAAAAGAAATGCCTGGCACACTATGAAATCAGTAGACGAATATATCTGCAGCAGTTAGCAATTGGTAGAGTGTTATTCAGTTCGTAATAGAAGGAAGACGGTGAGTGTATTTGTCTGTTGGAAATTGTTTATATATTCATATATATTTTCATCATGTCCGTTTCAAAAGTAGACTTGAATAAAATTAATAATTTGATTGTACAGGAGGTTGAAATACTAGAGCAAAAGGCCTTATCATCATTGCCAATTGATGAAGTGTACATAATTAAAAATATGTCAACTTATTCTACACGATTTGGTAAATCAATTTTATTAACTTTGCAAGATGTGAGCAATGATAAATTATTTAAAACATGGCTACCAAAACGTATTTCGTTGCAATTCAGTGATGACGATATATCTTGTATCAACTCATCAGGTGGTAAATATACGATGATGTATTTAGGACAGAGCCAACAAAGTTTTGCTGGCATGAAAACGCGATCTCTAGTCAAATTCAATATGATTGAATAATAGTAATAATTTATAGTGAATTTCTTTAGGTCATAGCTTACAAAGTTTTTTTTGGTGTGAAAACGATAACTCTAGTCAAATTCAATATGATTGAATAATAATAGTAATTATAATGAATTTCTTATTGTTTTATTAATATTCATATATTAGATGATAATTATATGGAAATATAAACATTACTAACTTAGTTGAATACACTCACTTTGTAACTACAAGTAAAATGGGAATGTGAGTATTATATCACTGAAAAATTGGAGGTTGCTTATTGTTTTTTTTTTTTTGTTCGATTTCAGTTCCACCATTTAAAGATGTGGATGCAGTACGCAAGTCAAGATTGGGTCGATATTGTAGATCTCAAATCATCGGTTCAACATTTGTCGTCTAAATTGAAGGTGTTGGGTGATGGAGCCGAACATGCAAGCGTGTATGATATGAGTGTATGCTATGATGAAAAACAAATCGAATTATGCCTTCGTGATGCTGAGAACTATTGGAGTGGTGCAGAAGTTTGCAACAAATTTTTGGATAATGAATTGGAATTGTGGCAACTTTGTGAGGTTATGATTGAACTGAACCTAAGAAGATTCCTGTATAGCCTCCAACCATACTTGCCAGAATGGATTATTCATCACTTTGAATTGAATGATGAAAATCGAGAGGAAATTGAAGATGGTCGCGAAAATGATGATTATGAGGAAGAAGTTATTTTAGATAGTCTGTATGTTCCTGTGAATCATAAATAATGTCAAATAAAAAACTTTGTATTATTTTCATGTTTTATTTATTTAAATCTGATGAAATACAATAGAAAATGATTACAAAACAATAAATATGATATAAAATACAATACATGATATAAGTCAGTTACAAATAAAAAAAAAAAGATCATAAAACAGTACATGATAGAGTGAAAAAAAAGTGTCAATATCTGCTATGAACTGAACCATCCAATGCATTGTATGTTAAAACTGTATCATGCAAAATTAATGCATATACTTTAGTGTTGTCTGGAAACTTGGTCTTCCTCGTCTCAAACTCAATCTTTATATCAATAGTTGATGATTTTGTTGCATTCGGTTGATGGGAACAATCGATGACGAATAGTGGATTCTCTCTAAATTGTCCAATGTCCATCAGAGGTTCACTCATATCTTTATCATAATAACTTCGCTGGAAACTCTCAAAAGCATAATAAGCAGGAGCATCAAGTTTTTTATCGAAATTCAAATTCCAACGCTCATATGGATAAACTTCAGAATTCAAGTATACTCGAATACTATTGATATCAGCAGTTGTGAATTTTGTAATATCTTGTGTTCTATCTTCAGATGTGGTAGTACTTTGGAATGCGATGATGACAAAACGAGGAGTTTCCAATGCGTTAGTTGTTTTGATGGCCCATATGTCTGAAGAAGTCCCACGTAATGATGGTAGTTCATAGAGGTCCCACATACGATACGCCAACTTGATTTTGGCATTCAGACCGCTTTTGTTTATTCTACTCAAAAGTTTGAGCTTGTGTTTATCATCTGGTACAATATGCCTTATTTTCCATTCGATTTTATTTATTTCCAAATCAGCATCAACCTCACCTATATATGAGTTTTTGAATGATCGAGCGATAATCAAAATCAATTCTTGTTTGGCATTCAAGATACTTTTGTTGTAATCTTCAGCAAAACCCATCAAATATTTCAGTGGTAGTTTTCCACTAAAAACATGACTGTTTGTATCCAAGATATCTTGCTTCAATTGTGAAAGTCCCCAACCAGATGTCAATAATGTGTTAGCATGAGATTGTCCAAATGATATCATGGTTTTCATTGTAGATGTTATCCCAGGTTTTCTAACAACAGCCACTTGTTCACCTCCCATTTCATAACGAATTTCGTCAAAGAGAAATGCAATTGCATTATTCGAGAGATAGCATGTTTTCGCTACATCTTTGGGGGTGAATTTACCTTCTATGTAAATGAAGCTCTCGGCAATATCTAGTATAACATCTTGATTATTGATTGCAATTCTGATTTCATCCGAATTCCTGAATAGCGGTGATCCATAGGGCTTATATGTGTGCTCATGTAAACTTATGAGAGAATGATCGAGCACTGGTTCATTGAATATATTCAACTTTTCATTGTTTGTTTCGAGCACCATTGTTATTTTCTCACTTTCAATCCAATCGATTTCAAAAATTTAAGATCACTCACAGACAGAGCGTTATGTGCTAACTGTTTAGCATACACTTGTGGAATGAGCTTCTTTTTATGCACACCTTTCTTTTTGATAGTGCAACTCGTTTGGGATTGTTCAATGCGATTTTGTCTATTATAAATGAAACCCATAACAACAGTTATTCGATTTTCTTCAATTCCAAAATAATGAAAATCTCTTCTTCACTTCCAAAATCGATAAGGTTATTTTTTTCATCCAAAATACGCACTGTAATGTTGTGAATCAATTGACGACCTTCTGGACTGACAGGCATATATATAATACTGTGTGGTTCTTTAGTAAGATTGTAGCCAGGTTCAACATCAATATCGAATGAGAAAAGAATGTGGGATTCTTCACCATTTATATATGAACCAGATATTATATTGCAATCTAAGCGGATAAGTCTCACAGTTGTAATGTTTATTGGTAATGATGATTCATGTATCTGATTTGGTGGAAATATTTCATGAGCGAACCCCATCATTTCTGCTATTGAATTTGGATGTGTCAGATCAATTTCATATTTGGATCGCATTTCACATTTGAATGTATTATTATTGGCGTGTAGATAGAAAATATCATCTGCAACGACATCATTTGGTTTTTTATCATGAAACAATCTGAACATGATATGTTTCTGTATGACGGCATTGATCTCTTCTATTTCATAAGCACCACATGGAATTTCAATTGTCAACTTTTGGGGTATCGATGAGTTGTCATTACTGATTCTAAAACTAACTAAGTTATTAGCTTCAGTTATATTATTGATTGTATTGCATCCATAGAATCCCAAAAGTCCTAATCCATAACGACTGTTCCTATCCAATTCAATTGGTGGAAAAAAATCCGCACTCAAGACACTTGTCCCGACAGCTTGTAGCTCGAACTTTCGTGACATGACTGATGAATATTTTGAAACACATTTCAATTTATTATTGTACACAGCAACAGCACATTTGAGACAATTTACACTTTTTGGAAGGTGTTGTATTGTAATAAGTATCATTTTTATTGATACCAATATTCACATCCTCTATATTACAAATACAACACATAGATTTCCGAGGTATAGGACCGTCATTAACATCCGATTCTGAATTTTGATCGTGGTGGTGGTGCTCATAACAATATCTATGTTTCATTATATCGATGTCATCTTGCAGATGCTTAGGCAACTTTTCCCAAACATATGCAATCTCATGTGCAACACATGCAAGTATCACTTCCTTAGGCATATTTGCAAGCATCACTTTATCCATTTTTTTCAAGGTACCATATTTTGAAAACATTCTAAGTGAAAACCCCATTCCCTTGATAGCCTCCCGATCCAGTTTTGGTGTTGAATCCATTTTTATTTGGAAAATTATTTAGAGAGAAACTGCAAGCACAAGTGACCACAGAGAACTGTATTAAATTTCTGTTGTCGATCATAGTTATATTTGATTTTTACATTCGAACATTTTCGAAAGAATCGAGTCAATTCCAATGGTGGGGGTAGATCTCCAAAACTATCGAAATATGTGACTTCTTTCCCACATTTTTTATATGCCACCCAATGTGTTCCTGGTCCACTTATTCCATCTAAATTAACAATAGCTGTCTCGTTTTGTTTTGGACCTGAAGATGGTAATCTATCACGCATAAAAACACCACGAAAATGTGGAATTTTCATTTTTTGTGCATAATAACTGAGATCGAGATCAGTAAGAGGCCTCTGAGGTAGGGGTTCAATTAGTTTTTTGTTTTGTTTGTGGCTTTGTATGGTTTTAAATATAGTCCTAAACCTTTACGGTATGGTTTGAGATATATTCCACTTCCGCGTTTGCCTAATGCTACAGCCTCCATGGTTTTATTGTGACGATTGGCTTCCATTAAAGCCGCTCTGCTGGCTTTTGCCGAATTCACGGCCTTGGTAATACCAGCAGCAGCTCCCGCCAAACTTCCTAGTGCGGATAGTCCAGCAAAAATTGGTATCAATGGTAAAAGTCCACCGATCTTGGGAACAGGAATTATGCGTGGTGTGCGGATTTTCTTCTTTCCACCGGCAGCTTTAAGGTATTTACGTGCCGCCTGCAATGCCACAGTGATAGCTTTTTTGCTATTATTCGTCACAAATTGATTCCCACCAGCTTTCTTCAATACATTTCGCACTTTATGGACTATCCCAGCACCAAATGCAACTTTTTTAATTTTATTTTTCTTCGTTTGTTTCCTCTTACATTTTTTCTTATTGGTACTACAACCCATGCCCATATGTCTTTTCGCTTTCATAATGTTGGTGACAAGTAATGCAGCTGCTCTTTCCCCAATACTCGCGTCCTTCGATTTAACCCTATCCCAAGCGCTGTATTCAAGTTCTTTGTCGGCTAAATGTCTTGCTGCAAGATCGGATGGATGCTTAGAATATTGAATATCGTGTTTTTTGCATTCAATATCTAATTTATTGATTCCAGGGTCGTTACGAGCTAAACGTTGTTTCAATTTTGTACCCGGTCCACAGTATTGATAACCTCCGGTAGATGTAATTCGAAAGGAAGTTTGTTTATTAAATCATTAACAAAACCACAACCTCTTTTAATTTTACGATCACTTTCAATACGTCCGTATCGTTTGATGGTACACATTGAAATGAATAAGCTAATAACATTTATATAGTCTCCAACCACGGCACGATGCGCATTGTAAAACAGAAAGAAAAGTTTGCTGTAGATAATCTAGATGAGAAATTTGGTTGTGGATTGAATGGACAAAGGGTATTCAGACATGGTCCACTACTTCCATCATCAGTTCGAGGACTCATTATAGGACCTTCAAATTGTGGAAAGACGAATGCAATGATATCACTATTAACACATCCACAAGGACTGAGATTTAGAAATGTGTATCTCTATTCGAAATCACTCAATCAACCTAAATATCAGTACTTGCGAAGTGTTTTGGAACCTATAAAAGGATTAGGTTTTTATACATTCAGCAATAATGCAGAAATAGTGGAACCCTCCGACGCTAAGCCTAATTCTGTTTTCATTTTCGATGATGTAATATGTGAAAAGCAAGATATTATTAGATCATATTTCTGTATGGGACGTCATAAGGATGTTGATTGTTTTTATCTAGCACAGACATATTCACGGGTACCCAAACAGTTAGTGCGTGACAATACCAATTTCATTATAATGTTCAAACAAGATGAGACGAATTTACATCACATTTATTCAGATCATGTTTCACCCGATGTAACATTCAAACAATTCCAATTGATGTGTGTTAAATGCTGGGAGGACCAATATGGATTTCTAGTCATTGATAAGGATAGAAAAATAGATGAAGGTAGATATCGCAAAGGATTCGATAGTTTTATATACCCATGATCTTGTTTTTGGAACTTATTCGATCACTGAATATTGTAGTGGTCACTTCACCAACGAATTAAGCTTTAATTCAAAAAAAAGGGCATTATGAATACAAAAAAAGATCCTGAAAATAAAAACAATGAAATAAATTTGAAACGTCAACTAGTAGAGACAACAGAAGCTGTCAGGCAGAAATTCAACTCTATCAAGAATGATAATATTGAAAATCGTACGACACTTGAAAGATTGTATGAGCCCATAATGAAACCATTGAATGTTTTATCATCAAACGCTACTTCTAAATCACCAGTGTTATCACCAAATCATGGAACTGTTCAATCTACTTCAAATTATCCCATGAGTACTCCAATAGGAAGAAAACAATCTTTTGGTAGTGTATCATCTGTGAATAGTGACACGAGCACACTTCAAGACGATATGAGAACAACTCTATTCGAAACACCATCATCGTCCCACATCGATTCCTCGGATCCTGACATCTCACCTGTTATGAATGAAAGTGGTGAAGATGTTTTGATGAAACATTTGAATAATATAAAATCTAGAAATCCAGCATATGATGGAACATTTGGCGTACGTATGGATCCAATTACACAAAAGCTGAAAATGGGAAGTCTAGTGGTAAATTTCAAAGATGGAAACATTTCATTTTGGGATGCTAATAAAGTGAAAAAATATGAATGCGCAGGTAGTCCAGAATTGTATGATATGATTTTTTTGAAGAATCCACAAGATGTTGATAATGAAGAAACTCGTCAAGTATATTCCAAAATATTGAAAATAACGAATGCTCCATATAAACAATATCATCTGAAGAATGGTTTTAAAAATACAAATTCTAAAAAATTTCGTGAAGTTATCAAACCTCTATTAGACTCACGACAATATCCAATAAGAAGTAGAAGTAAAATTGGTGGAGCACTCAAACGAGTGAAAATGGAGAAAATATATAATTCTAAACCTGTGAATTATGTGTACTGGAATTCACCGAAAGAGTTAGTTGCTCGCCTACGACTATTGGTAGCTTCAAAGTCAGCCGGACATACCGGACATGATAATGAAATAATTTCAATAATTGAAGAATTACGTGAAGAAGGTATAATATATTAACATATTCACATGTAATGATCACTGTCACATCATCATTCAATGCAGTAACATTATCACCTTTTCTCTTTAATCATATTGAAATAGAATGACTAATGAAATAAGTGATGTCAAACGACAAGTTGTTAATGAATTACATAAACCTGCAAGACGTAATTTTCGTAGAAGAATAACCACCATCAAAGGTTTTGCAGATCTATGGCAAATAGATTTAGCTGAACTGCAACCTTATGCAAAAAGTAATGAAGGATACCGATATATACTTGTAGTGATAGATTGTTACTCCAAATATCTGTGGACTGTAGCAGTTAAAGATAAAACAGGTAGTACAGTAACTAATGCAATGAAACATGTACTGAAAGAAGCCAAATACTCCCCCAAACACATACAAAGCGATCAAGGGAAAGAATTTTTCAATAAAAGCTTCTCATCTCTCATGCGAGAATATAATATCAATCATTATTCAACATTTAGCACAAAGAAGGCAGCTATAGCAGAAAGAGTGATTCGTACAATAAAGGCATGGCTCTACAAGGAATTTTCGATGAGAGGTCACCACAAATGGCTTGATATTCTTCCAATTATAACTAGTAGATATAATAATAAAGTTCATCGTACAATAGGTATGGCACCCATCAATGTTGATTCAACAACAAAATTAAAATTCAAGGGTATCAATGGAATTGGAGGAAGACAAAGTAAACCCAAATTCCAATTAAATGATATTGTACGTATAAGTAAATACAAACATATTTTTGAAAAGTCTTACACTGCGAATTTTACCACGGAGCTATTCAAGATTGTTAAAATTAATAAAACCATCCCAACGACTTATAATCTTGAAGATATGAATGAACAGCCGATTAGAGGATGTTTTTACGAAGAAGAGTTATTACGAACCGAGAATCCTGACGTATATCTGATTGAGAAGGTGTTGAAGAGAAGAAAAAATAAAGTATATGTAAAGTGGTTAGGCCTTCCTAGCGAACAAAATTCTTGGATTGATGAATCAAATATGGTTTAAATGTATATAATAGTGACTTTTATGAATAAAGTAATATTAAAGTTCATTATTGTTTTCATTTCAATTATAAGTATGTGAACTGAAAAATATTGCAGCGGTAAACATTGCCCCAGCCATTCGCAATGTTCTGTGTATACCAAACCAAATTAATTGTATACTCCATTCCCGCTTATATTTTTCAACTCACGATATTGAAAACACATTATCATTCCCAAAACTAATCGCCGTCACTTTGAAATGCAGTATCCAACTCTTTTTGCCAATTATCTCTCACTGATAATGCTGTCTCATAAAGCTTAGTCGACTCCTCAAGCTCAGCCTGAGCTTGCATTCTCGAACGTTGATGGAATTGCTTATCTTTACCAATTTTTGAACGGAGTTCATCAGCATCTTTAGACATTCTAGCCAATTCAACCTTCGCTAATGCAATCTTGGCATCTAATGCTTCAAGAGTTTCATTATTAGCATTAATAGCTCGCTCACTCTTTTCAAGTTCAGCAATAGTCATCTGTGCCTTTACAAGACGGCATTTTGCTTTCCTTTTCATTTCCCCAAACCGATGGAGGGGGCTGAAAGAAGATAGCGGTTCAGCTTTCAAATCACTCTTCATTTCTTTAGGAGTACCTTTTGGCTTCCTCTTCGATCTGTCACTTTTCGTTGCGGGTTTTTTCTGTCGCACAACACTTTTGGATTCTTTCTTTTCTTTAAAGTCAGTGACAATCGATGAAGATGCCTTAGTAACCTTCCTCTTGATTGTTCTAGATTTCTTATCAACACCAAGAGGAAGGGTAGATGAAGAGTGTTTGAGTGATGATAATTGCGAAACGATCGGATTTTCAATAATAATTTGCTCATTTGGTTCTGGCACATCTGCAAAGTTAACGAAGTCGTTAATATCAAAATCATTTATCGAATCTTGACTCGATAAATGTAATACTGGAATATTTTCAAAATCAGTCTGATCGATATCAACAAGTGGTGAACCATCTTCAGCAATCAATAGCGGCATAGAGCTCATGATTATTAAGGTCTGAGGAATGATATGTGATAGCAATAGAATGTGGATAGGAAAGGTGATGATGTTACTGAGACCTCACCATTTATAGAAGAAAATAAACTAGCGCATGCGCTCTTTCATCAACTGGCACATGCGCTCTCTCACTAAACTATTCACGCATGTAACAATCTTTGTCATTTAAGAGGAAAACTTTGTGTTGCATGCATGTATTTTTAAATGTTAGAAAATAATACAAATAAATTCAAAATATATATATATTTATTAATAATAGAGGACAATAACGATAATAAAAAATGAAAAATGTTAATATGTCTCTGTGGATGTGGAACGTTCTTTGACTCTATTCCTCAATAGTTGTTGCTCGTGCGTCAAACACCAACATTGAAAAAAATGGATTCTCCTATTGGGGTAGAGTTGACCAACCTTCTCACACAGATCCCAAGTACTTCTACATGCATTGCATACATGATTCCAACAATTCATGGAATATGTATCACAACGCAAACAACGTTGCAGTGGAGTTGGAACGGCAGCACAGATACCACAAATATTTCTACAGATACCTATATTGTTAAATATTATAGGTTCGGAACACTTCAGACACTGTAACTGTTGTTGACGATAATCCGATTTTGTTCGCTTCGGTGGATGAGAAGGAGGCGATAGTTGAATCCGCAACACGCAATCACTACACATACCAGTACATGGATTGATTGAATCCTTAGGTCTACTTATTTGACAAAAGTAGCACACAATAGCCCCTGCAATCATCATTGGGTAGACACACACTTTTGGTTTTTCATTCCACTCTTTTGGAAACGGCATTTTACTAATTCGATTAGAAATATAAAGAGATGACTTACAGAAACTCTGAATGCTCTCTCCTATACCTACGATCTCTATTTATACAAATCAACATCATGTGGAAGTATAGTGGGATAACTTCTCCTACTATTCCACTCTAAACGAGTCAAGTGGGAGTCGCATCACCTCCTATATAAGTTGACTTGCAAACCTAGAGTTCATTCATTCACTCTCTACAACTGTGAGCAAACAACAACAAGATGAATTCTGCAAAAATAAATGCTGCATTAAATAGAATAGCTGCTGTTGATGAAAACAATTGGATAGACGAATCAGATGATGAGGATGTCAATGTTCCGCTAGAGGAAGTAATAGTTGAAGCAGAAGATGTTGGAGTCGATGAAGATGAGATAGACGAAGTTGAAAACGAGGCCAACCAAAGCGACGAAGATGATGACGTGATGGAGTTTGAGAGGGTCATGGATGAAGAAGGAGATGATGAAGGGATAGAAGCTGACACAACTGAAGGTGATGGTGCTATGAGGATCGGTATGCGAACACTCAATGTCAGTGAGACACTGGAAGATCCCTTGGATTTGTATTGTGCATTGGATGCATACGTATTGATCAGCACAATAGATGGAGAGAACAAAAAACTATGTTGGTGCTGCTTTCGGTTTTATTCGCATAGAAACAATAATGGAGGGTGGTATGCCCATGTCAACACCCACAACACTGTCTCAATTATGGAAATGGGACAGAATTGGTGTGAAGCTTGCGAGAGGCCACTAACAAACTTCACCCGAGTATCTACATGTATTATATGTAATAATGTCCAACCTGTGGCACAATAACCGTGGACCTACTGGTCAAAAAAAAAAACAACAGCCCTTTTCAGGGCTACATTATTCACACAAACAGTAGTTAGTTGTATTAGTATTCATAGATTATGTGACAAATGAATACTTTGATTAATAAAAGTCTAAGTTGGAAATTTGTTAGTCTTTGAATATCTATACATTATATGACAAATAAATTACTACTTTGACTGAAAAGTCGAAATTTGGAATTTGATAGTCATTGAATATCTATGCATATGATGAGTACTACTTTAAATGAAAGTTGAAGTTGGCATTTGTCAATCATTCATATGCATATAATGATGAATACTTTCACATACATATATTTCGTTTGAGATTATAATGTTAACATAATGTTAACAATGGTATGAATCTGTTTCTGTTTGAAAGTATAATGGTAGCTCTGAAAAGAGCTATTTTTTTTATTGTTTCAGTCTTTAATTGTAGCCCTGAAAAGGGCTGTTATTTTTTTATTAATCCATGCAATGATATGGACTAACGCTCCTCATCATCAGAAACAATAATTATGGTATCGTCATCTGAATCAGATGATATACTAATGATATCATCCTCATAGTAGTCATCTGAATCAGATGATATACTCATGATGTCGTCGTCGTCATAATCAGCTGAATCAGATGATATACTAATCACATCATCCGCATTATTATCGTCAACAGCATCTATGTCGTCCTGAATACCTTGTTCCACTCGTTCTGCGAAATCATCAGGAAGATCATAGATTCGCTGCAGAAATTGAGCGAAGGTTGTACTCAAATGATCAGACGTTGAATCTATTTCATGTACTTGGATGGGTCCTGTACTCGACATTGTGGAAGAATGATATAGAACTGGGATTGTTGCTATATTTATATTGGAAGAAATGAAATGGAGGGGGTGAAATGTAGAACAGTGTTTGAGATTCGAAAACATCAAGAATGAAACTCTGAGCGATTATTAGGAGAAATTCTAGTGATTATTATGGAAAAAAAACTAATAAGAGGGAGAGGAAGGGAGGAAGACACTGCCCCAGCCTCGCAGTGCCTCGTGTACACCAACCAAAAAGTGTGTACTCCGTGGAAGGAAAGGAAAGGAAATGATGGACGAGTAGATGATTATATGTCATCATCGGAATTGAGGACATCATCATCGATTAGGATTGGGGATGGCGGAGGACTATCCTCGATGAGGATAGGGGATGGTGGAGGACGTCTAACGTCAAGCTCGTCATCAGCATCATCACCAGAGTCGTCGTCGTCATCATCGTCGTCGTCGCTACTCATTGGGACAATGTCATCATAAGCAGGGTCCCACCATCCGTCAGGATCTGGATATTCCGAGTCATCCAAGTGTCCTTCGTCACTGCCAGTGACATGCTGAACTTGCATCCTGATGTCGTGATCCCGGTATTCGTATGGCGGACTGTGGGGTTCCGTGGTGGAAGAGACAACCTGTACCTGGCTGTTATCCCAGTAATTGAAGTTGTACCCCTGATCCGGGCAGCTATAGGGTTCGGAGGTTGAATCGGGTTCCATCTCGATGCTAGCTGATCAACTGAATGTTTCATCAGATGATTTCTACTTTTATACTTTCGAGAGGGAGTGGGAGAGGAGTGGAACATTGAGTAGGGGTAAATTGTAGTGTGACATAAGACATATTCAATGAGTAGGGGTAAATTGCAAAGTGACATAAGACATATTCAATGAAAGAGATACTTGAATGGATAAAATACAAATGAAATATACTTGTCGATTTCACTATGAAACATGTCTATTTTTTTATTTTTTAAATTTTCTTCACATGAAATTATTTACAAGTGATTAGAGAACACAAAAATTGATGTGAGGTATTTGTCTAGAAGAACTTGGAATTGAAATAAAAAAATAATAATGATAATAAGAGGAAGTGAAGAAAAATGCTCCAACCATCGCATTGTTCAATGTGTACCAAACCAAAAAACAGTGTACACCCTTTATTTCACTTCCTTTTCCTTTATTCAATATAAACTTAACAAATATAAACTTAAAACTACCATAATTAAATACTCCTAACTAACCTAAAACTAATCTTACATTTACACTTCATCTACAAAAAGAGTGTCCATAACTGTCACTACTTTTTTGTACAGCTCTATCGAAGAGGTCTTTGCTTTACACCTTTCCTGCAGAGATGCATAATTCCGATCTATTTCGGCCATTTCCTTTTGGAGTTCCCTCCGTCGGTTATCCATTTCAGCCATTTGTCGCTTCATGGTAACCAACGCGGCCTCGCTAGATCGGGCAGCTCGTTCTGCTTTCTTGCATCTCTGCAGAAAAACACTCATCTTTTCACTAACCTCTCCGATAGGCTGTGGCACCAACACCTCAGGATCCGCCGGTGTCGCTGGCAGCGGTGGTAGTCGCGTCACCAACGGCGACAATATCACCAACTCCGGAGAAGGACTCCTCGGAATTTCCACTGCTGCTGGTGCTGCTGCTGGTGTGGAGGCCCTCTTACGAGAGGTCGAAAAACTACCTGCATAAGGATTAGTCCTATTGCAAGTAGCTCGGTACTTTGAAATAGGACCAACCTTTGCTGCAGGTCGTTGGCAAACCTTCTTCACAGCCCTGACTTCCTCCTCCTCCTCGAATAAGTCAGGGCTAGAAGATCTGCACCTAACTCGCGAACGCGAAGTGGTTGGCTGGTCAACCGTCACCGCTCTCGAAGATGCTGCCTCCTCCTGGTCAGCGGACACCGGCAGAATAGACGCCACAGCATTATTCACCTCCTGTGTATTGGTTGCCATTCTGAAAAAGAAGAAATAATACAAAGTTAGTTGATATAAAAAATAACATTCCTAATTTACTTACTCAAATATCAAGTTGGTCGTTGGAACGTACTGCCTTGTTGTGGAGTGGACTGCTCTCGATGAGATGACTTCTCGAACTGAATGTTGTGGAGTGCTCTCCGGAGGGTATCGACTTCGATGCGTGAGCGGTGGGAAAATGGTGGGAGCGCACATGCGCGATGAGGGTAGGGTGTACATGCGCAAATGTTGGGAGTCGGGGGGCGGGGCTTCGGGGAGGGGAGGGGCGGGCTTCGGAAAGGGGGCGGGGCTTCGGAAAGGGGCGGGGTATCCGAAAAGTTGGTGGCGACGGGGGGGGGGGGGGGGGGGCGTGGCCCTAACGGGCCCCGCCCACTGCCTGGGCTCCGCCCAGGTGGGTGGGGCCTCCGGCCCCAGGTAGGCGGGACATCTGGAGAGACATCTACGCCCTCTTCGCGCGCGCGTTCGTAACATAATATGCAACCGAACACCTAACCTAACGTATTAACGTATTAACGTAACCTAACCTAGTACGCTAACCTACCGCTATGCAACCGAACACCTAACCTATCGTATGTATTAACGTAACCTAACCTAGTACGCTAACCTACCGCTATGCAACCGAACACCTAACCTAACCTAACCTAACCTAACCTAACCTAACCTAACCTAACCTAACCTACAGTAACTATTAACCTAACCTAACGAGGGAATACTAACCTAACACCTAACCTAACGTAAGTATGCAGCTAACCTAACGTAGCTATTAACCTAACCTAACGAGGGAATACATTCACCATGTTGGTTCCATTAATACATCATCAGTTGGTTTTGGTTTTGGTTGTATTATTCTATGATTTGGATTAATGTTCAGTCCTGGATATCCCAGTCCACCTGATGATGATGGCCTGACTTTATAGTTTCTCTCCAAAACTTCTTTATGGTTTTTCTCCAATACTTCAACTCTCTGTTCCAGTACATCATACTTTTTCATTGTAGTCCCTGTTATGTTTGACATAGCATCAAATTTTTTATTTGTAGACGCTGTTATGTCAGACATTTTTATGTCTACATCACTTGTAAGTTTGTCAAATTTACGAGTGAAAGTTATCCGAGCCTCTGCAATTTTATCGTTAAATGCTTGCCGGGCGTCCCGAGCAATATTGCCTATTGTGGATTGTATTGCAGCTTGTAGGGCTAGAAGTATAACTTCCTTTGCTCCATTAATTTCCCCCTCAAGATATGATACAGTTACACAATCACTCTTGTCAATTGGTTCACTTGTATTTTTCAATATTTTCCTTTGCATGTCATAATGACCATCTTTTGTTAATTTAAAACCATTCCCAGGAGGACCTCGAATGACATTACCACCCCATTTTCTTTTTCTACCAAACTTATCGATTGTTTTAGACATTGTGCACTCTACGATGATTCTCTTCAAACTGATATTTCTGTCATTTACATTATACTATATATTGCAGTAATTGATTAGGGAAATAGAAATAATACAAATAAAATTTTAATCATTTTATATTCATTACAGTAATACATATACATACATACATAATACATTAATATCACATTACTTCTATCATATATTATTAATTATAAATGGCTACATAAATATCAATATTGAATTTTCCGGTTTTGAAGATATTGAATGATATTTCAATCATTGATCTCGGCAGATAATAAATTAATCAATTGATCCAATGGAGTCTCCTGAGATTGTGATTGTTGAATAATATTACTTATCCAACGAATGTTCTCATTTGGATCGTTTTCATAAAATTCAATATCATTATGACCCCAAGGAAGAGTGTGGGTAGTATTCGGAATGATAAATCGTTTATCATCGTGATATGATAATGCAACTTTATTTTTTAATTCAGTATACATATCATGTAACACGCTTCTAAATGAATTCATCTTTCTGAATATCATACCACCTTGTTCGACGATTTTTTGATAATCTTCGCATGTCAATTCATTCTTTATTACAGATCGTTTAACCCCTTTGGCTTTCTTAAATTCACCATCAACAGATTTCACATAATATGCTTTAGCACCTGTACCATAAAAACTCATGATTGGATCATTTGGAAATTCATCTTTGAAGTTACCCAAGACTGAACTTGTTACTGGAATATTGAATTGGTTAACTATACTGTAATTGGATGTATCAAATCTACTTATGTTAGTTTTTATGAATTCATAAAAATTTTCTGTGTTTACTTTAAGAATGAGCGAGTCGGTATCTGTGTAAAGTAAAGAGACATTTTCATCAAAGTGTTGTTTGATGCATCCATAGAAAAAGTCATACATGACTGTTTTAGATAATTCTAATATGGAAAATCCCAAATATAATGGTTTATCGTAATGAACCTTCACTCTACCCAATTGAATGGCAACGAAATTATCAGTGAAAATTGAACAATTTTTGAAATTTGGTTTGGCTATGAGAGTGCTGGCACCTATATTTTTCTTTATATTTTCCCAATGTGTAACGAGTCTAACATCAATTCGATTATCTACATTCTCCATTGTCTTTCCATACACCGCATTATTCATTAGTTTATAGAAATCTTTAACAGATTTGTTGTTAGACCTATTACGCATTTCAGTATTAAGATCTATATAGGGTTTCATCCAGCATGATTGTTTGAATTTCAATACTCTATGTGTATTCATTACAATCAATCCATTTTTGACAGCTTGCTGTAGATTCCTATAATGAACAATATATTTTCTTTTATCATTCAAATTTGGAATTAATTTGGGAATTTTCGATTGTGTACGAGGTGGTATTATTTTTTCGACTAAAAATGGAAGGTCAGAATGTTTATCATGCAACTCTTGTGGATAATGAATGTCCACTTCAAATACATACCCATACGGACTATCAGTACTCACATCCATCACATCGAGATTAAGAATTTCATTTGGTGTCAACCATGTAAATTCACTTGTTGGTAGAGGTTGTGACATACTGTGACCGTATAGATTTGTTGCATCTAAATATGTAATGAATGTGGAAGGTTCGTTGGGATTATAATTGGGTAAAAATCTATTATTTGCTATATGTTTCCTCTCGCTACATTGACTAATTCCACCTCGTATACCTTTTTGAAAAAAGTGAATCATATCAATGTCAGTTAGTAATTCCAATTCAACATTAGTGAACTTCAACATGGCATCCCATGATAATCCAGGTGCAGTGTAATATTGTGCCGGATCTAAGTTATATATCTCTAAACTTGTGGTGCGGAAGTTTTCAAAAATATCACATAGTAGCAATACATCCGACTTCAAATACAAATCAGAGTATTCCCCCAAATTCTGACACTCGAATAAATTCCAAACTTTTCTAGCCCTATCATAATCAGTTTCCGATATATGTTCACAATTGAGTGTGTCATAAAACTGATTTTTTGTCGGAAGTAATGGATAATTCAATTTGTCAATGTCATCAACAAAACTATATGGAAATACACCTTTCTGTCTCATCAAATTGAATTTCTCAATTTGTGGGAAATGTTTGTGCATCTCCAAACATTGATCGGAGGTCAAGTTTGCACCCAACTTCTCCAACGAATTAGTCATAAATTTATAACTATCGATAAATCTCATTTTGAGATAATTCTTCCTAACCACACCATCTTTATCGGTATAGCTGTGTGTAAAGAGATGCTTCGTGAAAGATATATATTTCTCTTTAGTTTGCGGGATAACATCAACTTTCTCTTTATTCCTATACAATTCTTTTATGAATAAATGACAATCATAACCACTTAAATTATGAAAAATGATAGGTATGAAGTTTGGTATTTTGAAATTTAAATTACATTTCGAGTGAGCGGCATGTGATCTTTTCTTTCCTGTGACATGACAATGATCTCTTACTTTGACGTCACCATCAGTAAATGCTTTATTACATATACCACAAGTTCTGGCTGCAACAAACTGTTCTTCTTCTTCGACAGTTTGTGTATCCATTGGTTTAGGGTTTCTGAGATGATTTTCATGTATCTCTTTCAAATCATCTTCAATGCTACTCACAAATTTCTGAGCTGCATCTACACCCCTATATGTAACAAATTTTGTCAAATCATCATTATATGAACACTTTATCAAATAAGCAAATGAATATGGGGCATGTTTGAATGTTTTAATCGTGTATGAACTTCCAGGATTTGGCTCATTCACATGAATCGGTTTAAGCACTGATTCAAAATCAGCATACACTACAAATGGCACCCTCATTTGCCTCTCAAAGTTTTCAAACATTAGTTTATTTTCCGCAACCATTCTACCATATTTATTGATCTTTAAATTAGTAGTTGGTGTTGTGGTACTAATGTGATTACAATCATACATATTATGACGTAAAAGCAATCTCTCATCAGAAAAATATATCAAACATCCGTCACAAAAATATTTTTTCTGTCTATGAGCTGATAGTTGATTAGAAACTAATCTTGAAAGATCTTTGATCCAACAATAGTGACCATTACCGGAGTCATCAGTTATAAACAACAAATTGACATGTCTCCGGAGTCTTCTCTGTGAGTATCGCAATGGACCAATCACTTCATACTTCATTTTACCCTTCTCAAATGTACTCTCTAAACCGTAAACATTAATTGAAATATCATTCCTATCTTCGAATATTTCGATACTCTTATTATTAACTTTAACGGAAAATCCATACCTGTGACATCTAAAACAGTGGAAAAATGTGGATATGACGTAAGTTCGGACACTCGACTATCTGCAGGATATAATGCTGATGTTATAGCCCAAGCAAAACAATATTGATCTTCATTACGAACATTCACAACAGCTTTCTTCCATTGAATACATTGAGGCAGCTTCACATATGAACGTCCTTCCAGTGGACTGTATTTATTAATGTTGACCTCGAGAAACAATATTTTTTCACAAGTCCAACCTGAATTATAAAAAAAAAAAAATATTACTATTCAATCTTATTGAAATTTTTAAAAAATAAATACCTGAGTCACGATCCTGGAACTCAGTCGTTTGTGCCACAATTACATCACGGAATCCATCAAAAACAGCATTCAAATCTGAAGATTGGTCCACTATTTTATTTTGGGAATTAAATGACTTCGTGTCCCTCGAATCATCAGTCTGAAGAATATAATTCCCAAAAACTTCCATATTCACCTTGATGCTTTTATGGATCCTGATGGCTGATTCCAGTAATTCAATGACCTTCTGCCTAATCTTATTGAAAAATGAATGTAGTCACTGGTTACAATCGAACTCTCCACCCTGTATGTAGCAATGCGGCAATTGAATGCATTCGTTATAATTTGAACACCGTCAGACAATTGAACACATGCATTATTTTTATGACTCATGGTTCTTCGGTGAGAATTCACTTGGCTCATAGGAATTGTCACATTACAACAATTGCACGTATACATAGGTGTTGCATTATCCACTCTCACCCGTTTCACTGCAGGCCCTCCTTGGCAACTCTGGAGCTGATGCCGACGAAGATTATCACTACGAGTGAAAGATTTACCACAGTCACAGGAATACATTTTATATAATAGTTCTCACTAACTCACTTGATGTAAACTGACATAGCCAACACTCGTACGCTTCTTAAATACACTCTGATAGGACCCGTCAAGACGTCATAGCCAACCCCACTTCTCAACTACATGCGCCAAGATTACCTCCCAACTGAATGCGATAACAGATGTCGATATACGAGCAAGCAGTGGTCGTTGCGGTCTCGGAGAGGGGGTAGACGCTAGGCAAACAGTCCTCGGCTGCCGTTGTGTCACCATCGATAGCGGGGCTAGAGCGAACCTTCATCGCTTCAGGAGAGGTGAGGGCAGACCGATGAATACGCATTACTCTGCCACACGTCGTGGAGTGAACATGTCGCTCTCTAGCCGTTGAACGGTTATTGCTGTGACGTCACTCCACTACTAACTTGGTGCCCTAACACCGATGGAGCATTTATTACTTGGAGGACTTCGAAGTATGCAGACGTATGTTGTACATAGACAAACAAGCACATGATGAAACCCTGTACCGTGCATTCTCCTACCACACAACACATAAACACACAAAATCTCATATGAAAAAAAAAATCTGACGATCCATGCACCAGACACTCAAGGTCACAATGCCTTGACTTCACTGCACACAAAAAAACTTCACCAAACAACAACCATAAAAAAAGCAATTAATACGTCATAGTGGTGGGGGGGAGGCCGAGAAATCAGCTGTAAACAACTACTGTTAACCTGAT